>NC_084839.1:31680833-33066666 GCF_033115175.1 Lepus europaeus | reverse complement strand
CAATTTGCTCTCTGGAAGGATTGTAACATTTAGAGCCAGTCCCCAAAGTATTTGAAAATACTTATTCCCTTTAGCCTTCACAATAAAGAATGTATTTGATATTATCATTTAAAATTTACCTTCCAATTTGATAGGCACTATATGTCTCACTGTTTTCATTTATATTGAACTTTTAATCTCAGCCATCTATTCTGTCATGAATTGATTATTCATGATTTTCATCTATTTTAGAGCTATCTCTATTTTGCACTGATTTTTGAAAGATCTTTATATATTAAGGACTTTTTCATCTTTTGTCTTTTATTTATGTTTCTAATATAATCCTAGTTTATTATTTCCTTTTAATTCTGTTTATGGAATTTTATATAATAATTTTTTAAACTTTTCAAACTTATATGAAGGGAACAAATTTCATGTATTTCACACATATGGTTTTAAGAGCATAATGATAATTCTCACTCTTCTCTCCCTGCTTCTTTTCTAATTTTTCTTTTAATTTTTTACAATGACATACTTTCTGTTGTTTTTTTAGAAGTATTTATTCATTTTATTTGAAAGTCAGAGTTACAGAGAGAGAGAGAGAGAGAGAGAGAGAGAGAGAGAGAGAGAGAGAACATCATCCTCTGGTTCACTCCTTAGCTAGCACAACAGCCAGTGCTGGGCCACACTGAAACCAGGAGCCAGGAGCTTCATCCAGGTGTCACACATGGGTAGCCAGGTAGGACTTGAGCCACCTTCCCCTGCTTTTCCCAGGCCATTAGCAGGGAACTTGATTAGAAGTATAACAGCGGGGGCCTACACTGTGGCACAGCAGGTTAATGCCCTGGCCTGAAGCACTGGCATCTCATATGGGCACTGGTTCGAGACCCGGTTGCTCTACTTCCTGTCCAGCTCTCTGCTATGGCCTGGGAAAGCAGTAGAAGATGGCCCAAGTCCTTGGGTCCCTGCACATGCATGGGAGACCCGGAAAAAGCTCCTGGCTCCTGGCTCCTGGCTCCTGGCTCCTGGCTTTGGATCAGTGCAGCTTCAGCCATTGCGGCCAATTAGGGAGTGAACCAGTGAGTGGAATACCTCTCTCTCTCTCTCTCTCTCTCTCTCTCTCTCTCTTTCTCTCTCTCTCTGCCTCTCCTCTCTCTGTGTAACTCTGACTTTCAGGTAAAATAAATAAATCTTAAAAAAAAAAAAGTAGAACAGCCAATACTTGAATAGGCGCCCATGTGGGATGCCAATGATACAGCCAGCTGATTTACCTGCTATGCCCCTGACATAATTTCACTTTACTTGATAATCACAAGCTTAACCCCCCACTAAATAAAGAATTCAACAAGTAGTAAGTAGAAAAGCCACAGTTCCTTAAGAGTAGAGACAAGGGCTATATACAATAATTAAATCTCAAAATGTTAATTTTGATGCAGGAATTCATTTTTGAGCATCCTTGGAAGACCCTCTCAGCTTAAATATGCTAATCAAGGAAAATGTACAATCCTTAAAGTTCTATTATTCTGATAGATTTATTTCTTCAAATCTCAGAAATAAGCAGTATACACTATAGCCAATCATTAATTGATAATGTAAAATGGGACCCACAAGAGAGAATATGTAAATTTATATGTATTTATATACATGCTTATTATACATATATACATGAATATATGTATGTTTATATACAAGCAAGTAGGGTCTTATTAAACTTGTGTATTATGTAACCTAAAAGGAGTGCTACTCTTACACTGTTAGAAACAGTATTAAGATATTGTTAGTTGGCATAGCAGATAAATCTTTGAATTCCAGTGGTTTAACAATAAAAAGTTTATTTCTCACTAACTGGAATACTAAATTGTTTCTTTCAAACTTAAATCAGGGAACCTTCTCCTTCCATTTCATGTCTAGGCCACATTCAACAGTCGTTTGCAAGGTCACTGTGTTCAGATGCATTAATCCAATAGAGGGAGAAGAAATGGAGGCTCCTATGTAGGAGGTGTGGGAGGGTTCCATGGCTTGTGTTTAGAAGGGAAGTACATCACATCTTTCCATATTCCATTGGTTAGAGCTCACTCACATGACCACAATGAACTGCAAAGGAGCCTGGGAAATGTAGTGCAGCATGGTCAGAAAGACAAGGACTCTGGTTCAGAGATGGGCTGGAAGTCTTAGCCATAAGTACCTTCCTTGTTCAGCTTTAATGCAATCTCCTCCCAAAATGCATGCTGTACACCCTGAAATATTCTAGCCTTTCACAGTTTAACTAAAACTTTAAAAGCTGTATATTCAGGTATTTTTAAGTACTCACAATAGTAAGGTGTCAGGTCATGCCTGTCTAATTTCACTCACCTCCCTAGCAGAGGCCATTGAGCGAGGGGCAGTTACATGGTTTGTGGAGCCCAAAGCTTGTCTAATTTGGGGGATCTTTTTATGAAAAGCAACACAAAATTAGTTATGGTAGCAAATATTTTAAATGAGAACAAATTTATGACAAATAATATGTTGTTTAAAGGCGACAAATACCATGAGCATTATGACTTCCAGAAAAACAAAATAATTCTAAGCAATTATGTTTCAATAACATCTGTGCTGTACTCAGAAGAATGAATTTCATTTTTTTTCCTACCAAAATAAACTTATCTTTAATTCCATTTCCATGAACTGTTTAAACTACTTTTGTGGTTTCCCCTACATTTTGGCTGCTACTTTTGAATTGTCTTTTCATAGGACTGCAACTTTCATGGACAATAGAAAGGACCATTCAGTCTTTCCTCTACATAGTTTATCAAAATATTTGTAAAATTTTTTGATAATCTAGAAAGATTTCTGGTTCATGGCTTTGTAAACAGTATTGTCAGGTAAATGTGGAAACACTTCAAATTTGGAAAACTTCTTTCAAGTTTCTTATGTGAGTGCTAACATTTCCAGGCAATGCAAAAATGCTTTGTGCAGTCACTCATCTTCAACATTCTGCAGCCTGGCAGCACTCTCTCACTGCTTTGCTGGAACTTGTTTATAGGCTTTGCATTTTCTCCCCAGAGTCTGGAAAACCCTGTGCAAGTGAGGGTCCCTGAAGCTTAAGCTTCCTTCATGTCACGGTAAACCCACCTGCATGCCAGATCCCACATGCAGGTTCAACCTTTCCTCCTTTTCTAGATCTGGCGAGGTCCTATATTTACCGAAAGACTGCCTTAAACTGAACGCTTTTCCTGCTTTCCCCTATCTGAGTGTTGTCTGCTCCTAGAGCTCTCAGCCCGTAGGTTTGCACATGGTGAAGGCACACAGCCTGGTGATACTGATGTGTCATAGAGGCCATTGCTGATTTCTGAATATTTTATTTGGCTAAAGATCTGGATGTGGCCTCGACATCTGTAGCAGGACATGCCTGCTAGCCCCAGGCTGCTCCACACCTCATGGCAGTACTAGCTGCAGGCTCTCTGTTCCCCCAAAATGTGCCCATCCTGACGGAGTTAGTTGGTGAGGCCTTTCCCAACCTGATCAATCGACACTACACTAAGAGGAAGGGGTGGCAGTTGACTTAGGTAGATAACAGATGCCTTGTTCATACTTTAGGATCAGACACGAGTTAGCCAGGCAAGACTACTTGGATGGGAGACTTTAAAGTGTCTTGGTGAAAGATGATGAAAATACTGAAGTAATTGGGAAAAGGCTGATATCAAAACATGAATGGCTTGAGCCCAAGTCTCATGAACAAGAAATGCAGGGTGAAGAAAGTCATTTGGGAGCAGACGAGCACAATGAAACAATGGAGAAATAGATGAGATAGTGCCAGATGATGAAAAGTGTTGTGGATGAAGAAAGAGACAAACAGAATAGAAAAATGTGAAGAAATGTGTACTTAGAGGGGGTTGGGTAACGCAAATCATTGGAAGGTTGCAGTTGGGCTGAATGAGTGAATGCACATATTTAAACATCGTACAATAGCATCTAGTGGGGTATCTTACCCACCACTGATTTTAAGTTAGGTATTTTCAAATTGTCAAAACAACCACGATGATAATGTAATTACCAAGCGTAAGAAAGAACTTTCTATGATTCAAAGAACTACAGAAGCTAATTAACAGTTTCAAGGGTATAAGTGAAAATATTGTTATTTTACAAAGCTAATCTCAAGTAAATTTACTTTTTCAAAAATAATTTGATGCATCTATACTCATCATCACTTACAAATAAAATAATTTGCTGATCTTTATTATTTTAATACTTTTGGAAAATGTAGATTCTGTAATTCCTTGTAGTAGATCTTCTATTATTAATTTTGGGGCTGGTGCTGTGGTGCACTGGGTTAAACCATTGTCTGCAGTGCCAGCATCCCATATGGGCTCTATTTCGAGTCCTGGCTGCCCTGTTTCTGATCTGGTTTCCTGCTAATGTGCTTGGGCCCCTGCACCCATGTGGGAGACCTAGAGGAAGCTCCTGGCCCTTGACTTGGGCCTAGCCCAACCCTGACTGCGGAGACCATTTGGGGAGTGAGCCAGCAGATGGGAGATATCTCTCCCCCCTCCCACAACCCCTTCTGTAACTCTGCCCATCAAATAAATAAACAAATCTTTAAAAATTAATTTCAAAGAAGTAAATGTTTTTTTATTAGACTCACAAGATGAATCTTAGCTTCCAGGGTCATTTAACATTTATTATTAAAAACATAAAAATCAATGCCTGCTTCATGGAGTATTAAAAGCACAGTCTTTAGCTTGTGTCACTGTTAGCCTATGAGAGGCCATTTTAATATCAGTTTTAGATACAGAACAAACTAGAAACAAATTGATCTTCAACACAATTACTAGACACAAATTCTGCTTTATAAATCATTCATAGGTAGGACACCACCCAGAGTAACAAAGGCTTTTAATAGACTCTTTTTTTTTTTTTCTAATACAAGAGCCTGTCCTCCGCAAAAATTCCTGGGAGAATTGGAGAGATATTTTCAGTTCTCTGCACCATTTCTCTGGTGCTAATTACAGAAGAAATGGTCTCTGTTGTTTCTTAAATTTTCGCTGTTTCTGTCCCATTAGTGGAAAGCTTATGGAACAAAGAGTGAAATCTTATCAAAGTCCTCTGACCTATTATTATTTTTTCCTTCCTATCAACAGTTTCCATGAATGTGTAACACGCATATCCCTATTTAGAGGGCTGGGAAGTTGAAATTTTCAACAAAGCAAACTTGAAAAACAAAGAAGAGGAAATGAGTAATTAAATTTTTTGACAAAAAATGATGATATATTAGCAGATATTCAGAGAAGATGAGATCCTTAATTGCTTGTGCTGACCCAAGTCGAAGCATCTCACGAAGGTACTTTTGTCCCCTTGACCTTCTGGTGGGGAAGCAAATGGAAGCATGTCACCCTCACCTTCTGCAGTGTACTTTCTCCCAGACCTCCTCTCTTCCTTAGCACTGGTATCTTTGGTCCTCTGTGATTTCAGTAATGAGTACATTCCCTCACTCTTTTATGATGGGACCAGAGAGCTGGTGAATGTCCCCCTTGATCTCTGACCTACGTGAGCAATTGTATTTGCATCCAGGTTGTAGTCTGGAACTGTAGAGGATTTTTCATTAGTATGATCCCATCTGCACACCCACCCTCTGATACCTATTTCTTCTTGGTATTTATCTTCATTTTGTGGTTTAAATGTAGATTAATTACTGCTCTAGGTGCCAGGTGATCTGAGTCAAGGGTGAGTTTGATTGTAGTGGGATAGCAAACTCTTTAAGCATTTATGTTTGCAAAAATTGGTATTTATCAGGATACTGTTATTGGCTTTGAAAGAAAATAGAAGGGTCCTGTGTATCAGCAAGGCAGAATGTGGGAATCATTTAAGAGAGAGGGACTAGACGGGTTGTTGTGGTGTCTGTGCAAGGTGGTTAGAGTGAAAATTCTTGGGTATCACAAAACTCATGTTGAATGAGTTTAATTTGCTGGAAAACAATAAGATAAAAGCTCCTTTTATCCTCTCATCTCGGTCTTATTTTCCTTCTGCATTCTGGCTGGCATCTTGGTCAGATTCCATGGTGTTTCAGTTGTTTTCATATATTTTTAGGCATTAAATGTAGGTGACAATTTCCATTTTATATTCACGTCAGTCTCCCCATCCCTGCTGTGACCTGGCCTGGGAGCCAGCAGTGGGAAGGGGGTTTGGTTTGCTCTTTCACTCTTTTCCTATTGTGCCCCCTCCTGCCCTGCATCTTCTTCCTTGATTGAGGTGGTCTCTGGCTGGAGATTCAGGTCTTTGGAAGTGTCAGCCCCAGGCAAAACTAGGCATCCTTGCCCAACACATGGGTGGGTGTGGGCCACTCCCACTGCTGCCCCTTCTCGTGGCACTGTCATCATGGGCAGTTCCTCTAGCCTCTTGCCTTTGGAATCCTCTAGGCAACAGTTGGCTGTAGGGCTTACTTCCTCATATGCCTCCCAAACTCCAGGGGCAGACCTCGGGCTCTCTCGTGGTGACTTACTTTGGGCTCAGAGAGGTAAGGGGGTCCAGGTCCTTCTAGTGACCACCCAGCTGGACAGAGAGGCACCATTTTTTCTTCTTTCAATTGCTGCCTGCTCTCTGGTTTCTGGGAAGCCTGTCAAGGTGGCTGGCAGCTCTGTATCTCTAGACTGCCTTTGTCATTTCTGGTTTTCTCTCCTGTAAGTGGATAATTGGGTAGAGGGGGAACACTGGTTCTGCTCCTTGTTATAAGCCATCCACTTAACAATCTGTTGCTCTTATCTCTAGGGACACCAATATCCTGGGCTCACAAAGAAGCCAGAAGAAAGGACAGAATCATATCCATTTTGAGTTTAAGTGAGGCTCCCTCGGGGTACTCCCAGAAATCACTGGGATGAGTGCATGGACAAAATACTACAGCTGGGGTGGCTTGAATGTCAGACATTTCTTTCCTCTCAGTTCTGGAGGCTACAAGTGCTTGATCAACGTACCAGCAGGGCTGGTTTCTGGAGAGGTCTTTCTGGCTTGCTGATAGTGCCTTCTAACTGAATCCTCGTTTGGTGTCTCCTCTGGATGCACACATGTCTCATGTCTAAATTTCCTCTTCCTGGGTTGGGGCATTCGGCAGATTGGTTAGATTGCTATTGGGATGCCTGCACTTCATATGGGAGTGCCTAGTTCGAGTCCCACCTCCTCTGCTTCCAAGACTGCTTTCTGCTAATAGGCATCCTGGAGGCAGTAGCTGATGGCTCCGGTAGTCGGGTTCCTGTCACCCACATGGGAGAACCAAAGTGAGTTCCAAGCTTCTGGCTTCCGCCTGGGCCAGAATGTGCTGTTGCAGGCTTTTGGGGAGTAAGACAGCAGTTGGAAGGCCTCTCTGCATCTGTGTCCTTGTCTCTCTGCCTTTCAAATGAAAAAGAAAAGTAAACATTTAGAAAATGATTTCGTCTTCTTGCATAGACACCAGTCAGATTATACTAGAGCCCACCCTAAAAACCTCATTCTTACCTAGTCATCCTTTTATAGACTGTCTCTTAGTGCCCAATAGGCCTACTTGAAGTCTTGAGGTTTAGGGAGTACCTGGAGTCCCTCAGTTACACAGTCTGGGGTCAATGAGGAAGTGAAGTGTAGGCCCTGGGGCTAACTACTGGTGAGACTCCGGGACAGACAGGGCAAGTTAGTCCTTTAGAGTTACAAAAACTCTCTATAACGCTGGGTAAAACAAACATTTCTTTCTTTAAACAACAATAGCAAGGAATTGGCACATCACCTACTCTTAACCCTAGATTATCAGATTAGGAACAGTTAGTTCTATGTCCATCCTAGTCAAATCAAGCAGAAAATTGAGCAATTACATATATGTGTTTGCTTAAATTATGCAAACAATTATCTTAATAGGTCACTTTGTTTTGCTTTTGTAGGTGTAATCCCTAGCTGACTAGTGGCATCTTTATTCAGCTGCATGACATTTTGATGAAGGTATTGACACAGCAACACTGCTGCAGCTCTTTTACTCTCAAAATATTTTGCCTGGGGCCAGCGCTGTGGCGTAGCAGGTAAACGTTGCCTCCTGCCTGGCCAGCATCCCATGTGAGTGGCAATTTGAGTCCTGGCTGCTCCACTTCCTACTCAGCTCTCTCTGTGGCCTGGGAAAGCAGTAGAAGATGGTCCAAGTCCTTGGGCCCCTGCACCTGCATGAGAAACTTGGAAGAAGCTCCTGGCTCCTGGCTTTGGGCTGGTGCAGCTCAAGCTGTTGCAGCCAGTTGTGGAGTGAACCAGCAGATGGAAGACCTCTCTCTCTGCCACTGCCTCTGCCTTCCTATAACTCTGCCTTTCAAATAAATAAATAAATAAATAAATAAATAAATCTTTTAAAAAAATTATTTTTCCCATACTTAAAATGAAAAAGAAAAAAAGCCTTCTAAACTTTAACTTTTAAAAATTAGTTGTATGGGCTGGCGCTGTGGCTCAACAGGCTAATCCTCCACCTTGCGGCGCTGGCACAGCGGGTTCTAGTCCCGGTCAGGGCACTGGATTCTGTCCCTGTTGCCCCTCTTCCAGGCCAGCTCTCTGCTGTGGCCTGGGAGTGCAGTGGAGGATGGCCCAAGTGCTTGGGCCCTGCACCCCATGGGAGACCAGGAGGA
The DNA here is from genome assembly GCF_033115175.1 of Lepus europaeus. Classification (NCBI taxonomy): domain Eukaryota; kingdom Metazoa; phylum Chordata; class Mammalia; order Lagomorpha; family Leporidae; genus Lepus; species Lepus europaeus. The sequence goes on along the minus strand of NC_084839.1, from coordinate 33,058,090 downwards.
AGCACCTGGCTCCTGGCTTAGGATCAGCGCGATGCGCCGGCCGCAGCGGCCATTGGAGGGTGAACCAACGGCAAAAAGGAAGACCTTTCTCTCTGTCTCTCTCTCTCTCTCTCTCTCTCACTGTCCACTCTGCCTGTCAAAAAAAAAATTAGTTGTATGTAGAATAGATATTTTCAAATTTAGTCTCACCTCATCCCCACCCCCACTTACAACATAATTTTCCTTATCGAAAGAAAATTTAACATCTCTGGGTATCAAAATTTAGGAGAGATAAAAAAATATAAAGGTCTGAAAAAATAAAATTCCCAAGGTGTAGGATACTTCAATTTTAATGCTTACTTTTGTAACAGCCCCATCAGTACAGATTTTGGGGTTCTCTGGCTGATTTGGGGAATACTGCTGGAAGGTATGGTATCCTTGTCCTAATCCCTGTTGAGCATATAGAGACTCTGGATCAGGAGGTTGGAATTTAAAAAAAAATGGTTTATTTATTTATTTATTTATTTGAAAGTCAGAGTAGCACAGAGAGAGGAGAGGTAGAGAGAGGTCTTCCATCCACTGGTTCACTCCCCAGATGGCTGCAACAGTCAGAGCTGCACCGATCCAAAGCCAGGAGCCAGGAGTCTCTTCCAGGGTTCCCACATGGGTGCAGGGGCCCAAGGCCTTGGGCCATCTTCCACTGCTTTCCCAGGCCAGAGCAGAGAGCGGGACAGGAAGTGGAGTAGCCAGGTCTTGAACTGGCGCCCATATGGAATGCCAGCGCTCCTGGCCATGGGCATTAACCCACTGCACCACAGCACCAGCCTCAGAAAGCTAGAATTTAACCTATCAGTTAAGACTCCTGATTGCAAATTGGAGTGCCTAGGTTCGACTCCCAGACCCTGAGAGGCAGCAGTGATGGCTCAAGTAATTGGGTTCCTGCCACCCACATGGAAGACCTGGATTGCATTCCTGGCTTCTGGCTCTGGCTTCAGCCCAGCCGTGTCTCTTGTGGGATTTTGGGGAATGAACTAGCAGATAGCACTAATTCTCTCTCTCTCTCTCTCTCTCTCTCTCTCTCTCTGTCTCCTCCTCTGTCTGCCTCTCCAATAAATAAAAAGTAGTCAAAAAATTTAAAAAGTGGGACAAATTCTCTTACAAGAAATTTATATTAAAAGTATATTATAAAATAGAATGTAATGTATATGATTGATATTACATGTACCATCCAATCATATACAAAGTATAATCATTCACAGAATCTATATATCTCAACCAAATGTTATCCAAGCCTCCTGGTTTCTCTTCAGTTGCAAACTACTCTAAATTATCTTCACATCTTTCTTTCCATAAATCTGTTGATGCCACTTTTTTTTTTTTTTTTTGACAGGCAGAGTGGACAGTGAGAGAGAGACAGAGAGAAAGGTCTTCCTTTTGCCGTTGGTTCACCCTCCAATGGCCGCTGCAGTAGGCGCGCTGCGGCCGGTGCACCGCGCTGATCCGATGGCAGGAGTCAGGTGCTTCTCCTGGTCTCCCATGGGGTACAGGGCCCAAGCACTTGGGCCATCCTCCACTGCACTCCCTGGCCACAGCAGAGAGTTCTATCACTTTTCCTGCCTTTTAAGAAAACTTATTTCTCCCTCAATTCAGTGGTAAGTAGACTGACTTTGTTTTCCTAAAGTTAGCTTCTTTTTTCTTCACCCTTTTTTCTGTGTGATCCAGAAAGATAAAGAGAGAGAGAAAGAGAGAGAGAGATCCCAGTTTCACTGAACGTCTCAGAAATAATGCCTGAAATACATTTATGGAAACTCCAGTCCTCCAATAACAATAGCCAACTTTATTAATTTTGTATTACTTTACAGGGATGTTAATTTACATAATGGTAGTATAAAATACAGACTTAATGGAGAGGTGAAATAAGAGAGATAGTAATTAACAAATTACAGCGTTTGATAAATAATAACTAGTAATGGCTGTTTGCATTTACTTTTTGGAGACTAACACGTGACTACCCAGAACACACCCAGCGTGTGCTTGGCAGTGGCTTCCAGGCCTGCGATTTGGGTACCTTGTGAGACCAGCAGGATTCCATCGCTTGGTGGCACAGTGCTGTTTCTGCTCAGGTGGTTTTGCCTTATTAAAACCCTGATTTAACATTACAATTGAGGATATAGTTGTTCACTAAAGATTCCTCTCGATTGGTGCCAGCACTGTGGCACAGCGGGTGAAGCCTCCTCCTGGACCCCAGCAACCCACATGGGCACCAGGTCGTGTCCTGGTTGCTCCACTTCTGGTCTGGGAAAAGTAATGGGAGCTGGCCCAAGTGTTTGGGCCCCTGCCACTCATGTGAGAGATCCAGACGAAACTCCTGACTCTTGGCTACTGACTTCGGCCTGGCCCAACTCTGGTTATTGCGGCCATCTGAGGAAAGAACCAGCAGATCAAAGAGCTCTCTCTGTCTTTCCCCTCTCTTTCTGACTTTCAAAATAAATAAATCTTTAAAAAACTCATCTCTATTAAACAACTGGACTGAAATATTCTTTATTAATAAAGGTTAAATTGTGTATGGTCCCTGACTACACAAAATTCCTTGGTATTTTTTAATAGAGCAAAAACAGAAAGAAGCTGCTCTTTCTTTTTTGGCAGGTAGGCAGTCGTTATTAAATTCTTGGATCAAGACACAGATTTCTAAGTCTCTTTCACATTTGATTCATCAGCTCTTCCCCCACTCTTTTGTGTGCCTAAAGATTTATTTCTCTATTTGAAAGGTAGAGTTAGAGAGAGATCTTCCACCTGCTGGTTCACTCCCCATATGGCTGCAACAACTGGAGCTGCAACAGCTAGGCTGAAGCCAGGAGCCCAGAACTCCATGTGGGTCTCCCACATAGGTGCAGGGGCTCAGCTTCTTGGGCCATCTTCTGCTTTTCCCATGTGTGTTAGCAGGGAGCTGGATCTAGTGTGGAACAGCTGGGACTTGAACCAGCACTCAGATTGGACACCGTTGTTGCAGTTGGAGGCTTAACAACCTGTGCCAAAATGCCAGCCCCCTCCTCTTCCTTCTAATTATTGGCTAAACTTGGTAATGACCTTAGCTTGTCTCAAGAAATTTTCATTTATATATCCTTTCATCTCATTGTGCCTTATCACGCCTTTAACATTTGCTAAATATACTTTGACAACTAGATAGTTTCTGGTCTTGTATTTGGTAATTTCTTTCTTTTGCAGCTCATATATTTTCAGATTAATTATATTTATGGTTGGTCTATATGTTGAATAATCTACTTGTCATTTTCTTATTTGAATTTCCTTGGTGATATACCGTGTGTAAGTATGTGCAAATAAATAAACTGTTGAACCAGAGAAGTAGCCATTTCCATGATAAATTCCTAATGAACAAAATATTCAAGTGCTATGAAGCTCTCTTTAAAAGTTTGTCTGGGGCCGGCTCTGTGGTGTAGTAGGTTAAGTCTCTGCTTTATATGGCACCAGTTCGTGTCCCTGCTGCTCCTTTTCCAATGCAGCTCTCTGCTAATGGCCTGGGAAAGCAGTGGAAGATGGCCCAAGTCCTTGGGCCCGTGTACCCACATGGGAGACCCAGAAGAATAGCCTGGCTCCTGGCTTCGGCTCAGCCCAGCTCTGGCCATTGCAGTATTTGGGGAGTGAACCAGTGGTTGGAAGACCTCTCTCTCTCTCTCTCTCTCTCTTTGTCTCTCTCTGTAACTCTGCCTCTCTCAAATAAATCAATCTTTAAAAAATTTTCTCTTTCTTGTCTTTCTGATTTTGAGTCAAATGCTGAAAACCAGTTCTACAGACTAACTTTTTTTTTTTTTTTAAAGATCTGAACATACATTTTTTTTTTATTTTTTTTATTTTTTGACAGGCAGAGTGGACAGTGAGAGAGAGACAGAGAGAAAGGTCTTCCTTTGCCGTTGGTTCACCCTCTAATGGCCGCCGCAGTAGCGCGCTGCGGCCGGCGCACCACGCTGTTCCGATGGCAGGAGCCAGGTGCTTCTCCTGGTCTCCCATGGGGTGCAGGGCCCAAGGACTTGGGCCATCCTCCACTGCACTCCCTGGCCACAGCAGAGAGCTGGCCTGGAAGAGGGGCAACTGGGACAGGATCGGTGCCCCGACCGGGACTAGAACCCGGTGTGCCGGCGCCGCAAGGTGGAGGATTAGCCTGTTGAGCCACGGCGCCGGCCCAGACTAACTTTTCTTAATATATCAAGTGAGGAAACGTGTTTGCAAGTGTGCATTTTCACCCAGCCTGTGGGAGAAGGGTGGAAGCAGTAGGATGAGGCTACGTGAGACAGAATGAGGTGCGGGGATGGTGGAAGCTGTTGGCTGTTGATGAACTGATGTAGACAGGCAAGGCTGGCAGGAAGCCTGTGGTTTTGCCAGGTTCCTGGCAGAGCAGGAAACCTGATGGCGGATGGGAAGGAGATTGAGAAAACTGGTTCTGGTTGCTGTCAGCAGATGCTAAGAGAGGGGGTTTATCGGAGAGAAACTCCGAGCTGGATTCCGAGGGCAGAGGCAAGGGCCAGAGCAGCAAAGGGAAGTGGCACACATAAAGGAATTTGGTTACAGCACCATTCTGTGTTCATCTCTTTTCTGTTGCTGTAACAAAAGCCTGAGGTGTGGTAGTTTGTAAAGAGAAGAGGTTTATTTAGCACACAGTTTGGGAGGCCAAGAGTCCAAGCAGCATGGCACTGGCTCTGATAAGGGCTTCTCTGGTTGCATCACATCATGGTGGAACACCTGTGAGGGCAATCACAGCAAGACAGGAAGACAGAGTAGCGAGTAGCCAGGATTTTTTTTTTTAAATGTATTTTATTGATTTGAGAGGCAGAGGGAAGGAGGGAGGGAGACTTAGAGAAAGAGGGAGAAGCTAAAGGAGAATGAAAGGGAGAAAAAAGAGAGAGAGAGAGATCTTATCCACTGGTTCTCTCCCCAAATGCCCACAACAGCTGCGAATGGCCCAGGATCTGGGATCCTGGAACTCAGTCTAGGTCTCCCACATTCTCACATGGTGGCAGGGACCCAACCACTTGAGCCCTCACCTGCTGCCTCCCAGGGTCTGCATTAGCAGCAAACTGGAATTGGGAGTTGAACTGCCATTAAAACCCAGGGACTCCAATATGGGATGCAGGCATCCCAAGCAGTGTCTTAACTGCTAGGCCAAATGCTTGCCCCAAGCTTGCTGTTTTCTAAGAACCCATTCACTTGAGATGCAACTCACTGCAGGAGAATTACATTAATTCCTTCCTAAGGTTATGTCTCCAATGACCCAGTAATCTCCAGATCTGCTGCCTCCCAAAACTGCCACACTGAAGACCAAGATTTAACACATGAACCTTTGGGGGGTCTCATTCAAAGCATATGCAAAGCATTATCCATTTCTGGTTGGATGTTTTTTATTTTTTTTTAAAGATTTTTATTTACTTATTTGACAGGTAGAGTTACAGACAAGGAGAGAGAGAGACAGAGAGAAAGGTCTTCCCTCTGCTGGTTCACTCCCCAAATGGCCGCAATGGCTGGAGCTGCGCCAATCCTAAGCCAGGAACCAGGTGCTTCTTCCTGGTCTCCCATGTGGGTGCAGGGGCCCAAGCATCTGGGCCATCTTCCATTGCTTTCCCAGGCCACAGCAGAGAGGTGGACAGGAAGAGGAACAACCAGGACTAGAACCGGCACCCATATGGGATGCCGGCGCTGCGGGCAGAGGATCAGCCCAGTGTGACACGGTGCCGGCCCCTCTGGTTGGATGTTTTAGAAGGCTATGGAGCAACTTGAAAGCCCCAGGCACCACATGAGAAGCCAGGTGAGAGGAAGAGGTTGAAGAGAAATATTGTTACTTTATAATTTTATCTGGTTGGGGGCTGGTGCTGTGGCATAGAGGGTAAAGCCACTGCCTGCAGTGCTGTCATCCTATATGGGTGCCAGTTCGAGTCCTGGCTGCTCCACCTCCAATCCAGCTCTCTGCTATGGCCTGGGAAAGCAGTAGAAGATGGTCCATATTGCTTGGGTTCCTGTGCCTGCGTGGGAGACCCAGAACAAGTTTTTGGCTCCTGGTTTTGGATCCGCCCAGCTCCACCTGTTGTGGCCATTTTGGGGAGTGAACCAGATATGGAAGACCTGTCTCTCTCTCTCTCTCTCTCTCTCTCTCTCTCTCTGCCTTTGCCTCTCTAACTCTGCCTTTCAAATAAATACATAAATCTTAAAATTTTTTTTCTGTTTACAAGTGTTACACTATGTAGATGGTTTTCTGCTGTTACTTTTTCATGTTTACAGTAACTATTTAAAATTTACAAAAGCACCTTTTAATGTTTTATTGCATAGTCTAATCTCACTTCTTTGTCCCCATAAAGTAACAAAACAATAGGCAAATATAGTCAATTTTCTCACAGACACATTCCTCTGGAGCATTTTTATAGATTGCATTGCATGCCAAGGTTACTATGGGTATGGTATGCAAACATAAATTGACTAAGAAAAATGATTCAAATCTTATATTCCCAATGTGATGGCCAATGCATCTAGATTGATACTAAGTAATTTGCATTTAATTAAAACACTTGGCTAAAATAGCATCCTGAGATCACTAGCACTAACTTCATCACAGTGTATTTAAAAATGTATGAAAAATTGGACAGAATTATATTTTCACTTGTACATACACACACCAAGCAGGCAAGTGAAGTATAAACCAAGGGGAACTTTTTTTAAAAAAGATTTTATTTATTTATTTGAGAGGTAGATCCACTTTTTCACTCCTCAAATGGCTGCAACAGCCAGAGCTGGGCAGATACAAAGCCAGGAGCCAGGAGCTTCTTCCAGGTCTCCCACGTGGGTGCAGGGGCCCAAGGACTTGGGCCATCTTCTACTGCTTTCCCAGACCATAGCAGAGAGCTATGGATCAGAAGAGGAGCAGCCTGGACTGGTACTTATATAAACGCTGGCGCCGCAGGCAGAAGATTAGCCTACTATGCCACAGCTCGGGCTCTAAGGGGATTTTTTCTTTTTTTGCCTTAGTTTGGAAATAATTTAGAGTTTGAGTCAATTTGGTAGATTCCTTATAACTCTGTGTATAATATCTGATACTGAGAGAGAAACAGCTCTTTGATACTCTGAGCATCACTTTTTTTTTTTTTTTTTTTGGCAGGCAGAGTGGACAGTGAGAGAGAGAGAGAAAGGTCCTCCTTTTCCACTGGTTCACCCCCCGCAATGGCCGCTGCGGCTGGCGCACCGCGCTGATCTGAAGCCAGGAGCCAGGTGCTTCTCCTGGTCTCCCATACGGGTGCAAGGCATCACTTTTGAGTAGTGTTGGCAGAGGTGAGTTTCAGCTGTATCAGAATGTGTCCTCATCAACCCCTAAGCTGTTACCTACTGACTAGCTCAGTCCTTGGCCAGGTGGAGCTTAACACCTGTTCCCTTTGTAAAGTAATTCACTATTACTGACCCCAAATTTATTTTTCAAAATACAAGCTCATCTTTCATAATCTAATTATGTTTCATTTCCTACAATATTTGATTATTCCAGGCCAAAAATACTGCTGCTGTCAACTCCTGAGAATGTATTTCCTTTACACATATCCTTACAAAAATAGGTTTCCCCCATTTTTTATTGTGTAAAATACATGTAACACAAAACCATCTCTTAGCCAAGTGTGTAGTTCAGTGGTGTTAAGTATAGTCACATTTTTGTACAAACATCAGCATCATTCATCTTTTAAAGATTTATTTATTTTACTTGAAAGTCACAGTTACACAGAGAGAGAGAGGCAGAGGCAGAGAGAGCGAGCGAGAGAGAGAGGTCTTCCATACACTGGTTCACTTCCCAAATGGCTGCAATGGCTGGAGCTGAGCCGATCTGAAGCCAGGAGCCAGGAGCTTCTTCTGGGTCTCCCACGTGGGTGCATTGGCCCAAGGACTTGGGCCATCTTCTGTTGCCTTCTCAGGCCATAGCAGAGAGCTGAATAGGAAGTGGAGCAGCTGGGACTCGAACTGGCACCCATATGGGATGCCAGCATTGCAGGCCGCGACTTTACCTGCTGTGCCACAGCGCTGGCCCCACCATTCATCTTTTTAAAAGATTTATTTATTTGAAAGGCAGAGTGAGGGGCAGGGAAGGAGGGAGACCGAGAATCCTCCATCTGCTGGTTTACTCCCCAAATAGCCACAACAAACCAGGGCTGGTCCAAGCCAAAGCCAGGAGCCCTGAACACGATCCTGTCTCCCCCGTGGATAACAGGGGCTCAAGCACTTAGGTCATCTCCTGCTGCCTTCCAGGGTGCATTAGCAGGGAGCTGGATTAGATGCAGAGCAGCTGGGATCTGATGTGGACTGCTGGGAGTTGTAAATCAGGCTAACCCTCTGAGTCGCAGCTCTTTCCACCTTGCAAAATTGAAATATGTTAAATGATAACTTCTCATTTTCCATTCATACTTACTTTTTATATGATAAAAACGATCTCCTGTTAGTCTTATCAGGAGACTCAGCTGTGTTGTAGGCCACTTGTCGTGTTTGCTGTGAGGCATTAAGTGCTTTGTGAATAGCAACTCACATTCACCTTTGTTCCCCAGGGTCTAGCACGGGCTTTGCACGTGAGAGACAAACCCTCTGTGGCATGCATTGCAGAGCCACTTAAACATTCCCCAGCGATTCTGGCTGTTTCTGGTTGGGAAGTTACCAAAGGCTGCAGGAACACGAGGCTGTTCAGTTGAAAGGTGTGCTTTAGTTTAGCCACATTGAGGCCAGGTGCCTAGAAAGGGAAACTAAGAGCAAAGTTCTTCCTAATTCATGGAATCTATAGGAAGCAGCTGAACGCAGTTAACAGGTCTCCCTCGTTATGGGAACTGGCGCTCAACTCTTGCAAAGACTCCAGACCGCCAAGCCAGGCGGAGGCCGGGGGCAGGGCTGGGCCCGGCAGCTAGGCGGGGCTTCGAGGTCGGGGCGGGATTTCGAGGTCGGGGCGGGGCGGGGCCTGGCGGCGGGGCGGGACTTCGGGGTCGGGCCGGGGCCGGGCCGGGGGGCCTGGGCGGGGCCTGAAGGCGAGGCGGGGCTTCTGGGGCGGGGCCCGGGGCTGACCGGTGTCCCGGGAGCGGGGCGGGGCGGGGCCGGGCCAGGCCGGGCCGGCCCAGGCGGGGCGCGCGGCGGCGGCACCGGGCGGCGATGGCGGCCGACGGGGACTGGCAGGATTTCTATGAGTTCCAGGAGCCGGCCCGGAGCCTCCTGGACCAGGAGAACTGTAACGCGAGCGGCGGCAGCGGGGCGGGGGCGGGCGCGGGCGGCGACGGCTTCCCGGCGCTGGCCTGCAGCCTGCAGGAGAAGCTGAGCCTGTGTTTCCGCCCCCCCGGCGCGGGCGCGGAGCCCCCGCGGGCGGCCGTGCGGCCCATCACGGAGCGCAGCCTCCTGCAGGGGGACGAGTGAGTGCGGGGCCGGCCGGGGCGGGCGGGAGCCGCTTTCGGCCCTGGCCCAGCCCGCGGGCCCCGGGTCCGCGGCTCCTCCCCGCGCCCTCCTTCCGCCTCCATGGACGCGGGGCCGTGGCCTGGGCCCGCCCCGCGGCTGCGATGCGCTCTGCCTGCCCTGCGCGCTGCCCCTGCGTCTGGGGCGGGCGTTTAGGGGGGCACCCCATGCCTGGAGCGGGGGGCCCCGGAGCCCTACCGGGCGCGCGTGCGGCCGCTCATTCATTCGGCTCGCTCGTGTGGAGCGCCCGCCTGGAGTGCCCGGCGCCCTTGGCACCCGGAGCTCGGAAGGACTGGACAGGGCGCGTTGAAGGAGGCGCCACGCGGGGAGGCAGGCAGATTTGTAAACGCGCATTTGTAGGCCAGTGTAGATAGGGGCCGGTAGAGGGGATTGAAGGGGCTGTGGGTGAGGGGAGTCGAGGGGACCACAATAGAGAAGCAGACAGTCGTGCTGACTCCATCCTGGTGGATGAGAAAGGCAGGGAGTTTGCCTGGCAGGTGCAGAGAGGTCAGGGCACGTGCCGAGACCGCGCGGGTCTGCTGGGCCCAGCGGAGAGTGCTTGCCGGCCCCCGAGGCAAACGCGAAGATGGGCTGGTTGGCAAGGATCTCATAAGTTAGTGGGACCTGTGTTGCGGTGGGTTTTCCAAGCGCTCATGGGATGCAGAGATTGGAAGTTAAGGAAGGTACCCTGGGCGGGGAAAGTGGCTTCCAGCATGATGGTCCCCTTTGCTCTGTCAGTCAGCAGACTCATCAGGAATAAAGCAAGCTGCATAAAACGGGGGCTGGGAACAGCTTGGGGTGGGCTCAGCTGTATGTGGAGACCCTCCCTTTCCTGGTTCCTCTGTACAGTGTTCTGCACAGGTACCGAAGTGGACAAGTTTATGACACAGGTAGTCAGTAGCAAAGGATGGCGTTTTTGAAAGTCTACAGCCACAGAGAAGACAGTTTGTATACATTTAGTACTCCCAGTCACTAAGACGGGGGATGCATTCTGGATGTTACAATTCTCTTATTACGTGTGTGGGTTTATCAAGAGTAACTCAAACCAGTTGGGTGGTTTGCGCATAGATAGTTAAGAGCCCTCGTGTTTTGCTTCACCGGGACTGTCTGGAAGGTAGTTTATTTTAGCCTTTGCTTGAATCTTAGGTTGACGTAAAGTTAAAATACTTTTGGTTTTTAGGAGATGATAGGTTGCTGGTGGTAATGCAAGTCCCTGGGTTTGGGGAAATGCGTAAGAAATCTGTCTCACCTTTGAGGAGCCAGGACTGGGCAGCCCTGTCATTGTGGCCTGCCTGTCACGCACACTTGCTCATCATTGCTTGAAGGAATCCCTGCCAGCTCCTTCCACTAGAGTTGAGGATTCTTCTCCCCAGATCCTGCCTTGCCTTAGGGCCACTCGTTTACTGTCTCTGAGCCCCACTTTAATGTGGATTACGCTTAGTCTGCTGGGGCTGGATTTTAGCAGGTGCTGCAGCACTCGCAGTCGGCAGGACTTTGATTTCCCTGGGAAAGCAGTGTGCTGCCAGTCATTTATGACTGGTTGTAATACTTTATGGTAGAGTCAGGTCTTAGGTCTTGGCTGGAGAATTCTAGAAATCTCCCACTAAAGTTGGTCCTCTGTCCTTCCAGTGGACTGTGCCTTTCCAACTGCAGTTCTGACCTTGGTCAAGAGAGAGGTCAGCTGGTTGGCCTTTGTTTTCTTGGAAGATCAAACCCATGGTTCCTTTTTCTGGATGAAGTATGATATTTCTCTTGTGTGTTTTTAAATTACTATTTATTGTAGCCTCATTGTGGAAGTGTAAACAGGCAGGCAAAATAAAGCCCCAGACTGCCCTCACCTCTTAGAATGTCCCACTCCAGGCCCTGACCAGAGTTCGGCATATGCTCAGTTACTTAGTACTTGAAACGTGGAAGCAGGAAGGGATGGGCCAGAAGCCCAGCAAGTTAAGCAGTCCACAGGCATTGCCTCTAATTCCTGCTAATTGGCCTTAGAGGAGATAATGTTCCACAGGAGAGGAGAATAGGAATGAACCATGCGTGTAGGCCGTTTGCAGTTTTGTAGAGCTTTTGGGGTTCATGTTGCAGGAGGCGAATGTGCGGGCTGAAGCCATTTGAGGTGTTACCCTCTTGACCGCCCAGGTCCTCTGTTCTCTTCAACACCAGCTCCCCAGTCATTAACTCAAGTCTGTTGCTTCTCTTCTAAAACTCGCTCTGGTAGCTTTGTTTTTGTATTCTAGTGGCTTCCTCATTGGGAAAAAGAGCTACCTGATCATTTAATGGCTTATTCCTGATTAGACACCTGTTGTAAATTTTAGAAGCTTTTCTTTCTTTTCTGACTTCTTTGCATGTACCTCTAGCCAATAAGTTATTTACCCCAATGAAATTTCACTTCGTTTTGATCTCTGAATTGGTTTTTCATAAAATGTCATATTTTATTATACTGATTATTACCTTGGTATCAAAACCTGAATTTTGGTTATGCAATTGGACTTTGCTCTCCTTATCTGCAGTGGTCTGGGACTTTATTCAGTGCATTTGAATGAATGCCTAAAGTGACGGAGCTGGAAAGGATGCCTGCTGCTTGTCTAAGCCTCTCCTTTATAGAAGGGCACCTGCCTAGACAGGCTAAGGGACTTGGCCAAAGACTCATCAGTTGAGGGAGAATGGAGATGTGTTTGTTTCCTGAATCTTAGTCAAGTGTCCTGTTGCATTTTGCCATGTTTCCTCCCCTAAATTCTGCTTGATACCCAGGTGGCAAACTGCACTGGTTATAACTTTGTATGTTTCATTGTGAACTTCTTCTCTTGCCTTTCATTTCATCCATTGTAATCTTGAGCCAATTTATGTTACAAATTGGTTATTCATATTCAGTCTTGGTCTCACACTGAGGCTGAGTTCTTTGTCCAGAAAAGATAACAAAGTTGAGAAATGATTTACTTTATGACATGTTCTATGTGTTTAGGAGTTTCAGAGGAAAACTCAATGCAATGCACAGTGTGTTACTACCTGTGTGGCTCTGGAAATACTCCTTAACCTGCCTGTGCTTCAGTCTCCTCATCTGTAAAATGGGAGAATAATGCTTCCCACTGCTAATATTGGCTTTGCAGGTTAAATGAGTATCTGTGGCTTGCTTAGAACAGTGCCACATAGGTAGTGCCGTGAAGTGTTAGCTAGTGGAATTTTCTACATCTGCTCACTTTCCCTCGGAACTTCTTTTTGGCCCAATCATATACTTTTTCACTTATTTGAGAGACAGCCTTCTGTTTTTTTGTTTTTATAGCTTGGTAGCTTTTCACTGTGGCACTGAACATTTGCTTAATAAAAGGCATATGGAATGTTAATTCTCATTGACTGTGGTTTCCTTCTTTTTAAGGATTTGGAATGCTCTGACAGATAATTATGGAAATGTAATGCCAGTAGACTGGAAATCGTCCCATACTAGAACCTTGCATTTGCTTACTCTGAACCTCTCTGAGAAAGGGGTAAGTAAAGAATGGACATAGCAGACTCATAGAATGACAATCGCTTTAAGTAACATTCTGACCTCAGAATCAGTCCTTAAGGCTTCTTGGTCTGGCTGAAAAGCCATGATAGCACTTCAGACATGGAAAGCAAGACACTGTGGCAAAAAATGTTCTACATAAAGGATCTCTGTGGGTGAGACCCCAGTGGAAAGAAGTGACCATCAAAGAAGGATGTACTTTTCTCTAAAGGGAGGGGAAAGCTTCCTCTTTGCTTATGGCCTTGTCCAAATACTGATGGAGTTTGTGGACTTAAAAGGCTTCCATAGCCTAGGCAGCTCATGTCAAGAGCCTCAGGTGGTCACTGACGTCATATGTAAGAGTGTTAGTTGTTAAATTTACAACAGGAGTCACTGTGCACTAACTCCCCATGTAGGACCTCTGTCCTCAATGAGTTGTATTATGAGAGTTAACTATAAAACTAGTTTTCAAACTGTGTGTGTGTGTTTCTGCAAATTGTTGTAATCTTTGCTTAGTATACAGTTGGTGTTTTGTGTACAAAGTTAATTGAAAATGAATCTTGATGGAGAATGGGACTAGCAAGGGGAGAGGGAGGAGGAAGAGGTAGAAGAGTGCAAGTATGGGTAGGAGGGCAAGTATAGTGGGAAGAATAACTATATTCCTAAAGTTGCACTTATGAAATTTGTATTCCTTAAAACATAAATAAAAAAGAATGAAATCAGGAGTTTGGGAATAACTCATGCTAATACTGGAAGTAATATGGAAGCATTTCTGTTTAACCTGAATCCACTGAGTTGCCTCTTGCTGCCGAGCTTATAACAGTTGAAGTGGCTCTCTCAGCTCAGTGCTGTCACCTTGCTGTCATGTTCCTCCAGTACTTCCACACACATACTGGCTTTTGTATATTTAGCTACATTTTCATCATCTGTGTATGAACCTCCACAATCACCATGTTTTCTCCACTCACATAATACCATTTTGATGTGCTGAGAATATGCAAGAAAAATCCTAGGCTCCGAGTTAATACTTTGAGGATATTGGAATATCAGTATGGAGTTAACTTTTTGATGTGTTCAGTGACTTGATGGACATGACATGTTGGAAGACTATTTTCCTGTGAATAGTGGGGAACCTGTTAAAAACAGTTCAGTTTTCGGCTTTTTAGTGTGTTCATGGCTAACTTAGCCTGCGTGACTCTCCTGTGTACACCCTGGTATCGTCACGTGAACATACCTGGAGTAGGTGTGAGCACAACAACAGGGCAGCCACTGGGCCAGAACAGTGAAGAGAATTCGCGGAAGTGGGAAATCGCAGTGCTCAGTTCGGTTAAAGCTAATGAGAAACATGCCCAAATTACATAAGTTTCAAGGCCAGACTATTTAAATTCCTTATCAAATAACAGCGTAAACTCATGCCAGATCTTCCGGCGTGCTCTATATTTCATTGAGGGTAATTATGTGATTACTGGGCTATGATGCATTAGGGCAGTCAGTGTTTTAAATACAGTGTCGTTAATGTTTTGTGAACATGATTTTCTTAAATATGTGATTTAGAAAAGCCTGCTACTAATATTTTCTGGTAAAGTATAGAACGTGAACTATGTTTCCCATTATTCTAGCAGATACAGAATTCTTACTGTTCATTCCATTCATTAATCCCGTTAAGCGTTGCAGAGTTACCTGTCACACACTGAGTGAGAAGGAACACAGCTTATGCCTGGTCTTCTGTTTATTTAGGTTCTAGCCATCATTTTGAGCTTGGTTTAAATTTCCCTTCCTCTTTGAAGCTTCCTATTCCTGTTTTAGCCTTTGCTGATCTCGTGGAATTTACAATTTTAGAGTTGGAAGGGACTTTAAAGTCCGCTTAATCCAGCCTTCCACTTGGGGGGAATTCCCTGCCTTCAGCGTCTCTGACAGATGGTCGTTTAGCCATAGCCGAAATGCCTGCACGGGAGGAAGATGCACGCACTCATCTCTGTGGGAGCTGAAGAGCGTTGTGGGAATGTGAACTTTCAAAGGACTTGGTACCTGTCCCACAGAATTCAGCTGGGTGGTCTCTTGGATGCCAGGTCCCACTGTGCTTTGTCTATGCCTCTGTAAAAATCACTGCTACCTTATCTTATTGTTTCATACGTTTCTGGGTCTGATGTCAGAGTGAGACTCTCCAGCAGGTATTTTTGCATGTGCCTTATTATTATATGTCTTTTTTTATTACTCTGTTACTTTGAAAACGTTTGGATATTTATGCTATAAAGGAAAGTTAAATGTTTAAGGTGACAATAAGTTTGCCCTGATTGTACATCATACAATGTATACATATATTGAAATACCACATGGTATTCCAATTTTAAAGTCTGTTAAATTTTTAATTAAAAAATTTTTAAAAGTTTTTTAGGAGCCAGTGCTGTGGCACAGTGGGTTAAGCCACTGCCTGCAGCACTGGCATTGCATACAGGCATTGCATATGGACTCAGTTCGAGTCCTAGCTGCTCCACTTCTAATCCTGCTCCCTGCTAATGTACCTGGGAAAGCAGTGGAGGATAGCTCAAATCCTTGGACCCCTGCAACCACATGGGAGACCTGGATGAAGCTCCTGGCTTCAGCCTGGCCATTATGGCCATTTAGGGGGTGAATTAGCAGATGGAGAATCTCTTTCTCTTTCTCTGTGTCTCTGTTATTCTTTCTTCTTTCTTTTTTTTTTTTTAAGATTTATTTATTTATTTGAAAGAGTTACACAGAGAAGGAGAGACAGAGAGAGAGAGGTTTTCCATCCTCTTTGTTCACTCCCTAATTGGCCACAACAGCCAGAGCTGCACCAATCCGAAGCCAGGAGCTAGGCGCTTCTTCCTGGTCTCCCATGTGGGTGCAGGGGCCCAAGGACTTGGGCCATCTTCTGCTGCTTTCCCAAGCCATAGCAGAGAGCTGGATCAGAAGTGGAGCAGCCAGGTCTCGAACCGGTGCCCATATGGGATGCCAGCACTACAGGCAGTGGATTTACCCGCTACACCACAGCACCAGCCCCCATTATGACTTTCAAATGCATGTGGAAAAAGTTTTTTGTTTTTTAGATTTATTTATTTACTTGAGAGACAGAGTGACAGAGATAGACCACACAGAGATCTTTCATCTTTTTTTTTTTTCTTCTTTATTTGACAGGCAGAGTTAGACAATGAGAGAGAGAGACAGAGAGAAAGGTCTTCCTTCTGCTGGCTCATGCCCCAAATGGCCGCTATGGCTGGCGCTGCACCTATCTGAAGCCAGGAGCCAGGTGCTTCCTCCTGGTCTCCCATGCGGCCCAAGCACTTAGGCCATCCTCCACTGCCTTCCTGGGCCACAGCAGAGAGCTGGACTGGAAGAGGAGCAACCAGAACTAGAACCCGGCGCCCCCATGGGATGCTGACGCCACAGGTGGAGGATTAACCAAGCGAGCCATGGCGCCAGCCCCATCTTTCATCTTTAATTTCACTTCCCAGATGGTAACAACAGCCAGGGCTGGGCCAGGCCTAAGTCAGAGCCTAGAACTCCATCTGGGTCTCACATGTGAGTGACAGGGGCCCATGCACTTGAATCTTCATCCATTGCCTTCCCAGGTGCATTCGCAGGAAGCTGGATTGGAATTGGAGCATCTGGGATTCGAATTGGCTTTCTGATATGGGTTGCTGGTGGTGCAAGCAGCTGCTTAACCCACTGTGGCACAGTGCTAGCCTCAAGTTTTTTACTCTTAAAAAAATATTTTCTACATTATTTAAAATAGTGCTGAATCCTCTGTGGCTAGTCCTTTAGTACTTTTTTTTTTTTTTTAAAGATTTATTTATTTATTTGAAAGAGTTACACAGAGAGAGGAGAGGCAGAGGCAGAGAGAGGTTCACCATCTGATGGTTCACTCCCCAGTTGGCTGCAATGGCCGGAGCTGTGCTTGATCTGAAGCCAGGAGCCAGGAGCTTCTTCTGGGTCTCCCATGCAGGTGCAGGGGCCTAATGTCTTGGACCATCCTTTACTGCCCTCCCGGGCCATAGAATTGGAAGTGGAGCAGCCAGGACTTGAACTGGTGCCCACATGGGATGCTGGCACTGCAGGTGGCGGCCTTACCAGCTACGCCACATTGCTGGCCCCAATGAGTACTTGTTTGTGTGACATATTGTATAAATATTGTAAAAGTGTCTTTTATAGTTTCAAAGAGAAACACATTAGCAGCATGAAATATATCTTATGCTATTCTTCTGTTGCATCTTGAGGAATTGTCCCTTTTTGTTGCCTTTTGCATGTTTCCAGTGCCAGAGTAATGGTGTTGTCAAGGTAGTGACACGGAGTGATTTTGAGTTTAATACTAGTACTGATTATAAAAGGCTTAGCTGGAGAAACTCGGCAGATTAAAGAGTACGGTGATCATCCATCTGCTGTTTGTGGCTCTATCTTTCCTCATGATGTGATTGTTCCAGTATGAACAGCACTGCATTAGAACTGTATCCCTCGGGAAGACCTTTAGCACACACTAAGTTCTGGAACAACAAATGAGCAGCAAGGACTGTAAAACCCAGCCATTTCCTAATTCATAGTCTATAATTAAAAGGATTTTCAAATCTGGGAAAGTTATTTTATATACCCTGGCCAACTGGGTGCTCTATTTCCATGACTGAGCTACACAAAATTTACCTTTTAGAGACATTCTTTAGATTATGCCAGTTATAAAACCGAAGCTATGGTAAACAAGGTGAAAAGCAATTTGCTTTTGAGTTAAGATGAGAGAAACATTCAGGAACACTGCAGTTTGCTAGATTACAGTTTTAATTTTTTTTTTTCATTGAAATGAAGATGGCACACTTCTAAATTTAATTTTCTTCCAAATGAGACACTGTATGTCCCAAATTCTTACCTGGGCACAGTTTTCCATTTGAGGTGTCTTCAGATTTACACAGGGCAAGAGTTCCATCAGCTCTGAATCTAATCCTGGCATGTGGAGTGATGGAAACAGTTGGCAAGAAGAAGGCACATGTCTGCTGAATGGGAGGGTGAATAATGACCCCTATGACAACCAAGGTTAGTTTTCAAAGCCTGAAAGGGATTCCAGCCCTTAGCATATGCCATCTCTGTTGGAATGGGCTTGGCACCCTCTCTGGAAAGAGGATCTGGGATCATTTTCTTCTGTTAGGAAATGTATTCTAATGGTTTTGTGATATTGCTCATGTGCGTTTTTTAAAAAGATTTATTTATTTATTTGAGAGGCACAGTTACGGCCAGAGAGAGGGAGAGACAGAGGGAGATGCTCATGTGTTTTGGCAATGACCATAAACCTATTCTAAATCTAGTGCAGTTCCTGATACACTTATACAATGGAATGCTTCTCGTTCAGGTTGGCTTAGGAACATCTCCTTTGCCATCTTTTCCCTCCTTCCAAGTGCTTTTCTTCAAGGACATGGACTATTTTTTTTAAATGTATCCTTGTGCTATTTTTAAAAACATTATTAATTGTTTATTGGAAAGGCAGAGTGACAGAGATGGGGAGAGACAGATCTTCTATCTTCTGTTTCGCTTCCCAAATGACCACAACAGCTGGGATTGGGCCGGGCTGAAGCCATACAGAGCTACCATATGGGTGGCAAGGACCAAGTCCTTGAGCGATCACCTGCATATCCCAGAATATGCATTAGCAGGAAGCTGGAATCTGGATGGGAGCTGGGACTTGA
This sequence comes from Lepus europaeus, assembly GCF_033115175.1. Classification (NCBI taxonomy): domain Eukaryota; kingdom Metazoa; phylum Chordata; class Mammalia; order Lagomorpha; family Leporidae; genus Lepus; species Lepus europaeus. The sequence continues at coordinate 33,039,487 of NC_084839.1, read as the reverse complement.
AAACAGGCAACTTTGCTGTGGTGTGTGGGTGTCCCAACCAGTGGTTTAACCATTAGGCCAAATGCTTGTCCTTGTACACTTTTAACATAACCAGTCTGTTAGATTGTTAACTAAATAATATGTAGTGTTAAACTTACCCCTTTTCTCCTACTCACTGTAATTCCCTATAACTTTCTAACAAATACTCTGTTTTCTCTGTATATCCATCAGCCTCTATAGCACTCTTTTTGCTGAAATAGCAAATGGTGTATGTGTTTCGGGCAATAGGAGCTGTATTCAGCCTTCGCAATGTAGTTATTCTGTGTTTACCTTAGTTCTGTTTGGGCTCAGCCAGTAAAGCGCTGCACTTTGTCTGGTGCAGAGTGGCGACTGCAAGTCCTTTCTTAGAGGGCGAGCTCTGGGAGAAGCTCCGGAGACTTACCTAGAGAGGATGGCTTTATTGGGATCAGAAGGTCCTGTGTTCACAGCGGTGTTTTTGTTTTCAGGTCAGTGACAGTCTGTTCTTGGATTCGTCGGATGATGAGGAGCTGAGAGAGCAGCTGGACATGCACTCCATCATCGTCTCCTGCGTTAACGAGGAGCCCCTCTTCACTGCCGATCAGGTAGAGGTGCTACTCACGGGGGCAGGGCCAGCAGAATCCAGAGCCAGAGTTCCTGCTGTGCCAGGGCTTGATGGTGCCTGTTGGAATTTCCTTATTTTTCCTGTATTTTCTGGTTGTATAAACCTAACAGGTAACCCTCCCATTGAGCAAAAAAGAGCCTGTGTAGCATGCAGCATGTGGGCTTGTGCTAGTCGGGAAGATTTCCATGTGGGCATTGTTGAAACATACAGCGCGTTACTAAGGGAGGATTATTGCTGAGACCACATCAGAAAAATATAGTGCATTTCCTTCTTCGAATTTATCCACACATGGGCAGACTAATATATCTGTGTAGAGTTATTTAGTTTAGTTTCTGGAATACTCTGTGTGAAAATCATTAGCACGTTTTAGAAGTACATGTTAAGTATTCCAGAGAGAAGCAAGCCTTATTCCTGTGGAATGCCCTACTCATGTCAACCCCCGTGTTCGTTTGAAACCAGTCAAATCAGCTTTCGAATTTTCTGAATACTCCTCCCACCTGTGTTGTATTGGCCAAGTGTGGTGCAAGAACGTCTTCCTGAAATGAAATGTTCCGTGGCCACTTGGGCTGTGAATTCCACCACACTCTATTTTTAGTCTGGAAAGACGAGGTCAGTAAGGAGATGTAATATAGCCAGGCTGGGAGGAGTGCATTCAGAATGTGTCTTTTTGATGATCCTTAGCCATATTTGTAGATGGATGGTTCCAGTCCTGGAAAGAGTGTTGTGCTTAAAGGCAAGGGAATAATAGGTTGGAGGCGGAGTGTGATATTCAGGGAAAGACGTGACTTTGAGAATTCATTGTCCCCTAGCAATCTGACTGAATATCACAGGCCATCCCTACTTTTCTAAAAGATTTATTCATTTGTTTATTTTTAAAGATTTTATTTATTTATTTGATAGGTAGAGTTACAGACAGTGAGAGGGAGAGACAGAGAGAAAGGTCTTCTGTTGGTTCACCCCCCAAATGGCCACTACGGCCGGCACTGCGCCGATCCAAAGCCTGGAGCCAGGTGCTTCCTCCTGGTCTCCCATGTGAGTGCAGGGCCCAAGCACTTGGGCCATCCTCCACTGCCCTCCTGGGCCACAGCAGAGAGCTGGACTGGAAGAGGGGCAACCAGAACTAGAACCCGACACCCATATGGGATGTTGGCGCTGCAGGCGGAGGATTAACCAAGTGAGCCATGGCGCTGGCCCCAAGATTTATTTATTTGAAAGGCAGAATTAGAGAGAGGGAGACAGAAATCTTCATCTGCTGGTTCACTCTCCAGTTGGCTGCAATGGCCTGAGCTGGGATCCAAAGCCAGGATCCAGGAGCTTCTTCCCGTCTCCCACGTGGGAGCAGGGGCTTGGGACATCCTTTGCTGCTTTCCCAGGTGCATTATCAGGGTACTGGATCAGAAGTGGAGCAACTGGGACTCAAATCCGTGCCCATCTGGGATGCTGGCACTGCAGGCAGTGGCTTTACCTGCTCTGCCACAGCACCTGCCCCTCCATACCTATTTTCAGGACTTGGAGAAACAGATTTGGTAGCTGCCTTGAGTGTGCCATTGTACTGCTTTACAATGCCTATTTTGGAACATTTTCTACTAATTAACATAACCTACCGCCTTCATAAAGTGTGTTAAATTTGCTGTGATATTTTACTCCTTCATTTAGTAGTCTTTGATAGTTATATTTTAACTGTTAAGTTTCCCCCCGTATGTATTGAATAATTTTTCTGGCTGTCCTTTAAAGTTTTACTGAGTTCCATGTCCTTCTCAACCTTTAGAATTTGGAATAGCACCAAATACTATTTTGTAAGATTTGAACCACATTGCAATCATGTGAAAAGCAATGTGTTCCTGAAATTTTCCCACTTTGTGTAGCTTTTTTACTATTGAAGGTACTTTAATTTAAAAACATCTCTTTATCTTTCTTTAAATCAATATACAAAACTCTTTTTCTGCTGTTAAAGGTAAATTTGCTGCCAGAGAGGTAATTTGTTGCTTCTATATAAATTTTTTATACTATTGTATGTTCTAAGTTTTATGTCATATTTTTGATTGAATAGCTTCAGGTTGAGCACTTGCATGTGCTATTTGCTTTCCTCTAACTCTGGTTTTATGATCTGGTTTTGCATATGTATGTTTGGAGTACATCACGTGTTTTTGTAGAAGCATTTCTCAGACATTGCAGGTTCTGAATGGGGCCTACTGAATCATACTCTATTTAATTTTGTGTTTCGACATTGTAATTTTTTGATAAACCTTGTCTTTAAAACCAAGATTACGATTTTTAAAAAGATTTATTTATTTGAAAGAGTTGCAGAGAAGAGGATAGTCAGATTTTCCATTCACTGGTTCACTCCCCAGACGGCTGCAACATCTATGGCTGGGCCAGGTTGAAGCCAGAAACCAGGAGCTTCTTCCAGATCTCCCACATGGGTGCAGGGGCCCAAGGACTTGGGCCATCCTCTGCTGCTTTTCGCAGGCTATTAGCAGGGAGCTGGATAAGAAGCAGAGCAGCCAGAACTTGAACTGGTGGCCATATGGGATGCTGGCATTGCGGGTGGTAGCCTTATCCATTATGCCACAGCACTGGCCCAAGGTTCCGCTTATTCAAAGCACCCGGTCCTGAGTGCTGTCATCGGTTAACGGTGAATTTAATGCATGCCTTCTCTGGTTGCCTCAGGGGAGTGCCTGATTGTACAGAGATGATTTTTTCCTGTACATTTGGTTAACAGTGCCGTGTGTGTGTTTGAAGGTTATTGAAGAAATTGAAGAAATGATGCAGGAATCGCCAGACCCAGAAGATGATGAAACCCCCTCGCAGTCAGATCGGCTGTCAATGCTTTCCCAGGAAATCCAAACTCTTAAGAGGTCGAGTACAAGCAGTTACGAAGAGAGTAAGAGTCCCCCCTTCCATCAGCACCCTTGCTGTGTTTTGTCTGTTCCAAGCACGTGACACAGCCACGTGCAGAAGGCCTGGATTCTCACTGGCTGGGCGGTGATAATTCTGTGCTTGTGTTTGTGTTGTCGCCCGGGGACAGAGCCCCCGTGTTCGTGCGTCAGGGCTGCTGTGACAGAGGACTGCAGACTGAGGCAGAACCTCTGCGCTCGGGAGGCTGGGACGCTGAGATCGCCATGCGGCCGGGGGGACCTCCTCTGAGGCCTCTCTCCTGTGTCTGTCCATGCCTGGCTCCCCTCGCGGGCTCCCATTCCCGGCGCCTGTCCCGTGCGTGTCTCTGTTCTTTGTAAGGACACTAGGCACGCTGCGTTAGGGCTCATCCTCATGCTCTCACTTTAACTTAATCGGCTCCGGAAAGCCTCTGTACCCCAGCACAGTCAATTGTGAGGCGCTGGGGGTCAGGACAAGCGCAGTGGCCTGTCACGTGAGAGCACGTGCCGAAAAAACCGAAAATACAACTTTAGGGACTATTGTTCCCTCCCAGCCTCCAGCAGGATTCCCAGGTTGGGGCGTATGTGATTAAATCTGCATTTAGTTTAATCTTTTCCCATTGAGCCCTTTTCTCAGAAGTGCCCCAGCTCCCTTGCCATTTCTTGTCTGAAGTTACCCTGCCTCGGCTTTTGCGTTCGTCTCTCTCCTTGCACGGCTTCTCCAGTCTTGACCAGAGTGCTGTTCGTGGGCTGATGGGTCTGCCTCAGACATCTTGGAGGACTTTCTTCCATCTCAGCCGGCTGGGAAGTGAGTGCCCAGCCGCCTGTGCTCGGCACTGCCCCCAGGTAGTTCTAGGAGAAGTCGGTTTAATCACAGAGACTGTGGTTTGTGCTGTTCGCTGTAAGATCCCTTGTTGAGCCATCTAGAGTCACTTCTGGCTCAGCAGCGGCTGTCCTCTGCTTCTGGTCACAGGAGTGAAAAGGCTCTCCGTGTCTGAATTAAATGAACTACTGGAAGAAATCGAGACAGCCATCAAGGAGTACTCCGAGGAGCTGGTGCAGCAGTTGGCCCTGCGAGATGAACTGGAGTTTGAAAAGGAAGTAAAAAACAGCTTTATTTCTGTTCTGATCGAAGTGCAAAACAAACAGAAGGAGCACAAAGAAACAGCCAAAAAGAAAAAGAAACTCAAAAATGGCAGCTCCCAGAATGGGAAGAACGAGCGAAGTCACATGCCCGGCACAGTAAGTGACGCTCGGCCGGTGGCGTGGAGCGCTGGAGGGCATGCGAGCTCACGCGGGGATGCCGGGCCAGCGGCAGGTGTGGCAGGCATGAGTGTTGTCCTAACGGGCGCCACAGGGACTCCCTTCCAGGGTCCCACCGTGCTCAGCTTCTTCACAGAGGTGTTTTCATGATGAGGGCTGTACTGATGATCTGGAAAATTCTATCCCGAAATGTTGAGGGGGAAGCAGAATGAAGAGAGGGAACGAAAGAGACTGTCTTAAGCTTTAGCAAGTCACTGGCTAGCACATCAGAATGTTAGTGGCTGTTTGTGTTAGGGCGGGGGGCTTCGGGGTGGCTCTCTTATCCTGCTTCTCGTGAGTTGTGTGGTGAGCGATGACAAGGGGCTTCATTTACAGGCAGGAGCACTGGGCTGGGCCTAGGAGCACAGCCTGATCTGTAGATGGGTTTCTCCTGATTGGTCAGTGAGGCTGGCACATGAGCGTGTTAGTGGCAGTTATGTGACATCAGCCATTTGGCCTCGTATTTGGCACACTAGAATATTACTGGTGAAAAGTGGAGAGTGTTTGCACGTTTAACTCTTTGTATAAGTTTTTTTTTTTTTCTTTTAAAATTTTACTTAAATGGTGTTTTTAATGTCACTTGATGACTTTATCCCAAGCATCAACTGTTACACCAAATGCATTTCCTTACTGATCCCAGGACCCTTGCATTTTCCCTGTGACCAGCTGAAGCCTTGTATGGATTCCCACCTCGATCTTGTTTGTGTGTGAGGAAATGTTGCTTTTAATCTTCTACCCTAACGGGCCAAGGCAGCCATTTTTCTGAAGGAATGTAGCTTTTTAGTTTATGACAGTGATGCACGCCAACACAAATCCTGAACTGGTTATTATGACTTGCGGTACTATAAACTTTGTCTTCGATTAAGTCATGATTTATATTTTTAGAAGGTACTTATCAGAAAGTTAGATCTCGCTAGCCAGAGGCTGATGGAATCCTAGAAGGAGAATCTGGATCCAGGTGCCTGGGCCTGCCACGAGCGGCTCCTGCAGAGGGCATTTTGCTGGGAAGCCCTTTCCTCACAAGGTTATTAGCCTGTGATTACATCTCATGTTTTCTTCTTAGTGTCATTTGTACATATTTTTACGTATTTAGAAAAGGCACAGTTTATAAGTCGACTTTGGAAAAAGTTCTCAGATGTTGGATTTTTGAGAAGTGGCAGGACTGGTGTTTATTTAGTCACTCCTACAACTACTCTGAAAACAAAGGGACAAACCCACACTTTTACTTAAAATATTAGGGACAGTATTGTGCATTTTTTTCATTTCTTTTAAAAAAAATTATATCCTCTAAATTGCCCTATTATACTAGTGGGAATAAATAAAATGCTTAGCTACAAAGTCCTAGCATAGTTGATAATTTTTGCCTATCTGCTTTTAGGGATTATATGTAAATCCTCCATTTATTGGTGTTAACTCTTGGCTGAGAAAAATAAATTTATCCCTGGAGGGACTTAAAGCTGCCTTCTTGTAATTGCCATATAAAAAGGGTTAGAGTGGATCCATTGTGTAATTAGGCATGCCATTTACATTGAGAAATGGATTTGGCAAGGCAGAACAGTTTGTATCTGAATCTTTGTTAGTCTTGAAATAAGATGTGCAGTAAGAGCAAATGTTTTCCACAATATTTGAACCCGTGAAATTGCTTCTTGAGTCCACATCCATTTGTGTCAGAAATTTTACTCAAGACAGTAACGGCATAGCTAAGCTTGTGCTACTAGTTTTTTTTTTTTTTTTTTAAGATTTATTTATTTATTTGAAAGTCAATTACACAGAGGGAGAAGGAGAGGCAGAGAGAGAGGTCTTCTATCTGCTACTTCACTCCCCAATTGACCCCAACGGCTGGAGCTGCACTGATCCGAAGCCAGGAACCAGGAGCTTCTTCTGGGTCTCCCATGCAGGTGCAGGGGCACAAGGACTTGGGCCATCTTCTAGTGCTCTCCCAGGCCATAGCAGAGAGCTGGACTGGAAGTGGAACAGCTGGGACTTGAACCAGCGCCCACATGGGATGCTGGCACTGCAGGTCGTGGCTTTACCCACTATTCCACAGTGCCGGCCCTGAGTTTTAATTTTTTTAAAACATTTATTTATTGACCGGCGCCACGGCTCACTAGGCTAATCCTCTGCCTGCAGTGCCGGCACCCCGGGTTCTAGTCCCGGTTGGGGTACCGGTTCTGTCCCGGTTGCTCCTCTTCCAGTCCAGCTCTCTGCTGTGGCCCGGGAAGGCAGTGGAGGATGGCCCAAGTGTTTGGGTCCTGCCCCCACATGGGAGACCTGGAGGAGGCACCCAGCTCCTGGCTTCGGATTGGCACAGTGCCGGCCGTAGCAGCCATTTAGGGGGTGAACCAACGGAAGGAAGACCTTTCTCTCTGTCCCTCTGTCTCTCTCTCTCTCTCTCTCTCTCTCTCTCTCTCACTCTCACTGTCTAACTCTGCCTGTCAAAACAAACAAAAAACCATTTATTTATTTATTTGACAGGATGACAGATCGTCCATTTGGGGTCACTCCAAAGCCAGGAGGCAGGAACTCCATCCAGTTCTTCATGTGGGTGGCAGGAACCCAAGTATCTGGGCCATCAGCCCCTGCCTCCCAGGTGCACTAGAAGGAAGCTGGATGGGAAGTGTGGAGGAGCCGGGACTCAAGTCAAGCCCTGTCTGACATGGGACGTGGGTGTTCCAAATGGTGCTTCACCCGCTGAGCCACAATGCCTGCCCCCGAATTATACTCTTTGAAATAGTCATACGTTGTATGCTGGGTAAGACAGCATTCATTCATTCAGCAAAGATTTGTGGATGCCTTCCCGTGCCAGGTTCTGTTCAAGATGGAGAGGCAATGACACAGAAAAGGCCTATGCCCTTCTGGAGCTCATGTTCTAGTGGGGGAGCAGGCAGTGAACAAGGAGAAGCCTCAAGAGCCGGTGTGACTTCAGGGGTAATAAATGCCAGGAAGAAAGCCAGAGGCTGTGGAGGGTGGTCCACTGAGATGCTGCCCTGCCGGGGAGCTCTTCTCGGTGGGGCACACCACACCACTGCTCCCCTGATGGGCATGGAAGCTGCCCGTCCGTTTCCAACACCCAGCTTGCAGGGGGAGGTTTGGGAGATGCAGTTCAGGAGAGTAGAAGACTTTTATTTCTTTGTCCTGTTTTGCAGCATCTGGGGGATCAGAGGGTGGGGAGTGCTTGAAGACACTGTCTATCAGTGTGGGGCCTACCTGTGTCTCTTTGAGCCGTTCGGGGTTTGGTGCTGTTATGTATTCTACTCCCTTCCTCTGGAACGGACCTCCTTACCCACCTTCCCTGTCCACTTCAGGGATTTTTTTTTCCCCCCACTCATCCTTCCAAATCACAGTCAAGCATTATATTCCTTTCTTATTCTTCCTGCAATGCAGAATTAACTACTCTCTCCTTCTTTGGGGGTTAGTATTATTCCTCTCAACTCATTCTGTTAGCACTATAATACCATTTTGCAATTTTTTGTTTTCATGCCTGTCTCTGTTACGATTTTCTAAGGATAAGAAATCCTTATCCTTATAATATCCTTATATGAGATCCAACATTAGGCACTTAAATTTCTGCCAAATAAATGAGTGAAAGATGAACTTGCACCTCTCTGTTTCCACCCTTGACCCTTCTGTCAGATGAGAAATTGTGGAGGCTGGAGAGTATATTGAATCAAGAATTTTGGATTAAATGCTGTGTTTGCATCCTTCTACCAATGGATACAGACACCTTTGAGTTTTGGAGGGACTAAATGAAATAATATATGTGAGACTAACAGATACAGGAGTACATGCTAGTTATTCTAAGTGTCCAGCTGCCTACTGGGCATTTCGCTTTGATACCTTTGAAGAGTCTGAAACTTATCCTGTGAAACCAAAGTTACCATTTTCTGAAAATCAAACTATTAAAACAAATCTTTCCTTTTGGTTAGTGAAACTAGTCTACCCAACTCATAGAAACCAGCAGAATTTCTAGGTCAAAGAATACACAGTTTTCAATGGCCACTCGTTCAGTTGTTCTGTAGACACATAACTCGGGGAGAGACCATCCTCCCATATCGTCCAGCAACAATGGATACTATTAGCCTTTTAACATACACTGATTCAATAGGCAGTATGGATTTATCTGTCAACTGTTTGTATTTTATGAGTAGCCCAGTATGACGTAGTTGAGATGTTTCTCATATTTTCTTGTGAGGGTGTGCATACTTCTAATGCAATATGTTTCTGGACTGTAACACTTGGTTTAAATCTCTTCTCTGACAGAGCACAGGCTTCTCAAAGGCTCATTCACATCATTTCCCCAGCACTTCACCTAATTTCGAGTTTTATGCACATCCCTTAATGCATGTTTGTTGAATTGAAACTTCACTGTAGAGGAGATTGGATCCAAGAGGATTTGCACGTGTGATGTTTAAATTATTATTGTTTTATTATGGATTTTTTTCTTGGGTGGCTTGGGCAGGCTTTTGTTTATATGAAACTTAGTCCCAGGTCATTGAATTTCAGTGGTAGCTCCCATGAGCACCAGGACAAGTTGAAGTATTGATTAAGAACTTAGGGTTAAGTGCTGTGTTTGCATCCTTGTCCTGCCAATGGATACAGGCACCTTTGAGTTTTGGAGGGATTAAATGAAATAAGGCACTCAAGACGAGCATATACCTGAATAGCACTGGTTATTCTGTGTGTCCAGATGTCAACCAAACATTTCCCCTTGATATCTTCAAGGAGTCTGTTTTATTTTAGTAGTTTCTGTTCGTCTTGAATTATCTGAAGTTGTAAAGATATTATTACCTACTTAACAGCATGCCTCACTTAGTATGCATGAAAATGGACATCCTTACTCTTTGAGAATCTGATGATGTGTTTGAATTGAAGGTCATGTGTGAAGTTGTTCATTCTAAGTCCACGGCTGAGAAGAGAGAGGGATCAGAGTATCTTTTCTGTTTGCTGTAACTTTCAGGGGAGAGTTCCAGGATGTTACATTCACGACCGTCTGAAATAGATAACTGCTTTGGCCTACCCTGAAAAAATTTCCTCTAAAATTTTTGGGATATTAACAGTGACTAATGGGTACTGGAGAGAATAGGGAACTCTGTTATAAAAAGAATCTTATTACTCTAATTTATTGCTTTTGGGGGCTGGGGAGATAATTGCTTAAAGATGGGAGAGAGCCAGGCCTTAGATGGTCGGTACTCTTTCTTGTATGCCTTTTCTTTCCCAGATGCATCACACTCTCTTTGTGACTCACCTAGCCAATTTTATGACGAATAGCCAATCTATTTTGCTGCCTTTTTACATGTAAAAATGCCCCAGTAATAGTTTTTCATTTAATTTTGACTAAAGCTGACTTTAAGGTGAGAGAAATTTGTTTTTATTTGGGCAGCTACTATAAGATCATCCTGAAGTAATTGTGATTCTAGATCCAAGCCTGGAAAGTACTGTTCTCATGCATCTACTTGCATTTGGGGCTTTGGTTTGAAAAGGGAACCATGAACTTGGCTTTCTCCCCTGCTCCCTTTTTTAGTTTGGATTTTTTTTAAAGATTTATTTATTTATTTGAAAGAGTTACACACACACACACACAGAGGGAGAGAGAGAGAGAGGTGTTCCATCTGCTGCTTCACTCCCCAATTGGCTGCAAAGGCTGGAGATGTGCTGATCTGAAACCAGGAGCCAGGAGCTTCCTCTAGGTCTCCCATGTGGGTGCAGGGGCCCAAGGCCCTGGGCCATCTTGGACTGCTTTCCCAGGCCATAGCAGAGAGCTGGATCGGAAGTGGAGCAGCCGGGTCTCGAACCAACACCCATAAGGGATGCCAGCACTGCAGGTGGCAGCTTAACCCACCATGCCATAGCGCCAGCTCTGATTTGGGATTTTTGAATCGCACGTTGCTAAGATGATTTAGAAAAGGGCTCAGCAAGGCAAACTATTACCCAAGGGCTAAACTGACCTTCTGCTTTTTTTTTTTTTTAATAAGTAAAATTTTATTAGAACATAGTCGTGTTCATTCATTTACATTTTGTCTGTCTGTGGCTGCTGTCATCCTGTAATGACAGTGGCCACTCAAAACCTGAAATAATTACTCTCTGACCCTTTACAGAAAAAAAAATTTGCCAACCCCTAATTTAGGTTTATGAAAAGTTAGAGACAAAAAAAGACATGAACTCCATTTAAGTGAGTTTGTGTGTGTGTATGTATATATATATATTTATATACATAAATATAAAATTATCACTAGGTTGTGTCTAACATCTGTTGTAAACTGTTGCTTTGTTTTCTCCTAAGTGTGTATGGGATTGTCCCTTTCTGCTGGGCTGCGACAGCAGCAGGCCAAGTTTTCACCCACCGGTGGCGATGCCGTGACCTGCCCAGGCTCCTTGCTTAATGGCATAAATCCTTTATGCCATGTAGGAGCCTGCAGCTAAGTGAGGAGGGCCAGGAGGCACACCGCTGGTCTCTGGGGGATGGTGGGAGAATGCAAAGAGAGTTAGGATGTTGTCAGTCCCCCAGGCACACTGTGTGTGAGCACAAGTTCTCAGAAAAGCAGCAATATGCCAGGGGATTGTTTCTTCTTATACACATTGAGCATCCATAAGTATCAGGAAAGAATTTTTAAAATTGCTGAGATTGACTATTTTGCTCTGGTATTAGTAGTTTGGCAATAGTTAATTTCCATGTTAATATTCAGTTACAGAAAAATTCAGTTACAGAAAAACTGATACTATTCCACTTAGCTCCTAACTTTGTAGCACTTCTTTCTGCTCTGAGAGTGAACATATAAAATAGGAATTTAATATTCAAAGTATCTTATCTGCCTAGATATAATTCATGTTTTCTAATTTACTTGCATATGCTTTTTGTGAAAAAATTATTTTTTGAAGAATTTGCTTTTGTAACTGTTAACTTTAATTCACATTAAAATTATTTGACTTTAGGAAGTATCAAAATACTACTTTTACATCTTAAATAATATCTGTTATGTTTTTTTTTTAATAATATGGCCCTTGCCTTCAAGGAACTTTATTTATTTTTTAAAGATTTATATATTTACTTGAAAGTCAGAGTTACACAGAGAGAGGAGAGGCAGAGAGAGAGAGAGATTTTCCATCCTCTGGTTCACTCTCCAATTGGCCGCAACAGCCTGAGCTGCACCGATCTGAAACCAGGAGCTTCTTCCAGGTCTCCCACATGGGTGCAGGGGCCCAAGGCCTTGGGCCATCTTCTACTGTTATCCTAGGCCACAGCAGAGAGTTAGATCGGAAGGGGAGCAGCCAGGACTATAACGCCTTCAGGGCGTTAACCGTTACACTGCACCATAATGCCGGCCCCTTTGTTATCTTAACCAATATTTTTACTTAGTGATTCTTTTTTACATTTGACTGCTTTTCATTCAGTATATTTTGTGTTGTGATTATTATATGGATTCTTACTTAGTAAAAATAAGTGCTTAGTCCTATGAACTAATACACGGTGCTCTAAAAGTTCCTGGAAAATGGAATTAAAAGATAAGATTTATTAAAGATAAGATTTATTTTGGTGCAAAAAGTTTTTGAAATTTGCAAAAATTTCATGGAAAATAACATATTATGAAAAACCTTTATGGATTTCAATTTTTTTGCACCAATAAAACATCTTTTAATTCCATTTTTTACCCTTTTTAAAGTACTCTTGTGTTTGAGAATCATGTCATTCAAACTATTGAAGATGATGTGATTTTTATAAACGATGTTAATGGAAAAAGAGTAAGTGAGAGTAAGTCAGAAATAGTTGCTTTTCCCAACCTTTTTAACTGACATTGATATTGAAACTTTTAAAAGACTTCCTGGCAAGTTAGGGGTCTGTGCCAGTTGGTGTCAGGTGAGCCTTGGAGAACGATTGGTGGCCCAGAGTCCCCAGGACTTCGAAGCCCCACTGCCCTGGCTTTGTTCATGCCCTGTCCTGGATCCTGCTTTCTGGGAAACCAGTGGAGCTGGTGAGTAGGCGGGGCAGAGAATGAGTTGCTATGTTTAGGATTCTGGAGAAGAGCTGACGAACTCTAGCACTATTATCTGACTCCTGTTGCTTTTTACTAGCTCTCTCTGTTGCCTGGGAAGACCTTGAATTCTCAAAAAGTGTTAACTTGTTTGCTGTTTAAGCTTGCTTTGCTTTGTTTGTTTGCTCTTTTTGTTTGGTTTTGTTTTAGGTGAACTTGAAATACTGTTTGGCTGCTCTGGCGCATAGTAGAATGTTGAGGTTCATTCTCTTTGGGAGCTATGTCTAAATGTTACCCTGACCCTTTTAAAGCAACACAGCCAAGGCTTTTGAAGATAGCTGTTTGCTGAGTACTCTGCGAAGTGCTTCCCGTGCTTATTTCTGTAATCGTCACACTGCCCTGTAAGGTCGGTGGTGGTGTCCCTGTTGCCACGTCACCTGTGGGTAAGGCAGTGCTCAGCAGAGGCCCCGGCACAGGGCGGAGTGAAGCTGTGTGTTCTGTGTGTTCGTCAGAAGCCGACGTGAGGAACCTTGGCCTGAATTTTCCGCTCGTGAGCTACACAGGCAGGTTGTGCGTGACCTTGGAGATCTTGGCCCATTTCCCTTGTCTCAGGTTTTTATGGGTTTTTAAAATCTTTAGTGTCTTGTTTACACATTATAGCTCCTGAGAGACGTTTCCGGAGAATGACTGATTTTGGGATTTTGAATACACAGCAGTGCAGGAAGGGAGACCATCGAGAGGCACTGGTGAATACCGTCAGTGTCAGTACTGGGACCGCAGCACCCTCGCCACGCCACCCTGGCACTTTGACAATAGCGAGTCAGTACTGCACTGCTTAATCAGCTCCCAGCTTATAAACGGGCTCATTTCAAAAACTCCATCCGGAGAAGGGCATTTTACAGAACTCTGAATGCCTTCCTAAAGATGGAGGGGGAGTGGACGGGCGGATTTCAAAGGTTAGCATCCCAGTCTTCACCAATGTCACCAACTGTTTCCTTTAAATTTGAGCATTTGGATTCCTCCTTCAAGACTGGAAATGGTAGATGAGATGGAAGGGAGATGGAGATTTTTTTTAACCTAATGTTGCAGTGGTGTGTTTTAATTACACTGTAGCACATCTGCAGTGCCCTTGGTTTCATTCAGCATTCAGAACCCCTAGACTTAGTTCTGTCACCACCTTGAGATGTCTGGCTCTTTCACCCTGAGCAATGTCCAACAAAGAAGTGCTGCCCTTCCTCCCCTCCTTTTTCTCTGTGCTCTCCCCACCCCCTTATAAAATTTAGGCATCGAGAAAAATCTTCCCTCTGGCCCAGTTAAGTCCCATAAGCACCTAATAATACTGCATCTGCTCTCAAGTTGTAAATGTAGTTTCTCTAAATGAGGTGACGTTTACTCAAAAGTAAATTTAATTTGCCTCTGAGGTTTTATCTTTTTAAAATTCATTTTGCCTTCCAAAAGGCTGTATTATTCTTTGGAATTTATAGAGCACTTGCAAAGCAGAATCTATTGTACGCTCTGTAGAGCTGCTCCTTCTGCTCTCCGGGCCATAGTCTTTCTGTTCCTCTACCCCTGGAGTTCACTGATGTTCTACAGGCTCCTCTTTTATGGTCCTAGGGGCTTCATATTTCTTAGTCCCTCCATTGTTTTACAAACCAGGCCAACAAGATGATTTTATCTCACTGCAGTAATCCCTTGCTGATTTGCTGGCTGAACCCCTCAGCGGACGTCCCCGAACTCCGCTGTTCACTCCTTCAACAGCTGACTTTATTTCCTGTCGTGTCATCTTCTTCTCCTCACACTCGGATTATTTTTTTTACCTTTTGGCTCGCTCGCTCGCTCGCTCGCTCTCCTTTTCCTTTCAGCTCCCATGAAAAATAGCTTGATTATCTTTTCTTTTGCAACTCTGAGGCAAACATTTATTGATCCCCAGTTATGTTCCAGGCCTGAGAGTTAAGGATGCAGAGTAAATTTCAAAGCTCCAGGAACCTGTTGCCTAGGGGGTGAGGATTGGGATGGCCAACGATACAGTGTACTTCAGTGCGGTGATTCTCAGCAAGGCCACTTTGTCCCCACAGGTCATTGCTCAGTGTTTGCAAACATTTGTCTTTATCACAACTTGACAGGGTGGGGACAGCGTTACTGGCAGAGTTTGAAGCCAGAGAGGCTGGTAAGCTTCCTCCAACCTATGTGATGTCCCCTACAACAAGGAATGATTCGACCCAAAATGTCAGTAGAGTGGAGATTGAGAAACCAAGGCATAGTGGGGTCATCGCCATCTTCCAAACAACTACCCTGTTTTCAGTGCCTGTGCCGGTCTGTGGTCCAGGTGTGCGTATAGTAACTACCATTGTCCCTGCTTGCTTTAGGAGTCTGGGATGGCACATTGCATCCCAACGACAGGTAGCAGAGGAGGCCCATGACAGAGAGGGAGAGGGAGTGGTCTCTGTAGCCACCCAGAGTGACAAGGACATCTGGCCAATGGCAAGTTGTTCATTATGCCCAATGCTAGAGGGCAAGGGAGCAAGTCACTCAAGAAAAGGCCATGGCAATCGCAAAGTGGAAGCCACAATATCAGGGTCTTTGCATGACCTTCCAAGGCATCTGGACTTCAGAATCTATCAGAAACCAAAAATAGGTTTTAAGTGGGATAGGTGCACGTTCAGCTTTGTCTTTTGGAAGGGAAACTTCAGTGGTTTCAAGGAGAACTGGTTGGAAGGAGGTAGGCAGCAATAAAGAGTTGATTAAGAGGTTGTTGCAGTCTGCAGGTAGGCACTACACAAAGGCTGTGACGGTGCAGGGCGGGGGATTGGTGGTATTTCAAGATATTGAGGATGTTGAATTGATTGAGGCACCAGGGAAAAGAGGAGTTGGAATCAGGCCCGTGTTTACTGACATGGGCAAGCATGGATAAAGCATGTGCACCCTTTTCCCACAGGGAGACCTGTGAGTTCTCTCGACAGGAACTCCTCTAGCCACATGCCCAGTGTCTTGGGAGGGTGACTGCCCTTTGCACCTGCTCTCTAGGTGGCTCCGTGGCCCACGGGTTAAACCAGCCAATACCAGCACATCCAGCTGTGGAAGTGGGAGAGGGAACAGGGTTGCTGCAGAGCACTTCTCACGGGAAGGAGTGGGGAGTGGGCTCAGTAGCTGCTGTGTCACATCCTGCAGGGTAGGAACAGCCAGACTCTTAGGCACTGGCTACAGAGTGAATGCCTCGGTTGGCAGCTTGGCTGCTTTGAGTTTTGTTCTCTGAGAAGCTCTCCTTTGTCCACTGCCCTTTGTGGCTCATCTGGAATGGGTGTATCATTCATGTTTCAGTTCGTCTCTGACCTCCTGGGATAGAGCAGGCATCCAGTTTTAATTGCCCCTTCCATCTATCAACAGGGCATGTGTTATCTACAGTTACCCGGTTCATTCACTGGTCTTTTTGTGGCCCCTTGCAATAGAATATAAAGTCAGGAGGGGTCTTGGCTAATGTATGTGTGTTGAATACCTAATGCCTGGAATACCAACTGGCTGAATGTGTATTTTGAGGGAGGTATAGGATGCTGAAGGAGGAGCAGGCTGTTTGTTTTTTGGTGAGGGAGAAAAGGATGGATTCCATTTTGGATATAAGTTTTAGGCATATAGGTATTGCACATAGGTAAGTCCAATAGGCCATTAAATATGCAGTAGGTGCAGATGTCCAACTGTGCTTGTATGTTAAGCACACGAGGCTCAGGAGGGGAGTTACAGCTAACATTTCCTGGACGCTTCCCAGGGGCCATTCTGTTCTGTGGCTGTAGACTGATGGAGGCCGGAGTTGACGCTATTGAGTGGTAACGTCTTGGGGACCGCCAATCCATCAGAGGGGAGTGCAGAGAGATGAGGCCGCCGGAGAGGTGGGCAGGAGTCGGGGAGAGTGGGTGGTGACTCGGGGAGGGGTCAGGGAGGAGTCAATCAGCCAGTTCTGAAAAGCATCTGTGGATCTCAGTGTCCAAGAAGTGACCCAGGAAAGAGCTGTTTCAGGAAACCCTGAGGATGGGAAATTGGATGAGGGTAGGAGAATTTACAATTGGGAGGGCTTGTGGAGAGGGAGGATTTGAAGGTGCAGTGAAGGCAGAAATCACAACGGCATGATTCCTGGGTGGTGGGCTGGGGCAGTTTATGGCAATTGGAGCCTTGGAATGTTCTCAGCCATGTCTTTTTTTCTTCCCCAGAGTCTTCTGATTTTCTTGTTCTGAAATTTTCCCAGCAGAACCTTGCAGGCTGCCACATTGCTTCCCTGATTCGTCTGTTAACTGGCAAAAGTCAGGAGACCGTGGGGCTTGCCTGCCGCAGCTCCTGACTCAGCGAGAGCCCGGCTCTCAGAGTTCCTTTTGCTTCCTTTCACCAGCATCAGCTGTTAGTTTCACATTTGCCCAAGTTGCCTGGGCTTCCCTCAAGTGCATTTTTAAAAAGAAGATTGATTTATTCATTTGAAAATCAGGGCGAGAGAGAAGAAAAAAAGAAATCTTCCATCTGCTGGTTCATTCCCCAAATGACTGCAACAGCAAAGGCTGGGTTAGGCAGAAGCCAGGATCCTGGAGCTTTGTCCGGGTCTCCCATGTGGGTGGCAGGGGCCCAAACATTTGAGCCATCTTCTGCTGGTTTTTTCCAGGCCGTTAGCAGGGATCTGGATTGGAAGTGGAGCAGCCAGGACCCCGATGCTGGCGTCGCCTTTACCTGCTACGCCACAGCACCGGCCCGTGAGCACATTTTCACTTAAGTCTCCAGTTCCGGTTGCGTGAAAGCCACCATTCACAAGTAGTCAGGCTGTCAGTGGTTGGCATGGTGCAGTGATGCCGGCTCCGCAGTGTAAGGAAAACTAAAATGCAGTGTATCATGACTGAAAAAATTTGCAACAAGTTTTTTTTTTTTTTTTTTTTTTTTCTCTTGTAGCAACAGGAATTAGGTTTCTGATTGGGAAACTAAAAGCTAGTGTTTTTGGAATGAATTTTTGGGATGAATGTGCTATCCAAGTATGAAGTGAGCCTTCTTGTCCTGCTATGTGGATCCTGATCCACTTTGAGATTTTCTGAATTTATGTGTAGCTGTAGTAAACCCTTAGATAATGGAGCTAGGCTCTACTGACTGAAAATAAGCATTTTTCTCTTTGTTGCTTATTGAGGGAAATTTATTCTTTAGTGTGAGTTTGGAAAAAAATATGAATTGACTTGTTTGGTTTGAAAATAGTTGGTAATTTTTATTGTAGACTCCAGAGCCTATGGTGCCATCTCTTTTAATACTCTCTCAAAAATGTGAATGAGTTGTATGCTGGCCTGTGAACAATCGACAGAACTGGTTCCATGCAGGTCTTTCTTTTAACACTAGCCTCCTCCAGCCATGGTCACGCTTTCCGCAGAGTGTAGAGGGGCCATCGAAGTATCTCAACTAGACATTTGATTCTGCTAAAGCAAAACTGGTGTGCAGACCTGGGAAAGATGGGGTAGGGAAGAAGGTTGATAGATGAGGAGAGGCACTGTGGTTGAGGCCCCCTCAAGATGATAAGATGTGGCTCTCAGGCTTACAGTAACATCATCGAGTGTTGTGACTGATACCACAGGCACATTGTGAGCTCCCTCGAGGATTCAACTTTTAACATTTCTTAGCTTCTGTTGCCGGGACGACTACTGCTACTACTACTATTCTACTACTACTACTACTACTACTACTACTACTACTACTTTTTTAAAGATTTATGTATTTGTTTGAAAGAGTTAGAGAGATTGATTGATCTTCCATCCATTGGTTCACTCCCTAGATTGCTGCAAAAGCCAGGGTTGAGCCAGGCCGAGGCCAGGTGCTTCATCCAGGTCTCCCATATGGGTGGCAGGGGCTCAAGCACCTGGGCCATCTTGCACTGCTTTTCCCAGGCCATTCCCGTGGAGCTGGATCAGAGGTGGAGCAGGTAGGATATGAACAGGTGCCCATATGGGATGCCGATGTCGCAGGCAGTGGCTTTATTGGCTACGTCACCATGCCAGCAATTCTTGGCATTCTTAAAACTTACTGAGGGGCCGGCGCTGCGGCTCACTAGGTTAATCCTTCGCCTGTGGCACCGGCACCTGGGTTCTAGTTCCGATTGGGGCGCCGGATTCTGTCCAGGTTGCCCCTCTTCCAGTCCAGCTCTCTGCTGTGGCCTGGGAGTGCAGTGGAGGATGGCCCAAGCGCTTGGGCCCTGCACCCCATGGAAGACCAGGAGAAGCACCTGGCTCCTGGCTTCAGATCAGCACGGTGCGCCGGCCGTAGTGGCCATCTGGGGGGTGAACCAATGGGAGGAAGGCCTTTCTCTCTGTGTCTCTCTCTCTCTCACTAACTCTGCCTGTCAAAAAAAACCCTGAGGAACCTTAGGTTATATTGATCAGTATTTACTATGTTAGAAATTAAAAGTGGTAGGGCTGGCTCTGTGGCATAGCTGGTAAAGCGCCGCCTAGAGCGCTGGCATCCCATATGGGCACTGGTTCTAGTCCCAGCTGCTCTACTTCTGATCCAGCTCTCTGCTATTGCCTGGGAAAGCAGTAGAAAATGGCCCAAGTGCTTGGGCCCTTGCTCCTGCATGGGAGACCCAGAAGAAGCAACTGGCTCCTGGCTTCAGATCGGGCACAGCTCCGGCCTTTGTGGCCAACAGGGGAGTGAAGCAGCAGATGGAAGACCTCTCTCTCTGTTTCTACCTTTCTCTGTGTAACCCAGACTTTCAAATGAATAAATAAATCTTTTTTTTAAAAAAAGAGTAATAGGCCGGTGCCGTGGCTCAATAGGCTAATCCTCTGCCTTGTGGTGCTGGCACACCGGGTTCTAGTCCTGGTCGAGGCGCCAGATTCTATCCCGGTTGCCTCTCTTCCAGGCCAGCTCTCTGCTATGGCCCGGGAAGGCAGTGGAGGATGGCCCAAGTGCTTGGGCCCTGCACCCGCATGGGAGACCAGGAGAAGCACCTGGCTCCTGGCTTTGGATCAGCACGGTGCGCCAGCCGCAGCGTCCATTGGAGGGTGAACCAACGGCAAAAAGGAAGACCTTTCTCTCTGTCTCTCTCTCTCACTGCCCACTCTGCCTGTCAAAAAAAAAAAAAAGAAATTAAAAGTGGTAACAGTAAACATATTCATTAAAATTACCAGAAATAAATTCATTAATTCTTAGATAAGTTGTATATTTGTATGAAACATAACTGTATTTGAAAAGAGATAAGTGTCATTTTCGTGCATTTTGTCAGCCTCATTATGTGGCTTGATTGAAGATCGGTTCTCAAATGTGCTTTTGCAGATTGGGTCCGACACCTGGAAGATTTCACTATAAGCTATGAAAGGATGAGAGTAAAAATAATAAATTACTTCTTGGTAATGTTAAGAAAAGATTGTGGGGGCCTCCTGGGGAGGGGGTTCCTGCCTCACACTTTGAGAACCACCGGACTGAGTTACACATTTCTTGGGGACAGAGACCATTGCCTTGATTTCTTTTCTTCTGCTTCTTGGGGCCTGGTAAAACATTCTTGGATTCCGCAAATGTCTCTACGGATTCGGCTTTCCCCTGTAAAATTCCAGGGAAAGGAACCAGCCGATGAATCAGGCCTGGGCTTCCTTCTCCCGTACGCTTTCCCCTCCCTTAGTCATGCTGCAGGCAGCCCTCCCTGCTCTGAGTCAGCGGCCATGGAGGTGCCGCCAGACTCTCTTCACCATGTCTGATGGCCTTGCAGGCTGCTTACAAATCAAGAGAAGTGGTTTAGGAAACAATACTCTCTTCTCAGAACAATGAATTCTAGGAAGTTTGGAGGTTGCTGGGAGAAAGATGGTAGAGTTGTTTCCTAGAAACGCACTGCAGTGGGAAAAGTCTTCGCAGAAGTTTTTGGGGACCTGGGTGGCACATGGGATCCACACTGCTCTCTCGGAAGCATATGGCATCTTCCAATTTACATTTTCTCCACCAAGGCAGTGGCAGGTGCCGGAAGAGTAAGTGGGAAGCAACAGTCGGCTTTCCAAGTAACAGCGTTTTCATTTGCCAAATGTTGGGTTAATGTTCCCTAAACTGACGGCGGAGAGATACAGACTTGCGCTGAAAGATGCATACTGTGAGATTAAGTTTTCAGACTTTGGAAACAATGTGGGAAAACAGTATCAAAAACTATCTTGAAAGTGACGTGGTGAATTTTGTATGCAACACATTGGTATACAACTGACAGTGTTTGCATTAACGTTTATCAGCTCCATCCAGAGAAATCTCCATGAAGGTAGTAGCATACGAACAGTTGCTTTTACCTTTAACTTGCAAAGGAATGAAAGCCAAAATATTTCACAAACAGCATGATTTTGCCTGCTTGGTCTGAATGCATAGTGCATAGTGGCATTTCCTAACTGCTTGCCCCTCGGGCACATGTGTCATCACAGTACATTCTGACTAATCGTCTTTGAACTTCTCTCTCTGTCCTTTTCTTCCGGGCCGTATATCGCTGCCTTTAGCGCTTCAGCATGGAAGGCATCTCGAGTGTCATTCAGAATGGCCTCCGCCACACCTTTGGAAGTTCAGGTGGAGAGAAACAGGTGCTCAGTTATCCTTTTTTCCCTCACCCCCTGCTTTTTTTTCATTGTCTGTGTAAGTGACGACGCCAAAAGCTGGCAGTTTTACTAATTTACTAAAGCCCATGCCGAAAAGAGAGAAATGAGAGCTCACTGTGTATTGTTTTGGGGACAGAAGTTCCCTTTGGAGAAGCATTTTCCCAGTTGGACAGTAGGTTAAACGTATTCTTAAGATGTGCTTTAGAGCTCCATTCCTCTTACCTTTAAACAACTAGATACTAACATTTTGACATCATAGATGGCGTGTGTAGCAAATCTGACTGAAAATAATAAACTAGCATGTACTACTCGCATTCTAACACCTGTGAACCAGGATCTCATTTTGGAGGAAAGAAAGCCAGATGATGGCATCTTTGAGATTAGAGTTCTAGATAAAAAAAAAAAAAATATGTACAGAGTCTGTCTCGTCTCCTTGATGCGAATTCATGTGTGTTCAAGGATTCCTGTGGCCAGCCAATGCAGTTGTCTGCCCAAGGAAGCAGGAGACGTCATACATGTGAATATGTCATACATGTGAATATGCTGTCAGATTAGATTTTATCTACATTTTTTGCTATAATTATTTAAGGAATATCACACAGGGGGAGGCACATCTACATTAACAAGTGTGCTTAACACCTCCTTTTACCATTTGAAGTTTTCACTTCAAAAAAGAAAACTCTTTAGGTTAGTTCTTAGGCGAAGCTTAAGAAAGTGGCTCGTAGGCAGGTTCTCCAAAGGACCCTCGTCCGCCTCCGAGTGTTTGTCTTTCCCCAGAAGGGAGATGACGTCAGGGAGGGGGGGTTCACGCTGACATTTGCAGCTCAGAAAGGGGCTCCATGAAGGGAGGGTGGAGCGTTTTTATCTTGGTGCCTTCCACCTCTCCCGTTCCACAGGATGGCAAAGGCACTCACGCACCAGCCTGGGAGTGGGGCAGGGCGGCTGAGGGCACAGCCCACTGGCCAGAGCATCCTCAGGCTTCTCCAGGTTGCTGGCCACATGTGCAGTGAGGGAAGACCTCTGAGAGCATTTTTCTGGCCTTTCGTGGGGTGTTCTTCCCAAAGAAACACGTTTGGTTGTACAATTGGGCTTGCCCTTGGTGATGTCTGTGCGAAGATGTTACAGCACCAAGTTTGTTAATAGATTGAACACTTCCTTTTTATGACTTTTCCAGACCTGGTGGTCCGGTTATTGTTAAGCAGTTTTCTTTTTCCTATGCTGCTTTTTAATTATGAGTGGGACAAGATCACTGCGTGAGGACTGGGAGTAGAGCTGAGATTTAGGGCGCGGGGCTAAATAATGGATGGGGCAGAAGAGATTCCAAGTACACGCCAATGAGTTTCTGTACGAGCAGATGCAAACCTTACTGAACCATATTTTTTTGGTGGTGGTGATGAGGTCCAAGTAGGAGAATTTTGCCAATCATTTTTGGATTATGTCCCCTTTGGAATATAATCATGGAGCCCAGTTGTGCTTGTGAGCGTTCATGAGCAGGGAGCTTTTGGAGCTCGTCTCCATGTCAGAGGTTCATTTTCATTATTAATTTCCCCCTAGTCTATTTGCTCCTTTCCTTTTGCTCATCTCCTTCAGTTCCTAAAGACATTTCTAACTACTTACACAATAATATAAAATAATAATAATTAGCTTCTAAAATTATTTGAGTGTGTCTTTGTTTCTGGAAGAAGCTGGTACAGGTTTCTTAAACGTGTCATGTTTCCATGTTGACCATTTTGTTCAACCAGAATAAAAATGGTCTGAACCAGAATTATCTGGCTGTTGGAAATTGATTTTTTATGTAGATCTATTAAAACTATGTTTTCAATTTAATTACTTTTTAAAAAATGTGTTGAAAAAATGTAAGGTGAATGTAGGTGAGAATTCACTCTAAAAATGAACAAACTGAGCTTACCATCTTCAGAATGAGTTCTTTGAAATTTTCAATAACTGAAAAGGAAAAAAAGGATTATTTATGTTTATATCAGGCTTGTGTGAGACAGATGTGGATAAAATGAACTGTGAAATAATGATACCTTTATTCTTACACATATCTGTGTTTTCATTGCCCAAGTGGCCAGTGTTCCATAAAGTAGACTCCTTGGTAGCTTTATCCGTTTTCTGCAGATAAGGAAATTCAGCTTTAGTGACACACTGTGTTTGTCTTTTACCTTGGCAGTATTTGACAACAGTCATTCCTTATGAGAAAAAAAATGGACCACCGTCTGTTGAAGATCTTCAAATATTAACAAAAAGTGAGCAAAGACAAGATTAAATTGTTTCCTGATTTGCTTTTGCTGCTTCTTAAAGACCTGATTTTAGTTGGCTGGTTTTGTTATTGTTTTCTTTGTCAATTTAGGATTGTAAATGGTGGGTGTCCTGATTTATTATTAATTAATTAATTTTAATTTAATTATTAATTATTTATTATTGAAACCAAAAATTGCTGTGATATCAAACTTATATCACTGATGCCTGTGCTGTGCTGCTTTGTATTTTTTTGTGTTTTTCTTCCTTTTGAAATATTCACGAGCTAAATTTTGGGGAAAAAATGTGACTTGTATTTCTACCACCTCTTGTGTAAATACTTATTCATATACCAGTGACTTAAATGCTTTATGGGTCATATGTAACCATGACTGTCAGTAACTGAAGAGGAAGGGTATAGCATAAGCCCTCCTCCCCCACCATTCTGATCAATGTAGAACCCAAGGCAGTAGATAGAAGCAGGACGTAAACTGATGGTAACGTCTTAAGAACATGCATTCATTCAGCAAATATTTGGTGATGACCTACTCAGTGCCAGGCCATGCTCTGGATATGAGATGCTTCAGTGAACAGAGCAAAGATCAGCCCCTCACCCCAAGGGGCTTACGTTTTATTTGTGAGATAAAAATATACATTATATTGTGCATCTCTCAGAAATGAACAAGCCCAGAATTCGGGATATCTGCAGAGATATCCTTGGAAATCACTTATCCTCTCTTGGTCACATTGAACAACCAAGATAAAAATGGATCTGTATGTGGGACTTGCAGTAAGCCACAACCAATCAGCCTTTAAAATGAACAGACTGAATTGTTAATCAGGTTCTTTCTGATTGTAAATATTTATGATAATAACTAAGAGGGAGCCAAATGAAAGAACGTCACATGGCTGGATTCATTCATTTCTTTATTTAAAGACTTATTTATTTGGAAATCAGAGCTACAGAGATAGAGGGAGTGACAGAGAGAGAGATTGATCTTCCACCCACTGGTTCGCTCCCTAGATGGTTGCAACTGCCAGGGCTGAGCCAGGCAGAAGCCAGGAGCCAAGGGCTTCATCTGGGTCTCCCACATGGGTGGCCGAGGGCCCAAACACTTGGGTCATTTTCTGCTGCTTTCCCCAGGCTATTAGCAGGGAGCTGGATCGGAACAAAACTAGCACCCATATGGGATGCCAGGACACAACCTAGGGCCCATATGGGCACCAGTTTGAGTTCTAGGTGCTCCACTTCTGATCCAGCTCCCTGCTAATGTGCCTGGGAAAGCAGTGGAAGATGGCCCAAGTGTTTGGGCCCCTGTGCCCACGTAGAAGACCCAGATGAAGCTCCTGGCTCCTGGTTTTGACCCTGCCCAGGGCCTTTTGGGAAGTGAACCAGTGGATGGAAGACACCCCCCCCCCCCGCCTCCTCTCTGCATCTTTGCCTTTCAAGTAAATAAATAAACCTTAAAGTTTAAAAAATGGTTATCTTGTGAACATTTAGGGAGAGCTCTGAACTTCAGCTGCTCCACCTATAGGTATTAGCCAAAATCAAGAATCAGCTTTTATGGATGCATAGTCTTATTAGAAGACGATTTTATAATAATGATGATAATAATTATATTTGTCATGTTAGTTATGGCTAGTACATAGCACGTGCTGTGTGCCAGGCACTATTCTAAGTCCTTTGTGTCCAAATTAGTGACTTAATCCTCATAACAAGCTTTTGAGATCTAATTATTTCCCTCATTTTATAGATGAGGAATTGTGCACAGAGTGATTAAGTAACTTAAAGTCACACAGTTAGGAAGTAAAGGAAGCCAGGGTTTAACCCCAGGAGGGCTGATGTGACAGTTCCACGATGTTGCCTTGTCATTTACTTGGGGAGAAACACTGAGGTATTTTTACCAGGACGCTCTGGAGGAAGTTTGGGCTGGCAATTAGTTAATTTTTGTGAGTCTTCCTTTACCTGCATGGCGTGGATTACCCACAGTTTTGGCCTTTATGTAGAAGGTGGAATTGTCAGATTCCCTTCTGGGTGAGGAGCAGGATGCCTGGCAGGTGCTGGGGACTGCTTCACAAAGCCTGTTCTTCAGTTTGGTCTTTGCTTTACAAGCTTGCGGGAAGTCTGACAGATCCACTCCCTGGGGAGCACAGGAACTCACTCTAGAATGGACTGTGACTAAACCCAAGTTCTGCGTAAATAACACGATTCCTCCCTCCTGCCTTCCGAGTCTGGGGATTTTATACTAGGGAAATGAATCTCAGGTCAGTGGAATATTCTTACCTTGGTAAGGGCCTGCTCAGCTAACATGAGGTCTTGAGCCTTTACGTTCTATTCCCTATACAGAAAAGCATCCATAATTTGTAGGAATCAGTTATATAATGAATAAAAGCTGCAATGATTGAAATTAAACATTACTTTTTGTTTATCTGGGTTTTAAATTGTTGCTGCTTTCATTTTTTCCTTTACTTTGCAGTTCTCCGGGCCATGAAGGAGGACAGCGAGAAAGTCCCGAGCTTGTTAACCGATTATATACTGAAGGGTGAGTTGTATAATAGAACGTGTACACAATAGTTGGGGTGTTTTGGTTAGTCAGGAAACGCATGGTCTTGCTAAACGTAACTTGCAAATGCACAGCTTTTATTAATCTTACCATGCAGGGCAAGGAGACACACATGACTCTCATAGGCTGCAGACATCATGGATATATACAGTGTAACTTGTACTTAAGGCCCTGGGCTGGAAATAACATTCACAGCTGAATTATAAACATCAAGGAAGGCAGAAGAGGAAAATTAGCAAGATATTGCCATCGCCTTTCGGGTATCAGGGGCTGACTCCTGGGCACTGGGAGGTTTGGAGATGGTGGTATCTGCCATCTTGGGGATGGTAGAAAAGGAGGTACAGGGCCTTAGTGAGGGTAGAGGAAGGAGTGGACAGCCAGTCACTTAACAATGCCCCAAAGTCTGGTGTGAGGGACAAGGAGACGTGGCGAAAAAAGAATGGCCTTCCAGAAACCCAGGGCAGTGGCAGGAGAGCCAAAAATGTTGGAAGCAAGATGGGGGCGCACACAGGATGAGGACATAGATGGAGGAAAAAGAGAAGGGAGGAGATCCCTTACCTTGCTTCAGGAGCAAGGTAAGACAAGGAGGGGACTGCAGAACCTATGAACTGTAGTAGTCACTCAGATGACAGATTCTCAGAGCATCACCAAGCACACCTTGCAGGGCTGGGATCGAGTTGAGGGTGGGCCTCATCTCCCAACATGTCCCTTCTCTGGGTGCTCTCTTCTCCATCAGTTAGCTGAGCCCCAGGAAGGCTAGGGTTCCTGAGACATCAAGAGATCTCACGTGGGCCCTCTCTTCAACCAGTTTCATAAAAAGTGGCTCTCAGTGGTGTACATGGGTCTCCACGTGGATTATACTCAGTGTCATTGTAAGAGACTTGGACATTGAAACAGGAGCCAGCTATTAGCTGGTTACCATGGGGGCAGGAAAGAGCGAATTGACATTTTCCAGTAAGCCGTATGTTTTTGATGGATGGCTTTTTTCTCCCTATATGATTCTGAATTTCTTTTTTATTCCTGACATCTTTGTTTGCTTTTGTGTTGTGCTAGCATTGGTTTGAAAGCTGGAGTGTTCTGAGGTTTGTTCTAGACGTGAAGCAGGAATGAGACAAACATAAAGGACATGTCTTAAATCTCAATTGCAGTGGGTTCCCAGGGCACAACCATGAGGGCCAGGGCTAGACTGAGCTCCTGCGGCTTCCCGGCTGTCTCAGCATTTGGCTGCATGCAAGGGTGTCAAGCCCAAGAGCAGAGCACTCTGGGGGAAGCATGGTTCCAAGTCCTTCACTCCGAACGCCTCCACTGGGGTTATGAACCTGCCTTTACCGCATGCCATAGGGTTCTGTTCTGCTCCCGGCCCGTGCTAGCTCTGCTGTGCCTGTGTCTGATGGGCTGTGTGTGTGTGCACGTGCCTGGATTTGCCCTGGCTCTGTGTTGAGGACTGGGTGGAAAAGATACCAAGATTCAGACAGCACTGGCAACTCTACTTCAAGAAAACCCAGAGGGGAGCGGAACACCATGGGGTATGTGTGTGCGAAGGCGGCGACGCGGGGTCATTTCAAGTGCTCTCTTCCACCCATCCTGGAAACGCACAGCCTGCTAACTGTTGTTCCTCTGCCTAGAAGGGGGATGTTGCTCAGCAGGTGAGCTCTCCTTCCCCTTCTATGGCTTTGTCCTTGTTGCTAACACAGATGAGTGCGCTTCGCCTCCTAAACCCACCATCTTCGTTTTCATGCAAAGGCCAGAAGTGAAAGAAGGCAGAAAATGGCCTTATTTGGCTTGAGTAGGTCATGCTCCCTATCATCCCACTGCAGCCACACCAGCCTCCAACAAGAATACTCACCACTCACGCAGAGATGTGGCTGCCACGTGTGGATCCGAGAAAGGACAGACTCTCGAACCCTTCTTTGACTTCCCCCCCAGAGCCTGCATGCTGGTTTAGGGCTAATGTTAGTGGCTTCTCTCTAGGTAGTGCCCTAAGAGACATGGCCTTTTGGTGTCTCATTTCTGGGAAATTCTATTACAGTGTGTCTTGGGAGAACTCATTGTTGAGGGTAGCCTCGTAAAACATGGCTACTGTAGGTCCTTCCATTAATATGTAGTTCTCATCACTCAGTGGTGTCTTTATATACATATAGAATGTATATAAAATATATGTACGTTGTGCATAAAGGCATACAAAAGCTGCATTTCTATCTGAAAGTGTTCTGTTTCTCCCCCAGTTCTGTGTCCCACATAGAGCGGCGTTGCTTCCGGAGCCATGCAGTCTTCTGTGGACTTGCGCTGGATTTCCGTAGCATTATTCTCATCATTCTGCAAGCTGCCCACCGCGACCTTCCTGCTGTTGGAAACCCAGCACACTTGAACTTGGGTTTGTGATTCAGTATTACTAGATCATGACTTCACTGATTCTTTGTATTCTAGAACCAAGAGAACGATGGCACTATTGTGAATTCTGGAGATGCTTTCTGTTCAGTCTGCTAACAGTTCCGAACTGTTCTTTAGAGTGAGGGCGAGTAATGCTAGCTGTGCGTGTGCAGTCACATCTTTTATTAACTGATCATGTGCCCATTTGGGTTTTTATGGCTTTCTCTGTCACACTGCACTGAAAGGCTGGACACCAGCATTGGCAGATTCGTACTGTAGCAAGGGCAAGAACCAGCACTGATTTTTGTAAGAAAATCCCAAGTATGCGCATTACCTGTCAGTATTGTCTAGAAAGACTAATTCAGCGCACTGAGGCCGATCCTGAAGCACCCCCAGACCACGCATTGCTTCAGTTTTATAGTGACCGTTGACACGGTTGGGACAGAGCGGTTTTATAGCTTGCTGCTGCTGCTCTGCCTCTCGTTTAAAAACCGTTCTAACCGTCCACTTGCCACTCATCTTCAGACTCTTCTTGTTCTGGCTCCTGTCTGGGAAGAAGTGTACTCCCTAAGGTGCTTGAGAACCCGTGTGCGGCAGCACTGCCCGGCTCGCCGTACTCTGTTGTTTCAGTCACACCTGTGCACTTGCCTCAAGGACTAACTCGAAAGACAGCTACTCATGCATACGTCACTGGTCACACACACTCTGGCCAGTCAAATCAGTGGCATTTAATAAATGTAAAAAAAAAAAGTCATGTGTACTTCAGAACCTTTTTTTTTGTGTGTGGACTTTCTCTCCTGGCAGTACAAACCATGTACTCTTAATTCCATGCAGAGTCCATCCCTATAGTCTGTGAGCTGCAGAAACCCTGGTCAGCCCTGTGATGCTACGGAGGGGACACAAGGAATTTTCCAGATTGTGCTGAGCTGCTGTGGAGTGGCAGAAGTTCTGATTCACTTCTGGGGCTCTGAGACATTCTGAACACTTTGAGCAGCTGCCGCCCTTATAGAACGTGAGTGTAGCAAGAACCCTTTTACATCTCCACGTAGGCACCTGTCGGCACACATCCTTGGTTCCCTTAGGAGCTGAAACGCTGCCACCTTGAAGACAGTAGACTGGTTTCGAGTTTGGTGCCAGCTTGGCGTTTTAGGCATTACCTAGTGGTATAAGAAACTTGAGATGGTTTTGTTATTTTACCAGCGTCTTATTTGACAGTGAAGATGTGGAACTTATTTGCCTCTTCCTCTAAAACTGATGGCTACTTGCACAGTAATAGTAATCTGAAAATATTAGGCCTTGTACTAGAGAAAGGCAGCATTAAAGAGCATACATTATGGAAAACGGTCTCGGGAGATATGCTTTTTGCAGATGGTGAGCTGTTTATAGCGCCTTCCTGAGTTGATGTTTCTGGGGTTTGAATGCACACCTGTCGTTTTCCTACCACCTCAAAGGCCCCCGAGTTTGCTGAGTAAGAGCTAGGGCTTCCTCCTGGTGACCCTTCTGACCCTCAGTCTTGACACTAATGATGTGGTGTTTGACTTGTGACTGACACAGCAAGGTTTTCTGTCTCTGCTGTGTACGTTGGGTGGCCCCTTTTTGGCAGGTATTCCTGCCTAGAGCAGCACAGGGACTTCTCGGGACATGGGGGCCACTGGGCTGCTCACCTGCTGGGTCCCCGACATGGGAGCTCTTGGAAAGTTCAAGTGTGTGATTTGACTTGCAGGATCTACCTGTTGCCAAGAACCAAGCTGTAAATAATCCCTCTGCATTTTGTTTTGAAGAAAACAAAAACCAACTGTGGAGCTGTGGTGCACTCCAAGTGCCATATATCTATTTTATTCTTCAGGAAATTATATTTGTTTTTCTCTTACAAGAGCACAACAGGAACCAAAGTAAAAGAGTAACAGATACAGCACTCAGGATAAATCATATCTTTAAAATAATAAAAAAAATTTACACCTTGTCCTATATCCTGTTAGTATTTTCATAATATGGCCATGATTGAAAAAACAAAAAGCAAGCATTTACAATTTTTTGGATAAAGACTTTTTATGCCAGGAATGGATTAATTGTCAACAAAATTTTTATACTAATCAGGTTGATGTAAATCTATTTTGGTAACATATCATTAACAAATTTATTTTGGAAATAGATAAAAATATTGCCCCTTGATAAATTTTTTTTCCTTTGATGCAAACAGCTAGAACACCTTTTTCTTTTTTTGATATTCTAAGACAAAAAAATGGTTAATCTTCAGATTAATAAATTAGGTCATTATAATAATAAATTAATTTTTTTTAAAGTTCAGCAACCTCTGTCCAAGTATTTACAACAATACTTGAAAGTTCCTTTACAAAACAGAACACATTTTCTTTTCACATTAAGCATACTGGGTATCTGTGTCTTTCACAACAAGCATTTTTAAAAGAAAAAAAATCAATGCACAAATGGGTAATTAGTATAAAAGTGCTAAGAGCTGTTTGAAAAGTTAACACTAGAGTATACAGTCAGTTATATTTGAGGCAAACTACAACAAACTTCCAGCTTATTGTGGACAATATTCCAGTAGTTGTTTCAAACAGTTGTTTGAAAAGAAAAAAATCCAGGAGCTGATTAGTGACGCAGATAAAAGCGGCCGTCAATGCCTGTGGCCAGTGAGCCAATTGAAAACCAACCAAAAGCAAATCCAAATGAAGATGATTACATTAATAAAGGAATACCCTCTCCGTAGCAGGTGTGATGCTGGCTGCTCAAGGTGTGTAAACATTCATTCATACATACACACACACACACACTTGCTCTCACACTGTCACACATTTTTTCCCCAATTAAACTGCAGGTTGAGTGAGATTTTATATCACTCAATTTTGTAAGTGATCAAAAGCACTGATATGGAATGCCTGTTTATCTGCCTTTGTTCTGGTTAAAATCTCATAAAAATACATTCAACAGGAAAACATAAATTGTATGTGTATAAATATATATGTATATATTATATACACATGCACACAAATACTTTTGTTTTTGAAGCATAAGATACATAAATATTCCTATAATTGCTAAAGTTTAAAGAGGCATAATTTTTTCTTGAGCTTCAACAAAGGTGCTTGAATAATATACAATTAAAATGAAGTAGTTTCTATTTTGTAGAATCAGTATATAATAAAGAAAAAAAAAATCCCCAGTCTTTTTTTTTTAAAAAAAGCTTCTTCTTAAGCTAGAGCTTCAACAAAAACTATGAACAACCAAGGACAGAACAGAACAAAGCAACAACAAACAATGAAGTGTAGCCCCTGGAAATGCCTGGTGTCCTTCACCCTCTCTCTCCTTCCTGCCGCGCTGTTGTAAGAAAAGCTCCAGCGCTCACATTGAGAAATGACTCAGATCATGTTCCTGTGATGACTCTGCTAGGAACTGGCTGATTGGCTTGGAAGGAAACAAAAAGCAGCAAAAAGTCTTAACTGTATAGATCCTTAATAACCCGCGTCAGAGAAATGTCGCTACCACATTTCCCTTGCTTCCTCACTGCCTACTGCAGTTGTGACTGTATAGAAAAGAAACTTGTGGCTTTAGACCTGGGATGGCTATCAAGAGTTCTGATGCGCTCGTCTGGCGGTTCTAAGGTGGCTGTGGCAGCTGGAACGCAAGGCTTGTTTGTTTCCTGCTCATTCCGGCCTGAGCTTTGCAGCAACCAGTGCAGTCTTCAGAGCACCAGGAAGAAATACCCTCTGGGCCACTGAACTGCTCTGATCTCACTGGATGTCTCCCCGAGCCGAGCTGACCGATTTTGCTTCCCAATACCACCCTCCCGCCCATTTCCCCCAACCAAACTCACTGTCCCCGCCCCCAAATATCTCTACAGCTATATTACAAGCAAATATACCTTAGCAACTTTAAAAACTTTGGTTCTAAGAAAACACTTGGTCAGTTACCTTGAGGAAAGGTGGGAATGCTTGTTCTGCACATTGCTGTAGACAAAGCCCATCCCAGTTAATTCTTAGCGTTGTACATCAAGTCACAATCCAATACAATCCACTAAGCAAGTGCACAAACTCTAGTTTACTTTTAAGAGCAGATTTAGTCGCTTTCTGTGTTTCAAACCTGACCCACGTTGCCTGTCTTCACACGGTCTGGTAGAAATTGTCTGCCTGTAGATGGTTCTGTTTTTGCATGCTGTAGAAGCCACTGAATCTTGCATCAGGTTCAGCAATTCTTAACATTCGCTGGGAACTGTCCACCTGGACTCGGCTTCCCTTCTTGCAGTCCACAGACACCAGCTGATTGTTTAGGGATGAAGGCTGTTTAGTGAGGGGAGGAAAACCACAAAGAATTAGCTGCTTTCCATATCCCACATGAAAAAGAATTGACTTCCTAACGCAAGTGACGTAAGTGTCATGATTCCTTATACATGGACTGTTACACCCTACTCTCACAGCAACTATAGGAGGACTTTCATGACGGCTTCTGACAAAGCACATTTAAAATGGTGAGTGGTCAGTACGCCGTCAAAGAGCCAGGTTAAGGAATGAAGAAAATGGTAACGATTTTCAAATCCTTGATGTGTGGGCTTGTATTTAGGACCGGCGCTGTGGCTCAGCTGGTTAACAGCCTGGCCTGAAGCGCCGGCATCCCATGTGGGTGTCGGTCCGAGACCTGGCCACTCCACTTCTGATCCAGCTCTCTGCTATGGCCTGGGAAAGCAGTGGAAGGTGACCCAAGTCCTTGGGCCCCTGCATCTGTGTGGGAGACCCAGAGGAAGCTCCTGGCTCCGGGTCGGCACAGCTCCGGCTGTTGCGGCCGACTGGGGAGTAAGCCATCGGATAGAAGACCTCTTTCTCTCTGCCTCTCCTCTAACTCTTTCAATTAAATAAATAAATATTAAAAAAAAAAAAGAAGGCAGAAGGATGAGTGGCGGTTATTAGGTGGGCTGATTCTAAAGCAGAGACAACTGCTAGTCATTTAGGCTAACAGCATCACAGGCTGGGCCAGCCTCTGTGTGTCTGGGGTTCTTCCAGCTTTGGACAGTGGCAGCTGTTCTTGCTTAGTACTGCTTCCTGACCCGGCCTGTGCCCAAGGCATCGCTGCCCAAAGCAAACCAGAGGCAGAATGACCATCTGGCAGGAGCTGTATATGAAATGGTGCACTAGATGAGAAACTGGATTAAATTATTCAGGCTGTTTTCAGTTGTTAAGATCGTACATTATAAAATAAGGAACACTAAATGCAAAAGGTAGACTTAGAGTTGGG
The DNA here is from genome assembly GCF_033115175.1 of Lepus europaeus. NCBI lineage: Eukaryota > Metazoa > Chordata > Mammalia > Lagomorpha > Leporidae > Lepus > Lepus europaeus. The sequence continues at coordinate 33,005,734 of NC_084839.1, read as the reverse complement.
AGGAATTGCGATTTTTTTTTTAATTTTTTTTTTTTTTTTTTTTTTTTTTTTTTTGGACAGGCAGAGTGGATAGTGAGAGAGAGACAGAGAGAAAGGTCTTCCTTTTTGCCATTGGTTCACCCTCCAATGGCCGCTGTGGCCGGCCCATCGCGCTGATCCGAAGCCAGGAGCCAGGTGCTTCTCCTGGTCTCCCATGCGGGTGCAGGGCCCAAGGACTTGGGCCATCCTCCACTGCCTTCCTGGAACATAGCAGAGAGCTGGCCTGGAAGAGGGGCAACCGGGATAGAATCCGGTGCCCCAACCGGGACTAGAACCTGGTGTGCCGGCGCCGCAAGGCGGAGGATTAGCCTGTTAAGCCACGGCGCCGGCTGGAATTGTGATTTATTTTCCTTTAATGTAGTTTACTCTTGCCTTGTTAAAATACAGAGGGCTTTTGTATTTGTCTCTCAATAGGAAACCTGTCCTTCTCCCTGTCTAGTCTTATTTCTCACAACCCCTGAACCATTACTGCCTTTCCCTATTGTGCTAGCCTTGGGCACACCTGCCTGTCTTCACTTCTGAACATCATCCTCATTCCCTCTGGCTCCCCTCTTGCCCACTCCTGAGTACTATATCACCCTACCTTTGTGATTTCTCAAATTCTACAACACAGAAGACTGAAAAATACCAAGTGATCGACTTTTGTTTCTAGTAGAAACAACAATGATTTAGGAGTCAATTCAGAGCTGTTTGTTCATTTGAAAAAGTACATCCAGGAAACTGACCCATGAGCAGTGAGGATTCATCCACCAGTGGGTGACAGATAACTCACCCAGTGATCACTCCAGCCCTGGGCAAGTTCTATAGACAAGACTGCTACAACTTGATTTGCATTTGAGGCCATGGATAGTAAAGCCAAAATTTCACTAAGTAATAAACAAGACGTCAAGCAATTTTAACTTTCTGTGGACGGTACCTTAGTTGGTGTTCGATACCAGCACAGCAGTGGGATCCACTGTTTCTTCTGATTGATGAAGAGGAATGCTATTAGGACTGACAGGCATGTTACTATGGGAACCACAACGGAGGCGATGGAGTCCAGTGAGGAGCCCTCACTCGAGTGTACTCTGTTGTTCTCTCCGTAATCCACCTGGAGGTGACCCATATCTAAAGAGAACAGATTATAAGCACTTAAGACCTAAAACAGAATTTTTAAGGATGATATTAATTAATTACACTGTAAGTAGATATCAGCAACTTGGTTTTATTACTAACCACTGCTTTGAATTTAAAAGCTGATTAAAGGGGTCGGTGCTGTGGCACAGCAGGTTAGGCCTCTGCCTGTTATGCCAGCATCCCACATGGGCACTGGTTCAAGACCTGGCTGCTCTACTTGCAATCCAGCTCCCTGCTAATGCATCTGGGAAAGCAGCAGAGGATGACCCAAGCCCTTGGGCCCCTGTACCCACATGGGAGACCCAGAGTAACCTCTGGACTCCTGGCTTCAGTCTGGCTCTGCCCTGGCCATTGTGGCTATTTGGGGAGTGTGCCAGTAGATGGAAGATCTTTCTTTTTGTAACTCTGCCTTTCAAATAAATAAATAATAATTTTTTATTTTAAAAAAGTTGATTAAGTATATTGTTGACCCAAAGAGCACAGGGCAAGGTGCTTAGGGATGGGTTAAAAAAAGAAAAGCTGGGGCCGGCGCCGCGGCTCACTAGGCTAATCCTCCGCCTTGCGGCGCCGGCACACCGGGTTCTAGTCCCGGTCGGGGCACCGATCCTGTCCCGGTTGCCCCTCTTCCAGGCCAGCTCTCTGCTGTGGCTAGGGAGTGCAGTGGAGGATGGCCCAAGTAGTTGGGCCCTGCACCCCATGGGAGACCAGGAGAAGCACCTGGCTCCTGCCATCGGAACAGCGCGGTGCGCAGGCCGCAGCGCGCTACCGCGGCGGCCATTGGAGGGTGAACCAATGGCAAAAGGAAGACCTTTCTCTCTGTCTCTCTCTCTCACTATCCACTCTGCCTGTCAAAAAAAAAAAAAAAAAAAAAAGAAAAGAAAAGAAAAGAAAAGCTGAGTGAGAATGTCAATGGTTAGGTATGATGAAAATGGCTTTAGCTAATCAATAAAGTAAGAAAACGCCTACGTAGCTTTTAAAAATTAAAATTAGTCTCTTGACAACACTGTAAGGGGAGTGGGCATTGTGGTGCAGTGGGTTAAGCTGCCATGTGCGATGCCCACATTCCGTATTGGAGTGCAGGTTTGAGTCTTGGCTATTCTGCTTCCCACCCAGCTCCTGCTAATGCCTCCTGCGAAGCAGCAGGTGATGGCTCAAGTGTGTGGGCCTTTGCCACCCATGTGGGAGACCTGGATGGGAGTTCTGGGCTCCTGGGTGTGGTCTGGTTCAGCCCTGGCTGTTGTGGGAACAGTATCTGGGGAACGAGCCGGCAGATGGAAGATCTATCTCTGCCTTTCAAATAGATGAAAATAATAAACATTTAAAAATATATTTTGATTATCATTAATATATATAATCAACTAAGATTTAGAAGTGGAAACAATACCTTAGCCCTCTGCTTAATGGCCAACAGGAAAATAGAACAAAGTATGTTGTTCTGTATCCTGAAGGAAGAGCTAGTGAATTAGCACAAAACTATACCACAATCAGGAGGCTGGTCTTTTGGTTGATACTCTGGTTCTCTGAACTCTAAGAAGAATGCCTTTTTAAAAATTTGGAAACTCACTAAGCCTATCATATGATTTTTCTACTTATTAATTTTACTGTACAGGAAACATCTGATTTTGCTCTCACAAATGAAGATCTTTTTTTCCTTCATTCTTACAGTCAATGTTGCAGACAGCTGTAATGTTGAATACATAATAACTGGGAACACTCAAGTTTGCTTATTTTTCTTTTGTGTCACATAAACCATCATAGTCAGGTTTTCTAAATGGATCAAAGAACAGTTTAGTGAAAGGCATAAGACACACATAGTGAAAAGGAGTTACTTTTAAACTCCTGGAAACTCAGCTCACAAAGTAACATAGCTTTGCAGTGTTAAGATTGGTTTAGAATTCTGGTTTTTTTTTATTCATGTGCCCTCTTCAAGTGTTCCAGGGCAGGGAATGGGAAGGGAGCATTCGCGATCATTTCAGCCAGTACTTTATAAGAAGCGGGAAAAGGAACATACTTATCAGCATCAAGAAAAATGCCAAACATAACGGTAAAATTTTGATGGATTTGGGTTTTAGATACACAATAAAGGAATGAATTTTTACTTTCCAGTATTCCAGATGATACAAGATGTGGCTTTAGAAGTACGTGTCATACAAGATTAAAATTAAGGAAAATCCTGGTGAAAGGAAAATGAAGTTTCAACTGAACTGTTTATAAAACTCTGTCCTTTGGTTCTGTTTTAGTGCTAAAAGCATTGCCAGCAAAGTTAGCTTTGAGCTTTCTGGCAGCCAATGGAAAACATGGGAACAGGTATAACTGATGATTCAGAATGTCTTTAAAATGAAAACAAATTACTTGGCCTTGGAGAAACACATGTTTTCTCGCTACTGACACGTGAGGAAATTTCAGGAACTTCATAACAGGGATCCTATGTAATGAATAGGTCCTCCAAAGGCCACAGAAGGAAGGTTGTTCTTGTGACTGCAGCCAGGCATCTAGAACAGGGCCTGGCACGCTGCAGGCACTGATACTGACTGAACGAATGTAAGCGTGATACTACAGCACATTCAGTCTGAGCAATTACGTAAGGAGCCAAAACACTGGGTTCAGGAATTTGGCTCCCTGGTCACCTGGCTTGGTCCAAGCATAACATTTAGAGTATCTAGAGTAACAGACCATTAATCTCTCAAGCAATGAATATTGCTTCTTCCAAAACAAACTACAACATTGTACCGTGATGATTTTGAAAATGTGCTGCGAGTAGACAGGAGGCACTATTGAGTCATGGCTAAGAGCAAGTTCATACTATGTTCATCAGGAGGCGTTAACTTTTAGAGAGAAGGCAGTATTGACAGGGATTCAGCCTTGATTTACCATGTAGTTTTTAAAAAGACCGGATAACATCCTCATTTTGCACAACTGAAAGGATAGAACAAGAAAAAAAGGCACAGAATAAACCTGGTGACTGGAAAAACATCAACACATACAAGAAACTGGAGCCTCACCGGGTGAAGCTGCCCCACAACCTAGTGCATGAACGCTTCGGAGAATCCACAGGGAAAGCGAGGATTCTTCATCATGCTTACAGAGCTTATTCATACATAACATTTTGAGAGATGGCTTAGAAATCCCAGGCACTAAGGTCTTGAGACTAGGAACACATTTTTTCCCATCATCATGAAGTCTCTGAGCATGCGGGGCCAGGGAGGAGACATTTACTCAGTTACCTGCAGACTTACGTTACCCACGGGTAGTGTTAAGTATGTTCTAGCCAGGCAGCTGTTACCTGGGGGGGTGGGGTGGGTCATTACTTGAACTTAACTTGGGCAAACTGTTTAGAAATACTAATAAGCAATTTTACAAACCAGGAAAAAAACCAAGCCAAAGTAGACCCTATAGAATGTTAGACAGATGTCAGCTGACTGATGCTTACCTCTCGGGAGGTGGATGATGTCATTTTCACCTGGTGTGGGCCACATGGGAACTTCAAGGTCAATCTCTCCATGATGATTTGTCTTCTCAATAGGTATATTGGTTGGTTCTGGGACATACATTTCTAAAAGAAAGAACAGTTTTTCCTAAGAGATGACGGAGAAGCTGCCTTACTGTTGGCTTGTGTTTTCCCAATCCAAATGGAATAGTCAATACAGACATGAAAGACCTAGCTTCTGCAAACACATCATTAATGTTAGAGTCACTGGTTTTCTAATAGTGGAAAAAATGTTTTATAACATTTAAATAAATAATTTTCTACCAGGGTCTAAAACCACACTTTTTCATGTCAAATGGTGCCTCTACAGTATAAGCTGACTGCGGACTGGTACAATTGGAATGTCTCTTACTTCCCACCAAATACTGCACTCGAGTAACTGTTGTTCTCTAATCTCTGAATGTGAAATCCTTTATAAAAATGTGTCATCAGAGTTTGAGAAATGGCATCATTACAGCATCGTTCATTCTTTGTGCATTTTTTGGCCATTTCCCCTCCACGCTTCTCTTCCCATGTGGGAATGGATGTAGGTCAACCTCATGAGTGAGGCCAGAATCAAGTCTCAGGTGTTCGTTATGTTACCACTGGAACCACGTGGATGGGATCTGAGTTTCAGCAAATACCCTGACACTGTCTAATTTGATCATACGTGTACTTTGATCAGAAAGTTACTACATGAAACTAAACTATCCGAGAAGAATGTTCTTTATACCAAATATGGTTTTTTTTTTTTCCCCCGGAAGGCCAGTTCTAATAGGGACCAGAGCTTTTATCAGTTCCTTAAATATATTTTCATTTTATACTTCATCTGACAACTAGCCCATTATTTTACAGCAAAGAAATTATTCTTAAGAAGCTCCATTTTTAAGATGTGACAACATACTTCCTCTTGGATATGTCCTGCCATAGTATTAGCTGATTTTGTTTTTTTAATTAGCTGACTTTTAATAAAGAGGCTACTCAACATTTATCATCTTAAAAATGCTCACTACAGCCTGAGACCAAAATAAAATACGTCAAATATAAGGTAAAGTAGGATTAACCGTACTCTGTGATTGCAGCCATCATTTTCTGTGCCAAGTTTACCAGGTTTTCAAGAAGTGCGTTCAAGATGAATTTGAGGGAAGGGGAGAGTGACAGAGACTACCTGCTAAGTTTCCGATGTGGGCTAAGTATCGTTAAGGAAATTGCTCAAGATTATGCATCTAGTAGATGACAGAGCTGGGGATTCAATGTCCTTCTGTGATTCCACGGCCCAGGTTTTTCTGCTGCCTCCAAGAATAAAGTCATTGTACCCTTGGTCTCCTAGTCTTCTCTTCATTTCTTTAGGAACTCTTATAGTTTCTAAATGGTCAATAGGTCCTGTCAACTCTGGAATTAAAAATGGAATTCACTAAAAATACTATCATTCACAGGAGCAGGGGCCTGAGAATACACCAGTGGTTTTCAATTTTGTTTCCCTCATCTCAGTCACCTGAGAAGTTTATAAACTGTGCTGATGCTCACAGGTCCTGATTCAGTACGCCTGGACCAGGTGATTTGGAGAGGCGTCTCTGTGTGTAGGGGGATGGCGTTTGACCTGCCCACTGAGAAACGCTGGCATGAGGTGCAGACTTCCCGGATGAATTTGGAAGAAGAAAATCACTGTGGCACTTACGTGCCATCTTCAGTGCCCCTTCCCTCCCTAGTTCATCCAGCCCCTGGTGTTGAGTCTTCCCATGACTACAGGAGCCACCTTGCTGCTGGCTTCTGAGGCCTCAGTGTAAAAGGCAGATGGGAGCTCTATCCCACTACGCCTGTGAATGTCAACAGCCAAGCAGCAAAAGCCTCTGCATGGCCCCGGAGCTGGGGTCAGTTCTGCCCCACCCCAGGTGTTTCCCTGGTTGTGAGCACTGGAGCAGCAGCTTTGGCGTTCTTGGGCCACATGTCTGCCAGTAGGTAGACTTCTGGTGAAACCCTGTGCAGAGACCACACAGGGTGAGCACTCTTCCGTTTACAAAGGCTGTACCTGGCCAGGGCAGGGCAAGTCAGAAGGATCCGTCTAGAGTGAAGAGCTGTGTCTTCTTCAGGGATTATATCACCATTCGCTCAACAAATGTTTCTTGAGCACTTGCCACGTGACAGGCACTGGGCTAAGTTCCGGGGATACAGCTGTGAGCGAGGCCAATGCTAGCCCTTGTGTTCCTGAAGGTTTTTTCTCCCCAGCCTGCAGCACTGAGCTTTAAAACCACCCCACCTCCTTCTCCATCACAGACTAGTCACAGCTCCAGTTCACAGTCCAAGGGGAGAGAGTCATTTCCCTTTCCTTTGAATGTAAGAGGGAAGCTGCCTTTGAGCAGTTTTGCCAAAAAGAATAAATCTTTCAGCAAAACACGTCTTCAGGGAAACAAACAGAAGTGGAGTTTCAATGCCTAGACTCTGGCCTTCCATGGCCAAAACTAAACCCAGCCCCAGACTCTGAAATACAAGCCCTGGCAAACAGCTGCTGGCACTGCAGACACCAAGCCAGGATAATGGCACAAAACTAGACCCCACCCGGCCACTAAGACCATGGGCACACTGTCGCAGTTTAGAATCACTCCTGTGGCCATATTTGATAGGAACTTTAGAGGAACTCACAAAAGAATTTATTAGGGATATGTTTTACCTTTGCAGGCAGCCAGGCAGTTGTAAGAGTCACTTTCCTTAAAATGTCCCTTTCTGGAACATGGGCAGAGTACAAGGAACTCACAACTGAGGACACCACTTTTCTGGGAAATGGAACGAGGAGTCTCATGTTTGCTAACTTGCCCTGGCAATGGTAATGTACTTGACCTTTCTGTGCCTCACTTCTTCCAATCCCCAACCACCTAAGTGGCTTGTACAGGCTTTGTACCTGTGTGCAGAGAGGGCAGGGGCGCACCTGCATGGGAGCAGAGGCGGCTACTCAATGTCAGCTGCGTGGTCTACCAGATGCGTCAGGGTTTCTGTTTGCTGCAGAGACGAGACACAGCTCCCACTGCAATCACTTATCCATCCTTCCAGCTCTTCTTGGAGGTGGAATGTGCTATCCGCAGATAAGCAACGGAAGCCTGAACAGTGAGTGAAGAGCCTTGACCAAGATCACACAATGAGCCGACGAGATACTGGGACAGGAATTCGGCTTTCTAACAGCCAACTCTTGGTTAAATCCTCGTACGAGGTGGCAAAAGCTTGACTGACTCCGAAATTTGTTTAGATATAAATGGAGAAGTGCTTCATCAGATGCAGAAAGGAGACTTAGTCAACAGAAGCTAAGTTTCAACTCAACAATAAATCCTGAGAAGTCACTAGAAAAGTCTCTGGTGATGAACAGAGAAACCAGCAGTACCTTCACTCTCATTAAGCTCACAAACTACACAGAAGGAATATTTACCACTGTTCCTACCACCACTACTGGAGTTTGGGTCCTTACAGTCATAGCCTTGGGACATCTGCAAGGTGCCTTTCAGGTGCCCTCACCCATGATATCTTAGTCCCTCCTGAACCCCAGTTAGTCTCCCCAAAACACCCTTGTGATGTCATTCATCTCTAAAATGAGCATCCCAATGGCCTATAAAGGACAAAGCTTCCACTCTTCATTTGATAATTAAGGTCCTTTTCTGCCTTTGCCCTGGAGAAGTCACTACCCCAGGGCACTAACCTTCACCTTTTCCTTCTTAGGGTCTTTGGTTAGATCATCCTCTTCTCCCCAAAGAAGAGAACCCACCTGTCCTCCAAGGTCTAGCTCAAATCCTTCAAGGCTACTACATGTCACAGTAAAATCTTATTTATAAACTGCCACTCATGGTCTGTATCAGAGTTGCATAACCTTTGTCTCCAATTCACCTCTCCCGGTCTCTTTTGAAATACCGAAACTGCTCTTGTCAGATAACAGCAACCGTTTGCTCCAGCTTTTAGAGACTGGGCAGACAAGGAAGGGCCAGCCAAGGAAAGGTGGGGGGAGCACCAGGCACACAGGAGGAAACCGAGGGAGCTGGGAACCCAGAAGCCAAGTGCAGCAAGGGTTTCAGGTAGCAAGGGGTGAACTGCTGACTCAAGTGCTGCTGTTAGCAGCCGGTGGAGAAGTGAGAACTGCCTGTTGTGCACTTAGCACCGTCCTTCCTAGGGGATAAATGGACAATTCTTCGAAATGCTTAATCGGGGCTAGCGTGCACAACATCGGAACAAAAGGCCATTGTGTGCAGAGCTTTGAACTCTGGGTTTAACTGACTGCTCCATGTTACACTTGCACAGCACAGATGCGTTTCTAAAGTGGCATGAATCCCAGTTCACTGAACTGAACAGCACAGGATTCTCTAATGCTGCCAGGACGTGAGCACCAAGGTTCCTCACCACTCAGGGTCTGGTGTGAGACTTCACTCTGTACGGCCTGGCAAGTCTGCATTTAGGGGACTAGATGGTGAACATGGCCCACAGGCTGTCATGCTGTGGGCTCAGATCCTGCATTTCTGGCACTAGGGGCTAAAGATGCTGTTGTGGCAGGAGCCACAGACATGGGAACTAGGAGAAGGCCTCAGGGAGGTTCTTGACAGCTGTGGGATCTTAGGTTTGAAATGAAGAGACTGAAGGACGCCACTGTCACCAGGACGGGGCTGTGGGCTTCCCAACAGCCAGCTGGGGGAGTGCTCTGGGGCTGTGTTCATTGCAGGCACAGTTGAAAAGTTCTGCTGAGGGCTGCGTGTAGAGGTAAGGGCTGGAATTGGTGAACTGAAGGAATGATGAATCCCAGCTGTATTCTGTAAATGCACGCCTCTATCTGGGGTTGTAGCAGATCTTAAGCATATTCCCTACTGCATCTAATCTTGACTTTTTTTCCCTCCACTCAGCTGGTTCAATATGGCATTAAAACGGGGCAAGTATCTTTAGTAATTCAGTCACACCTACAAGGCCATACTGCCACTGAAAAGTTTAGAGACTGAGAATCTCAAGAACCAGAGTAATTCTAGCATGGAGCCAAAACTGGGCCTTCACCTGGATGGTTGTAGCTTTGCAAGTTACCCTGGATCTCTGGGCTGGGCAGGGCAGGGCAGGTGTTGGAGGAGAATGTCAACAGGGCTGATACATTACTAGGAACCATGTGATGTGTGGACAAGTTCTAGGTCTGCTCAGTTTCATCTGAAGTCAGTATGACAGTTTGACAAATGGAAGGACAGTGGCTTAGATACCTGGACACATTGGGCAGCAACTTCCTTCCACGTTGATGGGCTCGACACAGGGCAGAGGGGGGCAGCTGACGGTCGAGCAGAGGGTCTGGCCCTGCAGGCAGTAGCAGTGAGTGCAGCTGTCAATGTCCCACCGCTCCTCATCGGCGTAGGCCTTCCCACTGAAGTGGCACACCGCCTTCTTAGGAACTGTGTCTTCTAGTGGAAAGAACAGCACAGGGTGGAGTTGCTCGTCGTGACAGAGCACAATGCCTAATTAGACTTGAGAAATCAAGGGGCATCGCTTGGTACAATCACAGTATGCTTAAAACTTTCCAGAGTTTGGTGAAGCTTTGGTTTCCCCAGTCCCTGTGGCCATTTTCCTAGGAGGACCTTCTGAACTCTCATCGCGTGGCCTGAACCTGATCAAAGGCCACTGAGGCTAACACAGGGTGGTGACAGTACCCACCAGCTGAGAACCATACCCCTAGGGAAATGCCATTAGATTGTCATCTAGAAAGAGAGACAGATGAAAGGTCCAGCTGAGTGTATTTACAGAGTTAAGAAATCCCTACTTACACTTAATCTTTTTTGGGTCAATGATAAGTGTATAGGGGGAATAGTAAGGAATGACAATAGCAGTGCCATGCCAAACTTAGAGGTTTCCTCTGCCAACCTAGAGAGGAAATTAGCACCCAGACACCCGCTTCTTTTATTTCTCATTGATGATGCATGGGTTTCTCTGTAACCAACAATGATATTTCCACTATAGGAGCAACCCCAGGGTGGTGTGGTACAGCAGGTTAATCCAGTGCCTGTGAACCTGGCATCCCACATGGGTGCTGGTTCAAATCTTGGCTGCTCCAGTTCTGCTAATGTGCCTAGGAAAGCAATGGAAGATGGCCCAAGTGCTTGGGCCCCTGCCTCCCATGTGGGGACCTGAAAGTTGTTCTAGGTTCCTGGCTTTGGCCTGGCCCAGCTCTGGTTATTGTGGCCATTGGGGAGTGAACCAGTAGATGGAAGTCTCTTTCTCCGTCTCTCCTTCTCCCTCTGCAACTGTGCCTTTCTTATAAATAAATATATCTTTAAGAAAGCCTCACTTCTTTTTTTCCCCCAAGCAAACTATGGTTTTCGAGAACAAAGGTATTTTAACAAAGTCTTTTTCTGTGCAGTATACAACTTAAACATTGTTTTTTCTATTCTACTTTGCCATCCTCCTTTCCTACTTCTCTAACCTTTTTCTTGAAAGCTCCTTTGTCTTATTAACTAGTGATTAGTGATTACACGTCATAGCCAGTCCTCTCCCTCTAGAGCTCAAAAATGGGGGCCCAGTGTAAGGCCCAAGTGAACAAACATGGGGGCTACGGGATACCAGACACTTCTCCACCACTGGATTGACCAGTAACTGGATGACTCTTCTAATGGGGGCAATTTGATGCCCAGGTACTAAAGGTAGCTCCACTCGCCACTGGCCACTAAAATAGATAAAAAACTATACAGGAATTGGGGAGGCAAGTTCCTTAAGAAAGCAGTAATCTCTACCTAGGGCTCAGGGGTCTTCCGTAGAAGGCATCTAGGAAGCTCTGTAGGGATAATGCTCATTGAGAAGACACAAAGGACAGAACCCAGCACCTCTGAGAGCACCAGGAGCTGTGTTCTCAGAGCAGCTCCAGCCCTGCAGGCCAGTGCTCCAAGGCAGCTGGCAGTGGCTCTATGTGAAACTCCGCACAAAGCTTCAGACTAGGCTTCTCCAGAGGAGGGTCACAGATGGAAACTCTTGCACATCTGCCTTCGGTCTGCATTTCTTATCAATTATTCAAGCATGAGTGCCTTTTAAAATGGCACTGATATTCTATGAATGAACTATTTTTTTCTTAGATAAAAGTCCCAATCCATGGGAGAATGAGATAAGCAAACACAGAAATCCTGCAGATCGAGTGTTAAGTTGCATAATCTCTATTTATCCACATTTTTCTATTGTTTTCCTCACTGCTGCTTAAGGTTTAGTAAGTGACACTGAATAATCACGGGAGGTTCTAGCTGTAACCTGAAATCCCTTTTCAAGATCTAAACACATACTCCACTGCATCTGCAAATCTCTATAGAAAGTTTCTGGTATATTGACGACTGGACTTTCAAACTAAACCCATGATGGGAGTTCTTGCTAATATGGAGTCCTCAAAGGAGGTAATTTCATTAAGATATCCAAAATGCACATGTGTCAAACTGAGTCATCCAATGATCCCAACTCAAGTAATACTCTGACCTCCAGCCAACATTTCATTGAGTGCACCAATCCAATCCAGTCTATTACATATATAAATTGTATGAAAGAAAGCATTTTCTCAGAAGGCAATATTACTGATTATATTTTATATAAACTTTATAGTAGTTCATATGATGGATCAATTTCACTGAAAACAATCTAAGTAATTGTATTACTGTGCAGGAAAATTAAAAAAGAGGAGGTTAAACTCCATGCCTTATAGAATCCATCTCTTTCTCCTGCACCTTTCTTTCATGGCATCTTTGCCAGTCCCTTCTCAGAGAAGTGGAGGAAGGGAATGAGGTACAAGCACAGAAAGGGAGAGGATTCTGTACAAAGAGGTTTGACTCAAGGTCAAGCATTGACTTGTATTTTCTTAAGAGGTGGGCAAAGACACTCATTTCATCTTAAGATAATGAACTAATCCTCTAATATTTATGATGTAAAAATTATATCTAAAAATTAGGTCAATGTTAAAAATGGTAATTATGCGTTAGACATTATAAGAGCACTCATTGATTCTGTAATCCTTAATGATAAAAAAGAGAAAAAAATGATCATTTTGACTCAGAGGACTGCACAGAAGTGGTAAAGAAACATGTGGGGCCTGGATCTCTTTGCCAAAAACCCTATACTGTCACTAGTGTTACCATAAGCCAGATGTGGAGCTGGACAACATGGGGGGGCAAAAGAGCCAACTGCTGTGGACCTGGGAAGGCTTCACTCAGGATTTGATGTTTGAGTTTTCTCTCGAGGGATGGGCAGGAGAACAGGAAGCTGGAGGGAGGGTATTCCATGCGGAAGGTGATGTATCCAAAAGTTGGCCATGCTGGAAGGATGGGGGGAAGTGTCAGGTGTGTGCAGTGTGTGTGTGTGTGTGGCATGGTTGGAGATGAGGCTAGGATCAGATTTTAGAAGGCTCTCAATACGAATGGGGAAATTTAGATCCTTTTCTACAGAGGAGAGGAGGGGCCTTGTTAGCTTCGCTTTTCAGAAGAAAACTCTGGAATAGAGAACTCTGGAATCTTGAAGTGCAAATGGGATACATGGGAACACTGTCTGGCATGGGTGGGGAGGAAGAGGGATGCATGAAGGATGACCCTGCTTCTTGCACAGGGGGATAGGCAGAGGTAATGCTACTGGATAACACGCTTCCCTGCTTCAAGAAATAAACAGTTGGTGGCCTTGTCAAATTACTTCAGACATTCCAGTGAACCACAGCCAGAATGGGTGACGATCAAACTCAGCCTCTCCGGGTCAACAAGGCCATGAAGCCATCTTTAGGGTAAAACATCACCAAGGTAAAAGAAGAGACATTTCATTCAGTCACTGGACACTTTAAGAAGGAAAACATGAGCAATGAGGGTGTGGGATAACAGGCAACAATGGCAGTACTACTCATGTTTCTTTAAAAAGTTTATACTCCCTTCATTCAAGAATTCTACTACTAGTAATCTCCCCCAAGGAAATAATCAGAAAAGGTCCAAGTTGTTTACGTGGATGCTCACCACACTATCATTTATGATCGCAAGAACTTAGGGGGGAAATCTATGACAATAAGGCAGTATTTGAATGACTCCTGTTCTAATCATATGAAAGAATACAGTGTAGCTATTAAAATGCATCCTGGGGAGTGTGTTTTGTGGCACACTGGGTTAAGCCACCAATTGGGATGCCCATATCCCACACTGGAGTTATAGTCCCAGCTATTCCACTTCCTATCCAGCTTTGGGTGGCAGCAGATGACGGCTCAAATACTTGAGTCCCTGTCACTCAAGTGGGAGACAAAGATGGGGTTTCATGCTCCCGACCCTGACCTTGCCCAGTCCCATCTGTTGTGGGCATTTGGGTAGTTAACCAGTGGATGGAAGAACTCCTTCTCTCTCTTTCAAATAAATTAATAAACATTAAAATGCATCATGGGTAGCTTAAGCTCAACCATATAAAGAAAAAACTAAAAACTGTCTAGAAAGAAAGGAAAATGTTAACAATGATTGTTAGGATCAAGGGTAGATTTTTATTTTTATAGATTTTTTACAATGAATCTTAGTATTCTTGCTATTGAACCAAAAATATATAAAATGGAAATCTCTAACATGCAGCTGCACACACATGTGTTACATGCATGTTCAAGTGCATATACACACAGGTACATGAATACTGAAAGGATGCAGGACCTGGAATGCAGTGTGGTACTTTCCAAATGATGCCAACACACTTAGAAGAATTTTAGTTGACTGCAAGGAAACAAAACCACAAGCAATGCTGAATGCTAAATCATGAATTACAATATAACCTCACATTTATGTTTCATTCAGTAACTGTATGAGATCATTGTCTAAAAGAATATTTATCAAACACTTTAAGAGAAAGAACAACTAATCTGGATGCCTGGGAAGGATGCACTGAACCAAGAACTCCTGACTACCTGTTGGATAAAACTGAAGTTTCTTATACAGAGCTCAAGAAGTTCAACCACAACAAAACAAACAATCCAGTTAAGAAATGGGTAAAGGACTTGAGTGGGCAAAGCACTTGAACAGGCATTTTTCAAGAGAGGAAACTCAAATGGCCAACAGACACTTGAAAAAATGCTCACAATCACTAGCTATCAGGGAAATGCAAATTAAAATCACAATGAAGTTTCACCTCACCTGAGTTAGAATGGCTCTCATACAGAAATCAACACACAACAAATGCTGGCGAGGATGTGGGGGAAAAGGTACCCTAATCCACTATTGGTGGGAATGTAAACTGGTCCAGCCACTGTGGGAGATAGAATGGAGATACTCCAGAAATCTGAATATAGACCTACCAAACAATTGAGTCATCCAATGGGAATCCAAACCAAAAGAAATCAGCATATGAGTTTTCTGTACCTCCATGTTTATAGCAGCTCAATTTTCAATAGTTAAGATATAAAATCAACCCAGAAGTCCATCAACTGATTACTGGATAAAGAAAGTATGGAATATATACACTATGGAGTACTACTCAGATGTAAAAAAAAAAAAAAAAAAAAAGAATTCTTGTCTTTTGTAGCAAAGTGGATGCAACTGCAAACTCGAAAAGACATATATCAAATGTTTTCCCTGATCTGGGATAACTAATAGAGTACCTAAAATGTTATGTATTGGAGTGAAATGGACATTTTTAGAGTAGCAATTGTTTACAGCCTCTCTACTGCTGAGGAACAGTGTTTTTTTCCTTCATACTATTTGTTGAACTCTTTACTTAGTGTAGCACTAACTTTATGAGTATAAAGTAAACTGAAAATAGATCTTTGGGAAAACTGAGTGTGGGAATAGAGAAGGAGGAGCAAGGTGGGAGTGTGGGCAGGAGGGAGGGTGGATGAGAAGTATCACTATGTTCCTAAATGAAATACATGAAACTTGTATACCTGAAATACAATTTTAAAAATAGAAACTGGACACTCTACAGAAAGAACCTTAGTGCAGCTGCCCAGAGGTAGAGTCATGGAGTGCCGGGAGCTCCTGCAGCTAGAGTAAAGTCATTTGCTGTGGGAGAGGAGAGGGTCACCTACCATGGCCCTGGTTACCAGGCACTTTACCAATTTCTGCTTCACTTAAGCTCTACTCGTCACTGATTACCTCAGAAGCACTTCACCTTCAACTTCAGCTCATTTACAACTAACTTACTTTAGATTTAAGATCAAGAAGTTATCTTATTAAGCTTAAAAAACTAGGGGTGCTGGCCGGGTAGAGCATAGAGACCAATGCCAATCAGATGCCAGGTAACAGCACAGGTAGAACCCTCTTTGTGTTGTCTCAACAAATGTGCCTGGGGCTCTCTGCTTCTGGCCATTGAACATTTCCAAGAGCTGGCTCCAATCTCCCACTCAAGGTGAGCCACATTAGTAGTGGATGCAAGTAGGGGACTCCAGCAGGGACTCTAAATGCACCAGTCACTAATCCTCAATGAGATGGCAATAGAGACGTGCCCCCCACCGCTGCTTGCGGGTGGTGGTTTACTCTGAGGTCGCCACGTTCAGCCAGTTTGAATCTCTACCAATACGCTTAACAATTTTCTTTCTTCAAACATGCTTCAGAAACAAAGCCACATTTCATCCTAACACATGGGTTGATAACTTTTCTACCGAATTTTTCTATATGATATAAATGGAAGAATCTTGTTTTTTTGGAAAAGTCCTACCTATTGTACCCTATCAGGGTGGCTGCTATCTGGCACAGATCAGACTAGACTGGATTTTAGGTAATGGGGTTTTAGAAATATTTTTGCTTTTGACCAAATTCCATTTGAAAGGCCAATCAATGAGTTAAACGGAAAGGCCCAAAAGTATGAATTGAATTTTAGTTTATGGATGGGGTGGAGTCTATGAGTCCCCATTCCCTGCCTTTCCCTAGATACACTGGCTCCTTCAATGGCATGTTTGGATTAATCTGAGAAAACCCCATCAGGTAGTTTTATAAATCTTTTGAAATGAGAGACATGGAAGCCACTTTATGAAATTCGAGGTTCTAGATAATAAACTAAAGAAGCCCTTGTAGTCTTTTAGAAGGAAACAGCATATTCTCTTTGACAGTATACATAACAAGATTTTAAGCCCTCAGAGTTAAAGAGGGATATAGAAATAGAGCCCAGGAAGAGCCAGCTAAAAATAATCTGAGCAGTTTGTATTTGCCTACTCAGTGAGTTTACCACTTAATTCTGACCACTGTATTTACCACTCCGCTTAGTTTGCTTATACTGGGAATATTAACTTTTGTTCTTCAATACCTAATAATAACCATTACTTTCATTTACTGAATGCCAACTGTGTATCCAGCCCTATGCTCAGCATTTTATATTGATTCTATTTGACCTCCATAGCTCCATGGGACAGAGTTTTGTTTCAATTCCATTAGCACAGGGAGATTAAGTCACTTGCCCACAGTTCATATCTAGGAAGCGACAGGTCAGTGTGGAAACGACAGTGAGTCTGACTCCACGGTCCCCAAGAACCTTCTGCCTAACCTGCATAAAGCCAGCCGACAACAGGTGAGAAGGTCATTTTCTGCACAGGCGTCAGTACTACAAAGGCAACGGTAGCTCCTGCTCGCCGACTTGGGCGTATGAGAAATTTTTCTTTCAACTGACTGCCTCAGACACCTGGAACAGCCTCATCAAGGAATGGAGCTAGGGAAGTGGTTACTGAGGACTGGGCCCTTCTTAGGACAATCTCCACTAGCACTTCTCTCCGTCTCTTTCAAGATTCCCCACCCCCGCTCTCAAGAGGAAGAGGATTAGAGAACAATGTTCCAAGGAAAATAGGTATGAGACTAATATAATAAAGGTTATTTTTAAAACAAACACATCAGGAGTTACATATCCAAGCAAATGGGATCCCTTCCTAAGCGGTCCTTGTTGAAGGCTATAAATGTATTCCAAGGGCACTGCAGCGAGTTCATTCCACTTTGGAATTTTCCTTTTGCAATGGCATCCATGGCCAACGTTTGAAACGCTCAGGGAAGACAGAGATTATGCCATGTCACACCTTGCTTTAGATCAGCTTTGGTATCTTGTTTACTCAGCTCTGGCCTCTTTTTTGTTCACTGGATTGCACTAGAGATGAATTCTGGTTTCTTTCAGAAACAAAGTCCTAGCTAATGGATGGAGATTCGCTTCTACAGCCATAACCCACACGGTGGCTCCTTCAGTGGGGCTGACTCACATGTGGGTTTTTTCTTCTTTTGTGGATTCAGATACGAACGGGAACAAGAGAATATGCAGTGTCTTTCAGCGGTGGAGGTGGGGAATTTTTGCCTCTTAAGTTTCCCTCAATTCTGACTGAAACAAAAGAGGAGGGAGGCAATGGCGAGGCCTTGCTTGAAGTGCTAACTCCTTTTGATTCTCTCAACTGTTTAAACTTCATTATCTCTCATCTTTTTCCAGATAAGAAAAGGCTTAATAAGCCTTTAAGGTTGGGCTTTGGTTTTACTCCTGAGCTGTTTTGATTATACCAGAGAGCTAGTTAGCAGCTGTGGGAAATACAGAGCTATGTTTTCTTCCACAAAGATCCAATCTGTTATCTGAGGAGTCACTGCTGTGGTGGCACAGCACTTGCTCTGACTCTGACCACGATGCAGGCCTCCCCTTAGCCCCGGAAAAGAAAGCATCTACAGATTTTCCCCTTTTCTGTCTGGGGAGGATACAAAACCCAAGGTCCACTCCAACGATGCTATTGCTGGAGTTTTCAGTTCCTGCCTAGGAGAGAACTTTCTCGGACAGATACTCCAGTTCTAAATCTGGTTCTAGTGGTAATGAAGTCAGAATCTTGGTGTGGGATTAACTTCCTGGGAGGAAGTTAGGCAGCTTATAAATTGTATCACTTCTTCCAGCTCTCCTGCATACTATTCAGAAAAGTAATTTACACTGGGATCCTGGTGGCCAAGAAGCTAAAAACAGCTCTTACTCTCAGAATAAACCCCACTGCAAAGGAATCCAACGCAGGGCTATGGTAAGGTATTTGTTTTTTCTAAACAGGGAGAGTGAGGGCTCTCTGAGGGCACTGTTTAAGCACTGGGGGCGTGGCAGTGAACAAGGCACTCACCGTCTCTGCCCAGGGTCTCACCAGACCTGTGTGTGTCCACACTACATGAGCGTGCCAGGGGGTTGTGAAAGGATGCACACATATAGGCGCTGCTGCTAACATCCTACTTCAATTTAGTTCTTTCAGTTTGAAGTCTGAGGGATGCAAAGAGAAATTTTGTGAAACCATGTCAGCAGGTGTGAAAGGTGCTATGGGTGACATGGGGTTTAGAAAAGGGAGTGGAAAAGGCAGCCAAGTCTTTCCAGTGACACAGCTGACCTGAGTTTAGGGAGAGTATTTTTAAATTCTCACTTTACACCTGTGCAATACTTTCTCTTACCCACAAAGAAAAGAAATGCCACCTATTCTTCCGTTTTACTTTCTCTTAACTGACGAGACACCTAAGTTTCTGGCCTGGGAGGTCCTTTTCATTTCTATATCACAAGGCAGGCACATGCTAGGTGAAAACTCCATCCTTGGAGAACAGAACATGTGTGGCTCCTGTTTGAAAACACAGCTTCACTTCTTCAGTTGTTTTTAACATAAAGAAGGGACTTAAAACTACATTGAAGCAAGAATCTGAATGAATAATGTATAGGTCACTAACAAATGTGCACAGATTGTAGAAGATGCTAACTGATTGTGAATATACTGGCTCACTGGGCCTCTGTGGACCAGAAAACAGTGTTAAGGTAGAAGTCAATTGAAGTCCTGCTAAGAATGGATGCAGGCAGCCCAACAATTCCCATGAGGCAGAGCTCTAAGACACAGTAATTCTGTTATTGAATCTTTACAGGTTTTTGGCTAAAAATGCAGAAAAGGTTTATGGACTTAATTAAAACCTTGCATATTTTACCTTTTGACTTTTAGCTTTTAATAAGCAAAGCATTTGATCTCAGTCCATCTTTATAAAAAGAAAAAATGGAGACAAATGTCATGTCATGTAAGCTGACTCCTATCTTTAAATGCCTTATTTTTTTTTTAAATAAATAAATGCCTTATTTTAATTGCTCTGAAAGCTGCTGGTTTGGCCACGGTTTTAAGACCTTTCATAGAGTACATTTTTGCTTTACTTTATTCCTCTCCTGGGCTGGTCAGTTAACCCTAACATGGTCAAAAGAGCCTTTCAGGTGTCCTCAGCATGCTGGAAAGAACAGGTGACTATGCAGGGGCCCAGCTAACAGAGGAATTGGAACTGTTCCTGTTTCAGCAACGGCACTTGCATCAAACTGGTACACTCGCCCGATTCCCACCGCATGCAAGGAGGGTGCAGTTTCTGAGTAACGGAGTTTCATTCTGGCACTAAGATCTGATATGAGTTGATTAAGCACTTCAGGGAGAGAGGAACCATGTCATTTCCAACTTTCAATGTGGCCTCATTTCATGGCCAGGCTCGCAATCTAAGGAGCATAAAAAGAAGTACATGGGCATTATACACATAGCTCATTTTAGAAATATATAAATGTAGTGTGAAATGCAGGCAGGAGCAATGAAAGATTAAGGTGGCCCAAACAAAAGAAGGAAAAAAAAAAGTAATTTCTCCAGGTCTGAAAACCAGTTATCTATGTCAGAGTATGACATGTTGTTAAGGAAACCTTGAGGTGGGGGCTAGCATTGTGGTATAGGAAGTCATTCTGTCCCTTGGGACACCTGGATTCCATATCAGAGTGCCTGAGATTGAGTTCCACCTGCACTTCAGACCTAGCTTCCTACTAACAGGCCTGGGTACAGATGAGGGCTCAAATGCTTTGATCCCTGTCACCCATGTGGGAGACCAGGATGGCTCTGGATTCAGCCTGGCCCAGCCTTGGTTGTTGCAGGCATTAGGGGAGTGAACAAGTAGACAGAAGACCTCTTTCTCTTTGTCTCTTCTTTCTCCCTGTCATTCTTTCAAATAATTAAATAATAAATAACAAAAATGACTTAAAGAAGACCATGAAGTAGAAAGCATTGGATTCCCAGACTGGCCAGTCTTAGCAGTGGGAGGAGATATGTCACTCTGTCTCAGTCCAGGTCCTGTTAGGAAAATACCACCAACAGCCTCCTGAGGGTCCTCATCAGATGGGTCTGCCTGTGAAGGGTTTTTGGTATGGGTACAAAAGCAGGTTTGAACTCGTGGACAAAGGTTAAGAATAGAAAAGCACATGCTGGTGGGTGTCCCTGGATATACCAGTGCCAGCCTCCTTGTGTACAGACATCTTTAAAACAAGAATGTGGGGCTGGAGTTCAGAGAAAGACCAGGGTTTTCCCACATTAACTAGAACAGCTCAAATCCGGAAAAGGAGACCAAGGTGAGAAGAGGATGCTGCTTGGGTGAGATGGAAGACAAGATGCTTCCTAGGGTGCAGAGTGAGAGCTAAACAAATGGAAATCAAACACTGTTTATTTTTGTTGTGATCACTAGACCACTTCTAAAGTTAGTACCCTGTGCTCCAACCACAATGTTTTCAAACCTGCACTTTCCAAACAATACACAGAAAAGCATTCTGCTTCCTTTAACTTTCAGCTAAATCATGTCTCTTTCATTTAGCTCTCTTTGGTGCTGTGACAACTCGAGCTTCAGCATAGAGGCCACAGTAGCTGACAACTGAAGTGCACAAGAGAGGTAGAGACCATCTCTTCTGTATGAGGGTGTGCCCTCATTATAAGTGTCACATACTCTGTTTCCAGGAACCACTGTGATTCATGTACAGTAAGTTCATGGATGTCTCAAACGGGAACAGCCTCTTAAAGTAAGCAAAGAATAATGCAGCCCATTTGGCCACTTCTGAAAATGTGCAGAGGCATGAAAGTGAGGCTTGTGGGTAAGGCACCATTGCAACACAGCTGTGTTCCAGAAAGTGTGCTGTTTCTACTTGCATCACAATAAGGTGACCTCAGATGATTAAGATTAGAGTAGGCAGGATGAGTACACCATCAAAATGTTATCCAAAATATTCTCATCTGGGACAGGAGTGTGGTGCAGCAGTTAGGTCTAAGTTTGGGAAGCCCAAACACCATATTGGAGTGTCTGATTCAAGTCTGAGCTACTCTGCTTCCAACCCATCCAGCTTTCTGCTAATGTACATTCTGGGAGGCAACAGATGATGGCTCAACTACTTGGGTCCTTGTCCATCATGTGGGAGATCCAGCTGGAGTTTTTGGCTCCTGGCATTTGGGGTATGAACCAATGGATAGAACATCTCAATCCCTCCTACCCTCCCTTTCCCTCTTTCAAATAAAATGAAAATAATTTTTAAAAATACCTTAAGTTATGTTTTTGTAAAAATTAAAGAAAACAGGAAACAAGGAAGGGGATTGAGGAAGGGTGAGAAGTATGGTTATTTTCTTAGACTTCTATCTATGAAATACATGAAATCTGTTCTCTTTGCATTAATAAAAACTTAAATATAAAATACCCTCATCCTTCAGAAACTCATCATTGAGATATCTAAGCCTTTCTCTTAGAGAGCGAGGTGCTATATTTAACAGTGAACACCAGAGTCCATTTGATGCATGGTGCCAGAACTGCTGCCATATGCATTAAAAGAGTTGTAATTCTACTGAACCAATATGTACTGATACTGGGTTTACTGTTAGTGAAGTACTTTCGACTATGTGTATAATGTCACTTAACTTTCACAACCCTTTTGTCAAGCACAGGGCAGTATTATCATTCCCATCTTACAGCTGAGGAAAATGGGATAGGACTACAGCTTATCAGCAAGACATAACTAGCACATGACAGAGCTGTGAGCATACCCACCAGCTGCAAGATAAGTTTGCTTTCCAAAGTGCAGAGGTTTTTAATTTTAAGAAAATACACTGGAGAAGGAGCTGTAAAAAATGTCCCAATGACGATGCCAGTCTCATCACATTATGATTTAAAAATACATAAAATTAAATTTCATAGCTTGTCTATCTCAAAGATATGAAATTAAATATTTACTATATTTGATTCCTGGGTTGAGTTACATACACAATGATCAACAGATGTTCCAATGAGATATTCATTCTCTATCAACACACACACACACATACAGATACACACAATTAGGAAGAAACTTTTGATAGAGTTAACCTTAAACAAACAGAAGCCTTAACAAAAGATGACTTGAGAAAAAGTATAGACCTCTCCCCTATTAAGCAGAAATATTTAATCATTTGCTAATCGAAGATCACTGTGGAGAAGACTTCTATATAGTTACAACACCATGGCTAACTGAGAGGGTATAAGGGTACTTCAAACAGTTCATGGACCAATGGAATTAAAATATAAGCTTATTTTGGTGCAACATAATTTTGGAATCCATGCATAGTTTTTGCATAATATGCATTTTAGTGAACTTTTTGAAGACCGCTCATATAGTCCCAACACATGCTAAGCCAGCCAGACCCCATGTGAAAGTTCCTTTTCAAATATTAATACATAAGAAATTTTTAAAAAGCTAACATCTAATCAGACAGATGTACAACCTATAAGAAAATCAAGTTTTAATGTACCATCTGTAATATAACTCATTTTCACAGATCCTTAAACATTCTTGATACTTGATCCTGGATGACTTGAAAGCATGCAATCCCAGAAAATCCTAAATTTCTTTGCATGTAAGTTGTGGAAAAAAATATGTATACACATATTACATATGATAAAGGCAAACAACTATTGTCCCCAAATAACTGAATTTTGAGAAAAACTTAAGTGAGAAAGATGAAGGGACTGAGAGACTTCCAGTATCTGACCTTAAATATCTTCTAAAATTACATTCAATTACAAATAGACAAACACACAGGAACTTCAAAAAGTTCATGGGAAATGAAATTAAAAAAAATTTTTTGGTGCAAAACAATCTGAAATCCGCGTGTAGTTTTTTTCATGATATGCATTTTTCATGAATTTCTGGAAAACTCCTGCACTTGTCAAATCATAATTTTCAAAGCCAACTATGCTTCGAGTAACACAGCAACAGAGTGGTTTACTCGTCAGTTCTGTTCACTTAGACTGGCACAAACAGGAGCATACCTGAGCAGCCTGATTTCCTAAGTCAACAGGTCTGATGCTGCAGCAATAGAGGCTTGAAGCCTTCATCATCAAATTAAGAAAGATTTGCATGATTAAAACAGTGCTCTTTGTTTGGTATTACTTGACTGGGCATGACTGACCCTGGATACAGAGAGGTCCCACTGGAACATCGTGGTCCCTCTTCCAGATGCTCACTGATACAAACATCAGACCAAGGGTTATGTGACCAGGGCATGCACCCCTCCAGGCAAGGCAAATGCCTTGGTGCTTTCAGGGCAGCTGGTTTATGCTTGCTTGTCCTCTTCCTGGGAGTCATGGGACAATGATCTCCTTGAAGCACTGGGATGATTTTTGCTAAGGAAAGGTTTGAGAAAGGCATGTAGCATGGAGTCAGTGATAAGGCCAGGGCTGCTTTAAACCAGTCCTATCTTGCATGACAAAGTATGTCACAAGGGGGTATCTGCTTTTACAGAGAACCACTTATCAAATCTGCACTCTCACAAGGCCTTTTGATCTCCACCTGACTCCTACTCATTGTTTGATTCTTGTCCCTCATCCTTCATTTCAGCCACCGTTACAGTCAAAACACCCATGAAAATAAAATCTAAGTTTTTATGTATCTGTGTAGGGAGCCTGAATATAAAAAAAATCAGGGAATCAGAAGATGCTCCATTAAAATGATTGTATAATTACTACTTAGTGCCTTTCTAGTAGAAGGATGAATTCCCTAATGATAGGTATTATAAGTAATTAGACAAAGCTGTTCACTTTTCAAAATTAATCATCAATCCTATTAATTATGTCTGTATTACACATCCTATTAAATTAGCACACATAATAGGAGGCCTTCCCACATCAAAAGAGAAGCATATTATTACACATTAGCGCCTTGAAATTAAGCTGAAAGGAACACAAATACTTGTAATTAGAAGACTGCTTTTAGTAGGATTGCTACTTTTCATTTCTCTTATGGCTAGAAAAAAAATGAATATTTCACAAGGAAAAAACAAGCAAATTTATTGGTTTTGACCACTGAAAAAAAGGGGGTCAGCTGAATGCTATGTTTGAATAAAGAGGAAGAACATTCACCCAGAGAGGGGACTTGAAGCCATGGTGAAGTCGTGCATGTGATCCTGAGAACAGACAATCTGGGTTCAAACCGAAAAAAGTCTGAAACAGGAAACAATGCAAGGACTGGCTCTTAGAATCAGTTGGGGCTGGCGCCGTGGCTCAACAGGCTAATCCTCCGCCTAGTGGCACCGGCACACCGGGTTCTAGTCCTGGTGTGCCCCTCTTCCAGGCCAGCTCTCTGCTATGGCCCAGGAGTGCAGTGGAGGATGGCCCAAGTGCTTGGGCCCTGCACCCCATGGGAGACCAGGAGAAGCACCTGGTTCCTGCCTTTGATTAGCGAGATGCGCCGGCCGCGGCGGCCATTGGAGGGTGAACCAACGGCAAAGTAAGATGTTCCTCTCTGTCTCTCTCTCTCACTGTCCACTCTGACAAAAATTAAAAAAAAAAAAAAAAAAAAAAAAAAAAGAATCAGTTGGGTGCTTTGAGATGTGCCTAATGATGGCATGTTCCCAGCTTCTTTTCCTTTGTGAGGGGAGTTCTGGATAGTGAGGAAGGCTTTGCACTGAGGTATGCTCGCGTTGCCCAGGTCTGGCACCCTTAGAGAGGGCTCAGGCTGACTGATGAGAGAACAAGTCTAAAAGCAAACTGGACAGATAGGAATCCCCATGTTATAGTTATGAACTGAAACTGACTTCCTATGCTTAGACACAGCAGGCAGGATGAAGAAACCTAACAAGACTACTTGCAAAATGAGTATGGTGGAGACAGAAGAGGTTTAATAACACAGTAACACACATGTAGCATTAAGGTAAGTACAACACACAGTTACCACTTATCAAATACAATGTCTCCCCACATGCTTCTCTGAAAATAAGTCCTAGGTATATGAGTACAGGTTACAATTATAAGGCATCAATCTGGGGGAGAAGAGTAGCTGTGGACGAAGACATAACAGAATCCGAATTTCCACTATACCACCGTGCATTTATATGAAACGCAATTAAATGAAAGTGCTTGCAATCTAATTTTAATTCTGGATCATGTATTTGTCCTGTACACTAAAAAACAATGTGTACTCTAAATGATGCAGGAATTGCAACAAGAAATGTAAGGCACCCCTCGGAAAAAAAAAATGAGATAGAATACCATGATTTGCAGGTTTCTTTTCAAATTTTGAATTTAAGTTGGTTTTATGAGAAAGAAATGATTGGTTATTAGCATATGGAAACATGTTTGCTAATTTAAATTTACCAATTAAATAACAAAACACAACAGAAAGGAAACTTTTACCTAAACAGAACAATCTGAGAATTCCTTAACACATGAAGTATTTGCTGCTAGAATTTTCTTTGGACAGTGGCAAGGAATTCTCAGGTCACCTGGGCCCTGATTTCCCAAGTTCTATCTGGCTGATTTCTGAATTTTAGTACTGACATTTTGATATGTAAATATCGGTTTTGAACCCCCATGCTCCTACCCCACCATCTGAAAGAGTAGTTTAGTTACAGCTTTCATTTAGATATTTACCATTTAAATATGAATTTTGATCATTTCTTTAAGAAGGTCAGTAGCACTAAATTGGATGTATTCTTTGATACATTTTTAGGTCCATTTAGGAGCTACAAAGTTTATTGGTAGTACAGAGAGTTCTACAAGGCAGGGTTATCAAAAGGTTTGCTTGGGAAACCTGGTCTATGGTTATTGCCCCACCATTTCACTTTCAAAAGCATGACGGTTTGAGGAATAAATTACATAGGTGATCATTCCAATAAGAGGAGGTAACCCAGTATTCAAAGCATACTTTTTAATGTTCTTTGACAATTACATGAAGAAAATCTAGCTCTGTAAAATTCCTGAGAATAGATATTTTGTTTTAAAAAATATCTTTCCACCTCTTATATATCAAGCAGAATAAAAGACTCCAAGAAAGTAGCCGTGACTGATGGGCGAAGTCAGAAGACAAAGAGAAGTGGTTGCATTTCTGAGCTTGTCTTACAGCCACCGTTCATCAGTGAATCTAAGGAAAGTATGACAAAGCTCTGTGGCCAGATCTTTCATTTCCCCCAGGTATCACTCCAAATATGTGTGTTGGTTTGCTCCAGAAAGCATGTTAAATCTCCAAAAATAAGTACACAATACTTGCTACAGTTTGCATAATGTTTCATTTTCTGTTCTGATTCTGAATTTGCTATTGGCTTGATATGTGTCTTGTCTTTCACTTGACTTTACGAGCTTGACAGGATGCAAGAGCAATAAAAGAGAGTCAGAGCCTTGGGAGCAGAGACTGTCCTTGATTAGAGTTGCCAGCTGTCTCAGCCTCGCCTTCTGGTCCCTGGAACACCATTTGGCTTCTGTCCACAGGACCAGTCTTGGTACGGATGCTAAGGACTAATATACATATGTCCTCTGCTCACAAGATCTGTCAGCATGGATCACAGGAAGGAGAGAGCTCTGTCAACCACTCAGGCCTCACTCTGTATGTGTAGAACATCAACCAGGACAATCAAATAGTTTAAAAAGAATTAGAAAATGGGGAAAACTGGAAGGTAAGATTAATACTTCATGGGTGCTGGGTTCTAGTCCCGGTTGCTCCTCTTGCAGTCCAGCTCTCTGCTGTGGCCCGGGAAAGCAGTGGAGGATGGCCCAAGTGGTTGGGCCCTGCACCCACATGGGAGACCAGGAGAAGCACCTGGCTCCTGGCTTCGGATCGGTGTAGTTCTGGCCATTGTGGCCATTTGAGGGGTGAACCAATGGAAGGAAGACCTTTCTCTCTGTCTCTCCCTCTCACTGTCTAACTATCTGTCAATTAAAAAAGAAAAAAAAAAGATTAATACTTCATATGTAGCTGAATTCCAGCTGTGCATAAACCCTTACACATTAAGTGTACTTTAATGTATTTCTTTCTTGGGGGAAAATACTGTGAATACCCACGTGAAGAAACAGAGCTTTGATACTGAAAATCCTGTACTAGCAAGAGAGACCAATAGAACACGATGGTGCTATACCCATCATGACATTCTTATAAAGCATTCTTTCATTCTTAATGTGCTTTATCTTGGAAGTACGTCTACCACACCTTACCTCTGCTTGATGCTCCTACCATGGGTCTGTGTGACAGGTCAATCAGAAAAACCAATTTCAAAAACTATGAACCGATCGAGGCACATGGGTGTCAACGTGGCCACTGGTTGAGAAGGACTTTTTTTCATGATCTTACCTAGGCAGTAGGGACAACACTGGCCTTTTCTCAAGACAGGTCTTTCACAGGATACAGAAGGGCAAGACTCAGAGTAGCAGCTAATTACGCTATCCATGCACACGCAGCTGGTGCAAACGTCAGGCTTCCAGGACTCAGCTGCCAGGAAAATATCCCCTTCGTCATTTTTGCAGTAACTAGGCACGCTGTCATTATGGGGCGAGGAAGGACGCAGAGGTTCATCTGGAAAAATGAACATACAGGTCAGCAGAGATGCTGCAGCCACCAACGGTGCCACGCCGCGAGCTCCACTCAGACGTATCAAAAGCACCCAGGGTCCCCATGGCTCCGGCTGCCTCCTTAAAACGGAGCGGGGGTCTCAGTAGTAAATCAGGGGGTGTGATTCAGAGAGGGTCTTGAACTTTGAAACAAAATAACAAAGATGAGAAATGACCTTTCACAGAGATGTTAGTTGCTTATGCAACCTCCACTCTATCCTTCTTCCCCAACTTAACAAAATCCTGATTTTCTCTGGGGCAGCCCCAGGACTGGGAATACAGTGGGAGTAAGTCTATGAAGACAGTTCTCTTCCCTGCTTTCCCTGTTTCTTTGCAACTAGGGTGACCATGTCACTTTGTTACAGCTAATGGAAACTAATAGCTAAGGAGGCACTTCTAGGAAAGCTTTCTCTTTTTCAAAGGGTTGGTGAGCTGCTACCAGAGATCCTGCCTCATTCTGGAATACGTGTGTGCTGTGGCTGCAACATCTTTATCATCCTTCTGTCAGAGAAAGGTCCTGACATCACTAAACAACCCAGAATCAATGCTGATAAACATCTGCCCCCAAACTTCTTGTAAAATGAATCCTTATTTGCTTAAAAATTGTCTCTGGGTTTTATCTGATCTGTGGTCACAAGCCATCCTAACCAATCAATGCCCAGAGTTTCATGTACCAGACTATCACTGTTCAGGCATCTACACAAAGGGTTCAAAGATAAGAAATGTCAATTACTCATAAGGATGCAACCAAACAGAAGCCACCTGGAAGCCATTTATGTCTTTGCTATTTAAAGTCTTTAACTTAGAGGTTCCACAAATCAAGTTGCAACTTGAAACAGAAAGAGAAAGACACCAGAAAACCCAGATATCTTTTTGGGAGGTTAGAACCAATGAAATGAATGAAAATCGTAACCTCAAGTAGAAAGGAAAATCTAAGTTGGTGCAGTTCTTGGTTCAGAAATGTCATGATCCAGTCTACGGCCATATCACCCTGAACGCTCCTGATCTCATCTGATCTTGGAAGCTAAGCAGGGTCGGGCCTGGTTAGTACTTGGATGGGAGAAATGTCATGATCCTACAGTAAAAGAAAGTACTTCCAAGCATCCTCACCAGTCGGGAGTCTAGACAGAGCCAGGACAGTCCTACCCAGCAACCCCCTAAGAGAATCCCATTTTCTCAATGCATACGTGGCCAAAAAGAGTTAGACTCAGTTCCTCTCAGAATCAACTTCATACGCTCTGGTATTTTCAGTCATGAAATACAAATGCCTGAGACAGGCATGTAGTTATCTTTTTATGCAGAAGCTCTGAAGTTCGTTTTCCTTCCCTTGGCCTCGTGAACATACCCTATGGCCAATGAATTTGAGTTGCTAAGAGGAGCTGCTTTGAGTACAAGGGCAGCTGCTCCATTAGGGGCCCTTTCCAGGGGACAGAGGAAGCCAGTATAATGGAATTGGCTCAAATTCTCTTTCAAATTGTGCCACCGTATCTCCTATTACCAGTCCTGCAGGCAGAAGGCACAAGTGAAAGAAGAGTGATTGGTTCCACTGCTCCAAACTCAGGTATGGTTCTACCTGTGAGATCTGATTTCAGCTATGGTTCCAGAGACCCCATCCATACTGAGCAAAGATGGTAAAATGGGATTCCTTTCTCTATGTCTAGGGATAATTTCTTCTTTAATAGATGGGCCAATGCAAACTTTTGCCGCAGATGGAAAAAGGACAATTCACTCTTGTCCACACTCCACCCTGCAAATCACCAGTGGGTTTCTGTGGCTTACATTAGCTTGCTTAGCTCTTAGAACCGACACTTGATCTTGGCCCTAAAAATTCAGAAGAGGAAGAAGGGACAGCAGCAATGAAATGGCTGTGGAGATAATATCCTAGAATCTGGAGGCCTCTTATTGAGGCCTGGAGAGACGCCTGGAGGTCACTGGGATGTGCTGGAAGCAGCGGAAAAACACTTAAAGCTGAGCCACAGGGTGTGCAGGTCTCTGTGTACTAGGCAGGAGGTTCCCATCCAAACTCTGAGTGTAAATGCCATTTGGAGTCTTGGCACAGCACTTCCCTTCTTTGGGCCTCTCTTCCCCTTTTCCTACTCACGAGGCCCCTTCTTTATACTGTTTCAAAAACATTTACTCCTTTATTTTACTTTTATCAGTTTTTGTAAAAGTTGATGGTCATTCACCCTTTATTTCTTTTCTATGGCCCCCTCCTCATCTATACTACACTTGTTTTCCAAGTCTAGAAAAGAAAGAAAAAATTTTAAAGTTATAAAAAAAGAAACAGATCCTTTCCTATTGTTTCTCTTCTATATGTTGAGGAAGTAGTGTACCTGCAGGGATGCTTAATCTGTCTTCATGAATCCATTTCCCTACCAGACCTTGCTTAGCCTAGAACATGGGAAGTGGAAGGGAGAGGGAATGACAGAGTTCTAGAGAGGATCTCCAGGAGAGATGCAGCTCTTCAACAAATATATCATTTTGAGATATTTGAGATTGCAAGTGTCCTAAAATCAAAGGTGTTATTTTTCTAGATCTGTAATGTACCACTTATGGACGCTACTGCAGAAATTTACTATGCTGTGAAAAAAATGATACGTTGGCTTTTAAGACTTCTTATCACTGCAGTACAGCTATGAATGGGAAAGTCTAGATCTACTGGGGGCTAGGTGATTGACTTTAACACAGAGATACTGGACATGGTCTTACTCAAGACATAAGAGGAGTCTTTGGAATACTAACAGATAAAACAGAAAGTCCTCATATGTTGAAGATGAGGAATATCGCTCAATGGAGAGAAATGCAATCATCCAGGCTTGTATTTATAAATGAGAAGTCAACCCAGGCACAACAAGGAGGTGCTCGATGGGAGAGAGAGCAAGGGATGCAGGAAAGCTACAGTTTCCCGCTGGAATCCACGGGCCTCTGCACATGCACACCTCAACTTGAGGAACCCTGCTCTGGGAGAGCTTGCCTTAGCCCTCTCAGGAGTTCCATGTCCCACAGCTCTCCTGCTGTGTGGGCTGTATCTCTGCATCCCGTCAGTGAATCTGGGCCAGCCAGTGGGTCCTAGAGAAGTCTCACCCCACCACTGCCTCTCCCATCGTCAGCTCCTGGGGTCAGCGCTCAGATCCTAGCACAGATGTCTCCGGGGTGCTTCCCCCGGTTAAAGCTTCCTGGGATACATGCAGGCTTGCGTCCTCCCTTTCAAGGCACGCCTCTTACATTATCACTATTTACTTAGTGTGGAACCCTAGACTGTTGGGTTCATCTTTTGGACTACTGCTCCACAGCACAGGGGCTGTGTCTGTTCTCACCAACCTCGGAATCCCTGTGGCTCAACTCAGGCATTCCACAAATATTTGGAAAGCGAGTATCTAAACGGATGCAAATTCATCATCACCATGAAGAGATAACATGATTTCTGCAGGGAGGATGGAAACAGACATGGCTAATAACAGAGAAACATCAGCAGGGTTGGACCTGAGTAAAATCGCGATAATGCTAATATCTATCTATCTATCTATCTATCTATCTATCTATCTATCTATCTAGTGGAGAATACGTCATATGTATACTAAAAAAAGGTAACATATGTGAATTCTTTTTACACCAAAAAGATGTTCTATCAGTCAAGCTTCCCAGACGAGCAGACTCTAATCATACCAAAAATTTTGTACTGAGACAATTACACTCTGACTGCAGTCCAGGATGACAACAAATCATGTCACTATTCCTGTTAGTTCAAGTAACACAAAGAAAAAAATACAATAAATGTGAGCCCATTGAAGAATTTAGGCTCTGACTACACTGGATATAATGGTAGAATAACAGATTCTGGCCAGCCAAGATAATCCAATGTAAAAAAAAAAAGTAATAAAGTATGGAGGTTTATGTTTTAATAAGCAGAAACTAAGAACTGCTAAGAATGAATATTTATAATGTAAATCGTTATTTAGGTCTTAAAAAAGGAAATAATCATTACAAAATAAAACCAGTTATAACAACTTGGCAATTTTGTGCATCAAATTAAATATCTTTTTAAAAAGTTACATAGTCAAGTGTTAACTAGAAGTACTATTTTAATTGTGATACCAGTAACTTATGTTTAAAATCTTGACAAATTTTCACTAAAACCGATTTGTTTCAAGACCATAAAATTACCTACTAAGGTCGGATTATCTGAGAAATAAAAAGAAAATAATAATATTCCTTATACACATACAGAGCTAGTCCCTTAATATTTTTGGATATTAACTTATTCATCATAATATGTTTAGGGGGTGGCATTTGCTTTTTTTCCAGAGTATCTTCACCACCCTTAAATTTTTCAAATAACTTATATTGTTTGCCAATATTGTTCTTCACATATACTAAAGACAAAGATTGATTTGTCCCATTAGCAAAATATTTGGAATAATTTAAGACAGTAAGGCTATCTCCATGGGTTGTCTCTACTTAGGTATACTCATTGAATCTGAGATGTAAGTTTAAGGGGAAATTATGGCAGAAAGAGCAATCTCCTTTATTTTCCAAAGTCACTTCATGTGCAAGCCACACTGATTGCACAAATATGTGGCTGATAGAAGGGAATGAATTTAGGAAGAGGCTGCCAGGAGTTCCTGCCTGGGTTTGTCGAGCTCCTCCATGGGGTTCAGCCTGAGCTGCTGGGTCCTGCAAAATGATGCATCCTACAGCCATGCCCGTCCCTGCCAAGCACATGCCAAGACACTGTGTCAGTTACCTGTGCACTGTGGGCAGCAGGAGTCCTGGGTACGCGAGGGGTTCTGGCACAGCAGCGGTGGGCACACCTCTGTCTCACACAGCACTCGGCCACTGTGGCAGGTGCACTGAGTACAGGAGTCGATGTTCCATGTTTCTCCTTCCACAAAGTACTCTCCTCCAGGAGCGTGGCAAATGGAGGGAGTGCTGAGCTCTGGCTTCTGCACCACGAAGTCATCTGCAGAAGGACACGAAAGCAAAACATAAAGACATTATTCATTTGCAGTCTTCCCAGGGTGTTGTTTGCTTTAAAAGACAGAAAAGATGAATTGGCTGAGTATCGCACTTTATTCTTATCAAGAGAACAGTGATGAAAAAAATATTCCAAGCACAGAAGCAGAAGACAATAACAGAAGAGCTCATTTCAGGAAGTGAGGTCCAAGTGGTTCACAGCCATCAATAGTCCCGAGAGAATTCAGCCAGAGAATTAAGTTACAGGGAAGGGAATCCTGTTCTAGAGAAAAGAAGGAGGGCCTTTCGGGCATCTTGGAGAATATGTGGTTGTTGTCTGGAATGAAGAGCTCTCAGGTGCTGAATGCTTGCTACAGCCCAGTTATTTTCAGGATCAGCACTTTACATTTATTCATTTCATTTATTCCTACTTTGACCTTGTGAGCAAGGCATTATTTTACATATGAGGAAACTGAGAGCTTAAGGTATTGAGTGCAGACAAGGGACTAGAAGCCAAGGCTATGGTGGTTTGGACCCTGGATATGCCTCCAGATTAAACAAAACTTCCAGATGATCTATGTTAGATCCACTTCATTATCTCTGGGATTCCAAGCACTTGGAAATACATCCTGCTGTCAGCAGGCCACACCCCACTTGCAGCAGCCTGCCAGCAAACTGAGCGGGAATGCTCCTACAGAATCAACAGTCTGAAAACCCTCACCTGAGACTAAACATTTGCGTGGTGATATCATCATCAAGAGGGGTAAACGCTAAGAGGCT
This sequence comes from Lepus europaeus, assembly GCF_033115175.1. Lineage (NCBI taxonomy): Eukaryota > Metazoa > Chordata > Mammalia > Lagomorpha > Leporidae > Lepus > Lepus europaeus. The sequence continues at coordinate 32,971,834 of NC_084839.1, read as the reverse complement.
GATGATAACTATGATTGCTCTCTCCAGAGGAGAGCTGGCTTTGGTCCCTTGAGGAGATAATAATGATGGAGAGGGAAATTTAATGCTGAAAATGTCTGGAGAGGTACTGGGAGTCTCCCTGAAGTTGTGCTGGGGAAATGAGATGGATGAAGACGTTAACCACGTTTGTGTCATCCAAACACAACAAGCACTCGGAGAAGGTGTTGACAGTGTTGACTCCTGCCGAGAGGTAGTCTGGAGCCATCCTGGCTAGCTCGTGCTTGGAGCTCAGTGCAAGTTGGGCCCCAGAACTACCTTGTCTGTGCAGGGATGCTCAGAGCTGAGACTGCCTACGAGTACCCTGGGGCTGTACTTTCAAAGTGGTAGAGTCAAAGACACTGATGAGAAAATGTGGCTTGGGGTGATTTCCAGCTAATAAGGCAACTCCAGTTTTATGTTTAGGGAACTAATAAAGACCAGAATTTTGACCAAATGGACACATTACAGAAAACTGACATTAGCTGATGCTTATACTTACAAACAGTTGGACAGAATTTCCAGCAAATGAACAGTTAGGAAGATAATCAGAATGAAGACTGAGCTGGGGTAAGATGAAAAAACAGTCAGTTTCCTGTGGTTTAAGAAAAAAACTGTTCCAAAGGACATTACTAAATCAATGCTGGAAAAAGGCTTAGAGGGGACAGTGACTGCCCTTTTAAGTGCTCCATGGAGGGAGGTGGTCAGGTGAGAGATGATGTGTGAGTGTGCGTCCCACCTTCCCAGTCCCTTTGCTATATACTCTGTGCTTCAGTACAAAGCATGAGAGGGGCTGGAGAGATGTGACAGGCTGAAAAAAAAAAAAAAAAAACCGAAAGGTAGAGAGTAAGAAAGAGAAAAATCTGAGAGGTTTTCTATCAGGAGTAGCTCACTTATCCCAGGAAGAAAACCAGAAAATCTTGTAAGTAGGAGTCCATGAATGAAACAGCTCTAGGCTTTGTAGTTAGAGACATCCCCACAGGGCAAACCAAGAAAGACAAGACTGGAAAAAAACACCATGCTGCATATCCATATTTCACGGAGGTGCTTTGCGTTTATCCAGATAATCACACATCTGCAACTATACGGCAGTATCTCTCTGTGTGCACAGAAACTTTCCAGATCTCTGAAATAGAGAAAATACTCCCCTTTCAGGTCTTAGGTCAGTTACCTGTTTTTTTTTCCCCAAGAGTCCACAGAGCTCTCTCATTAAACTGCTGGTTTACCATCTGATGCAATGGAAACTAGTGGTTTTTCACATTTAACTAGTAGAATCTACATAGGAAAAAAGTATCAACACAGCTAACTGAACTACAGGGAAACAAAGCAAGCATCTCTTTTTCACCATAATATGGGCCTGCCCAGGGACCAGGATATGGGAAATGCTTGTGAAAAGAGTTTACATCAATATGCTCTCAATGTTGAAAAAAGGGGGAAGAGACAGAAAAGAACCCTGCAAGTGTCTCCTCTACGGGTGGGGTCTTAGCTGATTTTTATTCTTTCACTCCACTTTTTGGTATTTTATATAAGCACTGGTTTTCCAGTGCCTGTCACTTTGATCTTGTAGTGACTGAAGTGTACAGAATTGCAGAGCTAAAGGGGTCTTCAAGAATCCCTTTATCCACCCCCAACCAGGGCAGGAAGGCAGGTGCAACCTGGCCAGTGGGAGGCCACCCCCCTACCCCAGTCCTGCTTGGGGCATAAGGACTGGGCCTTCACACAGGTGGACACACTCAGCCGGGACTGACCGGAGGCAATGGCATCTGCTAGGACCTTTAAATGTTAAAGGGACTCGAGAGACTTCATTTCTCCCAGACTTCCAGCGGATGTATCATTTTACTTGGGTAAGAGAGTTAATCTTCCTATGTCTTTTTCTCTAGAATACTTTTCTCTAACTCCAAGTGGCCTGCACAGTAGAAGGTGTAACAGATGCAGAAGTGTGCTGAGCTCTTCAGAGACAAAGGTGAGATTTTATGGTGATAAGTACTGTTTCTGACAACCATACTGCAGACTCCCATGATCCACAACTCTGTTCTTCTGACAACTTACCTTGATGGCCATAACTGTGATTGTTTTAAAAAAATTTTATTTAGGCTTTACAAGAGTCATATATTTCATTTATACAGATTTAGGAACATAGTGATATAACTGTGATTTTTAAACGTTCAGGATGTGTGGTCTCTCTAAATTCCTCCATTTGACAAAAGTGCCACATGTCCATAACTTAAAAAAAGAGTCCTAGTGACAGACTTGAGGAATCTCTACCTCTTGGATATATTAGTTTATAAGCAATAAGCTTTTACAGAATAAATAACACTAGCACTAATCCCCTCTAATTAACTAAGGCATTCAGCCTTCATAACACTATTAATCAAAAGGAGAGCTGCAGTTTAATACATATGAGCTCACCAACCTTCACAAAAATGTGATTTAAAGACCTAAATATAATTGAGTAAACCATTCAAAAGTAAGGAGATGGGGTTGGCGCTGCGGCGTAGTGAGTGAGGCTGCTGCCTGCAGTGCGAGCATCCCATGTGGGCACCGGTTCAAGTCCCGGCTGCTCCACTTCCGATTCAGCCCTCTGCTGAGACCTGGGAAAGCAGAAGATGGCTCAAGTCCGTGGGCCCCTGCACATGTGTGGGGGACTCAGAGGAGGCTCCTGGCTTCAAATCAGTGCAGCTCTGGCTGTTGCGGCCATCTGGGGAGTGAACCATTAGATGGAAGATCTGTTTCTCTCTCTACCTCTGCCTTTCAAATAAATAAATAAATCTTTAAAAAAAAAAAAAAAGTAAGGAGAACAGTTTCTAGAGCCTTAAGAGTTCTCTCTGGTCTTTGGCTAATCATTTGGAGCGCCCGGCTGATTTTGTGGCCGTTGTTGACAGAAACCATGGAGAGCTGGCAAGTGTGCCAGGGGCTGTCCTCTGCATGTCCCCCGGAGATACAGGTGTGTACAAAGCCCTGCAAGGCAGAAGTCAGGTGGAGCATACGAGACGGCGGCCAGCTTTTACCTGCGCAGGACGGGCAGCACTGTCCAGGATGAATGGTGGGGTTGCCACAGGCAGGCACCGGGCAGGTGATCAGGGCACACATTTCCCGTCCATTGTGACAGTAGCATTCCCGGCACCCATCATGCCAGCTTTCCTCATTTTTATGGTGATGGCCATCCATGGACAGACATGTGCCTGACAAGACGGGTGGCCCGGCTGAAGCAGGGACCTCTGGACAGACAGAAGGCAGCCTGGTAAAGAAGCAGCTACTGCACAGGAGATACAGCCCCTAATGTCCTTAGGTCTAATGGAACCCAGCCACCAAAATCTGTTGACAAAGGACAGTCAGGGATATGGGAAATGTTTGTGAAAAGAGTTTACATCAATATGCTCTCAATGTTGAAAAAAGGGGGAAGAGACAGAAAAGAACCCTGCAAGTGTCTCCTCTACGGGTGGGGTCTTAGCTGATTTTTATTCTTTCACTCCACTTTTTGGTATTTTATACAAGCACTGGTTTTCCAATGGGTACTGTACATATATATTTAGTGTATATATAGAATGATCACTCTAGAAGTTTCATCCAATAGGGAAATCCTGAGCCTGGTGCAGCTAATAGGTTCCTGTGCAACAACTGAAACAGGGACTAGACCTTTGTTCTCTGTCTCCTTACAAACACTATGCAGGGATTAACTGTCCAACTGTGCCAAAAAAACAAACAAACAAAAAAAACAAACAAAAAAAACCCCACAAAACAAACCTGAGGGACCATTTATTGCCTAATCTGTAGATCACGCTGTCAACTACAAGGCATTGGGATGTGCAGTGGGGCTGGGGCCTGGGTAAGGGCAGAAATGGCAGCTAAGACACACCCTCAATGACTTCAGCTACGTGCCTGGAGCAGGAACTCTCAAGCATCAGGGATACCTGGGACTTGTGCTTACACAACAGCTGTAGGCTGCCATGTGCCTGAGCAGGAAACACACCAGCCAGAAACTTCCGCTACAGCAGCCTTCAAGGACTTTGGGGACCTTTACTGTAGCAACTACACCCATTCCACTCCTGAACAACGGGAGACTCCACTGGGGTCAAGATCAATGTGCTGCAGGCTAAAGTTCCCGGGACAGGTAAAAGTGAAGAGCTCAGAAGTAATTGATTTGGGCAGTGTGCCTGTTCATACGCTGACTTTCAATTCTATTCTGAGGCTTCATTCTGTTACGATGAAAGGAGAAGGGGGTCCTGTGGGATGGTCCCACAGGGAGCGGCATTTGTGACTGAGAAGGCAGCAATCACTTCAATTGTTTGCTCTACACAATGTCCTCCTGCTCTTTGTCTCGGTGCCCCTGGCGGCTTTGAGGGAGAAGGGCCATGCGGTCAAACTTACCTCTGCACGTGCAGATAAGACAGCCGTGACTGTCCTGCTGGAACCCCAAGGGGCAGATTTTACTGCACGGGAGCTCTGGACATTTCTTACAGCGACAGATGTCACAGCCGTGCTTATTCTTCCTGGGTAATTAAAATTTTGTCAGAGGTCAGAAAATCAAAAAGCCTCAAATGATGTCCAAGAACTCAGACCAAGGGTCAATGAAGTGATACTGCTATTAAGCAGAGTGACTTGACTTTTGTTTCAAAGACTCTTGCAGTGATATGTAATTAGCTCCCTGTGGCCATAACCACCACTCACCCATGACCAAGGTTTAGAAAAGCCCAAGCACTTAAGTGCTTCCAGTATGTGACTGACAGAATCCCAACGACATGACAGTTGATTTAATTAGGAAAAGTGACAGCACAACAGAAACAGATGAATGTGCAACTCATTGCTGGTCAACGCTGGAGACCACAATTGGGGGCAAAAGCTCTTCTTTCGTTAGAATTACTGTCTTCTTTACATGATCACATCCTCTGAGGGATTCTAGATGCTAGTTAAAATTTCAATGAGATATCTGCTGAAAACTCTCAGAAGAAAGGAGGAGAATTTAAGGTCCTATAAATCTGGGAATGCTACATAAAGACTGATAAAGATTAAAAGCCACAGAGACTATTGGTTAAACTTATTATTTAAGCTATTGAACTTGAATTTATTAACTTTCAAATCTGTTGCTACATAAAGAAAAATGTTATGAGCCACTAACTGGATGCAAGGTAAGAAACCTTGGCAGGGTAAGTAGGATGCTCTTTATTGTGAATGCATTGCTATCAACCTATCTTAAGGTATAGGTTAAATAAATTATGATAAAGTAGCCTCTGGGATATCATGGCAATTCTGCTCCCCACTCTCTTAGGCAGTCTCAATGATATTTCACATCACATGGCCCATTTCCATAAGATAGTAAAACTTGGTTATCTTTGGCGACACAATCCTTTCCCTGCTTTCCAAATTACCTATCTAAACAAGTATGGATATTCAGGACTCAGTACATTATTGAGTCATTCACACACACATACAAAACAGCCAGTAAAATGAGTGTGACCGTTCCATCAAACCGTCATAGGTTTTCTGAATTAAGAAATACGTACAGGTATCCAAGTGGACAGTACTTGTCACAGATTACGGGTCTGCACTTCTTGGGCCGTGGGCGGCACTGACAGATCTCACAGTTGTGGGCATCAGTTAGGAAACCAAAGGGACAGTCCAAGGTGCAGCCATGTTTAAGGCCTGCGCACAGCTCTTCTCCTGTGGAGACACACAAACAGCGTGTTTCTTCCAAAGACAACAGCACATCCAAACAACACATTTCCCAAATCCCCCAGCCTTGCACAAATTTAAATTTCTCAGCTCTTCCACGGCATCACACAAGCTAGAAAATGCAGATTGTGGGGTCAGCACTGTGCTGTAGCAGGTAAAGAAGCCAACCGCAGCGCCTGCATCCCATATGGGCACCAGTTCAAGTCCCAGTTGTTCCACTTCTGATCCAGCTCCCTGCTAATGTGTCTGGGAAAGCAGTGGAGGATGGGACAAGTGCTTGGGTCCCTGCATCTGCACGGGAGACTTGGACGAAGCTCTTGGCTCCTGGCTTCAGCCTGGCCCAGCCCTGGTTGTTGTGGCCATTTGGTGACTGAACCAGCGAATGGAAGACATCTCTCTTTCTCTCTGCCTCTCCTTCTCCATAACTTTGACTTTCAAATAAATAAATAAATCCTTAAAAAAAAGAGAAAATACAGATTGTGCTATTTCATGGTTAGTACAATATGACTTTGTTCTAAGAAGAATATAAAAAATTACTCTGAAGAATGGATTTCTAAAGGTTGTGAATCTAGCAGTCTTGCAGAATATTGAAGAGCAAGTAAGCTGGTGACTGTTAATGATCAAGTGCATTTTTTCATGAATTTTTTATTAGTCACCTTAAATCACTGATAACCATTTATGTTAAAATGTGGGAATCAGAAACATACTCTCCAAATATCATTGGCTACTTTAATTCTACTGCATGCCCATGATAATGCATAATATTTACTCTATGGGTGTTAGATCACATAATGTTAAATTCACATAATATTTACTCTATGGGTATTAGATGGTATCATATAATATGTCATACTGCATGTAGCATAGAGATTTCTTATCCTTCCTTTATAAAAAAGTAAAGGTGGAGAGAGATCTTCTATTCTCTGGTTCACTCTCCAAATACATGTAACAGTCAGGACAGGGCCAAGCTGAAGCCAGGAGCCCAGAATTTCATCTGGGTGGCAGGGACCCAGGTACTTAAGCTATCACCTGTTGCCTCCCAGGGTACATACACATTAGTAGGAAGCTAGATTGGAAGTGGAAAAGCCAGGACTCAAAACAGGAACTGTAATATGGGATGCAGACATCTCAAGTAGTATCTTACTTGTTGCACAAAACGCCTGCTCCTATCACATTTTTTTCAGAAGGGAAAAGGAAAGGGGATGACACTGTGACCCCAACATCCTTTATCAGAGTGCCTAGTTCGAGTACTGGCTACACTACTTCCACCCAATTCAGTTTCCTACTAATGTGCCTGGAAAGGCAGTGAAAGATGCCCCAGGTGCTTGGGTCTTCATGTGGGAGAATGGGATAAAGTTCCAAGCTTCCTGCCTTCAGCCTGGTCTAGCTCTGGCTGTTGCTGCCATTTGGGGAATGAACTAGAAGATGGAAGATCTCTTTCTTTGCGTCTTTCCTTTCAAATCAATTATTCAATCCTTAAAAAAAAAAAAAAGGGAATAAGCTATGAAGTGATTGGCAAAATCAACTACTGGAGAGAAGAGCTTCACAGAACCTTGTAAAATGATTTTGAAAGGTTTTGATTAAGAGCTTTGCGGAGAAATACAGGGAATAAAAATGTTAAGAAAAGCAAGCTTTGTGATATAAATAAAGTAAGTTGAGACCTGTCTGAATTGAATACAGAATTTGAGAGACAAGCAAATTTAAAGAAGAAAAGTTGATATGATCATGGCCAAAAGTATGGCAATGCTTGAATATGGGTCTGCATGGACTGGTAAGATGGGAGCCACAGACTGTTACTGTTAGAGTGATTAATGAATTTTTACTTTATTTGGACACTCTTTAAGCACAAATATAATAATAATGTATAACATACTAGGAAAAACAGAATGTATTTGTACCTTTCACACACAAATCTTATAATCTAAAATTAAACTAACTACAATTAATAGGTGAAATGAGTCCATGTTTTACATAAATATTTTTAGATAGAATCTTGGTTGGCAACATTTGTATATTTAATGTTATCTTTTAAAAAAGGAAAGTGTGATTTATGGGATCATTTTCTCCTTTGTCATTATCATAAACCTTTCATTACACATTCAATATAACCTCACAGGTTTGCATCACACTGTGAAGCAACTGAATACTAATCTGCATCTTTAAGAGAGAAATTCTAAATGGCTCATTAAAAAATTTGTAATTATATGACTTGGAAGGTCATCATTTTTCATTTCCCATTATTATGGGAATGATGAAGAGGGAGAAGACTTTCATAGCCACGTTTCTTTTGCTGACACAGAGAACTAAGTTGCGACCTATTTTTCTATCACAAGAATTTTTAAGTCATGACACCAAGTGGATTATGTTGGGAAATAGATGAATTAAAAATACTCCTAGAACTTCCTGGAGTTGACACTCTTGGGGATTAAATTCAGTGGAACTTTGAAGTTCAAGCACCTTTGTGCCTTTATTTTTATAGTGTTCTATAAACAGAAGTTTCTCCATATATCTTAATCTAGAATGTTCTACATTAATCCTTAAAGAAAATTGTCATCATTCAAATTCAACCAATTAGATAAAAACCAAATTTGTCTTTAACCTAACTTTGATCTGCATTGGAAGGGAATTCCAAATAAAGGCTGCTATGTTTACTGAAATACAGGGTATTCTTTATTTTTTTTAAAGATTTATTTATTTACTTTATCAAGTAAATTATAACTTTATCAAGTTACATAGAGAGAAAAGAGGCAGAGAGAGAGGTCTTCTACCCATTGGTTTACTCCCCAGTTGGCCGCTACGGTTGGGCCTGCACTGATCCAAAGCCCAGGAGATTCTTCCTTGTCTCCCATGCGGGTGCAGGGGCCCAAGGACTTGGGCCATCTTCTACTGCTTTCCCAGGCCATAGCAGAGAGCTGTATTGGAAGTGGAGCAGCCAGGACTTGAACCAGTGCTCATATGGGATGCTGGCACTGCAGGCAGCGGCTTTACCTGCTATGCCACAGGGCCAGCCCCCAGGGTATTCTCTAGAAAGCAGCTTGGTTCTGATGCCGAGGAAAGGGATGCTCTTGTGCTTCACTGACTTGGAATTGCTTACCTGCATGCTACGGTCTGGACTACATCAACTCTGCTCCCCAACAGAAGAGAGTTCCAGGGCTGGGACATATTTTCTTACGGTATTTACATTATAAATGTTATAGTATATAACTATATAAATGTTACAGTATTTTCTTATAGTCCAGTGACTAGTGTAGTGTTTAGCGTGGCGTGGGCATTCAACAAATATTTGCTGAGTGGACGTCTCAATCTATGTTCTTGCCACTAACCCCTCCATCCTCAAGGCTGCTATATTAACAGAGAAATAACAGCATGAAAAAGACTTACTCTGATTTTGCTAAATATCTTAAAATACATTTTCTAGTTCAGAAATAGGAACCATTAAAGACTGGAGAGAAGTCCTAGATCTATGTATCTCATTTACGAATTTTTCTGAAGAGAAATAGATCCCTGAGACAGTCGTTCAAATAAAAAGCAGAGCAATGAGACTGGAAATAGCTTCTTCATGGAAGGGAGGGGCTTCTCAGTTTGTCTGGAAAGCTTTGGTGCATCACTTGAGACAGCTAAGAGGAAAAACATGGCTTTATGTTCATAATTTCTCAGCATTATGCTTTTGCTGTGATCTGAAAGTGCTTCTCAATTCACTGGGGGAAAATTACCATTGAAGAGAAAGTGATAAATACTGGCAGACTATAGGGACTGTATGCTGTAGCTGGTCGATGTAAGCTTTCTATTTAGTTAGGGAAAGCAGAGGAATCTGGTTTTAGCACCAAGAATGCACTTGATCCTAAGTGCAACCCCAAGGAGAACACAATGCGAACAGCGTCCCTGAGGGCTGCGCTGCACCCATCTTTGTTGCAGTACTTCCACCTCTGAGATACCGCCAGTTTCTACCAACTGTCCTCAGGAATGGCCAGGAAGCTGCTGAGACTATTACACAAGGAAATGCAATGCTGGACCCTGACAGATGTTAGCTCACAATTATAATAATAAATGAAAACAAGCAGTCTGCCTCCTTGTATTTGGTGCCACGACCTTCTTGGAGCGCTTGGTTCAGATACAGATTTCATGAAAAAGTATAAAGGCTCTTCTCTCCCTACTTCATATGTATGCATCAATTTGTACATCAGAGCATCCTTAATTCCAAGATTTCAAGCACATTAGAACTAGAAGAGAAGTTATAAACGATGCAATCAAATCCACTTGACTTAAAAATGTGAACAGTAAGATGCTAAAATATTGACTCCACTTAATTCATATAGATGTAATTTAATCCATACAGTTTATATAATAAGCTTCAGGGTATTATGTCAGATAACTCTTTTTTTTTTTTTTTTTTTTGTTAAGAAGTAACGTTATTATAGCCCATACCAATAGTTAGGTTACTAACACCTTATTTAAATGATTTTAGTTTTAATTTTTGCAGCTACCCTCTTCTCTTAAACTTTTCCTACCATTTATTTTTTTCTTCATTTTAAACCTGTGTTTGAGAAACTGTCGGAGTGATTTAAATTCTCCATATGCTCTTGGCACATTGCTTTTATTAGCAGTGTTGCAAGAATATTGTTATAGGTTAAAACAACACAACTACTATATGTTCAAACAAAAGAACTCTTTATCAGACATGTTTCCATTTCAATCTTACTGAGATTGTCTATAATACCCTAAATTATACTGTAACACAATTACAACATATTAGCATGTTCAATATTATATATACCAACAGTGGTTAAGGGTAAGGGCTATTTTTGTCTTCCCTTTTAAAAAGGATATTTGAGACAGAGACAGAAGGAGTGTCTTCTGCTGGCTTGTTCCTCAGTGGCTGAAGCCAGGAGCTGGGAACTCAATCAGGGTCTCTTCCTGTGGGTGACAGGGACCCAACCACATGGACCCCCTGATGCCACCCAGGTTCTACATTGGTAGGAATCTGGAACCCAGGCACTGTGATGTGGTTCACGGGCATCTTAAATGTTAGGACAAATGCCTACTCTGTTACATGCTTTGTATCCCTCTAGTACTCTGCACATAGCAGGAACTCAAGAAATGCCAGATGAAGCAAGACTGATTGAACAAACAACAAACTGATGAAGAGAGGAGAACAATTTATTTGGTGCTGACCTTATTTTAAGAAATATTAATGCCAATGGAAACTACATCTAACTCCTAAGAGAAAATTTATATGCTGTCTCTTTCAAGTAAATAAAAAAATTTTTTTAAAAAAAAGGTCAGTGTTACTGTATGCGGAAAAGGTTTGGATGAAAATTATGATGGAGAATTTTGGACAAGACAAATACCTATCAAGCAGCTGCAATGGTGGGGAAAAAATACTATGCCGTACTGGATGACAAGGAACTTTCTTCTTTTGAAAATCAAGATGGGGACTGGTGTTGTAGCACAATGGGTTGGGCTACCACCTGTGATGCATGCATCCCGTGAGGTGCAGTTTGAGTCCTGGCTCCTTCACTCCTGGTCCAGCTCCCTGCTAATGTCCTGGGAAAAGCATCCAAAGATGGTTCAAATATCTGGGCCCCTGCCACCCATGAGGCAGACCTGGATGGAGTTCCAGGCTCCTAGCTTTGGCTTGGCCCAGCCCAGGCCACTGGGTCATCTGGTGAGAACCAGCAGTCAGAAGATCTCTTCCTCTCTTTCAAATAAATTTTAAAAAATTCCAAAAAAAAAAAAGAAACAGGAAGGATAAAGGATGAGGATTCAAATGATAAAGTTAAAGGAAGGCAGTTGGAGCAAGTGTCTTAAGAGGACTGGAAGAGGCCGGCACCGTGGCTCACTTGGCTAATCCTCCGCCTGTGGCGCCAGCACCTGGGGTTCTAGTCCTGGTTGGGGCGTTGGGTTCTGTCCCGGTTGCTCCTCTTCCAGTCCAGCTCTCTGCTGTGGCCTGGGAAGGCAATGGAGGATGGCCCAAGTGGTTGGGCCCTGCACCCGCATGGGAGACCAGGAGGAAGCACCTGGCTCCTGGCTTCGGATCGGCGCAGAGTGCCAGCCGTAGTGGCCATTTGGGGAGTGAACCAATGGAAGGAAGACCTTTCTCTCTGTCTCTAACTCTGCCTGTCAAAAAAAAAAAAAAAAAAAAAGGACAGGAAGAACTGGAGGCAGACTGGTGTGGGAACACAAGAGGGAAGCTGGGGGCTTTCCATGTTGCTGGCTTGGCTGACTCAGAAAAGGATGTTATAAAATAGCTAGCATGCAGAGTAAACACATACCATTTGTCAGACAACAAAGCTAGCTTTGCATGTATTCATTTATTCTGTCCTCCAGATGACCCATCAATTAGGTACTACTTTCTGTCCTTCATGGATGAGGACACAGAGGCCAGAGCCAGGCAGCTTGCTCTGGCCTCCCAGCCACAGATCTGACAGGCCAGAGCCTGAGAGGAGAGCTGTTCTTACAAGACTCCAACAACCCAGAGCCCAGAATTTGCTTTCACTTGACTCATCCCCAAAAAGGGTGGCGGCCAAAGCTGTCAAACGATCAGGATGAGTAATAGCAATGGGTGAGGTGACTGTAGAATGCTGTACACCTAACTTCTGCATGATAGAGACAAACTAACAGATTCCAAATGTGTTCAATCACGTTTTCAGGTAACCCAAGTCAAGCATCTCAGCGTGACCAGATGGACTCTGTATCATCAGAACACAGAGACTCTGGGAGGGGATCTCAGGCATCCTTGATCCTGAAGGTTCCCTGCTCATTCATGCAGCCCATACCCACTGAGCACAGCCCTGGGACATGGGCAGTTACTTTCCTGGTCTTAGGAGCAGGAGCTTGAGTTCTTGCCCTTAGCAGGAGTTACTTTTGTAAGTTACAGCATTTGGCTTAAGATCATGATACTTCAGTGTTTTATCTACAGGAATTATTTTAGATCAGGATTTGCATTTTATTCAACTTTGTGAACACAGCACCTAGTGCAGCACCTGGAACTTTGTAGGTACTCTGTAAATATTAGGTCAAAGAAAAGATAGAAGAGGTGAAATGTGCAAACAATGAATGGTTAGTAAAAATGTGTCAGAAACTTGATGCGAATGCACTGATCTTCTGAATGACACGGAGCTGCACTGCAGGCAGTACACACAGATGCTCCTTTTTAAAAAGACAGAGTGCAACCTTAAGTCAAAGACATGGGAGAGGAAGATCTTCCTAATAGGTTCAATTTGCAAATAGTGAGAGAGATGTTTTGACTGCTTCAATTAGAGTTGGGGGAAATTATTTCTTCAGACTTTCTGAGGAAAGGTAAAGTGACAGGACTCTTACGTAACCATCATCAGGCGGTCAAAGTTTCACAATAGCAAACTCGGGTGAAGGAAGAGGAGGAGGTGACCAGGAACTAGGAAATTGGTACTTTAAAAATGTTCCGAAAATAATTTAAGGTTTGGTTCCACGTATGAAAGGATGGATAGCTAATACAGCTAATACCTCTAACGTAACAGGCATTAGGAGGACTGAAATAAAAACTCTTCATTACACAATTACCAATTTATCTTGACATTAAAAAAAACAAAGCTGACCATTTGAGTAAACAAATGTGGCTGCTAAAAACAACTCTCTGATCAACTAGGCTTTCTAAAGGGAGGTACAAATGCCAGATTGGTGCATCAGACAGACTGCCCCTTCCCTGAACAGAAACAAGTGCCTGAAGGCAAGACGGTCCCACATGGGTGGAGGCTTACAGGAAATCTACAGACAGCAACAACCACAAGCCCAGCAACAGTTGCATAAACTGTTTTCATACAAACTCTACTGTGCAGATTATGTGATTATGGTAACATGACTGAGAAAACAGATTTACCCAAACTCTTATTTTGTATCTTCACCAAAAATATTAACAACAAAAAAAAAGTTATGAATGATTAAGGTTAAGACGAATGTAATGTCCAAAGAAAATTGACAATTGAGAAAGTAAGCATCTACCTACATTAAGTAAGTCTAAGCCTATGAGCCTAGGATAATTATACCCAGGAGGCCCACAGAAAATCTGCTTATTATAGCACCATTGTCTATATCTGGGATAGATCAGAGAGAATGGAAAGAGATTTTGGAAAATAGGCCATATGTCAATTTAAAAGAGACAAAGGATTCTGAAAGCTACAGAAAACTAGGCTTGACATTCACAACCGAAAACTCTTCAGGAAGAACCGTTAAACAGATGATTTACGACAATTAGAAAAGAAAGCACTGGCCACCAGGAGCGGGCACAGGTTCAGGAAGAACACGCCATGGCTGACTGACTTCAGTTTATTTTCAAAATACAGTTTCCAGCAAAGGAATGCTGCAAACATAATGTGTTTTGAGTTCAGACAAGACACAGGCCAAGTGTTTCAAGACTTTATTGTGGAAGTAGAATTGATGTGTTCAGAGCTAACTCCACTCAGGGAGGAAGGAGTGTGTTCAATGTTGTTCTGCAGGAAAGTCTTTAGAACCACAGAGCTCTGTCCTTGGTTCTGTACAATTTAACTGATTTTAGAGGAGGGCATAAAAGTTATGTGCATTTAATGTAAGCTGGCAGGCATAGGTAAAGTTTAAGTTCATATTATCAGGATTCAAAAATATCCCAATTAGCTAGAAAACGATTTAAAATTGCCAAGATAATTTCTTTTGAAAATTTGCCTTGAATTTATATCATCAGAAAAAGAAATCAAGGGTGGGTGAAGTGTCACTCAAAGTGAAACCACCATCTGGGACACCTGCAGTCCATATTCAAATGCTGGGTTGGAGTCCCGGCTTCACTGCCAATCTAGATTCCCGTTAATGCACACCCTGGGAAGCATCAGGTGGTGGCTCAAGTCCTTGGCTCCCCACCACCCATGTGGGAGACCCAGGTGGAGTTCTAGGCTTCTGACTTCAGCTTGGGCTTGAACTGGTAGTTACCAGCATTTGAAGAGTGTCCCAGCAGATGGAAAATCTGCCTAACTTTCAAATAAATAAAAATCAGTAAATAACACGTAAAACACTCTCACCATCATCACCACCACCAAAACTCCACTCAAATCAAATGCTGAAATCCAGAACAGAGGACAAACACCTAGCGGCAGCTGCTGTGAAGAGCACCTAGCGATTCTGGCTGCTTTACACTCCGCATGAGCTGACAGCGTGCAAATTCAGAGCAAAGACTGAGGCTGTCTAACAGGACTGCAGTGACCAGAGCACACAGCATATTTGTTCGTTTCTGTGCCACCTTCTATGTAAGGACAATGACGTGCTGATTGTCAGGACACAGAAAAGACTAAGAAGGTTTTAGAAACCATGTCACCTGATGGCCAAGGGAAATGAGGATGTTTATATTCGGACAGAAGAAATAGGGGAATTCAAATTAGTTTTCCACATGCAGGGCATGAGAAATACAATATGTTCTATCCAGTTTCAGAGGTCATGGCCTGGAGACATGACTGGAATTTACATGGAGGCAGAGCTGGGGTCAATACAGTGAAGCATACTCTGGGGACTACGGCTGCCATACATGGAATGTGGCACTCTGTGTGGGTGACCTCCCTGCTACTGGGACCCCAGGAAGAGTGCTGATTGGGTGGCCAGAAAAATGCACTCCAAAGCCACTGAGGGCTACAACTGGCCATGAAGGACTCTTTCAATAAAATGAAGATGAAGAATCAAGGAACAGCGATTTTCTCCCGAACGACTTTGTTTGTATTGCTATTTCTGCCCCCTCTTTCAGCCTGCCAAAAGAATGTCTGAACACGACTGTAAAAGATATTCAATCACATAATAGGCTTTGACAATATCACATTAGGCTTCAGGAAAAAATACAGTCTTCTGTCTACTCACTGTTTTTGCACTGACAAGTTCGACAGCCATTGTGATCGAGTTTGAAACCATAAATGCAGTCCTTCTCTGTCAGAGTGCAGTTGGATAACTCCCCACATGCAGGTGGATCAATTGTGATGTAGGTTGGTTCTAATAACAAAGAGAAAAAAAAAATCAATGAAACATATGATTACCTCTTAGGTATTTATTCAATCTCTGAAATCCCACACTACAATAAGCTACAAAAGCCTAATCAATAATTTTCATCAAATCCTAAACTTTCATACTCTTGCCATGTTTTTAACCCTGAAATAGAAATATTTTTATTTAGAGTTTTGAAAATGTGAATACTCTGCTGTTTTAGGTTTGAATAACTTATCCATTTCTGGGATCCTCACGCAATGTTTTCCTGCGATTAAAGTGAACTTCATTTAAATTGCTAACTGTTCTTTTTTTAATTCCTGATGTCTCCGCAGTTTATTTTTTTAGAGTAATCAGGACATAGCTGCCAACGGTCAATTATCTCACTCTCCATACGGCAACACGTCTGAAATCTGTTAGCACTTTTCAGATGAATAAATCAGAGATGCTTTTGAGACTAGCTTAAAACACCTGGATTTCTTTTATCTTTTATGTGACATTTCCTAAGTTATGATAGACGATATGATGGGTAACAGTGACTAGGAGCTTCGCCCCAGGGCCCCAAGGCTTCTGAGAGTGGCAGAATGAGATACCAGCATTTGAGAAACCATGCTTGGAAGACAGCAACCAGGACCAGAACTGCTCCAGGCAGTAACAGTAACTACACACTACATAAAGCAGATGACAGGTTTATAGGATGTACACAGTACTGCTCATAAATGTCTTCACTGGAGGACACTGACTCGCCCACAGTCACAGCATCAGGAAGTAGGGGGACCAAGACTCAGACCCAGGCGATGTGGCTGCAGAATCACACTTAGCTTCTGTGGAAGACAAGCCGGCTGTAAGAGCACCTGTTTTGCAGTGCATTGATGAGGAGTGCTGCAGAAGATGCCAAGTTGTGGGAAGAATGCTGTTAAGGGGAATGGAGACACGGACATACTTACAGAGCATCTTTTCAACCCAATGAAACTATGACCTTCTTCAAAGGAAGCCGTTTCTCACACTATCTTTGAGAAGGAGTTAAGTATAGACT
Organism: Lepus europaeus; assembly: GCF_033115175.1. Taxonomy (NCBI): domain Eukaryota; kingdom Metazoa; phylum Chordata; class Mammalia; order Lagomorpha; family Leporidae; genus Lepus; species Lepus europaeus. Next base: position 32,955,147 of record NC_084839.1, on the reverse strand, counting down.
ATCTCTACCTCTGTTTTCACAGATGGAAAATATGAGGTGCAGAGAGTGTAGCTGGCTTATCTAAGTGTACATAGCAACCCAGTAGCAGGCTGGGAATAGAACGGAACAGAGGTTCCTGACCTCCTGTCCAACACTCTGCCCATTAGTCCACACTGTCTTCTCAAGTTTCAGCCCCTGTTGCTATGGAAGAGACATCAAAATAAGCGTTTTAAGCTGCCGCTGCTAAGAGCAAGAGTTCTAAATTTTTTTCTGCTAAAAGGGGACAGTGATTCAACTCTTCACAGGTAGCAGGCAAAGAGTTATTACAGGGATGCCTGGGTCAGCATTCTCCCAGTAAAAACACAGACGTAACTATAGCACAATCTCTATTTTTATTACAACATACATTTTGAACCATAGCTTTATTTTTTTATATAAACTTTCCATTGCTATAACACTTCTTATTTCCTTCAATGACCAAAGAATTCTTTCTGACAGATCACTTTGGACATAAAAAAGTAGTTAAAGTTTAGGCAGGTTTGAAGACACAGTGAATTAGCTCCTGAATTTTACTGCTGCTTTCCTATAGTCTCTTCAAATTTACTGTAAGCATCTTTAGTTTTCAAAGCTATTCGTTTTTCTTTTATTATCACTTTTATTCCCCAAAGATAATGGTTCTATTGCAGACTTCAGCCAGAAAGTTGCCAATGTTTGGTCAAAATTATTCTAACTACAAATATAAGACAGAGAATTGAAGAACTGTATCAGCTTTAAATCAACCATACCACAGGTTATCTCCATGAGGAAGCAGTTCTAGATTCTAGAGTTATTAGACCAGGGACTAAGGATGGATCCTGAACTCCACATGCACTGTTTCAGTGGATGGCTTATGGGTAAAGAAATGTCTTCAGCATATTTACACAGGCCAAAACCTTATACTCTTTACTGACATTTAAGATGGGAAGCATATGAGAAATTTCTGCCGTCAGAAAATATATTACAGAAAAACATATATTTTGGAGGATTAAACTGACACTGAAAAATGTGCAATAATCGTAGGGCGGTAGGGAATCTTACTTTCAGTGAATTTTGGTGACTTGTTAGGAGAATGCATTATCTAAGATGATCTTCTACTTCTAAATGATATTTTTCCTCAATAGTGACGTGGATGCCATAATTTAGAACATATTATGATTAATATATGAGATTAGGGTAGTGATCCATGGCTAGAAAGTAAAAGGAAAAAAATGGACTGGGTTGTTTGAGGATCAGAAGCACAACACTGACTTGAGCAGTCCCAAGTTCTCTCTCGAGGGCTTCATCAGCTAGGCAGGCAAGCAGAGATACACATCTTGCTCTACCACATTAAATGTCATGGCTTTAGTTCAGATGAACAAATGGAAAAAAAAAAAAAAAGAAGGGCCTTTTTATATGTAGTGGTCCTACAACATGCATGTTAACTCTTTTAGGACAAAAAAAAGTCCTATTAGGTGCCTTGCAGGCCTCAGAGAATGTGGTAGCATCCAAGAAGCAAAATATTTGATGCCTCAGTTAATATTTTCCCATTCATTTAGGCCTATAGTACATCTAAGCTATTGACAAAAATGTACATTTCAAATTCTGAAACTCTCATTACTTAAAACATAGCAAAAGTCACCCAAAAAAACATTTATTTATTAAAACTGTCAATTTAATTTGTAACTATTCAGTTTCCCCTGAATAGGCTGAACACAAAAGACACTGGAATATATTAAAAATAGAAGGGCCAGCTCTGTGACATAGTAGGTAAAGCTACTGCCTGCAGTGCTGGCATCCCATATGGGCACTGGTTTGAGTCCCGGCAGCTCCACTTCCGATCCTGCTCTCTGCTATGGCCTGGAAAGGCAGTGGAAGATGGCCCAGGTGTTTAGGCTCCTGCACCATGTGGGAGACTCTGAAGAAGCTCCAGGCTCCTGGATTGGGAATGGCCCAGCTCCAGCCATTGCGGCCATTTGGGGAGTGAACCAGTAGATTGAAGACCTCTTTTTCTCTCTGCCTCTGCCTTTCAAATAAGTAAATAAATCTTTAAAAAAAAATTGAAGACCAATTTTTTTAGAGAGGCATTTTAATACTTGGTATCTTGTTTCATTACGTGCAACAAATAAGTATTATTTGCTTATTCAGATGCAAAGAGGAACAGATTTCAAAGTCTTTGGAGGTGGTGCTGCAAGTGTCTTGGGTCCTTACTGGTGTTTTCCCATGTCACAGGAGTGGCTGCTGATCTGAAATAGGCGCATTTGCAGGTCTCTAGCTGTCTCTACCCTTCCACCTGAAGCCTCACATTACATTCTACCACCTTTGTTTACTCTGCTGACATTTTAGTGCTCAGTATCCTACCATGTGATGTCATATCCACGGTAATTAATTTCTGTGTGACCATTACAACAGAAAAATGTACCTGTAAATGATGCAGCACAAAATCTGATATTATCATGAAACAGATTCAAGAATTTGCTTTCAGTTCAACATACCAATATGTAATCTCTCAGAACTGGTGCTATCACTAACATCAGGGCAGCTTTTTTTTTTTGAGAAGGCTATGCTGCAAGACAACTGAAATTCAATTTCTTACTCTAAATTATGAACTCCAAAGTGAGTGAAATATTTGGTGCCAGAATTAATGCTTTGAACACCAACACTGCATTTATAGTCCTTAAAAGAAAAGGACGACAAGCTGGTTGGATTTTTCACATAGTTTCACTCCAGGAGGGTCTTGTTGAGAGAAGAGATTTGAAAGGATTTAGAACTGTGGTACCACAGTACGACTACTTTTCATGCCAATACAGAAGAAAGCTTGAGGAAACGTTTGTAACAGCTGGCGAATGTGCATTCTGCTCATTTAAAGTTAGAATATCTTCACATTTATTTGTCAGGAATTGTGATTATCCCATACTTTTCTCTAGTATAAGCAACAGTGTGTTGAATATGGAAAGTACTTGACGCTTCTTGGCCTGAAAACTCAGATTCTCACTTAAATCCTACACGTCTGTGCTCTATTATACAGAGGATGGCACTGAAATTAGGTGCCAGAGAGTACCTGTCTGTCCAGAGGATAGTGGTGATCCCACGTCCTTAGTGAGTTTAGTGACTAAAGCTGGGTTGAACAGAGAATCTGCTAAGATTTCTGGAAGTAATGACATGTCACAGTACGTGGTAGCTCTTGCTTGGAGCAAAGAAAACTGTCCCTCTTTAAACCAGTTAGGTAGACACATTAGTAGAGCTCTTTCAAAAGAGACTCATGGTCTTGGATCTCCTCATTCAGAAGGTGGGGTTCTGACGAGCGAAATCCAGTGAAGTACTGCTTACAGGATCGCCCTGAAATTTCATCTCATCTTGTATTGAATCAGCTGAGGAATTGAAGAAATACCTTAATGTCCTCCAAAGGAAGAAGGCTTGAAACAGCAGGAACTCATTGTCTTTGGCTACAACTATTTCTAAAGGGAACCCTGGAACAGCTTCTTTGTGGAGAAGGATTCTAGAAATAGTTTCTGAGCCTAGAAGCAATAAAGAACAAAAATGGGTGTTTGTTATGTCTACATCCAGTCTGCTGTTCCCTACTCTGCTTCTGAGTGGGAACCACTACTCCCTCGACCTGTTGTTTTCTTGAATGACTTTTAAAGACTCTCCAAGCACCTTGCACTGTCCAGAAGAGCTATTTCCACAAGAACCCTTGGACTATGTCGGGAGTACAGATGTTTAGCTGCCAATTCTTAAACCCAAGTTCTACACAACAAAATTCTGGAAAGAAACCTCTTGTAACATGCAGTAACAGAATCACATATTGGTCCTTCATATTTAAAATTCTGATTTTTTCCATATCCTAGGAAGCCCATCAAAAGCCATACCAATAAAAATATTTCCAAAAAAAGGTTGATATGTTTAAGAATTAGAGAATTTTAGAAACACACCAGAATTTTACAAGGGTGTTAAAGTATTTCCTAGAAGTAATTTTATCTACTCAATGGAGAAATTATGGTGCTGTGATCATAATTAATTTGGTCAAGAATAAAGTTAAGAGAAAAAAAATCATGATTCTAACTCCAAGGTCACAGAACTAGACCATAAAATAACATATATTTGATTATTCAGGTGTAAAAAATGTGTTAAGCTAATCTAAGCCCTCTACTTTCTTGGTTTTTGTTATTTTATGGAAAATTCTCCAAAAAGCTGCAAGGGAAGTCAGAAGTCAAAACTCAAATTTAATCTTTTAAGAAGCCAATTTAAAGTTGTACAGCAGTCTTACCATCACATTATATAGTTCAAAGAGTTTAGGAGAATAGTTGAACAGAAAAGAATACATTTTGACTCTTATTTTAAAATATATAATTATTTTTACTTTTATAAAATTGATATTCACTAGTGTTGATATTTCAGGTATAAGTAGCTTTCTAAAGCACATGCTAAGAAATGCATTGAACTTGGGGTCTAACCTGCATTACTGTACTGAATTTCTGGTTTTGACTTAATCTATACATAGTTCTTCTCATTACTTTGATTACTACGAGCTGGTCACCTTTCATAAAATTAACTTTCTTCATTGAGAAAATGTGTGGAACACTCTTTCTGATTAGCAATCCTGGGAAGGCTGACAGCCAATCTGCAGCTCTGGTGTATGGGTGGGTGATTCTGGACATGTACAATTGTGCAAGGGCACAGAGTCACTCCCCTTGGGTCTGTGCATACCATTGTCGCAGTCAGGGGTTAATGAACTTGAGTTCCTGATTCTAATGTCTAGGGTGCTGCCTACTGGGGCGGGGGCTGGCTGAGCAATAGGTCTGGAGGGCCTGGCTGTGACTAGCAGCTGTGCACTGGCACCTTTGACTCCCATGCATCCATACTCACACACACCCCAAGAAAACTCTGGAAAAACCTCATTATTGCCACATGCCTAGAAAAAGCACCGCACATTAATTTCATAAGTGAAAAAAATGTTAGAGTAATAAGAGAAATAAATTCCCATCTGTTGCTATTTCCTACTACATCTCCTCTAGGGCTTTAATAATGCCTTGCATATTTTACATAGCTCTTCTCTGTAAATTCCCAAGCCTGCTGACTTGATTGTGAGAGACAAAAATGAACAATTACGTTCTCTTTTTAGACTTAATTCAGGCACTCTCTTAAGTTGTTTTTCTTGGTGAGGGGAAGGATTGGAGGAGCCAGACTTGGTGAAGCCATATGAATACAGAATCAGTGGGAACATTCTGAAACTTCACTCACTTTGTATGGCAGTTCAATGGCTAAATACGTCAGGCCTCCTGCAGCCCCATCAGTTAATGGTAGCCTGTCCAGGGTCATAAAATGAGAGATAAGACTGGCCAAGACAGAACCAAAGCAGATAGCTTATCTGGTTTGCTGTATCTTCATATGTCATTCTGTTACCACAGTTGCTTTTCAGATGTGACCCCTAACGAGTTAGAATACCACTCCAATAAATCGCCAAACTGTCAACGGAACTGCACCCTGGCAAGAGCAGTAGGGTAAAGTTGAAATTTTCCCAAATGTTGCCAGAGGGAAAACTCTACTGGAGACAATAAGGAGACACAAACTGAGGATTAAAAAAAAAAAAAAAAAAAAATCCCTAATCTGGAAGTGGGAATTTCCATGGGGTATGAATGTGTACTTAAGAATATCTCATTAAGTCATGGAAAAAAAAAAAATCTCTTACAAGCGGAGTTTTCAAATTCTTTCAGCCATGACATATTTAGTTATCCTTCTCTCCTTTGTATATAGTTCTCATAACAACACCTACAGCCTTGTGATTTCTGAAATACTTATCTCAGAGAAGTTTCTTTGTTTTATTTTAAAATGAATGGTGTGAAAATGTTCCCAAGATTTGTATTATTTTGTGGCCAGATAGAGAAGCAACCATATATTTATTTTAGACCTATTTATTAACTTTGTATACTTTTTCCAAGGAATCTTGGCTCTTGGACATATTTTTCTTCTTTTATGAGTCTCATATTTAATAGGAAAAGACAGTAGTATGATTTTGATTATTATGAAATGACCACAAAAGACAAATTTTAAAAAAATGTAATATAGAATGGGATGTCTTTTTCCAGGAATTCAGCTTGAGACAGTTCACAAAATTATCACTGGATTCCAAGAATAATCTGGAGCTCCTATACTTGCCTTATATTTTATTGTTAGTATTCTTTTTATTGTTTAATTTCATAGTAACTACATCTTGTAGCATTTGGTTGGAAATACTGTGCCATCTTCATTTGTATGTGTTTGTGCGTGTATTTTAATAGCGATGCTCAACCTGAGGGGGAGGCAGATGGTCAGAGTTCAGCCCAGCCCTCTGGGAAATAGCTGAGAATCAGGATGGAAAGGGGCCTCACTTTCCAGAAAAGTTTTTACACATTGTATATAACCTCAGCCCCTAGCACAGTATGTGTCTTTTAGTACTGTTCAATATATAAACAAGGAAGGAAGGAAAAAGGCTATCTACACATCGAAAGACAGGTCATGTTACTTGACAAAGGGAGGTCTCCACTGAATATTATTCCTAAAAGACTGAATCTCTGATATGCTTTTAGGGCCAGAGCCATGGCTCACTTGGTTAATCCTCTACCTGTGGTGCCGGCATCCCATATGGGCGCCGGGTTCTAGTACCGGTTGCTCCTCTTCCAGTCCAGCTCTCTGCTGTGGCCCAGGAGGGCAGTGGAGGATGGCCCAAGTGCTTGGGCCCCTGCACTCGCATGGGAGACCAGGAAGAAGCACCTGGCTTCTGGCTTTGGATTGGCACAGTGCTGGCCGTAGCGGCCATTTGGGGAGTGAACCAATGGAAGGAAGACCTTTCTCTCTGTCTATAACTCTACCTGTCAAAAAAGATTTTTAATATGCTTTTAGACGATTGGACAGTAAGTTTCCTAGGGTCCTCATACATAACAGGTATCAATAAATGAACTCCACTGGAGCAGTAATTTAGCTATGAAAGCTACTATAAACCTAAAACTCTTACAATAGTGAAAACAGAGGAAAAATCCAAGCAGTCTAGAATGAGACACTTAATGATGACAGTTTCCTGACATGTGCTAAAATGTGATCTATATCTTTGGCTTAAGAATGCACAAAAGAATACAAAGTTTTGTAGAAGGCTTCCCATCACAATTTCTAACAAAATCGGATGCCTCCAATTTCAATTTTTCATTTCTGGGACTACCCTACTCTTTCGTAGCATGAAATAAAAAAGAAATGTTATTAAAATAGTCCTGAAAATAGCTGGGCACTCATTCAACTTGGAAACTCATCTTGTACTGAAGTATGGGCACTTTTGCCAACTGTACAGCAAACTTATCAATGATTAAGCAAACATTGGTAAGAATGAGAAGAAAAGGGAAGTATCCAGATCAGAATGCACAAATGCTGGTGATGGTATCCCAGTGTCTGTCACACTAGATGGGGAATGAGCAGCCTGTTTATCCTACTCAGCAGGGACCTGAGTGCCAATTTCAGGGCCCTGAGTTCAGTGTTTGCTTGGATGTGAACAAGGCTGGGCAGAAGGCAAGCCACACAGGATAGAAAAAGCCATAAGCAGCCCATGGCTCTCAGATGTCTCCAGAATGGGGTGGGTTGGGGGTGGGGGTATTAAGCAGGAAGGGACAAGTGGAAGCAGGAAACAGATCAGCTCTGCCAGATGTCAATCAGCAAGACCACAATTCCAGGCGGAGCCTCAGGGAGGGAACCATGGCTGAAAGACAAAGCCAAAGGAACTGGAGCTCAACAATGAGAAGGGAGTTAGGAACAAGAACAGCCTTTTGAATTTGCAATAGGACGATCAAGTCCTCTCATATTCATTGTCTTATTTTCCTCTTCTTCTCTTTTCAGAATGAGGGAGCCAAGAGAAGGAGCATTTGGCACAACAGTTAAGATGCCAGTTGGGACATCCACATCCCACATCAGAGTACCAGGGTTCAAAGCCTGGTTCTGGCTACTGATTCCCGATTCCTGTTATTGCAGACCCCTGTAGGAAGCAGGGATGGCTCAAACAGTTGGGTAACCACCATCCACATGAAAGTCCTGCAGTAAGTTTCCAGCTCCTAGCTTCGGCTTTGCCCAGCCTTGACCATTGCAGGCATTTGGGGAATAAACTGGTAAATGTGAACTATGTCTTTCTCTCTGGCACTCAAACAATATTAAGAGAGGCAATGCCAAGATCCTGGATTTGGAGTCCGAAAACTTAGCTTGAGTCCCTGTTCTCTCATTATCTAATAGGTGATGACCAGACTCTCTAGGTTTCTATAAAAGAGGAATACTTATGATTCCCCACTCAACGATATTCCTGTAAAACTCACACAAGACACTAAAGAGGAGATTATTCTACAAACTCTAGGGGCTATAAGGATGTTACTTGTCACAATAATTATTGTTAAAAGGATGATCCTATCTTTCAGAGCATGAACTGGTCTCAGGTAACAGCTAATTTATGAATTGCGAGGATCCACTCGTATGATAACTGGTTCAGCACTCTGAACTTTGACCATTGTAATTTAAAGCATCACTTTGTCTCCACTCAGGACATGAAAGCATCTGGGACGTGGGAGGGTCTGTGATGTCTTTTCACATGGTCTGGTAAGCTTTGGATCATGTTAGTGACCAGCCACTGGCGCCTTTCATATTTGCTGAGTAGCAGTCTGATATCATTGTTTCACTTTCTGACTATGTCTGTGGTGTCTCCAAGAGAACAGAAATTTCTCAGTCATCAGCTTATCCAGTGTGAGTTCAAACAATGATTCTGTGTGCCTGGCTGACCTCGCTCTTCCTCTCTCAGGAAGGGGGCCTTACTAGATCTTTAGGGACAAGGGCAAGCTCATCACAGCATCGTTAATACTACGTTGGTATCTTTGCCAGCAGTTCTGCCATGCTTAAGTTGAAAGAAAACATGGAAGCCCCATCCCCTACAGTTATCTATGAGCAGATAGATCTTAGTTTTCATAGACCAGGGCTGTTCAGAGTCATTGCATCTCAAAGTGTCAATTTCACTTCCATAGACTACCTCTTAGGTGCTCTATTAGTTACCACAGATCAGGGAGAACATATGATATTTGTCCTTTTGGGACTGGCTTGTTTAAGTATGATGTTTAAGTGATCTTAAACTTAGGTCAACCATAAGGGTATGTTCAGCCAGTACCTTTCTAACTATTGTCATGTTGCACTCAAATAATGTTCTCGGTTATCTGTGTACCAGGAAGGTGGGGACACCCCATATTCAATTCACCTGGCATAAAATAACTGTGCAATCTTTTTAAATTTTTGTTCCAAAAGAAAGGATGAGAGAGTCACAGTTTTGGAAAAGATCTAAGCTTGCTGGTCCCTCTTCACTATCCAAGGCCTCAGGCCATCAGAAACTGACAGCTTATTATCCCTGAACAAATTTCAGCTCCACTAACGAACAGAGATTTCCTGAACTGTTTTAAAAGTGAGCTGATATGTGGGGCAATAGTTTTCCAATTAAGATGAAACAAGATCTCTTCTTCCAACTGGTGGCCAAGCTGCATACATGTCTAGACAGCAGCATAACATTCAGGAATGGGCAGAGGGTAGACATGGTCCACTGATGAATATATGGTCCACAATAAGCATATAAAAATATCTTATTTCTTTTGAAAACAGATCCAAGGTAGCCTTAAATTATATCAGGAAAGAATATTCTTTTCAAGTGAGGAAGCAGGGCCCAGGGAAATTTTAAGTAGAAACAAATAAGGTGAAGCCTGATTAAGGAGTTGGTTTGCAAATTCAGCTCCCTGTTTGCTCCAGCAGCCAATGTGGAAAACATACCCAGAATGCCATATGGCTCTCAGGGTCCCTAGGACCAAGCCCTGCTAGGCTTAATTTTCTTGGGGGCCCTTAGATGTGTTTCACTCTGGTGCTGTAAAATAGGAGCTAGGCCCTTGACCAGAATCTTACTTTCAAATGGCAGCAAGCATTAAATGCTGTGTTCATAAATGGCCTGAAGCCTTGGACTAGGTTCTATTTCAAGCAAACCTGATAAATCCAGCTAATCTCTGTGAAGGTAAAATCCACTTGATGTACAAGTATCAGGGTACTTCAAATAGTTCATGGGAAAACGGAATTGAAAGGCAAGTTTTATTTTGGTGTAAAAGAATTTGAAATCTATGTATAGTTTTTTTGATAATATGTATTTTGCATGAATTTTTGAAGGTTCCATATATAGGCATGGATTTTTTAATTCCATCTCCATGAACTTTCTGAAGTACCTTCATAGATATCCTATGTAAAGAAAAATTTGATCAAACTGGTAATAATCAACTCAAACTCAAAAAAGCATAAAATGGGATATATTAAGTCTCTTCTGTTTTTTGAAGAATTGCAAACTCATGCTAAATGTTTGGTATTGCTCATCCCATATCCGATGATGGCACTAATGGTATGATCCCTGGACCAACATCTGGCACCTGTATGTCCCCTGGGAGCAGATTTCCCAGTCTGCGCACTGGGGGTTGATGCAGGGAGCATCTCCTGCCATCTTGGTGGCCCCCTACAATTTGGAGAGCCTTGGGCAGGTAAGGCACATTCTTTGACACTTCTGTTCCTTTAGAGTGTCCTATTACTTTACAGTAATATTGCAGCAGCTGTTTTATACAGTTACATGACAGTTAATCAGATAGACACAGCACACAGAGTAGTTCTAATAAGGCCTTTAACTATGATTCACTGGGGTTGTTCACTATCTCCAGCACTAATCCTCATGTATTAAGCAAGGTGAAATTATTGTGTTCTCACAGATACATTTAAGATTACATCATGAAACAGTTTAAAGTGGCAGAATCAAAAGTGGAATTATAGAGTTAAAATGTTAAAAGTTAATTATGTTACAATTGCTACCTATTTCATGAGTTATTTTTGTAACTAAATTATTTGAAGACATGTTTTAACATTTATTTGATAATATGTCTGAATGGAGCACCTTCAATCCTTAAAAAAATGTTAAAACATTAAGACCATCTCACTATACACTACCAGTCCCTAGAAGTCATAAAAATACTATGGAACAGGTGAATTGATTTTTTTTTTTTTAATAAACACCCTGGGAGTTACACTTACAAATAAATGTTATTGGTAAAAGCATTCACTTTTAGAGTCTACAGGCTTGGGCCAAAATGCTGTTCCAGTAAAATTCTATCTGAAACTTTTCTTCAGAGTTGCTTTCAGAGCAAATTACTATGTCATGGAAGACGGAATGCCTTTATTTTACTGTCACTGTATACTTCCTCTAAGCAATGTTACTCTGCTAAAATCACTCACCTTTTTCACCGGAGTTAGACATGAATGGTTTTGGCTATATCCTACAGTCTAATAAACTTTCAAAGTCAGGGGTTTACAAAGCTAAAGATATTCAAAAGAATGTACTGCAAGCTCTAAAGTCAGTTTCAAAAGAGAAGTGACAAAAACATTCTGAAAGACTTTATGCCTGGAATAAGCACACAATTCTCCCATATAACTATTCTGAAAGGAAAAATACTTCACTTGAATATGTAAATATTGAAATATTTAAAAATAACTTCCTGGGGTGGCACTGTGGTGCAGTGAGTGGATTAAGCTGCTGCTTGTGAAACACACATCCCAGATTGGAGTACCTGGTTCACGTCCCAGTATTCCACTTTGGCTCCAGCTTGCTAATACACACTCTGGGAGGCAGCAGATGATGGCTCAAGCACTTGAGTCCCTGCCACCCACGTAGGAGACCTGGATGGAGTTCCTGGCTCCTGGCTTTTGGCTGTAGCCTGGTCCTGCCCTGGCTGCTGCAGGCATTTGGGGAGCGAGCCACTGAATGGAAGATCTTTCTCTCTTTGTGTTACTTTGCCTTTCACATAAATAATCCCTTACAAATTTAATCTATTAATATAGTCAGACCTTGTATGAGTGGGAACAAACTAACAAGCCCTCTGAAAAGTCTCATTCGGTGATTTAAATACAAGCACAGTGGGCCCAATCCATCGCTCAGGACTGAGACAAACAGTGGTAAGAGATGAAGATGAGGACTTAAAAATAAGATGGCCTGATACAGCCATCATTAGGCAAAGCAAGTATCTCTTCAAAGTTGGACAATGTGATTACTAAACTGTTACAATGTATTGGGTTGACAAAAAGCTAAAGGGAAACCAATCCTGTTACTTATGGATGGTTGTACCTTACAGAAAATGGAATCTTTCTTGGTAAGGCCCTGCAAGCCTTTTCTGAAGGGCATGTCTCTTAATAACCTTCATTAACTTCTGTTTGGTTGCCTAAGAGTTGTCTCTTATCCAAAAAAAGTTTAACACAGTCTCAAAAGAGATTGTGTTTATTTAAGCTTGTTGGAAAAACATTCCTATCATTTCAAGAATGACTAAATATTTTTCATCCACATAGTTAGCATTCCAGACTATGTTTTCCTGCCTCTGTTGATTAGATGAAAATTAGCAGGCCCAAGTCTGATCTATTAGATATAATTACTATCTCAGTAAGAAAATTATGAGACTCCCAGCAACAACGTCCTTTCAGGTATGGGAAGTACCCATAGGGGCAAAAAAAGGGTAACGCACCCCTTTATACACTACTTCAACAGCAGAGGATCTTCTAATCAGTATTTCAGAATCAGCTCCGAACAATTCTGAACGTTTAAGGCATTGTTCAGTTTGATCATCTCATCAGACTTTAAGGCCAACCTTCATTTTTATTTGTAAAACTTTGGTCAGCTGGTCAGCCTTACCAAAACTCAGGTGCAAAGTGCAAGGCATTACCAACACAAGCAAAGACATGTTAGACGCCGAGAACCAGCAGGACTTCCGGCTACAAGCAAGAACAACCCCTTCTTCTGAAACTCAACTACTTCCACAACATTTATCTTCATAATTGTTTAACTATTAACGTAAATGGTAGATGTAACAAGTAAAAACAGCCACTCATATGGAATGCATGCTGTATAGCCATAAAAATTACATAAAATTTTGAAAGTGATATTTTACTGTCAGGTAGGAATGTCTTTTACATCTACTCCATCTACATCCTGAAGTTATTTTAAATAGCTAAAGCTATTTTAAATGACCAAATTAAAATACTGCAATTTTCATTACTGATGATTTTCTGATGCTTAGGTTGAAGACCTAGGTCAACAGAGTCATTTGCTACACAGTTGTTACTCCACATATGACCTTATTTGGACAAGCAGAAAACAGGCTGTGTTATATTTTAATTTCCATTTATGGAACTAGTTTCCAGGACATTTAGAGTTAAAGGATGAAACAGCATGCCTAACAGTCTTCAAGATATTACGAACATTTTATTATTTGTGGCTTACTAATAATAGCATGGTATATGGCAGTGAAGCAATACCACCCATAAAATGAGGTTTGATCCCTGCTGTGTACCAGAATGTTACTAATATGTGACCCTGTGGTATCTTTGACTTCACTGCCTCTCTCGGGTCAGCCAAACTATGTTTGACTCCTTGCCACTGAAGCAGTAGCTTAATCATCTGAGAGACCGTTCAGTGAGGAAGCATTATGGGCAGGGCTGGAAACATTTTTTCGTATTTCAAGGAATTCCCACCCAGATATGTGCCTGGTACAGACTTTTCTGGCAATCCTGTGGAAATCTCATTTTAAGGGCAGCTTGATTCATACTATATTATCAGCATTCCTGGGACAGAATATACAGGGCGAGGATTGATGATGAGGAAGACAGCACATCTGACAGCTCGCAGACCTCCAGCAGGTTAGAGGAGCACAGCACGCACTTTATCATGGGGTGAGCTGATGTGGAAGTGGCTTACTAAACTTACGTAGCTGCAAACATGCCTAAACCCAGAGCTTCAACACTTTCCCAGGTAGGACTAGGACTCCCCAGCTAACGGACTGAAGACAGACAGGTGGCAGGAAGGAGGACAGTTGATCTTCTGTTCAATCACATGTCTCCCTAAATCCAGAGAGTCAGGAAGAATCCATGTGCAGTGAGATCTCTTCATTCTTCTACTCCTAGAGTTAAGTCCAGGTGAGCAGACCTAGGGGGTCTGCCTGAAACTCACCCCGGTGTACAACAGCTCTGAAAATAACACTGCTTTAACTTGTTATCATTTCTAAACACCACACTATATGCCCATCGCTGCCTTGACAATCTACAAATCACTCTGTGATTTCCTGTCTGTGAAAGAAAAGCAATTTTGCTTTGGTTGCAGAGAAGCAGAACTATTAGAAAGGAAACTATCCATTCATCCAATCACAAAAATGGGATTTAGTGACTGGCAGCCCAAGTATATGGTTGAGTATGACCTTTTCAAGTATGACCTAAGTTATTCCTAGTTCTTGAAAAGTGATGCTCTTGGTGCTGGCTCCAAAAACCTCAAGATCATTGAACTTCTTAACTCCTCTCTGCAGGAGGCTCTGAACCCTCAGGCCATAGTGGTTACCCAGGGCGGGTCAGCCCAGCCCAAGATGATATCAGATAAGCTCGGACCCTCAAGACTTCCAAGTGACAGGAACAGTAAATTGGTAACACACCTGTCCACATCCCTTGTATTTTTCTGAGTCAACAGGGCCATGTCATATATATCTTGTAGTCAAAATTTCCCTTCCTAACACCGTATCTTACCTTCAACTACAAAACAGGTTTTTAATAGAAACTTCAACTACAAAACAGGTTTTTAATAGAAATGGCACTCGAACGATCAGCTTAGGCAGCCTTGATACTTGATATTTTTGGAAAACAATTAACAAGTTGTTCTAAATGCCTAGTTATGGCATTAAAAATGTTAGCAGTATAAGTAACTGCAATAACAATGCAATGGCACCTGTACACGCACAAGGCAAGTCCTTAAAGCAGTACATATGTGACGCAAGCGTTAGCCTTGCAGGGTCTGAGGAAGCCTCACTGAAACTCTGTGACTGGGCGAGAACAGACTGCAGGTTACACACTCGCCTTGGCAGATCCCACAGCTGCCACTGGGGTAGAGCAGAGAGCTGATTGCCCCTTAGAAGAGTGAGAGTCAATCTAAAGCCAATGGGTCAAATTCGCCATAGATGTGTGGTCCCACTACATGTCCAACAGACTCATAGAACATTCTTATTTCTGTTCTCAAAATGTGTTTTCAGTGCCACTGTTGTGGTGTAGTGGGTAAATCCAACACCTATGATGCCAGCATCCCATATGGGCACTGATTTTGGGTCCTGGCTGCTCCACTTCTGACCCAGCTTCCCGCTAATGCACCTAGGAAAGCAGTGGGAGATGGTCCAAATGCTTGGGTCCCTGCCACCTACATGTGAGACCCAGAAGCAGCTCCCGGCTTTGGCCTGGCACAGCCCTGGCTATTGCAGCCATTTGGGGAGAGAACCAGTGTTTGGGAGAGCTCCCTCTCGTAACTCTGACTTTCAAATAAATAAAATCTTGTTTAAAAAGTATGTTTTCAAATTACAGGTATCTTAACATTATTCTTTCTTCAACCGTTCAGTTATCCAACTGACTGTAAGTTTTGTAGACTCTGGTTAAGGTAACCCTACATCAGGACCTTACTCAGGTAAGGAGATTTACAGGAAGGGTATGGTTGGGGCTTCCTACTCCAGACTTTCCCTTTTCCTTCCTGCCCTCACTTATTTCTTCATGAACAGTTTTTTTAGCATCTATGTATATGCAGATGCTATTTTAGAGATTCAAAAGAATAGCGTAGAGTCCTGGTGCACAGGGGGCCACGCTGTGCAGAACAAGGTGAATCAGGATGAAGGCACCCACACTGTAGGGACAGGTGAGGATCAAATGAGCTGATGCATTACAGCATTTGATCTGGCACACAGTACGGATGTAATTAG
Organism: Lepus europaeus; assembly: GCF_033115175.1. NCBI lineage: Eukaryota > Metazoa > Chordata > Mammalia > Lagomorpha > Leporidae > Lepus > Lepus europaeus. The sequence goes on along the minus strand of NC_084839.1, from coordinate 32,939,326 downwards.
TTTTAGCTGTGGTCATTAATAGTCATGAATAAGGTGAGGCAAATGGTGCTAGATGTGGATGAAGACCTAATCTGGGGCCCTTCCCTTTATTGTTTTTAGTTTTTAGAAAGACAAGCCTTTGTCCTCTATGTGTACACTTATAAAAAAAAGATTTATTTATTTGAAAGAGTTACGCAGAGAAAGGGAGAAAGACAGAGATCTTCCATCTGCTGGTTCACTCAGATGGCCACAATGGCCAGGACTGAGCCAGGCTGAAGCCAGGGGCCAGGAGCTTCAATCCAGGTCTCACATGTGGGCGCAGGGACCCAAGCACTTGGGTCATCTTCTGCTGCTTTCCCAGGCCATTAGCGGGAAGCTGGATGGGAAGTGGAGCAGCCAGGACCCAAACCGCTACTCATATGGGATACTGGCGTCACAAGTGGTGGATTTACCAGCTACACAACACCAGCTCCTTCCGTTGTACACTTAAATTGCAAACTTGATACGCTATTCTATCTACACGTTTCCACCTTAATCAGAAAATGAAAATAGTGAGACTAACACAATGATTCAGAGACAAGGCAGGAAAGCAAAATATGAGAATAAAATCAGTTACAGACCAGCATGGCTTATCTGTGTACCTGAATTAGGTGTTGACAATAACTTGCTAAGACTCCATCATGAGGGCATTAAGTGCCAATTTAAAAAGCACTTAGGCACTTAGAAATCAAGTTAGCTGTCAAATAATAGGCTAGTCTTTAAGGGCCCCCCAGGTTCAAGTCCTCAGTCCTCCAGTCCAGTGGGAGTAATCAGGCATATTATGCTGTCACTTGGAAGGTATGTATCTTCAAAAGCAACAGCCACAAAGAGCTTCTTCCTCCCTGTAGGGCCAAACACACCGTATTTGGTAATGCAATAATTTATCTAGAAAGAATCTAAAACCACAATCCTGGTGTGAGGTCTTTTCATTTAATTTTGGACTCTGACTATGTACCTTGAGACTGTAGCTAATAGGGCCAGGGCCAATACTTGTTATGCAACTGTGGACAGAGGAATTTATCATGTGGATAAGCTGCATAAATACCAGAGTTTCTGTTTTTCTCTAAATAATTTTGACTGACTGCTTATTTCTTACACATTAACACTTTTTCTTTTTTAAATTTCATACAATCCTTTTGCTATTCTGAAATCACATGAAATTTTATTCCAGTGTGCTAATGATTAATAAGAAAAATATTTTCAAATGATTCCATATTATTTTCTGGGCTCTGTAAAGTAAGCAATAAGATCCACTCACCTTTTACTATTTTGTATGTTTGTTATTATTCATAATACATAACTCTTTAGTATATGGCTTATTTTGATCCTGTACAAAAATAATTTTTCTATTATATCTTAAAACGAATTATTGCAAATATAATATGAAACTCACTACTTGACAAAAAACAAAAAGAAACATAAGATGCATTCGATCTCTGAAAACAAGATGAAATCTTTGAAAGGTTTGATGAAGACAGGTTAAGGGAGATAGCATTAAAGAGAGAAGAAAGGAGACCAGCAGAATCCTACAGTGGAAGTGATGCAGACGCTGAGTTCTGTTGCAGTGGAGGGGTTGCCTGGACAGGAGGCAGAAGAAGTAAACTTAGGAAGGCATCTCCAAGGTAGCCTTCCATGGTCCTCAAATTAGCAGGAAGGGTAGGCAGGGATCACATCCAAAATACCTGATGTAAGGTTCAAATGTGAATGAATTCCTTCCCTGCCGTCAGGCTCCAGTCTCTCCCCAGCACAATGCCCATAGCAGAGATGAATAGAGATCAACAAAGGAACTAGCAACAGGGAGCAACATAAGCTGAGATGACAGTTGCGAGCAGGCAGGCAAAAGAAAATACAGCTCAATCCGACAGACTTCAGTTTATGCCAGTTCAAGTTAATAACAGTAGCTGAACCTTTAAAATTATCTAAAGTCCCCTAAACCTTAATTTCCTCATCTCTAAAATGGGCTGGCAAGGCATGCAGCATAGTGTTGTGAACATTAGATGAAATCGGGTACAAACTTAAAGTACTTGCCACACAGTACCCCTACATGAACGTTATTTTTCATCTGGTTTAATTTAAAGCTTAGCTTAAGTATGGTCTTTGCAGTTAAAGCTGTCTCATTTCTTTTTTGCTCTATCTGGACTACAGGAGGTTCTTAATTAGTTTTTTGGAATTAATGGCTCCGCAAAACTGTAACTCTTTTCTCAAACAGTAAAATACCGGATTACATCTCTATGCAGGTGTTGCAGAGACCAGACTAAATTCACTTCCGTCCAAACACCTATGGGACATAAATCAGTCAGTTTCACATAGTTTTCTATTCACCAACACTTCCCTTCTCTACGCACCACGATGGAGATGCTAACAAGTGCAAGGATCAGTGCAAAGGAGTTGCCTACCTTTCCTTTTGGAGGAGCGATCTCATTTTGATAAGGTTTTTAAGTCCTATTTTGAATTTATGATGCAAGACCCGCAAGGTTAAAGGCTACTGTTGACTGGATTACAAATTTATGCTTTCAATTTTTCTTGCAATGTAACCCCAACATTTGGACTTCAGTATTTCCAGTTGACAATGGCTTGCTCCTAATTCTTAGGGCTGGGTGTTCCCACTTTTATCTGTATCAGCCAGGCACCCTTTCCTGTGAAGTCCATGCTACAACTACTATACATATTTCCACAAACTCCTTTTGTCAGCACTGAAACGCTGCCTTCAGGGGATAGGAGGAGTCTATGTATGAGGGGTGGGTGATTTTCACAAAGTCGGTCATCTGGAAGCTATAAAGTTTTGGAGTGTGGCAGCTGCACTCTGAGCAGAGTAATGGTGAGGGAACTGGTGATGTCAATAGAACGAGACTTACATTTTTATATGATTTTTAAGGTCTTTAATAAGTCCAACCCCTCAGAGGTTAATGAAAGCAGTCAAGCAAACTCCCAAGTCTGAGTTTATTAAAATTCATATGGAAGCAAAGAACTTCTTGATGCTTAAAAGACTGAGTCTACTTAGCTGACTTTCTGGAGGGACCTGTTGGTTCTTAATATCTGCTTTTAAAAAGTCTACATGGATCCATTTTCAACACGGATTAATTTTTGATGCACGTTAGTTCATTTATACTACGCAAATGTGCTTCTTAATGATGCATACTCTCTATTGGACCTGTCATATAAATATTCAAGCCCTTGTCTGTTTGAGTAGGCATGGACAGAAGATTAAGAGTGACCTGAGATGATGGGGCAGGCATTGTGAGATAGCAAGTTAAGCAGCTGCTTGGTAAGGCCACGTTCCATGTCAGAGTGCCTGGGTCCAGCCCTCGCTACTCTGCACTTCTGATTCAGCTTCCTGCTAATGGGCCTGGGAAGGCAGCAGGTGATGGATCAAGTGCTTAGGCCCCTGCTCCCCACCTGGGAGACCCAGATGAAGGTCTGGGCCCCTGGCTTTGGCCTGGTCCAGCCCTGGTTAAACAGGTATTTGGGGGAATAAACCAGCAGATGAAGAATATCTCTCTCTGTCATTGTCTATTCTCTATCACTCTGCCTTTCAAATAAATAAATCTCTTTTCAAAAAAGAGAGAGATTAAATTGCAAAGAATCCTCCCAGGATTGAGGAAATAGATTGAAATAGGAGTTGGGGTAGAAAATCTACTCCTGGATGCCTCAAGTTTCTCTCCACTGGATAGAAAGACAAGTAGGAAACGCAGGCAACCAAGATATAAGCAAATGCATTAGAGGACTTGCAAGGCCACAGACCTCATGCTATTAGAAGTAGGAAGGATGTCAGAGTGAGGGCACTGCACAACAGAAACTGCCTTTGGTTCCAGTTTTTCCTTCCAGCTCCCAGGACACTTGAGCTTATGGAAACGTCACAAATCGAATATGATAGGCTTGAGTTGTGGGTTTTATTTCCTGTATTATTTTGTTGTGCTGACCTTTAAGTATTAATTAGGGTTGAAGTGAACTGATTTAAAATGTATATATTCTTATACTGTGAAACACTCAGATAAGCATATGTGCAATGATAAAATAAAGACTATCCTACTCTCATTTTAAATTTGTAGCGTTTCCCCCAAATGATGGATTTGGGTTGTATAACAAATCCATCTGCAACTGGTAACAGCATGAAACAGACACTATGCCTGAGAAAAAAAAACAAACAAGAACATCCTGGTAGGAGCTTCTCCAACATGAGGCGCTCTGCAGGGACTCGTTAGAATCTGCAAGGTTTACCTTCACACACTGGGCAACACTCCCCGGGCACTTTCACGGGGTGCATGCAGCTCTGTCCGCAGGCCGTGGCCACGCAGTGGGGCTCCCCGTTGATGCACTGGCAGAACGTGCAGTCGTCTTCTCGCCACCGGTCTCCGTGGGCGCGGATCTGACCATTGGCATAGCAGCCAGCGGGATTATTAAAAGGGTAAACTGGATCTAAATGAAAAATGAGTTCAGAGTGAGACTGAGCATATTGTATACCTTATCTCAGCTTGCATCTACAGACATTTGCTCCCAGGGTCTAGTCATCAGGAGTTCTACTCCAGCTGTGACCATCAGCAGCTCAGGGTTACCTGAGGTGTCCCCAGGGGTCTGTGCAAAAGCAGCTGTCATACCAAATTTATGAATAATCCTGACACCGGATCAGGGAAGAGGACCTATGGTCTGAAAACAAATGTGCACGTGCTGTCACTCCGTAACACTGGAAAGCTTTGCAGATAAAGCTGTGGGTTGGCAATCAGAAAACATGGATCCATCTGAGGTTACAACAATGTCTTCTGAGTTGCCAAGTGAGACATTTATCACTTCTCAATTTCACCTCCTGTAAAGGGGACAGAATAGTGTCCCAGGTAACAGAGTGAAATTGTTATTTGCGGGACTAACTGAACTGAACCTCTGCATGTCAACACTGTGGCCTTGTGCATGACAAGACTGGCTTAGACACACCATGTGTTCATGATGGCTCCTTGTAGCAAGGCTGGGAACTCAAGGCCACTTTTGTCCTTGGATACTGGGAAGTTAAGCAGCAGCCAACGGTGGTGGACAGAAGTAAGTAAGGCTACTATAGGAAAAGTTTTCTGAGATTATTCACAAAAAGACAATATACACAAAATCCACAAATAATCCCTATATTGACAACAATAGAGAAATTACTCAATCTTCTTAGATGTATGTAAAAACCAGCCTCCCTCAATAAGTACTGCTGTGCTGGGAGGAGAGTTCCAGTTTGGTTGTCTTTACTCTCAGGAGGTAATACAGTGTAATGAGACTGTTAGAAGGCTAAAATTTAAAATAAAATCACAGCTTTAGAAAGGCAGTGTGCCACAGATGGAAGTGGCCAGGAGATATGAACTAGATAAAAAAAAAATAGTATACTATATAGCTCACTTCTACTCTGAGCCTACACCTGGATTCCAGGAAGGAGACCTAACTGACCTATGCCCAGACAATTCATTATGCTTATTACACGGAGGTTCCTGGCCAAGATTTCACACCACCAACGGCTACGTAGCCTCAGACATTATGACAAACTGGGGGTGACCCGGCAACAAGAGACCAGTTGGGAAGGTTAAAAGTTCGATTTGTTGCCAGAACAACTAAGTGGTCCATGTTAGCCACGTAGTTTTTTTTTTTTTTTTACTTTAAACATTTTCAGATCCTCAACATTATGAGGTAAATATTGCTCAAATAACACAAGGAAAGGACTTTAGGAAAACAGAAAACAGCACGGAATATGGCATGACAATACATCCAACCATTTATGTGCAGAGACCGGATGCAAGATAAACACAAATGGCTTCCCCACACACTGAGGACAAGGAGCCTCACAGGTGACCTCCTTTCTGGGGAAACTGCCGTCTGGTCAGGACAACACAGACACGCTCAGGGGTGGGAGTGTTGCTTCCAGCCTCATCACAAACTTGGCCAGGTAACTCTACTTTCCTAAAACTTCAGTTTCCTAGGCCTTCAAATGTGTGAGTTTTGGCCGGCGCTGCGGCTCACTAGGCTAATCCTCTGCCTGCGGCGCCAGCACCCCGGGTTCTAGTCCCGGTTGGGGCGCCGGTTCTGTCCCGATTGCTCCTCTTCCAGTCCAGCTCTCTGCTGTGGCCTGGGAAGGCAGTGGAGGATGGCCCAAGTGCTTGGGCCCTGCACCCGTGTGGGAGACCAAGAGGAAGCACCCGGCTCCTGGCTTCGGATTGGCACAGCGTGCCGGCCATAGTGGCCATTTGGGGGGTGAACCAACAGACCTTTCTCTCTGTTTCTCTCTAACTCTGCATGTCCAAAAAAAAAAAAAAAAAGTGTGGGTTTTAGTGGATGATATTCAGAGGGACCATTCTGCAATGCCATTGATTTTTGACAATCAGGGATGGGAAGAAAGAGCCCACGGCAGGAACATGGAACATGAAAGTATGTGTTGGGGATGGAGAGAAAGTGCGTCCTGGAGATCCACACCACACCCCCTGCAAGCACCTGACATGGCCTTGGGCTAGAGTCCCTGCCGCCTGACAATCCAACCACCCTGTAGCTGCAAGAGAGATGGAACAGTAGGGTCTGGATCCCACATAGAAGGAGAGGCATGGGTAATGCTAGGGGCTGGCCCAGTTCCCCTCTGAGATCACTGGCTAGGATTGTTAGTGACTAGAGAGCATCCCACCCTAGCTAAGTCCGAATGAAGATAAAGTGCTGCCCTAGGACTGCTAAGCAACTGCTGGGATTGCAGGGGATAAACAGAAAGCAGCTGTGGGAAATCTCAGGCTGACCTGAGAAGCAGGTGACTCAGGCTCTCGATGGTAGCTTCCCCGAGGGAAGGGTTCTCACATACTCTACCTGGAAGTACACAGCCCTAGAAACCAGGCCGTGACACCATCAGATGGACTTCCTCAATATCCCCTCTATTTTGCACAAGACTAAAGTGAGTCGACAATGCTATTCGAACTCTGCACCTCTTCACTGTGTTAATCTTCGACTAGCCTGTTTCCGTACCTTCGCACACTGGGCAGCACTCCCCTTCGGGCACGTAGTACCTCTCGCAGTTCAGCTCACCACACTGGGCGGTGAAGCAAATGGAGACGCCCCCTTGGCATCGACAGAATCGACAGTTGTCCATTCGAAACATGTCTCCATCATGGTATTCCACGTTATTGAATACACAGGCAGGTTTGGTTTCTGAAAAGAGTTAAAACAAGGCACAAACTCACTTCTGAGTTTTTACACTTTTTCAAACAGTCTCTAGAAATTTTATCTCCAAGCAAGAGGTTATAATTTGTTGGAAAATTACAAAACATGACATAACTATTTAACAGAAGCAATAAAGCAAAACAAAGCAACATAAAATAAACAAAACACATTGTTATCCTGTTTACACCAAGGGACCAAAATTCCACTTAGAAAAATCGAAAATGACTTCCTCCTGCCCTAACAAAAGGTAAATTTTATGACCATGAAACTCACATATCTGCTATGTGCTTCAAGAGACTGTTTTGTTAAATCATTCTCTACCTCTAGAAAGTGGCCCTGCCTCAACATCAGGTTTTGCTTTGCCTCAAAATTTTTACTTTTTTGGAGGTTCTCTTCTAAATTCTTTTTCTATCTATCCTGTTTAATAATATATAATTTTAAGAGTCCAACATTTTATATACATATATGTATAATGTTCCACACATATTATGTCACTTAATCCCAATGACAAAGGCCTGATGTAGATATTATCCTGAGCTTAGAAGTTAATAAATGCTATGTAATTTGTTCAAAGTCACACTTTTAGCAAACAACACAAGTCAAAATGGTAGTTCTTCCCTTTGTGTTTCCAGGTTATATTGTACTAAGAACTCGTGGGCCCACATTTACAACTCTCATCATGATACCAATGATTTAAAATCTTTTCTCTATTCTTGAATACACTCCCTAAATTCATTCCACATCTCTGATTTGGGCAGATTTAAAATAACTTTCACTAATTTATCCCAAAAATGCAAGGGTGGTTTAATATTCACAAATCAATAAACATAAATCACATCAATAGAATAAAGAACAAAAGCCATGTGGTCATTTCAATAGATGCAGAGAGAGTATTTGATAAGATACCACAAATTACGTATACAAGAAACATCCCTCAAAATTATAAAGGCTATATAGACAAACCAACAGCCAATACCACACTAAATGGAGAAAAGCTGAAAGCATTTCCCCTCAGATCTGGAACAAGACAAGGATGTTCACTTTCACCACTCCTGTTCAATATAGCACTGGAAGTATTAGCAAGAGCAAGTACGGAGGAGAAACAAAGAAAGGGCATCAGAACTGGGAAAGAGGAAGTCAATTATCCACGTTTGCAGATGACATGATGCTGTACATGGAAAAACCGAAACACTCCACCAAAAAACTGTTGGAATTAATAAACCAATTCAGGAAATTTCAGGTTACAAAATAAACATACAAAAAAAAACCCAGTAGCTTTTTATATGCTAATGATGAACTCACTGAAAGAGAAATCAAGAAAGAAATCCCATTCTTAATACTCCCTACTCACAAATCAAATACATAGGAATAAATTTATTATATTTCTATAATGAAAATCAAACATTGATAGAAGAAATCATCAAAGACATAAAAAATTGGAAAGATATTACTTGCTCATGGATTGGAATAATCAATATCACAAAAATGTCAATACTACCTAAAGCAATCTACATATTCAATACAATCTCTATCAAAATACCATAACATTCTTTACAGATTAGAAAAAAAAATCTTAAAATTCATATGGAATCACAAAAGACCCTGAATAGCCAAAGCAATCCTGAGCAAGAAAAATCAAGCTGGAGGCATCACAATACCTGACATCAAAGCATACTACAAAGCTATAGTAATTAGAACAGCTTGGTACTGGCTCAAAAACCAATACATAGATCAGTGGAACAGAATAGAGTGCCCAGAAAATAATCTACGTACATACAGCCAACTGATTTTTCACAAAAATGCTCAGACCATACAGTGGAGTAAGGATAATATATATGTAGGAGAATGAAATTAGATCCGTACCTCTCACCATATACAAAAATCAACTCAAGATGGACCAAAGACCTAAATTTAATACCTGAGACAATGGGGCTGCTGGAAGAAAACATAGGGAAAACACTCCAAGACACTAGCACAGGGGATGATGGGTTGTGAGGATTAAATGGCTTATCATATATTAAAAACTCCTGGTAAACACAGCTACGATTTTGCTAATAGTGTGTACGGCTGCTCATTGTAGCACTGTTTACAACAAGAAAGCCTGGGAGTAGACTAAATACCCATCACCAGGGTCCCAGTTAAATGAGAATGAGAAGGATGGCTGGGCCTGTTGACCATCTCTAAGGTATGCAGTTAGTTGAAAAATGCAACGCACAGGGGCCAGTGCTGTAGCGTAGTAGGCTAAGCCTCTGCCTGCAGCACCAGCATCCCTTGTGGGCACTGGTTAGTGCCTGGCTGCTCCTCTTTTGATCCAGCTGGGCTTGGTCCCCTGCCCCTGAGTGGGAGACCCAGAAGAAGCTCCTGGTTCCTGGCTTTGGATTGACCCAGCTCCAGCCATTGTGGTCATTTGGGGAAGTGAACCAGCAAATGGAAGACTTCTCTCTGTCTCTCCCTCTCCCTGTAAGTTTTCCTCTCAAATAAATAAATCTTAAAAAAACAAAAAACCACAATGAGATATCACCTTACCCCTGTCAGAATGGCTAGAATCCAAAACATAGAGTAACAAATGATGGCGAGAATGTGGAGAAAGGGGAACTATTATACACTGTTGGTGGGAATGTAAATTAGTGCAGCCACTGTGGAAAACAGTGTGTACAGTATGGAGATTTGAACATGCTTTATTAGAGATACCTGTAGCAGCACTGTTCACAACAGCTGAAATCTGGAATCCACCAAGGTGTCCATCATCAGATGAATGGGTAAAGAAAGTGTGGTTAATACACACAATGGAATATTATTCAGCTATAAAAAATGAAATTCTACCATTTATAGCAAAATGGACACAATTGGAGGACATCACGCTGAGTGAAACAAGCTGGACCCAGAAAGACAAATACTACATGTTCTCACTTGTATGTGGAAGCTAAAATTGAATAGATAAAATAGAAAGGAAATGCCTGTGTATATCAGTATTGCTGCAAATACAGTTTTGTGAAACTTTGTTTTATACCTCTGTCAAACCAATGGTTAAGAGTCTTTTACTACTACAGCTTTAATGATCTGTGATTACCTTAAATTTACTGTTATGAGTGTAATGGTCACTTTCCACTTAATTATTATTTATAGCTATTGTCGGTATTCCCACTCAAATAGGGTTTTTTTTTTTTTTTTTGCTCTTTTACTTGATAAACTTCTTATTAGGAGAAGTATTACTCCTTTTTACTGTAATGTAAATTTAAAATATCTCAAAGATTAAAAAGAGAGAAGTGGGCAAGAGAGAAGGAAATATCATTGTGCTCCTATAATTGTATCTACAAACCATAATAAACCTGTTAAAAACTAATTAAAAATTAAATAAATAACTCCCAAAGACATGACAAGAAAACTACAGAGTAATATCTCTCATGAATATCAACATAAAAATTAAGAAAAGGACTAGCAGACTATATCCAGTAATACGTACAAAGGATTATATACCATGACCAAGTGACTTTATTCCAAGAATGCAAGGCTGGTTTAACATCCAAAAATTAACTAATGCAATACAATATGGCAGTAGCATAAAGGACAAAAGTCACAATATCATCTCAACAGATGCAGAAAAAGCATTTGACAGAACAGAATACTTTCTTACAATAACAATGTTGGACCACTATGAATGTGAGGGGGCTTCCTCAGCTTGATAAAGAGCATGCATGAAAAACAGTCAGTGAACATCACACTTTTTGGTGAAAAACTAACTGCTTTCTTCCTGAGGTAATGCTGAAGACACTGTTTAGATTCAACAGGTAAGGAAGATCTAGACCAGGCAATTAGGAAAGAAAAAGAAACAAAAGGCATCCACATTGGAAAGGAAAGAATAAAACAATTTCTAGTTGCAGATAAAATGTCTTATATATTAACATTTCTAAAGAATTCATTAAAAAGCTATCAGAACTTATAAACAAGCTCAACAAGGTTGCAAGGTAGAACCACAACTCAAAAAAAAAAAAAAAAATTCTGTTTCCACACCCGATTTACAGATTATGTTAGCAACGAACAATCAGAAAGTGAAGTCAGAAAAACAATTCCATTCTCTAAAGCATCAAGAAGAATAAAATATTTGGGAGTGAATTTAATAAAATAACTGAAACTCATCGCTTGAAAATGACAGGATATTGCTGAAAGACATAAAACATGTCCAAGTAAACATTAAGACATCATGGATTGGAAGACCATACTGCTAAGATGAAATTACTCCCAAAACTGACCTGCATAGAACTATTCAGTCTAATCCCTATCCAAATTCTGGCCAGCTCTTTTGTAGAAACTGACAAGCTGACACTAAAATTTCAAAGGAAATGCAAGGGACTCAGAATATTGAAAAGAACAAAGTTAGAAGAGTCTGATTTCAAAACACAATACCAGGCTGGTGCCACGGCTCACTTGGCTAATCCTCCGCCTGTGGCGCTGGTACCCCGGTTTCTAGTCCCAGTTGGGGCGCCGGATTCTGTCCTGGTTGCTCCTCTTCCAGTCCAGCTCTCTGCTGTGGCCCTGGAAGGAAGTGGAGGATGGCCCAAGTGCCTGGGCCCTGCACCCACATGGAAGACCAGGAGAGAGCACCTGGCTCCTGGCTTTGGCTTGGCACAGGGCGCCAGCAATGGCAGCCATTTAGGGGGTGAACCAATGGAAGGAAGACCTTTCTCTCTGGCTCTCTAACTCTGTTAAAACAAACAAACAAACAAACAAAAACCACAATACCATATCACAGTTCCAGCGTAGAACTGAGACGTCAGTAATAAACTATCATTTTATTGATTTCTGACAAGGGCATCAATAAATTCATAGGAGGAGAAGAGAATCTTTTCAACAAATGGTGCCAGGCAACAGAGTATCCCTGCTCCTATATACAAGAATTAAAAAGGAATCCTACAGCTATGATCTAAATGTAATAGCTACAACTATAGCTTTCTTAGACAAAAATGTAGGAGTAAATCTTTGTGACCTTGGATCAGGCAAGGATTAAGAACCATTAGGTTCTAAGAACCTAGAATACCAAAAGCATAAGCAATAAAAGAACAAAGAGGTAAACTGAACTACTTCTGTGCTGCCACTAATGCTGTTAGTAAAACAGTAACATTGCCCTAAGCCCTCTGGCTTACTAGAAGTCAGGTGACCAGAGGGCTGAATCACAAGCGTCCGTTCCACCCCAACCCTAACGGGATTTGCTGCTCCCCCTTCCTTACCTCTGCAAAGCTATATAAGACCTGTTCTCCCAGGACAGGCTGCTGTTCTCTCTGTGCACGGGGAGACACACTCAACAACAAACCTTTTCCCTTACTCAGGTGTTTGGTGTGTTTTGTGGTGGCCTTTCCTTTCAAATGCTATCAAGCAAGTAAAAAGATTTTATGATGAACTGGAAGAGTAAGAAGTTTCCCAATACAAAGAAATTATAAATGTTTAAGGAGATGAAAATGCTAGTTACTCTGGTTTGATCTCTACACATTGAAAACATGCATCAAATCACCAGGGTGGGCACTGTGGTGCAGTTAGGCTGCCTCACCACCTCTACCCAATAACAGAGAGCCAGGGGTTGAGTCCTGCCTTAACCTCTGCTTCCAGTCCAGCTTCCTAATGTACCTGGGAGGCAGCAGACCATGGCTCAAGTTCTGAGTCCCTGCCACCCACGTGAGAGACCCAGATGGAGTTCCCTTCTCTTAGCTGTAGTTTGGCCCAGCCCTGGCTGTCATGGGCATTTGGGGAGTGAACCAAGGGATAGAACATCCATCTCTCTCTCGCTCTCTCTCTCTCTCTTCCTCCCCTCCCCTCCCCTTTCTTGTTCTGCCTTTTAGATGAAATGAATAAACATTAAATGAATGAATGAATGTGAACAAAAAAATCATCACACTCTACTCCATAAATATGTACACTTATTGTACAATTATGTATCAATTATATTTTTTAAAAAAGAAAACAAAGACAACTTGCAAGTTCGGAGAAAGAAGTAGTCTGTATTCAAGCATACAGACTGATAAGATACTCATATCCAGAATTCTTGTAACTCACATTAAAAAATAACTAAAAAATGAGCAATCATTTGAATAGGTATCTTCTCAAATAAAGTATAGAAATGTCCAGTAAGCACATCAAAAATGCTCAACATCATCAGTCATTTGGGGAATGCAAATTAAGGCCACTTTTGGAAATATCTCTTCACATCCACCTGTATGGGCTATAATTAAAAAGATACACAGTAATAGGTGTTTATGAGGATATGGAGAAATTGGAATGTTCACATATTTCTAGGAAATGTGTAAAAGTGTAACAGCTTTGGTAAACAGTTTGGCAGTTCCTCGAAATACTAAACACAGAGTTATTATATGATAAAGTATTTCTAGTCCTAGGTATACACCAAGAGAAATGAAAACATATTTACTTACAAGCTTGTATGCACCATTGTTCACAACAGGCAAAAAAAAGGAGAAACGACCTGAAGGCCCATTAACTGGTATATGGGTAAACAAAACGTGGTGTATACATACAAGGAATATTGTCTGTCAATAGAAAGGAATGATGCTCTTAAATATGTTACAGCAAAAATGAACCTTGAAAACATTATGGTAAGTGAAAGAAGCCAGTCATAAAGGCCACATATTGTAGGACTGTATTTATATGAAATGGCCATACATCTATGAACATAAGAAAGTAGATTAGTGTTTGCCTAGGACAGAGGGCTTTGGGGCGATATGGAGGAATGATTGTTCATGGGTTCTGGCATTTTCTTGGGGGAGGGGGTATTTGATAAAAATGTTCTAAAGTTCATGGTGCATGCCACTGAATATAGCAAAAACCACTGCATTGTACAAATTAAGCTGATGAACTTCATGGCATATGTCTCAGTAAAGCTGTTAAGACAAGCACTCTCAAGCTGAAGAAAGTTCTGAACAGATATACCCTGTTTAACAATGTGCGCAACGCTGGCTGATAATGTCCACAGATTCCACAAGCTCTTCTGTCCCCAAATAACTTCTCATATGTCTCCTTGCATGTTTGAATACTTTCAAAAACTTTCACTGCATTTTAACTGGAGTATACTTATATTTTCACCAAAGGATGTTTACTTTCTCATTTATTTTTATAACAACCCCATTAGGAAGACAGAACAAGTATTAATAGTCATTCTTTTTGATGAGGAAAATGAAATTCACAGAGATTAAGTCACTTGCCTCAAGTCATGTGTGGAGTGAGAGAAGAGCTGTGTTTATTTACATGAGCAGTAAATGTGCATGCTCAAATCTATTTCCTTAGCTGTCTGGATATATTATGTCCTTTTATTTTTCCAGAAAATCAATGTATCTTAAAAAGAGTCACCTTATCATAGTTCAGAATTCATCTACATAATTTCTTCCAATATACTAATCTGAACTGGGGTTAGAAGGAACTGGGCAGCCAAACTACAAATTCCCAAAAGTGTAGAAAACAGACTCCTTTTATAAATCAAACTTACATACTGTGGAGTGTGGAATACTCTTAAAAAAATGTTGAACACAACCATTCAAGTAAAAAAAAAAAATTTCAAAAACCGACAAGTATTAGTTACCTACTTGAGTTAACGGGCTACAACTGCCATGTGGGTGAAGCCAGAAACCTTGGTGCAAGAATTCAAGTGAGGAGGGAGACTATGAGGAAAGCTGCTCTGGGAGCCCTGTTCTTAGGGTGGGGTATGCAGAAGCTTATGTGCCAGGCGATGGGACTGAGCAGAGGACTGGGGTAGCCAGGGTCTACCAGGAAAGCTCAGGAGCAAGAAGTGGAGTTCAGAAAGGTGGAGGGTCCCCGAAACCACAGCCTGGAAAACAGGATCATCCTTTAGGGAAACAAGGGAGGGGAGAGAGAGGCAGACAGACAGGAATCACACAGCACAGTGAAGTCTGCTCGATACTGAGAAAAATTTACACAGGCTCCTCGGAGAAGTCTGAGACAAAAAAGCTTGCCGTGGGTTTTGAGGGCCAGTGGGCAATTCCTTCCTCACCTATTAGGGACTTATCGCAGCGTATCACGGAGACTGCTGCCGCCTCTATGGGAGGAGGATATACGTGGATGCTGAGCAGAAAAATATTACAAAAAGTTTACTGTGAGACTTGCATTTCTTCTGCAGAGATGCATAAAAATGTCTATTTCCTAGTGAGTTTTGGATATCTTACGTGTGTGTGTCAATTAAATTTTATGTTTGTAAGTTCTGAAATCTTCCTTTCCCTCTTTAATGAATTCTTGAACTCCTAAAAAAGAACCTTATAATACAGACTGTTAGTAAACTCTACTGCCTACAAAATGGCTCTGATCATGGCAGATGGAGATTGGTATGCACTTGTAGTCAAGGAAAAGACTAAAACATAGAACTACAATTGTGAAAGTAAGTAATCCCAAATAGATGCACTTCTGCTGCTGTTGCTCTTCAGCCTTTCCGTGGGAGAGCGCTAATATCTGGTTGGTGTCTAGTCTCAATGCACCATGAGGTAAACCGTGTAGGAAGCAAGGGGATAGAGGTCAGAAGCAGAGAGAGCGAGCTGTGTGACAGACAGGAAGCACCTGACAATGGCTCCATAAGCCAACAGCAAACTGCGAACATCACGAAGACAGGGTGCGTGACCTTCCAAGCACCTGAAGGGAAAAAACAGTTTCAACAGGGGGAGTATGTGTACGTGCCACAGTGCACCAAGCAGACACAAACTCAGGAGAAGAGAAAAGGAACAATGCTCAAAAAAGACTACAGAAGATTCTATCATACACAAAGTCAGCTCCACAAGGCCCTAGGACTATGAGGGCTGCTCAGTGAACACCGACAGAAGGGAGCATCCCTTTCACAGGGTCAGCTGCCCTGCACTGCTCCATCAGTAGACTTCACGTGTGCAGGAACAAAGCTGAGCTTAACTGCTCTACAGGCAGTAGGTTCCCAGTAGATGTTTTTTGTACCAGTTGTTGTTGTTTTAATTAACAGGCTGTAGCTCTGTTTTCTGGGCCAAAATGCTATGTGCAAGAAAGCTGATTTGGATCTAGCTCTCCTGTCAACAATCGATTTACATGTTAATGTTTGACAGAAAAATTCTGTCAGGGCCAACATAAGATCATTTCTAATTTTTATGAATCATACACACATCACACACACACACACACACACACAAAAAAAAAAAAAACCAGAAACTAATTATTAGGTGGGAAGCATGACCTTAATAAAGGTACCTGGTGATGAGTGCTCATTTAAAATCTGAATTTTAATATTGCTGTAAAAATAAAAGGGCCACAGGGAACAGTGTTGTGACAAAAATTTCAGATGGCACAAAAATTAGGCTAAAAACTAAAGCTAGCTGTACTTGTTCTGCCTTGGTCTGAACTTCCTTCATGCCCACCTGAAACTGCTTTTAGGTAGTCTCACTATCCACGAAGGATTCTATTGTCCCCGCTCCAACTATCCATGGCTCCCAGCACCACTGGGAAGAGGTGCTTTTCCTCTTTTTTACTGATGACCTGTTCTTATAGTTGTGAATGTGGACTGGACTCAATATATACCTGGTCCTGCTCACTCTATTTCACAATAAATAGCTCAGTACTTGATAGTAAAAGGCTAAAAATATTGTTGGTATTTTCAATTGGTTTATATCTAACAATAGAATACCACAGAATAATCCATTTACTCACTAAGGGAAAATCTTATAACTAAATCCTGCTGGAAGAGTCAGCTATTGGCCATGGCACTCAAACAAAGATATTCTATTTATCTGGATGTATGTGGGTAAGTGTTGGACAACTGATGCAATCTAAGCAACCAAATGACACTTCCAAATGACTCCAAGAACAAGAGATGGGCCATGTGTAAGATGATGGGGGCTCTTGTGACAACGTGGGGAACATGAGTCCTTCTAAGACCAGAAGGCAGTGGGCAGTTCCAGCTGACTCTGGACAGATCATCTGCCTGTGGGTCAGAGCAGGTGTAGAGGCAGTTCTTAAAGGGGGGGATAGGAATGCTCCAGCGTTGTTTTAAAGGCACACTTCAAGGTGACGATTCTGACAGCTTCAAAATGTGACACCCACCCCTGCCAAAAAGGAACTAATCATATTGCCTGTTCCCTTGGTTTCTAAACAACAGGATTCTCATTTAACCAACACCTCACTAAGTCCTAGTTTTGGCCCCCATCAGAGGAAGCTGTCAGACCTGTCATGATCTGGTTTATAATTCTTCCCTCCCCTCCACCAAAACAAAACCAAACTGACTGCAAAGAGAAGCGACATTTATGAGGGATGTTCTCCCCCCCCCCCCATTTTTCTAGGCAAGTGTTGTCAAAACTCAAGAGTGCTCTGGCTCTGTGTGAATATTTAAAAATGGTATGCTTTCATTTTAAGGCTTATCTCAAACACATCAGCAGCGTTATGGGTCATCTGATAGGCAGCTTGGGAGCTGGGCATGGCCATGTAATCCTCATTTCCACACGAGGGGTCAGTGCCATTAACATTAAACCCACTGTCTCCCGAACTGGGGTCACTGGATCTATTTTACCACTTTGAGGGGTTCTCAAAACAGAGAGACACCAGACACTTAGGCTCTCGATGTGTCAGTCTTATCTCTTGGGACTGCTTTCGCTGAATTGCATTTCTGCATTTTGATGTTGCTTTGTATTGAAAAGAACAGCCACAGAAAACTCATTTTTGCATTTGTGGTGATTAGGCAACTGAGGATATGATTTACTCATCATCTAGTGCTACCTTTCTAATTTCCATGTGAGAAATCACTCTTTCCTGCAGGCCTTTTGCCTCTGAAAATAAGTACTGTCTATGTGATCCTTTTCCTTTTTCACTGGATGGTCAGGAAGCTGGGGCCTAATCTGATGTTTAACTCTGAAAACTACATAGACCCCTACGGCCAATCTGCTATGGGTGCCTTCTGTTTAAATTTTAGTTACACCTCTATAGCTATGATTCCTTTTTAAATTAACATGTCATCACTGTTATTAAATCTGTGTTTGCTCTGTGACTATCTACAAACCACCACCATATACACACATAGACACACACAGGCACACACAGTCATGTGTCACTTAAAAACTGGGAGATATTCTGAGACATGTGTCAGTAGGTGATGCCACTGTGCAAACATCACAGACTGTGCTCAAACTAAGACAGCTGTGACGTCACTGTTGGAATAATCTTATAGGGTCATCACTGTATGTGGTGCTCACCATTGACCTTGATGTTGAGCTGTATCCGCCTTTCTAGATCCATGCTTCTGTTTTCCTAAGTGAGTATAATGAGTCCTTTATATATAAAATCTAACGGTGACCTTAAGGGCACTGTGCAGTAATTACATTTTTATATATAATGATTCTCAAACAGTTAATAGAAAATACATATTATGAAGAAAATCTATGCATGGATTTCCAAGGTTTTTTTGGCATGAAAATAGACATCTTTTAATTCCATTTTCAATGAATATTTTGAATTATCCTCACATACACAGAGTCATGTATGAGTATAACAAGTACATGTGTGTATGTCAAAAGAAGTAAAATATAGAGTTTCCTTAAAAATATGAGAGTACTTCACAAAGTTCACAGAAAATGGAATTAAAAGGTAAGCACATTTTGGTGCAAAAAATTTCAGAATCCATGCATTCAAGGAGATTTCAAAAATCTCATGAAAAATGTGTATTATGAAAACACTACGCATGGATTTCAAAAAGTTTTGATACCAAAATAAACATCATTTAATTCTATTTTCTATGAACTTTTTTGATGTGCCCTTGTATTATGAATCTTATGTTCCCTGGATTATGAATCTTCATAGTATTATAGTTTCTAGTCTCCTCTACAACTGAAAGATTAGAACAGTAAGATTCTAGAGCAAGACAAGAAACAAAGCAAAGATCACCCAACAAGTTGATGGTGGCAAGAAAGAAGCAACCATCAGAAACACAGTGACTATTTTGTCATCTCAACATTTCTCATGGGAGATGGTGAATCCTATTCCTAAAGTCCTATGACAATCCTATGAAAAGTGACTATAAATGAGGACTGGCCATAAAAACTGATTCCAGGTTGGCTGGGATAGGGATTTAGCTAGTAGCTATCCTATATACATCAGGCTGGAAAAAGATGTAGTTAATGACCTGATAAGAAAAGTACGACACTTGTGGTTTTAGAATCAAGAAGCAAAGAGAAAAGGAAGGCATCCTTACTCTCCCAGAGGAAACCACAGCAAATTTCATTACCAGAGATTCTACATCCAGGGGGACAAGTGACTTCAGGCCAAAGTGCAGGAGGACAGTAAAGATGGAGGATTCCCACTAAGTAACTTCTCTGGGCAGGAATTTGTCACCTCCACAGGGAACTAAGACACTATGAATCAGCGCAGGCCCTCAAGAAAACCAGGATGCTCTCTGTAATGCAGGTAACCCACTGGTATCCACAGACACAACAGACATATGATAAGACTCCTGTGCAGTTGACTTTCTACAAGGAGAGACAGATGGGACTGTTTCCAGAGTGATGACCACTGAAAGGAAGCACATCTGAGATGCTTGGAGCCCACGGTAAGAAGTGACTTTTTTTTTGTCTAAATGGCACCACGTATTCAGAGAATACCAAGTATAATAAATTGTAGCAGTGTCAGAGAGGAAAAAGTCTGGTTGGCCATTGCTAGTGTTTAAGAGGCATTTACTACTGGCTAGATAGTAACAGGGGAGGGCAGAAGCAGCTGAGAAGAGATTTATGCACAAGGAACTGTTTCTGTCCTCCCCCCCCCCCCCCCCCCCCCCCAGTATCCTTGTATTTGTAAGGTCTGTAAGCTGGGAAGGTCAGCATCACGGTCTCCAACCCCCACTCCCGATACTTACGGCAGTGTTTCTGGATGTGAACAGAAGGTGGGGACACAGAATAAGAAAGACTAACTGTACTTGAGGTATAACTACAAGTGCTTTGCATAGAAGAATTATTATTCACTGCATTTTTAGATTTGTAAATGGAAGCCCAGGGAGACAAAATTCCTCAAAGTTATATAGCCAGACAGTAAGTTGCAGATTTGATTTTTTTTTTTTTTGACAGGCAAAGTGGACAGTGAGAGAGAGAGAGAGAGACAGAGAGAAAGGTCTTCCTTTGCCGTTGGTTCACCCTCCAATGGCCGCCACGGCCAGTGCACTGCGGCCGGCGCATCGCGCCGATCCAAAGGCAGGAGCCGGGTGCTTCTCCTGGTTTCCCATGGGGTTCAGGGCCCAAGCACTTGGGCCATCCTCCACTGCACTCCCTGGCCACAGCAGAGAGCTGGCCTGGAAGAGGGGCAACCGGGACAGACTCTGGTGCCCCGACCGGGACTAGAACCTGGTGTGCTAGCGCCGCAGGCTGAGGATTAGCCCATTGAGCCACAGCGCCGGCCCAGATTAGATTTTAAACTGAAGTCACTGAATTCTAGTCTGTGTTTCCTCTTAACCACAAAGCCACACTGTAAGAGTTTCTTCTAAACAAAGCAACATAACACGATGTGTGACCAAAAATTACAGAACTCAGTCAAACAGGACTCAACTTAAACATAATCATTCTTTTGGGGGAGGAAGCCCTGGGAGGCAGGTTTGTGAAGTCTGAGTTATTATAGCCAGTTAATATGGCTGTTCTTCTAAGTGTAATTTTGTTGTATTTGTCCAAATCCATCTCCCTTTTTCTGAGTGTACAGGTAATGATCAAGTAACATTGTGTGCAACTACTGACATTCAACTTGTTTGAGTTTCATTCTTTATTCACATTTTTTATTTCCTGAAAATTCTGGTAGAGAAGAATGTTTTGGGTTTTACTCCTTTCTAGTGTCTCAATGAACAGCACGTCACCAAACACCAAACCCTCTTGTGAATGGGAAAGGAAAAGGCACATTCTCTTAGAGGAAATCTTGTGACCAAAGAACCCTTTTTGCTGGGCCACGAGGATCAAGCTTAAAGCAGGCCAATAGCGGTCACAGACGTTCTGAATAGAAAAACGCTAAACCAGACAAACCAGGTCTTTTCTGTTTTAAATGGTGGTAGCTCCCACATGGTTTTAGTTGGATTACCTCCTGACAGTGATGGGCTGGGTCACAGAGTGACCCAGGAGGATTATAACCGGCTCCATGTCCTTTTCCTGAACACTCCAAGCTCCTGAGATTCTGAAACCCAGGAGAGTACGACTGCTACATGCAATCTGCTATTACATTTGCAAAACTCTTTCTGATGGATGGAGCAGTGTTCCCATGCTAACTTCCTTGACTGCACGGTAGGATCTCAAACGACTTTCAGCAAGTCTCTGAGCTTATTCCCTGCTTCGTAAAAGGCAGAACCAGCTATTGTGAGCCCTCCCTCCACCTCCTCCTACACAAATGTACACTGGCTGAGAACAAGAGAAACCCCACGTACCATTAACACATTCAAAGACATCACAGCACTTTCCAGGTGTCCCATCTCCACGAGAGACTATGCGGGGAGTGGATCCCACCTCACACACGGGGAAACCACATAAGCCAGAGAGACACTCGCATCTGAAACCAAAGAAAAGGGAAGGAAAACCCCATGAATAAACAACAACATAGAAGTCGGGAGACCACAAACAAAGCGGCAGTGGCTGTGGCAGAGCACATGGTCCACAGGCCCCTGCCTCGTGTGTCTGGTAGGATGGACAGCAGGTCCCTAACATACGTTGCTTTGGAAATAACTGAGGCTCACGTTCTTTAGATGCATCCCAATTTTTAATGTGAATCATTGTAACAGAAATATTTCTAAAATGCATTACCTCCTTTCTTGGTTAACCAGACTGGCCCTGTGCATAGCCAGCAGTTTTAGTCCATCTCTACATGCATGGTTACAGACGTGTGGGAGCCACGAGGCTCACTGGGGCTAACACGGCAAGTGCTCTTGTGCTAAGCGGCCATGTGCTCTTGCTTTGTGGCTACTGATGTGTGGTGTTTCCCAGGGATGTTCTGATTCTTCTTTTAAGGTTTAAATTATTAGCTTTTCAATCTTATCGGTGGGGTTTTCTCTTGGAGCATCTTCATCTTGGGCAACAATTAATTAATAATTGTGTTCATGGAAAAAAGAAGACTGAGAAACTCTATAAATAGGGGACAGGGATATGGTAAATGGACTTCCTGCCGGCTATCCTGGAAACTCAAAGTCTTAGTTTATTGGACCTTGTAAGGTGTAATATGTGCCTTAACCTCTACCTGCACAAATGAAGTGGCCAACGAACTGCCGGCCGGCTGTACTGGCTCTTGCCCTAGCACAGAAACCTGGTTAATATGGGAAGGTAAAATAAGAGACCAAATTTCTGTATCTACTAAAATGAAATAGGCAGGAAACGAGAAGCTCAGGGCAGTGAAGTGTCAGCATACAAATGTAATACAAGGAAGCAGCAGCTAGCGTCCATCCTGAGACTCCCCTGGGGATAGAGGTATGGGTCAGAGAGCGCAGAGGATGGTGAGGGAATTCTCAGGTTGACAGGAGTACAAGGAAGGCATCCTAAAAAGAGACATCCTGGCAGGAAGTGTGTGGGTATTTATGTACAGTAAGGGTCAAGGTCAGGGGAGGCAACATTCCCAGCAGGGAAGAACTATTAACATATTCATTAACTCTGGTTTTGTGCTCCTTCTCACTTCAGTGATTGGCTTGTTCTCCCATTGTTTATTTGGACCTTTGATAACCTATGCTTGTAGACCAGATGCCTCAATAATCAGACCCAGAGATTTAGTTACATTTAGAGTTACGTGTAGAAGTAGAAAGGAAATGAATTTAGGTTAAAATTTGCATGAAAAACCACGAAAGCAGCAGGAATGGTATGAATGATTCCCTACCCCTACTGGTCTTTTCAGGGTTCCTCCATGTCGAGGGCTGGGGGGGGGGGTGTGATTTTTTTTTTTTTAGATTTTTGGGAGAAAAGGGTATTAGGAAACTAAAGTTTTCCTCAATAGCATTTCTGTCTATGGTTTAAAATAAATGTTTGCCTGTTTTATGCAAGTTGAGTTGGAAGCTTTCAATTAATGCTGTTTCCTGCAGGACAGTCACCTTCAAGGTCTGGGTAAATGTGAGCTGGGTTTTCTGTGCCCAGTAAGGTTACCCCTTTCATGCATATGTGTGTAGCCACTGCAGTCTGTGGCACATCATCATACTGCTGTGATGGGACAAGAACATCAAACTGTTGACATTTATTGCACTTGACACTCTGTACCACCTAAACTCTTGAGAGAATATAGATGAATAAGGCTACAGTATTGGGAACCACACTCTGATCCCAGTCTCTGGGTGTGATTACAATGAAAGGATCCCCCAAGAACAGATGACATTTTTGTGTACATCTTCTAGGGTTTACATTCTGGCCTCGTGATGCGTTTCAGAGAATTGCTCTAATTTGAACACCAAAGAACATACCATCAACCAAAAAATACTTCTTCCAGTGTTGTCCGTCAACACTTCAGCAACCTTCACTGAACATGTGTGTGCATGGAGGTGCTCAGCTTTCTGCTAGGCTGTTAAAAATCATACCACTCTGAAGGCTATGAGTAAGTCCAAGACACCTTCTTTTCCCCTCCCGTTTGACCTATTTCCCAACATCTACATGTATCTAAACATCTACATATATCTATTGCTTTCTTAAGAGACCATAGAGGTTGTGCTCAGCACCTTGCACATTTAAAACTGTACACTACTGTCTATTAACCCACTTAGGAAAGGAAAACTCTTTATGCAGAATTTTTACATCTAAACACAGCATGACTGCATAGTAGAGACCCAAGGATCTGGGCACCCTGAGTTCTGCTGGCTGGTACTCCTGGCTCCATAGCCTTATCTACTTCTCTCTCAAAAGTCCTCTGTGCCTGTTGCTATCTTGATTTCTCACAGCTTCCTCTGAAGCTGAAATTAGCACCTTCCTGAAGGAAGAATGGATGAAGGAACCACAAAAGGTGAAAATCTGGGCTCAAGCCAGGTATCTGTCAGGCAGCTCTCTACTAGGTTGAGGCTTCATGAAACTGCCACTTTTACAGGTCAGAAACAGACACACAGCGATCCCATAGAGTTCAACTTAATAAAGCTCAAATGCAGGTATCGGCCGGCGCCGCGGCTCAACAGGCTAATCCTCTGCCTTGCAGCACCGGCACACTGGGTTCTAGTCCCGGTCGGGGCGCCAGATTCTGTCCCGGTTGCCTCTCTTCCAGGCCAGCTCTCTGCTGTGGCCCGGGAGTGCAGTGGAGGATGGCCCAAGTGCTTGGGCCCTGCACCCCATGGGAGACCAGAAGAAGCACCTGGCTCCTGCCATCGGATCAGCGCGGTGCGCCGGCCACAGCACACCGGCCGCGGCGGCCATTGGAGGGTGAACCAACGGCAAAGGAAGACCTTTCTCTCTGTCTCTCTCACTGTCCACTCTGCCTGTCAAAAAAAAAAAAAAAATGCAGGTATCTTTTGACAGATGTCTACCTTCATTCTGCCAGGTAACAAAAGCAGACTCTGACAAGACCCAGGAAATCTACTATTATCTACAAATTCTGTGAGTCCAATGTAGTTACACAAAAATTCTTTCACAAGATCATTCTAGATTCTCTGGATTTTTTCCCTTTTACAAGTGGCAGTAGTGAGGCATACAGATTCATCAACTGACCTGAAATTAAATGGAGCTTCCTGTTTGCTGTGTTTTCTACTAGGAGAGATTAGATTCTCTTCTACTGAGTCATGGAGAGGAAATGCTGAATTACAGGGCAACCGAAGCATGCAAACTGTACCTTGTCCTCACCACCTCCTTTCTCTGCATTTTTATTCACCCTCACAATCTTTTACCCCAGTCCCCAGATGAGGAGCAAGCAAGGGAAGGGAGAAAATATGGGTTAGGAGCACAGAAGATAGAGGACCAGGAGAGAGATGCTCCGGCAAGCCGCTATCACCACTTACTTGGCTTCTGAGCCCTCCTCCCCAGTTTTCAGCTTGGCTCTGGTCCCCTTTTACCTAACCCATGCCACAGCCATCAGAAAGCTCAGGTCCTTGACTTTCTCCCACAGTCAAAGCTCTTCAACGACTCATTTCTCAATGTCTCCACCAGGCATGAACACCCTGAAGCCCACCAATCCTTTTCCCAGGCCTCTCTCCCAAGGTTCCCCTTCATTTCCTGATGCTGCAGCCACACTGGATTCTGCAGGCCAGCCCTCACTCTGCTGTGCCTGCACTGCTTGCCCTACTGGCTCCAGAACACTCCCATCCAGCCCTCAGGTCCGCTGTCTTCCCAGATAATCACTCCTCAGAGATCACACCTCTTCCTCTGAGCCCCTGAACACTATGCTTCCTGTCTCCTGTGACTCTATGCTGTGGGAAGCACTCATACCACAGCTCTTTCTGTACATGCACCATCATTGTATTTTTTAAATGGAACAGGAATAGGAGATGAAGAAAAGAAGGCTAAAATTAACAAAAGCACAAAAGAAAGTGAGTAGAGTGCTCAGATTTATATACAGTGAACTCCAAAAGGCACTCTGAGAAGAAGTGCTAAGAGGTTTAAAAAACAAAACAGCTTTATTGAGATATATGCCACATGCCCTAACATTCAACCTGTTAAACTGCACAATTGAGTTTTTTTTTTTTTTTACAGAGTTGTGCAATAATTGCTGGTACCTCATCATCTTAAAATGAAACACTGTAACCCCCTCCCCCAGCTCCTGGCAACCACTAATTTAGGTTCTGTCTCAATGGACTTGCCCATTCTGGATAATTCATATAAATGGGATCATATAATATGTAAGCTAAGGGCTTTTTAACTTCAAACAAGAAGCAACCTGTATTTGCAATTTGCCAGAAAAATGCAAGCCTCTAATGTTATCCTCAGTATTAAGATAATGATCAATCAAAGCACCCCGTTAATAAATTTTTGCATAATGTAATCACAGCTGCAGCCAGGTGGGACTTAGTTAAGCTTTTTATTTATTTATTTTTTTCCCCCCTTGAGAAGGTAATGGATTCAGGTTAGTGGGCATCTGAGTGCAAGGCTGAACAGCTCTCAGAAATCTTTTAAACCCCTAGAGGGCACTCACCTTCTTGGGAACCCAGGCTGACTGGTTCAGCTCGCTGAAGGGCAGGGAATGCTTACTTTTTTCCTTCACGTCCTTTGCTTTTTGGACTATACAGACAAGGCAGGCCAGAAGGTCAAAGTCCTAGCTCCTGTGCACAGCTTTCAAAGTGCTCATAAACCTGGCCTCTCCCTGTCTTATAGTTCCCATGTGCCACAGCCCGCAAGTTAGCAACAGCAGGGATCTGTCATTTACTGAATCCCCAACCCCGACTCTATCACTCCTGTGCCCACCCAGCTTCAAATCTCCTTTGTCCCTAGCAAATTCCCCACAGCTCTTAAGACCACTCACCCTATAAGGCCTTAACCAGGATTAATTTTCTCTCCTCTCACCTCCAAAACCAGACAAGGGGACATAACTCCTGAAGTACACCTGCTTATCATACAAAATCAATACCATACTGTTTCTCCAGTGAATTCCTCTAGGGTAGGAGCATGTCTTATAATGAATGAAATGAATGATAAACTCAACTGAACAATAATATGGGAAAACACTTTTCCTCACAACTAATAAGTCAGAGGTTACAGCATGCATTGTTTTTACACATTTAGAAACTTTAGATTGAGAGATCATAGGTGCAGTGTTTTTCAATATTAGTATGTGGAAGGAAAGCCTATAGAATTTGTTGAAAATGCAGATTCTGGGTACCATGCCGGGGAGTGTTTTTTTTGCAAGTCTGGGTGGACTGCAGGATCAGCCTGCATAATCAGCTTTCTAGAAGATTTCACTGAGAGCAATCTGGGACCTACTTTGAGAACCTCCTACCTATGTCCAGGAACTGGGTTCCCATAGTTTAATTTGTACTTTCTGCCAGGAAAAAAAAAAAGTACAAATAGTTGGGTTTTTTTTTTTTTTTTTTTTTTGACAGGCAGAGTGGACAGTGAGAGAGAGAGACACAGAGAGAAAGGTCTTCCTTTACCGTTGGTTCATCCCTCAATGGCCGCTGCGGCCAGCACGCTACAGCCGGCGCACCGCACTGATCTGAAGCCAGGAGCCAGGTACTTCTCCTGGTCTCCCATGCGGGTACAGGGTCCAAGGACTTGGCCATCCTCCACTGCATTCCCGGGCCACAGCAGAGAGCTGGACAGGAAGAGGAGCAACCGGGACAGAATCCGGCTCCCGGACTGGGACTAGAACCTGGGGTGCCGGCGCCACAGGCGGAGGATTAGCCTATTGAGCCGCGGCACCGGCCATCAAATAGTTTTAACACTTAACGAGAACGATGACTACTAGTAATGCTCTCAATTATTTACAAAGACTCCCTTCTGCCTAAATACTACTGTTTAGGAGTGAGGGAAGAAAAGGAAATCTCATTTATCCAATGCCATCACCCACCAGCAAAATGTGGGACCGCTATCAAGCCACTTAACCACTTAACTCAGAGGCCTGGCTTTCTCTTCCATGAAGTGAGATGGGTAGGTCACAAGGAACCGTGGAACTATAAAATCCCATGATTCTATTATTGCCATTCCCACCCCAGCACAACTGAGCTCTCATTACAGTTCATCCTCTTCTATTTTTCTTGCTTGTACGCACTCTGTCCTTGGGGCCCATCACTCATCCTGCACCCCAAGCCCCCCACTCCCACTCCTCCTCCTTCCCAAGCATCTCCACCTTCAGGCCCAGTTCAACAAGGGTCTTTCCCCTGAACCTTTCTTGGTGTACTCTGTTTCTCTCCTTGGGGTGTAATAATTGTTGTACATTTATAACTTCTTTCCGAGGAAAGAAGACGCTCTGCAATGTAGCGGAAGAGACACCAAGCCAGATGGGGCGTCTCCAGGTCTCTAGGTGTGTCTGCGGTCCTTCATACCTAAGCTGAGGAATCAATAGTTTGTTTCACCTGAATGACTAGAGGAATTTCCAAGGGTAACCTCGAGGGAGGGGGTTGCTAGCAGAGACCTTGGGGACGGGACTTCTCCTTGCTGTCTTCAAAGCCCTTTCAGCAAAGAACAGGAGAGCCCTGAAGTAACACCCTGTGGTGGGTGCAAGGCAGGGCTGAGGGTAGATGCTCCTCTATCAACCCCCTACAGCAAGCTCCTTCTTCAGGAGAGAAGAGCAGCAAACCAGCAGACTCCTCTTCTTCCCCAGACTCTTCCTATCCTTGCCCACATCCCAGAGGGAAAACACATCAGGGAGGTCCTCTGGAAAATACTTCTTCCCGAACTGCACTGAGAGTCTGAGCTCTTCAAAAGGGGAGACATCACTGTTTACAAATCAAAGCCCACTAGTCACAGGTTGGAGGGAGGTCTTCCTTTAGTCAGAAAACAGGAAAAATCAAGAACTCTAAGGGCACAGCATTTGCACTCCTGCGATTCCACAGGATGTATTAATGAAATAGCTTGTCAGGAATGGAAATTATGACCCATAAAACACAGTTCCATAAGAACTAGCTTCAATTTTAATTAAACTTGATGTACTATCTTTCTACTGATAAAATTTCTTACCTCTTTCCAGGAATATATGTTTTTAAAAAAGACTGCAAGTAAAATATGCACAAAGAAATAGGTTTCCCAGTGAAGGTCCAACTGTCTGGATAAGAAACAGCACTTCTCCCTGTGGGAGGTTCCTAGACACAATTTTCCTTGTGTGTCACCGTCAGAGACCTCCCTCACCCTTCCCCTCCTTTTTCCAGCTAATTCCTGAGTGCCCCCCCCCAGGTCTACCTACCCAAGCATGTATTCTAACTGCAGCAAGCACCACCCAGCTCTGAATGTTCCAGCTTCTGTGTGGCAGCCACCCCTCCCCTTTGGACAACAGGCTGCAGCCTGCATGGTCTCCATCCCCATCCCTCTAGACACAAAACTATAATCACTTGGCTGTTTGTTGTAATTGTTGCTTCTCTCTGCTGTACGCGTTGCCTTTCTCTAAGGTGAGGAACTGAGGAATACGCTCCCATGCAGGGGAAGTCTCCACTGAGGATGGCCAGAGGAAATACTCCTCTGCATTTCCTAATACTAATAATCATAATAAAGTCCACTAGAAGTCCATGATAAAGCAGTCATTACAGCTTTTCTCCTCCTTGCTTTGCCAAAGGGCCAATGATTCTGGCTCTCTGCTCAAGGCTGGATGTGGCTGGGAAGCTTATCTTAAGTTGCCAACTTGAAAGTGGTATACACAGTAGGCAGAAACAGCCTCACAAGTCCACATGGTTCTGACAAGAATTATAAAATCACTTGGTAGGACCGTGCAACACAGTAATAAGCATGATGTTGAGAAAGTGACGGCACTTCCTGCAAATCACCGCCTTGATGTGAGTGGAGATCTAGAGGGACTCAATGCTGGCAGCAGAGCAGGCACAGAAAGGCTGAAAGACTCCCAGGGCCAGTCTCATGTCTAATGCCTCTGCTGAAACCTTAGCGCTGGGACCTGGCAGACATCCTGAATCACTCCGTCCAGCTCAACAACCTGGTGTCCCATATTGAGAGCTGACTCAGTCCCAGGAGGGCAAGGCTGTCTGTCTTCCTGCCTTTGATCTGGGGGAGATCACCGGTATTTGCTTTTGTGGCAGGCAGGAGGCCTCAGAACGTAAGGTGACATGAGAGCGAGAGACACACAGAGGACCACTTAGGGCAAGTAAGAAAGAGGCCACTGGCATATCACAAGACTGGAAAGGAGGAAGACGGGGCTTGGCCACGAGGGGAAGTTGTAGTATCACAGTGCAAGCTGTTGCCATTTCAGAGCCTGGAATGCCAACTGCTTTGGAACATGGAATCTGCTGATTTACGAGCAGGTCATTATTCTGTAAGTACTTACTGAAGGTGTCCATGCAGCAGGCGCTACAATGGGTGAGGTTTAAGGAGTTTAGTTTAGGGAGCTATCAGATACACAATCACAAATGAAAACATGATGGGATACAGACCACTCCATCCTGGACTAACCTTCTATTTGAAAGCCTGAGCACACCCTCCACTGCCCAGGCTGCTAACACTCCTCTGGCCTTCAGAGCCATCCAGGCCCTCAACTGGACTGAGGCAGATGGCTTGAGGCATGTGTCCCTTGGATCCATGTGGGTAATCAGTTTGCAGCCTCTCATCCTTGTCATCAGCATGAAGTGCAAGATGGGACTGTCTCATCCTCTGGAGAACACACATCATCCCCACAGGCACAGCTGCTTCCCTGCAGCCCAGCCTGTGTGACAGCCTCTCCTCCAACAGCCCCTGCCTTCCCTACCAGATAAACCCTCTTCTTATCGGAGCCTCATCTCAAAATGCACCCTTCAGATCTGTCTCACACTCATCTGGCTCTCTCCTAACAACATCATTTCCTTGCCACCATCGCCAGTGTGAGCATGAATTCCCCCACTCAGTCATTCACTTGAGGCACAAAGGAGACCCATGGTTTCCAGGTTGAGCACTGGCTCCTCCCGTGTGGTTGCTTTTCTCTCTCAAGCAAACCCTCCTTTTCTGTGACTCTGTTTCTTTCCCTGCTCCTCGGGAGGCAGAGATCTATAGAAAGAACTTTGACACCAGGCAGTCCTAGATTTGCGTCCTAGCCAAGTTGGAACTATGTGACCTTGGGCAAGTTAAGGAATGTCTCTATGTCTTAACTGAATCATATGTAAAGTGGGGATGTCAAGTCCCACTGTCATATGACTGCTATGCAGATGCAAGGAACTGATACATGATAAGCACCTAGGATTGTGCCTGGAACACAGAAGCACTGAACACCTGTCAGCCACAAGACTACAATTTAGGAGGCTTCAGGATCTATGAGGACAAAGCATTTTCAGTAACTCTGGTCTCATGGAATCTTTTGAAATCCAGTGACCCTTGCTGCTGCCTGCACTGCAGTGACTTACGCCTACAGTTGTCTGAAATCTCTGAGGTCACACATCCTGTGCACTGATCATAAAAGCCCATCTTCCCACCCACACTCCCAGCACAGTGGCTCCTCAGCCGTACTGAGAATGTCTGCTCCTCAGATCTCTCCCCACAGCCTGAGCCTCATCCTCATCTCACCTCTTCACCAATATAGCCCCGACCCACAGCACTCCACCTGAACAACCATCTTCCTAACAAATGCCCTCTGGTTTCCTGCCTGTTTATCTTCCTCCTGTATTTGCTCCTCTGGCCCCAATCCCAACTTATTTACATAAGCGGAGGCAAACAGGAGTCAGGCAGGAATCCTCAAAGAGAAAATGGGAATCGTAGACAACTCTAAGAGAATTTGTGACTTCTCAGGCAGCATCACTACTCTGTCCAGGCAGAACTGTAAATTCAATGTTGCTATCCCTGATCTCTCATTTGTTCAAGTAGGAATTCTAGGTGAAGCAAGCCAGTTTGCAAATATTGGTAACTAATATTAATATAGCAAAAGAAAAAAGTCCCAAATAACCTATCTGGAGACTAAATTCATCCTCAAAACTGCTGATAACAAACTGTGATTCCAAGTATTTACTTCCTCTGGACTGATACTCAAGCTGGTAATGGCTGTGAGGAAAAGGCACTTTGCTGGCAGGAGCTGTCACCATCCCTAATGCTGGCACCACTCCTGGTGCCCTAGAGACCTTCCTTCACCCCCAGGGATCACTTCTTCCATGATGCTTTCTCCAACTAAAAGCACAAAGATAAATGGCTGAGGCTGTGCATGTAGGGTGTATGGGTCTGACTGGACACAGATTATGACGTATCTACCAGTGAATGGGTGGTAGCGAGTGAGAACAGAGGGACAGGATTCCAGATAGAGGGAAGAACCTAGTTAAGTCATAGAGGCAAGAAAAAAGGTAGAAAGGTAGTAAATTTAGTTTGGAGCAAATGACAGCCCATTAAAAGTATATCAAGTGTTGAGATGAGATCTGGGGAGTAGTGCTGGGGAGCTGGTAGGAGATACACAGCCAGAGGTTGGTAATATGGAGCCCTGCCTGCCACACTGAAAATCATCTTTATTTGTAAGCAGCAGGAAAGTAATAAAACATCAGAAACAAGGGATGCGGCCTTGCAAAGGGTGATAGTGTGAGGAAAAGCCAACACTGTCATATGTTCCATTTTCCTCAATCTCAGACATAGCAGGGATTAATGCTAATGTTTTAAAACGTAAGACATAGTAAAAGTCAAAAAACCAATAACCTAGAACAGTTAACTCTGCTTTCTCCATCTGGTGAACCCTGACTCATTCTGAAGACTCAGTTCAAAAGTCAAATCTCATGGTTTTCCAAACCAGGATCTGCTTCTCTGCTCTGTGAGCCTTTCAACTTCTTGTGTACTTCTACTTTCAAAGCATGTAACACTTTACACGTGCTTGCCTTGACATCAGTGACTGGACTCTAC
This sequence comes from Lepus europaeus, assembly GCF_033115175.1. Lineage (NCBI taxonomy): Eukaryota > Metazoa > Chordata > Mammalia > Lagomorpha > Leporidae > Lepus > Lepus europaeus. The sequence continues at coordinate 32,906,804 of NC_084839.1, read as the reverse complement.
TCCTGCCGGATGGCCCCCTGCCTGGCACAGGACCAACACTCAGAATCTATGTTCCTTGAACTATCTAATATTACGGGGTTCTGATTCTAGGATTTACCACAGATGACCTAAATAATTTAGTTAAAAAGTATTTTTTATTTTCCTGTGCTAAGTGTTGATGAGAGAGATATATAAGTTGGGTCCTTGCTCTCCAAGAGTACACAATCTAATGTCTTAGGAGGTGTCATGAGCTTCCTCCAGAACCCATGACCTAGCTACAGAAATAAAAATATTTGATTATATCATAAGAGCCATGAAATTCAACATTTTTCTTTTCTAAACAGAAGCAAAGTCAGGAAAGGATAATTTACAACACACTTGTTTGAGTGATGCAATCAACAACATACTGAGTAAGTCTAAGTGAAACCATTTGTCTCCACTTCCAGAGTTCCAGTTAAGAGTTCAATGTCTCCTGGACAAATGCAACCTTAAGCCCTCTACAAACTGTCAACTACAATGATGAGAAGCCTCATTGCTTAGATCCGATGTAAAGGTACAAATGAAGAATAAAGAATCCTCCCTGGAATCTTGGCTTGCTTTTGGTATTTCCCCAAATCAATGTTTTAGATTTTTTATTAGCTATATAAATAACTTCACAAACTGTTTTTGCAGAATTGTCCAGAGGGCTTTTTGTTTGTCCGTGTCATGATGATAATATAGCAAATGGGTGGGATAAGCCCTTTCAAGTTCAATATTATACATGCTATGGATTCTGCTTTCAGCTTTACAGAGTCCAGTGAAGTCACTTTGTTTTCAGTCTGAGTCAAAGGGCCATGCATACACTGTCTGCTGTTGTTCCAAGACCCCTCAAACCAAGCTCTAAGCCAGTGAAAGCCTTGCCTGCTTTCAGGATGAAAATAAATACAACTGATGACCAGATACTGGGTCTAATTCACAGTGAAACATTAAAGACATAAGGCTCTGTACAGGAAATGTAGGGCTCCCATATCTGAAGTGAATTATTGACACATCACTCTATTAGGGAGCCAGTTCATCTCCAATGGGCATGGGCCTTACTTCTAGGAAAGCATATTTTTTTTTCCCAATCTGGGGATTGGTCCAGTGAAAACATGGAATTCATACAATTATTTTGCTTTAAAAACATCAGAGTTTAATATAGACTCTGGCTTTTTTAGTCATGACTTGACTAGTTCCTTTGGGCCAAAAATTACTGTGACAGAGGGCAACAGAATAGATGCTCTTTTCCTAGTTGAGAAAGAAGAGCTTCGAATATACTTTTTTTCTGCATGTGTTTAAAAACAGAGAATGCTACCATGATAGCATGTCAAGAGTCAGAAATGTTCTTAATCTGTGCTGTGCTAATGCATGCTTTACATACTGTATAATTTTATTTTATTTATCCCAAAAAGCAGCTGGGGAAATTGTCCAAATTAAAGGAAACCAAAAAATGAATTAAGAGAAATTCATCTACTGACAGATCTTAAAAAAAAAAACAAACTGTTCAATGCTATCTTGAGACAGTGTCTTAGAACAGATGCACATGCTAATTAATTACAAGCTCTTAATTTGATAAAGTCCTTTTGAAAATGCAAATTCAGGGACAATTTCCACTGGTTAGCTTGAGTAGTCATGATACAAACAACTTAATTACCTTGCAGAATGTCAAAAGCATACTGGTCTATAACAAGTATTATTTGAAGATCTAAAGGATCTAACATTGTCTGCAAGAAGGAAAAAAAAAGTGGCCCCTTGGGCTGCAAGCATGAATCTGAAAGTTCCAAGCCAGCCTCAGGAAGTTTCCAGCTTTGATATATGTGTCTGACTGGGTTGATGTGCCCTGTGTTGATGGTCCCTGATGGTTGTGTGATCCTTCCACCCTCTCTTACTCCCCTTACACCCTCCTAAAGGCTACACACAGCAAAACCGTACACTGGGTTCTGGAGACAAGAGTTGGCTGAGGAACCCTGGAAGGTCAACACCCAAGGATGAATGCTTCAGCAAACAGCAGTAATAGACTCCTGCTACTGCTTCTCAGAGTCTGCTGCTCCCAAGTGGGGAGATGTCAGTGAAGAGTTAAGACTGAGCTTGCCGGCCAGGAACTCGATGATTCAAGATTTGAAACTGTAGCCAAATGATGGTGGTAGCTTGAGGGGATAAAAACCACCATTTGTTCTGTGCACAGGGGGTCTTTTCAAAAGTTCATGGAAATGTGCAGTATGAAAAACCTATGCATAGATCACAAACTTTTCTTGCACTAAAATGAATGTATCTTTTACTTCCATCTTTCCATGAACCTTTTGAAATACCCTTGTTTGCGCTGTTTGAGATCCTTGATTTCTTAGGTGGGATTTTTTTTTTTTTTGGACAGGCAGAGACAGAGAGAAAGGTCTTCCTTCTGTTGGTTTACCCCCCAAATAGCCGCCACGGCAGGTGCGCTATGCCGATCTGAAGCCAGGAGCCAGGCGCTTCCTCCTGGTCTCCCATGGGGTGCAGGGCCCAAGCACTTGGGCCATTCTCTACTGCCTTCCCGGGCCACAGCAGAGAGCTGGACTGGAAGAGGAACAGCCGGGACAGAATCCGGCGCCCCAACAGGGACTAGAAACTGGGGTGCCGGCGCCGCAGGAGGAGGACTAGTCTAGTGAGCCATGGCGCCGGCCTTAGCTTGGATTTAAAGTTGGCATACTACTGGAGAGCATTCTCTTATTGGGTAGAAAGCCAATAGACAAATTTTTTTCCTTGAAGACTGATTATTTTCTGTGTGTGTGTGCGCACACACACATATATGCTATCTTTTTTATTTTTAAAGGTCTAGAACCTTTTTGAAAGTGGCAATGGTTATACTTCTAAGGTGTTGAGAGCCTTCAAGCCTGGGCCATGTTTTATTAATCATTTTCCCCCATACCACATACAATGGTCTCTATCTTCCACGAGGTCCTCAAAGAGTATTTAATTATTTGACAGCATTTTTCAAATCTGTATTTTGTTTTCAGTGACTGTAGCTATGTGTTTAGATTAATTTTGATTTAACTCAAGTGCTTCTGAAGGGAAGGGATAACCTGCCAAAGATTCTACTGAGCTGGCCCCTTCAGATGTGAGTCAATTTCAGGCTATAAATTCTGAAACTCCCCTTTCTAAATAGCTACATCTACTCACAAGAAATGGTGTGTGAGCAATCTGCTAAGACTCTGTTACCATAATGCAACATAGCAGCAACAAGATGAAATTTCTTGATAGCATAAAGACTAAGGAATAGGAGCTAAGCCCTTTAGATTTTCTAATGAAGCAGCCGAGAATAAACATGGAGATGACACAGTGAAAGTAAAGGAAATTCATGACCTTCTCTCGGGTCATGTGTCTTTTCAAACACAATGGGATTATCTTCATTTCTTTCCTCTTATTTCCCTTTCTGGAACTACAATGTTTGGGCTATTATAATGTCCTAGGAGATGAGTAGGAAACTGTCTTCCAAGGATTAACAGAAATTTTAGATTTCTTTTTTTAAATTCTGAGAAGTAGAAATAAATGGTCCAATCACAAAATTAGGAACAGAGAACCTAAAATTCTTCCAAGAATATAATGGGTGTGGGTACAATTAAATGTGAAAAACAGAAAAAGGCAATAAAAGTATGAAGGAGGTAGAGAGAGAGAGAGAGTGACATGAAGCCAGTCAAAGCGTCAGCACCTCAGGGAAAGTGGTACAGCAATGGGTGGGGAGAACAAGCGAGACTACAGGTCCAGGGTCCGATGAGCTGCTACGAATGAACGGAAGGAGTTCACCCAGGTGAGCATGTCAGGCACACGGAACCACACACAGACCTCACCCCCATTTGACACACGCACCAGGCAGGCTGACAGGCAGCCACGCGTATTAGAAAGTAGTTTAACAGAGTAAAACCTTATCTTGTGGATTCAGTCTTTGGACAGATACTCCTGCTCCTGCAGCATGGGGAACATATTTATAGATGTCAAAAAAGTTATCAGTGATATTCAACGAGTCACTGACCAAACAGGCACCTATTTGACTGGATTATCATCCAGCCTTCACAGGCCAGCGGGTTCGGATTTCCTCAGCTTAAATCATTAGGCCAACAGTTTGCTTCATTTTGTGTTTTCTAAGATTTTTTTTTTTAAGAAAATGAAAAAAGTAACTACTTCTTTTCTAATTTTTTTTTTTGACAGGCAGAGTGGACAGTGAGAGAGAGAGACAGAGAGAGAGGTCTTCCTTTGCCGTCGGTTCACCCTCCAATGGCTGCCGCGGCTGGCGCGCGGCGCTGATCCGATGGCAGGAGCCAGGTGCTTATCCTGGTCTCCCATGGGGTGCAGGGCCCAAGGACTTGGGTCATCCTCCACTGCACTCCCTGGCCACAGCAGAGAGCTGTCCTGGAAGAGGGGCAACCGGGACAGAATCCGGTGTCCCAACCAGGACTAGAACCCGGTGTGCCGGCGCCACAAGGCGGAGGATTAGCCTAGTGAGCCGCGGCACCGGCTATTCTTTTCTAACTTCTGTTGGACTCTCTCACTTTCTGTCACTAGGCAAACCATGTATCTTTCTCCACCATCTTCTAAAATTTTCTACAAACTTTCCTAACTTTTTATTTTCTTTTTTCTTTTACAAATTTTCCCTCCCCTCTCTTTGCCAGGCATGTCTGGTGCCTTGTGGTCTCCCCTCTGAAGGGACTGGGCAAGTCACAAAATGTCCAAGCAGAAGTCACTTTCAGGATCACCCAGCTCTGCCCCCACCCCCCTCCTTTCTCAGGGAGGCAGACAGATGAGGGCTTTCTCAAACGCAAGCAGGAGTGGGCCTGGATTCCAGCACTCTCAGCATTTAGCTCATGCTCGCTTTAAGCAGCACCACGTGACGCGCACAGACGTATTTTAGCTACTCAATGGTTCCTGACATGTAGGCTTTGGCTTCTGGACAACAATAATAAAGGAGAGTCAGGTTTCCTAAGTGGTGGGATTGGAGAGGAGCTCAGTGGTGACAGTCCAAGGCCACCAGAGGACAGTGTGGCTCAGTGGCTCCTGTTCGCCAAGCCTGGCTCTGCTGCTGCTCATTAGGCAAGACCCTTCCAGCTCCACTTGCTTCAACTAAGAAACACAAGAAAGATGAAGCCAGGCTTGTGGCACAGCAGGTAAAGCCACCACCTGCAATGCCAGCATCTCATATGAGCGCCCATTTGTGTGCTGGCTGCTCCACTTCCCATACGTCTCTGATAATGCACCTGGGAAAGCAGAGGAAGATGGCCCAAGAGCATGGGCCTCTGCTAACCATGTGGGATATATGGAAGAGCCTCCAGCAGATGGAACATTCTCTCCCCCGCCCCCCACGGCTCTGTGACTCTACATTTCAAATAAACAAATCTTAAAACACACACAAGAGATATAACGACCACCTGGGTTGAGCTCTGTTGACTCAGGTTCATCAACATTTCCAGTGGAACTATTCTTAGAATTTCATTCTATTCAATTTTTGGGGTGAAACAGAAACCATGTGGTTAACATTTTAGCTGACAGACAACCTAAATCTCATTACCCTAGAGCTAAGATGAAAAAAAAAAAAGTAAAATGATATTTTAAATTATTGTGATTTAAAAATAAAATAGGATCTCTGCTATAATGTCTCAGAAGACAAGAGATAGAAATGTTCCAGAGACAGGTTCTGGAAGACGATCAGGCCCTTTGGTCAGAGGCAGAAGCCAGGACGGAGCTTGGGAACCTGGCTTTCTGAAGTCTGTACCACCCAGAAGAATCCCTATTTTAAGTTTATGAATATTATAAAAAATGACGTAATTCATTTCTACCTCAAAATAACTCACTTGGATTTTTCTCAATAACTTTTATGAAAGGCATATTTATAGACAGAAATTGATAACAGAATGTTTTAGGAAAAAAACTGGGGACATATCTCATGGAAGTAAGTTTAGAATGGGTGACTGTCAGTAATAAAGTTCATTCATGTTCTTATAAAAATATAAAAAGTGACATAACACATCAAAAGGCATAGGGTATTAATAAGCCCCACCTGACTTACAGTAAAAGTGAGCGAGGGAGAGAAGTCACTGTCAGATTTCAACTCACTGATGTCTACTTTGCAACCCTGTATCTGAAAGAGTGGCAAAAACCTACTGAGGCAGAGTGAGGACTCTAAAATTAGCTCATCCATTGAGGAGAGACAGGAGCCAGTGAGGACTAGAGAGGGGGAGGCGAGCCTGGGGCTGTGTTCTGGAGAAACAGCCCAGCTGGCATGAGGTGTGGGTTCCCTGACACAGGAGAACACAGATTCCTGGCTGTACATTCCAGGTGGGATCTACCTTCCAAAGCGCATCTAGTATATCCTGTTTCAGACAAGATCAACCAGCATAGAGGATATGTGTTCAGGTTCTGCTTTTCTTTGAAAAACTGACCTGGTATCATCAGGCAGATCTTCTGGGGTCTCCAAATAGCATTTCCTGTTGTGTGATCACAGAAAACTTCGTTTAACTAGACAGTCATAGCATTCCTTAAGGAGAGGAGTTAGAAAAACATAATGCTCAGTTATATGTGGTTGGAGCCGAGGTGGTGCCAAGAGGCTCTTCAATCATGTGTCTACTCCCAGAGAGCCACCACCTGGAGGGGAAGCAGGAAGCAGAAGGGCAGCTGTGAAGGGACAGAGGTTAACTACAGGGTTGCCTGGCTAATACCCGAGGACCTGGGAACGTGGGCCAGACGTTAGTGTTTGAAATGGGTCTCAGAGCTGTAGGACTGCAGCAACTGCCTGCAACTGGAAACGAAACCTAAAGAACACTTCCTTTTGTAAAATGTATATTATGGTGGATAGAAATGGCCACGTATTCTCCACAGCTTCTCCCATTAAGAGGTGGCGCCTACTTCCACACCCGTTGAATAGGGGCTCAAACTGTGACTTGAGGGATGGGTGACTACAGACTCTGTCCTTTGGTTTCCTACTTGCACCAAGAAGTGCAAGATGAACACCTTTATGGGGAGAGGTGCTTTCAGCCACCCTGCTTGAGTGACCAGATATGGGAGTGAAACCCAGCCCCAGTGACTGCCAGCTGACCATGGAAGAACGGTCCAGTCAACACACAGACTCCTGAGAAAGGACAGATCTTTATTGTTTGCAGCTATTTTGGGGGTAGCTTATTACCCAGCAGTGAATAAATGAAACAAGTATTTTGCTAATGCATGATGTATGCTGATTTAAATGATTACATTGGTGAGATATAAATTCATATTCACTAACATATTTCCTTGTCTTAAAAGAAAACCTTCTCAGAAATCCTGCAGTGAAAAAAGCACCTGCCTTGAAGATTTAAACCTGCTGTGTCCTTTGCACCAAAGAACATTTCTGAGTCTGCACAAGAAGCTTTTTCTCTCAACCTCTATAAATCTATAAATTCCTCATGTGGATAGAGTAATGATTAAAAAAACCAAAAAAACTAAAGTACAAATGTTTTGTCAAGAGCAAGCACATTACACACAGAATCTGCGACTGTGATTGCTACCCATAGACGATTTCAAGACTCAGTTGTTTTTCTTCCCTGCAAAGACATCATCTGCATCGAGTTTCCCCGATGAAAATTCTCTTATACAGGTGGCATTTGTACCTGCACATACATGAGGACAGGCAGAAAGGTACTTCCAAAGACCACAGGGGGCCTGAGTTCCACAAAAGTCCCACTTCCTGTCACTGTGTAGTGTCTAGGCCCACAGCCACTAATTCTCATTCCCTTCTCTTTCTTTCCCGAAAGGTGTGATGATCTGCCAATAGAAGAGGAAGGATGAAAAGACATAGGAGGATGCCTAGAAATCTACACCAAGATCAGGGAAGGGAGGATAGAATGGTTGAAAGTTAATCCTATCACACATAGAGATGATGCCTAGACAGGAGAACAGACACAGAAGAGCTCAAAATGAAGAAAGCGCCATTGGAAAAGGCAGAGATGCTGCAAGGAAAGAGGAAAACCCGTGATCAGTGGTAGATGGAAAACGCAGTCTCAGTGGAGAGAGATCCACACAGGCTAAGAACATCCAGAGAGCAGCATCTGCCATGCAGAGGAACTCAGCACAGGTCTGACGAACGAATACGTGAATGAATGAAATACACACCTGCACAGCTCTAGACAAAAATCCCTGATGGAACAAAACTCACACCGAAATAAGGCAGCTAGGGGCCTGAATGGGTGGAATCAACTCACTGGGAATGGAAATCCCATTTTTTTTTATTTGAAAGGCAGAGGTACACAGACAGAGGAAGAGGCAGAGAGAGAGAGGGATCGTCCATCTGCTGGTTCGTTGCCCAGATGGCTGCAATGGTCAGGGATAAATCAGGCCAAGGCCAGGAGCTTCATCTGGGTCTCCCACAAGCGTGGCAGAGGCCCAAAACTTGAGCCATGTTCCACTGCTTTTCCCAGGCTATTAACAGGGAGCTGGATTGGAAGTGGGGCAGCCTGGAATCCAAACAGTGCCCATAGGAAATGCTGGCTTCCCGGCTGAGCTTTACCCACCATGCTACAATGCAGGCCCCAGCAATTCCATTTAAATGAGAATGAAAAAGTGTGCAATTTATTAAGCTCAGGGAGGGCAGTTAACAAATTCCTTTTCTAATTTGTGGAAGTACAGTAAATTCTTACCAAACAAAAAAAAAAAAGGTTGCTACTTTCGTCAATGGTAAATTTCTACAGATAAATTTTCAGCTATTTTACTAACTGGGTCCTATCTGTGAAGGGCTTTCCACACTGAATTCACCATGCAATCAACTTTACTCTGGATTGGCTCTCAGTTATTAATAAATATACTCTTAAGGTCAAGTAATTATAAGATCTATCTATCCTATAATGTTCTTCTTTTTGATTTATATTTTATTAATTTGAAAGGCAGAATGACAAAGGGAGGGAGAAAAGATCTTCCATCCATGGAATCACTCCCCAAATGGCTTTAATGGCTGGAGGTGGGTCAGGTTGAAGTCAGAAGCCCAGAACTTCATCCTGGTCTCCCATGTGAGTGGAAGGGGCTCAAGTACTTTGCTTTGTCAGGAATATTAGCAGAGAGCTGGATCAGAAGCGGAAGAGCCAGGACTTGAAATGGCACTCCAATACGGAATGCTGGCATTGCAAGTAGTGGCTTAACCTCCTGTGCCACAATTCTGGCCCAAAAGACTATGCACTTAAGAAAGAAATTCTGCATGTACCAGACACACAAGAATAAAGTTACACATTTTTTCCTCTTAAAATATTACCACTCTTACCACATATTAAGCTTTCTTCTTTTAATTTCCATTTTTAGAGGACTGCTTGGTATTTCATTCTCCTATGAAAGTATGACCTGTAATCCTCTTTAACACGTTGGAACCCACTTAATATGCTAGGATAGCCTAGGCGTATTCTGCATTTACCGACTCATTTGGTTTTAGTGCTACACAGAGGGAAAGAAAAAGAAGATGTAATTCCTGACCTCTAGAAATATCTTTTTATTGGTGAGACACGACTATATGCATGAAACAGGAAAATGCCTGTAAGGCTATGCTTCACTGAGAGCATGGGAAAGGCAATGTTGGGAGTTCCGAGGGGTTGGGTAGGTGGACAGACTTCACAGACACACTGGAGCTTCACCGGAGTCTTGCAGGATGAACACTATGAGCCAAGGTAGAATGGAGAGATCCAGGCATCCCACACTGTGAGAGGTGTATGCAATGCCTGGAATGGAGGATTCTACAGTGTGAGGAGCACTGGGCCACAAAGAAGGGGGCTGGGAGAAAAGTGTGGGTTTTAAAATGAGACAAGGAGTAGGATCAGCACTGAACAGCAAGAAAGTACAAGAAACTCAAAATACTCATTCTTGTTCTCTTCTCTAACATATCAATCATCCTGGCTAAGAGGGTGCCTATCTATTCTTTCCTTGCTTCCTTCATTCATCAAAACACACAGGTTGACATATTACAAAATACTAGTTATAAGAGGCTGCAAATACTCCCTTTCCTTGAAAAATCATACAAAATAGCAAAGACAAAAAAAGATCAATGATTTCAGAATATTATGAAAAGTGCCTTGATGGCTGGTGCTGCAGCTCACTAGGCTAATCCTCTGCCTGCGGCCTTGCGCCCCGGGTTCTGGTCCCGGTTGGGGCGCCGGTTCTGTCCCAGTTGCTCTTCTTCCAGTCTAGCTCTCTGCTGTGGCCCAGGAGTGCAGTGGAGGATGGTCCTTGGGCCCTGCACCCCATGGGAGACCAGGAAGAAGCACCTGGCTCCTGGCTTCAGATCGGCGCAGCGTGCCGGCCGTGGCAGCCATTTGGGGAGTGAACCAATGGAAGGAAGACCTTTCTCTCTGTCTCCCTGTCTAACTCTGGCTGTCAAAAAAAAAAAAGTGCCTTGATAAAAAGATATAGGGGGAGTTACAACAGAGCAGACACACACAAGTTAGGGGCTAAAGATGAAAAACACTTCCAAGAGAAGGAACTGTGGTCCTGAGTGAGGGGCAGACCCGGTACAGGTGGGTGGGATGGGGAAGGAGAAAGCAGTCTGGGGAGAGGCAACTGCCAGTTGCAGAGCCCGGGAGAGCTGGGGAGGGGGCCTGGCGCGGGGGAACAAAGGCTGCGTGTGGAGAAGGGGCACAGCATGCATATGGGTCACTGATTATCAAAAATACAGGAAACCAAAGAGCTGTGAGAACTTCCCCCGGCTCTGCAAATCATTTACAGTGGGATTTCGAATGACTTCCTTCTCTGTGTTTTCAGTGTCATCGTTACAGGCACACTCAACTCTTCACTTCGAAATGCCCATGTCCAAATTAGGTCAATGCAGGCAGAAACATCTGAAGGTTTATGTTTACTGCACTCGCAGAAGCTTGGGAATAAAAGGGAAAGCATCTCGTTCCACCTCCTCTCCAAGGAAACATTGCTTCTAAGCATTCCTGGCAGGTGGCCACCCAGACAGGGAAAGATCTGCCTAGCGCCAGGGAGCTCAGTCTGCTTCAGGAAATGGTCCGATTCATTTCTGAACATCACTAGTTGCAAGGAAGCTTTTTTCTTAAACTGAGATGAAATATGTCTTCCTGGGACTACTACCCATTCTGACCCCCTAGAGGGACTGAAAAAATAGCCTACTGGGCCTCCCACACATGCAGATGGCGCAGACTGTATTTATAATCGTGGAGACAGAACTGTCCCTTTTCCTCACTAAAGGATTTCTGGGTGAACAACTGGCTCACGGTTTTGATTAATTAGGTTCTCCAAAACAATGTGCCACCTTTCTTTTCATGCAGACCTGGAAGGGACATCTGTTACTGTTACTAATGTGCCATTTTCCCCCATTACTGATTAGTAATACCTTATGTTTGCACCATACTTCACTCCTTTCCAAGCATCTCCACATAAATTATCGCATTCTAATGTCATAAGAAGGTTGCTGCACCTTCTTCTGTCAGTATATTATTTTAACAAAAATCTTCGTTCTTTGCTTTATGATAGAGGGTAGAGCATATGCCTCAGAGAGCCCTAGGTTTCTAATGGGCCAAAGACTAGGAGATAACAAAGGTCTAGCATATTTTAGGAGAATACAGAAGTAATTAAAAGAAGAAACTCTGGGGGCTGATGCTGTGGCGTAGTGGATAAAGCTGCCGCCTGCAGTGCCAGCATCCTATATGGGCGCCGGTTCCAGTCCGGCTGTTCCACTTCCGATCCAGCTCCCTGTGATGGCCTGGGAAAGCTGTAGAAAATGGCCCAAGTTCTTGGGCCCCTGCACCCATGTGGGAGACCCCGAAGAAGCTCCTGGCCATTGTGGCTATCTGGGACTGAACCAGCAGATCGAAGATCTCTCTCTCTCTCTCACTTTCTCTCTGCCTTTCAAATAAATAAATATTTTTTTTTAAACCCTCTGAATGTTTATTCTAATTACGGGCAAAAAAATTGAAACTTACCTTAACTATGGACCACAAATACTCCTGTCTTATCACATCATTTGTATAATCACAATTATTCACATGACAAACCCAGAGCTAAGAGCCTAGCACTGGGACCGAGGGAGAAGAGACTAGAAATGGAATTAAATGAAGTATGATTTTAACTCTTGGTATCAAATGTAGAACAAGAATTGAAACAATTATAATTTTACCCCAGAGATGACTTAGTGGTCAGTGAAAGACGGAGAGTAAGTGACAGCGAAGAGGTGGGAATCACGAGGTGGGAAAGCAGACTGGGACCCACATTTCCAAGTACAGTTTTTGTTTTCCCCAAAGCTAAGTGCCGAGGGCAAGCTCTATGTTGGTGCTTTGTGGAATGTGAAGGACAGCACCTTGAGAGCCATGTGTTCTGAAAAAAAGTCTGCTTCTCTAGGCCTAAGCCGACGTCTTGCACCTATGATTAAAATGACAGCAGCCTTTTCCACCCATCAAGCCAAAGACAGACGTGTTTGCAACTCCAGAAAGCACTGTAAGAACTGAAGAATCCTCTTGGCCTGGGGAGATGTGATTCCAAATTGTAAAGGGCTCCTGGGGAGTGGTTCTGTGAAGCATGCAATGTTTCACTGCACTGGACACGACGCTAAAGCACCTGCAGAATTCTCTGCAGTGGATCAAATGACTCGGCTACTCTTGAGAGACCTCGCTGCATATTTGCTTGTATTGTTCCTAGCCCTCCAAAGTGCACAAGCACCCCTACAACAAGAATCTATAAGGATTAACAATTTAACCTGACGACACCTGGCTTTGATCCGAGGAAGGATATATGTAAATACCAAGTAATGGTAACAGTTCAGTGATTTCTCCAGAGAAACTGGAAAGTGTTAGGTTTCCCATGGGAAAAACAAACTGAATTTTTTGAAACTGTACCTTAACACACAAGACAGGAGAACACTCAAGAAACTAATGGCAAACCAACCTTGTTGGCAGAGTACAGCAGCCATCCGCTGTGAGTCTGACTTGAGTTTCATAGCTATCCAGAGGGCACACGGCCTGCTGAACAGAGGGGCATTCCACAGTGCTGCAGTCCACGCTGAAAACTGAAAGAAGCAAACAGAGAGGCACCACTTACTATTAAGTTTACTTGCAGTTTCAGTCTCTGCATGCAACACAGGCTTTTGACAAACTTCCAAAGTTTCCTGGCTTCTCACAAACCTACTCCTAGTGCTGGCAATGCTACATATGTCCCACATTTTCTGTGAAAAGGCGGAGGTAGGGACAAGACATATAGGAGTTGAGATGAAGATACATATGGGGGAGGCAGTAGTGGGGGAGAGTTAACCCAATGTTGGTTACTAGGATGGTGACAGCCAGCCAGAGGTATTTCCGATAGAACAGCTCAAGAGATAAACAAGGGACTGTTTTTGCTTAAAGCATTTATCTATTAAAGTTAACAAAAACAAAAAACCAAGAACTAACCATGGGGTTAGAAACTTGCAAAGAAGAAACCATGACATCCTAGACGTGTTCACAGACCACATTAGAAATGCTGCCACAAGAGCAAGGATGTTAGAAATAATATGAAGCAAGAAACAGCTGGGACACGACAACAAATCAAATGTTGGCAAAGAAGGTGAGTAAACAGTCAAAGATGACTTAGCACATGCTACAAAGTCAAGGGGATGGATGGCGGGGCATTGGCAAGGAGAAAGATGGGGGCTGAGTGCTTCGTTATGAAACTGCTGGCACGTTGATGCAATATTTATCTAAAGTTAACTTTGTTTTATGTATGACGATTGCTTTTAAATGTAATACTTTAAAGTGATAGACCTACAAATGAGGGCTCTGGTATTCACTGGGGGAATGAAGCAAGTAGCCACAGTACCAAAAAAAATGTTTAGCCCCATCTCCCCCGTGAAATGTATATTGAAGGAAAAAAAAAATGAGGAGAAAAACACACCCCCCTGAAGGTGCTCATGTACCAGTGGGTGATCCCTCCGAGTCTCTGACTAGAAAGATAGATGTTAGGCTGCAATTAGCCCCAGCTGGCAGACAGGCACCATACCGATGAGAATGCTCATCTGTGCATGAAAGGGGAAGCCAAGGGTAGTCGACGCGAGACTTGCTACCCTCTGGTGCAGAGGAGCTGGGCTGCTGAGACACAGCTCGCGCGTACCTGGTTTGCACTCATAGAGGTCACAGCACTCTCCCGGCTTCCCTGAGGCTTTGGACACTAGTATGTTCAGGTATCTCGGCTGGCAGACTTTGCGCAGACAGCCCGCAGGATTGCACACGCAGCGGCTGGGCAAGGGACAGCACTCCCCGGGAGGAGCATAACCCTCGATCAGAATGGAATCTTCAGGACAACGTGGAGAGAACTGGACTTCGCAGCGGGCCTTGGAGCAATCTGGCTTCTCTTCTAAATGGGAGAGAAAGAATTTAGCTCACGCCCAGGGCAGTATGGGGCACTTTCGTCAGAGGCACAGACAGCCCTGATGATCTGCTTACTAACCAAGGAAGAAAGCACTGAAAGGAATCAGGTGAACAGCCTCAATCTTCGTTTAGCCAGCCACGGAGGTCTTTCCCAAGATGTGCCCCTTACAACAAAATACGAGCCTGGAGTTCTTTTCTTTTCTATCTTCCACTCACTTGTGTTGAACAATCAATGTCTAGCGCAATGACCAAAACGAAGAAAGCCAGAGAGAAGATGCATCCACAGTACCAAAGATCTGAAAACCGGACTCAGTGACTAACAAAAAGATCTTTGAATTCAAAAGGGCTCTAAGAGCTGTTCTTTGAAAACAATACATATTTAAACACCAAACCAGACTCACAAATAAATCCAGGCCACTTCAGGGACTGGAGAAAATGTGCATAATAATCAGCATGGAAGAGCTCTCCTTCAAAGTCCAAGTTTCAGGGAGATGAACTCATTAAGATTATGTGATGCTATCATGTGGCAGCTTCGCCAGATGGATAATGAGCCAAATTCCTATGTGGTTTCCCTAAACAACAGTTGGTGTATTCCTATGTCTAGCAGAAATCCTTCAAATGTACCACATTCCCCTTTCTCTAATGTTACCTGTTGACCTTCAGTTTTAAAGATGGGAAAAATGAAATCAAGGTTGGTGTTACCCAAGCCTTAGCTTCTGGAGCCCCAGGACGTGGCTTGGTTCCTTGGTTTAAGCTTTTAAGAAACCTTCACCAAAATAGGGTCCTTGAAGAAAAGATAGAAATAAAGCGAAGGATATCAGGGCACTTGAGTGGTGGTGATAGTGGGGAGTTCAGAAAACACCTGCTGAAAGTGATGACATGCATAGTACTGGGGTACCTTTCCAAAACCCTAAGACAGAATCAGAGTTGGCTTAGACCCATGAGGTCACCTGGCGGAGGTGCCTCATTTTATAGACAAAGAACCTGAGGCCGAAGACTCAAGTGGCCTGCCTTACAGGTTATGAAATTAAAGCAACAATGTGGGTCTCCTCGCTGCCGGTTCACTCACTCTTAACAGCACTAATGTGTCTCTTTCCAAAACCAAGGCTGTTTCTCCAGCTATTTTCTAACTTAATTGTTGTGCCTTTCATTCTACTGGCCATTTTCTTTGCCTAACTAACTATATTCCTTGTCTCGTTCAACTTAATACAAGAGATCCTTCATACTCACAGTCTTAGTAAGTTCACTTGAAAGTATTTATTGAGCACTTGGGATATACATCAGTGAAAAGAACACACACAAATCTCTGCCCTCAAATGCTTACAAGGCAGTGGAGGGTGGCAAAACAAACAATAAATAAATATTGTAAATAAGTTATGTAGTAGCAAAGGGAGTAAAATAAGAGAGTCAAATACAAGGGAATTGGAGTACCCAAAAGTCAGGCATGGGGAGGAGCAGTTAGCATTTGGTCAGCATTAAGAGTGAGAAGCTGATGTGTGAATACAAGACGACACCCCTGAGAGGAGAGCAGCTCGGCTGCGGAACAACTGGCCTGTGGCTGGGCCTCCTCCAGCAGGAAGGAGGTCTGCATGGCCGGGGCGCAGGTGAGTGACAGGAGACCAGAAGGGCTACAGGGGACCTCATCTGATCATGCAGGGCCCGTAGGCCACTTTGAAGACTGCAGCTTCCACTCAGATAAATCAGAGCTTTGATTATGTAGGAGGATGCAGAGCAATTCAGAAGAATAAGTCTCCTCTGGGAACAGCAGGGTGTCGGGATCCTGGAGCGACACAGAATATCTAGAGAGAGAGGAGCCTTGAGAGCACCCGGGAAAGGCATCTGGAGAGAAAGAAAAGGGAGGCAGACAGACACAAGCATTATTCTCCACAACTGCGGCGCGGGTGTGCTGATGGGATGAGAGGAGGTGGTTCAACTCTTAATATTCTTGACCTTGCAATTGCCCTCTTGTGATCCTGCCACTTCTCTGCACCTGGGCCTCATGGGGCTACACTCTTCTGCAGGACTCTGGCCTCCCCCTGGTAATTAACATGCTGACATGCAATCAGCAGCTAAAAGCAGGGTGGAAAGTAAAACACCTCTGTCCTAAGCGCAGAGGTCGCTAACGCCACAAGGTGAGGTGTTATCTGCTCCATTTTGCATATGATGAAACTCAAGTTCAGATAAGTCAGGTTACTTGCCCAAGACCCCACAGCTAATAAATGGTGATGTAATGGTTTGCATCTTGGTCCATCTGGCTCTGACTACACCTCTCTGCAGTAACATGCCTTGTGTCTCAGGAATCACCAGTGTGCTTTGTATTCAACCTTGTTCTTGCCCCACTTTCATCATACTTTATTTCTTGGGGTTCAACTTCTTTCCTGATCAGAGCCATAATTGCTGTGAATACTTTCCAGTTTGGCTGGGTCCCTGTTCCTTCTAATCCAGCTCTATCTCACTGCAAGACTAGGTGAAGCTACATAGGTTATACTCTACGTAGGCCTGTGCCAAACAGTTGTTACCCCAAGGTGAGAGGAGCCAATTATCCCACCTTCATCCTTACAATCTCAAGGGAGAGAACCTGATCAGGCAGTAAGGAACTCTGGTCTCAGATCACCAGCAGTGCAGGGTGCACTAAACCAAAGAGCACGGAACAGAAGATAAATCTTAACTGTATGGAACTGAGTTGGATTTGTAAAGTACATTCTGCTGTTTATTGGCAAACACAAACATACTGTTTTATAGTGAAGAAAAACTCGGCAACTTTAATTGCCAATAGCACTCAAATCCAACTCTTGTTAATTTGCCATAATTAACTTACTCTGTTTCACCTTCTATCATATTCTACAAAATATTGGGCATGCATAATCAGACTTCTCAAACATATGCTTCAAATTAAACATGTTTCTATTAAAACTCAACGTATTAGCTCTTCGTAGACACTCAGCTCTTTTTGTTTTGTTTTTAAATTATTTGTGAGCGAATAAGACTGACAGAGAAAGCTCCCATCCACTGGTATAGGAGGTTGTAGCCCCCTGGTGAGGCTGGGCTAGGAGCCTGGAACTCAATCCAGGTATCTCACACGAGGGGGTTAAAGACCAGAAGACTTAAGCTGCCTCTCTGCAGCTAGTAATGTGCATCAGTAGGACGCTGGAATTGGGAGCTGAAATAGAACTTGAAACCAGGTACTCTTGATATGGGATATGAGTGTCTCAATGGGTGGCTTAACCGTGGTGCCAAACACCTGCTCCCTGTGTTCTAACAGTCCAAACATTGTCACCATGTGCTGTGTGTCTGGTGGTTCAAATCTCAAGAGATTTATTTACTTACTAAGAAAGACCCTGGCAATACAGGTAAGACAGGAAAGCTAACACAAAACTGCCTCATCCCAAAATGAATCAGAGATGAAGGGATCTAACAATGTTAAAAATGAAGCTTTAGTCTTATTAAATGCTTTTCAGCTTTTCCCAAGAGGTCATATTGGCTTTCTCTTTAATTTATTAATATAATTAGATTTTAAACTATCATAGTGTTTGAAAAAATAAACTGTTTTTGAAGATCCTGCTGAACACAGATTTTTAGATTTATGAACTTGAGTAATATTCATGTTTCTCTCTCTCTCGGTGCTGATCTTATCCAACAGAATTACATGAACTCCTTCAATGAACTGCTTAACATTCTACTACTTCCTTTGTTGTAAAATAGTTTAAATGACACGAATTAAGTATTCTTTGATGTTTTCAAGCAATCCACCTGTGTGTGAAACTATCTGAACCAGGTGTATTTCTTAAAGGGGAGGAGAGTTGACTTCTTTTGGACTACTTCTTAGAATTATCTTTACTAAAATTTTAGTAAAAAGTATAAACCCATCTACATTTTTAAAAAAATTTATTTATTTAAAAGGCAGAGTTAAAGAGAGGCAGAGACAGAGAGAGAGAGACAGAGAGAGAGAGAGAGAGAGAGAGAGAGAGAGAGAGGTCTTCCATCTGCAGGTTCACTCCCCAGTTGGCCACAATGGCTGTAGCTGAGCTGATCCAAAGCCAGGAGCCTAGAGATTCCTCCAGGTCTCCCAAGCCAGTGCAGTGGCCCAAGGACTTGAGCCATCTTCTACTGCTTTCCCAGGCCATAACAGAGAGCTGGATTGAAGTGGAGCCGTCTGGACTTGAACTGGCCCCCACAGGGGATACTGGCACTGCAGACTGGGGGTTTAATCCACTGCACCACAGCTCTGGCCCAATCCACCTACATCTTCAAACTCACTTCAGAGATCACTCACTAAGCTTTCCTTTCCACAGTTTGTGCATTTATCTGTTCTCAGTTTTAAAAACTCTTTCTTCTTGGTCTTTCAGATTATTTTGTTAGCATGGCTCAACTGTATTGACACTAATGCCAGTTCACTTCTATTTCTCTTTGGTTTTATTGAAAATACAATTTAAAAAAATTGAGGAAAGGAAGTAGGGAAGAGGGGGGCAAGGGGCAAGGGGGCAAGAGCTCCCATCTGCTGGTTCACTCCCCAAATGCCCATAACAGTAGGGACTATGTTGGGCCAAAATCAGGACTTAGGAAGTCAACCCAGGTCTCCCACCTGGTTGGCTGGAACCAACTACTCGAACCATCACAGCTGCCTCCCAGGATTAACACTAGCAGGAAGTTGAAATCAAGAGCTGGAGACAGCGGGCTGCTCTGTGGCATAGTGGGTAAAGTCACCGCCTGCAGTACCAGCATCCCATATGGGTGCCAGTTCAAGTCTCAGCTGCTCCACTTCCAATCCAGCTCTCTGCTATGGCCTGGGAAAGCAGAAGAAGAGGGCCCAGGTTCTTGGGTCACTGCACTGGCTTGGGAGACCTGGAAGAGGCTCCTGGCTTTGGATCAGCTCAGCTCCAGCCATTGCAACCAATTGAGGAGTGAACCAGCAGATGGAAGACCTCTGTCTCTCTGCCTCTCCTCTCCTGTGTAACTCTGCCTCTCAAATAAAGAAATCTTTAAAAAAAAAAAAAAAAAAGAGCTGGAAACTGTTACTGAACCTAGATACCCTCTTGTGGGATGTTGGGGTGACCTAACTGCGAGGCCAAACCCCTGCCTTCAAATACTCTTACTTATGGTGCCAATGCTTTAATCAAATATTGCTTTGGTTAGATTCCATTTCTTGATATGTATTTTTCATGTGACATATTTCTAAATAATATACAACTCAGCTGGCGCCGTGGCTCAATAAGCTAATCCTCCGCCTGCGGTGCCGGCACACCGGGTTCTAGTCCCGGTAGGGATGCTGGATTCTGTCCCGGTTGCTCCTCTTCCAGTCCAGCTCTCTGCTATGGCCCGGAAGGGCAGTGGAGGATGGCCCAGGTCCTTGGGCCCTGCACCCGCATGGGAGACCAGGGGAAGCACCTGGCTCCTGCCTTCAGATCAGCGCGCTGCTCCGGCCACAGCACACCAGCCGCAGTGGCCATTGTGGGGTGAACCAACAGAAAAGGAAGACCTGTCTCTCTCTCTCTCTCTCACTGTCCACTCTGCATGTCAAAAAAAAAAATAATATACAACTCAACTTTGGTTTCCTCCTTAAAGACTCTTAGTGCCATTAAATTTCTGAATAGGTAGATTTTGGGGAACTCTGTTTTTGATTTTAATTTATAGCTTTACTGCCTCATTGCCAGATAATGTATTCTGTACAGTTGTCTACTCCTGTTAATTTATTTTAAAAATTTTCATTTATTTGACAAAAACAATGAGAGTGAGTGAGCATGCACAAACAAGTGCCTAATTTTCCATTTGTTGATTCAACTCCTCAAATACCTGCAACAGCCATGGGTGGGCCGGGTAGAAACCAGGAGCCTAGAACTTTGTGGTGAGTCCTACCATGTGGGTACCAAGGACCCAGGTACTTCAAACATTACCTGCTGCATCTTGGAATGTGCATTAGCAAAAAGCTGGATCAGAAATGGAGAAACAGGGACTAGAATTAGACACTGTGATATAAAAAGTGGATGTCCGAAGTGGTGACTTAACCACTGCTCCAAACACCTGCCCCTTGAGTCCTTTTGTTTTCTTCTGTTTGCGTTTCGGTTTTGGCACATGTGTGTGTATGTGTGGCCTAATGGCACATTTAAAAATACGCAAGTATTTGAAAAGACTTGCATCCTTTGTTTACTGAATACAAACTTGGTCTATTAAATCCAGCTTGTTAATTTCTGACAATCAGAAAACCTACCCCTTGCATTTTTTTTCTGATGTGCAAGAGGGATTTATAGAAATTTCCAACTATAAGCCAGGCAACTCTCCTGGTATTTCTAACAGTTTATTTTTCAAAGCTGTGTTGTTAACTTCATCAACAGCAGGCTTATGATTTCAAACCTGTTATGCTGACATGGCAAATTGTAAAATCACTCTATCAAAGATCTTAGTGTCCTTACATCTACATGTTTCTTCTTATTTTGTAACTGCTGACTTCCTTGACTTTTGTCTTCTTTCAACCTAATATTCAACTTTCAATAGATTACTTAGGACCCTTCTGGATCAATATCCTCTGCTTTGCCAACCAGTCATCAGCCTGTCACTCACATCCAATATAATTACTATGGCATCAGGAATTGTTTTTCTGATACCTTCTTCCTCAGCTTGCTTCTAAATAAATGCTTCTTGCTTCTAAATAAATTTATTCTTCTATGTTTCTATTCCATCTTTCTTTCATAAAGAAATAAGGAGACAATTATAGTCACACCATGAATATACCATCAATTAAAATGCTTCTCTGACATTATTATTATTTTTTTTTTTTGACAGGCAGAGTGGACAGTGAGAGAGAGACAGAGAGAAAGGTTTTCCTTTTGCCGTTGGTTCACCCTCCAATGGCTGCCGCGGCTGGTGCGCTGCGGCCAGCGCACAGTGCCGATCCGAAGGCAGGAGCCAGGTGCTTATCCTGGTCTCCCATGGGGTGCAGGGCCCAAGCACTTGGGCCATCCTCCACTGCACTCCTGGGCCACAGGGGAGAGCTGGCCTGGAAGAGGGGCAACCGGGACAGAATCTGGCGCCCCGATTGGGACTAGAACCCGGGGTGCCAGCGCCACTAGGCGGAGGATTAGCCTGTTGAGCCACGGCGCTGGCCAGACATTACTTTTGAATATTAAAATTTGAGTTCTCTCTAGATTCTTTCCCCATGGTATCTAACAAATCTACATTTGAAATTTACGTTAAGTAACACAAGCTTTTGCTCAGGCAACACAGCAAGTGGCATTCAAAAAAAAAAAAAAAAAAAAAAAAGAAACATGTCCCAGTTTGGAAAGACCAAGTGACAATATCACTTATAGTAGAAGCAATTAAGAGAAAATAAACTGATTTCATCATATTAACAATCTTCCCTTAAGAGGTTAGCCCTCAGGGGCTGGCACTGTGGCATAATGGGTTAAGCTGCTGCCTGCAATGCCAGCATCCCATATGGGTGCCGATTCAAGCCTCAGCTGCCTCACTTCCAATCCAGTTCCCTGCTAATGCACCTGGGAAAGCAGAGGAAGACAGCCCAGGTGTTTGGGCCCCAGCCCCACGTGGGAGACCCACATGAAACACCTGGCTTAGGCCTGGCCCAGCCCCAGTGGTTGCTGCCATTTAAGGAGTGAACCAGTGGATGGAAGATCTGTGTCTGTCTCTCTCTCTAACTCTGCCATTCAAAGAAATAAAATAATTTTTTAAAAACAGGTTAGCCATTAAAAATTGATGGGGCACCCTGTAATAAGTAATTCTACAATAACAATGAAAAGTTTCTAAACAATCCTTGTTACTTTACCCTGTATGAAGCAATCATGCCGATTTCTAAACTTCCTCCAGACTCATTATCAACAGAGAAAGTACAATCATAATCTAAAAGGAGCAAATGCATTCAAGAGTTTTGTGGTTAAACACAAATTAAAGAAAACAAAAATGCAAATGAAAAACAACTAGACGGGAAGAGAAAAAAAATAAAAATCATATTGTCAGGGCCAGTGCTGTGGCATAGTGGGTAATGCCGCCGCCCTTCAGTGTTGGCATCCCATATGGGCGCCGGATCATGTCCTGGCTGTTCCACTTCTGATCCAGCCCTGTGCTATTGCCAGGGAAAGCAGCAGCAGAAGGCCCAAGTGCTTGGGCCCCTGCACGTACATGGAAGACCCAGAAGAAGATCCTGGCTCCTGGCTTCGGATTAGTGCAGCTCCGGCTATTGCAGCCATCTTGGGAGTGGATGGAAGATCTCTCTCTCTCTCTGCCTCTGCCTCTCTGTAACTTTGCCTTTCAAGAAAATAAATACATTTAAAAAAAATTATATTGCCAGATTATTGTTATTTCTACTTGAATTTTGTAAAGTCCCAAACATGTAAAATCAAAGTTTTCTTCCATTTCAAAAATCTCCTGAAACAGGTCACTTAAAGTAACAACAGATATGCTGTACACTTACAAATGAAAGGCAGCACAAAACGCACAAGTAAAATTTAGAAAGTAAACTACAAAGTCCAGGTTGCTGGATATTCCATCTGTTCCCAAAGTCTAAGCTAACTCTGTCTCTCATGTACACACACGCATATGTACATACACACACAGCAGTTACATATTCACTCAGATAATTCCTGGAGTTCCAACTACTTCCCTGATTATTTAAGGGATCTTAAATTTGGACCAGATTTGAGATCACAGAATTTCGTAGGTCCAGCAAAGTCACTGTAGAGGAGCTCTGGCATCAGCCTATGGTGTCACAGGGGCTCCCAGGCCCTTGCCAAGGTAGGGAGGTGAATGCCCTCATGTGGCTAGCTGGAGCACAATCTAGGAAGTTCTCTGCCAACTCTTTCACTCATTCATTCAACAAATACCAACTGAATGACTTCCATATACCAGTGGTTCTAAGCACAGGGCTCAGAGCAAGCAATGAATGAAACAAAGTCCTTGTCTTCCTGGATTTGTAAATTCTGAGGGAGACAGACAATAAACAAAGAGCTACACAGCAGAGTGTCAAGTCCTGACAAAGACTGTGAAACATCAACAACAATGCAGGTGCACTACATTAGCCAGGGGAGTTAGGAGGGTTTTTCTGAGGACACTGCATTTGCACAGGGACCTGAATGAAAGAAAGGAGAAAGCATGCATGCGACAGGGCAAGAGTGTTTCAGACACAGGGAACTGCAAGAATAAAGACATGGGGGCAAGAGGAGCTTACTCTTCAGGAAGAAAAGTACACTGCTTGATTATTAAGAAATCTAACATGGTGTAGTAACAGGTAGAAAATACCAATTAGACTCAGGAGAACGCGATTTGATGGCTAATGTTTCTTACTAAGGATTCAGTTCTCACACTAGAACAATGAAAGAAATTTCCACTAATTGAGCACCTTTTCTGTCTAGACACGTCGTCTCTACTCATTCTCAAGCACTTTAGCAATCCTGTGTGAAGAGATTACATCTTCATCTCTACTTGACAGATGGGGAGACAGAACCAGCGGAGCCACGAGGCTTGACCAAGGTCATAAAGCTGTGGCGGAGCTGCCCAGACCCCAAGTTTTCCTGTTGGTCTCCAATGCTAAAAGCGAAACAGCTTCAACCTCTCTGGGTCAGCTTTTCCTGTATCTGGATGTTTAGTCAATGGCTACATTTTTACTGAAACAGAGTATCAAACTAATTTGGAAGGATCCAGAGGGTCAGGGGCTCAGTCAGTCCTCATTACTTTCTTGCTGGCTGTCCTATTTTATTTGCTCCTTGGCCTCTGAGCTATCATGAGATAAAAGGAGGGGCTTTCTTGTATTTGGCATTATTTTCTCCTGAGAACTTGTATTACAAATGCAGTACGTATGTCATCCCTACACTTTTAAATCTGGAGACTGACTCCTTTAAAGTTACACTGTGAATTCTTTTCATTCACATTCCATGATTTTATCATAACCTTTTTTGGCAAGCTTCGCTGTGAAGACTTGTTCCGCACAATCATAACCCCAAGGGGAAAAAATTAGGCTTGTTGACACAGTCCCAGAAATATTTCATATTTCAGCTCGTTCCGAAACACCCACTGTACTTTCCCAGAACTTCTTTTATTCTGAATTCAGTATTTAACAGCAATGGAATCTACATGGGGCCTTTTTATGCTGGTTTGCTAAAGAGGACATATTAAATTGTTTTCAATTACCTAATAAAGTTAGCTTGCATCACAGTGGAGTGTAAGTTAGCCAAATACAAAGAAAAAAAATGATCTGTAAAACTGCAACATGTGAAACTTTAATCATTCATTCTCAACCTTGGCTGTGCATTAGTGTCAATTACAAAGCTTTTTAAAAAATCACTGTAGGATTCCCACCTCAAACCAATTATATCAGAAGAGGCCTGGTTATTAATATTTGTCTCAATAGCTCCTCTGGCGATTCTGCCGTGATTAGGGCTGAGAACCCTATCTTCCTCCTTCAAGCAAACTGAGAATCTTTACAATGCAGCTCACTAGGATGGCAGAGCTTTGCAAGAACATGTTCAAACATGGCAAATCCTGCTGGCCAAGTGCCGAAGAATACACTGACCCCTCCAGATATCTACCTGCCACCAAGTGCTTGAGCTGTTTGTTGAGCATTACAGCACCACTAGGAACCTCCTGGACTCCACATCTCTTCAACACACAGTATCAGAAGTGGTTGACAATGATGCTTTGTATTAGAGCTACTGCTGTTGCACGTATGGCTCCTGAACTGGCAGCCTCAGTGTCAAAGGTAACCAGAAACTTAGACTGCATGCTAGATGCACATAAAGTGTGAGACAAACTGTTCTAGAATGATGGTCCTCAAACCCTCATCTTGGACCAGCAACATCAGCATCTCCCAGGAACCTGACAATTCTTTTTTTTTTTTTGGACAGGCAGAGTTGGACAGTGAGAGAGAGAGAAAGGTCTTCCTTTTCCGTTGGTTCACCCCCCAAATGGCCGCTGTGGACAGCGCGCTGTGCCAATCCGAAGCCAGGAGCCAGGTGCTTCTCCCGGTGTCCCATGTGGGTGCAGGGCCCAAGGACCTGGGCCATCCTCCACTGCCCTCCCGGGCCACAGCAGACAGCTGGACTGAAGGAAGAGCAACCAGGACAGAATCCGGCACCCCAACCGGGACTAGAATCCGGGGTGCTGGCGCCGCAGGCGGAGGATTAGCCTAGTGAGCCGCAGCGCCGGCCAAATCCAAATTCTAAGGCCCTACATCAGTCCTAATCTCTAGGGGCAAGGTCCCAGCAATTGGTGTGATTTTCATGCGTACTATACTGCCACCACTGCACATTAGCATGTCCTGGGAAACTCAGAGGCCACTCCAGACTCAGTCAGTCCAAACTACTGGCAGCAGGACTCCTGGAACAGTGATTCTGAAAAGTTCCCCAGGTGATCCCAGCGCACAACAAGGTTGATCCACTGAATACCCCGCCTTCACCCATCCAGCCTCCACTCTCTCAGGGGATTCAAAACTGCTGTAATTCTTAATCTTCCTGCAAGAAATCAGAGCTTCAAGGGAAGAGGAGAAAACAATCTCAGCAAGGCTTGCAGTATTTTCCTCTGATGGTAGGTGGTGGGGTGGTAGCAACAGGGAGTAGGGGAACCAGAGCCCAAATGTGGCCACAGGCATCCTACTACATTTTAAATCATTGTTAGCAATTTCTTTTTTTTAGAGTTTTGAATCCAGAGACATTTTATTTGATCATCTGTTAATTCATGCCAGGAAAACATATTCAATTGATTTCTAGAAGAACTTGACATTAAAATCAGACATATATATTCATATACCACAACTAATTTCAAAAATTTCTCAATGATGTATTTTTAAAAATCAGGCAATAAAATTAGACCTAAGACTGGTTTAGATAAATGTACAAAGAACTGAAGATTGGCTTCAGAAAGATTAATTTTACTTAATAAACATAGTTCTTCCTGAATACCACATCCCCTTCTACTATAACCACGAGCCCACAGAAAAGGAATCCAAATGATTAGAGAATGGGACAAATGACTAATGAGGGAACCTAAATGAATTAAATTTGTATAGGCAGCTCAGCAAAGTCTTAAAAACACTCTTCATAACAGCTTGAAAATGTCACAGAGGCATAAACACTAGAAATGGAGAACTCCCCAGGGTGGTGTTGAACGGAAGGCAACATCCATTACAGAACACAAACAAAGCCTCCTGGGGGCCTAGGGACTCCACAGCTCTGGATAGGTGCTTTCCACACTTAGCTGTTTCCTCCTCTGATGAAGGGATGTTGCAACTTGGTTCTTCCTTTGTATAATCATGACATGGATTTGCAAAACTGTGCTAGAATTTCAGGTTTTAGGTAAGAATGAAGGGTCTGATGCTCCTCATCTGAAATGATGGGCAGCCTCCCAGGGATGTCTTCAATGAACAACTCCTGCCAGAAGTCCTGTGAGCTCTTCCTATGCAATCAGGTTTCAGGGACACTGGGCCCCTGCTCAGGCAGCAAAGACCAAGGAACACTTGCTGAATTAAAGCAGTAGCCAGCCATGGTCAAGAAAACTCTAGGATTTGTCAACACTCTAGGGTTTTCATAGTATAGTAGAAAATGTCATTTTAAAAAAATAAGAAACAGTACATCAAGGGTATGATCAATAGTACTGTCAATAAATTCCCCAGTCCCAAAGACGGCCTATACATTTCAAAACTCTTTAGAAGGACTCCAAAGAATATTGTGGGCTCATCTGAGGTCTTTAGAGGTTCCTGGGAGTGACTCTATTTGTGCTATAAAAATGATATATCAAGAAGACAGGGCGGCACTGAACAGCATGAATAAAGGACAGGAGACAGTGCAGCAGAACACACTGTTGCTATTCTGTCCTTGCTGACGACAGCAGCCGCAAATAAAGAACAGCAGCTCTTTCACTGTAGGACCAGTAGCTCTCACCAGGGTTTGTACATTCTGAAAAAAAACCATGTAGCTAAAATTACAGAGAGATTTTTGGAAAAATATTTTGGCCATTGATTTTTTTTTCTGCTTCTCCCTCCTTTGGGGAAAAAAGAAATATATTTATTCAATTGACAGGCAGAGAGAGAGAGAGGAAGGAGGGGGGAAGAGAGGGAGAAAGAAGCGATATCATCTTTATCTGCTGGTTCACTTTCCAAATGTCTGCAATGGCCAGAAGTAGGCCCAGACTGAAGTCAGAACTGGGAACTCAATCCAGGTCTCCCATGTGGGTGGCAGGAACCCCACCCCATACTTGAGCCATCACCTGCTGCCTCCCAGGATCCGCATTAACAGTAAGCTGAAATCAGGAGCTGGTACCAAGGATTGAACACAGGCAATCAGGTGTGGGATGTGAGACTCTGTCTTTTGAACTGTTATGTCACTGAAGGTAATTTACTTGAACAGTTTTCTTGTCATTTAACAAAGGTTACTTATAAGTTACTTCTTTTCTATACGGGAATCACGATAGCCAGTGGTTTATCACACAGGTTTAAGAGTCAGGAAGAACTACGTTCCAATCTTAGCTCTTTTACAACTGACTGTGTGATCTTAGGTAAGGTTCTTGACCTCTCTGGGTCAAAGTTTCCTCTGGGTTGTTATAGTAGTTAAGCAAGGTGTTACGCCTTGCAAGTAGCCCTATGCCTGGCACACCTGGATGCTCAGCATTATCATCATCTTTAATTACCAGAGTCAGACAAATCTCACGTGTGCACATGTATATGTGTGTAAGCATCACTTGCAAATACTGTCATCTTCAGCAAGTCACCTAAATTCATGAAACGCCAATATACTCATGTGTTAAATGGAGCAGACAATACTTATCTGCAAGACTGCTTCAGAGTAAACAATGCATACATTTAGATGTTTAGTACTGATATAAAACATAAGATATGTAAGTAAAAAAGCAGTTGATGTTTATATAAACGTGTGTATACATGTGTGTGCATGCATACATAAGTGCTTTTTTTAAAAAGATTTATTTGAAAGTCAGAGTTACACAGAGAGAGGAGGAGAGGCCATAGCAGAGAGCTGGATTGGAAATGGGGCAGCTGGGACTAGAACTGGCACCCATATGGGATGCTGGCACTGCAGGCTGTGGCTTTAACCACTATGCCACAGGTCCGGCTCCACCTAAGTACTCTAAGCCCTTGTGTTTGCTCCCTAGTCTGTCTTAAATCCAGTGCCTAAGGGCCAGTGTTGTGGTGTAGCCTGTAAAGCTGTTACCTGCGACAACAGCATCCCATATGGGTGCCAGTAGGTGTCTCGGCTGCTCCATTTCCAATCCAACTCCCTGCTAATGCGCCTGGGAAAGCAGCAGCAGATGGCCCAAGTACTTGGGCTCCTGCACCCATGTGGGAGACCTAGATGAAGTTCCTGGCTCCTGGCTTCAGCCTGGCCCAGCTCTGGCCGTTGAGGTCATTTGGGAATTTAATCAGGGGATGGAAGTGCGCTCTAACTCTGCCATTCAAATAAATAAATCTTTAAAAAAATTCAATGCCTAACATGAAGTCCCAGAACACAGATGTGATTATTAAATGTTTGCTATTCCTGATAAAGGTCAAACTGAGAACGAAACACACAGATTCATACACAAGTATAGATTCCCCCTATACACATAGCTTAACTTGCCCCCTATGCATTGTCACCAGAGCATGACAAGAGTTTTACTCTGCCCTCCTTACTTTCTCAATTAATTCCTAAAAAAAAAAAAAAAAAAGTATCAGAACAGCCTCCGTTCTCTCTGCAGAACAGGCAGGAGGAAGCTGCTTCATGCAGGTAGTTTCCCCTGGAGATTAGTCCCCAGCTCCTGCAATCCTGGCGTAAGGGTTGTCCAGTCGACAAGATGGCACCTCATGGTAATGAGTGCTTGCAAAAGCAAACAAAGGCCTAAAAACTGAAACAAAGGTGCCTCTGGGAAAAGCCTCATTCCCTTCCCATGACTTTGAAGGCCTCTCCACCCTTCTGGACCGTTCCTTCGTTCCTTCGGCTCCAGCACAAACTTCCTAATCAGACTTGCGTGGGGGCAAGCCCCTGAAAGGGCCCCGCGTTTCTATGCCGTCTTTGTGTCCTTTGTGTACCCACTGCGTAAACCCTGGTCCACCGCGACCGCCAAGAGGGCACCCGGAGACTACAAATATGTGAGCCGCAGCTGAGCAAAGGGACGTGTTTACTTTCCATTCTGAACTACAACTTGACCTGTAGCAAAAACAAAAATACTGCAATGTGTATTTTTTCCCAGAAATGATAATTATAGTACTCCAAACATTTTTCAAACTTCAACTACCAAAATGGAAAAGGCATCTCAAAAAATAATTTATTAAATAGGCACTTATATTCTTGGGTAGCCCTTACAAGGAAATTCTACTTTTTTTTTCTTCATAGCCATTGCAGGGCTTGGCTCCTGGCTCAGAGCTATATTCTCAGGCGAGGTGGGGCCCGCCTCCAGATTGAGGTGGGAGGAAGGAGTCCCCCTGGCTGCAGTCACTGTAGGTTTCGAGCGCCTTTCCCCACTTCAGAAGTACCAGTGATTCAAGAATAACAGTTTGTACATGGGGTTCTACAAAGAAACCTTTGCACATCTGGCTGTTGTATTTGAGCCAGATGCCTAAGGCCAGATACAGTCCTGGCACCAAACACAGGAGGTCCTGTAGTTAGATCCTCTCAGGAGCATCATGAGAATCCCAGGTTGTTTTAACTCCTCACCTCATTCCTTGCCTGGGCGTTAACTCTAGCCAGCGTTTTTTTCTGGGCCGGGGCAGCCTATCAGGATATACCTGCTGCCATTTCCACGGGCAGGCTTTCCCACAGTCTTCAGACTGCTGGGTCTCAAACCCAAGCAGGCTGCAGTGCTTTGTGAAGCACGAACTGCCGAATCTCATCTCTATGGTTTGACTTTGTTGATCTGGGGTGACAGCTCAGACTGCAAGTTTTCATGGTTCCCTGATGGGGCTGCCCCGGTTCCATAACCTGAGAATTGCTACTTCAGACTACATCTGCCCGAAAACTTTAGTCTCTTGTAAGCTCAAGCACTCTCTCCGCTTTGCCTAGGAGTACGTGCTTCTCTCTTCCATATGTATGTAAAATAATCATATAATAATTAAATATAAAGTACAGCTGATTCTAGGTGCTTGATGGAGCTGGACATCAAAGTCCCACACAATCTCATCTTCTGTATAAAACAGCAACCCACAAAGCCCACTGTCTCAGGTCTGAAACAGAATCCAGAGAGCACATGGAGAGAGCAGATAAACTGCTTCTACAGCAAGGTAAAAACTATGCTCAGCATCACGGCTGCTCTCCCATCCCATGATTCTCACCCAGTTTCAAATATGTCATAGGATCTAATGATTCCACAAATAAGTGTAATAATAATGAGTGTAAGAGGACACAATGATTTATGATGAACCAGCTCTCAAAATTCGCAATCTAAGAGCTGGGGCTGAGTGTTATGAAATTTAGCTTCATATATGTTATAAAGACTGGGCTCCACAAAATTGCCTTGGACCTGAGTTCTTTTGATGCTTTCACCCCTCAATCCCTATGATGTAGCCCTTGTCCATTCAGTATTTCCAACTGGTAGTAACGGGAAAAAATAGAAGGGAGGTCACAACTCTAAATGGTATAATGTGAAATCCTGTCCAGTTACTTCTGACCAATGCACAGACCAGGATTTAATTACTTGGCTGCATCTAGCTACAAAGGAGTCTGGGAGAGGTACTCTTTATTCTGGGTAGCTGTACCTCTAGCTAAAATTTTCTGTCTGCAAGAAGAGGACAAAGGACACATAAACTGGGAAACAATCAGGAACCTTTGCATCTAGTTTCCTAAGAAAATCAACCATATAAACAATGGCAGTATATTCCTTTTAAAAAATTATTTTGGGGGACAAGCATGGTGGTGCAGCATGTTAAGCTGTCACCTGTAACACTGGCATCCCACATGGGTACTGTTGTAAGTCCTGGTTGTTCCAAGTCTGATCCAGCTCTCTGACAAAGCACCTGGGAAAGTGGTGAAGATGGCCCAAGTACTCGTGCCCCTGCATCCATGTGGGAGTCCCAGGTGGAGTTGCAGGCACCTGGCTTTGGCCTGGCCCAGCCATGGCCATTAAGGCTATTTGGGGAGTGAGTCAGTGGATGGATGGTCGGTCTCTCTCCCTCTCTGTAACTCTGCCTTTCAAATAAGTAAATAAATCTTTAAAAACAATTATTTTGTTTGAAAGATAGACAGAGATAAACAGAGTACTCAGATCTTCTGATTCACTGCCCAAATGCCTTCAACAGCTGCAGCTGGGCCTGGTCAAAGATGGGAGCAGGGAACTCAACCAGGTCTCCTACATGGTGGCAAGAACCTAATTGCTTAAGCCATTACCATTGCCCTCCCAGGGTGCAAATTAACAGGAAGCTGGAATCAGGAGCAGAGCGGGGACTTGAATCTAGGTACTCTGACATGGGCTACTGGCATGACAAGTAGCATCTTAACCAGTAGGCCAAATTCCTGCCCCAGTATTATGCCCTTTTAAATGTGAAAGTAAACAAA
This sequence comes from Lepus europaeus, assembly GCF_033115175.1. Taxonomy (NCBI): domain Eukaryota; kingdom Metazoa; phylum Chordata; class Mammalia; order Lagomorpha; family Leporidae; genus Lepus; species Lepus europaeus. Next base: position 32,875,012 of record NC_084839.1, on the reverse strand, counting down.
GAATGCTGAAGGATCACTTGAGACAGACACAAATAAGAAATACATCAGCTTCTTACCCAAGCCCTACATCTATTCATTAAAAGCACTGGGAAGATTCTTCTTGATCCATTAACCCCACCAATATTTAGTAACCAAATGCTATGTAAGAGACACTGGTTATTTTAATAAAAGTCAGACATATAAAGAACCCTTACTCATCAGCGAGTCTAAATTTTTCATACAAATGAATGTTAAGCACAAAGCCTAGGCTTCTTTTGAAATGTTTCATAACTCAGAATTTCTCCTTCAGCAAATCAACCTAATCCTTCCTACAATTAAGGTATGGAAAAAAAGATAAATTGGACATTTAAAGGTTTAATGACAAGTGAGTAGAGGAATTAGCATGCTTGTTCTTGCATAAAAAATGTGGAATGATTCTGTTCACAAGACTTACTTGTAAAAAGAGAAGAAAAGAAAAATAATTCAGAAATTCTTAGATATGAGTGAAGAAAACACTGGCTTAGAAAAGTCAAATGACTTGCTTAAGGATCACTCAGCTAATGAATGTTGAGGCAGGGCCAGAAGCCAGGGCTCTTGGGAAATCTGGCACCAGTTCCACCAAGACACGCTGTCATCACCCTAGCCTTCTTGTCCTTGGCTCTATAGTTTGCATCTTGCCCTGATAATTATTCAATCTCTTACACAATACTTAAAATTGCTTAGAATATAACTTAAAAATTATTTTGTTAAAAAGGTCATTTATCTTGAAGTCAGAGAAAATAAACAAACCAAAGCAAAACTAACCCTTTATATAACTGGAGTGGCTAAGAGAGGTCAGAGAGCAACCTCTGGTCATAGGAAGGCTGTGGTGCTGTCCAGCGTCCAGGTGCTGACAGGCTAGCCACCCACACAGGCAGAGCCTCGCCCTGAGATGTGGTAAATAAACACGCTAGGAATGGGAGAGATGGCAGGCCTGCCAAGATGGAAAACAAGAACAATTTGTCTACACCAGGGGCCCTGGAGTTAAGGCCCCAGAAGGATACAGCTCTCAAACGTACACCCCAGGGCCTCCACACCAGGTAGACTTCTGTTTCAACCTAATCCCCAGGAAGTTTAGATATCTGGCAGCTTCCCCAGTCCATGCCAAACATGAAGCCCAGGCAGAGAAACATGGAAATTCTGAGATCAGAGAAGCTGGTGAGACTAGACAGGGTCCCTCAGCATTACAGATAGTAGAATGCCTCAACTGGGAGTTGTCTACCGTCTTCTTCCTGGACCTTGGCTTAGTATGGTTCCCACCTTTGAAAGCTCTTCTGTCTGCAAAACTCTGACATGCCATGGCTTCCTCACTGTTTAAATAGTGCTTCTCTGTTTTTGTTTTGCTCCTTGGATTTGTAGTGGACCTGAAACACCTGGACATTTCCTGTTAAGGACTGGAAGACTCTAAACCAATGTGGCATGTAGGCAGCCACGTGTCCAGTCTTGTGAGAGCATTGCAGATCTCTTGCCTAGTGAATAAGAACAGAGCAAACCTTCTCTATCTCTCCCCCCATTTTGTTCTCTTCAGTTTGTTTCCCTGTCTTCAAGCCACAACTACTCTCATTCTCAAGAAAGCCACTTTTTTAAAATTCAAGGTTTAAATCGATGCTATCCTTTGCATTATAAATCATAAAAAAAATGCCCTGTAGAGAAAAGCATGACACATACAAAAAAGGAGGTCAGATATGAACGGGGGGAGAGGTAATCTCACGGATTTTCTTTCGTGATGCTGGGAGCATGACGGTCTAGCTGATGTATTTTTTAACAGATTAAAAAGCTACCTTTTCTCCCTGATTTATTCACCAGTGACAGAGCTCTGAGATCCAGGCTGATAACTTTCCCAATTCCTAGTTCTACTTAGAGATACCAGTTTGTTACTGTCTTCCCTATTTAAGATTTTCTCCTAAGAGGCAAACAGAAAACCATCAATCATATACTGCCCAGCAATACTAGCAATGCTTGATCTAACTAGGTATTGATACATACTAGACTTAAAGATCAGGTAAAACTCCTAACAAGAGAGATAAGATATCTCAATCCACCTTCAAAATTAATGACTTTAATTCACAAAGTTGTTTCATCAACACATCCTTATGGAGCCTCCTATGAAAAAGAGAGGGAAATACAAAGGGCCTTCAAAAGGTGCATGGAAAATGTGTACTATGAAAAAATATGCATGACAGTCAAAAACTTTAGGCTCAAATTAGCAAGTCTTTCAGTTCCATTTTCCACAAGTCTCTTGAAATGCCTTGTACAGTAAACTCAGGATTTCCACAGACTACCATCTGTGTAAGCACTCTTGATTGTTGCACCAGGCCAGAGTATGTCTGTCCCAGAAAATGCACTTTTCCACTGGCCAGGACACTCACAAAGTATTTCCAGAAATTGCTCTTCTTGATTCTGTCCCATGCATTTCAGAGATTCAATCTACTGCCAAGTACAAATGCCAGTTTTTTAAATTTTGTCCCCAATTTCTGTTTTCTGGTAAACAACCATCACTCTCTAGGACTTCATACTCCACTTCATTACAGCCCTAGAAACCAGTTTTCTTTTATAATGAAGAAAAGTTTTGACCAGTCCATGACTTCTGATATATATGATAATGAACTAGACACGACTGGGTAGTGTGCCCCTGCACCAGCACTTCACAGCACATCTGATTCCAAGAACAAATTGCTACTACGCTATGGATTTTCTCGGTCACTGTTTTAAATGTAAGTGAATTTGTGAATGTTAAATCAATGAAGTGTAAGAGTTTCTATGTGGCAAATTTTGCCCAAGTCATAGTTGTTCACAATAATCTCATACCTAACTCATCTAACTCTATATCCAGTTAAGACTGTGTTTAGAAGGTTAAACACTGAGCCTTTGGTAAGAATATTGGTGACCACATAGTCTGTTATCTAGAAGCCTCCTCTGAGGTCAGAAAAAGAATTCTCAATTCTCAATTCCAAGGGCACTGTGAAAACTAATTTCTATCCTTAATTGTGTTACCGTGAAGAAAAAAATTATCAAATGAAGAAAATGATTTTTTTAATTGGAAAATAACTTAGACTAACTTCTAATCACAACTTAAAATTGAGCAAAGTTTAACTTGCTAATAGTATGTAAAGCTGACAGAGGCATCCTAGTGGGTTTTAAGAAAAGCAATGAATCAAATGCTCACCTTTTCCTTATGCTCCTGATCAAAGAGTTTAAACAGGAAAATCCTGTCTGGTAGTTGCTCTTGTAATATTATTTCTGAATGAATGTATCTAGCAGCTACGGTCTTACTCTATATGCTTAATTCCTGAGATGCTATTTTTAAAAGCTGGGAACCACATCATTACTCAAAGAACCACAGTAGTATTCATCCCGTCATTCACAAACATTCCCCATCTGCTGCTTGGCCCACAGTGAGTAGTATACACAGTTCCTTGCATCCACAAACTCACCACTGAGGTCATGAGATTGAGAGGAGCATCTGCCAGCATGGATTGGTCTCTAGCCAAAGAACCATGGGATTTTGCACCATGCTTTTCACCCTTTATCAATGGCAAGGTTGGTAGATGAATCCCAGGTTCTTTGCAATCCAAGAACGGGGAGGCTAATACAGAAGAAGTTAAATAATACAGAACAATAATCAAAGAGGTGACTCAAGGCAATATGTTATGAAATGGTACATGAGTAGCAGATATAAAAGTACTGTGATCTCACAGTAGGAGACGTTAAGTGTGGATGATATATGCTGAAAAGCATCAGGGAGGAAGTGAAATTTTTATCAGGCCTTGAGATATGGACAGGATTTAAATCAGACGTTGTAAGGATCTTGGGAGTGGGGATTATTTCCTAGCAGGGAATGTGGCCCAAGTAAAAGGAGAGTGATGTGTGATGTAGCAGGTGGCCATACTCCCACATACTACCTCACCCAATGACACAACCACAGCCCTACTGCTGAAGGGCACTTCACACCCTCATCTGCCTCTGTTTCTTTGTGTCCATCCCCTGAAGCACTCTTCCCCACACTGATCCAGCTGGCCACACTGCGACTGCCTCACCCAACATTTTTGGCCACACATTGCATCCTAAGCACTTCATTAGCGATCTGTAGATGCCAAACTGAACAACAATACATGGTGCCTATCGTCAAACAGCATGTCAGTCATCTTCAAGCAAAAGCCATCCCTCTAAGAAATAGCCCTTTACCTTGGTCTTCCCCACAGTCTGATTCCCACTTCCAGTCTATTTCCACAGACCTTATACATGCACATATTTTATAAAATAAAATACTGAATCATTAATAACTTGTATTTCTATCAAGGCAATCCATGACCAAAGTAATTTCCACGGGGGCCGGGCTTGCATCTTGTACATCATTGTTTCCCACTGCCCACCCAGCATAAGGTCCAGACCACAGCAGTAGCCAACCAGTTATTATATCCTTTTCTACTCTTAACCTCTCCATGTGTTGCTGTGTATTGCTCTTATATCATGCATCCATCCACTCTATCACTTGTTACTAGTGTGTGACCATGGGTAACCATACCTAGCCTCAGGTTCCTCATCTGTCAATGAGGCTAATAAAAGTCTCTACCTTGGCCGGCGCCGTGGCTTAACAGGCTAATCCTCTGCCTTGCGGCGCCAGCACACCGGGTTCTAGTCCTGGTTGGGGCACCGGATTCTATCCCGGTTGCCCCTCTTCCAGGCCAGCTCTCTGCAATGGCCCGGGAAGGCAGTGGAGGATGGCCCAAGTACTTGGGCCCTGCACCCCATGGGAGACCAGGAGAAGCACCTGGCTCCTGGCTTCGGATCAGCGAGATGTGCCGGCCACAGCGGCCATTGGAGGGTGAACCAACAGCAAAGAGGAAGACCTTTCTCTCTCTCTCTCTCACTGTCCACTCTGCCTGTCAAAAAAAAAAAAAAAAAAAAGTCTCTACCTTATTAGCTTGTGGAGAGGCAATTAACACATGTTAACACTAACACCTGACACTAAGTATCTATTATTGGCTATGATTATTATTAGCTACAGATTTTCAAAAGTTATAGAAGATTCCACATTCTTTTTATAAGTCATAGAACCAAATCAACAATGCAAATTCTAAGAATCTAATGAGTTAAAGGTAAAGGACTCAATTTAGTACAACTAGGAAGCACCAACCCAGAATGGAAAAATGCACTAAGTTCACCGAGCCTTCTGCTCCCAGCTATGTAACAATCCCGAAAGGCCTGGAGTCTTTAAGCTGTGTATTACTATTATCTAACTTTAGAAATGTCTGCATACAATGAATTGGACATTATTATAGTACTGTACTACATTGATTTTTTTTTTTTAAAGAATGAACATCGTAAAACTGACACATTCCTACCCAGCTAAGCAGAGGGTGTGTCTCAAGGTATAATTAACTTTATGGACTTTTCAAAGGTCTCCAGGTCCAGCATTGTCATTATTTTAAATAGTTAAAAAACATACTCTAGCAGTTGGCGTTGTGTTGTAGCTGGTAAAATCTGCTGCCTGCAGTGCCAGCATCCCATATGGGCGCCGGTTTGAGTCCCAGCTGCTCCACTTCCAATCCAGCTCCCTACTAATGCACCCAGGAAAGCAGTGGAAGATGGGCCAAGTCTTTGGGCCCCCGCATTCATGCGGGAGACATGGGAAAAGCTCCTGGCCCCTGGTTTAGGATAGGCACAGCTCCAGCTGTTGTGGCCACGTGGGGAGTAAACCTGTGGATGGAAGACTTTCTCTCTCTTACTCTGCAACTCAGCCTTTCAAAAAAATAATATTTAGAAAAAATACTCTATTGAAAGCCTTTAGTGGTCATGTGGTTCAAGGAGTCCTGCTTGACTCTGGCTCAGGGCTGGCCCCTGGTATATCGCACTATTACCTTAGGTACAATGAAATTCTCAAAATCAGTTCTAAAAACAAACTAAATGTTATTTGTAACTTGTAAAATGCTGCAATGTACTAAAACGAATCCTAACGTATCCAAGCATCTCCAACTTAAACAATTAAGAGATCCCACAAAGTTGTAAGGCACTCCAGTATGAAAGTAATTCTTTGCTCACCCAAATACTCTGAATGCTGTCTCCATTACTTATACTACTTACGTGCTGCAGCAATCTTTAGAAAGAAAGGAAAACAGGCTTGGGTTGGATAATGCCCTTAGCCTGACATCTCTGAGGAAACCAAGGCACCGTGACTATAAAGGACAAGAGGACCAGAACCAAGAGAGCCAAGGTTAGCCCCAGAAGCATCTCTGACTCAGCAGTAACACAGCCCAATGCGGAAGACCATTTCCACAGTTTTCAGTGGAGCAGCAAGGGAGGTGTAGGCAGAAAACCACAGGAATAAAACTGGCATTGGGAAACTTAAAAGCTGAGACTTTGGCCACACAATTTTGTTTTTAACCTCAGGGGCCACATCACTGACAATGCAAACCCTTAATCCTGTTAATGTCCCCAGAGAAGTACTCACCCCTTCTACAACAGTAAATCCCTACCTAAATTAATGGTGAGTCTAAGGAGGGCTAAGCGGTGACCTAACTTCTTAGAGAAGAAACACTAGCGGGGCCGGCACTGTGGTGTAGTGGTTAAAGCCGCCACCTGCAGTGCCGGCATCCCACATGGACACTGGTTCAAGTCCCGGCTGCTCCACTTCCCACCCAGATCTCTGCTATAGCCTGGGAAAGCAGTAGAATATGGCCCAAGTCTTTGGGCCCCTGCACTCATATGGTAGACCCAGAAGAAGCTCCTGACTCCCAGTTTCAGATTGGCGCAGCTCCATCTGCGTGGCCAATTGGGGAATGAACCAGTAGATGGAAGACCTCTCTACCTTTCCTTCTCTCTCTGTGTAACTCTGACTTTTAAATAAATAAATAAATCTTAAAAAAAAAAAAAAGAAGAAACACTAGCAGTTACTGGTAGCCACATTTCTTGGACAGTCTACGATGGCAACCCAGCAGTCTCGCCACACTGGGATTCTGAATGACACCTACAAATACTCAACTGATGCAGGTATGTCTGCAAACACATAGTAATATAAGAACTATCATTCAAATTGAACACTAAGCACTATTATAATTATCCTAAAGTTCTTTTTGAATTAGAGAACATTAACTATATTTAATGTACAGGATAAAACAGCAAACTAAAAGGACAAAGTCCCTAACATACACAAAAATAGGACTTATACATTCAAATCATACTGTTCTTCAAAGTTGTCTTAGGATGTTTGGTGCTGGCCCCATGGCTCACTTGGTTAATCCTCCACCTTGCAGTGCCGGCATCCCATATGGGCACCGGGTTCTAGTTCCGGTTGCTCCTCTTTCAGTCCAGCTCTCTGCTGTGGCCCGGGAATGCAGTGGAGGATGGCCCAAGTGCTTGGGCCCCTGCACCCGCATGGGAGACCAGGAGGAAGCACCTGGCTCCTGGCTTCAGATCAGTGCAGCGCGCCAGCCGTAACAACCATTTGGGGCGTGAGCCAACAGAAGGAAGACCTTTCTCTCTGTCTCTCTCTCACTGTCTAACTCTGTCCAAAAAAAAAAAAAAAAGAGGATGTTATCCAGCTTTTCCAATCCTGCCACTACTTAACAGTTCCGTCATGCTCCTTTTCACATTAAAAAAGTTTTAGTTTCATCTACACAAAAGGCAGAGAGAGAGAGAAAGCGTGAGCACACAAGGGAGAGATCTTCCATCGGCTGGTTCACGCCCCCATTTGCCTACAACAGCTACGGCTGGGGCCGGCTAAAGCCAGGAACTCCATCTGGGTCTTCCACTGGAGTGATTACCTGCTTCCTTCCAGAAGATGCAGTGGCAGGAAGCTAGAACAGAAGCAGCATCCTAGACCTGTATTGCCACTAGCATATGTAATGTGGGCATCCCAAGTGATGGTTTAACCCACTGTGCACAGTGCCCATCCCTAACATTTTCTTTAAAGGCAATAAAAATCCCCTTGTTGCCTAATAGTTCAAGCTTGTGTTTCAGCAAAAATAGAATTCCTCAAAGTGTGTACCCGTGTTAAAGCTAGTACCCCTGATGTGGGACTTCCTTCCTAAGATCAGTGCTTTTAGTCTATACAACATAGTAAATAACATGTGTGTACCAAGAACTTGTCACATTATCAAGGATATGGAGTATGAATGCCTGCATACTGCCTTATTGGGTATTGCTAATATCAAAACTATTTATCTGGGATATCAATCTATTTCTAGTGAGAATAAAATATACTCTTGTTAATAATACAAGTAGGAGGAATTAATATTACATTAAGGACTTCAAGGAGCTGTATATTATTTATTTAAAAGGCTAAGTGACAGAAAGGGAAAGATCTCCCACCTGCTGATTCACTCCTCAAACAGCTGCCAGGGGCTAGAATTGGGCCAGGCTGAAGCCCAGAGCCTGGAACTCTATTCAGGTCTCCCACATGGGTGGCAGGTGCCCAACTCTTTGAGCATCTGCTGCTGCCTTCCCAGCTGCATCAGCAGAAAGGTGGATCTGAAGTGGCTGAGACTCAAACTGGCATTTCCGTAAGCAATGCTGATGCTTCAAGTGGCAGCTTTACCTGCTGTAGCACAGCACTAGCCCCCAGGAGGTTGTGGTTTTTAACCATGTGCTCATCTTGATATCAATCACAACTGTCTAAAGAGGTAATAAATGTAAATCAAAAGGATAAAATCTGAATGAAACTGTTTGAACATTGCAGACTCATTAAGTTCTCTCTCTACAAACTATCATGTTGTACTAATAGTGAAGAGCCTTCTTTAAGAACACTTCCTTTCTTTGCTGTTTGTTGTTGTTTTAATGTGAGAGGCCAAGAAAGAGAAAGAGAGAGCTCCCATACACTGCTTTACTGCTCAAATGCTTGCAATGGCTGGGGCTAGGCCAGATGGGGAGCCAGCAGCTGGGAACTAGATCCAGGTTTCCCACATAGGTGAAAGAACCCAGTTATCTAAGGCATCACTGCTGTCTCCCAGGGTCTGCATTAGCAGGAACTAGAGTCAGGAGTTGCAGCCAGAAATTGAGCCTAGGTCAAATGCCCACACCCAGAACTTCAGTTTCAAACTTTAGGATACCTTCTTCTTGGACATGAAGTCTACATACTACTCAGTTTCCTTAATGAATTGTTAGAAACTTTCTTTAAACCTGCCATTTTTTTTTTTTTTTGGACAGGCAGAGTTAGTGCGAGACAGAGAGAAAGGTCTTCCTTCTGTTGGTTCACCCCCCAAATGGTCACCACAGCTGGTGTGCTGTGGCCAGCACACTGCGCCAATCCGAAGCCAGGAGCCAGGTGCTTCTTCCTGGTCTCACATACAGCTGCAGGGCCCAAGCACTTGGGTCATACTCCACTGCCTTCCAGGGCCACAGCAGAGAGCTGGACTGGAAGAGGAGCAACCGGGACAGAATCTGGCTCCCCAACTAGGACTAGAACCTGGGGGGCTGGCACCTCAGTTGGAGGATTAGCCAAGTGAGCATCGGCCTGCTAGTGTTTAATTAGCAACACCCATTTACATTTACCACAGGAAAAGGGTAATAATTTCAGCAGGAGAGAGGAAGGGAAGTGGGGAGTGCAGTGGAAGAATGAGAGAAAAGCAGACACAAAGGCAAGTGCCTGGATTTTGAGCAACTGTAAGCAATAGTGACACTGTGGCCTTAACTTAGGTCCAGAATCGCAGCCTCATTATAAATGACAGGCAAGGAAGGGCCCTAGAGGTTACATGACTTGTCCAAAGTCACACCTGCAGAACTCAGATGCAAGGCCCAGGGGAAAGAAACTTTCAATTAAGACAATCACCTCTCCATTTCTCTGTACCCTGCCAAGAGTGGTAGAGATGTGTAATGCGATTTCCTAACGAGGCAGCTTCACCTTACTTCTGGAGCCGATTCCTTGGCTCAGCAGTTTTATACCACTTTTGGTAAAGCAAGTTTGTAAATACACAACAAGAACCGAAATGCAAAAAGTCAAGAAAAGTAGGACCTGAAGGAAAATCTGTCCTGACAGCTCGGGCTGCATGCCCCTGCTTTGTGCTTGGAATTTCTCCCTCTCTGCTTGTTCTTTCCTCTCTGTTCAGAGACATGGTTAATTCTAGAGGTGAGAAGGTAAAAAAAAAAAAAATCCTCTTCCTTGAGACCTTGGTTTGCCTTTAGGCTGCAATTCTAACCTGCACCTGTTCCTTCTCGTAAGCTTCTTGCAAGTGCAGCTAGTGCTCACTCAGGTGCAATGTGCCCACCATGCTGAGCTGCACTAAAGATGTGCTCAGTGGAAACCCTTTATCTGGAAGGCCCTTTGTTCTTCTCCGTCTACTGAAATCCATCCTTCCTTCAAGGTTCTAATAAAATGCCACCTCCTCTGGGAGGGAAAATTATCCTTGAGTTTCCCAGCCAGAAAACAACTCCTTTCTCAGCACTCCTGTGGCATTTTCTTCTACCTCTAAAATTACTAAAGGACTTACTTCATTCTACTTTATATTCTAGTGAATGATTTCAATGCCTATCATCCCAAGAACACTTGAAGCATCTTGAGCTAGGCCCATACTTCATTGATTGTTGTGCATTTGAACCTATGTTAAAATCTTCTTTAGAGTTTAACTGTTACCATTTATTATGGATCTTCAGGTTTTTTTTAAGGCATCACAGATACCGTGGTGATACTTTAAAAACATTTTATTTATTTGAAAGTCAGAGTTACACAGAGGGAGAGGGGAAAGAGAAAGGGGGGGGGGGGGAGGAGGAGGGGGGGAAGGGATAGAGGTCTTCCATCCACTGGTTCACACTCCAATTGGCCGCAACAGCTGAACCTGCGCTGATCCAAAGCCAGGAGCCCCTTCTGGGTCTCCCATGTGGGTGCAGAGGCCCAAGAAATTGGGCCATCTTCTACTGCTTTTCCAGGCCATAGCAGAGAGCTGGATTGGAAGTGGAGCAGTTGGGACTTGAACTGGCGCCCATATGGGATGCCTGTACTGCAGGCAGCAGCTTTACCTGCTATGCCACAGCGCCCGCCCCAGTGATAATTCTTTGAAGCATTGAAGACCCTATCAAGATCCTAAACTCAGTGCTGGTGCTGGCGCTGTGGCATAGCGAGTAAAGCTGCCACCTGCAGTGCAGGCATCCCATATGGGCACCAGTTTGAGTCCCAGCTGCGCCACTTCCGATCCAGCTCTCTGCTATGGCCTAGGAAAGCAGTAGAAGATGGCCCAATTTCTTGGGCCTCTGCACCCACATGGGAGACCCAGAAGGGGCTCCTGGCTCCTGATGAGTGCAGGTCTGGCCGTTGCAGGGCCATCTGGGGAGTGAATCAGCGGATGAAGACCTCTCTCTTTCTCTCTGCCTCTGCCTTTCTGTAACTCTTTCAAGTAAATAAATAAATCTTAAAAAAAAAATCCTAAACTCCAATCATGCAGATAAAAACTGAAATAAAATACTCAGTCTAGAATATGGAAGAAAAAGAGAAAGGTAACAAAAAATTAAATACAGATGATCTGCTATGATGGTATGTCATCACTTGGGGCTACCAATGATGCCATAAGCTAGATTAGCTTTTTAAATTGGCAAATATTTTATCTTGGTAAAAAAATCCAGATGGGTCAGTATTGCTGGAAATAGGCCAACACACGGCTATTTCAGTGTAAATGGGCAACATGCAGGGGCAGAGAGGGAGCAAAGGCAAATAGGAATTAGAAGATGAATGGCAGAAGAGAGCAGGGGAACAGAGAAGGGGGATGAAAGGGTGTAGGGGGAAGTCACAAAGCAAACTGATCACTGCAGACACTGGAGCCAAGCGGCCTGGATCAAAGTCAAGAACAAAGGAATGAAGGGAAGACAGCAATATCCACACCCCAGTGAGTGGCAGACTTCTGAAGGGGACATGGCATCAATGTGGCGAAAGGGTTCTGACTGCAGGGTGCTGGGACGCCCACTGAAAGACATGAGCTGATTGAGATGCTGTCCTCACCTCTGGCTCCCTGGCCACCACCTCTAACACGCCGAGGCGTGGAATCAGAAGTGGAGTCCTGGCTGTGGCTTTTGCTGTGCAGCTGGCCATGCTCGGAAGCCAGGACAGACTGGGCTCGGGAAAGAGGCTTTTCAGCTACAGAACAGATTCCCCCATTAATCAGGAATGCTCAAGGGAGGAAGAATCCGAGCCAGTCAGCTACTGTCTGGATATGGCTAATAATTTCTCTTTGGTTTCTGGAGGACCTGTGCCAGGGTTTCTTCCAACTGCATGCGGCAAATACGATTTTCCTTTTGTATCTGAGAAAACTGGCAGCAAATAATGCTAAAAAGAAATGTGACCAGGACCAAAAGGGTGATTTTAAATGGAATTAGACATAACTAAAACCAAATACAGGTCAAAAAATCCTAGACCTGTTATGTCTCTTCCTAGCCAGAGGACAAACAGAATATCACAGGAGGAATTAATGTCCTTTTTTTCGTACCACCTGGAAATCTCCAATAACATCACTGGGTCAATGACAATTACTATTCAGGAGCATGACTCTTGAGGTATTTCCAAATTCTGAATGTGTTTTAAACTGAAGGATAATTTGTGAGGATCCATCTGATTATAGCACTTTTTTTTGTTATTAACTAAGGAACAAGAACCCCTCTCCTCAAGAGCCTGCAATGGCTCCAGAATGGCTAAGAGACAAAGTCCAATTTTGTTAGTATGTCATGAGTTATCTTTTATAATTCAGTTTCAATCCATTTTGTCAACCATAGCTTACCAATTATCTCTTGGGTATCAGGCACTGTCTCTGATTTCAGGGAATACAAGAAGGCACACAGGAGAGGAAAAGTGGGGTAAGTGCACAGATCGAGAAGGTAAAAACCAGCATGGGTCCTGGGTGAGCAGTGGGGAGGGGCGATTTAAGCAGCACATCACTGCTGCACATGGTCTGGGGTGTGCATGAGATTCCCTCACTGGCCATGGTTCAGCTGGGATTCTTCTGTGAGAGTGATCCTGCTTGAAACAGGAGATACAACTCACCAAAGGAAACCACGAACCATCTTAAAGGGAAGCCAAGCACATTTGGGGTGTGAGTTTTGTTGGCATCCCTGGGGAAGAAACAGAAGCATTCTCCAACTGTCAGGGAGAGAAACAGAGCGAAAGAAAGAGGGAAGGGATTTGATAAAAGCAGCAGGAAACAAAGCTGAGGTCACGGAGTAGGAATCTTCACAACTATCCTCGTGGGTTCCTGACGGTGAAACACTTTAACGACTGTACTGCCATGTACCATAAGTATTTGAATAAAAGGACTGAAAATTGCCTCTCCTTAGTCTACTTTGGTTTATTTCAAAGCTTAATTTTGACTCACTCTGTTTTTGTCCCCATCTTCCCTATCTCAGGAAATGGCCCCAACTGCTCAAGCCAGAAGCCTGGGCCTCGTTTCTGAGTCTACCCCCTAACCTGGAGCTCAAACCTAGTATCTGATTCCTTACAACTGTACTTCCAAACTATCCACTCCCTTCTCTGTCAGTACTCTTATCTGGCCACATGTCATCCTCCTGGCTCTTCTTCCATGTCCTAACTAATCCCCTAGATTCCACTGAAACCCACCACAGTCCCTTCTCCACAGAGCAGCCAGACTTGATCTTCCTAAGCAGCAGCTCTGCCATCCCCATCCGAAGCTGAACACCTTTCCAGGCATTCCCATCATACTCAGCCTGAGATCCAAAATCTTTGCACTATCCTATCACTGAGTCCCTCCTACCTCTCCTCTTGCCGCCCTCCTCACTGCTCTCACTCCACCACAACCTTCTTGTCTCCAGCCCACAGAACTCTCCCTACACCACGGTCATTGAATATGCGGTCCACTCCATCTGGAACATTCCACCCCAAGCTTTTGCACGGCTAACTCCTTACCTTTCAGTCCAACTCAACCACTATCTCTTCTGAGATTTTTCTCAAACCATCCCACTTCAGGCTCAAACCTCCCCACCCCTGCACCAAGTCAACAGTATTATATAATCTTATTTATGCCCCATGGGACTGAAAGCTTAGGAGTAACTGGCAGCTTTTCTGCTTATTGACCCTGAATCTAGCATAGGTCTCAGAGCAGGTGCTCCATGAATATCTATTGAATTAATGAACAAATCATGGACAACTACACAGACATCTATGAAGGGCAGGTGATCATCTTTTTCAACCTAACTGTAAAGAAGAAACACAAAGGGGCTGGCGCTGTGGCTTAGCAGGTAAAGCTGCTGCCTGCAGTACAGGCATCCCATATGGGCACCAGTTCTAGTCCCAGCTGCTCTACTTCCAATCCAGCTCTCTGCTATGGCCTGGGAAAGCAACAGAAGATGGCCCAAGTCCTTGAGCCCCTGCATCTGTGTGGGAGACCCAGAAGAGGCTCCTGACTTCGGATCTGCACAGCTCTGGCCATTGTGACCAATTAGGGAGTGAACCAGCAGATGGAAGCTTGCGCTCTCTCTCTGCCTTCCTTCCTTCCTTCCTCCCTCCCTCCCTCCCTCCCTCCTTCCCTCTGACTTGCAAATAAACGAGTAAATCTTAAAGAAACACAAGAACTTCAGACAAAACAAGTTTTTATGAGATAGCAGTGGGAAACTTTTGAGAACTGTTGTTCATTTTAAGTCCATAAGCATTTGAACATAAAGGTATTGCTTCCTACCTTTCTCATGTCAGAGTGCACAAAGGCTCACATGCACTGAAGAGGCGAGCAGTGTGAGAGGTGTATACTACACACTGAATCCCTGAGGAAAGTGCCTCCACAGGATGCTGCTTCCTACCACCCAGAGTCTGAAGAAAAAAATCACACTCAGAAACTCATGGGATGCAAAGCCGGGAAAACACAGAAAGGTGACGATGTCTTCGGCTTACTGTTTTGATAGGGGAATCTTAATGACTGGAAAATCAGATCTCATTGCCTTACTCTTCAATTTTAAGTAACCTTTTACTAGTGATAAATGACAAATATGGGTGAAATACTAATAGAGCCAAAATAAATTCTTTATCAAAATATGCACATTTTACAAGGACTTTAATTAAACTAGGTTCTCTTCCTGGGTACAGAAAAACAACTGTTAGAAAAACATCTTCAAAAGCAGCTGAGAATTCAGAGGAGGATCCAAAAACTATACACAGATGAAATTAACTGAACACAGAGACAAAGACTCAATACATTCAACATAATAGAGCATTGACGACATTACGTTTTGAGTATATAAAAATTATATTTACATGCATATGTGTAGTATCCAATTTTATGCAAAATTTGTATTTGTGTGGAATTCTGTTTATTTGCTTTTTGACCCTGGTGCCCTGTGAAACAAGAAGCCATTCAATCAGGCCCTACCACGGAGCACGGGGCAGAAGCGTATTGCTTTTGGACTTACAACTGTCCTTAGCCACTTGTGTGAAAAGACTGTGCCGACTGTACTGTGGAAAAAATTAAAGGAAAGAAAAGCCCTACTGTTGTAACTGTGCCAAAAAAGTATAAAGAAACAAACCCAGATGCTAGAATTTGAGGCATTTCCTCTGCTATGCAACCATGTCCTTTAACTGAAGGTCAAAAGAACATTAAAGGGCTTAAAAATTTTAAAGCTGTTAAAGTTGGATATTTCTGTGGCCCTGTCAGTTTATGGATGCCAGTGACACACACTTAACTGACATTTAACAAGCGGAATTTATTCAGCAACATTCAAGGAAAATCCTGGTATTGCTTTCAAACATGATTTATTTAAATTTCTTGTGCTTTATATTAATACAGATTGGTTCATTTTCCTGACAGCCTGAGTTCCTCCAAAATGTCAGTGGCTGAATGAAGTCATTCTTAAGCCCATTTCACATTTACTACCTCCTAATCCTTCAATGTGTCTGTGTGTGTTGTGATTTTATAACCTCTTTTCTGGGGATATTCATTTATTGTTGATGCTACAGATAACAGTAAATAACATGATATTCAATCATTTTATTTTTCTTCTTTGGAGGCACTTCACATAAAATTTATAAAGACTTGAAATATTTTTCTGGTAATAGAAAAGGGTACATCAAGCCATAGGAAATATGACAAAAATCAGTCATGTTGCATTATGGCTAGCAAATGGATACCAAGTGATATGACTCATGTCAAAGTTTTCAAGACATATTTAAAACAAAGGGGTTTTTTTACAGATGGAAAAAAGTTCAATGGAAAGGTTAATATGACCTAGGAACAGAAATAATACAAATGCATGAAACATTAAAGTTACTGTGTGATCAAAATCCCTCTGGGGCGAATGCTGTGGCACAGCAGGTAAAGCCACCGCCTGCAGTGCTAGCATCCCATATGGGTGCCAGTTCTAGTCCTGGCTGCTCCACTTCTGATCCAGCTCTCTGCTATGGCCTGGGAGAGCAGAAGATGGCCCAAGTCCTTGGGCCCCTGCACACACGTGGGAAACCTGGAAGAGGCTCCTGGCTTCTGATCAGCGCAGCTCTGGCCATTGTGGCCAACTGGGAAGTAAACTAGCGGATGGAAGACCCTCCCACCCCCTCTCCTTCTCTCTCTGTGTAACTCTGACTTTCAGATAGGTAGGTAGGTAGGTAGGTAGGTAGGTAAATAAATATTTAAAAAAACAAATCCCTCTGGACTGAACAGTAATACAACTAAGTTGTGGCAGAAACTTCACATCAGTAAAGACAGTAAAACACAGCAAAGGAGTCCTGCTACAGAGCTTTAAGTAGCCAAATATGGAGGCTTCTCCCAAACATGGCTTGGCCTGGGCAGTGAGGGCTTACACTCAGAAATTTGGAGAGCTCCATCCCCATGGCGATTTCCACCTCCAGTTCCGCTATTCTCCATGTATAGAAAGCGGAAGCAAGCACTCTGTCAGCTAGGAGCCATGCCCCTTTAGTTTACCTGAATTCTGGGTTATTCACTGGAATGTTTGTAATGATTCTTTTGGGAGTCATCTTGTTTAGCAATGAGCATACCATCTAATCACCACCCATGGCGGCTCTTGTCTACCCAGAGGGAGCCAAGCTTTCTGACTTCTTGCTTTAGAAATGTCAACAAAAGGAAGACAGTTTTTCAACTTTATCTCTCAGGTTTCCTTTGCTACTCATTAAGGTCAGCTTCACTGGGGTGTGGGAAGCAGATAGACAACACAGTTTAATAGCAAAGCTGGGTGTGGTTATTATGGTGATAAGGGAAATGAAAGTGGAAGGAGTTTGAATAATATTTATTCAAAGAGTCATAGCTTGTCCTCCATAGGCTATACCAATTCTTTTAAAAAAATTGCTAGAGTGTACAATGAGGGGTTAGATTCTCTAATTTCCATAATCAAAGAACAACAAAATTTTCAGGAAATTTTCAACCAGAAAACTGAACACAATTATCAGCACTGCCATTCTAAGTAGAACACAGGAAATGCAGACATCCACAAACAGGGTAAGATAAAAGAGACCACATTATTTCCATGTTTTATCTATTATGTTACCATACATGTGTACGTGCTTACATATAATTAGCTACATAAATTCATACATGCACTTGGGATATACTCTGTCCTTTTGGCACACAAAGTACACAGATGCACATGTGACATCTATTGTTACAGGAAACAGATATTTCCTGTGCATACGAACACACTATTATAAATCCATATGGGATGCACTCTCCCATCTAAAGAGGTGTGTTGATCCTTGACAGATCCAAAGGACCCCCGAGGACAGCAATGTAATAATCCTGCAAGTTAGGCAGACAAGAAGCCAGGCCAACAGGCAGGAAAGAACACCTAGGTAACATTTTGGGGAGTTCCATGTTGCACTAGGGTGTAACACCACAGCATAATTTCATTTGAAAAATTCCTGATGGAACAGAAACAAGTCAGCTCTCCATCAGGAAGCATTCAGAAGGCTCCATGGTGATTACCAATAGGAATGCAAGGGTACTGAGGACATATGAATGGAACAGTATTATATTTTCTTTTTACTACAACAGAGATAACTATCACTTTTATATGTTATATGCTAGGTGTATATGCAGTTTTAAAAAAACTACTAGTTACTCAGCCAGATCTGTGTCAGACACAACTGAAAATACGAGATTTTGTTTCTTGCCTTAGAAAAGAGAGCAAGCAAGGTCCTCTAAGGTCATACAGCACGACCATCATGGGACAAGTCACTAGTCCCCTTCTTAAGGGCTCCAAGATACGCCCAGGAGCTACTTTTCAATGCTCCTCTCTGCCAAGAAGGCAAACTGTGTGGCAACGCAGAAACAAGCGTCCTCTCATGTCCACTGTTGCACAAACACACCTCTGATATTTACAAGAGCTCGGGGAGACAGCCTGCACTTTGCTTATTTTGCCAAAGCAGAAGGAGAAGTAAATAATAAACCTTAGTAAAATAAAAGTACACGAACAAGATCAGAATGTGGTCTAGACACCTTAAAAATGTCCTTCTATTAGGGGACAACCAGTGTTCTCACCTTGATTTCTAAATTTTGGGACTTAAATCTTAACAGATCAATTGGAAGAAAAAAAATATTTTTATTTAATTTTCCAAACCAAATGAAAAAAAAAAAACTGACAAATACACATTACATCATTAGCTCATTTTCTGACGAACAGCTTTCCTCCACGCCTACGAAACTTGGCTTTTATCTACAGATAAACATATGGATCTATTAAGAGAAAGAAGTATCAGTTTTGAACATTATTAAATTCCTGTATTGTTCTTTTGTTATTGGAACAGGAAAAGAGAGGCCACTGATAAGAAGAAAGAACTTCACTTGCTTTTCGGGAAATTAAAAAAAATCCCAGTGACAGAGAAAAGAATAATGAAGTGCAGGGAAACTAGGAAGTTGTCAGCTAGAAACAAAAAACACATCCTTGACTTAGAGGAACATTCCAACCCCTTAAAAAGCCACACAAACATTAATTCATCTGTGTTAATTCCTTCCCTCCTCCAACTTTACAGGCACCACTTACTGCTGTCACTTCCTCATGATGCAAAAGACACTTAGCAATAGAGACTACAAATCTAAAGCAGGAAGGTACCTTATAAAAAGGATACCCCGAGCTTACGAAGATCAACAATTGATGTGAATCCACTGTTCTTTCCTTAGAGAGTGTGCAGAATTCAAAGAATGGTCTCATTGGTTTCAAAATAAATTATTGAAATGCCCCAGGGCAGTTTGTTTAGGGAAGGCCAATATGAACTAGGGAATAAGTCAATTTTATTATTAGAACATTTCTAAATTTTAAATAAGTCCAAATACTGAATTTTAGTGGTCTTAAATACCTTCCTTGAGAGAATCATACATTTTACAAAGATGACAGACGTACGAATTCTAGAAATAAAACATGTCTATGAATCACAAGACAGCTTTCAAACTAATTAAATTAGGCTCCATGTTACTTTCTATTTATCACTGTCTCCCACAATGTCTCATATGTGCAACCCTAGTGAGGCTGGGCATGGCTGCTCTGCCCTTGTTACAACTGCTTGTGTGTGTCTGTCTCCCCACTTCAGGCTTCTTAGGGTGAGAGCCTTTCCATACTCCCCTGAGATGTCCCTATGCCGAGGGCCAGCCCCAGGTCCATCTTCCCCCAGTGAGCAGGTCAGGGGCAGGAAGGGGCAAGACTGACAATGGTGATCCCTGATCCACCTTAAAGAGTGCTCCTGTTTCTGGACTGGATGCCTTTAATTGGAATTTCACAATTAGAATGGATTTAAAAACCGAACACTGGCTAACAATCTATAGTGCAATAAATCAATAATGGGAAAGAATTTAAATTTTTTCCTAAATGTAGGTGCTGGTGGTAAAGAGAAAGCTGATGGTGTGTTCTCAGGTGGGGAAAAAAAAAAAAACAAGAATAGAATGGGGTGGCCATGGAGGAAAAGAGACAACGAGGCAATGTTCATGTGAAGTCAGTTCTATCAATGAAGTGGAAGAAACTGTAGGTTTATGTTTGCGTGTATCCTGCTTCTTCCCACTAACAGATTTTTTAAAATATTAAAATCTTATTACTCAGAAGAATAAGCTATACCTAGCTTGGCTGAGTTTCCACAATCCTGGAATATGATTTTGAAATACTGAGCGCACTGGTTAATGAGGTCAGAATGGCCTGAGATATCTGCATTGGAACAGCTGAGGACTTGGTCTTGCACACCCTCTGGCTGATGGCAAGGAGCTGGCCTGGGGCAGCAGGGGGCGGAAATCCCCGTGCACACAGAGGGACAGTTCCAGCTCCTCCCGGGAAACTGAACCCTGCTATGAGGAGTGGTCTCCACTCAGTTCTTGGCAGGAGCTCAGAAGGCCTCTTGGGCTTGGATTCCAGATTCTTTGCTCATGTCGGGAAAAGCCTCTGTGGGGGCCAAGGCTCAGCAGGACACAGCTGGGCCAGGCAGCAACTCTGAACCTTTGAGTGATGCTCTGGGAATAACAGAGGCAACCTAAGTGGAGTCAGAAACCACAGACACGTGCGGGGCTGCTCAGGGCTAACCCTCAAGAAAACCTCAACCTGCAAAGGCAGTCATCAGATCAACCAGCATTTTTTTAAACAACTCTGGTAGGTAGAAAAATAACGTTGTAAGTAAAAGGACATCACTGGGTAAATGTGGTTTTTTTGGTCCTTTTAACCATGACAATAAATTCTTTTTAAAAGTGTGTATTAAAGACATGACATTTAAATGTGAAATAAAGCACAGACCTACAGCAAACACTGCTCACCTACAATATCTTGTATTTCTTTAACTAACCTGGGAGTAGGTGTGAGATGAGGTCAGACAGAGATCTGGACTATGCAAACCTTGAGACAAAAGTGATGATTGAAGGTGTAGAATTAAAGAGTTAAAGCAAGGACAAGGGAGAAATCAATGAACAGCACGGGACATTGCTTCGCTATGTATATTGTGACTGCATGTAACGCCAGGCTCTAAATGTCAACATGGAAATTCGGTTTTCACACTCATCCTTTTTGTAACCCTGGTAAAGGTTACAAAGCCCCCTTCTCCTTCTCTTGGCAACAGGGGTTATAATCATGACTTTTTTTCCTTTTGATGAGTACAAGAATCCCAACTAGAAGGTCACCGCATGGCTTCCAACAGTTAAAACGCAGGTACAATTCCTCAACTAAAGTTCCTCTCCAACTGGTCTTTGGCCAAGTTCCTTGAGTTTCCTGTTTTTATTTCCCAGATATTTGAAACTGGTTTCCGTCTTTTGGTAGACCTTTTTATTTTCCTTGTACCAGTAATCAAGACATCAAAACAGCAATGATTTAAAGCATGTTTTTAAAGACAATTCTCCTAAGAATTTGTACCTATGATATGAAATTTTAAAATATGGATTTAATTGTCAATCTAAATAAAAAAACTCTTACTCTGAAAATAAATAACTTTGCACTTTCTTAAGCCACAGCATTGTAGCTACTTAAAATGAAACAACATATCTAAATGTTAAAGTCACTTCATAGATACGGTTTTGAGTATACATAGATAGATATACAAACACATTTACAAATACACTGTGTTACATATGTATATACATATTCCAAAACGGGAAAGACAATGTATTAATTTGTAATTGTCTTTACAAAGACAGAAGCACAGCATTGCACTTTTAAAGCTGCACTACAGCCTTACTGCCTTAAATAAGCTTCTTTAATGGCACATGGGCAGCTAAACGAAAAACCCACTGGGCCCATGATGGTTCTGAGGTCCCTGGCCTACCTGCAAGGTGAGGTAGAACGGTCAAGGGAAGTGTTAGTGTTTCTAAACTTGATAAGCAATGTTAACTGGAGTCTTCTAAAGCGGAATTCTCACACAATTTGTAAGAGCTAAAGCAAAGCATTCACAGGCATAATAATGCCTTCTGGTATAACCAGCCTGAAAAAATAGGATCTACTTGTTAATAGGTTGTTAATGAAACAATGGACTTAAAAACTAGAAATCTGTACACATGGATGTCATGAAGGACAGAAGGCTTGGCTTCCGAATAAATAAAAATCAGAGTTTGAGAGACTGCCTTTGGGAGGTTTTTGATAGTTACATGTACATATTCTATTATCATCAACTAATAGTTTGGAAAGGCCAAGAGCTTCCATCAAATATTTTCCATGATACTTCAAAAGCCTCACAAAATGTACAGTACCCACCACATTTCCAACTTCCCCTCAAAAGAACAGCCACGGTAATGATCAGTTGTAAGGACAGCCTTCTAACACCACTGCAGCATGATCTGACAGT
This sequence comes from Lepus europaeus, assembly GCF_033115175.1. Classification (NCBI taxonomy): domain Eukaryota; kingdom Metazoa; phylum Chordata; class Mammalia; order Lagomorpha; family Leporidae; genus Lepus; species Lepus europaeus. The sequence continues at coordinate 32,852,835 of NC_084839.1, read as the reverse complement.
GTGAAGCAGTTACATCTCTTAGGTAAACCTGAGCCCATGAATAAATGATTACATTGACCATATCTACCATAGAAAATGTATAAAGGAAAAGTTTAGGGATAAAATGTAGATCAATATAACTGTAAAAAAAAAAAAGATGGATGTATATTTTGAACATAGTTCTAAAGTTTAGCAAAGATCAAACAGGTAAACTTATATTAAGGACCAACTCTTAAAAATGAATGATTTCACCAAGCACCCATGTCTCAGGATTTGCTTTGTCCTTCACCATAGCTGTACACATGAAAGATGAATTTCCTCCATTTTTAATATTTACTTATAAATATTTTAATATGCATAATGAAATCATTGTGTATTAATATCTGAAGTAAAGGAATTTACAACACATGCTTTGTTTTCAAAAACAACAGAAATCAAACGTAGGTCTTGTGATTAAAGACATGATGTTCTCTCACACAAGCACAACAAATCCATCTTTGCACAAGGAAATGTTACCATATAAACATACTGCTGCTCCAAGTGTGTGGAAAACTGGCAGGAGCAGATTCTTCCAGGGTTTACTGGAAATACAGATTCCCCAGACCTAGTCCAGTCCTGGTTGGCCACAATCTGTGTGACCATGAAGGTCTCACATGTTGGAGAAATCTAGAAGATACCCTATGTGCCTGATACCCAGGCCTCCTGTGGACCTTGAGCCCTAGTGGGTGCAGAACAGGGAGCATCTGCTTTCCCTGGGATGATATGCTCTGGGATGATAGCAGGTTTCTTAGCACAGCCAACAGCATCTCCATACAGCAGTACCAGTGGCAAGAGTGTTAGGAGGGAATTCTCTTGCACTATTCCAAAGGTGGAATGAATGTTACATGCCAAGCTCCACCAAGATCACATTTTCTTGAGATGTTTTGAACATTAACCCCTACTACTAACAGAAAACACACACACACAACTTTTGAGGAACAAAGTTTGATGAGTAAAAGCATACAGAACATTTCTTTCTAAATCCTAATTAATTTGTTTATTGACAAACACTACAGATGGTATTCAGAGTTCGAATACTTGATTAGGTCACACATAGCACAGGTTGTACCGTAGGCTACAAAAGGAATAGATACCAAGAATAAAACTCAGCACTTACACTTCACTTGTGTGAGAAAAATTTGAAATAAGTGAAATCTAAAAAACTAAAAATGGAATAAGCAGCTCATGGTATTAACATTTCCTTAGGCAGAATTGAAACAGTAAATTTAGAGCACAGCATAATTAAAAGTTAATGCTCTGAGGCAACTGTTATCTAGGTTGTGAAAAACTGAAAGAAAAAACATCTATGAAACAGAAGCCATTTGTCTCTGTGTCAAAATTAGTTTAGCTTCAGAGAGCAGATCCTATACAACATAAAATCAAACTTCCTTTTGTCTTAGGCAGCAGATATAAAATTCTACATAACCTAATTCTTTCTCATATCTAATATTTAATTTCTGGGCAGGGGAATACAATGTACATTTTCATAATGAATGGTTAAAATATTGACAATTATGATATATTAAAAACCAAAAGCAAGCTCCTACAATGTGGTACAGTTTACGCACCTGCAAGCTTACAACTATTTAGAAATTAGTCCTTAAAATAAACCAAAGTCAAACTGGCAGCTCTCATGGGCAGCAGCAAATGGCATGTGCTCAACACTCTTTCTGAATGAATCCATGAGTAAGCACATGAATGAATCAACAATTAATGCAGTTCCACAATGGAAGAAAGGCTCAGCAACAGGAGACACTGGCGGAGAATGCCAAGGAGAGGATTCTTCCAGACTGAGACTTTCTAACTCTAATCCTGTTTCTTGACTTCCCTCACTCTTAACTCACTTTAATCTGAGGTGAAGGTCTAATCAGCTCTAGCACAGATAAATACTTTTGAAGGCTTTTACGAACAAAGGAGTACGAATGAGTCAATTAATTGACAATTAATATTATACATTCCTTTCACACATATAAATAAATCCCAGTATCATGGTGTGGGGACGGCGGTTATCTGTGTTTCAGGCTAACCTTCAGTTAGTGGCTGGTACTGCTCCTTAGATTTCCTCCTGCTAGGCCAAGAGTATTCTCTGCTTCCTGCACTGGCCTCACTGCACAGTTCTCATCGAGCTGTGTGTGCTGTGCTAACACCGCCAGTCACTTCCCTCTCCGTGATGCACATTATTGCCACGTTAATTATTCCAAAAATGCTCATCCTCCTCACATCACTGATAAGACTCCAAAGATACTAGGACACCACACTCTCCTTGGGAGACTGACTCACAAGTCCTTATCTCCTGTTCAAATCTGAGTTCAAGATCCCTAACTCTCCTCTTCCCCTTCATTCTCCATAGATACCTCAAACATAACAAAAACAAAAGCAACATCCACCTCATCCGACCTCCCACAAAGCTGCTCTCCTTGTCGGCCCTTTTTAGTAAATGACATCACTGTTTATACTGACCATCAGTTTCCTAAACATCTATCCTGACATCCTCCACTTTCCCAAGCCATTTGGCTTGACAATCATCCCTCCCTCCACACGCTGCCCCCTACCCCCAATCCAAGAGTCTTCCCCTTCCTCATCTTCCAAACTCAATCAGCCACCAGAGCCCACCTTAGCTTCCTGCTCTCAGTTGCCTCTGTCAATCCTCTTTTGAGCTTAAGGTTGCTTTGATCCTCTCTTTTACCTTCTGTAGAGTCACCCAGCCAATTTATAAGAGCTGGACTCACTTTCCAGGTCTCAAAATCTTCTTTGATTTCCACCTAATGAATGAAGAGCAATTCTTCCTTGTCCACTCAATATAACAGTGAGATATGAAATCCCATTATAAATTTTGATTGTCCAAACTTTAAATAAATACATCTTTTAAAAAGTACATTTTAGAGCATATTTCATGAATCCCATACCGATAGTCTTTCAGCTGGTCTCTGCCTCATGATAAATCAGCGTGAATTGGGTTATTCATTTTCCCTCTACAACCTCCACTTAGGTTTTACTCTTCATGGAAAGGTCTGGCTTTCCTCTGGGGTTCTATTTTTGTAGTCCTCTCAGTGTACTAACCTATCTTTGCAATCCTCAGTGTGGTAGCTATGTATGTAGAAATGCTACTTAAGAAGTTAGTTACATCAAAAATTACTTAAATGACCAATAGCTCTATGCGGCAAATTGAATTTGCCCAAAACTCTTTCCTTTTTAAAAATGTTTATTTATTTGAAAGGCAGAATTACAGAGAGAGGAGGGAAGAGATGGGGAGGAGAAAGAGAGCGAACTTTCATCCACTGGTTCACTCCACAAATGGCCCCACAGCCCGGGCTGGGCCAGGCTGAAGCCAGGAACCAGAAGTTTCTTTTGGGTCTCCCATGTGGGTGCAGGAGCCCAAGCACTTGGGCGATTTACTACTGCTTGTCCAGGCCATTAGCAGGGAGCCAGATTAGAAGTGGAGCATCTGAGACTTGAACTGGAGCCAACACGAGATGCTGGTATTGCATGTGGTGGCTTAACCCTTTACATCACAATGCTGGCTCCTGCCCAAAACTCTGAAGTCCTCTCTAAACCTGCTCTTTGCCCTAGTATAGGGCAGTACCATTTGCTTAAACCCCATATCTAAATGCTCGCCAGGACCTCTCTTTCCTTCTCTACCCACATCAACAAGTTCGGTTAATTCTAATTCTAAATGACATCTCAAACCTGCCCATTCCTCCCCAATTCCAGCTCTTGGGTGCGTGTCACCACTATCTCTTTCTTAACAGAACCCGTTCCTGTGGACTCTGTTCCCAACCTCAGTCAGTCTCTGCTCCACCATATTCAACTTCTAAAACACAAGTCAAATTTACATCACACCTTTGGTTCACAATCCCTGAACAGCATTTCCTATGTCCTCATCCCTCATCGCCAAATGTGCACCCCTCACTGTCACCAGATCTGGCCCCACCCCACCCCGCCGCGTCCCACTGCCCTTCTGGCCTTCCTGGGTAGTCCCTGTACACAGCAAGCTTGTTCTGACCTCCAGGCTTTTCCAGCTGCAGCTCCCTCTGCATGCCATTTTCTCCCCTCAGAGCATCCCAAAGCTGCCTCCTTGCTTTGAGACTTCAGTTCAAAAGCCCTTCCTTCACAGAACACTCTGACAGCCCTATGTAAAGCAATGTCCCCATGAAGTCTCTATTACAGCATCTTGTTCCTTGTTTTGCACAGTTCTTACCACACCACAGGATACTTTCTCCTTCTTTTATGTATTTACTCTCGTCCCTCCCCCCCCGCCCCCCGCCCCCAAATGTGCACTCCACAAGAACTGTATCCTCAACAGCAAGAAACAGTGCCTGGTACCTATTCGGCACTTAATACTTTCTGGACGCAATAAATGGATGAGTGTCTTCCAGAGTGTTTTGTATCCTCCCCTGAAGGTGACATGGTTTCATGTTTCTGATTAGTTCTTGAATTTATTAGGACCACTTTGAATTACAATAATTTTTTAAAGCCATGAACCTCAAACTTAGAAAATCATACACAAACTGAAAACTTCACTCCATATGGAAGTCTTTTTATTTATTTCATGTAATTCTTTAACGTCGACTTTATAACTGCTAGGCTGAGAGTGGCCCCTCCAGAGGCCTCTGTGACAGCTGCAGACACTGGCATTGCTTTTACTAGCTGGGTCTCCCCTCCGACCTATGGCACCTCAATTTCACTTCTGTGATGCTCAGTGCACCATTCACCATCAGAAGCATGGCATAAAATTATAAGCTGGGTTAAGAACACAGTGAGATGACCAGCAGGTCACTCCCTTTTCCAGATTTCTCCTTCCTTGGGACAAACAGATCCCTGTGACAAACCATGCTGTGCAAAGCCATGGCTGACTGTTAACCAGTTTTCTATTTCCTCTAAATGTTTGGCAAATTGATTTTGTGGTGACATGTTCATGTATTTAGAAAATAAGACAACAGGTAAAACCAAGAACCTACTCCTTCCTTTTAAACAGATATATCATAAATAGGAGCTTCCTTAATGCCCAGAAATTGCCAGCATTCTTCATAAATCTCTGTAAATATGAGATAGAAATGTCCTGCAGGGGCTTCCACAATTTTTTAAAATGTTACATTTTACAGTGTAATTCATTTTCAACAGAAATTGGGCCTATGATTTCTCATTATGCTCCGACTCTTCTCACCTATCTCTAATACTGCACACCTTAGTATTACTAACTGCCCTTAAGAACTGTCCTAAAAACAAGGCTTTAACCAGACCTATCCATCCTCCCATAAGAAATAATCAGAACCAAGTCTATAAATTTTACCATTATTACTGTACTCTCATCTGCATCTGATTTTGCAGTCACTCCATGCTCCACGCAACTCCCCTTTCTAAATCCTTTTTGGTACCTTCTAGAACCCATGTTCAGGCATCTACATAATGCCTTTTGCCCACAACCTCCCCTCTGAATGTTTCTTTCATTCATCTATTCTAGAGGAAGCCTGGGTAGCCTCCGACCACTCTTTTCCCTCGAATCCCTCTTAAGTGAGGTGGCTTTATCTCCTACATTACGTAAGCCCTCCATGTTTAAACTCACTTTCAGATCACTCTTCCTTTTCTCCTTTTAAAAAAACAGTGTTTACGTGAAGCAAATGCAATCTGCTTACATCACCAGTTGCATGCAGTTGCTAAATCCACCTACAAAACTTCTGACTCTGCATCACCTCCCTACTACTGTTCATGCTTTGTCTTCATCACTTAAGGGGACAATTCATCCTGGCACAGCTCTCTGGCCTCCCACTTCCAGGAACCTGGTTCTTCACCCCTCATCAGCAAGCTTCATTATCCATGGTCATTCTTAACCCTTTTTACAAATCAATAAAAATCTTGACAACAAGTATCTGTTCTACAAATTCCTTCCAACTTCCTTGGTTACCCCCTCCTATGTTCCTCAACCACATTAAGACCCCAGCCCCATTGACCATATTGCTTAGACACTGTTTTTGTCCCCTTCTAGTATGGATGACATGGTCAATCACCATAAATATCCTATTGCCTGACTCTCAATCCCAAAGGATGACTCTTCCTTTCCTTCAGACTTGCTAAGAAAAACTGCAGCCCTGATTACATCCCCATCTCTGCTGCACCTGCACCAGAGCTGGAGAGAAACACGTATCTGTGTGGTTTGTCTCTCTTCAAATGTGTAACTACTAACCTTAAGTAAACTGTTAGCACCAGCAAGTGACCCTATTACATTTCCCTAATGCACTTGTCCTTTCTTTCAAGATGCCCGTTTTACATTTTCCTCTTCACCCTCAATTTTCCATACCCCTTCTTCTACCTCACTGTCAGATGACGGCCTTGTTTTACACTCTTTGGAGGAACAGAAACAAGACGTTGCTCTTGTGAGCAACATCTTTTCTTTCATTATTGGCTTTTTTCTCTTTCTTAGATCATTCCTGTCACCCTCAGCTATGCTGTAGTATCTCCTGACCCTATGTCCCCTAAAACGACTACCTCATTTTTCAGTTCCATTTTATCATAAAACATCTTAAAAGATTTTCCTATTTTTTTAAAAAAATTATTTGTTTAAACTCATGGTGCCAAAACGTTCACCCTGACTTATTGCTATTACTTGCTATTCACTCTATTTTAGGTTAGAAATCCTCGAGTCTTCTTTATGTACTTTCATCCCTCTTTTATCTGCAGGCACATACTGTAGGTGCTTCCATCAAAATGCTGTGCAGCCATCCTTCCTTGCCGTCTCCCCTGCTAGCACTCTAGCCCATTCTCCTGTGGCACCACATCTAAATAATGGAAACAGCTCTCTAACAAGCTTCTTGGCTGTAGCATCTTCCTTAGCTAATCTATTCTGCATCTCCCTAGAACCCTAGTCTGTCTAAAATTGATTTTACTACGCTCTGCTTCTCTCTGCTCATAAGGCTGCCATGATTTCTCATAGCTCATATTACCAGGCTTAAGCTCCCTGTACAATGCTCAGGATGTTTCATAATCTGGTCCCATTCTGACCCCATCAGTAATTCCTACTACCTACACACATAAAACCTTCTTTTAGACCAGGTTCCAGTTTCACAACATCTTACATATTCTCACTTATACACTAGATTCTTTTGTCTTTATTGTATTCATTTCTGAAATCCATCATTATTCAAATTCTAAACTGTTTAGATTCTACTCTTCCATGACATCATATATAATTCCAAGTCACACTTTCTTGACCCTGAACTCTACAGAATTCCAATTACCAAACTTCTATCAATATTAACAATTATGTGTATAACAATACAATATCTTCATTAAGTATCTCATACAGTATCTACCTGAATATATATATAGCTTTTTTCTTCAAAACTGTGTCTCAGACAATAGAAATCCTCTACCCCTAACTTCTTACAGAGCTCAAATATCTGTAGTATGCTTTACTCTGAATAACAAAACACTGTTTATGGAAGATACATTAACCTCATATGGCCTCAACCTGTTCTACTTTTAGATTATACAGGGACTATGATAGAATAAGACTAAATAAAAATAAAGAAATTTAATTAGATACAGTAATTATTCCTGTGCAAATGATCTCACAATTGGAAGTGCTGAATCCTGCAAACAGCTATTCAGAATCACTTTAAAAATCAATGAAGGTAAATCTTCATATTGTAAAAATTATAGATATATACCTAACTAGTTACAAATGTAACTATCCTAGTTTTATGTGGGTAGATATTGGGTTTGGGGACAAAACTGCCTGCAAAAGCATCTACTTAGATCTGCTGTGTCTCAAAAAGAAACTTGGCCAGCAGCAAAGAGGCTGTGCTCGAGAGCAGAGGGGGGTCACACACTGTGGAATGTGGCTTCTGTGAAGACAAAGACAGCCTTACTGAGGCACTTGAAACACTGGAATAAAAATGGTTTCATGAAATTTAAGAATGGCAGAAGTACTAATTCTAAATTGCTGTCTTATTTTATGCTACGGGAATTTAAATATGAGTAACTAAATTAATAAGTTAACAACTTAAATGAACACACTATCACGCCATCTATATCCTTACATGTCTCTATTGCCAAATTTGGCAAACAGGCAACGTGGGTGGGAACAGAGATGAGCAAAGTGTGACCAAGAAATAGAAATGAGTTAGGTAACTGACTGCATTGTCTAAATTCATGATGTGCCTGGAAGAATACTTGGCACAGTTAGTTCTAGGCCTGCTACTCATCAGTTATGTGGAAGCTCGATTTCCTGATGTTCAAACTGGCTTAAACACTATCTATACCCTCTGCAATTTAAAATTTTATTACTTTCTATCATATACTCTTTTGATGACTCAGCAGCCTGGGTAATACAAACAAATGTTAATCTACAGGCCATTACGAATTTCTAAGTCTTTAATTTTTAAAAATTTTTAATTAGTTTTTAATAGATTCAATGTGTTTTGTAGATATAATTCTAAGAACATAATATTCCCTGCCTCCCTCCCTCTTACCCTATATGCTTCTATCTTTTTAGTTTTGAGATAACATTTTAAATTTATATTACAGTAAAAATCTTTATTACCTTTTAATGTAAGTTGGACACAATACATTTCAGAAGCTTCCATCCTGTTCTACTTTCCTTTTGAACTGGAATTTTGGCCTCTGAAATCCTTGGTATTCCAAACTGTATTACCTACCTTTCTTCTTAAAAAAATTATTTTATTTGAAAGGAAGGGAGAGAGAGAGTGAAAGGCATTGATCCTCGATTTGCTGGTTCACTCCCCAAATGCCCACAAGAGCTGGGGGCTGGTCCAGGACAAAGCCAGGAGGCTGAAACTCTACCCAGGATTCCCATGCAGGTGGCAGGGACCCAAGTACTTGAGCCATCACATGCTGCCTTCCCAGGGTGCACATTAGCAGGAAGCTGGATCAGAAATGGGGCTAGGACTCATTCTAATATGTGATGTGGGCATCCCACATGGCATCTTAACTGCTGTGCCCAATGCCTGGTCCCCTAATCTTCCTCATCATAGAATGACATTAGAGATAAATGCGTATTTCAGAATGTCTCCTCCAGCACTCTTTTCTTTCCCAGAAAAAACTGATGCTAGTTGGTCAGAGGCAGGGCCGAGACTCAAGTCCAAGCCTCACTCCTCATTAATTGTGGTTGGAAGCCACAGCACTAAACTCTCACTACTCCGCTTGGGTTTACTGGGCTCATGAATCCCATTTCCAAGTTGTCAACCCTTTTTCTAGATTGTACACATGAATATAAAGAAGTTACGAGCGATACGAATACAACTGTCTTGCTAGTGGATGTAATTTATGACCTCTCTCTAGAGTTGAAGTGCCTCACGGATCTATCTCTACACACATGTTCTTGCCCCTGGAAAAATGAACCTAAGCCTTCAATCAGCACCAGCACCACGTGATTCTCCCGTTATCTTCTAAAGAGAGACTCCTGCTTGCCAGATGAGCTGCACTGCTAATTAGGAAGCTCCTCATGGAGAACCATCCAATGGTAAATCAAGCGGAATGGACCCGGTGACAGCAGATGTTGATCTCAAATACAGCATTTGGGAAAGTATCCATTAGGCAGAGGTGACCTAGGCAGGTTGGCATGGGCGACCCTGCTCACAGGACTGCAGCATTACTTCTGTACAGCTTCCAGGAAACACACGCACCAGCACCTGGTAAACTTTATGCATCTGATTTGGCACTGTAAAAGCTACCAAGCTCTATAGCTTTGCCTTTGCCTTTTCAAGCTCAAAGATGATCACTGCTCAGAGTTATACAAAGCTATGGCTGACGAGTGATCGTTCATGAAAATGAACACTTACCTTCAATCCTCTTTAAAGCTGAAAGGCACATATCCTTCCTTGGGAACTCAAAGGGATTGTTGCATGTTCGAATGGTATCACATTCACATTTCCCATTGATTATATTGCAGCCAGAGATAAGGTTTTCGTTGCATGGTTCAAAACCAAGCAGCTGGTCATCATCCCAGTTCTCATCTGTAAAAGAATCAACAACCAGATAATGTCTGCTTGTAGCTTCACTCAAAGGCCTGTGAAAGCAAAATGTGCACGGATGTCAAGACTAACATTCAGTTTTGTGAAAGAAACCTGAAGTTTTACAAATAAGTGAAACCCAATCTCCTAATAACTTAGAAGGCTGAGGTTATAAAGCCATATATGTCAACATTAAATAGTCAACCATTTGTCATCAAAACCCTCTACTTCTGTGTCACTACAACAAACATTGAGATTCCTGGATTTCTACACATTCAATAAAGTTGTAAGAGTTACAGTTGTCAATCTATAAAATTATTCTTTAAAAAGCTAAATTTTTATTCTCTCAGTTGATATCTGCTTCAGGTTGCAAATAGCCCTCCAGATGAATACAGCTAGGCAGCTGAAAAACAAGCAGACAGCACCAGAAAAGAATGAGATCCAACAGAGCAGAGTCCCCTCAACCGATTTCAGAACAGACTGTTCACAGCCAATATCAGCAACAGCCGCAAAACTAAGGGTGACAACTTAGTGGAGTTATCAAATTCTGCAGCCAAGACTAACTCAGGTCCTGGTCATGGGATGTGGTAGCTTTCAATAAGTAAAGTGGATTTAATAAACAGTGTTTGTGGCCGGTGCCGCGGCTCAATAGGCCAATCTTCCACCTGCGGCGCCGGCACACCAGGTTCTGGTCCTGGTCGGGGCGCCGGATTCTGTCCTGGTTGCCCCTCTTCCAGGCCAGCTCTCTGCTGTGGCCAGGGAGTGAAGTGGAGGATGGCCCAAGTGCTTGGGCCCTGCACCCGCATGGGAGACCAGGAGAAGCACCTGGCTCCTGCCTTTGGATCAGCGCGGTGCTCCAGCCGCAGAGCGCCGGCTGTGGCAGCCATTGAAGGGTGAACCAACGGCAAAGGAAGACCTTCCTCTTTCTCTCACTGTCCACTCTGCCTCTCAAAAAAAAAAATAAATAAATAAACAAGCAGTGTTTGTGGGATCCACTGCAGACAATGCAACAAATACACTGAACCTCCAAGGCAGGCTCAATTCTTAATATTCCTCCTCCTAGTTGAAACACCTCTTCTAGGAGAGCAGGCTATTTCTCTGTGGACATAATGTGGGGTTCCTTCTTGTCCCCCCTTACTCCCTGCCAACATTCTAAGATTTACTTATTTATTTGAAAGGCAGAGCTATACGCAGAGAGGGAGGGAGAGAGAGCTCTTCCACCCACTGGTTCACTCAATGTGGCAGCAACTGCCAGGGCTGGACCAGGCTGAAGACAGGAGCTTCACAGGGGTCTCCCACGCAGGTGCAGGGGCCCGTGCACTTGGGCCATCTTCCACTGCTTTCCCGGGCCATAGCAGAGAGAAGGATCAGAAGTGGAGCAGCTGGGACTCAAACTGTCACCTATATGGCCTGCTGGTGCTGCAAGTGACAGCTTAATCCACTTCACCACATAGATATTTCATTGCACCTGGACTCAGTACTGCTTAGGAAACAAACATGTTTGATAATCATAACTGGAAAGAATTTTTAAAAGTATTTGGATTTAATAAATCTAAACCTGTTGCTTACACTAACACAGGTATAAATGGTACAAGAAGGTGTCTTCATAGAAGACTGTAAACAAATAGCTGTAATTTTTATAGAGCTTTTACTTCTAGTGTCACCACTTAATGCATAAATTAGGCAAAAGACATCTCTGTTTCTCTCGCTGGCATAAAAAATTTTCTTGTCAGAGGGTCTTCAGAAGAATATAATTTGTAATAAAAAGAACTTCAGGGCAATTCTTTGAAAAGAGAGTAAAGAAAATCTCTTGTATTTTGATTACAGGGGATCAGGCCCACTTACTTGATCAAAGCCTCAGACCATAGTAAAATGTTTATCTTTTGAAACTCAAAGTTTAGACAGAAACACAATTTATCTGTCTTAAAATCTGATTTCCTGTTTAGCCATGTTTGGTACTTAAAGCTAACACATACATACCATATATACACAAAAAGGTATATTCCTATCTTCAAGGCAACAGTGAAATTACTAAAATATTCAGCAAGGAAAACCAGCAAAGACTATATTGAAACAACATGGAAGAGGTGTTGTCTTCACTTACAACAGTATTTCACAGGGCTCTAAATGATTTCTTATTTCTGTTTAACTGTTGACATGATAGTAGTATTACTGTCCTGAATTCAGTGAAATTTGCCAAGAAGTTTTTGGTGACTATATATGCAAACTTCTAACTCAAAGGAGAGTTCAACCCTAGGAACTGAAATACTTAAAAGAAATTCAATTAACATTTAAACCATTGCAAAACTACCAAGAGTTCTCCCCTTTTCCTTCATATTCCTCACAGGAAACCTTTACTGCCGCACCCTAAAGTATATGCAGTGCCACCAAACAGATGATTCTACCTCAGAAGGTTTTTGTCATTTAAAACCTCTCCCCTCCATTTTAACTGGAACTCCCTGAAGATACACTCTCCTGAACTTCCTCAATGGCTGCTAACCTCAGCCCCCTCCTCATTCCACACATTGTCCCCAGAATTATCTTCCTCGAAATCAAGTGTGCTTGATGGTTCTCTTTTGCCAACAGGAAAAGTTTAGACTTGTTCTTGTCAAACACAAGGTTCTTTGCAATGTGGCCGTCTCTTACTTCTAGACTTGTCACTCAACCTTGGCTCCTAGATCTTAACGCTCTAGGCATGCTAAGGTTCTTGCCATGCTTTGCTCATGCAGCATCTCCTGCCTACGATGCCTCCTTCATGTCTTCCTCTTCAGCCTTCATGACCTGGCTCAAATGTTACCTCTTTTAAGACCTCCTCCCCAGCTCTCCAGAGGAATTGAGCCACTCCATCTCCCATGTTCCTGCAAGCATGTGCACAAAGCTCTTGTGCCCCAAAAGTGGTTTCTAGAAGTCAACCTTCCCCAGGAAGCAAGAGTCCTCACAGCCAGGAGCCGAGTCTCAGCCAATTTGAAATCCCCTGAACCTCAGCACTTAGCACAGCCTTCAATAATCCTGCAATAGCATAGTCAATACAGTTGTCTGCTTTTTAAACTTATTTAAATATATGTATATTTTTATTAACACAAGAAAAGTATCTCAAGATAAACATGTTTAAACAATTCAACTATAACTTTAAAAATTTATTTATTTATATTTTATTTGAAAGGCAGAGAGACAGAGATCTTTCATCCACTAAATCACTCCCTAAGTGCCCACAGTAGCCAGGGTTGGACCAGGTCAAATCCAGGAGTCTGGAACTCCTTTGGGTCCCCTACATGGCTGGGCGGGCCCAAGTACTTGATCAATCAGCCACGGTCTTCTAGGGTACACACTAACAGGAAGCTGGATTGGAGGCAGAGGAGCCAGCATATGAAGCAGGCGCTCCAACATGGGATGTGAGAGTCCTCAGTCACAACTTAACTTCCAAATGCCTTCCATTAAATTTTATTTTGAAAAGTTGTCATTAAGAATGGGTGCTTGGGGCTGGCGCCGCGGCTCACTAGGCTAATCCTCCGCCTTGCGGCGCCGGCACACAGGGTTCTAGTCCCGGTCGGGGCACCGGATTCTGTCCCGGTTGCCCCTCTTCCAGGCCAGCTCTCTGCTGTGTCCAGGGAGTGCAGTGGAGGATGGCCCAAGTACTTGGGCCCTGCACCCCATGGGAGACCAGGAGAAGCACCTGGCTCCTGCCTTCAGATCAGCGCGGTGCGCCAGCCGCAGCGGCCATTGGAGGGTGAACCAACGGCAAAGGAAGACCTTTCTCTGTCTCTCTCTCACTGTCCACTCTGCCTGTCAAAAAAAAAAAAAAAAAAAAAAAAGAATGGGTGCTTGGTATAGAAGTTAAGACACTGGTTGAGATGCTTATATCTTGTATTGGATTGTTTAGGTCTGAGATAAATTTCCAGCCATGACTGCCAATTCCAACTTCCTGCTAACGCAGATTCCATGAGACAACAGGTGACGGCTCAAGTGACTGAGTTTGTCACCCATGTGGGAAACCTGGACTGAGTTACTGGCTCCCAGTCCATCCCAGTTATGAGCACTGGGGACATTCTGCATAGTGAACCAGGGGATAGGAGCTCACTTACATGTTCAATCTCTGTCTCTCTCTTGCTCGCTCTCAAAAAGTTTATCATAAGAGCATTGTAAGACAGGCACACATCTTGAAGAAATATTTGGACATACTGACACATTTCTCACTCAGCATCATGTCTCATTGGTTTCTTTCCCAGTTTAGCTGAGACTTTCAACCTCTTATCATCTAACAGACATCACAGTCCTTCCAAGAAGCCCATCTCGGAGCCAATGTGTTTTCACAGCCAGGTGCTTCTCTCCGACTTCCTACAGGAAGGCCACCTCCCCTGAGTGCAGAGCCAGACTAAAAGACAGCTGCCCTTGTGGATCTCCCTGACTCCATTCTCTTCCGCTCCTTCTCAGCAGAAGCTCCCTGGACACAGCACCAGGCTGCACCCTCAGCCACACATGTAGGCCTGACCATCCCTCAGAAATGTCCCAGCCACCATGCCAGTCAGGAAGCACCTTCGACTCTGAAGCCAAAACTGGCTTACATGATTTTCTGAGAAGAAGTCCTTTCAATTCTCTGCCCCCACCCAATCTATTTTTTCTTCTTGGTAAACAGTTCCCCTAGCAAATATCACTTTACAGGATCAGAGCATTTTGAGACAAATACTTTTATGGTTTTGCATTACAGAATAGTTTAAAACCAATTTAACAGGAAATCAATAGTATTGAGAGGTAAAATTTAATAAAGTTTGATTACACAAATCAAATCTGAGCAAATCTGAACTCAGTACAGGATGAGTAACCATTATCTGAAATGCTTGGGGCCCTAAGTGCTTCAGATTTCAGTTTTTCAGAGTTTGGAATAATTGAAAATACTCTAGACTGTGTTACCATTGAAAAAGATTGTTATTAGAGCATTTTGGATTTCAGACCCAGCAAATTCTGATTTCAAGTCTCTCTTCCTCTTAATAAATCCATATATACGACAAAGGATCAAGGCCCTGATTCTCTTGACAGTTCCCTGTTTCTCCTTGTACTGATCAGGGGAAGAAGGGGTTAAAAACAGGGGTACTGCCTTTTATTTACATCAAGCAGGGTCTTTTCCTGCTTGATATATCAAGTGTATATGATAAAGTGTATTCTTCTAGCCTGAAAGGTCAATTTAGGTACTCCTGCAAATGTGCTTTGCCGTCCATAACTTTTTGCAAGATAACAAGTCAGATGTTAAATATGAGAGTAATAATTTGATGTATGAGTCCAAAATCATACATATTCCAGTATGTCCAACTGTGGGAATACTACAGCAAGGAGCCACACACACATAACTGCTAACCCAACATCTGCACTTGGATGTTTAGAAGACATCCTGAGATGACACATTTCCTTGAGACAACCACTGTATGTCAGCATGCAGCAGAATTCTTTTATGCATACCTTCAGCTTCATCCCACAGAACAGTAGTAAGATGTATGATCAATGATTAAAGTGTGAAAAAATAACTGGTACTGCTTTCAATCAAGGGCATCCTTAAAGGAAACGGATTTTTTTCTTTAATTATTTCTTCCTTACTTTACTGCAAGTATATTGAGGTGAAGACAATCAGTTATTAGCATAGTTTGGTACCATGGCCTCTACTGATAGGAAGATGGCAGTAATGTCATACACCATTGTCTTTGTATCATCAGTGCAAAGTTGACACACAGAGAAAAAGCAAATAAAACTTTAATACTATTATGGAAATAGTTTTGACCTTATGTACGACCTGAAAAGGCTTCAGAGTCCCCCACGGAACACCTAGGGGTCTGCAGCCCACACACTGAAAACTGCTATTCTAAAGAACAGATCCTGCTGGTATACCTAGATCAAGTTCTGAAATATGCAGAGGGCTCCGAGTACCTCATCTCCTAGTTCCCACTGAACCATAAACTGCATGTTTCCATCATGTAGTTTAGCTAAATATAATTGGCAAAAAGGAAATTGGTATTGGCCTAAAGCAGAAGTTGTGCTGTTTCATATATGACTTATCCTAGCACATTAATGTTATAAAAAACCAGGAGCAAATTTTCTGACAAAGGAAAAGTCTTAGCAATGTGTGAAGCCCTTAAAAGGCTAATAGCATCATTTAAATTCTCTCCAGTGCAAAAGATGACTGCTTTAGTGGCTGAAATTTCTACCACATATCTAGGGAGGCTGCAAGTACAAATGAAAAAGCTAAAATGTGTTTCCTTGTATTTCAAGAAACATGAAGAAACAACTCCCAGATCTTATGTTTAAGTCTGATGAAATGGCTGTCCATCAGAAGTGAATGTCTTCAAGAACTCATGCCCTGAAAGAAGCAGAATGAGCTTCAGAGCACGGCAGACTGCAAAGGATGGGCTGCCAAAGCAAGGTGCCAGCCAGGTGCCCATGCCAGGGGCAGTTTACCTCTATCAGTGTTTTTATTTGGGCTATTACGGTTTATATTTATCCTCTGTATAGACATAGTTCCATGGGTTTTGACTTTCCCCTATCCTCTATTTCTTAGAGCCATATTCAGTCTTGATCTGGATTTAGACTTTCTGTTCCACACAGTAGCTCCCAATAGTCTGGGTGTTGCCTGAAATCCCTTCCTTCTAGGCTGGAGAGCGCAGATTTTAAACATGAAGATTAGTTAGAAAGGAGTTTCCAGGCTGTGGGTAGGAGAGGAAGCACCACAGAGGAGAATGTGGTGAAGGAGGCCTTACACAGAAGGCACAGACACACATTCAACTCCAGATCCAAGAGCAGCAGCTCTAGGTAACACTCCCCAGCCCCTCAGTGCACAGGTGTTCCAGCAATCAACCAGCCATACAGATGCTAGCCTGGTCCTGGATTCAACACCTCTGCTTGCTCGTGTCTGACATACTATAACATGGAGTAAAACATTTCAGGTATTACAACTACACTTACTATAAAGAAGTACTGCATGCTAATCGGAAATCTGCCCTCCTGAAGATGGAAGGCATTTGTATACTCATAGCCTTACCTTTTCTACCTTGTACCTGTTTAGGTTAACGGAGTTTACTCCAAACTCACAGATAGATGCACCCCATTATGTGGCAATCCACCTAGCAGAAATATGCTTCAGCAGATATTAAAAAGCAAGAAACAAATTCATGGTACACACTCTGCAGCTCACAGTAATGGAATTCTGTTGGCAGAGGAGAGGCTTCTGGGAATATATATCAAATTAATTCTTCAGCTGTTCACATATCCCTGTGGCTACAGTAAGATGCAAATAGCTAATACTGGTATCTCTTTCCATGCCAGCCTAGAAACTCCAGCGTAATGTAAAATTGCTGCTCTTAACTCCCCCAGCTCCTGGCTGGCTGTTATCAGGCATTCGGTTCTGCTAGAGGGAAAATCTAATGCAGTGAGCTTTCATTCTCTCTGCTTCAAGCTTAAGGCCAATGTTCCAAAGCTGGTACTTCCCTCTCCCTCTCTTCCTCAAGCTGCAATCAGTGTAAAGCAGGAAGGGCAAATTTATGGTTATCAGTAGAAATGATTCAGGTTCCAAAAATGTGTTTTACAGGCATTTCCACAGAGTGAAATTATGGCAGGCACATGTAACCCTACACTAGAGTCTACAAAGCCTGAATCTCTAAAACAGAAATACTAAAATATGCACACAGGTAGGTACTGAAGACTATTAAAGTAATACAAACCTCTAAATATAACAAACAAAACACTGATGTGTAATATGTAAAAGTGAGGAATTCCTTGAAAAACAAGCAGTACTATTCCAATTTACAACATCATCTTACAGTAAATCATTTATTAATGATAATGACCCATTCCTATAATTTTCATAAGACATCTTAGCAATACAACCAAGAACAGAGAAAGACTACAGCATGCAAATTGCATCCATTCTTTCATACATTTCTCAACAGACATTGGTATCGACTGAGCATCAAAAACTGAACAAGCTGCTAAGAACTTAACATGCTAGGAAAGGGGTGAGTGAGTCTCTCAATGAGACACCCACACTGCATGTCAGAATTCTTGAGCTTAATGCCTGCAAGGTGCCTAAGGGCAGTCTTCTGCCAATGCAGACTCTGGGAGGCGGCAGTCGTGGCTGACACCCACATGGAACACCTGGGTTGAGTGTCCAACCACTGGCTTTGGCTTTAGCCCAGTCTGTTCTTGTCGGCATTTGGGGAGTGAACCAACAGATAGGAACTCTCATCTCTCTATTTATTTCAATTAAAAAGTTAATAAAAACCAAGAAGCTGGGAAAGGGAGTTTGCAGCAAAATGTTCCACAATTTGAACCAGAATCATCCCAAGTATGTGAATAAAATGTTCCTAGGACTCCTGAGACCGAGGAAAAGGTTAAGTAAGGGCAGGATAATTTCCTTTCTGAGATCAAGAAGTTCATTTGCAACAGGGAGGAACTTGAGAGAAGACAAGCAGGAACTCCAGAAGCAAGGATTTCATAAACCCAAAGCAGACAAGGAAATGAGAGACTGGGGATATAGGATGGAACTGTCCTCCTTCACAAATGTGCCTTAAAATAGAGATGATCTTAAATTGTATGTGCGCAGACAGCCAGCCTGACCGGGCGAGCTTGATGTAGAAAAGCCCAGCCCCAGAGACCACAACCTTAGCTCAACCCTGGGTTCACAGGGGGCCCCTGAACAAGGCATTCAGGTCTCCAGGCTCCAGCCTTTCAGTACTAAAAGGAGGTGGAATGAGTAATCCATGAGGTCCCTTCAGACTTTATCCTCATGTTTCCTTGGTTCTGTCATCTTTGTTGAAATTGTACAATGTGAACAATTTGTTGGGAAAAATGCCAGAGAGTCACATGCCTAGGGTGGCCATAATTTAAATTTAAAATAGTTTCCCATTATCAGGCCCATTTGAGGCTTTGAAAGCAGAGTTGCTATGTGTAGAAAGGCAAGCCAAGGGTGCCTTTAATATAACAAATATCACCTTCCAGAACCCTTCCAAGCACCACTGCTCTTAGAGAATTCACCAGCTAAGACCTCAATAAATCTGATTTAATAACAAAGAGTTGGCTGTGAATTGAAAATTGTTGAAGCACTCTGTCATTGAACAACTGTCTCTGTATATATTTGGAAATTCCTATAATGAAAAAGTGTGGGTTTTTTTTTAAATGGGATTGGTTTATAGAAAAATTTACCAGATACTTCAAGAACAGTAGAAGCACCAAATGTCAACACTGATGAGATCCAGCTTGGTCAGTGTTTAAAGGAAATTTCACAGGACATAAGAAAGGTGTGTATGGGAGGAAATGAGCTAAGCATTCAATTGAAGAAACCTTTCAATTGAAGAAACTGGGAAAGAGCAGGAGAGTAAGCCCAAAGGAAAACAAAAGATGGGAATTATAGTAAAGATATGTAGAAAAGTAAAACAGATTGGCTCTCCAAAAAGATTATTAAGACATCTTATGCTGGCTTATGATTAACAGTCTCACTAAGCTTGTTAACTCATCTAGGTACTTTGATATATGTATTTTTTTTTCTATCAGTTTCTCTTTAGTGGTTTTCCAAGAAGTTACTCAAAGTTAGACATTAAAGATTACATGTCTGAAATTTTTTAAACAACCAAGACAGGTATTTGAATGTCTATTTAATTTTTTCCTAGCTACATTTAGTCTGATGATACTTTAGTAGCACACAGTTAAATCTCTTACATTTCCTTTGCTTTGAGTGGACTCCAACATTCTTAAAGAAAAATCTCAGATGTTCCTTCCTAGTTCATATCTGTGCAGTGCACGTGCCATTATATACCCCATGAGGGGTATCACGAGAGCAGACCCATAAAGCTTCTTAAGGACATGGGATTACAAAAAAGTCCACCATCTGGCCAGTCAAGTCCTTGGCATGAACGCAAAACCTGTTTAGATTAAATGAAAATCCATTCCTTCAACCTTATCTCTCATGTCTCCTTCCTCCAGCAACACTTAGAGACTGTGTTCCCCGAGTGAGCAATGCTGCTCCGTGACCCCATGGCTTTGCACATGCTCTTCTGTCTGCCTAGAACGCTGTTCCTCTCTTCATCGGCTTTGAAGACTCCTCTGCAGTCTTTAATACTTTCTCCAGGCTTCATCTATCCTATAGGTCTGAATCAAGTATTATGACTTCTATTATATATCTAATATACCATGTATGGCAGTATACAAAATTACTAGTCTAATCTCTTCTATGGAAAAGAAGATTATTTGAAGTTAAAGATCTAGTGTTATCCTTCATCACTGAGCTATCATAAGGCTTAGCAAATAGTAGCTTAGAAAAATATCTATGAAAGAAATAAACAGAGACATGGAGGAAGATGAGAGGGTTTGAACCTCAATAAAGCAATTTGACACTCTTAATGCCAAATGTTTTCTGAAAGTGAGTTTGGTGTAGGGAAAGAAAGCAATTATTTAGAAATAACTGAGAAACATTTTTGGATTTTAGTCTTCCAACTTGTAACACAGTAATACTAACACAAGTTTCATTGTCACCTCAACAATGTATTAAGTAACAGTTCCACATAACAATATTTATGAAATGGTAGAAAGTGAGTATATCATGATTTAACTCTATTAGATAAATAACTTTAAAATAATGAATTCTTATCTCCCCACCACTTTTATATAACATGACAATAATGAGATAATGTGACATGAGATCGTTTCTTGCCAGAACGGTAGTTGTGGACATGTATAATGCACAGTACCATTTTATCAAAATGACCAAAAATTAGTCAAATAAGCAAAAGCAAACCAGAAAGCTGGCTATGGAAATGGTGTTCCTTCATCTGCAAGTGTGAACACCACAGTGAAAGGAAATGGGAACACAAGCACAAGAACAACAAATCAACATGGTACTCTGAAACAAGAACTTTGAAGGATATTTTTCATCATACTAGCTGAACAGTCAGAATTAATGAATGAAGTACATTTCACTCCCAGATGAATTTTCTGATAAGAGCTAACACTTAAGAACTTTCTAATGTCAGAGATCGGACTGAACACTGCCCTCGGATGAGCTCTATTAGCTGAAGTAAAGAAGCTGAGTAACCTAGGTCTGAACTACATTCAGCCCATCAACCTGATGGCAACACAAGGAGCTGAGGACACAGGGATTTGAGGTGGTCAAAGGCTGGGCAAAATTTCAAGTTCAAGCAAATCCAGAAGACCTAAGGGAAAAGATGAACAAAAACACCACTAATTTTTCCATCACACTCTGGTGAAGTTCATCTTCCACAAACATGGCCTAGAGACCTAATGTTGATGGTTACTTAGCCACGTGGATGGGCAGAGGCCTCCCTGTGCCAAGACAAATGGAGCTGCAGCAACACCTTTGAAATGCTCAGAACAGAAAACCCAATATACAAACACAACCTCAAGTCTTCCATCATCCAGGAAACAAGGGTTTCTTTGTTAAGCCAAATAATGCCTGTGTATATCAAAATACACTCAAGGAGCAAATAATGATTTGTAAAAGGCATAATGATCTGTAAGTAGCATTAAGGAATCTGTTCAGGATAACAACTTTGTGAAATCAGCCAGCAATCATTTTCTAAGGAATGTTTTCAAAAACCAACTTGAGCACCGCTGTGAACTTTACCTTAATAATTTATAGGAATTCTTCAAAATAAGCCAAGTGGAAGACAATAAGTGGAAAAGTAACATAATTCTCACAATTATATTTCTAACAGATCCTTACCATTAACTCTAATATTTCCACAAGGAAAGATCTTCACTAAAAACCCAAACCTTTGCTTTCCTTTGTTGGGTAGGAGGTTGCAGCAAGTGCATCTGTGTTTGATCTTATTTATTCCTCCCTTCCAGTTACTGCCTCTGTGTACCAACACCTCTTCCTTTCCCAGGCTGTTGCCCTGGGATTTGAGTCTCCTCTGCCTGGAGGCCTGACCCCAGATGTAGGAAGAGATCATGGCCTCACTTCTTCAGGTAGATGATCAAACTCAACTTCCTGATCGTTTTATTTAACACTGCAAACCAGACACCACCACTGCCATTCTCGGTCTCCTTTCTTTGCTTTATTTTCCTCCATAGCACCTATCTCTGTTGGCATGTGGCATGTTTCACTTACTAATGTGGCTGATTTTGTCTCTCTACCAGAGAGCCCCAGCTTGGTAGAGATTTGTGTCAGGCTTGCCTGCTGCTGTATCTCCTGTACTGAACACAGCATACCCTCCACGCACCAATTGCCCGAGTACACGACACATTTTCACCTCCAAGGGTCTCTACCGAAATCGGCTCTTTGTCCTCTTGTGACTACCTTACTCAGCTGAAATGTCTTCTTCAAAAAAGTTGCCTTGATTTACACACAGCCACGCCTCTCTCTATCCAATAAGCCCACCCATAAATAACACTTTGCTGATTCTAGGGCTTTGTAGTTGTCCATTCACAGCTGGATTCTGAGCTTCTTGGGGTAGAACCAAAGCTCCTGATCTCATTCCCAACACTATAACCACGCATGCTGTGTTGTGCAATAGCTCACAGTCAGCCGACATTAACTGGAATAAATGAACAGTAAACCTGGGTAGGTGACCATTCCATGAGGTAACATGCTGTTAATATGAAAAGCAAAGCAGCAGCTGTAAAGACTATGCCATAGGTACCTAAGATTCAGGTTTGTTAAATTTCCTCACTACTTTTGCATTCATATTTGGTATCTTCTCAGGATGTTTGAGAAGTAAAAAGTAATAAACTTTATAATAATTTAGGACTCTCCAGAACTAGGAAGCAAGTAAGGTTCAGGTATTTAAAATGGCAGCAAACTAAAAAGTTTACATATTTCTACATTTCAAATGAAAGCAAACGCATTCAGAAACATCCACATCTAGAGAATAACTCCATTGCTTCCAAAATGAAATGTAAATAAAACCTGTGTGACTCACTCTGTCCTCTTCCTGCATGCTACAGCAACATGCACTCCCATATGCAGTCAAGTAGGCGGATTATTCAGGATCACGATTCTGCAGCGTTTTTCTATTTAAAATTGGTCTTTATAGAGTAAAAGAAGTCATAAAAATCGTTCAAATGATGAAACTCAAAATTTGTAGAAATACATCGACCTTAAGTCCTACCTGGAAAGTCTAAAAATCACTATTTTATTAGGCTCAATACACATTTTCAGTAAACACAAATGCCAAATGGAGAAAATTCTCAAAGGATGCTCTGATTAAATATACTTCCTACTTAACTAATAAGAAAGATCACCAATTTTCAAAGGACTACAGAGACATGTAGCTTTAAATTTATGAACAAGCACTTATGTATCCCTTAATAATTCAGTTGCTCTGAATTTCCCAATCTGTGGAAGCCTGGTAAGTTCTCATGGCAAGCCAGAAAATATACACACTGGCCTTTTGAACTGCACGGTGACTGCCAACATCTTGGGCCTCATCTGGTGCCGGCATTTGGGGAGTGTCACATACCTGGTTTGTATGCCTAGTGCATTAGTCTAATAACCAAGTTCCATTTAGCAACAGAACCATTACTGCTAGGGTTTTATATAATGTCCTGTAGAAGAGAGGAACGGAGATTAGCACTCTTGGGTCAGAAGGGATGTGGCAGGACTATGAAGCACTAATTATCTTTGGGAAAAACCCTGGGGCAAAGGAGGAGTTAATTTACCTAGCACACAGAGATTCCAGCTGCAAAGGAAACTTAATCCCTTTAGGTACAGAGCAATCAGTATCTCTGTCCTCTTAACAGGTGTCTGAGAAACAGACTTTGTCTATAGTTTCTATTTCTTTCCCAAGAGCATGGAATTTAATTTTAAGTACCCCCAATGAAAAGCTGGTTCACATGGAGTCTGGCACCAATATAATCGGCTCATACTTCCACAGTCGCATGAGGAGGCTTCAAGTCCTTGCTCTGGTTCTACATAAGGCTCTACTTGGAAACTGTAAGCACAAGATTCCCTTCTCCAAGGAAAGAGCAAGGAGTTGGTGGCAGCATTATCACCCTCAGGTTAATCCTCAGGTTTACTGAGAAACCCCTTTGAGGGAGGTAACCAACCTGAGTGTGATCAAGAGAGGTCTATCAATGACAGAAAACAGTTGGGAAAAGTAACAACTAGCCTCACGCTGGAAATGTGCACACACCCCCTTCACTAAACCCAGTGAGCCCCCTTGCCTAGGCTGAGCATGTCAAAGAGCAGCAGGGTCTCCAGGTTCACTGTACTTGATGAAAATGGTGTAGATGTTTCTCCGGGAAGGCCTTTCCTGCTCTTAAACATTTCTCTTCTAAAGGGAAATGTGTCCAATTTGCACAAGCACTGGACACTCCTTTTCTCCAGCCATCACCTTTATTGCCTCCTGCTACAATTTCTTCTGCGCTCTGGGCTGCATGTACCTTCTTCCCCATAGATCCTCTCCTCCCCATCCAATTGCTCTGGTAGTTCACCTGTCTGAGCCCATCTTGGCCAGCATTCCCCAGTCATGGGTCTGGCCTGAGAAAATCTGTCTGGTCTACACGTCAACCAGCACTCCATGTGGGAGTCTCCTGGGCAACCGAGGTCAGCCCGCACAGCATTACTGTTTCCTCCATCCCACCCCAAGGCCAGGGAGCTCTTGTTCCCCTTGCCCGAGTCCCTCCTGTTTCCTAGGCCAGGTCCATCTAGTCCCTCCTGTTTCCTAGGCTAGGTCCATCTAGGACACGGCTTGCCAGGGGTCAGAGTGCCACATTCCTGTGGCTTCACACCACCATGGGGAGGGCTCCGGATTCCTGCGTGGGGGGTAGGGGCAGGGCAAGGAGGGAGGCCAGGAGGGCAAAGTTCAGTGGAGGTGGATCCAACTCCCTTTGCTCTATGTTCCAGACAAAGTCATGGACATGCAGGGCAACAGGGGTCCAAGAGTTCCCTCCAGAGTGAGCCAGGAGAAGCTCCTCTACCTCTCATGGGTTAGGAAGGAAGAAAAGGCCATAACCGCCAATTTAAAAATAGGAGAGTGCACTGAGTTTTATGGGTCTTGGTGATTTAATCTGCAAAGTGAGGGGGCTGCACACAGATGTCTTCTGAGGAAACTTGCAACTCTAATTCTCCAGTGCCTGGTGTAGTAACAGTGCTCAGGTATCAGTCTCATGTAATGTTGACTAACAGGTTGCTGCTTTCAGCTAGAAGGCATCCCAGCTTCTTTAACTCCCCAAAGCAAATCTCTGCTCTGCAATCCCGTATTTCTTGGCTTCTCAGACTGTCTCTCCTGGACTCTCTCAGTGTCTTTCTTTTGGTTTCTTTCTATGTCTTTCAAGTTTTAACTCTGTAGAATCTGGGCCCAAACTGAAGGCCCTGGCCTCTCAAGGATCTTCAAGCTCCCCCTGCTTGTAGGGTCCCAAGGCTTAAGAAAACAGGCCTCCAGGGTGTACACCCTGTTGAGGTGCCATCCAGAGCCAAGGTGGGCAGCTAGGAGCATCACGACATGGTCCCCAGCACTGGATCCCTCTAGCACAGAGGTCTACTGCATTGGAACCCAAAAATGAGAAGCTGGGGAGGAGGGAGGAGTTTGAGCCCAAATGACTAATCAACAGGTAAGGAAGCCAACTGCAGTATCATCTCAGGATCTTCTGCTCTCTCCTAAGAGTCCAGTTCTCTGATGAGAAGCATGGGGGAGCAGATCATGGCCGGAATGGTGACTAATGAAAGGAGGTGGCTTGCTTATCAGAACCCAATTGATGGGCACAGACTTTGGGAGGGAAGGAGATGGGAAACAGTGCTGGGGAAAGGAAGTAAGTGAAGAGGAACTCACTTCCATGTGTTAAAGTCATATAAGGCATTGGCCTGCCAGATTCTGCCTCTAAAGACAGTCCATGAAGAAAACATCCCCGAGTGATCAAAATCCATTAATGTGTGTCAACTCAATGTCTATCTTCTCTCTACCCGCTTTGATAGCAACCACTGCTTTTAGTAAATCCTTATGAATTGTTTAAGAGCAAGGGCTAAGTCTGTAAGATGGTTAAAATGAATCTAGAAGATGATACACTGGTATACAGTTATTTCCTTCTAAGCAACTGGTTTTATTCAAAAAAAAAAAAAAAAAAAGAAGAAGAAGAAGAAGAAGAATCCCTGATCAATGATCAGCTCCTTCCTGTCAAACAAGGATTCAACCCAGGATACCCCTTTATTTTTTTTGATATCGCTTAATTTACTGAGACCTAAACACTGTTGAGAGAATGCTTTGTGTGTGGTGAATCACCCTGAAGTACCTAGAATTTGGACTCGAGTCCTCTCCCCACCAAGTACATACTAGCAGTCGGCTCAGCCACATCTGCACATCCCCACTACACCGGCTGCTCTCCCCGGACTGCGTGCAGACTGCACTGTGGTCAGGGCAGAAGTCAACGTGCTGGCTTCTGCACACAGCAGTGTGGAGACAACGGGAAGGGCTGAGAAGCATGCCCCACAACAGGGCATCCTTTCAGCAAGATCTGATTTTCAATGAGCCACTTCAGTTTGGGTGAGAGACTCTTGAGAGGCAGATGAATTAAATACTCTTTTCTTCAAACCATCGGCAAAACAATCTTGCCCCACAAGAACCATACTGCACATTTTGCATTAAAATTAATTTACTATATTTTAATAGTTGGGTACTAAGGAAGGATTTATTGGTTTAAAAAATTCTGGAATACACTGAGACCTAAAAGAAAACAAACTACAAAAAGTTATTAAAATGACACTGGACAACAGAAATGGCATTAAAACAAAAAAAGGACAAGCCATTTTGTTTGTGTATGTTAGTTTAAAGCTCCAGGTTTCTCCATGAAGAAAATGTTTTTACTATTATCACAATCCTGTTGCAATCAATCACTTTTGGAAGCAACAAATATACTTAGAGTGAGAAAAAGCCACCTAGAAAACACTGATACAGATCTTCAGGCTAATGTCCTTATCGCCTCTGTGGGTGTGTTCACTTTGCTAAAACCACCCTGTCCAAACCGCAACTGCCCAGGCCTGAATAAGAACTCTCTTCAGGCTCACAACTACTACCAAGAGAATACAAGAACGTACACCATATATTCCTTTTGCTACATATTATCAGAATAAGTTTTTAAACTTTAACTTAAAAAAAAGACTCACCTATTTCTGTTAGAGCTGTGATCTTCATTCTGAGCATGGCCCAGACATCTCAAAGATAAGTGGTGGCACCCTTCCCTACCATCTCATCCGAATCACTGGGGACCATTTGTTGCTCTCAGAGATGAGCAGTGACCAAAGCAGCCCTCAGTCATTTCCCCAATAGCAAGAAACATGTGCCTGCCTCAGAGGAAAATCACAAATAAAACTCCCTCAGGAGTATCTGCTAGCCATCAATGGGATGTAAAGTGAAGAAAAATGTCCTATCAATTGTTCACTAATTTAAAACACATTTACCAAACAACTCCTACTGACACAGCCCTATACTAGGCACTAAGGGAGCCACAAAGAAGCAAAGTGGGCCATTTGATTTAAGATCCTCTGCCTACCCAGCTCCTGTCCTGCACAGAAAGATAACTTAGAAAGTGAACTCTCAAGGAAAGGCTCAGGTATTGCTAATATATTCATTGCATGTGATGGAGCTTGAAATGTTCCAGTAACAATGCTTATACAAACAAGTCACCTGATCATGTTGTTTGGTCCTTTCAAAATTACCTTGGGAGCTATTAATATGAGTGAAACTTCTACCAGATTAGTATGTTTGGACTAATAAATCATAGGCCTATAGTTATGAATACAGAATTAGGAACATCCCATTCCCCTACTCCTAACCAGCAAGGAATGTCTTCAAACTTCCGATGACTTTATTTTCAAGTAACATGAGAGAAACCACTTCATGACCTTCTGAATGTTACACTTAGTCAACAAAGCATATAATGAGAACCTACTTTTTTATTTATTTATTTATTATTTTTTTGACAGGCAGAGTTAGACAGTGACAGAGAGAGAGAGAGAGAAAGATCTTCCTTCCATTGGTTCACCCCCCAAATAGTTGCTAAGGTCGGTGCACTGCACCAATCCGAAGCCAGGAGCCGGGTGCTTCTCCTGGTCTCCCATGCAGGTGCAGGGCCCAAGCACTTGGGCCATCCTCCACTGCCTTCCTGGACCACAGCAGAGAGCTGGACTGGAAGAGGAGCAACCAGGACAGAACCGGCACCCCAAACAGGACTAGAACCCGGAGTACCGGCGCTGCAGGAAGAGGATTAGCCTAGTTGAGAATCTACTTTGTATATAAACTATAGTGTTCAGTGCTAAGGTACAAAAAACGCTTAACATTTACTGTGTAACTATTTGCATATAGAAACCACCATTCAAGTGCTTTTACGTGGACAAGTTAACAACGATTACTCATAACCAATTACAAGTGTGGATCCTATTATCATTCCCATTTTACAGATGGAAACTGCAAACAGAGGTTAAATAGCTGGGCTAGGGTAACAGACCAAACACCAGGGAAGCCACAAGGCAAGAATATGAGTCGACTACAGAGCCTGTGCTCCAACTATTACAGTTGTGTCTTTCAAGAGTAAAACATGGCTGCTCCCTAAGAAATTTATCATCCAGATTTTTCCTGAGGAAGTCATTTCCTGTAGGTAGGTTTTCTTGTGACTATATCCATCACACTCCCTGGCAAAGGGAATCAATGTGTGCCAGTCACACAAGTGGGTAAAAAGCCCCTACACTACGGTGACTCACTGTGTCGGGGAGGCAGAGTGAACCAGTGCCAGCAGTAAATGCAGACCAGTGCCCAGTGATGAGGGTAGCTGGGGGACAGCTGACTGGGAAAGGTTCTCAAGTTCCTAACAGCAGAGAGAACCTGTGTGCAGGGTTGGGGAATGGACTAGGGCAGCTGTTAGCTGTGGGCCTAAACTCACGTGGGTGGAGGCAGAGGCACAGAATTCAGACACATGCACAATGTTCAACTCACAGACAAAAGAGGGGTCTCAAGGAGTGCTGCCCCTATCTCTCTGCACTAGAGAGGGCCATGCACAGGAGTAATGAGCTACTGACTCCCAAATCCCACAGCTCCACCCTCCAAACACATATGCTTGCATTTACACAGCAGTCTTTTCCCCAAGATGCTCAGTGTTCATTATTTAAATAAAAAGGGGGAAAGAAAAATAAAAAAAGCAATGACCCTTAGGAAGCAGCAACTCAGAAAGTTAAAAGCATGAAGCAGCAAAAAACAAATCCATCCAGCGTGTACCCCTGGGGTGATCCTCATAGTCTGTGATCTCCCTGAAACTATATTTATGCCATCGCCCACAGTCTGATAGCCCAACAGCCAGAAATAAAGGCGGGGCTCTCACAATGAGAACCTCTCCTCCTCCCCTCCATCTGGTTGGCGAAACTCCAGAGCTCTGTAAGCAAGGAAATGCAGTCTAGTGGTGTTGTACTAACACTCACCTACTGTTTAAACATTCGCCTGACATGCAGCTTACACTGCTCACAGGGGCTTCAGGATCTGCCACAGAACAAGGAAGATGCAAAGCAAAATGCATTATAAATGGATTTAAGCATTTACAATCACCTTGCTGAGCTTGTGAAAAGAAAGCTCTAGCAGTTTCAGTTGACAATAAACATCAACTGGTTTAAGATGAACTCTAGAATACTGGAGAAAATTTATTGATTCTCACCATTAATTAACAAGATCTATAGGCCCTATGTGGGGCCAAGTATTAGGAAAGTCCTAGGCTCCCTGTTTTCAAGCCTTTTCCTGCCTGGTGGTCAGCTTTGTCTACACCCCTTATTCATCCTGGGGACACACCCTCAGCAAACATGTTTTAGTAATGGTGGCAGTGTCAAATATTTATTATTATAGAATCCAAGCATCCATTAACTTTGTGTTTTTATTTAAGAATTTCACACTTGTGTTGACTTTAGCTAATGTTATTATTTCATGTTATAAATAAAATTCCAAAATATCCAAGGTTAAACTATTAGATCTGATGCAATTTCACCTTCAAATTACTTTTTCAGTAAAGTGTGCTCCTTTAAGTGAAGATGTTGTCCAACAGAGTATTTGTTCAGTTCTGCCTGTTTGTAGGCATCACTTAGCCAAATGCTTTGGCCCAAAGAGGTCTAGACAGGTCCTCTTTGCAACTAACAAGTATGTGGGTTAATGTTCATGTTTTCGGTGCTGAATTTATCCATTTGTTAATTAGACTATCACAGATTTATAGTTCAGAAAGTAATTTAATCTTAAAATGGTAATCAAAATTTATGTCTTTTTTGGTAATCCAGAAAGCATGAACATTTCTATAAAATATCTCTGAAGCAGGTTCAATTTTGCATACTATGCATACAACTGATTTTAAGAATTTGTATCTTTAAATAAAGACTGCACAAATGAATCTGAAACAATACAAAAATTGATACATATCTTTTCAATAGTATCTAAGTTATAAGAACTATTATATAGTTAATGACACAAGAATCTTCTTTCCTTATAGAATTCCAACAAATTTAATCTTGACAATGATCCAAGATTTTCCAAATTTTATATGTCCCTTGCTGGATTAACATCTAGGCCTATGGTTTTAATTTATAAAATGGTGAAAGTGAAAAACTTTTACATCGTAGTATAAAAATCCTAGTAACAAGAGCAAGAAGGCTCATGCAAAGCATAAATGTTGCAAGTACACCTTGAAATTCACATCTAGTTCCTATGTGGGATCCAGTTAATTGTATCCATTTTTCATACTAAATAAATATTTGCAATCCAATAATACGTGTATGCTTCTATTAAAAAAAAAAAAGGCAGTAGAATTAAAATGCTTCTACCCAGTGGCTGCTACTTGCATAAAGCCTCCGAGTGGTTAGTTAACTTTACAGAGCTTCAAATGTTCTGAAAATCAAGGTGGTAGCAAGTACAAGACAGAACAATCTAGAGACACGGTCCTCATGCTGAGAGCATAGATACAAAAGAGCAGATGCATGGACAGCCAGTGGGCACATCCTACTGAGGAAGAGGGGACGATCCTAGTCATCTTCAGGGAGCGCTCAGGTAGTTGAGAAAATAAAGTTCCCTTAAGAAAAAAAATCATAGTATTCTGTAAATTATTTATTTTCTTTGAAAGGCAAGGAGACAAAGGATGGAGGAGGTTGAATTTATCTGGAATGCCTATGTTTTCCTTTCTTACTTTTTACATAGTTCTGAAAGAAAAGTGGAAAAGGAAATGAAGAGGAAAGCTGCAATGGATGCGTCTCATTACTCAGCCGATGCCTTCTTTTCTACCTCCTCAAAGAGTCCCATCTGCTGGCTTCCTCTGTTCCAAGTGGGACCTTTTCTCCCTAAGTGCCGTCTCAGGGTCCTGCTGGAGGCAACAGCGCAAAGGTCCGTCGCAGCAACTGATTTCCCCCCAGACTGAGAGGTTCTTCTCAGGACTCAGGGCCACCGACTACCTACATGACTAAGAAGGGCACTTGTTGGTTGCACTTCACACCCACTTCTCCAGTGCTCTCCTTCCAGGAAGTCTATTTTTCAGCTACAAGTACTGTTTACTTTGGCTAACAGTCTGTTGGGCACTCCCTCCTTCAAGTGTGTTTCCCAGCCCTCGCCTCCATTCATGTGTTTTATGAAAACTTGAGGATAAGTGTGCTGTGTCAGCTGGAGGGACATCTATGGGCACTTCACAAGCCCCCCGCCCCTCGGACCCTACCCCAAGTTAACTGTATGCCAACCTCTCCCTTGGGCAGTATTTGCCATCAAATCAAACATTCCTTCTGTTACTAAAGTCTTGGAGAAGGGATCACTCAAAGGAGCACACACCTGCCCCGAAAGGTCAGGTGCTGGTTCCCCACACTTTCCATGGTAATGAAGACACACGCCAAGTTAAGAGCACGGCATGGAAGGGTTATAGGCTAATCAGTGGACAACAGCCTTCCCCCACACTTTGCTTAGCATAGTCACTTCTCATTGCCATCGTTCACCCATTTTTCAATGCCATAAGCATTATGTACAACCACAGCTCTACAGCTGTGACTTCTGCTTCACCATCATGCAGAGCTTCCCCTCCTCTTTCCCAAAACTGATAACCAAATGGTGGCGATCAATGAAAGGTTCTACAGTGGGTTTTGGAAAAGCCACCACCCACAACACGACCTCAACAATTCTCATCAGGTGTTGGGGCGAGTGTTTTTACTGAGGGAAAATTGAAGGAACAAGCTGCAGTGGAGTACCAACACTAAGCCTGACAGAGAACAGGGCTCCCAGGGCACATCCCTCAAAGCAAGCGGGCAGAGCACACCCAAGCTCAGATCCAGAGGAATTTTCTACATGTCTCAGTCACTGCTCTGTACTTTATCTGCGCCACACTGCTCTTCTGTACAAGTTTTACAACCACACGTATCACCCAAAGGTCCTAATTTGCTATTGTATCCTTCAATGTCAAATATCTTACTCCTTTTCTTAATTTGTAAATCATGTTAAGACTTGCAAAAAAAAAAGAAGACTTCATGACTAGGACTGAAAGAAAAACAATCCCACACTGCTAAATAATAACAAGTTGGGGCTCCAGCCACTAATCATCAAGAATTCCTCTGTCCCTGAAGTCATAGGGTTTGGAGTGAATCCAAATGGGATTCTGCTTTCCTAAATTCTTATAATGCATTCCTGTGGACTTCCTGTTCCAACCATTGTGAGGCATTTTTATTATTCACAGTCACACACTTCCAGCCTCATGTTGTTGGCCTAGGATTTCCTTCCGCAGAGACACTGTACAGTTAACTTCCTTAGGAGGCTTGGGGATCACCTGAAGCAGTGAGCAGGTTGCATCATCTGCTGCGCTTGGCACTCAGACACTGGACATTCAATACGTGTTTGATAAACTGAACTCCTCATCAGTCAACAAAACATGTTTAAGACACAATCCTGGATTTGCGGAGACTCCAGGAGTCTATTTTACTACCAGCAAGTATTCATTTGGTCAAGTGAACTGTATCTCAGCTTCTCAGTGCGCCAGATTCCTGGCCCCACAACAAAGGCTACAAGAAACTGCTCACGAAGAAAACTGTGATAAGAGGGTAGTGAATGAAAGAGGACATCTTTACAGCAAACTGGCCAGAAGAAATGTGCTCACAAATACA
Source organism: Lepus europaeus (assembly GCF_033115175.1). Taxonomy (NCBI): domain Eukaryota; kingdom Metazoa; phylum Chordata; class Mammalia; order Lagomorpha; family Leporidae; genus Lepus; species Lepus europaeus. The sequence continues at coordinate 32,819,775 of NC_084839.1, read as the reverse complement.
AATTACTTTCAAATAGCTGACAAAATAAATTCAGTTGAAACCCATCATGAGGAAATTATAAGAAATTTTAGAGTGGGATGGGCCTGGTTACCAATCAGAGCTTCCTTCTGCAACAATGAGACTTCTCACTGGGATTCTCTTACCAAGTAATGCTGCTCCTTTCTGTTTCCACAATGCAAACCAAACAGTTCAGATGGAAAACTTTGTATATAATATCTTGGATGACCTTGAGTCTAGATTTAGTCAACAAATGCTCATTGAGTTCTTTCTGTGAGCCAAGCACTAGAATAACACACAATCCTGGCACTAAAGTGGATCACAACAAGGCAGTGAACTTGAACACAGAATGAAAAGTGCTATAACAGGGGAAGGAGAAAGTGCTATTTATGGGCACAGGAGCAGGGGCTGCAGGTGGATGGCATTTCTTTTTTTCCTGGGCAAGGCAGGAAGGCTTCACAAAGAAAGCAGCATAAAGTGGTAGGGCTTGAAGGGAAAAACACATTTTAAAGGATGTGAAGATAACTCTGGGGAATCTGAAAGGCTGCACCACACCCATTTTGCAATGGCTGGCTCTGCCCTCCAAACCTTCAGTTGCACTAAATTTTAGGAGGTACATGTTGGCCATATGCCCAAATTTTCTGAGTTCTACAAGGGTCTTTGTCCAAGATAAACTAGAAATGAAGTTAGAATACCTGAAACTGTAGGAGCAAGACAGTCAAGTCCTTAATTTAGGAGTCTAATTTTCCCTTACCTGTGGGCTTTTAGTAATAACATGCAAATTACCATGGCCCTATGGGAAGTTAAATGCTTATTATACCAAGACTGGAAGTAGTTGGAATAATTATGCACATGAAATACATCCTCTCTACGGAAAAAAATTCCCTGTCCCTTCTTTACTAGGCATCTTTTATGCCTGCTTGCTCTCCTCTCCTCTTAGCTCCTAATACCTTCTATTTTTCCATTTTCTCAAGAAATACTAGCACCTAAGCATTTCTGACTCAAGGGCATATGCTCATACATTCACACACAATTTAAAAAAATATAATACACAGGCTATTGTCAGTGCCAAATGCAGCTGTAATTATGTATTTCTTTTGGACATGTTTTCTGTTATTAAAGCATGTAAATACTTCATCTCCCTCAAGTTTTCCAGCCCTGTGTTGGCAGAGTCCTTGCTTTTTCCTTTCTCTTTCCAAGGCATCTGATATGATTTCCGGAATAGATAGTCAATAAACTTGGTTGCTCAGAGCTCACCTTTTCCCATAGACTCTTTGAAAATAATTCCATCTCCTTCCAACAAAAAAATCCCTTTGGCTTCTTTTGTTTTACTTATTTCCCTGCAGGGATATTCCATTCCTCACCCTAAATTTCTGATATCACATCCAAAATATCCACATATGGTCAATAATAGCCTACTGTAAACTATCCTACACTGACATTATGATCAAAGTTTTATCATCATCACCAAGAAATAAGTAATATCTCTGAACTCCATTTGCCCACTTAGAGATGTCCCAATTAACCGGTAGCTTAAAAGCCAAAACACTTTTAATTTAGAACAGTTTTTTCCCCCAAACATAAGAAACAAAACAGTGTATAATCTTTATTAAGAAGTCATTGTCAGTTGGCCAATCTACAGAAGAGATAACTATACTCATCTTGCTTCAGGCTGGTGAGCTGTTTTCAGCACATCCATGATGCAATGGAAAGCATTCTTTGCCTGGGTTGTGCACTGAGCAATGGAAAACACACATACCCTATATCCAAAGGCACAAAGTTAGCCACCTATTGAAAGAAGGAATTAGTTTTTTATCTCTCAAAGACATTCTGTAACTATATCCATTCAGGGGCCCAGTTGCTGATGCTACAAAATTATTTTTCAGCCCTGACCACATCACTTTAGACTAGCAAGTCTACCACAACTTTGTAAAGATCTTTGTTTTGTGAATTTTTGCCACTTTCCGATCCATAATCATATCCCATGTCAAACTGACTTGATGTGTTAGCAAAAGGTACCCCTCCAAACATTTCTATAGAACCTTGTTTGCCATTAGTGCCAATGTCATTATTGGAAGGGGTCATCACAGAGGACTAGATGCTTGGCACCAAGTTCTGCTAATAGCTGGTTACCTACAGCAGGACAGCTGCATGCAAGCATGCTAGGAGAGTGTGGAGGCATGTGGGAAGACTGCTGGAAAGCATCTTTCCAGGACTTTCAGGGCACTTGAGATCTGGCCTACCCTGGGTTGTGGCAGGCATCTGCCAGCAAAGGAGGGTCACTCCATTACACAGAGACATGGGCAAGGGAGGCATCCACCAAGCTTCTATCTAGCACAGACTCTCATGACAGCAAATGCATACTGCACTACCTGGCTGTGTCAAAAAGAGAAGAGCTGGGAATGGTATTCAGATCTCATCAATGCTCCCACAGTTGAACAGTTCTCAGGCTAACATGTACCCACCAGGCAGGAAGACAGCAAATAAAGACTTGTTTATTCACCAAAGACAAGTAAAGGGAAACCTATCTTAAGCAAAAGCTCAGGTTAGTAAATTAACACCACCCATCCTTTCCATGGCCATTTCAGACAGAACACTACTATGAATTATCCAGAAATCTAGCCTGGAAGACAGATGGTAAGATCCGGAAGATGATTTAACTTCTGATATCCATCTTTAAAGGAAAAAAAAAAAAAAAAAGCAAAGACAGAGCAAGTCACAGTACAATACAAAATAGTTACCCAGTTATTGGTAAACTTTTACAAGTTCCACAGATTGACACTCACCCCCACCCAATCTTTGGGGAGCAAAAAGTAAAATATTATAGGAAACTAAAAGTTAAAATAAGTCCGTACAGCTAGGGATTACTGGCTTAGGTAATTGAAAGTGAGAATCATGGAAGAGAGCTACAGAGTAATTAGCTGCTGAATTTTCTCATGCCACATACTCCCAAATGGAGTATTTAGCATTCAGCAGACTTATTAAGAAATAGATACCCAGCTGGAATTAGCCAGCATTTCATTCTGGAAGTCCACTCTTGGCAAAAATGTAATATCCACAAGGCACAGCAAGATGAGTGCTGGTGCACACTGGAGGCCGTGCTGAGCGTCATATTCTTTAGAATAACATGTTTGATTACATCAAGTTTCAGAGCTGCAGGCTGCCACCCTTATCCTTGCTCGATGCCCTACCAGTGAACACCATATAAAAGAAGGGGAAATTTCTCGACTCGATGCCCTACCAGTGAACACCATATAAAAGAAGGGGAAATTTCTCGACTCGATGCCCTACCAGTGAACAACATATAAAAGAAGGGGAAATTTCTCGACTCCGAGAGACAACTTTCCATGCTCACAGGTAGTCTGCACTGCAAAGGCAGAGCGTTTCCTGGCTGGTGGCTCAGGGACACACAGAGATGAAGGAGCTGGGGCAGTGGTACAGCACATCATGTCCCCCTGCAGGAGCTCATTTCATCCTCCCAACACGAGGCACCCTGGAGCCACGTTAGGCCAGCGACTTTCAGACACCATCGCTGTGAGGTTTCTTTCAATTCAGTCTGCTCCTTAAGGAAACTCCCTGGCAAGTGAAAACACCAGCAAAGGTAAAAGAATGCAGAGAATTTGGCTGCTGCCTGCAGTACTAGGAAGAACAGCAATTACTCAACTCTCTCCCGGTGTCAGAGGCAGAACCAAGACAGAGGGGCACGTTTTGGCCTGTCTCTGCTCTGGCTTCTCCCCCTGCAGTCTCTGTCACCCACCTACCTCACGGCCGTCATAATTAATGACTTCAGTGAGAAGATGGAGAAAGAGTGAAGGCATTCGGCCAGCACAGGCATAAGAGAGAGGTATAAGGTCTACCTTGAACTCAGACTAGGCCACATTGAGTGCAGCTGACAGATCAGACATTTAAGAGATGTCCAGGAAGGACTCCATCTTCCTCTAAGGCCTCTGCCTACAGCACCTGGCAGAGTCATACGGACGCCACGTTTTCCTTCCCTGAACCTGCAAACACAAGGTAATATTTGACTCCTGCCCAGCACCCAGGTCATAACAACATAGATCTTATGACTAGAAGGGCCTTCAACTGACTCAGGTCCCCTGCCTTCAGGTAGGTAACTATGTAACTCCCTCTTGACAACTTATTTAAAGTGAAGCCACTGAAAGGCGATCCCAAAGCCATGACTATCACTGCTCCTCTTTTACCTGTTGTTCTTACATATACAACTATTTTGTCACATTTACCTTTCTGAACAGTCTCAAATCCTTGCTGAAACAAGCTACGATATAGAATATACTCACTCTTCAGTTTAAAACACAGGACTGTATCTGGTCTTTAGTTTTTATGTCCTAGGCAGTGAAAATAAGCTTTCTTAAAGCTTGCCCGAAATACAAGAATGCAGTGGTCCTAGGAAGCACACAGCACACCTGTTCTTTCTCAAACCATTTACAAATCTTTTCATGTTGACTTTCAGGGATAAGTCTGCCTAAAACCCATCCCGGTTCCATCACTCATACCATAAATATCCATACTTTGACAAAAGCAAAGCTTCCAACTCTGGAAAGTGAGAAAAGGTTTTCAAGGTCTGCATTTGATAAGATAATGGAATGTTCTGCCTCTGCAGAATTATAAACACTGCGAGGGAACGGGACCTGTGCAACCCACACGGAAGATTCCTCACACATTCTAAAGGCCTGAAGTGGTCCAACTAATACTCTAATAAAGTCTAGTCCAGGTTAAACATCCTCAAGGTAGCCTGGCCTTACTTTGGCAGGAGTTTTGGAGTCACATAGAGAGGTATCACAATGCTCCAACACGGAGATGCCTTTTGTTTTATCACAGCTGTGGAACATTTTGCTTGTGGCCTTTGGATAAGAAGCTAAATAAGTTACCTCTTGTACACTGGGACTCTGCAGGCTCAGGTTTCATTCTACCCTGCCAGAAATTCCTTTCTGTTTTGAATCTGAGATGTTTGTTTATGGTTTTTGTTTTGAAATGCTAAATAAGACAGGCATAGTCTCTAGTTACAGCCTATATCTTTTTTTAACCTTACCATTGCCAGAGTGGGTGGTTTCTCAGAACTTAGCTAAAATTTCCAAATCCTCAGGAACTTGAAATATAAAATGACAACATCCTAAAATAAAATTAACACTTAATACTTTCTTAAAGTATTCATAAGACAGACATTCTCAGGGCATTTCATATTAGGGTGCTATTGTTGGATCTAACATAAAAGAAACCCTGAAAAAAATTGAAATTTTTCTTATTTATATGTTACATGTTTGAATACCACCACTGTTGATCAAAGGTAGAAGTACTACTATAATACTACTAAAAAGATTTCTAGAAACACAACCAAATTTTTCCTATGTGCTAGCAAAGTTTGATTATCAACAAGAAAAAAATTATAACATATTCCAAGGACTTTATCTTCATTAAGTTCCTACTTCTTGTTCCACAATAGCCAATATAAAGCATCAGCCTTGGCCAGCGCCGTGGCGCAGCAGGTTAATGTCCTGGCATCCCATATGGGCGCTGTTTCTAGTCCCTGCTGCTCCACTTCTGATCCAACTCTCTGCTATGGCCTGGGACAGCAGTAGAAGATGGCCCAAGTCCTTGGACCCCTGCACCTGAGTGGGAGACCTGGAAGAAGCTCCTGACTCCTAGCTTCAGATCAGCACAACTCCGCCCATGGTGGCCAACTGGGGAGTGAACCATAGGATGGAAGACTTAAAAAAAAAAAAAGAGTTATAGACAGTGAGAGAGAGAGAGACAAAGAGAAAGGTCTTCCCTCCATTGGTGCACTCTTCAAATGGTCATCATGGCCAGCGCTACACTGATCTGAAGCCAGGAGCCAGGTGCTTCCTCCTGGTCTCCCATGCAGGTGCAGGGGCCCAAGCACCTGGGCCATCCTCCACAGCCCTCCAGGGCCACAGCAGAGAGCTGGACTGGAAGAGGAGCAACCAGGACCAGAACCCAGCACCCATATGGGATGCCGGCGCCGCAGGCAGAGGATCAACCAAATGAGCCACAGCGCCGGTCCCATCTAACTCTAACTCTTTCAAATAACTAAATAAATCTTTAAAAAAAAAAAAAAAAGCATCAGCCTTGAGAATTCTCAGTTAATATTTACTAGATAAAAATGACACTCACTTCTAGGCATGAAGGACAAAGTCAGTTAAGAATACACAGTTCTGGTCTCCTCCAGGGAGACCACACCTACACTAGGAACCAGAGAGTCAAGAACATTAGTTGTTTTAATCCTAGGTGTTCCTCCTTCCCAGGTTTCCACAGTAGTACAGACTCTCCAGGGAACACCACAGTGCCAACCCGGGCTCAACCTTTAACATCAGGCCACATAAAGGATAAGCGGAAGACCTGGGGTGGAATAAAGCAAGGCAAGTGGGCACCAGCCCCCACGGCATCTGCTGCTCCTGCCCAAGCCTGCCCTAGTCTCTGAACCCTGCTGCTTCTATTGCCTCTTCCTTCCATAACCCCACTGAGGAATCTCAACCTTTCCCTGGCGTGCTCCCCAGATCTCCAATGTCTTCAGCAATATCCAGAAATCCATACAAAACTTCTAGCTAGCCATTAAAAAACTACAACAACAAAAAACCTTAATTCCCTTTCATGAGATCGTATGCCATCAAGATGAGGATGTCACCTTTTAGAGGTGGACATTTGGTGCAGTGGTTAAGCTGCCGCTTGGGATCCTCGCATTCTGCATCAGACTGCCTGGGTTCAAGCTCTGGCTTTGCTTCTGATTCCAGTTTCTTGCTAATAGTCACCCTGGGAAGCAGTGGTGATCTCTCAAGTCCTTGGATGCCTGCCACCCATGTGGGTGATCAGGTTGAGTTCCAGGCTTTTGGTTTAAGCCTGCCCAGCCTCAGCTGTCATGGGTATCTGGAGAATGAACCAGAACTCGGTCTCCCTGCATTTTGAACAAATTTAAAAAGGAATTTTTAAAAAGTTTATCACCTTTTAGATATTAGTTGAAAAATAGCTCTTTGGAAGTAAGGACTCACACCACAAAATGAAGCAAATATTCATAGAACTTGGAAGGGGTAAGGAAGCATAATTATGCTGGATCCAACTAACAGATGACCCAGAGGCCCTGGACCACAGAACCTTATTCTCTGTATGCCACAGTTCTCTTCTCCCCCAAAGTCTTCAGATACGAAAATTCCTACTCCGTGCCCCCACCTGAAGGGACTGAATTAACTGCGCACCAGGTGTGAGTGTGTTCTCAAAGCACAAACAAGGAAAAAAATTAAAAAAAAAAAAAAGCAAAATTTAGAATACTGTTTTTAAAAACTTCTTTGGTACCAGGAACTGAGCTGGCAATGATTTTCTATGCACACACACACATTGATGTAATCACAGGTATTACACAAGCATATAGGAATTATCACTAATCCTCACTACAATATTTATTTGAATGGAAATCTTTTAATACTCCATTTTCACAGACGGAGAAACTGAAACCCAGAAAAAATAAGCAAGCTGGTCTCAGTTTTTTTAAAAAATAACAGCACTGAGATTTGAACATAGGTTAGGCTAGCCCTGAGGGCAGTTTTCTTTTTCCTAAAACACCCTGCACAGGAGGAATGGGGAAGAGGCGGCAGTGAGGAGACCATCAGGTCTGGTTCTTTGTTGCTGCTTCCTCCACTGAACCCTTCTGGAAGTCAGAGTGAGACTTAGGGGCCCTCTCAGCTGCTCCTGAAAGGAGCTCGCTCTCCCCATCTCAAGCCTCACTGGTGTGGGCTATCAGTAGTCCCAGTTCTCCTATCTAACATCAGCCCATGACTTCTGTGAGGCGAGGCCGCTATCTTATTTATTCTGGCTGAAAAGTAAGTATTATAATCATGGGTAACACTTGTCAGGTCTTATTAAATGCCACACTCTGCTGCACACTTTACACATACTAGCTCTTTGTTACTTAAAGGGTAGCCCCAGGCCCAGCAACACTGGTATCACCTGGGAGGCTGTCTGACATGCAGAATCTCGTGTTCCATCTCAGACCTCCTGAATCAGAACTGGCACATTTTTAATGAGCTGCCAAGGTGATCTGCGTGCAAGTTAATATGTCAGAAGCACAGCTTAATCTCATTTAATCTGGGTAGCAAACCTAGGAAGTACCCACTACTTCTAACAAACAGGGAAACTGGCTGCCAGAAGTGCTATCAGTACCATACGGAACAGAGACCAGAGCCATGGCAGATGTTCAACACACACTTGTGGGCAGAAGGCTGGAAGGGAAATAGGGAGAGCTAGAAAGGGATCAGAGGAATGGGTTGGTTAAGCCTCTACCCCTGGCTTTGCCCAGTTTGTACCAACTGGAGCAGCAGCAGGTGGGACAGAGGCATTGATGGGATGGAGCTATGGCAGTATAAGCTGTTTCCTTAGCTCAAGTCAGGGTGAACATGCCAGGACCTAGAGCAAAATCATCTTCCAGAATATAATGTGAAGGAAAACACACATTATTGATTATAGTGAGTTTGGATCCTTTTCCCTCACCAAATGAAATATCAGCTTACAGATAAATGGTTAAGCTCACAATTCCTGTGACTTAATGCAAAAAATCTGACTCAAAATATATAATTTTTTAAAAATCTATTTTAAAGTCACACACACACACACACACACACAGAATGAATTAATGAATGAATGAATATATCTCCCATCCACTGGTTCACTCCTCATATGGCCACAATGACCAGGGCTGGGCCAGGAGCTTCATCTGAGTCTCCCACATGGATGGCAGGGGCCCAAGTACTTGGGCCATCTTCTGCTGCTTTTCCCATGCCGTTAGCAGGTAGCCAAATCAAAAGTGAAGCAGCCGGGATCTGAACCACAGTCCACATGGGATGCCAGAGTCACAGGTGGCAGCGACCTTACCTGCTACGCCACAACACCAGCCCCAAAATATAGTTTATAGAAAGTAAAATTTAGACAAGGCATAATAGAAAGGTACAACGCCCTTCCTTTCTAAGAGCCTCAATTCCATAACTAAGGGATGGAGAGAATGAGCCCTTGTCAAATTGTTGTACTTACAGTTAGCAACCTTGTTGTTAGTAAACTTTTTCCACATGCCAGTCACTCTTTAAAGTGCTTCACCAAGTACTGACTTCCCTACACAGATGAGAAAACAGACACAATAGCAAGGGGCAGATTTGATCCAAGAAACAAAGTTTCTAACCATTACTCTTCGGTATTTCACCTGGGCAAATTAACTGGAGTTGGAGGAGAGACTGAGATCTGTTCACTTTGCAACTAACACAGGAAAACAGGATCTTTATTCAATTTTTTTCCTATGTGGGCTCCAAATGAACATGTAGACTTAGAGTCTCATTTTTACCTTGAGGGCAATCTTAAATATACGTATGTTCAAGTGCTCCTCTGTCCATAGGACTGAGTAGGTATCATCTATGCAGAGGTTTTTGATGATCTGACAAGCTAACTGGCCAGGGCAAGCAGCAGAGTGGGTACAGTCAAGAGGTGCTGATAAAGAGACACCTCCCAGTTCACTGCCCACGCTCATCTGCCTAGTGCAACAAGCCAGAACAAAGACAAAATAACTCTCAAAAGCAAGCCTGCCATTTTGAACTACAGCTAGTAGAGTATTAAGAGTGAAGCAGCCTCTTTCTTAATGTTGGGAAACACTCTGCTACATATTGTACTGCACAGTTCTAAGCTTGGGTGGGATCCTCTCTCCCATCAAAAGGAGAGCTCCTACTTAAACTTTTAAACCTTGTTCAGATTCAAACTCCCCTTTTGGGCTCTGCCACTAGAACCTGAAGAGATCACTTCAGATCCTTTGGTTCCTAGCACAAATTTTATCCACATATTTCCCTTATGAATTATGTACAAGACTTGGGAAATCAGTTCTTTGCTGGAACTTATTATGCAGACATTTTATGGTCTTTCTTATTGCCTACATTGGTTAAAGAATGAAAAGAGTAGAGATCATGTTTGAGAGGTTCCCAGTCCTCCCAGATGTCCCCCTTCTCCATCAGATCTTGTACAGAGTAGAAGAGCGATGAATGAGTGAGTGATTTCCATGCAAAGGCAAGTCAGATGTTTGAAAATGCATGTTTGGAGAAGTAGACCTCTAAGAAGAAAGGTTTTCAACATGTTAATCATGCATGCTTGACTACTGCTTCTTCCTCAAATAGCTAAATGAAGGGGGGGTGGGGGTCTCCAAAAACCCGACACCAAATGTGCTTTGTGGAACACAGCGTTACAGGAACGTTCTTACCTTCCACTCATTTTACCACCTCCTACCCCCACTGGATTTACACACTGAAGCAGCACTGTCATTGCTTCTGCAGGCACTACTGCCTGAGAGATATTAAACACACCCACATTTTTCAGGAATTTCACAATTAATGTCTGGAATGTGCTTTGGATTATTCTTCAAAGGATGGTACAGTTGCCCGAGGATTAATTCAATATTTTTCCCTTCTTTCATTCATCATTCTTTAGTCCTCCCACTCATTACCTTCTTAGGGTCATCTGTTTTATACAAACCCTCCAACTTTATAATGTCTGTCCCCAAGCTGTTCACTCGTTCATCCAGATCACCACATCTTAACTAAGCCACACAAAACATAGAAAGATGTACCAAGTCACTAGATATCTCCTACAAATGGCTGTACTAGCCATAGTTTAAGGACTGTTCAGACAGCTTTCTTCATAAATTAACCCAAATGCTCACAACTGCACTGCAAACATATGGCTTGTAGATTTTCCTGGTCTATTAAACACGTGTTAATGGCAGCAAGAATCTCCAGACTTGCTATTTTTCCTTTCTTTACTATGCAATTTATTTGCCCTTTGCCAAGTATCTTGTGTGACAGGACTCGGTAACAGCGAGGATTCTATAAGTCTGACAGTCAAAGTGAAGGTAAATGAATCCTGTCACTTGTATATATGCAGTGAATGGTTGGTCCTTCCATGTTTTGTCAATATTTACTTTTGGGAGGAACTAATTATTTCCTTGTTTACTTGCATTGGTTTCTCCTCACATCCTCTGTTAACATAATTTTACAGGCCCTCTGCTTGCTTCTTTCTGGCATCAAAGAGGTCACTTTACCTAAAGACTTTTGAGATGAAAAATGAAGCCCATTACTCAAAGTCTGAGCCCTGAGTGTGCTCATTTTTAAAACTGTAGTATAAGTGTATTAACTTCGCCCTTCATCTTTTACTAAATTAGTGAAAATAGAAATTCAGGACTTTGACTCCAGGTCCCACCCCACAGCCACGAGAGCAGCTCCTTGGATGACTTATGCACAATCCAGTGCTTTGATGCATTACCTGGCCACTAGTCACCTGCTCTCTGGGACACCCCCTTATGGCCCCAAGCTTAGTCTTGCAAGCACCCATCATCTCCACTGACAGTCTTCCAGTCTAAGGGAAGAAGCCATAACCTTTTAATGACAATCATTCCAAAAAATTTTGGTTTTTTGCTGTAAATACCTACCAAAACGACTTCATTCTCCTAATCACTACCCCATGAAAAATGAGTGGAAGGAAAAAGTTAAAAAACATGGGAGAAATACAAGGATTGTGTACACAAAAAGGCAATTTTCACATGGTAGTGATTATGGAAAATTAAGTTCCACAAAGGTTGAGCCACTGAGTGTATATTTACTGGGAAAAGAACAGCACTGGCATCCCACAAAGGTGCCAGTTCGAGCCCCGGCTCTCCACTTCTGACCCAGCACCCTGTTAATGCACCTGGGAAAGCAGTGGAGGATGGCCCAAGTACTTGAACCCTTGCACCCATGGAAGAAACTCCTGGCTTCAGCCTAGCCCAGCCTCGTTGTTGCGGCCATTTGGAGAGTGAACCAGTGGATGGAAGATCTCTCTTTCTGTTTCTTCTTCTCTATCACTGTAACTCTTTCAAATAAATAAATAAATCTTAAAAAAAAAAATAAAGAAGTTGGTGCTTATCTGCAACAGTGATCACCTGGATCCAATACAACGTTAAGGGCTCAGAGCAAAGCAACTCAGTTGTATCCACTTGGTTTCTAATCACTCTGTCCTTGCAAACTGACAAACTCAAGTCACCATCTACTGTTATTATCCAGAGAAGGCTGGTCATGCTTCTGTACCTTGTGCCAGCCACTCCTTACAGAAATATGTCTACTATATATTTTACATAAGAGAAACCCACTTAGCTTGAAATATCATTCTCACTATCCCATCAAAATATTCCTTCTAGAAAATCTCCATTAGTTTTTCACAATGTTGTCTCACCTCCCCCAAGAGGTTTCTCATCCAAACTTCTACCTCAGGGGTTCAGAATCCAAACTTGTTTCTCTGGCTTCTAGGCAATTTCCCTGGAGGCAGGCAGCCTGGCCAAGAAAACAGGCCAGGCAGAATGCTGCAGAGGGCAACAGGAAGACTCCCTAGGTGAGTGCAAACAGGAGAGGCACTTGCACTCTCTCAGGGACCATAAAGCACTTTTTAGATTAAGAGGGTGGCAGAAACCCAGCAGGTATCATGCACAATTTGAATAAATCCAGAAAAATAATTAAATCAGGAGTTATTTACTAACAGTCTAAACTATGTGGTAAAGAAATCCAAATGAGCATCTCACATGATTCACTAAGACATCACATAATTTAATCTTTCAGAAAATATTTTTTCTTTCTTTGAATAGCACCGGTCATCCATTTATTCAATGCACTTCCAGTGAGGCCCCACTATGGGTCAGTATGCCTTAAAAACCCAAGGCAAGGAACCTCAAGATGAAATGGGTCCGTGTTTCCTTGTGACTGATCTGACTCATTTTAAGAGCTGCAGTTAAAAACATGATTTTTCTCCACACAAAGACAGGATGGCAGTAAAACACATAAAAATCACTGCAAGTTGGCAAACAGCAATTTAAGTTGTACTTAAGTTATGTCTTTGAAAGCAGGTAGATTAGTCATGAGAACATTTCTATACCATGCACTATGCTTTCTCAGTGTAGCCACATGAAGTTTTCCAAAGAGCTTTCATTAACAGATACAACCAGTAGGGGTCATTTTAGTGCAAAAATTGCAGCAAGAGACTAACACGAATAAAATATTATAATTCCTATTTGTTAGTTATGAAAAGCATGTCCCAATGTGTGAATTTCTGCATAAAAATGAAAACTGAAAAAAACATTGGTCGTTGAAATATTTCTTGAAAGTAAAATGAATCAAAGGAGAAAATACCTTCTAGATAATTATCAATATGCAAAGATTCCTCTAATTCTTACAGAGAAAGGGTTATTCATTCATCTTATGCTTTTTACAAATCTTGTAGTAAAGGGAAGAGGATATATGCAATTCTAGACACAAGATTGAAAATAACCTGTCTGAATCCAGCCATTGTATCATGCCAGTTTAACACTGTTCTTCTTACTTTTGTTTCATGGATTTAGAATGCAACTTGACTGCTGCTTTTGGAATTCTTTTTAAAAAGTGCCTAGCGCTCAGGATTGTGGTGGCTGAATACAGGCCTGCTAAATGCAAAGCGCTTCAGGGGAACACTAATTGAGATATAGTCACGTTGACAAACACTTCCAAGTATGTTCAAGGATAATACCAGTTGCACAGGGTGTTACCAGAAGAAAGGAAGCTAGGAGGGATCGCATCATTTCAGAGGAATGAACAACGGCTCACCAGCAAGCTGCCAAAATAACTCCATAGTGTGACACGGCAAGCGGCTGCCAAAACACTTGATGACCGAAAATGTTCCCTGAGCATTTCCTTCACCACAAACATACTAAGAAGCCACAAAACAAGGGGCAGAATATTTTCAACCTCCAAAGTCCTCAGAGCACAGCAGTCTCCGATGCATGTTCTTCTTAATTCAGGGGAGGCCAGATCAGATACTCCAGGTGGCAGGGTTCAAAGATGCACCTTTTAGTCTAAGTCATTCAAAATCCCCCAATACATGAAACCAGATCAGAACTCTGTCTGACGGCCGTTTTTCCTGAGTCAGAAATAATAACGTATTGCAATATGGGATTTCATACCAGGTGGGAGGCTTTCCTAATCCAGGCAACCGAACCCTTTAACTCTTCTAAGCCAATGTCCTAAGTGCACAGCACAGCCCGGTCCCTCCCCTGGGAGCAGAGATCCCTAAGACTGCCCAGTAGCTTCCAAACCAGAAAGCCTCTCGATTCAACAGAATGGTGCAAACCTTAAGGACACAGGTATAAATAAGTACGTGTAGTTAAAAAGAACCACAGCCTTGAAGCCTTTTAATAGATCCATTTTTTTTTTAAACTCTCCAGGCTGTCACCCCCTTTCTCTGTATCCCAGCACAGTAAACACACACACACACACACACACGAGGATGCTCCAGAATAAGCCCCTCCCTGGACTCCGAGGTGTGGCTCCAAGTAGTACAGAAGAGACACTAGGCAGAGGGCGCCTGTCCCTGCTCCAAGCGCCCCCAGAAATAAGACTGCTGCGCTCTGCTCACTCGCCAGGATGGCCCGCAATGGCATCGTGCGCCTGAGCAGGGAACCCACTTTTAACTGGTGCTCACCGAGTCCTGCCAGCTCAGGCGCCCGACAAAAAGAGCTCAGCGCTTCTCTCTAGACCTCAACCAGACCAGGCACCGTGAGGCCGAAGGGGGCGGGCAGGGATGTCAGCGACTCGCATCAACACTGGGTACCCAACGAGGCGGCTCCACTCATCTAAGCTCTTTCTCCCTCCGGCAGTCTGGCCATCGCGGTGCACAATGCGCCCCGGAGAAAAGCCATCAGGGCCAATCCGCTGTCAAACAAAAAGAAGGGACCGGCAACAAGACTGGAGGCACGCGGCCATCTGATCTTAAAACAGCAGCCCCTGACAGCGAGCAACAACTTTGCACCGCCAGGTGCAGCTCCCACCTCTGTTTCCTTTCGGGAGAGAAAGCCTTTGACCGTTTTCCATAGGCAAATAAATGAGTAACCACCGTATGCAACTTCCCCTAGGCTGACATATTCCTGAGCTGAAACTGATTTATCTGCGGAGGAGGAGGAAGGGGGTGAAGGAAGAGCGCGAGGGAAAAAAAATAATAAAGAGTCGCACGGGAGTGGGAGCTGGAGGCACGTCTCCTTGGACGACAGAACACGGACTTTTCAGGGCCGGTGCGCTGCGCACCGGCCACACTGCGCCAGTGCGGGCAGGGGGCGGAGGCGGACGCCCCGGAGGCTCGCGCGCGCGGCCTCCGCAGTGCCCCGCCCGCGGCGTCCCCGCCTCGAGTGGCCACACGTGGGTGGGTGGGTGCGCGACGTGGGTGGGTGGGTGCGCGCGGGGGTGGGGGGGGCCTCGGACACCCTTCACTCGCCCGCCCCCACCCTTGCAGCCCAACCTCGCGCGCGTGGCTGGCTAAGTACCCGGGGAGCGGGAACCGAGCGACGCAGGGGCTCGCGCCCGGGGGGCGGCGGCCGCCTCTCCTCCTGCGGAGCCCTCGCTCCTCGGGAAAGTCTCGGCCAAACTTTGTTGGGCGCAGCCAGCGCCGAAGGAGGGCGGGGGTGGGTGGTGGGGGGTGGCGGCGGGCAGCCGTACCTTCGCAGACGCCTACTTCGTACTCGGTGATGGAGTCGCCATTGAGCGGGGGGCGGATGACACAGCGCAGCCCCCGGTCGCAGGCTCCGTGGAGCCCGTAGGCGCCGCCGCAGCTCTCGTTCCTCTGGCGGGCGCACATGTAGCAGCAGCCGCAGACGCCCTGCACGATGCTCCCGGGGCAGCTCCTGGGCTCCTCGCACTTGGACTCGTCGCAGGGCAGGCAGACCAGCGCCCGGGTGCCGGAGCGCGCCAGCAGCAGGAGCAGCCCCAGCAGCGAGACCAGGAGGTGCCCGCAGCCGGCCAGCCCCCTGCGCCCCGCCACCAAGTACATCCTCCTGCGCCGCCGCCGCCGCCGCCTCGCAGCCGGGCCGAGAGCCGGGCGGGCGCCCTCCCCTTCGCGGGGCACACGCGCCGCAGCCCGCGGTCCTCGCCGCCCCCCTCTGGGCCCCCGGGGCGCGCCTCCCCTCGCGGGGCGAGGCCCGCGCCCCCACTGCGGGCCGCGCCGACCCCGAGCCCACTAGCGTTGGCGCCAGCGGCAGCGGTGGCTTCCCCTCCTCCTTCTCCTCCTCCTCCTCCTCCTCCCGGGAGGGAGGGGGAATAAAGAAAAAAAGTTTCCTCCCGGCAGCTCCGGTTCAACCCAAACTTCTGGCGGCGGCGGCGGCTGCGCTCGGCTCCAGCCCGGGCTGGCGGCGCCCACTCCTCCTCCTCCTCCTCCTCCTCCTCCCAGTCGGCCGGCCCCGCGGCGGCGCAGCCTGCGGGCCGGTCCGCGCCTCGCGAGCCTCTGAGTGGGCGCGGTGGCGCAGCACAAGGTCCGCGGCGTCCGCTCCGCGAGCCCCGCTCGCCTCACTCCTGCGCGGCTCCTCCGGGCGCTTGTTTATGGCTCGAGCCTCCGCCGCTCGGGCTGCGCCCTCCCCCTCCTACCTCATCCCCAGCCCGCGCCCCCCCCCCCCCCCGCACCGCGCGCCGCTCATTGGCTGCCCCCCCACCCCTCCCGGCCCGGCCGGCCCCCTCCCCTCCCCCTCCCTCCCTCCCTGGCGGCTGGGCCCTTCCTCCCTCACACGCCTCCTCCTCCTCCCCCGCCTCCGTCTTCCTCCCGGAGCCGGCCGCGCCGAGCCGGCCCCACGGCCGAGTCGCCGTTCGGGCTCGGTGGCTCGGGGCGCACCCAGCGAGCGGCGACTACCGCGGCGTCGCGAGCGCCCCTGGCACGGTGGCCGCCGCGGCCGGCCCGGGGGCCGGGAGTGCTCGGCGCCGGCACCTCCCGGGGCCGGTTGTTCTGAGTTCGGAGAGCGGCGCTCCACTCCCCGAAGCTCGGAGCCCGGGCAGTCGCTGCAGCCGGACCTCGGGAGAGGGGAGCGAAGGCTTGGAAGCTCCGCGCACTGGATGAGAATCCATCTTCCACTCGAGCTGGGCAGAGACTTTGTAAAAGATATTATGTAATGGAGTCTCGGGAGCTGGAGTCCCCGGCCGAGCCGCGGGTGCTCCGAGTGCTTAACGGGGTCTGGGCGGCTGCTCCGCGGGGGGCTGCAGCTTGGGGGTCAGCTATGAGTGCCCCCCGCCCTTGCGTGTTGTGGCTCTGCCGTCTGCGCCGAGCTGCCGTAGTGTGGGAGGGGGGAGAGCCACAGAGCCCAGTCTTTTCTCCCGGGAGGGAGGCCGAGTACCGGCTTCCTACAAGTCTTGACGCGACTAGACCCGCAGACCTCACGCGTCATTCGTGTCATCTGACATTGACGCTTTCTTAGGCTCGTGGACCCAGGTGCTGGGCGTTCTTTCCTCCTTTCCCGTGGGTTGTGGATCTGCTCGTAACGAGGGTGTGCCGTAAGCGCTCTTTGTGATAAACCGCGTCGAGAAGCAACGACGTGATGCGCAACGTGGAGATGGTTTCTCTTCTGAGGCCATCAGGAACGCCGCCCACGATGATGGCCCTGACCGCTGAGTGGGTGTGAGGCAGTCCGTGATCCGGCCCGCCATTCACAAGACGCATGGATACCAGGGTCAATAAAATTCGTGAACTCACAAAACGTGAGTTAGATCAGCGTGAAAAGATACCCGATCCTGTGGCAGGTGTGATGGGTGACCATCTGATCTAAGATGGTCTTGGCAGGTGGCAGCCACTTGGATCCTGAAAATCGTGACTAAGAACCCAAAGTCAATGTGTGTGGCACTGTAAGGAGAAAGAGAATAAAGATACCTTTGAAAGTGCCTTTGTTGGACGAATTTATGCTTATGGTAAATCAGGACCCAAGAAGTCAGTTACTAGGAGAATACCCTTATCACTGGCATCAGGAAAGCCACATTTATCCAGTCATATTGCTTTGTTCTGAGGATGGAAAGTATTTTTAATTATCACCGAGGATTAGAGAGTTATGGGGAAGATGTTCAGCAGTGGGAAGGGGCAGGAGCACCCCACTGCCTCGCGGGATTAAAAGAGCTGATGCGATGTTCCCAGGGTTGTTGTATAGGCAATTCCTGCAGTTGTGTAGGAGGTCAGGCTATGATCTCCAAGGGACCTCATACCCTATGGTTCCATGAGTATTAAGTGGTAAAGTCATTTAAAACTGGCTGGGTTTTCTAATAGCAAATTTGAAGAAAATAAAGCACACCACTCTGTTAAACATTGTTACTGGTAACCCAAGAAGCCACCAGCACACTTCACCATGGGTTGTGCCAACAAACTGTCATCATCACACTGTTTTTTTTTTTTTAAAAAAAAGGCCCTTTTCACTATTTTGGATGCCATTATCTGTATTTCTGTTCAAATGCAAGTATTAGGGCAATAAAAAGTAGCAGATAACATTGTAGAACCAAATAGGAAAAGCCAAGGTCAAGTGTAGAAAAAAGAAGTGAGAAAGCCACTGTAGTTTGAAAAAAAAAGGGGGGGGGTATCCTTTGCTTTAAAAACATTTATTTGAAAGAGTTAAAGAGGGAGAGGGAGAGAGAGAGAGCTTTTCCGTCTGCTAGTTCATTGCCCAGATGGCCTCAAGGACCAGGGCTGGGCCAGGCTGAAGCCAGGAGCTTCGTGTCTCCCACGTGGGTGGCAGAGGATCAAATACTGAGAGCATCTTCCACTGCTTTTCCTAGGCCATTAGCAGGGAGCCTAGGCCACAAACTGGGATGCTGGTGTCGCATGAGGGGGCCTTACCTGCTAAGCCACAATGCCAGCCCCATCATTTACTCTTTTGTGTTTTTAATTATTTTTCAAGGTAGTCAGCTAAGGATTAGGGAAAGCTGTAGAGTGAGCAGAGACAAGGGGCAATATGGAAGTCCACTATGCCTGTGATTTCAAAGGTAGAAATACCTGGAAGGTAGAGAGACACAGGTGAGAAAGGTTCACTTCTCTCAGGAATTCAAGTCGGGATTGGAAAGCACTGGAGAGATTCTAAGATGCAGGTGGATGTATCTGCTCCAACCAATCAAGTTAAGTGAGGCCTTTTGCTATAATTAATATTCATGGAAGCAATCCAGAGAGCAGGATTTGTGTTGTAGTGCAGCAGTAGTTAAACTGCCACTTGTGGCACTGGCACCTGATTATAGAATGCCAGTTGGAGTCCCGGTTGCTCCACTTCTATCCAGGTTCCTGCTGATGTGCTGAGAATGCAGCAGAAGATGACCCAAGTACTTGGGACCCTGCCACCCATGTGGGATACCAGGATGGAGTTCCTGGCTCCTCGCTTCGGCCTGGTCTGGACTGAGCTGTTGAAGCCATTTGGAGAGTGAATCAGGAATATAAGATATATATCTCTCTCCCTCTCCCTCTTCTACCTATCCCTTTCCCTTTTCCCCTCTCTCTCTCCCTTTTGAATAAAGAAATAAAATCTTAAGGAAAAAAAAAGAAACAAAATGATTTTTTTTTAAATAGTCACTGATGGCAAGTGAGAAACATACACGGGTCTGGCAGCTTTTCTGAAACCACTGTGTGAAGTAGGAGGTTAGTGATGGAATAGCTGTTTCTTTCTCAGATCTAGGAGAGACCATAAGGAGGCCAGAGCCATGGCAATGAAAGTGAGGCTCAAACATAAAAGGGATTCTCTCATCTTAAGAGACCAGAGTAAGGGTCCAGAAAGAAGTTGCATGAGCCCAGCATGGAAACAGTCAGGTGTCAAGAGACAAAGTGGATGGGGAAGGAATATATGGGCCCTGAAAGGCATGTGTATCTGTTCTACAGCAATTTAAGTGCCTCTGCTTGCAGCATTTATCATATGATACCATAAATAGTTCTATGAACAGCTCAGAACCCAATTAGATTGTCAGTTCATGGGGGGTGAGGGACATGAAGGAGGAAATAATTACAGACAAAAGAAGGATATTTGAATTACTTTTGAGTGTGGCCAATCTCCCTATTAGTAAATACCTGTATAATAACCAGTGAAAAATGGCTGGGGAAGGAGAGATCTTCCCAGCTGGGAAAAAGCACAGGTCTGAAAGGCTAGAATTGGAGTCCCGCTCTGATAGTTGCGGGAAGAAGAGATAGTCCGCCCTCTATTGGTCACAGCAGGGTAGGATGGGAGGGGATTGATAAATTGCAGAAAATGTCTGAGAATCCCAGTGCTCAGGTCAGGGTCCAGCAGAGAGTGGAAATGAGGGTGTAATAGACAGAACGTTAGTGTTGGAGCCTTCCTCCTCGATGCTGTGTCCACTCCAGCCTCTATACGTAGTTCTTCTCTCTGGGATGTGCATGCTCTTTCTGTTTTCTCTTCCTGAAGTGGAAAGAAAAAGGTAGTAGTTGCCAGTTGGGTCCAATATGCATCCCCTTTGAATTGAGTTGCACAAGAGAAAAATTGTGTAGTTTTGTAAAGTGTTGCATATACATTAGAGCTAGGGGGATAGGTACAAAGTTGTATAATCCAAAATCTCCAGCAGAGAGAATGTTGAGTGCTATTTTCACAAAGAAATTATAAATATTTGAGGTGGTAGATTACCAAACTATCTTATCAATACACAATGTATATACAAGTGGGTCAAAACATCACATTGTACCCTATAGAGATGTATAATTATTGTATGTCATAAAAAAATAGTGCTTGATCTAGCATTGTGGTGTAGCTGGTAAAGCCACCTCTTCCTGCAATGCCAGCATCCCATTTGGGTGCTGGTTTGAGTCCTGGATGCTCCACTTCTTTTTTTTTTTTTTAAGATTTATTTCTTTGAAAGAGTTACAGAGAGGTAGAGCCAGAGAGAGAGGTCTTCTATTCTGTTGGTTCAGTCCCCAAAGGACTGCAACAGTCCGAGCTGAGCTGATCTGAAGCCAGGAGCCAGGAGCTTCCTCTGGATCTCCCACATGAGTCCAGGGGCCCAAGAACTTGGGCCATCTTCTACTGCTTTCCCAGGCCATAGCAGAGAGCTGAATTGGAAGAGGAGCAGCCAGGACTCGAACTGGTGCCTGTATGGTATGCTAGCACTGCAGGCTGGAGCTTTAACCTACTGTGCCACAGAGCTGGCCCCTGCTCCACTTCTGACCCAGCTCACTGCTAATGGCCTGGGAAATGAGCAAAAGATGGGCCCCGTACCCACATGGGCAATCTGGAAGAAGCTCCTGGCTCTTGGCTTCAGATCAGCTCAGCTCCAGCCTTTGATGCCATTTGGGAAGTGAACCCATGGATGGAAGACCTCTCTCTCTCTCTCTCTCTCTCTCTCTTTCTCTCTCCTTCTACTTTTGTAGTTCTGCCTTTCAAATAAAATAAATAAATCTTAAAAAAAAAAAACTAACAACAAAATGCCATGAAGAAACCAGGACAAGAGATTTGGCTCCTTTTGCCTTCTTTCTGCCCATGTCTCTGGTCCCTTCCTCTAGGATCACCCATGCATGGGTTCTGAATCCAGGCTTAGGCCATTTCAAATGGACCCCTAGTTTGCAGCTGGAGCCTTCTCATGTTTTTCAGTTGAGAAATTTGTGGTATAGAAGGTTGTGTGACTGACCACGTTCTCAGTGTCAGCTTTTTATAACTGTAATGACATATCCAAGGCAGCCTAACTTTTAAAGAAAAGAGGCTTATTTTGGTTCACAGTTGTGGGGGTTCAAAGTCCAAGGCCAAGCAGGGCGTGTAGGCGGGGCATTGGTTCATCCTATGGTGAAGGTCTTCTTGCTGGCAGGGTCCCATGGTGGAACAGAGCATCATATGACAAGACACAGAGAGCACACATGAGTCTGTGTACACCTAACCATCTGTGGTCTCTGGCTCTCTCCTGATGAAGCTACTGAGACTCAATCATGGGGCTCTACCCTAATGATCTAGTACAATATTAGTCACTTCCCAATTGCCCTACCTTTCAGCAGTATAATTGGAATAAGGTCCCACTCTCTCAGTAGCATTAATTTATGAGTTCGGAGTTTAAGCCCGGTTAGTGTGGGGACCAATTCATATTCAAACCATAGCACAGACAGAGGTGTGTGTATGGGCATCGGGTTTGGGAAGCAACCCTATTCTGCCTTGATAGCCTGTGCTTGTGTATGTAACTGCTTCATGCAGTAAGTTGGGTAACGGTAAGCTGTTTTTGCTTTTTCCAGTTGTATTGCTTTTTGTGGATCCAATTTAAAATTGCTAACATGCATGACAACATCTTACCCTCTTTGCTAGTTTGCATATAAAAAGTTAAAATAATGATTAATGTTTTTCTCAAAATAGAAATGTCTATTGTTTTCCTAATTACTGAATAAAAATATTTATATAGTGTTTATTATGCATATGTTCTTATAATCCTTGATAAAAACCTGATGAGGTTACTGTTTTTTTTTTTTTTTACAAATTGGAAACCAAAGATATCCATTTAAAAGGAAAAATTGGAATTCAAATCCAGGCTGTATGGCTCAAGAATCCATACTATGCAATCCTAATTCTAAAATTGGTTCTTTACATATTTACCAAATCACATAACGAGGCAAGTTGTCTGGTATATTTAGTTTTTTTTTTTAAAAAAAAAAGATTTATTATTTATTTGAAAGGCAAAGTTACAGAGAGGCAGAGAGAGAGAGTCTTCCATCCCCTGGTTCACTCCACAGATCTTAGAAATGGCAGGGGTTCTTCTGGGTCTCCCATGAGGGTGCAGGGGCCCAAGGACTTGGGCCATCTTCTACTGCTTTCCTAGGCCATAACACAGAACTGGATCAGAAATGGAGCAGCTGGGACTCGAACTGGTGCCCAAATGGGATGCTGGTACTGCAGCTGGTCGCTTTACCCACTACACCACAGTGCAGGCCCCGGTATATATGTTTTAAGAGAAAGTGGTATGTGCTTAATTAAACATTTCTCCTAAAAAGGTGTGCTTTTATAAAACTGAACTAATGAAAGGGAATACATTATTGTATACCACCACCAGAAAGGGTGAAGCAAGTGTAAGAAAATTGAGAATAGAGCACCCTAACCATGCATTACGTGAGTAGAGGAATTCCCACCTACTACCTTTCTTGTTTTCTCTGTCTACAATTGCTTGCTCTCCTGTGTAATTTCAATAATAAGAAGATTGATAGATCCAAATTTCAGCTATTCTTTCCCAAATCTATAAGGCATATATGTTAAGAAATACAATTACATTTATTTCAGTAATGATGCCATTGCTGAAAACATTCTTACAATATTTGATTGGAATTGCTAGTATAGTCCCTTGAGAAAATAAGCCTCGTTGTTTTATCCAACACAGTATATTATAATAACTCAAGCAGACTTGGCTCTAACTTCTTATAATTTTCCACCTCAAGGGAAGATTTGCTACTATTTGGACTATTGAAAAGAACCAAAACATGTTCTAGAGAAAATATACAAAACAAAAATAGAAAAAAAAAAGGAACAGACTGGTGGTATCCATGGAAAACCATACAGCTTTTCCAAGCAACTGCTGAAAGGAGACATCACACAGTTGAATAAAGTTCTGGCATGATCATGTTCTTTAGGATACTGGTTTTTTTGTGTGCATATCCTATATGTCATGCAACTACTTTGTCATTGAAATGAGGGTCCATGAAGTATTTTCTGGAAAGAAATGGTAGTGTTCACCATATTTCTGTAACTTCTCTTCATTCTAGACACACAGCAAGACAGGGCTTATCAGCTTCCTTCCAGTTGAATGGAATCATGAAATGTGGATGGAAGTTACGGAGATTTTTAGTCGGGCTGATGTCTGAAACCTCTGTGACCCTGCATATTGTCCCATTCCCTTTCTGCTGGCTGGCTGGAGGGCTTTCCACAGAGGATCAATAGAAGTGCTAGAAGATTCTAGAACCACTTAATGGATAGATCTTGGGTTCCTGGATGAGTGCATGAAATCCACACATTCACATAAATATACCGAGTGAATATACTGAGTGAATCTCAGTGGACTCTAATTTGAGTGAGAAATGAATCTTCACGGTTACAAGTCACAGATTTGAGGCTTGTTTGTTGCCAAAGTTGGTCTACCTTTGTATACCATTTTAGTTTTTTTTTTTTTTGACAGGCAGAGTTAGACAGTGAGAGAGAGAGAGACAAAGAGAAAGGTCTTTCTTCCGTTGGTTCACCCCCAAATGGCTGCTATGACGGACGGTGTGCTGCGCCGATCTGAAGCCAGAAGCCAGGTGCTTCCTCCTGGTCTCCCATGTGGGTGCAGGGCCCAAGCACTTGGGCCATCCTCCACTGCCTTCCCAGGGCCACAGCAGAGAGCTGGACTGGTAGAGGAGCAACCGGGACAGAATCCGGCGCCCCAGCTGGAACTAGAACCCTGGGGTGCCAGCGCCACAGGCAGAGGATTAGCCAAGTGAGCCACGGCGCCGGCCACCATTTTAGTTTAAACAGAGATAACATTAACCGCTCATTCTATCCCTACCTTTTGGTGTATGTTCTCAGCCAAAATGCAGTTTTGACATGTGCTTATGACTAACTTGCATTTGTTTATTGACTATGTAATGAATGCATAATGTTTAGTTTACCAATCCAGATATATTCAATATGATAATATTACAAGAAGGCTTTAGCATGTTATTATTAGCAAATATTAGAAATTAAAAAAAAAACTTTTCACTTGCTTTTATGCTTCCTATGAGTGTTATTTCCTGAGTTTTTGCTATGATTTTACTGTGAGTGAAGAAGAGTGTGGTTTTTCAAATCTTCCTTTTTCTCCTTTTTCCAAGTCCCTCAGACACAATTACTTCCTTTTCAAGGCTCCTTTATAATACTGTCCATACATATTCCACTTGGAAGACTTTTCCAGTAATATTAACTGTCATTGCACCAAGACTTACAGGTTTATTATGGACAATAAATCAGCACCTTCTTCTATTAGTCATTTGAACTTAAAGAATATTTTAATATTCTGATAGTGGCTACTAGGGTTATCGTATTCATATTCTTTAGCATTAATTATCTTTAATTAGTTAATGTATCTTGATCAGCTTATTGCGTATATTTGTTGTACTTCACATTTTCAAGCTCAAATTCAAGTTCATATAACAAATTAAGTTCATTAACCGAAGCTAGTTGCCAATGGACTATGACTAAAGTCAATGACCATTAGTTTGAGATTAGGAAGAACAATGGAAGTTTGAGCTCAAAAGGCATGACACAGTGTAGGAAAAAAAAATACAGGAAATAGATCCTAAGAGTGTTTTAAGCATCGGCTGACTATTGCCATATGACCGAGACATATTTCCAATTTAGGTTTAGCCAGGGAGAGGAGCTAACCAGCAACACCAGCCACAGGTGTTCAAAGAAGAGAACTATCCACTCCTGACCAAAACAGGATTGTCCACAGGATGGTGAAGTATTGTTCCATAGAATGCTGTGAGGGAAAGAATAAGATATTGGGAATTTGATTGACCTGGGATCAAATTCTGACTGTGTAACTCACTATCTGTGTGAACTGTGAATCAGTTATTTGAGTTTCATTTTTCTTATCAATTAGGAAATTAGCACAGGATTGTGAGCACATAATATGTGCTCAAACAAGGTCAGAGGCACAAGAACTCACTGAATGTTTGATACTTTTCTTTTTAAAAGATTTATTTATTTGAATGGAAGATTTAGAGAGAGAGGGAAAGAGACACAAAGAAAGAAATCTTCCACCTGCTGGTTCACTCCCCAAATGGCCACAACATCTAGGACTGGGCCAGGCTTAAACCAGGAACCTAGAACTCCATCCGGATCTCCCATGTGGGTGGCTGCTGCTTTCCAAGTGCTTAGATGGGGTGCCAGCATCCCAGGCAGAGGCTTAACCGCTGTACCACAATGCCTGCTCATGTTTGTTCCTTTCAAAGCTTGTGAGATTAAGTCTAGTCTATGGTTCTAGAATGTAGGACTACTTCTGGCCTGAGTGAAGATCAAACCTGAGAACTTCACCTCGTAATCACTATACTAAGCCGTCTGTACTTGCCTGGTGATGTCATTTTTGCTACCCGTCCCCCTTAGAGTGTCTGATTTCCTACTAGACATTACAATTGAGTCTTATTTTCCTAATCACAACTCTGATTGCAAAAATAAAGGTCACTTTCCTTGTGCTTGAAAGGCCCACTGCCTAACTGGTAAATCAACAGTTTCAGTGTAAAGAAATAGAGGTTTGCCAAATTAAGTCAACATGAGGAAACTGAAGAAAGTGTCACAAAATTTTTCAAAAAAGAGAAGATAGCTAGATTGGATACTGAAGGAAAAATAGGTACCTGATTAATAGGGTAGACAATGGAAGGTGAGGGAGGGGGACAAAATTCTAGGCAAAGAAAATAATGTAGGATTTAGAATATGGTTTTGTATACAGTAAGCATTTAATAAATGTTGTAGAAAGGAGGAGAACAAGTGCTTCTGCAATGGAAGAAAAATTAATTCTGGGGCCGGCACTATGGCATTGCAGGTGAAGCATCCCATGTGGACACCGGTTCAAGTCCCAACTTCTCCACTTCCAGTCCAGCTCCCTGCTAATGCACCTGAGAAAGCAGCAGAAGATGATACACGTGCTTGGGTCCCTGCACCCATGTGGGAGACCCTGGGGAGAAGCTCCAGGCTCCTGGCTTTGGATAGGCCCAGCTCTGGCCATTGCAGCCATCTGGGGAGTGACCCAGACAATGGGTAATCTCTCTCTCTCTCTTTCTCTCTCTCTCTCTCTCAACTCTGCCTTTCAAATAAATAAACAAATGTTTTAAAAATCAATTTTGAGGCAATTGGATGCTCAGAGGTGAATGTCAGGACACAAAGCCATTAAGGGTAAGCTGGATAGTCAAAGAGCAGTCTGTAGCAAAGGGTTTAGATCTTATTCTAGAGGGGAATCTTTGGAGCTATTACAGACAAGCAACCTCATCAGATTCCTACTGTATAAAGACACCATGCTTCATTGATTTTAGGGCACTCTTAAAATATTTTAACACCTCTGAGAGTACCAAGCATCCTACAAGTGCCCCAGTTTCATCCACAGCTGTTTCTTTTCTTTCTCGGCCATATATAAAATAATGTTGCTTACAAACGATAGCATCTTGTAGTTAGTGAAAAATTAAAATTATGGCAACAGAGTAACAGAGGGGCAATGAGTGGAAACAAGGACACCCATTGGGAGACTTATTAAATAGCATAGCTACGAGATAATGAGCTGTGGTGCAAGAGCAAATGTGCCCTGATAGAGTTAAAACTGCAAAATAGATCAGGAGTTCTGAGTTCAAGGGGTTAAGTCAGTCCCTTGGTTTTCCATTTGGTTATTTAGTTTGCTCAACTGCACAGCTGAGAAAAGCTTCTAGCTTTTCAATAAAACCTTATTTTACTAGATAAGTAACTTAAGTTAAAATAATGTTATTTAATATCAATTAGGTATCAAAGTTTTGTGAGAAAAGTACAAGCCCTTTGTACCCCTAAAAAGAATTGCCTTTAATACTCTACTCCAGGGTGTCTGGTCTTTACTCTGAGATTTTAAAAAATATAGATAAATAGAAAGGAAAGCCCTGGCAGAGGCTTCAGAAACCTCCAGTCCAGGCCAGAGGAGGGCTTCCCTGGAGCACCTGCTTTCTATGTCCACATGGGTGCCCCCTTCCCTGGCTGAGCAGAGGGAGCCCCTGTCGGTGCCCATGCCCTGGGGCTCAGGATGGCTTTCCGTCTGAGAGCCCCGCTAGGCCCAGGCTGCTGCTGCTGCTGCTGTTGGTGCCAGTCTCCTGAGACACTGCCACTGGGCGCCCACGCCTGTCCCGCCTTTCTCCCCTCTTGATAACCTTGAAGCAGCACATCTTTTGCTGCCCCTGGCAGGAATGTGGGAGGCTTCACAACCCCTGCCTTCCTGGATTCCCGTCTGACTCACACAAGGTGTCCCTCCATTTGTCACCAGGGCCTTCGTTGGCCACTGTCACTGGTTGTCCTGCTGCTCCTCTCATTTGTAGGCTACCTCACCTGGCAAGTTAAGTGTCCCACATACCTTGGCTTCCTTCCCAAGAACAAACCATTTTCGCGTACATCCTTGGAGAAATGGGTTCTGCCAAGGGCCAGAGCAAATGCAAGCCTTGGCTTGGGCAGAAGAGGTATGTAACTTCTCCAGGCCCATGAGGGCCTTAGTACCATTCATTGTCCTTCCCCTCACTGGTGTGGGTTCTGAGCAATGCCTACAGCCCCTCTCCTCCCCTGCCTAGAGGGTTGGTAGAGGCCACCTCTTAGCTGCAGTAGTCCCTGCTTCTCTCTCTCTCTTTTTTTTAAAGATTTATTTATTTACTTGACAGTCAGAGTTACACAGAGAGAGAAGGAGAGGCGGCGGGGGAGGGGGGGTTCCTTCCATCTATCTGCTGGTTCACTCCCCAGGTGGCCGCAAAAGACAAGCTGCGCCAATCCAAAGCCAGGAGCCAGGAGCTTCTTCCAGGTCTCCCACACAGGTGCAGGGGCCCAAGGACTTGGGCCATCTTCTGCTACTTTCCCAGGCCACAGCAGAGAGCTGGATTGGAAGTGGAGCAGCTGGGACTTGAACTGGCGCCATATGGAATGCTGGCACTGTAGGCAGTGGCTTTACAGGCTATGGCACAGTGCCGGCCCCTCCCTGCTCCTCTTAGAGTCTTTACTGAGCGGTAGCCGCCTCTGGGCAGGACCACGATGTGTGGTGTCCAGGAAGTGAGGCAGGCCCATCCTTAGGTAATCAGGTCTGAGGCCAGATGGGGAGGCGGAGGGACTCGGGCTTGGGAGGAACCCGTCTGTCTGCATGGAGTGAGCTGTTTGTATCTGTGTGGGTTGTGTGAACAGGTGCATGCCTTTTTTCATTTCACCATGGGGACAACTGAATTTGGGGCATTTTTCTACCAGAAACAGCCAGCCTTCTCCCACTGGCTGTCACTTAAAGCCCATCTGTGAAACATCCAGCTTAGAGAGAACCTTCATCAACAACTCCACTGGTGTGGCCTGAAGGTGGCCCAGGTGGGAAGCAGGTGTGAGAACAAAGAGATCCCCAAATTCACTGTGAGCCCCAGCAGGAGAGGGACACGCACACTGGCTCCCCTCCTTGCCCTGCGCTTCCTTTCCCTTGTTTCCTGGATGAGTGAGGATCAGCAGTGGTTGCCCCTTCCAGCTGGACAGTGGTGTGTGTAGCGCACAAGCTGGGTGGGTGCTTGTGGTGGGGCCTCATGGTGCCTAGGATGAGATGAAGGTGAGAAAGTTTTTCCTTACTGTATAAATGAATTTTTTGTATGATTAAATTAACACACACACACAAAGAAAAGAAACCTCTAGTCCATTTCCTGTATCTTATGGATGACTAAAATTAAGTCCTGGGCTGCTGGTTACTTTAAGTTTGCTGGGACTGGTGCTGTGGCATAGCGGGTAAAGCTGCTGTCTGCAGTGCTGGCTCCCATGTGGGTGCTGGTTCTAGTCCAAGCTGCTCCACTTCCCATCCAGCTCTCTGCCATGGTGTGGGAAAGCAGTGGAAGATGGCCCAGGTCCTTGGGGCCCTCCACCTGTGTGGGAAGACCTGGAGGAAACTCCTGGCTCCTGGCTTTGGATTGGCACAGCTGCGGCCATTGCGGCCAACTGGGTAGTGAACCAGCAGATGGAACACACACACTCTCTCTCTCTCTCTCTCTCTCTCTGCCTCCCCTTCTCTCTCTGTGTAACTCTGACTTTTAAATAAATAAATAAATACATCTTTAACAAAATCAATTTGCTGACTCTTGGCAGGTATATATATGATGGGTATAGATTGGAACCCTCCTCCGTGACCTTCTGTATCAGCAGGCTACCTGTTTACCTCTACATCAGCTCTGACTCCAGCCGTAGCCCTGAGGAGACAGTACAGGAGGGTCTTTAGCCCCAACTGTCACAACACCAAGTTAGTACATTTGCTGCTGGTTCCCCTCTCTCTTCTTTCAGACATGTTATATATTTTGAATCTTATTCCATTTTCCAGGACGCGTGGCTGTGTGCCTCCTAAACTCTGCTGATTAGACGACAGTGTTGTGAATTGGGCTCTGTGGCCTGGGTACTCAGTGCCCGAGTTTCTGTTGGGAACTACTTGTTTTTCTGTGCACCAGACACTACTATGCCACCCTGAGGCATTTCACCTGGTCTTGCCATAGCCATCTCTGGAAAATAGAATTGTCCCACGTCATTGGTTTTTCCCATTTATCTGATTCTGGACTCTGTGTGGCACAGAGCTCTGTTGAACATTTGCTCCTTTCTCCAAGTCCCAAAATTTGATATCCTT
This sequence comes from Lepus europaeus, assembly GCF_033115175.1. NCBI lineage: Eukaryota > Metazoa > Chordata > Mammalia > Lagomorpha > Leporidae > Lepus > Lepus europaeus. The sequence goes on along the minus strand of NC_084839.1, from coordinate 32,789,638 downwards.
ATTCAATAGAAAAATCCATGTCTCATTTCTGTGAAACTACGTGCCAGTAGGTCTGAGTCCCTTCTTACTGGTTAGGCCAATTTTTCTATTCACTAGGGATCCCTTCCAATTGGTCTCATGGGTCAAGCATCGTTTTGCTTAATTAGCGCCCATGCCTTTTATTTCTTAAACATTTTTCCCCAGAAAATTTTTATTTAAGAAATACAAACTTCATGCATTTCATAAATACAACTGTAGGAATAGAGTGATTCCTCTGCTTCATAGTGACCACTAACTGAACACGTGAAACTGAGTACATAAGTGCTTTGGCTAATTTTTTAAAGATTTTATTTATTTACTTGAGTGGTAGAATTTCAGACAGAGAGGGAGAGACACACACACACACACAGAGTTTGTCCATTTGCTGGTTCACTCCTTCAGATAGCTGTAACAGCCAGAGCTGAGCCGATCTGAAGCTAGGAGCCAGGAGCTTCTTCTGGGTCTCCCACATGGGTGCAGGGGCCCAAGCACTTGGGCCGTCTTCCACTGCTTTCCCAGGCCACAGGCAGAGAACATGATCTGAAGAGGAGCAGCCAGGACATGAACCTGCACCCCTATGGGATGCTAGCACTGCAGGCAAAGGCTTAGTCTACTACACCACAGCACCAGCGCCCTGGCTATCTTATTTTTTTATTCCTCAAAGCAATCTCACCATAAGATAGGAGCAGACTTATTTTTACAGTCAAGGAACTAAGGCTCAGAGAAATTATATAACTATTCCAAGGACACAGGCCATGTTCCTGAGTCAGGGTCAGGTTCAGGTCTTGGTGATTTCGTGCCTTGCTATGAAACTGGATGGCTCTCCATCCAGGACCAACTCACTCTGTACTGAGTCTGGTCTACTTTTCTTGTTCCACAGCAGAACATTTCTGTTAGGTTGCATGGTGCTTCCATGTCCTTACTTGCTGATACCTATTCAGAACCATGCATCCACCCAAACGTTACTAACCCACTGGGGTGCTACATCTTTGCTATCTCCTTGGTGTCTAACTTAGCTTTGTCCTGTTACTAAGCTATTTAAATCTTCTTAGGTGAAATATGTGTCACAGTCAGATCTGTGCAAAGATTTCAAACTCTTTTTCAATATTACTGTTAAGTTGAAAGTAGGTCATTGTAAAAAATTAAAAGAAAAATAAGAAAGCAAGGATAAGGGTGGGAGGGTAGGGTGGAAACCATCATTACACTCTTAAAACTGGTTATGAGGGGCAGGCACTGTGGCCTGCAATGCTAGCATCCCATATGGGCACCTGTTTGAGTCCAGGCTGCTCCACTTCTGATCTAGCTCCCTGCTAATGGCCTGGGAAAGCAGTGAAAAACAACTCAAGTATTGGGGCCCCTGCATCCATGTGGGAGACCCGGATGAAGCTCCTGGTTCCTGGGTTCGGCTGTTGCAGCCATTTGGGAAGTGAACTACCAGTTGGAAGATATTTCTCTCTCTCTCTCTCCAATTCTGCCTTTGTTCCTTTTATATAAAGAAAATTTTAAAAAAGAAATATTATGAATAAATAAATAAAGGAGGAAGAAGAAAGGAAAGAAAGCCACCAAAGGATTAAAGAAGAGTTCTCTTTGGCTTGTTTATCTTTCTCTACTTTGTTTAGAGTCCCTAAAATAAAACAGGAGGAGTCTAAGCATATCATCAGGGCAATTTATTTTCAAACAAAGCAATAAAACACACATTTAAAAATGCCTTGTAGTTTAACCTGGTGGTTTAGGTTTGAGCAGGTCATAAGCCTAAGTAAAATTTCAATTAATAATAATTACTATTTATAGAGAATTTAATTATTCTCAACTCTATTCTAAATAAATACATTGCATGCACCTTCTCATTTAATCCTCAACAACTCCATGTGAGGAAGACTACTATTAACTTTGTTTTACAGATGAGGAAAGCTAGGCAAAGAATAGTTAGCTTAGATCACCCCACTTATAAAGAGAAGAGTCAGGATTTGAAATAGGCAATCTGATTCCAGGGCACAAGCTCTTGATCAGTGTTAAAGAATTATATGAGAAAAAGTTAATGGAAAAATGGAGTTAAAAGATAAATTTATTTTGTTGCAAAAATTTTGAAATCTATGCACACAAGAGTTCTTCACAAAGTTCATAAAATGCATATTACGAACAAGTTATGCATGGATTTCAAAATTTTCCCTCCAAAAGCCTATCTTTTAATTCCATTTTTAATGATCTTTTCAAAGTATCCCCATAAGTATTTTATTTCTATAAATATCTAAGAATCATATAGAGGAATATTGTTTTCAAAGCACTAATATCATTACCTTGGGAAAATATACTCATTTTTCCAAGAATATTGACATTTCTGAAAATATATTTTAAAGATTTATTTATTTATTTAAAAGTCAGAGTTACAAGGAGAGAGAGAGAGAGATACCCTTCATCTGCTGGTTTACTCCCCAGATGGCTACAATGGCCAGGGCTGGGATAGGATGAATCCAGGATCCAGGAGCTTCTTCCAGGTCTCCCTCTTGGGTAGCAGGGACCCAAACACTTTGTCCACCTTCTGCGCCTTTTCCCAGGCCACTAGCAGGGAGCTGGATCAGAAGTGGAGCAGCCGGGACTCAAACTGGCACCCATGTAGGATGCCAGCATCACAGGTGGCAGTTTTACCTGCTTCATCACTATGAAAAATTTTTGGAACTGAGCTCTGATTTCAATTACAAATCTGAAAGGAAATTAGACATATTTGGATCATATCTTGATTTTGATTAAAAAAAATCTTTAGAGTAAAGAGAATTCTTTATACCAATGAAATTATTGTTTATTGACCCTACCATGGAAATACACTCAACAAATAACTCTCAAATGAAGAAACAGAAATGACCAATAAACATACAAAACCATGTTCAACCAGTTACAATGAAACACATGCAGAATGAGAAAACACTCTCCATCTATCAGATGACAAATGTTTAGAATTGGCAAGGGTACTATCAATAAGAACGTCCATGAATTATTGGTGGTAGAATAACTTGGTAAATTTTTTCTGTAAATCAGTTTGGCAAAATATATGCTAGCTTTACATGTCCCTGATTCAGATATCACAGTAAGAAAATAATTCTAAGAATATTTATTCCAAGGTGATTTCTTATTCTAAGAACTCTTTTTTCATAGAAGAAAGAAAGAAAAGTGCACAAATATCTAGTAACCAGAATATTCGTCATAGTGTTGCTCATAGCTGAAAATTTTAAATCATAAGTCCATTAATAGAGCATTGATTAAATAAGTCTATGTAATGGAAAATTATAGTTATTAAAATTATGATGTGGTTCTATATTTGTCTGTATTGAAAAGATATCCACAAGGCCAGTGCTGTGGCCTGTGGTGCTGGCATTCCATATGGGCACTGGTTCGAGTCTCGACTGCTCTACTTCCAATCCATCTCTTTGCTATGGCCTGGGAAAGCAATAGAAGATGGCCCAGATTCTTGGACCCCTGAACCCGCGTCAGAGACCCAGAAGAAGCTCCTGGCTCCTGGCTTCAGAGCGGCACAGCTCCAGCCGTCGCGGCCATCTGGAAAGTGAATTAGTGGATGGAAGACTCTCTCTCTGCCTCTGCCTCTCTTTGTAACTCTGCCTTTGAAATAAATAAATAAATCTTAAAAAAAAATAAAGAAAAGATACTCAAGATACCATGATATACTGCTGATTTTTAAAAAGCAAGTGATAGGGACAGTTGATGTGGCACCGCAGGTTGAACCACCAAGTTGTGCTTGGTGTGAGTCCAGCTATTCCGTACTTCTTCTTCTTCTTTTTTTTAAAGATTTATTTTATTTATTTGAAAGTCAGAGTTACACAGAGAGAGGAGAGGCAGAGAGAGAGAGAGAGAGAGAGAAGTGTCCTCCATCCATTAGTTCACTCCCCAGATGGCCGCAACAGCCAGAGCTGCACCGATCCAAAGCCAGGAGCTTCCTCTGGTTCTCTCATGCAGGTTCAGGGGTCCAAGGAATTGGGCCATCCTCCACTGCTATCCCAGGCATAGCAGAGAGCTGGATTGGAAGAGGAGCAGCCGGGAATAGAACTGGCGCCCATATGGGATGCTGGCATTTCAGGCCAGGCCTTTAACACACTGCACCACAGCGCCGGCCCCAGCTATTCTGTACTTCTGATAGAGCTTTCTGCTGTTGCATCCTGGGAGGCAGCCAATGATGATCCATGTACTTGGGTTTCTGCCACCCACGTGAGAGACCCTAATGGAGTTTCTGGCTCCTGGCTTCTGAGCATTTGAGGAGTAAACCAGTTGATGGAAGATTTCTTTCTCTGTCTCTCCCTCTCTCTCTGTCTTTCAAATAAACAAATAAATATCTTTTTAAGCTAGCAATAGCATAATAATTACAGTAGAATTTTATATTATTTCATTTGTTTCTGTATTTTCATATTTATCTCACAAAAATATATGCATACAGCTAAACTTCTGGAAAATATATTCACCTATTATGAAAAGTGATTATCTTCGTTAGGATTTCATGCAATTTTTATATTCTTCAAGTGTATTTTTATATTAAGCTTTTATTTTTCAAGTCTTATCTTTGTAATTGAGGAAAAAATTATTTTTTTTCATTATAAAAAAAAACTATCATTACCCTATTACCTGACTGTATCCTTCACTGTCTTTACTGGTTTCAGGAAATGAAATACAGTCACAAATGAAGTGGATCTGCCATTCTGAAGACATTCTTTTGTTATGTGAAACATAAATCAATCTCAAAAGAGAATTTACAAAATGTTTCACAACATTATGGAAATAGGAGTCTCCAAATGATGATGGTACTTATGTGTTCAACATTTATTTGTAGGTAAAATTCTGGGCTATTTGTTAAGAAAATCATCTCACCACTTTATTGTTGTACCTCATTTGCTTTGTTTATTTATATCAGCTTTCATAAAAAAATTTGAGTGCTGAGCACTAAAGAAATTCTCTCGCTCTGTGGATGAACAGGCTGTAATTTCTTTAGCTTTGGCATGCATTGGTAAATGAATGCATATTTTTACTTGCTTGACCAAGCCTAGGAATTTGCAAGTCTGCTAATATTGCATTATCTAGATGGTGCCCTGAATAAAACCATGTGCCTTGTTGCAAAGGCTGAAGATGCGCTTGTGGAATTTATTTTATTCCGATTTATGAGGACTGCTGCACACAAATAGATTATTGTAGTCCCTGTGATTAATGGGACACCACATGGCTGCGTGGACTTCATAAATCATTTGATGCGATGTCTGAGTGAATTTTACTTGCAAAATCAGTTTCAATCAGTCTGGTTTGAAAACTAGGTAAAGTAGAAAGAGGTGTCCGGCTGTGGGAGGTGCTGAGGTAGTGCAGCAGTCGGGACCGTGTCCAGTTTTATGTCTCTTGTTATCAGTGCTGCGGAAGAGTGAATAAGCAAAACGTTAATTAAATCTGCAGATGGAATTGGAAATGTCACAAATGCTGAGAAGGCCAGGGAAATGATATGAATTGGCCTGAAGTGATAAGTGGGGGTTGGAGTGAAGGCCAAAAATACGACTTGACCGTGTGTGCACATGTCTACACCCATGAATCAATACATGATTCAAGAAGTCAGTTAATTTTATAACTTTCTCAAGGTCCTAAATATCAGTTGAAGATATTTTTTAAATGATTGCGGTTTTATTTTAAGGTTAATATTTAGCATTTTTAGGCCGGCGCCGTGGCTCAGTAGGCTAATCCTCCGCCTTGCGGCGCTGGCACACCGGGTTCTAGTCCCGGTCGGGGCACTGATCCTGTCCCGGTTGCCCCTCTTCCAGGCCAGCTCTCTGCTGTGGCCAGGGAGTGCAGTGGAGGATGGCCTAAGTCCTTGGGCCCTGCACCCCATGGGAGACCAGGAGAAGCACCTGGCTCCTGCCATCGGATCAGCGTGGTGCGCCGGCTGCAGCGCGCCAACCACTGCGGCCATTGGAGGGTGAATCAATGGCAAAGGAAGACCTTTCTCTCTGTCTCTCTCTCTCACTGTCCACTCTGCCTGTCAAAAAATTAAAAAATCAGAAAAAAATATTTAGCATTTTTAAAAAAGATTTTATTTATTTATTTATTTGACAGGTAGAGTTACAGACAGTGAGAAAGGCAGAGAGAAAGGTCTCCCTCTGTTGACCCACTCCTCAAATGGTCACAATGGTTGGAGCTGCACCGATCCAAAGCCAGGAGCCAGGAGCGTCTTCCAGGTTTCCCACATGGGTGCAGGAAGCCCAAGCACTTGGACCATCCTCCACTGCCTTCCCAGGCCACAGCAGAGAGCTGGACCAGAAGAGGAGCAGCCAGGACCAGAACCGGCACCCATATGGGATGCCGGTGCTGCAGGTAGAGGATTAACCTAGTGCGCCACAGTGTTGGCCCCAATACTTAACATTTTTAAAACAAGATTTATTTATTAATTTGAAAGTCAGAGTTCGGGGGTGACAGAGAGTGGTCTTCCATCTGCCGGTTCACTCCCCAGATGGCTGTAATAGCCAGGGCTGGGCTGGGCTAGGCTGAAGCCAGGAGCCAGGAGTTTCTTCTGGTCTCCCATGTGGGTGCAGGGACCCAAGCACATGGGCCATCTTCTGCTGCTTTCCCAGGCCACCAGCAGGGAGCTGAATCGGAATTGGAGCTGCTGGGAATTGAGACGGGGCCCTTATAGGATACCGGCATCATTGCAGACAGTGGCTTTACCTGCGACTCTACGGTGCCAGCCTCTGTTTTGTTTTTAAAATAATGATTGCATTGCTTTTTTGATATAAAGGTAGTACATATTCACTGTAGAAGAATAAGAAACCACAGATCAACAATAATAAGTAATTCTCTTTAATCCCAATTAATAGGCTGCATTAGCAATGTAAACAAAAATGAGATTATATTGCAATTCAGTTTGGTTTCACTTCTTATTCTTTTAAGAATATTTCTTTTTTAAGAGACTCTTAGGAACCTTACTTGGAACCCACCTTTCTGTGGCTCCATGGATTTGTTCCCTTCAACCTTAGCAATTTGAAGTTCTGAGAAAATGACAGAGTGAATTTTTGTAAAAGCTAAATTTAGAGAGAAGTAAAAGAAATTTCCTTTGAATCCCCTATTTGCTCCTCAGAAATTCCTGACATTACCAACTATCCAGCCCTTTCTCTTAGACCAACTGGACCAGTCTTTCACAAAGGTGACAGTCAGAATATCATGGTCTTTCTTGACTCTGTCGGGAGGCTGGCCCCAGGATCCTGAGCATTACTGGTGATTCAGCAGGTTTGCTATTATGAACAGAGGAAAACTACCGTTTCCACAAAGGATTTACAAGGGAGAGGAAATCCCCTACTCTGAAGATTATTCATGACGGTCAAGGAAGGTAGCAATCTGAGGCAATGTCCTTCAAGTGGGGAGTGGTCAGAGGAAGGACAGGGAGGCAAGGAAGAGCAGAGGGGGCACAAGTAAAGAAGGAAGGAAAGGAGAGAAGCCTGCTTCCTTCCCATCCCCGAAATACCATTCTGAGCCTATGTGAGTGTGTATATGAAACAGAATCTCTATCTCTGAATAAATGACTGAAATAGGTGAAATAAAAGCCTAATTGAGACAAACATAAGAGGAATCAAACCTGAAAATGTGGAGGGAGAATTGTAAAAATAGGGGAGACCAGCATTCTTTGGCTACAGATAGACCCAGCAGGGCGTCGGCTTCCCCCTCATATTCCGTAGCAGTAGGTTTCTGTGGGGGGCTCACAGGAGGGCTGACAGATGAAAGGGGAAGAGCACCGGCAGGGATCTGGACACCTGAATATTACTTTCTCTTCTAAATCTTGGCTGCACATTAGAACTACCTTGAGCGTGTGTCAAACCCACAGGCAAATGCCTTCCTCCAGACCACTGACACAAGGGGCTCTGGGGTGAGACACACATCCATGTTTTTATGCTCCTCGGCTAAGGCCAAGATACCCCTGATGTTGGAAATCTCTGAACAGTATTGTCTACTTTTTAATCTTTTTAAAAAAGATTTATTTTTTCAGAATTCAGGATTACAGAAAATCAGAGAAGGAGAGACAGAGAGATCTTCCATCCTCTAGCTCATTCCTCAGATGGCTGCAATGGCCAGGGCTGGGCCAAGCTGAAGCCAGGAGCCAGGAGCTTCTTCCTTGTGTCCCACGTCGGTGCAGGGGCCCAAGCACTTGGGCCATCTTCTGCTACTTTCCCAGGCCATTAGCAGGGAGATGGATTGGAAGTGGAGCAACCAGGACACAAACTGATGCCCATATGGGATGTTCGCTTTGCAGGCAGCAGCTTTACCCGCTATACCACAACACAGGCCCCATGATTTTTATTATTAAAAAATGTAAGAGAAGTAATAGCTAATAGCTGCTTGATACTCACTATATTGCAGAAGTGTTTTATGTGTTATGTTTCATTTAATCTACACAAAGACCTCCAGCGTTACACTTCACCATTTCTACAGTATTACAGGTCCAGAGATTGAGGCTTGGCGTGGTTAGTCAATTTGTGTGAGGTTACCCAGCTAGTAAGTGGCAAGATGGAATTCTAACTGAACTAGTTTGGTCCCAGAAGCCATGATGCAGTGCCCTGCACCTCCTTCCCTTCTAAAGTATACCAAAATGCAGAAATCTAAACATATTAGAAGCAGAGTTCAGCTTTAGATATTTTGTAGTATTTCATTTTTTTCCTATAAAGTAAAACTATATGAGGATATTTCATTTTGGTTCTGTTTCCTGTTTCTACTTCCAATTTTGTAATTCACTTTAATTTTTACTCAGAGTAAATAATCTAGACACTAGGTTGTAAGAAGCCTGTATAATTATTGAACTACTACTAACATAGTGCCTGCTTTGTGCTAGCAACTATCCTAAGCGTTTGTGTGCATGTGTATGTGTGCGTTGTAGCATATTTTAAAAAAATAGCCACAACATTTTGAAGCTCCTGCTACCAAGTAGAGATTATTATTTCATCTCTTGACTCTGGATTTGGCTATATGCCTTTGGCCAGTAAGATAATAGGAAATGTGACCAAAAAAAAAAAAAAAAAAAAAAAAAAAAAGCTTGAAAAATGCTTGGGAATTGGTGTGTGACCTTTTCCTTTGGAACCTGATTTCCCTGGAATAAGTATAGGTTGGATGGCTACATACTGGAGATACACGCACAGCCCAGTCACCCAGGCCAACTGCCCAGAAGTTCAAGGAGGCTATCTGGAACCATCAGGAGCTATCTGGAACTGCCAGTCCAAGCTGATCTGCCACCTGATTGCCAACACATATATGACTCGGCCCAGGAGAGAACAGCCTAAAACCTGCTTAACTGAATCCAGTGCAAATTGTCAACCCAAAGAATCATGAGCTGATCATTGCTATTTTGTACAGTTTAAGTTTTGGGGAAGTATTTTATGCATCAAGTGGTACATATATATTAAATTTATTTCTCCGATAGCACTATGAGATAGATTTTGCCTTTGTTCTTTTTTAAATAAGATTTTTATTTATTTATTTATTTGATAGGTAGAGTTACAGACAGTGAGATGGAAAGATAGAAAAGTCTTCCATCCATTTGTTCACTCCCCAGATGGCTGCAATGGCCAGAGCTGCACTGATCCGAAGCCAGGAGCCAGGTGCTTCCTCCTGGTCTCCCATGTCGGTGCAGGGGCCCAAGGACTTGGGCCATCTTCTGCTGATTTCCCTGGCCTTACCAGAGAGCTGGCCTGGAAGAGGAGCAGTCAGGATTAGAACTGGTGCCCATATGGGATGCCAGCACCGCAGGCGTCCCTACTGTGCCACAGCGCTGGCCCCTGTCTCTGTTCTATAGGTGAGGAGACTGCTGACAGAAAGGTAAAGGATTTTGCAGAGTCATTTAGGTAGGAAGTGGATCCACCAGGATGTGAGCAGATTGGCTCTGGAACTCATGTGCATAATCTCCATGCTGTAATGTCTTAGTAGGATGCATCTTGCAAGTGGAGGCTTCACTACATTCATTTCAATAACATGGACAAGGAACCACAGCAGAAAAGAGGGGTTTTAAGTCACAGTTTTCACTCTAGCATTTTACTGTCCACCTCTCTTTCTTTACCCATCTGTTTTTTTTAAGATTTATTAAGTTTATACTGTTTTTCAGGCCCTATGTGAGACACTAGAGCCATAAATATGAATCAGACACAGTCTTTGTCCACAAGGAGACCACAGGTTATCAGAAGAAACAACTGTATCAATAAATAATTCCAATACCAGATGAGAAGTGCTTTATGTGGGCTTTCAAAAAGTGTTGTCGTGGTGCAAGGGTGAAAATAATTAACTTTCCTTAAGGAGAATCAAGGAAGCCACCATTCGTCTCCTCCTCTCCCACTTCCTCATCATTACTTTTATATTTTTATATATTCCTTCATGTATTTGCAATAAAAATGTGGGGAAATTCTGCTTTAATGACATTTTATGTATTTTCTCCCTTCCTCTTCCTTTCCTTGCCTCCTTCCTTCCTTCTTTCTTCTCTCCATTCTACTTTTTCAGATATCTGTTGAGTAACTACTTTGTTGTTGGGCAGAGTTTCTCAATGAAAAAGACAGACAAGGTCTTCGCTTTTATGGATTTTATACTGAAATTAATGGAGCACAAATAAAAAAAAAACTTATTGGTAATAAATGCTTTACAGAGAATTAAAATGGATGATGTGATGGTCATGCCAAATAGACCAAGTGGCTACTTTATATGGAGAGGAGATTTCTTTAAATAGATAATCTTTAAACTGAAGTATAAATGATTAAGAGTCATTCAAATATAAAGCAGGAGAATGAGGACTCCTGAGATAGTGAATGACAGGGCACAGTCTGAGAAAAAATTTAGATCCATGAGGACTTTGTGGGTGGTGGGAGTAGGGGGATGGGGCAGATTAAAGGGGAGTTACAGTGTGGAAGGGGAGAAGTCAATGGATTGCAGGGCTCAGTGAGTGGCTACTGTGATGGATGTTTCAGAGTATGTGAGCTGTAAGGATAGAAGGGCAAGAACAAAGAGCAGAATGCCTGAAACAGATTTCAGAGGACCTTTGGTAATTGGTGATGACAAGGCCAAAGGTATGAACATGAGAGTAAGAAGGTGTATTTGTTGGTCAAGCTTAATTAAAAACAAAAATTTAAAAACCTATACTAAATTGACTAAAAAATCATCTGAAAACTCCCAAGACAGGCTTTTACATTTAATTTTCTTAAACTTTATTTATCTGAAAGGCAGCGAGAGTGAGAGCAAGAGGGAGAGTGAGAGAGGATAAGTTCCTATCTGCCGGTTTACTCCCCAAATGCTCACAACTGCCTTTGGTTGGGGCCAAAGCCAGGAGCCAGGAACTCAGTACAGGTCTCCCAGGTGGGAGGATGGATGGCAGGGAGTCAGCTACTTGAATCATGACCGCTGCCTCCAGCAGGAAGCTGGAGTCAGGAGAGAAGCCGGATATCTAATCCAGGTGCTTTGATATAGGATGCTGGTTTCTTAACCCGTGTCTTACCTGGTAGACCAAATGCCCAACCCTAAGAGATCTTTCTAAAATGCACAATAACATAGACTGTGGGCCATGCTGTAAAAAAATTTTCACTCAAAACCAGAACATGTATAGTTTAACTTCAAATAAGAACGAAGAGGGGCCGACGCTGCGGCGTAAAGCCTCTGCCTGCAATGCCGGCATCCCCTATGGGCACTGGTTTGACTCCAGCCTCTCCACTTCCAATCTCGCTCTCTGCTGTGATCTGGGAAAGCAGTGGAAGATGCCCCAAGTGCTTTGTCCCCTGCATCCGCGCGGAAGACTGGGAAGAAGCGCCTGGTTCCTGGCTTGGGTTCTGCGCAGCTCCAGCTGTTGCAGCCTTCTGGGGAGTGAACTAGTGGATGTAAGACCCCTCTCTCTCTTTGCCTCCTTTTCTCTCTGTGTAACTCTGACTTTCAAATAAATAAATAAATAAATAAATCTTAAAAAAAATGTGGAGTGATTTTTTTTTTTTTTTGTTTAATTTCAATTCAAAAATCAAGGCTGATGCCGTGGCTCACTTGGCTAATCCTCCGCCTGTGGTGCCGGCACCCCGGGTTCTAGTCCTGGTTGCTCCTCTTTCAGTCCAGCTCTCTACTGTGGCCCGGGAGGGCAGTGGAGGATGGTCTAAGTGCTTGGGTCCCTGCATCCACATGGGAGACCAGAAGAAGCACCTGGCTCCTGGCTTCGGACCGGTGCAGCGCCGGCTGTAGCGGCCATTTGAGGGGTGAACCAATGGAAGGAAGACCTTTGTCTCTCTCTTACTGTCTATAACTCTCTGTCTCTCTCTCTCACTGTCTAACTCTTCCTGTCAAAAAATAAACAAACAAACAAAAATCAAAAAGATACGAATTAGAACCAGTTAAGGTGGGCTTTCTAAACTTTTGAAAAACATTTTCTCACTATTTGAAGAGACAAAGTACAACTCTGGCAGGTTATTATTCTCAGCCATCTAAGACCCCAGAGCCCCTTTTAATAACAAATATTTTCTAAGGCCTTCCTTAATTTCTTTAGATGTAAGTATAGCTCACCTACATATGTGAATAATTTAAAAAATTAATATAATTCTCTATCTAAAATGCAAGAAGAAATGAAAACAGTTTATAATAAAATACCATGCATTTTAATGTGAAAGTGCTTAAACGCAGTGAAAAGACACAGAAAAGTAGGCATATGCTTGTACCTATGCATAGCACCTCCTGCGACTTTAACAGCTACAAATGCAGATCGATAAGGTGTGTTAATTGGTGACTAAAATTCCAGAAATAGCATTATTTTAAGTGGTATATTTTTTCTAAGATGGCAAAGAACCATTTACCAAGCAGTCTGAACTTAAAAAAGGACAATTTGCTGTTTACTTGTTAGCTACATCCTTGAGAAATTCGATAAATATTAAAACTGCCAAATTATGTTGTATTTACATGTAAAACACAATTAGGTCCTAGAATGAGATGATAATAAGCAATTCTTTGTAGCTGCCGGAAAAGTCAAGCAAGACTTTATAAACAATGGTAAAGTATTGTGTTTTGTTTCAGGGACTGGTCTGTAAAATGTAGGAAGCACATCATCCCTTCCAGGAGCACCTTCCTTCTGAATTCCTTGTACCCACAAAAATTGCCCCATGTGTTTAGAAAAACTGATGTGGGGTCCTAGTCCCACAGAGTCCATTTAATTGGTCTAATGTGAAGCTGGAGCTAAATCACTGGTTTAGGGAAAGTCCAATCAGGAGCTAGGAGAAAACTGTCTGTTATTTTACATCAAGACCACCAAGAATGGTTGTACTTGTACACTGTATAGCCCTATATGCCACTAGTTATAACGATTATGATGGGGGGCTGGCATTGTGCTGCAGTAGGTTAATTCTCCGACTGGGCCGCCAGCATCCCATGTGATGCTGGTTATAGTCCTGGCTGCTCCTCTTCTGATCTAGCTCTCTGCTGTGGCCTGGGAAAGCAGTGGAAGGTGGCCCAAGCACTTAGGCTCCTGCACCCACTTTGGAGACCTGGAAGAAGCTCCTGGTTCCTGGCTTCAGATTGGCTCAGCTCAAAGACTATGAGACACTCTTCTGCTGTCAAATAGAAGCCATAGCTTGCTGGCTGGCCCAGTGAAACTGCAGGTGAAAATATTACATACAAATTTCAGGTGACATGGAAGTTTTCTCTAAGCAATTTTAGTCTGGTAGTATATTGAATTATGCAGAATGTATATTTCTTCATAAAGGCCTTTAAGATTTATTAAATATATTAAAATTGAGCTTTATGAAACTTTAAAAAAATATTTATTTGAGAGGCAGAGTTACAGACAAAGAGAGAGAGAGACAGAGAGAGGTCTTTCATCTGCTGATTCACTCCCTAACTGGCCTCAAAGACCAGATGTGGGCTGATCCAAAACCAGGAGCTCGGAGCTTCTTCAGGGTCTCCCACCTGGGTGCAGAGGCCCAAGTACCTGGGACATATTCCACTGCTATCTGAGGTCATAAGCAGAGAGCTGGATTGGGAGTGGAGCAGCTGGGACTCAACCATGCTCATATGGGATGCCAAAGCCGCAGGCAGAGGCTTAACCTACTATGCCACAGTGCTGGCCCTGAAACTTTTTTACAATTAAAAATTTCACATACTCATAAATTTATAACCCACATACCATCCATTATCTTTTCTAAGAAACTTTATTTTATCAAAAGGTGGAATAAAACAAACTCCTAGATACTCAGAACAAAGTTCTTGAATTAGAGAGACAATAGAAATTGTAGATACCCTTGAAAAAATAGTAGGCATGCTACCATATTGGCCTACTACTACTAACAATAGATATCAAAAGACTCACTACTTAGTGAAATTAAAGATTTAATTTTTTAAAGATTTATTTATTTATTTGAAAGTAAGAGCCACACACAGAGAGAAGGATAGGCAGAAGAAGGGGGGGTCTTCCATCCGATGGTTCACTCCCCAGATGGCCACAACAGCCAGAGCTGCACCGATTGGAAGCCAGGAACGTGGAATATTTTTTTGGGTAGCCCACGCGGATGCAGGGGTCCAAGGACTTGGACTGTCTTCCACTGCTTTCCCAGGCCATAGCAGAGAGCTGGATCGGAAGTGGAGTAGCTGGGACTTGAACTGGCGCCCATATGGGATGCCAGCGCCCAGGCAGTGGCCTCACCCCCTAAGCCATAAAGATTAATTATTTTATATTACAAAGCAATTCTTCTCTTTACAAAATGTGACTCTGCTTTGCAAAGAGGTTTATCTTGTGTGCTTTATAAAGCAAGCTTCCTCATTACAGTGATAAAGTGATTTAACCTACAGGAATATTCCCTGGGGTATACTTCCTAAGAAACTGAATATTCGCTTGATGGTAATGTGCTCCTTACTATGTTAGGCTCTGGGTATCTCAGTTTAGACAAGACACACTTCACCCACAAGCAGCTTCCAGTTTGTGAAGAAGATATATCCACTGACAACTCAAACACCAGGGAAATCGGGGGAAGAGAGTGCCTAGAGGATAATGCATGTAACTCAGCCTGAGGGAGATGGGAAGGACCTGACCAAAGGGATGGTACAAAGATGAGCAGATATTTGCCTGCTGAAGAAGTAAAGGACATAGCAATATAGGCAGAGAAAACAGCAGATGCAAAGGCACTGAGGCCTGACAAGTGAACTGTCAGACAAGTGAGCTGGACAAGGAGTTTACAGAAGTGCAGAGGGAGCTCGCAGCACAGTTCAGGGTATGTAGCTGCAGGCGGTGGAGGATGTTGGATATCATGCTAAGGAGTCTGGACTTGACCCTGCAGAAAAATAGACACCTATAGGAAATTTTTGGGAGAAGATAAGACAAATTTTTTTTTTTTTTTTTTGGAAAATAACTGGCAGCTATGTGGAGGATGGGCAGTAAGTGGGAAGGACCGATGGCAGAGAGAACAATTTGAAGACCTGTGTTAATGGGTACCATGCCCTCCCTGGTGGAGTTCATTATCTGCAGTTAGGTCAGGTGAGGAGAGCCATAGGCAGAAAGGTAGTAGACTGGAAATGAAGCGTGGAAGTGCAACAGACAGGCCAGAGACGAGCCTTGAAAAATGAAATACATCCAAGAATGTGTCTGCAGATATGGAGCCTGGTCTTGAGAAGGCAATGGTATATGGAATCAGGAACCTAACCTAACAGAAACCAAGTAACAAGCACAAGAAACAATCCAGGAGGATCCAGGCCACAGCATGTGGAAAAGAGAACAGACATGAGGCAAGAGATTGGAGTATTAGATAAGTTTATCCTTATTGAATATTATGCAATGTATACATGTACATGCATACACGGTACCCCATAATTATGTACACTTTCTGCATGTCATTTAACATTTTTAAAAAATTATATAAAAAAATGAGGGTAAGCTTGTGGTGCAGTAAGTGAAGTCCCTTGGTATGCCCACATTCTATGTCAGAGTGCTTGGGATCAAATCCCATCTCCTCTGATTCTGATCCAGTTTCCTGGTAATTCACCTGGAGGCAGCAGATGATGGCCCAAGCACTTGGGTTCCTGTAACCCATAGGGGAGACCCAAATTAAATTTTGAGATCTTGGCTTCAGACTGACCCAATACCAACTGCTCTTGGCATTTGGGAGTTAATTCAGGAGATGGAAGATAACACACTCTTTCTCTTTCTCTCTCTAATGTGTTTGTGTGTCTCTCAATTTAAAAAAAAAACTAGATTTTTAAAAGATTTATTTATTTACTATTTATTTGAAAGAGTTATACAGAGAAAAAGAGAAAGAGAGAGAGAGAGAGAGAGAGAGAGAGAGAGAGAGAGAGAAAGGTCTTCCATCTATGAAGCCAGGAGCTTTCTCAGGGTCTCCCGCGTGGGTGCAGGCGCCCAGTAACTTGGGCCATCTTCCACTGCTTTCCCAGGCCATAGTGGAGAGCTGGATCAGAAGTGGAGCAGCCAATCCTTGAACCGGCGCCCATATGGGATGCCGGCACTG
Source organism: Lepus europaeus (assembly GCF_033115175.1). Taxonomy (NCBI): domain Eukaryota; kingdom Metazoa; phylum Chordata; class Mammalia; order Lagomorpha; family Leporidae; genus Lepus; species Lepus europaeus. The sequence continues at coordinate 32,773,151 of NC_084839.1, read as the reverse complement.
CCGGCGGCAACTTTACCCGCTGCACCACAGTGTGGCCCTAATAACTAGATTTTTAAAAAAGAAACATTCCAGAGCTTCTCAAACTTTACTTGATCTCAGAACCACCTAGAAGGTTTTGAAAAAAACAGATTCTTGTCCTTTTTCCCTGTCCCCCACCCAAAGATTTTGATTCAACCAGGGTCTAGAAGAGAGTCTGATAATCTGCATTTCTTTAAGGACCCCAAGGATTCTGATGCCATTAGTCTATGGGCTCAATGTAGGGTTGCAAGGCTCAAAGGGGTCTTCCAGCTCTACATTGAGCTGAACTGGTTTCAGGGTTGGTAAACACTTGACTTTTCACATGTAGACATTAAGTTGCAAGACTGGAGAGAAGTCTGAGCAGATGACCAGCTCCTGACAGATCAAACCCCCAGTCTGAGAGGCACCACAGCATTGCAGGCAGTTGTCCATGATGACCATGTGAGACCTGATTTTTTTGTGTGTGTGACATGATTGCAATTTATTACAGAAACCATAACCTGGGAAGTCCTGTTCACAGGTGCTGACCATGGCAATCCCCCTTCCTGCACATGCTATCAGAGGGGATGGGGGTGACATCCTCAATTTGGCCGATTTTCATACCTATGCGCAAGGGCTCTGAGAACTGACTGGGCCCCAGGTCCAAGAGTCTTGGTCCTATTTCTTCCTGTGGCCCGGAGTTTGATGTGTGGGGCAGTGATGCCCTGCTCCTTGCACCTCTGGGCCACATCCTGGGCAGTGACTAAACTCAGACTCATTATAGAGTTCACTGTTTTTTCTGGGACCCTCTTAAAATAAGGCTGAAGAGTTTTGATGCACTGTTAAAAAGAAAAAATATGGCGCATATAATAAATTCTTGAATTGATTTAATTATTTTGCATATTTTAACATGATGAACTGAAGAGACTTCTAGAAAGTAGGCCACATTTTCTGGAAAGGTGCCAGTAATCACACACTATGAATGCATATATAAGCAAGATGTTAATGCACAACAATTTTTCCTTTTCCTTTTTTTTTTTTTTTGACTTTGGTTGTGAAGGTAACAGTAACACTGAAGCCATAGCCAATACAACCTGAGCAACAGATGGTAATTTGCTTAAATTGCAAGATGGATTTGAAATTGGAATTGATTAAAATGCTAGTGCCTATAGTAGATGAAAGGAAGTTGATTCATATTCTGAGACTCTTTAAATTTGGAAATTATTAATCACTGAGTCTGCTAGTTTATTGCTAGGTATTAGCATGTACAAGCACCAGATCTCTCTAACATTCTCACCTGTGCAGCATAAATTCCTCTGGTTGTATAGTAAACAAACACTCCATTTCCAGATCAATGAATACACATAAAAAGTAATCAGAGCAACAGAGCAAATGGAACAGTATGGGGTATATACGAGGTACTTGATGTATGAGAGTGTTTATGAAATAAATGAATGAAGGACTGCCAAAGCAGAGGGTGGTGGTAGCCATTAGGCTGGCACTCGACCAGGACAATAAAAATGGATAAAGTATCCATTGTTTGGTTATAGAGTTCCAAATTTAGAGAGTAGGAGCTGTAGAAGGATGGGAGAGATTGAGGAAGAAGGAGAAGGAAAGTGGTAAAAGGTGGATTATTGGTCAGGAGGGACCCGAAAGACCTGGATGAGCACCACAGCTAGGTAAATGACTGACCTCCTCATGAAAAACACTCCTGCAAAGTAGCTCTTCAGACAAGGAATGGCATACAATCAGCATCGACATAAACAAGCTCTTGGTTCTAATTATTTGGCAAGCAACTGCTGCAGATCTCAAAGCAGTTGAGTGGGAGAGGCTGAATCTGTGGTTTTGGAGTCTATTCAAGTCGTCTTGAAGGCTCTTAGGGAATCTTAAGTGTTGGAAAGCTTTAAGTATTGGGGATACCAATTTATTCAACAATACTTTATTGATCTTCTAGCAGGTACAAATATTTAGCTTGATAGAAATGGTGAATGGCATGTGATTTGTGTTCTCAAGCAGTATACAATCTATACAGGGAGACCATAGATAATAATTAGATAATAGGAGCAGCTCTGATAAATGCCCAGAAGTATGAGAGTGACTTGCGCTACTCACTCTTTCGCCTTTTTCTTAAAGTGCTCATTTCTACATTTTTATATATTTATAAAGTTGTACAACCATCACCACTTTGCAATTCCACAAAATTTTCTCCACCAAAAAAGAAACTCTGTTAACTATTAGCAGTCACTATCCATTTACAACCTCTTTCCAGCCCCTGACAATCATTAATCTAGTTTCTGTCTCTATGGATTTCTCTATTTTCAGTTGGTTCCCTAAAATAAACTGGGTATAAACATCAGATTTATTTCTGGGCTCTTAAGTGTCTTCCAAGGATGTTTATATCTACACTTATGCTTGTATCACACTCTTGATTACTGTAACTTTGCAATACATTTTGAAATCAGGAAATTTGAGTTTTTTCACTGTTCTTTTTTTCACATTTGTGGGTCTATTTTAAATCTCTTGTTGGATTTTTGAATAAATTTCAGGATTAGGGGGCTGGCATGGTGGCACACTAGGTTAATCCTCCACCTGCGGTGCCGGCATCCCATATGGGCACTGGATTCTAGTCCCGGTTGCTCATCTTCCAGTCCAGCTCTCTGCTGTGGCCCGGGAGGGAAGTGGAGGATGACCCAAGTGCTTGGGCCCTGCACCCGCATGGGAGACCAGGAAGAAACACCTGGCTCCTGGCTTTGGATTGGCGAAGGTCCGGCCATTGCGGCCATTTGGGAGTGAACCAATGGAAGGAAGACCTTTCTCTCTGTCTTTCTCTCTCACTGTCTGTAACTCTACCTGTCAAATAAATAAATTTAAAAAAAAAATCTTAAAAAAAGCTGTTTAAAGACGGTGCTGTGGCTCACTAGGCTAACCCTCCGTCTTGCGGCGGCGGCACACCGGGTTCTAGTCCCGGTCGGGGCGCTGGTTCTGTCCCGGCTGCCCCTCTTCCAGGCCAGCTCTCTGCTGTGGCCAGGGAGTGCAGGTGAGGATGGCCCAAGTGCTTGGGCCCTGCACCCCATGGGAGACCAGGATAGGCACCTGGCTCCTGGCTTCGGATCAGCGTGGTGCGCTGGCCGCAGCGGCCACTGGAGGGTGAACCAACGGCAAAAGGAAGACCTTTCTCTCTGTCTCTCTCTCACTGTCCACTCTGCCTGTCAAAAAATAAAAAAAAAATAAATTAAAAAAAATAAAAAAAGCTGTTTAAAACAATAAATTTCAGGATTAGTTTTTCAATTTCTGTTAAAATTAGCTGCAATTTTAATACGGATTCCATTTAATCCATAGATAAATTAACAACATCAAGCTTTTTGATTTGTGATCAGATATACTTCCATTTATTTGGATATTCCTCAATTTCTTTCAACAATATTTTATATTGTCCAGAATACAAGTTTTGCACTTGTTTTTAAATTTTATTTTAAAATATTTTATTCTTTTTAATTATTTTTATAATTTGACTTTCTGATTATTTATTGCTAGTGTATAAAAATACAACTAACTTTTAAAAAATCATCGTTACATTATTTATGTATTTTTTTAATGGGGGGAACATTGTTCTTCAACAGTAGAGACAACGGCTGTAAACAATAATCAAATCTTGGAGGCGGTGCCATGGCACAATAGTGAAATATGTTAATCCTCCACCTGTGATGCTGGCATCCCATCTGGGCGCTAGTGCTAGTCCTGGCTGCTCCACTTCCAATCCAGTTCTCTGCTGTGGCCTGGGAAAGCAGTAGAGGATGGCCCAATGCCTTGGGCCCCTGCACCCACATAGGAGACCGGGAAGAAGAGCCTGGCTCCTGGCTTCGGATTGGCACAGCTCTGGCCATTACAGCCATTTGGGGGAGTGAACCAGTGGATGGAAGACCTCTCTTTCTCTCTGCCTCTCCTCTCTCTGTGTAACTATGACCTTCAAATAAATAAATAAATCTTTTAAAAAAATAAATTGACTTTTGTATATTGGTCTTATATTCTGCAGTCTTGCTGAACTTGTTTAAAAGTTCTGACTGTGTGTGTGTGTATGTTTGTGTGTGTTTATTCCCTAGTCTAATTACCAAATCTTAACATATGCAAACAGGAATAATTTTATTTCTTCTTTCCCAACATGGATGCTCTTATTTTCTTTTCCAGTCTAATTGCCCTGGGTAGAACATCCTGTAGAATGCTGCATAGGAGCATGGCGAGTGGACATATTTGTTCCTTTTTGATTTAGAGAAGAAGCATTCAATATTTTTACATTAAGTATTATGTTAGCTGTGATTTTTTTAAAAAGATTTTATTTATTTATTTGACAGGCAGAGTTATAGACAGTGAGAGAGAGAGAGAGAGAGAGAGACAGAGACAGACACTCCCCAAGTGGCCGCAATGGCCAGAGCTGTGCTGATCCGAAGCCAGGAGCCAGGTGCTTCCTCCCAGGCTCCCATGCAGGTGCAGGGCCCAAGCACTTGGGCCATCCTCCACTGTTTTCCCAGGCCAAGGCAGAGAGCTGGACTGGAAGAGGAGCAACCGGGACAGAATCCGGCGCCCATATGGGATACTGGCGCCACAGGCGGAGGATTAACCTAGTGTGCCACAGCATCGGCAAGCTGTGAATTTTTTATAGGTGCTTTTTATCAGATTGAGGAATTCCATTTTATTCCAATTAGTCACAAAATCATTGTGGATTTTGTCAAATGTTTTTAAAATTACTGATTCAATCTCTTTACTTATTATATTCAACTATTTTACCTCTTTATGAGTCAGTTTTGGTAATTATGTCTTTCCATGAAATTGTCCATTTTATCTAGATTATCTAGTTCATTGGCATATGATTGTTTTTTGATTTACAATATACTCCCTTTTATTTCTGTATGGTTGGTAGTAATGTTTCTTCTTTCATTTCTTCTTTGACCTAATGGTTATTTAGTAGTGTGTTGTTTAATTTCCACATATTTGTGAATTTCTCAAGTTTCCTACTGTTATTGATTTCTAATTTCATTGAATTGTGGTCAGAGAACATACTTTGTATTATTTCTTTTCTTTTAAATTTATTGGGGTTCCTTTGTGGCCTCACATATGTTCTGTCCTGGAGAATGTTCCATGTGTACTTGAGAATAAAATGTGTTCTGTTGTGTCGACAGATGTCAATTAAATCTACCTGGTTTATAGTATTGTTCGAGCCTTCTACTTCCTTGTTATCTTCTATTATTCTGTTCTTTCTGTTATCTGGAGTGAGCTGTTGAATCTTCCACCGCTTCTTGTTGAACTGTGTATTTTCTATTCAATTCTGTCAAGTTGTGTTTCATATATTTTGGGGCCTTCTGGATTTGGAATTTTCAAGGTCAAAGAACACCAGGAAATGTGGTTTCTCCCAGACCCAAATATATACAGGTTATGTGTGTATATACTGACAGACACCCCAACATGCTCCTTTAAACTGCCTGTTCTGCCTTCTGTGTGTCTCCTCAAGAAACTTCAGGGAAGAGTTAGGCAACAGTTAACAGACTAGCGGAAATTTTCTGTTTGAGTCAGACAGGTTGCATCAGACCAACAGGGAGGTGAGTGGAATGGAAGACAGAATTATATTCTCACTCTGTTGCATGGAAAACTGGACTGCAGCATCGATGGATAAAGGAGGGAATTATTACCTCAATGGTTTAGAAAGCTAGAATGCTGTCTGAACTTGTTGCATATTTTCAAAGTCACCATATCACCCTGCATATAATATACCTGGAGAGCCCAGTGCATGTGAATGGATGAGGTAAGGACAGTTACCTTCTAGGATTTGACATGCTCCAGGTATATCAGGATTCTTTGCCTGTTAATGGAAGATTAAAATGAAACATACACAAGCACACATACACAGATATTTATGGATGTTCATAGATTCACAGGTGCCTACTTATACATAAATTTATCTTCCAGATTTTACCTGAAAAGATTAGAGATATATTCCAAACTTTGCTTGTAAAACAATTCTAGCAATATCTAGCCTTATCTTGTTTTACTTTTTATATATGCATATTTTAAAGAGATTTATTTCCTTTAAAGGCAGAATGAGAAAGAGAGATCTTTTCATTTGCTGTTTCACTCTCCAAATGGCCATAAGAGCTAGTGCTGGGCCAGGCCAAAAACTCCACTGGAACCTCTTAGATTGGTGGCAGGTACCCAAGCACTTCACCTTTTCAGTGCATTAACAGGAGGTTGGATCAAAGCAGAGCAGCTGGGACTTGAACCAGCACTCTGATATGGGAGGCTGGCATTGCAAGTGGTTGCCTAATCCACAATGCTGGCTCCAATGTAGTAATTTATATTTTTAATGAATGCCTCTTCTTTGCGAAGTTGAGTTTCCTAAATTTATTGTTTCATTTTTCTTAATTTAGTTTCTTAATTCAAAAAGCAGCCATAGTCCAGCAACTATTTTCTACAAGTGTTGCTATCTTCAATGCAACTTTTAAAAAAAGATTTATTTTATTTATTTGAAACATAGAGTTACAGAAAGAGGTAGAGACAGAGAAAGGTCTTTCATCCGTGGTTCACTCCCCAGATGGCCACAATGGCTGGAGCTGCACCTATCCGAAGGCAGGAGCCAGGAGGTTCTTCTGGGTCTCCCACATGGGTGCAGGGGCCCACAGACTTGGGTCATCCTCTACTGCCTTCCCAGGCCATAGCAGAGCTGGATCGGAAGAGGAGCAGCCAGGACTAGAACTGGCGCCCACATGGGATGCCAGGGCCTCAGGCCAGGGCGTTAATATGCTATGCCACAGTGCTGGCCCCTGACTGTGGCCTGCCTGAGCCCTGGCTTTTATAGGCATCTGGGGAGTGAAGGATCGATCTCTTTCAGGGGATGGAAGATCGATCTCTCTCTCTCTGTGTCTTTCAAATCAATAAATAAATCTTTAAAAAATAAAAAAGTATATATTTAAAAGAAAATTACATTTTGCTAACAATCATATCCCTAAACCTATAGTATGGTACAGGTTTTGATTTGTTTTAAAAATTCAAACTCTTTATTGTACTAATGCAATGTAGGCCATAATTGACTAGTCATAGAATCAAAGGTGCTCTAGAGGGAAAAATTAAATGTTTTCTTTAGCAGGTTTTACTTTAGAGTGTCAAAAACATAAAACTATAGACAGTAAAAAAAATAAAGCTTGCCTGTTATTTTGGTTGAACATGTTTCGTATCTGTCAAAAAGGAGACTATACTGCATTGGAAGCTGAGCAACTCACAAGGTAATGGGTTGGGAGAGGCATATTCTGTGTCAAACGAGATACAGTCATACCTGAACAGACACCTAGGAGGAACGTATTTATAAATCATCAGGGTTCACCATTCAACTTTGTGAGAGAAATTATCCTCTGGGTGCTAGTTGACATAAGTTTATAAAGTCCACCACAAAATTTAACAAAGTGGTGTCAGGTTCCAGGTAAAAATTGGCCTGTGATCTACAAAGTTTGGGACCAGTTAACATTTAGTTTATAAAACTGGGAAAACCAATTCCCTCAAATTTCCACTAGATTGTGAGTACTTTTTAATTCTCTCACTAAATCTTTCTTCCAGATATGATTTTCCAGCTTCTATTCTCATTCTCTCTGTTGATGGTAAAACTCAGTCACATATATTATTTGATCTTAAAAATAGAATTTATACAATTCAAACTTGATGCATTTTTTTATTTTGAACGTTGCCTAAAAATAAATTATTGCATACTCAGGACCTAAGAAACAAAATCCCAAATTTTCTGGTGCCCATTTTAGCGGATATTGATAGAAGGAAGTACAAACACTTCTCTTAATGTGCCATGGAGGAGTTTAAATGGTTCCTGGATGGCAATAGATCACTAGGATATGTCCAGTACACTATAAACATCTCAGCCCTTTAACTTCCCCAGTTTGTGTGTATGTGTGTGTGTGTATAGATACATAGATACATAGGGAGAGAGAGAGAAATAGAGATGTATATACATACATATATATATGTGTGTGTATATATCTATATCTATATCTATATCTATATCTATATATGGAGAGAGAGAGAGAGAGAGAGAGAGAGAGAGAGAAACTGGACAGGTCCACCTAGGTGAACTGTTAAAGGCACAGTGGAGATCTTGCAGGAACAGACTTTGACATGAGTTCGTAGTAATCCTCCAAACACACACCACAGGTTCTTTAAGATCTATTGGATTGTACACTGTTATTTAATGCTATAACTAGTACTCCAACAGTATTTTTCACTTTGTGTTGCTATGTGGGGGCAAACTGTTGAAATCTTTGCTTAATATATACTGAACTGATTTTCTGTATATAAAGAGAATTGAAAATGAATCTTGATGTGAATGGAAGGGGAGAGGGAGCGGGAAAGGGGAGGGTTGCAGGTGGGAGGGATGTTATGGGGCGGGGGAAGCCATTGTAATCCCTAAGCTGTACTTTGGAAATTTATATTCATTAAATAAAAGTTTAAAAAAAAGATCTATTGGATTGGATTCTGTGCTGTATTGCTGCCTTGCGATTTGGACAAAATACACCCTCTCACATATCAGAATTGTTCGTTTTCACTTGGATACTTCTATGGGCTGCTCAAATGTTTAAGCTGGGAGACAGCAGGTGATGGCTCAAGTAGTTGGGTTTGTACCACCCATGTGGGAGACCCAGATTAAGATCCGGGCCTCCCAGCTTCAGCCTGGCTCATCCCTGGCTGTTCTGGGCATTTGATGAGTTAACCAGCAGATGGGATCTCTGTCTGTCTGCCTGACTCTCTGTCCCTCTCTGTCTCTCTGCCTTTCAACAAAATAAGAAGAAATAAATGAAAATTTAAAAAAAATTAACTTTCTTTACCATTTAATAATGAGTGAATATATAGCCAGAAAGATATGGTATTGGAAAAAAGGTCAATTAACAACTCAATTTGTTCATAGTTCAATATGTGGGAAGAAAAAAGGCTTTTTGCAAATGTGCGTGCACACACACACACACATACCTTCTTTCTTATTTTTGTTAACAGAGGCCTTCTGGAGACCACTAGGTGTCACTCTGTACAGGTCCCTACACGTGTAGATGCAAAGGCAAAAAGAACTGGACTCCTTGGTAAAATTGTCCTTTTCTTGATGAAGCAGAAACAAGACCCTATACACACAGAGTATGAGTCCAGCCTCCCCAACAGAGAACAATTCTAACTTATCTTTTATTTATAGCTGAAAGGACACCCACTTGGGTTCCCTGCCTTTCTCTTGATTTCATAGCCAAGGAAAAGCTGTTTCTTGATGAAGAAACATATTGAAGGCCTAAGACACAGCTTTTGTGAATTTTGTGGGAATCTTCTTCTGGGAATCATACCCCATTGGGTCCATCGTCTTCTCAGATTTCTGAGTCCCCTCTGGCAGACAGAGTAAGCTTTAAGAGAATGAGGTCGCCACCTTCATGGTGTGATTTGAAGTTATGACTGCAAGTATGACAAGTCTTCAGAAAGTCCCCCAAAAACATGAATTATGTAAAAACTATGTACGCATTTCAAATATTTTTGCACCTAAATAAATTTATTTATTATTCCATTTCCCCACAAATTTTTTGACGTGCACTCATATTCCCCCTGACTGAAATATTCACTTCATTAGTGGGTTTTTCCTACCTGGATTGAAGTTTGAACCAATGAAATTTATCCCTGGGTCAGGTATGTTTGGTAGTTAAAACATTCTTATTTAGATGTTTACATGTTATTTTACATGGTGTCCTTCACTTCATTAAATTATATAAATATATTAAATTATTTTATTTATATTTTATTTATATATATATATCCTTGAAAGGCATAGACAGTATGGATATTTAAAGGTATGTGCTTTAATTAAGAAAAAGGGAAGAGGAACAGGGCTTGATCAATAAAATCCAGTCGGACAGGACGAGGTCACAGGAAATGTAGAGAGGCTCAATTGATTAAGGAGCAAGGAAAGCTATAATTAACTATCCTCATTTCAAAGTTTTTACCCTTCTATACTTATTCTTCTTCTTACCTAATTTGGAAGACCCATAACAGTATCTATTTGGGATGTGTTTCATGACCTAGTTCATAAAGTGCATAAGAAAAGGAGAGAACTACATGGCATGTCTACCATGCACTGGACACTCTATTCTGTATCTTTTTGAACATGATTTCACTCAAATTATCATGCTACAGTAGACTGGGAAAATAAAATACAAAGGCTTAAGTAACCTGCCCAAGCTCTTATGAATGCATGAAGCAGAGCTATAGTTAAAACAGATTAGAACCTTTATTTGACCTTGAGGGATAAACCATTTGGATAAGCCTGCACAAGAAGTCAATGACACATATATGAGGACACTTACTGCAGCATTACGAAATAGCAAAACTGCAAACAACCTCAGATGCCATGGACAGGGCAGTGATTGAATATGTTTTATAAATTCCATAAAGAATAACCTAGGTTCTTGAAAAGAAAATTATCCAAGACAGATTACAAGATGAAACGGCCAGATGGAGAACTATGCACAGCACAGGATCATAAAAGAGGAATATATTCTCTAGATAATACTCTCTACAAGTGTAGACTCCACACCTCACCCTGTTTGCTCATTGATATCATCTCACTGTTTCAAACATTTCTTGTTGTGGTGGACAGACAATAACGTGACCCGTAATGATCTCCACCTCCTGCCTTTCACATCTTTATGTAATTCTCTCCACATGGAAGTGGATGGGATCAGTGACTTATTTTCCACCAAGGGCATGTGGCAAAGGTAATGGGTTGTCATGGTGAGGATAGATTTGATTATGTAAAACTTAGCAGACTGGGATTACAGATTCTCTTTTCAGGCTTGATGAAGTACAAGAGTATCTCAAAAACTTCATGGAAAATTTATTATGAAAAAACTATACATAGTATGTAAGATTGCTTTTGTGACAAAAAATTTATATTAATTCTGTGGTTTTTAATTTTTTTACAAACCGTTTGATGTACCCTCATAAATGGCCACATTGAAGAAACCCATGACATAAGAAGCTGTGTGCAACTTCTAGAAATCCAGGTGGTTGTCAGTAAGATTCCTCACTTTTGGTCACACAAGCAGAGGAAATGAATTCTTCTATGAACCCAAACGTGCTTTTAAATGGATTTTTCCCCAGGCACATCCTGTAGAGGAGCTGGTGGCCTTGGTGATGCCTTGACTAGAGTCCTGTGGGAATCTGAGCAGAGAACTCAGTTAAGCCGAAGTTGGCCTCTGGAACCACAGAAAATATGAGATAATAATTAGTGTCAGTTTAGGTCGCTGAGTTTGCAGTAATTTGTTTTCAGCAACAGAAAACAAATGCACCTGGAATATCAAAAGGTTATAGGAAGTGATTATTTTATACTCTTAAGAGTTTTTAAAAGTTTATGGCATTCACATGTTATTGTTGTTTTATTGCATAATAAATATATTCAAAGTTATTGAACCACGAGTGGACATAATTGAAGCATATTTCTCAGTTTATGATTAGAATATCATTGTTGGTTGTCAAATACCCCTATTTTTCTTTTCTTTCTTATTTTCCCTTCATCCCCAATTTCTGCTTCTCCCACCTAACAGATAACCTTTTGCATATGCTTATATAAATCCTTATAAAATATTTGAGTCTGTGCTTTAAATTTATGGAAGTGGAAGTTTGGTTTTAGGTTTCCCTCTGGGTCTTACTTTTCTGGCTTAACTTATTATTATTATTATTTTTTAATTTGACAGATAGAGTTAGACAGTGAGAGAGAGAGAGAGACAGAGAAAGGTCTTCCTTCCGTTGGTTCACCCCTCAAATGGCCGCTACGGCTGGGGCTGTGCCGATCCGAAGTTAGGAGCCAGGTGCTTCTTCCTGGTCTCCCATGTGGGTTCAGAGGCCCAAGCACCTGGGCCATCCTCCACTGCCTTCCCGGGACACAGCAGAGAGCTGGACTGGAAGAGGAGCAACTGGGACTAGAACCCGCACCCATATGGGATGCTGGCGCCGTAGGCGGAGGATTAACCTAGTGATCCACGGCACTGGCCCCAACTTTTTGGTTTATAATATCTGTTCATGTTGTCCATCGGTCCATTTCTTCTACACTGATTAGTATTCTGTAGTATGACTCCCTTGTACTTTCCATGACTGACGGACACTCAGGTGCCTCCAATTCCCTGCTATCACAAACAAGTCTTGGCAAGTATCTTCTCAAACATACTACTATATACTGGAGGCATATGGGGTTTTTGCTCAGGAATGAGACTGTTGCATACTGAATATGTTTCATATTTTTTACCAGGCACTTCCAGGCTGTTTCCTAAATGGCTGCCCCATGACATGTGCACAGCTACTCATGGTGGTTCTTGCTTCCTCATAGCCTCCCAATACTAGGTTATCTGACTGTGTGTCTGTCCCATCACTTTAAAACCTGAATTTACCTAGCTCCAAAATTCATGTTCTTGTAATTTTTAAATGGTATCCTTGTCCTTCGTTGGAAGGCATTTTTTAAAAGTTAAAAAATACAGATTCTTAAATGTACCAGACATTCCTATATCCAAAAGACAGACCATTATTCAAATGCTTTTTGATCCATTACTCATTGTTGTTCCCTATCTACTTACTTGGAATATTTTGCTGAAGTATTAGGGAAACAGGTGACTGTGAGTGTGTGTGTATTTATGCATATAGGTTTGTGCAGATAGACACACAACAGAAGGGACAGAACAGAGAATAAGGGATGAAAGTGAAGGGAAGCCAGAGTGACATGTAATAGTAGAAGAGGAGATTCTCTAAATGGAACACTGATGGTGCAGGTGATGTAGATAGATGATGCTGAAAGAGATTTTTAGTATGAGCTTGGATACATGTGTGGAGCAAGGGGAGAGGCAGGGCTACTGACCAACTTCTGCTTCCTCTGGTTGCTTAAGCCATCTCTATATGCAGAACTGGGCACTGGGGAGAAAGTGTATTTATGGAGTAATAATTAGTGCTGTTGTTGTCCTTGTGTGTTTAGGGAGATGAGGAAAAGCTAGAATACAAAGACTAAATTAAGCATTAGGGTCATGTCAGCGTGACCAATTTCTTCTTTGATTTTTTTTCTTCAGTGCTAAATTGTCCAGGTGTTGGAAAAGAAATTTATAACTAGAATCTCCTCATCACCAAATATTGTTTTAATTGCTAGGTGTGCCAAGCTTAAATAGGTATCACCGGATCTGAATGTCTAAAGTACACAAAATGTGGGTTTTTAAAAATAAATTAAGGTCTATATAGGATTTTCCAGACAATTTTTGCTTGAAAAATGTATGTAAAAAAGCAATTTCTCTTTTACGAATTCGATGACTGATTTAAGTGTAACTGTTTTCTAAAAGTTGGCAGCGAGTGAAATAATAATACATGCCAATGGAAGGGTTTGAGATTTGTTTATTAATTCATTTGAAAGGCAGAGGAATGAGAAGAGGGTGGAGGGAGAGAGGGAGAGGGAGAGGGAGAGAGAGAGAGAGAGAGAGAGATTGATCTTCCACCTGCTGTTTCATTCTTTGATCAGCTGCAACAGCTGTGGCTAGGCCAGGCCAAAGCCAGAAGCCAGAAACTTCATTTAGGTCTTCCACATGGGTAGCAATGCCCCAAGTACTTGGGCCTCCTTCCGCTGCCTTCCCAGGCACATTAGCAGGGAGCTGGATTGGATGCTGGCATTGCAAGCGGTAGCTTAACCTACTGCACCATAATGCTGACCCAGGGACTGGGAGTTAGATAAATGTAATCAGCGGCTAAAAACAAACAAAAACCTAGATTTTTTTTTTGGAAATGCAGTCACTTAAATATATACTCAGCTCTTAAAGCACTATCCTGACTCTCAGGAATGTGATCTCCTTTCAGTTGTCTGAAACTCCAAAATAAAGCCCAGTTTTACTCCTCCCCCCAACACCAGCATTGCTGATGGAATAATAGGGGTACAAAAGAGGAGGCTTCAAGGTAGAGCTTGAAGATCACCCAGTTTCAGTCTCCATCGGTGCTTGATTCTCCTTAACATTCTGTCACTTGGCTGTCCAGATTCTCTTTAAATATCTCCAAGGATTAAAAGTTTGCTATAGGGGCTGGCACTGTGATGTTGTAGGCTAAACCTCTGCCTGTGGTGCCAGCATCCCATATGGGTACTGGTTTGTGTCCCAGGCCATTCCTCTTCAGATCTAGCTCTTTGCTTATGGCCTGGGATAGCAGTAGAAGATGGCCCAAGTCCTTGGGCCCCTGCACCCACGTGGGAGACCCAGATGAAGCTCCTGTCTCCTGACTCTGGATCAGCTTAGCTATGGCTATTGTGGTCATTTGGGGAATGAGCCGGCAGACTGAAGACAATTCCCTCTTTCTCTCCTTCTCTCTGTCTGTAACTCTACCTCTCAAATAAATAAACAGGATCTTAAAAAAATTTTTTTTTGCTACATTCCAAAATAGCCTATTCAACTTTTAGGCAATAAAGAGATCTAACTTTTCTCTTTTTAAAAAAGATTTATTTATTTGAAAAGCAGAGTTAGAGAGAGAGAGAGAGAGAGAGAGAGAGGAAGAGAGATAGAGAAAGAGAGAGAGAGATCCATCCATCTGCTGGTTCACTCCCCAAATGGCAGCAATGGCTGGAGCTGGGCCTATCTGAGGCCAGGAGCCAGGAGTTTCTTTTGAGTCTCCCATGTGGATTCAGGGCCCCAAGCACTTGGGCCATCTTCTGCTGCCTTCCCAGGCACATTAGCAGGGAGCTGGATCAGAAGTGGAGCAGCTGAGACTTGAACCAGTGCCCACAGGTGATGCTGGTTTCACAGGCAGCAGCTTTACCCACTACGCCACAATGCTGGCCCCAACTTTTTTCTATTAAGCAGGCATCTGTACCCATCTCTTATCCTTCAGTGAATCTCTTTTTGAACTTTTCATTGACACTGGAAAAAAATTTCTTTTTGTTTCTAGTGATAGCATTTGGAAGGTATCTGTCATTTCAGTTCTGAAGATTTCCCTTCGTCAAGGAAAACATCTCCATGTTTTCACATATCTTCTACTTTGAAGTTTTTTCATCAACCTTGTTATTGTACTCTGAATACCTTATTTTTTAAATGACTCTCAAAGTGCAGCACTTGGAGACAAGGATAATACTTAAGGAATGAAGAGAGACTGAGAAGGGAAGAATAAAACAGGGACAGGGGTGTAATTGAGTAAAAGTCTGGGATATGAGGTTCTTTCTGTGTATATTTTAAATCCAAGATAGAGATCTTTAAAAAAAAAAAGGAAAATGATTTAGGGAAGAATTAGAATGTTAAGGTTGTAAGAAAATGGAAATGCTATCAATAGAAATTTTTTGAGGTAAGGTTACTTGAAGAGCAAGCTGGGAAGAGCAGAGGAACCCATTAATCTCTGCCTCTCATCTCTCGATTGGATCCCTGAAATGGCCCCTTTGCTTTCACTCTTGTGCCACTTCATGCGTTTCTACACGAGCACCAGCATGGTCTTTTCAATGCCTTTACTTAACTTCCTTCAATGGCTTCCCTCTTTTCTTGAGCCAGTGACTAACTGTAGTAATGCACTTTACTAGTCCCGCATAGTCTGGGATCTTCCTTCCAACATCAGTGGCTATTACTTTCCCTTCCCTGAAGCCACACTGACTTTTGTCCAACTCTGAGGATGCACCATGGTCCCCACATTGCCATGCAACTTCTTTTACCTTTCTCTTCATTTGCTTCACTCCCACTTATTCACTTCCTAGGGAAAACCACCCCTGAACCTCTATTCTAGATTCTGTCCTTTTCTTTGGGGCTTTCAAAGTTTTGTTTTATTTCCTTTTTCCTTCAGTATACCCATCAGATTGTAACTGTAAATTAGCATGATGATTAAGTTATTGTATGTTGAACAGGAATAGGTCTAATTACTGTCCCAGGTTGAAGGAAAATCTTACCTCTCCTGGCCATGGATACATGTCCCTTCTGTACCTCAACTACTCTCTTTTGTTTCCAGAATTTCACTTGCATCTGATGAGTCTGTAGGGACAAGGAAGTAGGCAGATCAAAGTCTTTATTTAGGTGATACAAGTTCTATGCTATGATTGCAATGGAAGGGACACAAGTCTCACTCATTTGCCTGGCAATGGCAATAGATGGTTAATTTTTTGCAAAGAATTTGGACTGAATTTGGATGGTAATCCTTTCCCTTGTCTGCAAGCTCCCTCCTGGTCTTATCTCCAGGCCTAGCCCCCTAATTTTTCCTAATCATGGTCTTTAGCCCTTTTTCTTCCTCTCTCCATACTTCCTCCTAGTCTCATAAGTCTTTTTTGAGGTGTAGTTGACGGGAAATGTGTACATGCTGGAAAAAGTGCTTTATTCCTAGTCATCAATTTAACAAATTTAAAAAAAAAACACCTTACACCTGTACCTCAGTTGTAAGACCAGAGTAAGGATTTGAATATTTTGGGCTCATTTTTTTTTTTAATTTTTGACAGGTAGAGTGGACAGTGAGAGAGAGAGACAGAGAGAAAGGTCTTCCTTTGCCGTTGGTTCACCCTCCAATGGCCGCCGCGGTAGGCGCGCTGCGGCCAGCGCACCGCGCTGTTCCGATGGCAGGAGCCAGGTGCTTCTCCTGGTCTCCCATGGGGTGCAGGGCCCAAGGACCTGGGCCATCCTCCACTGCACTCACTCCCTGGCCACAGCAGAGAGCTGGCCTGGAAGAGGGGCAACCGGGACAGAATCGGTGCCCCAACCGGGACTAGAACCCGGTGTGCCGGCGCCGCAAGGCGGAGGATTAGCCTACTGAGCCGCAGCGCCGGCTTGGGCTCATTTTTTAAAATTATACACTTCCTAAGGTAGTAGATGCCTTAAGTCTAAGAACACAAGTGAAGGAAGGTTACAGAGAAAACGGATATAGTGGGTGAAAACCATACTGGAGCCTTATACTAAAATAGTACCCAGTCACATATCTTTTCCTAAAAGGCTTGGAAATAGAGATGATGTCTCTTGTTAGTCAACATTGTATCATAGCATCTGATGCAGTGACAACTATTGGTTGAATGGATAAGTGGATAATTTAAAGTTACTACAAATAAAGTCATAAGCAAAAGCCAACATGACTGACTTTGAGATTAAGAGTCTTGAAAGCAGGACCTGAAAGCCAAGGACAGAAACCCATAGCCGAGAGTGACAGGTCAAAAAGCACCAAGACCAGGTACACAATGGGCAAAGGGAAAAGAGTCCACATAATAAGCCAAAAGTTAGTGGAACTATGATAGCAGGCTTCTGTAGGGTCAGAACAAAGGCTGCATTTATTTTTCATCAAAAGGAGCAGCTGAAAATTTAAGTTAGTTTTGGGTAGAGGCCAATAATTTAATTCACAGATATTAACATTGTTTTATAATAATTAAGAACTTATGGATGTTAGGCAGTACATAAAGCACTTTCTTCATTTTCTGACATTTAATCCTTTTAATAACCCATTAGGTAGTATTTTTCTAACAATTTTACAGATAAAGAAACTGAAGCTCAAAGTGGAAAAGTAACCTTCCCAGAGTGTTACACTGATAATTGGTAGGGCCCAGATTTAAATTACTATCAGAGGGGCTTCAGAGCTCTTAGCCACAATGATATTACAATTCATTCAAAGCTTTACAGTTTTCAAAATGTCTTTATAGATCTTATCCTAATAATTTTGAGGGCAGAAAGGGCAAGTTTTTACCATTTCCTTCTCTTAAGAGTGACTACCGAAGAATTGAGAATTAGACAGATTTGCCCAAGGTCATGGAATCAGAACTCTGATACAGGTTTGATCTTCCTACTTATATTTGTCTAATGTTCCTCCAAAGGTCAGAGTAGAACTAACAAGGTGACTTAATGGAAGACAGAGGGAGGTCCAAATAGAATAAAGACAAATGCTGCCTGCCTTGCAATTTATTAATGCTTTAAAACCTAAGTTTCCATTGGCCGTGAGGATAGGATGGCACTAAAGATATTAAAATTTACATCACTTGACTTGATTAATTCTGTTATTAGTTAATTGACTGTGTTCTAGACCTTCAAAAACATTATCTTGTGCAAACCTGTACTCCATGCATATATACCTAATTACATCTGTAATTTTTAGGACTTCTGAGAACTGCTTATCTGACCACAGGTGCCAGCCCAACTTACATGTTTATAGCATGTGCTGTTCTCCCAGCCCCTTCTCATAAGTGTTGATGAGAACAAAGCACATACTCAATTCAGTTGATTTCTATGTGTGGCCAGAACTGATGTGGGCACCAATTGCTATAAACTTGAATGAGGAAAAGTGGGAAGTATTCCCACTGAGAAACAGAACCAGACAAGGTTGCCCACTCTCACCATTGCTATTCAATATAGGCCTGGAAGTTTTAGCCAGAGCCATTAGGCTAGGAAAAGAAATCAAAGGGGTAAAATTGGGAAGGAGGAAGTCAAACTATTCCTATTTGCAGATGACATAACTATATTTAGGGGATCCAAAAGACTTCACCAAGAGACTATTGGAACTCATAGAAGTTTGGTAAAGTAGCAGGATATAAAATCACTACACAAAAATCAACAGCCTTTGTATACACAGACAATGGTACAGCTGAAAAAGAACTTCCAAGATCAACCCCATTCACAATAGCTACAAAAAAATAAAATACCTTGGAATAAATTTAACCAAGGATGTCAAAGATCTCTACGATGAGAATTACAAAATATTAAAGAAAGAAATAGAAGATACAAAAAATATGGAAAAATCTTCCATGTTCATGGATTGGAAGAATCAATATCATCAAAATGTCCATTCTTCAGAAAGCAATTTGCAGAATCAATGCGATACTAATCAAAATACCAAAGACATTCTTCTCAGATCTAGAAAAAATGATACTGAAATTCATATGGAAACACAGGAGACCTCAAATAGCTAAAGCAATCTTATACAACAAAAACAAACCTGGAGGCATCACAATACCAGATTTCAAGACATACTACAAGGCAGTTATAATCAAAACAGCCTGGTACTGCTGCCATTAAAAACAGATGGATAGATCAATGGAACAGAATAGAAATGCCAAGAATCAATTTACATTTGACCAAGGAGCTAAAACCAATCCCCGGAGCAAGGACAGTCTCTTCAACAAATGGTGCTGAGAAAACTGGATTTCCACATACAGAAGTATGAAGCAGGACCCCTTACAGCTTACAGAAAAATCCATTCAAAATGGATTAAAGACCTAAATCTAAGATCCCATACCATCAAATTATTAGAGAACAATGGGGAAACCTGCAAGATATTGGCAGAGGTACAAAGAGTTCCTGGAAAAAGACCACAGAGGCACAAGCAATCAAAGCCAAAATTAACAAATGGGATTACTTTAAATTGCAGCTTTTGTACTGCAAAAGAAACAGTCATAAAGTGAAGAGGCAACCAATAGCATGGGAGAAATTATTTGCAAACTATGCAACTGATGAAGAATTAATAACCCAAATCTATAAATATATCAAGAAACTCAACAACAACAAAACAAACAACCCAGCAAAGAAATGGGCAAAGGACCTGAACAGGCATTTTTCAAGAGAGGCATTCCAAGCGGCCAACAGACACATGAAAAAATGCTCAGTATCACTAGCCTTCAGGGAAATGCAAAGCAAAACCACAATGAGGTTTCACCTCACCCCAGTTAGAATGGCTTTCATACAGAAATCTACAAACAACAAATGCTGGTGAGGATGTGGGAAAAAGGTACTCTAATCCACTGCTGGTGGGAATGTAAACTGGTAAAACCACTATGGAAGACAGTTTGGAGATACCTCAGAAATCTGAATGTAGACTTAACCTATGACCCAGTCATTCTACTCCTGGGAATTTACCCAAAGGATAGGAAATCAGCAAATAAAAGAGTTATCTGCACTCCCATGCTTATTGCAGCTCAATTCACAGTAGCTAAGACATAGAATCAACCTAAATGCCTGTCAACTAAAGACTGGATAAAGAAATGATGGGGTATGTACTCAATGGAATACTACACAGAGGTTAAAAAAAAACCCAAAAACAAAATCTGGTCATTTGCAACAAAATGGATGAATCTGGAAAATATCATACATAGTGAAATAAGCCAGTCCCAAAGGGAAAAATACCATATGTTTTCCCTGATCTGTGATAAGGAATAGAGCACCTAAAAGGAAATCAGTAGAAGTGAAATTGATACTTTGAGGAACAATGACTTGAACAGCTCTTATCTGGACTGTCAAGAAATTTTATTTTTTTTCTCTTCTTTATACTATCTGTTGAACTCTTTTCTTAACATAGAGTTAGTCATATGTATATAAAGTCAATTGAAAATAGATCTCAGTAAAAAATAAGAGTGGGAATAAGAAAGGGAGGAGGAAGTTTGTAACAGTAAGTTGTAGAGTTATGCATACATTACCATGGACTTACTTCTAAGGCTATAGTTTAAAAACTTGCCTTAGGCCCCCACATCTCATTAAGCTGGGTGGTAAAAATGCCATCTTAAGTGTTAAAATGACCATATTAACTAATAAAGTGATCATATAGATAGGAGTGTTAAATGGATCATATAAAGAAGATCAAATGTCTGGTAATGATAATAGCTAGAATTACAAAGGGAAGCAGTCCACACAGCAGATTCATAGAATGACAATGGCTTTAAACAGCACTCTGACCTCAGAATCAGACCTTATGGCATTCTGGTCTGGCTGAAAAGTCCTTGGGAGAATTTCAAGCAAGGAAAGCCAAGACACTGTGGCAAAAAAATGTCCTACATGAAGGATCTCTGTGACAGAGACCCCAACGGAAAGAAGTGTCCATCAAAGAAGGATGTACTTGTCTCTGAAGGGAGGAGAGAATTTTCACTTTGCTTATGGCTTTGTCAAATACTGATGGAGTTTGTGGATTCAAAAGGCTTCCATAGCCTTGGCAGCTCATGTCAAGGGCCTTGGGTGATCACTGAAGTCATACATAAGAGTGTTAATTGTTAAATTAACAACAAGAGTCACTGTGCACTTACTTCCCATGCAGGACTTCTGTCCTCAATGAGTTGTATTATGAGAATTAACTGTAAAGCTTGTTCCCAGATTTTTTTGTGTGTGTGTGCAGATTGTTGAAATCTTTACTTAGCATAGAGTTGGTCTTCTGTGTATAAAGTTAATTGAAAATGAATCTTAATGGGGAATGAGACTGGGAATGGGAGAGGGAGGGGGAGGTGTGGTAAGAGTAGGGATGGGAGGGTGGATATGGTGAGAAGAATCACTATATTCCTAAAGTTGTACGTATGAAATTTGTACTCATTAAATAAAATATTTCTTTGTGGGGAAAAAAGAACTAATACAACACAAAGCAATCAGGTGTGTATTATATTCATTTTCTGTTTTTTTTAAACTTTTATTTAATAAATATAAATTTCCAAAGTACAACTTTTAGATTATAGCAGCTTTTTCCCCTCATAACCTCCCTCCCACCTGCAACCATCTTGTCTCCCACTCCCTCTCCCATCCCATTCTTCATTAAGATTCATTTTCAATTATCTTTATATACAGAAGATCAATTTAGTATATACTAAGTAAAGATTTCAACAGTTTGTACCCACACAGAAACACAAAGTATAAAGTACTGTTTGAGTACTAGTTATACCGTTAATTCACATAGTACAACACATTAAGGATAGGGATCCTACATGGGAGTAAGTGCACAGTGATTCCTGTTGTTGATTTAACTATTGACACTCTTATTTATAACGTCAGGAATCACCCGAGGCTCTTGTCATGAGCTGCCAAGGCTATGAAAGCCTCTTGAGTTCACCAGCTTCTATCTTATTTAGACAAGGCCATAGTCAAAGTGGAAGTTCTCTCCTCCCTTCAGAGAAAGGTACCTCCTTCTTTGATGGCTCATTCTTTCCACTAGGATCTCACTCACAGAGATCTTTCATTTAGGTCATTTTTTTTTTTTGCAACAGTATCTTGGCTTTCCATGCTTGAAATACTCTCATGGGCTTTTTAGCTGGATCTGAATGCCTTAAGGGCTGATTCTGAGGCCAGAGTGCTGTTTAGGACATCTGCCATTCTATGAGTCTGCTGTGTATCCTGCTTCCCATGTTGGATTGTTCTCTCCTTTTTAATTCTATCAGTTAGTATTAGCAGACACTAGTCTTGTTTATGTGATCTCTTTGACTCTTAGACCTATCCTTATGATCAACTGGGAACTGAAACTGATCACTTTGACTAGTGAGATGGCATTGGTACATGCCACCTTGATGGGATTTTCCTTCTTTAGTTACCACGGCAATTGTGTCAGATTTTTACTATGTCTTCTTGCTGAACCCTGTTCTAGAAATTGCAATTTGATAGGTACATAGGAGTGGACTAAAGGGGAGTAATCCTGTAACATTTATACAGTACCGTATAGCTTACAAATTGCTTTAGTATACCTAGTGCTGTGATTTGTTGAGTGTCTACTGTGCCCCAGGTACTATGTCAGTGCTTTATATGTAATGCCTGATTCCCACTACCAGAAGTAGAGACAGGCATTGTTATTCTCAATTTAAAAATCAGAAAACAGACTTAGTGAGCTTAAAGGACCTGTCTGTGGATAGTCACATGCCAGGGTTTGAAACATGCTTTCGGAATTCAGTTTTCCCTCTTTTTGCCTTATCGTGATTTGTACCTTCTTTCTTCATTTCAGTCCATACTGATGAGAGGTAATGCATTTTCATAAACATTTGCATGATTAGGTCAAAGTAACATCAATTAAAGTATTTAAAAATAACTGGAACTGTAAAATAGAAGTATACCTGATTTAATGAAATCACTAGTGAAAGTATCAGATCAATTCCATGCAATTTCTCTAGCAGAGCTGAGAAATGAGGCTCTTATCAATTTTAATTTAAACTACTTAACAAAATAACTAATAGTTATTGAATTGTTGTGTGATTTGTGCCAGATATTGTCCTATACATTGGAGCTATAAAGTGATATTATGGATGCAATTCATAATCCAACTGGGCTTGTGGGTGAGGTTTTTTTTTTTTCAAAGCAAATTAAGATCCATGGTTGGAGGGGCTGGCACTGTGGCATAGTAGGTTAAGCCTCTGCTGGTTTGTGTCCTGGCTGCTCCTCTTCCAATCTAGCTCTCTGAGATGGCCTGGGAAGGCAGTGGAAGATGACTCAAATGCTTGGGTCCCTGCACACATGTTGGAGACCTGGAAGAATCTCCAGGCTCCTGGCTTTGGATCAGCCCAGCTCAAGCCATTGTGGCCATTTGTGAAGTGAACCAGCTGAGGAAGACCTCTCTCTCTCTCTCTCTCTCTCTCTCTCCATCTCTCTCTGTAACTCTGCCTCTCAAATAAACAAATAAATCTTTTAAGAAAAAAGATCCATGCTTGTTACCATCTATTTTAAAATTTTATTTTATGTATTTATTTGAGAGGAAGACACACACACACACACACACACACACTGGGTCGGGGAGAGAGAGGTTCCATCTGCTGTTTCACACTCCCAAAATGACTGAAACAGCTGGAGTTGGGCAAGGTTAAAATTTGAAATCCAGATCTCAATCCAGGTCTCCCACGTGAGTAACAGAAACTCAATCACCTGCTGCCTCCCAGAGTATGGTGTAAGCTGGTCTCTGATGTTGGATACTCATATTGCAACCAGCAGCTTAACCACTGCACCAAATAGATAGAGAGGTTTATAAACAATCCCAATGCAATCACTTAAGAGCACTAAGAGAGGTATGGTTTTTATAAGATGCAATAAGGACTTAAGAAAAACGTAGAATATAATGTTCTTCCCCGTTTTTTTGTTGTTTTGTCTAGGGTGGGGTGCAAGGACACTGAAAATATCACAAAAGATTTAGTTGTTGGGTTGGGATGTTAAGGATGTGTCAGAATTTGTAAGGTGAGCAAGGAGATATTTTTAGTATGAAAAAGATCACTCCCTATTCTATGTACTTCATGAATCCATGTGAAGGAGTAGAATTTGGAATTTTAGAATTTTCAGAACTGAGGCCGGCGCCGCAGCTCACTAGGCTAATCCTCCGCCTTGCGGCACCGGCACACTGGGTTCTAGTCCTGGTCGGGGCACCGGATTCTGTCCCGGTTGCCCCTCTTCCAGGCCAGCTCTCTGCTGTGGCCAGGGAGTGCAGTGGAGGATGGCCCAAGTCCTTGGGCCCTGCACCCCATGGGAGACCAGGAGAAGCACCTGGCTCCTGCCATCGGATCAGCGCGGTGCGCAGGCCGCAGCGCGCCAGCCGTGGCGGCCATTGGAGGGTGAACCAATGGCAAAAAGGAAGACCTTTCTCTCTGTCTCTCTCTCTCACTGTCCACTCTGCCTGTCAAAAAAAAATAATAAAAAAAAAAGAATTTTCAGAACTGGTTCCTCCACCAACTTGTGAATCTATTTTATTCTTGGAATAAACATGGACTAGAAGAGGGAGTTGAACAATATTGGGAGGTGCTTAGATCTACTGCTGCTATTACAGGATTTCCTTTTTTGAACTTACCATGTCTAGCTATTCTACAAGCAGGTGTGTGTGTGTGCATGTGTGTGTTTCTAGACTCATATTTTCTTCTTTTCCCCTACAGGAAAAGGGACTACAGTACTCACAGTGACAATACATGATTTGATAAAGCATCAATTATGTTCCTGAAAATATTTCTTCTCACCACAATTAATAATATTTAGTAGTAATTATCACACCATATTCAGATATTTAATGTATATATTTTTGCACATATATTTATTTACATGTCTAACCTCCATTCCAGCTGTGTGCTCCCTGAAAATTCAGTGTTCAGTATTTTTTGAACAGTTGTTTCCAGATGTATTCATATACTACCATTATACTTTATTAGAAATTTTAACTGAGTGTGGAGTTCACTAATCAGTAAATAAGTGTTTGATTAAAATTTAACAATTTAAACATAATTGCATAACTTCATTGTTCAGGAATATCTTGCTGTATACTAGGAGCATTGCCTAAAGGGGCACATATGCAGACAAGAATTTGCTGGGTGGACCTGGAACAACAGCTTGAGATATGTGAATTCCTTTTTTTTAAGATTTGTTTATTTATTTGAAAGTCAGAGGTACACAGAGAGAGAAAGAGAGGAAGAGAGAGAGAGAGAGAGAGAGAGAGAGGTCTTTCATCCGCTGGTTCACTCCCTAGATGGCTGCAATGGCTGGAGTGCCGATCTGAAACCAGGAGCCAGGAGCTTCTTCTGGGTCTCCCACTTGGTTGCAGGGGCCTAAGGACTTGGGCCACCTTCTACCGCTTTCTCAGGCCATAGCAGAGAGCTGGACCTGAAGTGGAGCAGCCGGGACTGGAACTGCACCCATATGGGATGCTGACACAGCAGGCGGTGGCTTTACCCTCTATGCCACAGCATTGGCCCCATGAGATCTGTGAATTCTTTTTTTTTAAAGACTTATTTTATTTATTTGAAAGACAGAGTTGCAGAGAGAGGTAGAGACAGAAAGAGGTCTTTCATTCGCTGGTTCACTCCCCAGATGGCCACAACGGCTGGAGCTGCGCCAATCTGAAGGCAGGAACCAGGGGCTTCTTCCAGGTCTCCCACATGTGGGAAGGGGCCCAAGGACTTGGGCCATCTACTGCTTTCCCAGGCCATAGCAGAGCTGGATCGGAAGAGGAGCAGCCGGGACTAAAACTGGCACCCACATGGGATGCTGGCACTTCAGGCAGGGCTTTAACCGGCTGCGCCACAGCGCCAGCCCCCAAACTCTGTGAATCCTTAAACACTCATGGAGCCAGCATTGTGGCGTGGTAGGCTAAGCCTCTGCTTATGATGCCAGCATCCCATATGGACACTGCTTCCTGTCCCAGCTGCTATTGTTCTGATCCAGCTCACTACTGATGGCCAGGGAAAGTAGAAGTTGGCCCAAGTGCTTGGGCCCCTGTTCCCACGTGGCAGACCTGGAAGATGCTCCTAGCTTCCGGCTTCTGATTGGCCCAGCTCTGGTTGTTGCGGCCATTTGGAAAGTGAACCAACAGATGAAAAACTTCTCTCTCTTCTCTCCCTGTCTCTGTAACTCTTCCTCTCAAATAAATAAATAAATCTTAAAAAACCCCTCAGGTTTTTGTGATAAGTGAGAAGATCCAATTTAATACTAATTTACTATGATCTGTTTTTAAAAAATTTTCAAAAAGATCTACTAATTTACTAGAGAGCGAGAGAGAGAGAGTGAGCGAGCTTCCACTTGCTGGGTCGTTTCCCAGATGCCTGCAACAGCCAGGGCTGGACCAGGCTGAAGCCAGAAGCCAGGAATTCCGTCCATGTCTCCCACATGGGTGACAGAGAATCAAGTGCTTGAGCCATCGTTTGCTGTTTTCCAGGTGCATTATCAAGAAACTGGATTGGAAATGTAGTAGCTTAGATTCCAAATGGTACTCTAAAATGGGATATCAGTGTTCCAAGTGGTGACTTAACCCACTGAGCTACAACGCCCACCCCAACTTCAGTGTAGTTTAATAAATGTACTAGCATTTATTAATTGATTTATCCATTTTCCCAACACATCATAGGGTAGACTACTAAGTAAATATAGATGATGCATTGAGGAATACAGATTGTACTCTAAATGCGAAGGTTATATGTGTTGTGGCTAACACAGTCCTATGAAATTATAATTGAAGTCACTGGGATACATCTTTAAAGTAACTGATTCACATAAAGTCTTGGGAAAAGATTGAATGCAATAAAGGCAAATGTGCACAACCACTGGTAACTCAATTCACTCTGAGTTTGACATATGAAGGAATAAAATTTTAGTTGGCAAATGCAGGAAAACTATGAGAATACTTTATGTTCATCCAGTTGCCAAGTGAAGAGCCAGTCATGTCAGAAAACGTGAGTTTCCTTTGGGCAGTGTGCTAAAGGAGAAAATAATCCAGACAACATATTTTGATTTCAGTGAGTTTTATTTCATTTTACATGGCACTGACATGAATAAGTGGCTTTTATAGTGATATTGACAATATATTTCGACTTGGGCTAATATTGTCAGTGGATGACGCTGGATTAGTGTTTTTTTTTTTTATCACTAACCTGTATAATGCAATTATGAGCATTATCAGGATTTCAGACAGCACCAGAATGGAAGGACTTAATACCTCACAGCTCACACACAAAGAACACAGCATAATCTTTTGAGTTAAGAAGCTTGAGAGCAGTTCTAGATCCTCTTTAATGACCTAACAGTAGTCTGTGGCTTATCTTTAAAATAAGAAAGTACAGGGTGCCACCTTCTGTGGGGCCCAGGAAGCTGTAAGAATTACCTGCATGACGTTTTGTTCCAACTGCATAGCTTTGCTCTCACCAACACATACAGAGAAAATAAAACATTATCAGAAATGCTTGACCTGACCCCAGAACATTGTCTGTATTTTTTGGAAAGCTTTTATTTAATAAATACAAATTTCATAGGTACAGCTTTAGAAATATAACAGTTATTCCCCCATACCCACCCTCCCACCCCTACTGCCATCCTACCTCCTACTCGCCCTCCCATCCCATTCTTCTTTTTTTTTTTTTGACAGGCAGAGTGGACAGTGAGAGAGAGAGAGAGACAGAGAAAGGTCTTCCTTTACCGTTGGTTCACCCTCCAATGGCCGCTGCAGCCAGCACGCTGCGGCTGGTGCACCACGCTGATCCGAAGCCAGGAGCCAGGTGCTTCTCCTGGTCTCCCATGCAGGTGCAGGACCCAAGGACTTGGGCCATCCTCCACTGCACTCCCAGGCCACAGCAGAGAGCTGGACTGGAAAAGGGGCAACCAGGACAGAATCCAGCACCCCGACCAGGACCTGAACATGGTGTGCCAGCGCCGCAGGTGGAGGATTAGCCTATTGAGCCATGGCACCGGCCCCATTCTTCATTAAGATTCATTTTTAAATATATACAGAAGATCAACTCTATCCTAAGTAAAGATTCCAACAATTTGCACCCACACAGAAACAAAAGTATAAAGTACTGTTTGAAGACAAGTTTTACCATTGATTCTCATAGTACAACTCATTAAGGACAAAGGTCCTACATGGGGAATACATGCACAGTGACTCCTGTTATTGATTTAATAACTGACACTCTTATTTATGAAGTCAGTGATCACCTGAGGCTCTTGTCATGAGCTGCCAAGGCTATGGAAGCCTTTTGAGTGCACAAACTCTGTCAGTATTTAGACAGGGCCATAGCAAAGTGTAAGTTCTCTCCTCCCTTCAGAGAAAAGTAACTCCTTCTTTGATGGCCCCTTCCTTTCACTGGGATCTCACTCACAAAGATCCTTCATGTAGGTCATTTTTTTGTCAGTGTCTTGGCTTTCCATGCCTGAAATTCTCTCATGGACTTTTTAACCAGATCCAAATGCCTTAAGGGCTGATTCTGAGGTCAGCATGCTGTTTAGGGTGTTTGTCATTCTGTGAGTCTGCTTTGTGGCCTGCTTCCCATGTTGGATCATTCTCTTCTTTTTAATTCTATATATTGTTGTTAGCAGACACTTGGTCTTATTTATGTGATCCATTTGACACTTATTCCTATCTATATGATCAGTTATAGACTTAAAATGATCACTTTAACTAGTAAGATGGCATTAGTACCACCCAGCTTAATGGGATTTGGAGTCCCATGGCAAGTTTTTAGCTTTACCCTTAGGGGTAAGTCCATGAGAATGTGTGTTTTGGCTATATTTTTACAGGCCTATGAATATCTTCTTTCATAAATGTTCATTTCTTTTATAATATTTTGTCTCAATCAGTTTTTTTTATTGAATTACTACTTCTATAAGCACAGGGCCTATGTCTTCTAAATGTTCTCAATATATTCCCAAGATCAAATTCTATGTGTTCTGAATTATTTATTTATTTATTTGAGAGGCAGAGTTACAGACAGTGAGTGGAAGAGATAGAAAGATCTTCCATCCGCTGGTTCACTCTCCAAATGGCTACAATGGCCAGGAGCCAGAAGCTTCTTCTTCTTCTTCCAGGTCTCCCATGTGGGTTCAGGGGCCTAAATATCTGGGCCATCCTCCACTGCTTTCCCAGGCCACAGCAGAGAGCTGCATCAGAAGAGGAACATCTGCAACTAGAACCAGTGTCCATATGGGATGCTGGAACTGCAGATGGAAGATTAACCTACTGCGTCACAGTGTTGGCCCCTCTGAATTCTTTGAAGGATTGTGAAATAAACTTATGTTTGCTGGCTTTTTTTTTTTTCAGGAATCAGCCCAGAATTTAGCAGGGTCTTCATCAAGGCCTCCAGTTTGAACTTTAACTATGCTGGTCACTGGTTGACTTGTCTAGCTGCATGCAGGAACTGAAGTACAAATTCCCATGAGGGATCTGAAATGTGGTTCACACATGAACGGTGACATAACTTGGCTCCAAGAACTATTTTTGAAGATTGGCATTTTTGGAATGGTACGGTAATCACAGACACGAATATTCTCAAGAGAGGAATGGTACCAGTGAGGAAGAGACATATTCAGTGAAATGGACATCAGAGGAGCGTAGCAGGAAGAGTAATCACAGACTGTGCCCTCATTCTGAGATACCCTGGGGCATTCCAGATAAGAGTAGAAGAGCCTTTGACCTTTCTTCCGTAGGTGGGAGTAGGAGGAGTCAAAGTGATGGGCATTATTTCTGCTTCTGTGGCATTGTGTTCATGAGGCTGGAGAAACAGAGGTTACATTTCTGTCAGGAAATTGTTTTGGGTGCCTCTTTAGTTTATTTGCTGACAACCTTTAATTAATAAGGCCAACTGACATTTTAACTGGCCCTACTTGTCTTGCACACTTGTGATCATAAAGAAGGTCTGAGTTGGAGATGCCATGAATCACAGCAGATCTTCTCCCATCTGTTATTTGTCTGTTCTGAAAGGTCTGGTGGCCCTGACTTCGCAATGAAGAAGAGGGGAGGTTCTGAGAGTGAACTGCTGCCCCAGCTGGGAAGCTGCAGGAGGGCAAGGATTGTATCTTATTCTCTTCGGTATCTTCAGTGTTTAGCCTCATGTTTGGCATAGTGGAGAGGATCGGGAAATATTTGTCGAACAATGTTTTATTTGACTTCATAACCCTCACAGAAGGGAGTACATGTAGGTTGAATGTTCAAAGAAAATCATTATTTTCTTTGAAACGAGAAAAGAAAATCAAATGAAGGACTCAACAGATCCTGTAATGCAAGGTTTCTGAATTTTTAAAGAAAATCTCATTTCCCCATTTTGGTTTTTCACTCAAACAGCTGATTACCTGACTCTTGCTCTCACCTGGGACCTTGGAGATTCCATGCTACCTGTCAGCTGGGTTCCTGACAACAGGCAATGTAGCCCTGGCAGGGAACATTCTGAAACATGTTCGGTATAATAATTGCTGGAAAGAGTATGGACTGAAATAACTACATACAATGCTTTGGGTTTCACTGGCATGCTAAGCCTGTTGTTTCAGAATAAGATATGTGTTGCTTTTCTGCCAACATTGCAAAAGTATCATGCTGCCTTCCTGTGTTGTCAATGGGGAGACCATCTGGGCTGTGTGCTCCATGGCAGTGGAGCAACAATCCCAGCAATCATTCCAGAGAGAAAACACCATTTGGTTGACTGGGACTCATTGATAAACTGGGAGCCAGTTTTATTTTCCTCTCAGTAACATTAGCATACAGAGAGTGGTACCATCCCAAGTCAAGTGTGTCATACACCATCCTGCTCTTAGCAAGACTTAGATGAATATTGTGTTTTTTTTCTAAACCAAACATCATAGTTTTTTGGCTTATGCGAATTGATAACCCCCTGTTCTGTTTTAGTTTTATTTATGCAAAATATTTTAAGAATGCCATTGGCAATACTCCTCTTGACCAAGATACGTAAGCTAATCCAGTGAATTAATTTTTCTGTCAATACACATTTATTGAGTGCCTACTATGTACTAGATCCTCTTTTTGGCCCTTGGAATGCACAAGTGAACAAATCTTCAAATAGTTCAGTATTAGTGAATTGAGCTTTATGCCATCTGATTTACATTTCCACTTAAAGGTGTGTAAGCTCTGCCATAGCAGGGTCTTATATTATCTTGGAATTGTTAGTTTTCTATTGAAATTATTTTTGTAAAAACATTGATTCAGTTATGTGTTGGATTTACTTCCTTTCTGTTCATTTCCATTCCCTTCCCTTCCCTTCCTTTACTTCCTCCTTCCCTCCTCCCCTTCCTAAGTCGAAGTGTCACAAGGACTCAAAAGACAATGGCTGGCAATTTAATAATAGAAAATTAGGGACTTGAGATGTCACTAAGAAGTAGAAAAACAGGAAGCTAGAGGCACATACACACCATCATTTAAGAAACAGAGCTCCATCTGTGCTTGTTAATCTTTTAAAGCTGTTTGGTGACCTGTATATTCAGAAAACATTAGGGATACACTGATTGTATTAGATTAGTGATAAATGATTTTAGTGATGCCGTAGCTGTTAAGTGGAAGCTCCATCAGGTTCTTCCTTTCTGGGATTCTTCTATCTTAAATCTGCCCGTCAATTAACATCTACAGCCACATGCATCTTTCTTGACAGGGAACTTGTTATATGGGAGACAGGCTGACAGGGACCACGCCTGGCTTTATTTTTAGGAGATGTTTTTGTGTAGGCTTCCCCTGAGGAGGGGGGCAGGAAAGGCATCGCCACAATTGAAAGCATCTGTTGATTCTGAGAAACCAGCAGACAATCCCTGACTACCATGGATCATATGCAAAAACGTGTTTTCTTGATTTTTATTTTAATACATCATCCCTTTCTGCTCAGAGAGCTATCATGCTCTCCCTGCCCTCGATCCCTTGAGTATCTCAGCAGTTCATTGGCGACTGAGCAATTGTTTTGGAGGAAATGAACGTCATGATGCTAGACTGGCATTTGCCTTCTCAGGACACACGGCCTGTAGCAGAAAGCTGACCCCAGGGCAAGGATTCGACTGCTGTGGAAGCCCAGAGGGATGGAAGGCTCTGCCTTCTGCTTTGCCTGCAAGATCATTGCCCAGGTCCATCTCCCATGGTGTTCCCACCATCAACTTGAGTTCCACAGCCACTGCTGTTCACAGCCCCTGGGTTGGCAGAGGTGAAATAGGTTTTGCACACACTATTTGTGATTCCTGGTTAAAAGTATATATTTTTATAATAGTGTTTCTTTTTAATGTGTTCCTCTGTCCTCATTTAGTTTAAATGCTAAATCATGTTAGGATTGCTTTTGTATTTTCACAATTTCATGGATACAAACTAAGCATTTGCCAAGAGTCAGTCACAAGAGGAAGAAAATGAATCTGTCCTTGCTAATTTTCTTCATTCATTTACTTGTACACTTATCATTCATTAAGTCAAAAAATACTTGCTGAGCACCTGCTTTGTGCCATCTATTGTTGGAGGTATGGGGATATAGCAGTGGTCAAGAACAGACAAATTCTCTTTTGCAATATTCTAGAAGGGGGAGGTAAATCATAAATAAGCACACAATATGTGATGTGTGAAGAGTGCCATGGAGAAAAATACTGTAGTAATGGAAGGTTGAGCCTTTTGGAAAAGGTGCCATGTAAGCTCAAAAATAGAGCAACTGTTTCCCATCCTCCCTGGAATGCATTGCTTCCGATCTCCAGGGCAATTCATAGCCTACCTTCCATACAAAACCAAACCTCAATGGTTGTCTGATCTATATTTACACTAACAAAAGCTTTTGTGGCTTTTCTGAAATGAAAATTTAACTGAGTGCCCTGGGTTTTGTCTGGCAGTCCTAGCATCCAAACTGTTCCCCCCAGAAGAAATATTTCATCTCTCTTGTGAATATGTATCCTCCGTCCTCTCTTCAGGCCCCGTGGTCCCCTGTGGCCTGGCTCATTCCAGCTCTCTTTTTCAGAATGCAGAAAAGCCTTTTGAGGGCCCCGCCCCCACCTCTTCTGCCAGTGCGCCTGGGACAGCTTCCACGGCTCTGTGGTATCCGCTACTGCCCCATCTGCTTTCTGACTTGCAGATATTTGTCCAAATCTATCATCCTCTGATCGCTTTCATTCCCTTGTTTCTTGCTGTAGGTTTATACATTTTCTATCCTTTAATTTTTTAAAGAAGCGGTCCATTGGAGGGAGAGATCAAGCATGCAAGTTCATTTTACTAATTCGTAGAAGTCCTCAATGCACTCTTCTGTATTCTGAGAGACCCCTTCCTTTGTCTTAAAATATTTCTTCAATCAACCAGATCCAGTCATACTATTCTCACTCCCTGGGAGTCATGATACTCTCTTTAGGAAACCATTTTAGTCATTCACAATGGAGCATGCTGGGGTTCACTCATACCATCTGTGAGCTGATTCAAAGCTTCTCTCCTTAACTCTGTCACAACAGCAGTTTGGGCAGTTTGACATTGGCTGGGGGTAAATCGGCACCCGGAAATTGGCAAATGCTATAACTCTTTGTGCACTGATCCCCCCGCCCCCAGTCCCCACCATGGAGTCGATTTACCAGCAGCCATCTGAATATACATGGTAGGAAGAGGGGAGAATTCCACCCTTGCCTAGTAATACTCGGGCACTCATTATACCTCAACAGAATTATTTTGTCAGCCTGGCTAAGCATTGCCTTGAAATCCAGGAAGCAGGGACTGAGAGAAAGTGGTACTATTCAAGATAGAGCGATTTCAGCTGCAGAAGGTCAGCTCCTAAAGCCCAGAGCACAGCAAATTCCAAGAGAGCTGTTTGGAGAGAGCCATCCTAAGGAGGTATTGCTAAATGGGAACAGGAGGAAGTGCCAAAACCAACTTCAAGATTAGCTGAGGATTTCGGAGGATGAACAAGGGTAGTACTGATGTAGAGGCAGAAACTTTGCTCTTTCTTTCTGCAAGAAAGCTGACCTTGCTGGAGCTGGGAAGAATCATTAATTTCACCCTCTTTCTCCCCCCAACAGGGACCTGACACATATGCTCAACTGCCAGGAACAGCAGCAAGTGCAAACACCTGCTGGCACTGCTAATTACCAAACGCCCCCCAGGATGAGGGCATTGGTTTAACACCTGGGCAGAGGTAGCTGACTCTGTCAGAAGTAGAGGATGTTGGCTTTGCAGTTACTGCAGATACCCGGCTCATTAATCAGAGAAATAGTGCTTTGTACCTGGGAAGGAGGGCCAGGGAGAATCTTTTACTCTCAATTAGCGAGTGTTTGTTCCAAAAAGAACATAAACAGATTTCCTTAGCTTTCCTATAGCAGAGAACACTGACGCCTTAGAAGTGCCTGATGTGAACTCATTTATATTTAGGTAAAATTTGCTGCCTGAAACATTAATGAAAGGTGTACTCACCAGGTTGTCTTCCCTCTAAATGACTTGAGTACTTCCATGTGATCAGATTGTGCAGTCATTTATTTTAAACCCAGGCACTTTGCTAATGTGAGCAATGTAATGGCTATTAAAAGATTTCCAGAGAACACTATTTAACAATTTCTCCTTCCCTATAGCCTTCTCAGCATTTCTAATTTCTTTATTGTTGGAGAAATGACAACGGCAACATTTTAAAATATTTTCTACATGCCATTGTGCCAGGCCCTGTGGTAAGTACTTCATAAAAATGATCTCATTTAATTCTTACAATAATTCTATCAGGAAGGAAATGGTTTCCACTTCTTCCTATCCCATATAATTCACATATGGGGAAACTGAGAAAAGTTAAGAGATTTGACTAGTCTTGCCTTTTTTCATCTGTCTGATATGCCCACCCATTTTCATGTATTTGAGGGCAACAAAGAGGAGGGGACTATTTCTTGGCTCTTGGAATGGGATATGTCATCATCCTTCCAGTTTTGACTCTCTTGTTTTTTTTTTAATTTTTTGACAGGCAGAGTGGACAGTGAGAGAGAGAGAGAGATAGAGAGAAAGGTCTTCCTTTGCCGATGGTTCACCCTCCAATGGCCGCCGCGGCCGGCGTGCTGCGGCCGGCGCACCACGCTGATCCGATGGCAGGAGCCAGGTGCTTCCTGGTCTCCCATGTGGGTGCAGGGCCCAAGCACTTGGGCCATCTTCCACTGCACTCCCGGGCCATAGCAGAGAGCTGGCCTGGAAGAGGGGCAACCGGGACAGAATCCGGCGCCCCGACCGGGACTAGAACCTGGTGTGCCGGCGCCGCAAGGCGGAGGATTAGCCTGTTGAGCCACGGTGCCGGCCGACTCTTGTATTTTAAGCTCTTTCCTCACTAATCGGGGTCTCCTTTGTCTTCCTATGGTGATTGGTCAGGCCTGTGACCTGTGCTTTCTAGGAAGAGGATTAACATCCTGGGTTCTGGAGGAAATGTCCACTATCAATGTTTGCAGGCAAAATGTATCATGATCAGATTGGATTTTGAGGGCAGGTGAAGTCATTGCTTTTTTGGTTCATGAGAATATCTCTTAATTGATACTATGATATCCTGTGTGCAAATGTTAACAATTTTCTTTCTATTCATCATTGGCACTGTGGATGTTTAAAGGGTTTTGTAGTTGTTTTAGTGTAAAGAAAAATGGGAAAGTCAGTGTCTTCCATTCATGAACCTGAATATAATTTCCACTTTTGAGATAACGTAAAAGGAAGTATATTTCATCTTGGCACCATGGCTAAAAAACAAAAAGCAGCAGCAGCAACCTTCTGAAAACAATGAATCTTCCTCAGAGTGGTATCTCTTTTGCAGGTATGATCTAAAGAGATCTTGGTTATTTATCAGCTACCATATGAGGAGTTGAGATTTTCTCAGAGTGAGGGCTAATCACACAACATTTCTTTAAACATTTAAGAAGCAACACAGGCCAGCGCCTCAGCTCAATAGGCTAATCCTCCGCCTGCGGCGCCGGCACACCGGGTTCTAGTCCCGGTTGGGGCACCGGATTCTGTCCCGGTTGCCCCTCTTCCAGGCCAGCTCTCTGCTGTGGCCCGGGAAGGCAGTAGAGGATGGCCCAAGTCTTTGGGCCCTGCACCCGCATGGGAGACCAGGAGAAGCACCGGGCTCCTGGCTTTGGATCAGCGCGGTGTGCCGGCCGCGGCGGCCATTGGAGGGTGAACCAATGGCAAAAGGAAGACCCTTCTCTCTGTCTCTGTTTCTCACTGTCCACTCTGCCTGTCCAAAAAAAAAAAAAAAAAAAAAAAAAAGGCAACACAGCCTATCATGAAAAAGAAATATTTGGGATTTATTTAAACATGTTTATATTCACCAGATTTGGAGAAATTTAAATCCAGTTGAGACAAATTGTGCTAAGTTTTGCTTCCCAAAATGTAGGCTAAGACCACATGCATCAGAAATACAAGGACTTCCTATTATAGGGCAGGTTTCTAGGTCACAGCAGGCCTATTGAACTAGAATTTGGTTTTTTTTTTGGGGGGGGCAGAAATCTGACTTTGAGATGATTCTAGATCCTCCCCACTCTCCCCGACTAACATCTGAGCTACAGGAATTGAGGAAAAGGCCTCAACTTTGTTATCTTGGCTCTGTCATTTTGTGGTTGTATGATGCTGGGCAAAATGCTGAACTTCTTGGAGTTTCAGTTATTTGTAAAATGAGAATAATATAATTTCCCTAGGAAGGGTGGATGTAATATGTAAACACTGCCTGGTACAGTAAGTAAACACTTAACACATATAGCTGTTATTGTTACTCATGTTATTGGTATCATGGTCAAATATCCTCTCCTGACACCAAGAGAACTGAGGGTTTCATAATAAATCACTTCACACTTTGCATCAATTAACTGCTACATTGCATCTCTCTATTTAACAAAGAGGGATTTTAGTGTTTACTTGCTCCTTCACTGTGAGTTTGTGAAGGAAGAAAAGAGCTTTACTTGTTTAGTTGAAATGAACCCCATGTTTTACTAGTTGGGCGGTGGGAGCAGGCTCTGGAGTTGGTCAGCCTTTTGGGAAGTTTATGTGGGAAATGGAGAGAACTGGCCATACTTCGCACACATTCTAGAACAGTCCCATCAGGAAGCTTGAAAGGGATGTGGTCAGACAGAGGTACTGGCACAGCCTTGTCACTTCACTGCTGCAGGTTGGTGCCCCGTGGGACTCACAGAGCAGCGCCTACCTTGTGTTTCATTCCTAAGCATGAGAGAGAGCTAAGCAAAGCTCATCTTTATGACTCAGCCAACATACTCTCGGCAGGAAATGGAAGATCTTTCTGTTTGGAATCCCCAGGGCTCAATTGTCAGGCCTTGGGGACTACTTCTTTTTTTTTCCCCCGCCCTGGGCTGAAGACTTCTTTTTTTTCTGTTAAGTTACTCTCCCTTCAAAGTTGGTTGATATTTCCATCTTCAGTGTTCCTGAAGATAAGTTCTCAAATTCTTTTCATTATAACTGTTTTCTTAATGATTGCTAGAGGGAATGAGGAAATGGCAGAAACGAAACCTAGCGGGCACAGTCACATTGCAAAGTGTGAAAATGTCACTGTGCTTTCAGCATTGTTGATGTGCCTGGGATTGTTCCTCACTCCTCTTTTTTGTAAACTTCCCAAATCCAAGTTCTCTTTTATTCATTATCTTTCTTAATCTCTACAATCTATTAGTCTTCAGTTGCTCTGGGAAAATGGGTCTCCAATGTGAGTGTGCAACTGAATCTTCTGGAGGTCATGGTATAATTGCTAGGACTCACTCCTGAAATAGGTCTGTATGGTGAAAACGTGCATTTTTTTAATTAAGAATTTTATTTGTTTGAAAAGTGGGGTGGGGGGAGGGAGGGAGAGAGAGTGAGAGATTGATCTCCCATTCACTGGTTCACTTCTCAAATGCCCACAACACCAGGGCTGGGACTGGTCAAATCCAGAAGCCCAGAATGCATTTTAGGTGTCCCATGGAGGTGTCAGGGATCCAAGTTCTTGAGCCATCATCTGCTGCCTTCCAGGGTATGCATTAATGAGAAGTTATATCAGAATTGAACTGGGAATTGAACGCAGGTACTCTGATATGGTATGTGCATGTCCAAAGCAGTGCCAAAGATCTTCCTTAAAATTTCCAACAACCACCCAGGTAATGCTGATGCTGCTGGTGCAGGGACCATGCTTTGAGAATCACTGCTCTGGTAAACCCAGACCTAAAGACGTAACTCAAGCTGAAACATCAGTCATTTTAAGGTGGAAGAGGGTTACTAGATGAAATATAAAATGCCCACTTAAATTTAATTTTCAGATACTTGGATGAATTTTAAATGTGCTTATGTGTACAAAATGTTTTATGGGACAGATACTAAAAAAAAAAAACCTTGGTTGATTATCTGAAATTCAAA
This sequence comes from Lepus europaeus, assembly GCF_033115175.1. Taxonomy (NCBI): domain Eukaryota; kingdom Metazoa; phylum Chordata; class Mammalia; order Lagomorpha; family Leporidae; genus Lepus; species Lepus europaeus. The sequence continues at coordinate 32,734,883 of NC_084839.1, read as the reverse complement.
TTGATTGGAGCACCTGTATTTCCTATACTTGTATTTGTTAAGCCAGGCCATCTCTTCCAAGGTCACTTTTGTGAATATCTTTGTAGAATAAATAGCTATTCTGCTGACTCAGCCTATTTTCTTAGTTGTTTTCTTTCCACCTGTTTAGCCCTCAGGCTCCTGGCATGGATTTTCCAACTGTGGATGCTTCTTGTTTCAGCCTTCTGCAGAGACATCATGTAGGGCCTATAGGATTGTTTACTCAGTGTCCTAGGGTTAATCGTATTACATTCCCCTGGAATTTGCTATGACCATGTGTCCCTGGCAAAACATTCCCCTTCTGTATCTGAATCTTTCAGTGTGCTTTCATCATGGAGACTTTAGGTCCAGGCAGAAAGTAGAGAAGATAGAGACCATGAGCTGGACATTCAGCTTCCTACTTTGTTGATGCCAAGACTGGCTGAGTTGGTGCACTTAAAAAGACATTTTCTTAAGCTAACAGATGGACAGTGTGTCTATGTACTGAGCAAGTGAGCCTGGTGACTTCTTTATATGGAATAAATGTTGGTAGTGCATGGAAAGTGTTATTTCTAGTCAAGTTAATGATTGCAATTTGTGTATATCTTAAAATCCCACCACTTTTTCTATGAATGCATTCCTGAAGTTTAACAAGCTTACTTGCTAGGATGTGTCAACATCAGGTTGTTGTTCTTAAAAACAAAAAGAGATTCATTGACATTGACTGTAATAATAACTATAATGATGAAAGAGATCATAAAGTTATTGAATGCAAATCAGTCTTATGAGCCTTAAGTTTAGCTAGAATTTAACATCCAAGGGTTTGTCTACCACTTCTGGTCACTTCCAAAAAAACCATCATGTTTGAATTTAAAGGCCAACATCACTATGAAGTCTATTGGGTTTGGACCTTACACTTACTTTCTGCAAATTTTCGAGGTGAACGTTTGGATGGACAACATAGTTTTCTCCATTTAAATACTAATAAGTCTGATTGAAAGAGCAATATCTCAGAGTGTTTTTCCAGTAATGCAGTCTTATTTCCAGGCACTGTAATAAAGCTAATTGGAACCCTCAGGCTTCATTTTTGTTTCTCTCTGAGGAATGAAGCCCTGTTAAATATTTGTATGTAATTCTAAAATCTACCCTTGTTTGAGAAACAGATGTTAGAAGAGAATGCAATCAAAAGGAAGAAGAAATAACTAGAATGGAGAACAAATATTTATTTTCACATATTATGGCCATATATCTAGTGGCTTCCCATAATAATTCATTCAATGAATGAAAAGCCAAATAATAAATATTCCTGTTGCTTGTGTGCAAACATGTTACATACTAACTCACCATTAGAAGTGGCTTGCATTTTGCATGTTTTTCCATTTATCCTTATGTATTTGGTTGACGTCACTCATAGGCTGCTGCCTGACCAATTTGGTAATCAGGAGCAGACATCTGCAAAGAAGACAGTCAAGGTTTTCTGGTGTTGTCAGTGGTCAAGGAAAAGGTCCAGAGTTCTATTACTGAGGAGGCATGAGCCTGTCTTCTCAAACCCACCAGGATTATGCTTTCGCATTGTACAGGACATCCTGCAACACCGTGTGGCTATAGTTGGGGCTAGCAGAGACTTGGAGGATTTGATAAGAGTTGAAAGATTTCATGTTTTCTTACCAGGAAAGCCAATGTACTCTACTCATGCTGTACATTCCAAGTGCTAACTAAGGACCAAATATAGCAGCAGGGAAACACAGTAGTCAATTAATGAGTTCTCTGTTTACATTCCAAGCTAATAAGCTAATTTTTTGTTTGTTTGTTTGGCTTAACAGATTGTGCTTTAATTACAAACCATTAACCAGTCATTAATAAATGAGACAGTTTAGATTTCATAAATACTTTTGAAAATCACATAACTCATTTACCATTTTAGCATACAAAAATAATAATTCTTTTAGGTGAAACACATGATTTAACTGTTATGTGAGGGTCATCCAGCCTTTCTGATGCTGTCCAGTGGAGCAGCGAGAGGGCAGGGAGCGGGGGCTCTGAAGCGATTGCCTTCATTCAGTTCCTGACTCTTACATATCATCGTATGATCTTGGTCAGGCTACCTAAGTTCTCATTGCCTTAGTTTCCTAATTTGTGTCAAATGGAGGCAATTGTATTACCAACCTCATAGGGTTCTTTCTAACATTAAATGAGATATGCACCTCAACAGCTTAGCAGAGAGTGAACACTCAGTTTGTATGAGTTAAAAACAGAATTAAATTCTGTCCCTAGTTACATCTTGATGAGTTTCTTTTTATATATTTATTGCATGTAGTAGAGGCTATATTGGTTACCTGTTGGAATATAACCAATAAATATTTCAAGTTTGGAATAAACATATTTTATGTACTGCTTAAAGAGTCACTGGATACCAATAGTAAATATATTAGGGTGCATTTAATAAAACTAAAGACCCCTGATATTTCAAGTCATCACTCTAGAATAAACTTGTAATTTTAGTTATCATGGGACAGTATTAAATAAATATAGTTTTCTTTGGCTTCATTAAATACAGTTGTTTTTACTCTTACTATATACACATTTAGTAACAGGCTTTAGTAATTTTAAAAGTCCCATAATTGCTTCTCCCTGCAATCATTAACCAGTTTTTCAACCTACTTAGACTGTCAAAACACATATACATTTATATTGAATATTTTAACTCTGATTTTCAATTTCTACTTGATGCAAATGTTATTTTTTTCTTAGACTGTGCTGTTAAGTAGTAAGTTTTTCCCTAAGCAAATGCTTATTTAAGTTATTAAAAAACATAATAAAAATATTATAATAACATATAATACAAAAAAGTAATACAATAATACATTTTAATATTTATAGTTCATTTTGATTGATTAGGTTTACTTTATTATAGTTGGTTTGGACTTGGCTCTAGGCTTCAATAGCACATATATTTGTGGTCTGGTGCATTTGCCATTAGGGGAAGTAAGAAGAGAGAGTATGGCTAAAGTGCCAAGAGAGGAGGGTGGTTACTTGACCAGTATAATGTTAGGTCCTCCCAGGTCAGGGGACCAATTTATTTCTTGCAGACCTTAACCTGCCTGCTCTGGTTGCTGCTAAAATGAGGACAAAAGCTGCAGTTGGGGAAGGTCAGGGAAAAAAAAGATTGGAATGGAGGGGAAACTATACTTATGAAATACAAGTGTAATGTGGTTAATATTTCTACAGAGAAACATGACTAACCCATTAGGCTTCAAAGTTATACTTTCACAAATACACCATGTTTTCCCTGCTGTAAGTTATGGCCATGTTGTCACTGCTAATCCCAGAGGCTGGTTATTGTGGTTGTTTCAATTTATTTGCTTTCCATCATTGTTTCAGCCTGTTTTTGTTGAAATCTTCCAGCTTTTCCCCTTATAAAAGCACCCTGAGTCTGGTTTTCTTTTGTTTTGGGCTTTAATGTATTGGGTGGGAATTTTCATCATCACTGTTCACCCCTGACATATCCAATTACAGGCAGCACTGTAAAGTCTGTCTGTCCGTCTCTTTTTTCCTGAAGTACAATTTCTAGGCCCATGATTTTTGTAGTTGGTTGGAAGCTGGAATAAACTCTTGGAGAACCTGAGAATGGAAACCATGCTGTCTTCAAGGCTGTGGTTCCTGGGGCCTGGCTCTCTCTGATTGGTAGGGGTGGGGTAAGACAGGGCTGGAAGAGTTGAGCCAGGTATACATGATGGCGGCAGTTGCTGTATGGTGGTCGGATCACTCAACTTAGTGCTGATGATTTCCTGGATGCAAAAGTTTCCTTTGGTATGGCCCCAGGTTCCATGACCAAAGACGCCCCAGAAACACGGATATGGTGTGAAAAGGAAGGAGTGAGTTAAGGAACATAAAAATAAAATTAAAAAACAGTGAATCTTTGCTGTGCTCTGTTGATTTCCCATTTTGTTTGAGGAACTTACGAATTCTTGTGTGTGTTTGGGAGGTTTGGGAGTGAGTGGATATGCTTTTTAACAAACTTTTTATTACTAATTGGAATGGGCATTTACTTCCACTCTAGTATCTTGCTCTGTGTCATAGATCAAGACCTCACTTTGGCAGTTCTTACTTTCATCAGGGTCTCTACAGGCTATGAATGTTCTTAAAAATCATCTCTAGAGGGCAGGCATTTGGCCTAAGTGTTAACATGCTGGTTAAGATGCTTATGTCTCACATCAGAGTGCCTGGGTTTGAGTCCCTGCCCCAGCCCCTCAGTTCCAGCTTCTTGCTGATGTAGACCATTGGAAGGAAGCAGGTGATGGCTAAAGTCACTGGGTTTCTGTTGACCACGTGAGAGACTTGACCTGAATTCCCCAGCTTCTGGCTTCAATCTTTGCCCTGTCCTGGAAATTTTGGGCACTTTGCAAATGAACCAGCAGATGGGAGCTCTGTTCATCTCTCTCTTCCTTCCCTCTTTCTCTCTAAGAAAAAAAGGAGAAATTAAAAGTCATCTGTACAAAAGTAAAATATATATTTTTTGCATCAATTATTCTGTGAATTGTTTTGAAAAAGTTCAGATTTTATACCCTAAAAGTTTTGCACAACTTAGAAGAAGGCTAAAAACCATTGCATCACACTCAGCATGCATATCCAGGCTTTCTCTATATTCACAAAGGCATGCATTTCTTGTCTGAGTCTTGCATTTTTATCTTGTCTCCTTTTGTTTAATTAATTGATGTTGTTATATCTTTTGGCTATTCATGAAAGGGTAGTTGCTTTGTTTGCTTTATAACATACTAGCACATATCAAGTCATATTCAACAGAACTGCCATTATTAAGTTATTATCATTATCAAGGCCTTACTATATGCACTGTGTATACTGAGTTCTAGTTAGTACACCTTATAAATGCTACCTCATTTAAGTTTTGTGTCAATGCTGCAAGATAGATTATACTAACACTCACAATAAGAGATTTGGAAACCCATAAAGGTTGAATAATATTTTCAAATTAAACATTTAGTGAGTGGTAGAAATGTGATCAAAACTAATTCAGATCAAATCCTAAGTTCATGTTCCTTCACTAAGCTATGTTGACTAAGAACTGTGTCTCAACATTTTTTCAATCCTCATGTTGATGTGATATTAATACAAAGAGAATAGATTCAGTGTAGTTCATAGATACAATTCTAAGAATATAATGGTATTTCCTTCTTCCCTTCCCTTCCATCTCCCCTCCCCTCCCCTCCCCTTCCTCTCCTTTCTCTTCTCCTCCCTTCCCCTTCCTCTCTCTTGTCTTAAAAATGTATTTGAGAGGCAGAGAGGCACAGAAAGAGAGAGAGAGCTCTCATCTACTGTTTCAACCCCTAAATATTTGCAAGATTTGGGGCTGGGCTCGCGCCAGAACAAGGAGTTGAGAACTCAATCCCGATCTCCCATGTGGTGGCAGGAATCCAATTACATGAGCCATCATCTACTGCCTTCCAGTGTCTGTATTGATAGGAAGCTGGTGTCAGGAGCTGGGACTTGAACCCAGGTGCTCTGATATAGAATGTGGGTGTTTTAATCACTAGGTTAAATGCCTGTTCCTGATTTTGCCTTCTGAGTACTGTATTATTTCATTTATACTACCAATTTTATGCTATTTGGCTCTTTTTCCAGATAATGTTATCCAACTTATACTCTTACTCAATTTCAACATTGTTTAGTATCTACATAAATCAAGATTTCCTTTTCTATGTTTCACATATATGGCATGAATCATAAAATTTTTAGCACACTGCATGGGGATACAAAATAAACAAGCCATTGCTGATAAACATAGGAGCTTCTGTTTTAATGGCAAAGGAGTGAGCATGCAAATGTCTATAATATGAGATAGAATAAAAGCACTATTATTGAGATAAATCCCAATCATAGGAATTTATAAGAAGGAGAAAACAACCACAAAGTCTCTCCCTCTGTGGATCTTGGTTGACATTTGCTCTTTGTTTGCTGTAGTGTAAGGAGCAAAGAGCAAGGTTATTGGCCACATTTTAATGACTCCTTGTCACAGCTATTTTGTGCAAATAGGTTTATTCTTGGTACAAAATAATAATTAATGCAAAAGAATATCTATGCAGGGATGAGGTATGGAGATACTTTTTGATTTTCATGATATTTTCTCCAGATTATTATCATGATGATAACTTATAAGAAAGTGAAAAAAGCCTATTTCCCTTACCTTGGTTACATACAATGAGACAATCAACACTACATTCATTCAACATAATGTCAAATATGTGAATTTTATTGAGTTGGGATTATAATGATGAGCTGAATCTTATGTCCTGTAGAGGAAATAGGATGTCTATAAAAATAAATATCCCATGGTAGGAGGTGATAAAAATCATTAGAGAAGGATGAAAAAATTATCATATTATTGTGAGAAGGAGGAAGATGTTATCTCAATTGGAAGTATTAGGGAAAGCTATAACAAGAAGGTGATGGTTAATATGATCATCAAACTTTATTAACTGTTAACCAAGATTGTATTATCTTAAGTATATATTAATTTTTACAAAAAATGAATGAAGTGAGGCTATTATTCTCTAACCTTCACATCCTCCTATTTTTCCAGAAGGAAATCCAAGGACATAGTGAGGTTACATAACTGTCTAGTAAATGGCTTGCAGTGTGACTCCAGAGTCTTACTTTTTCACCACATAACTATTTTTCAACAGGCTGCGTCATGGAGGATGGAGGGGGAGTGGATTCACCACACAGAGCTAGCAGATAAAGTAAACAGTAAAAGGAAAAGATGAGGAAGGCAAAGGAAGTAAGATTACAGAATTTAGGAAGGGGAGTATACAAAGAAATGTAATTGCAAATAATAAAAGGAAAGGCTCTCAAAGGCCATGTTAGAGTCAGTCCATGGTGGGTATTTAGTCTCTCTCAAAGGGGTTGTAACTTGCTGTTTTGTCACTGACAGTTTTTGAAAAGCCTCATCATGTGGCACAAATGGGCTGTGGGAAGATTGACCTGATAGTCCTATATTAGGCAGTTATGAGAGTTGTCTAAAGACAGCAAGAGCAGTTCAGATGTTACTAGAATCACTAACAGGGAGTATGACTTAGGGTAATGGAAGTCATAACAATGAGGAACTGCAAAAATTAGGATGAGGAATCACAAATAGAAGTCAGAAAAGTAAAAAATCATGAGCAAGATTTTACTATTTAAGAAAACAGAGGAATTGGAAGAGATGTTTGAGTCTTGAGTTGGGTTATGTTAAGGGTAGAGATGTTATCAACACAGCTCCAGAATCTAGAGGCATGAGGTTTGAGGAACAAATTATGAAGTTAATTTTGTACATAGAGTCATGTAGATGGAGCTGTCATTTGGTTAATCCTCTGAAAATAAGTATAATAATAAATGTGAAAATATTTGATAATATTCTATATTATTTTGATCCTAAGCCAAAACCAGGGCCTAACAGTATACTTAATTTTTTTTTTATTAGTATCTATGTACAAGAGCACCCGGGGCCAGTGTTGTGGAGTAGCAGGTTAAGCTGCTTCTTGTGATGCTGGCATCCCATATGAGTGCAGGTTAGAGTCCTGGGTGTTCCACTTCCCATGAAGCCCCCTGCTAATAGCCTGAGAAATCAGTGAAAAATGAGTCAGGTGCTTGGGCCCCTGTACCCATGATGAAGCTCTGGGTTCCTGGCTGTGGCCATTTGGGGAATGAACCAGAGGATGGAGCTCTCTATCTCTCTCTCTCAGTAACTCTACCTTTTTTTTTTTTTTTTTTTTTGACAGGCAGAGTTAGAGAGAGAGAGAGACAGAGAGAAAGGTTCACCCCACAAATGGCTGCTATAGCCAACGTGCTGGGCTGATTCGAAGCCAGGAGCCAGGTGCTTCCTCCTGGTCTCCCATGCGGGTGCAGGGCCCAAGAACTTGGGCCATCCTCATCTGCCTTCCCGGGCCACAGCAGAGCTGGACTTGAAGAGGAGCATCTGGGACAGAATCCGGCACCCCCAATGGGACTAGAACCCGGGATGCCGGCGCCGCAGGTGGAGCATTAGCCAAGTGAGCCACAGCACCAGCCCTATAACTCTACCTTTCAAATAAATTTTTAAAAAAATCTTAAAAAAGAAAACGTATCTTGAATTAACAGACTTTCTTGAACTTCCTGAGTATCACTTTTGTTCTTAGATAGAACCCCTGTCCCCTTGAAGACAATAAAGAAACTTCAAACAAAATAAGTGTCTCATAATACAATGCTGGCCTTTTCAGGATCTTCCCCATACTTCTGACCTGGTCATTGGATCAATTACAATGGCTGTATCTGAGCAATATCAAATTGGGCAAGTACTGGGATTACCAAAGAGCAATAGAATCTTGGTCACATGCACAACGTGGAGCATGTCAAAGAGTGGATTCTGTGGGTGCTGGATCAAGGGAATAAAATATGAAACTGGATAAGAAAGAATTGTCAATATGGGACACTCTCATGGTACAGCATTTAACACCATGAAGAGACAGAGGACATGATTTTTTTTTTTTTTTTTACAGGCAGAGTGGATAGTGAGAGAGAGAGAGAAAGGTCTTCCTTTTTGCCGTTGGTTCACCCTCCAATGGCCGCTGCGGCCGGCACATCTTGCTGATCCGAAGCCAGGAGCCAGGTGCTTCTCCTGGTCTTCCATGCGGGTGCAGGGCCCAAAGACTTGGGCCATCCTCCACTGCCTTCCCAGGCCATAGCAGAGAGCTGGCCTGGAAGAGGGGCAACCGGGATAGAATCCGGCGCCCCAACCAGGACTAGAACCCGGTGTGCCGGTGCCGCAAGGCGGAGGATTAGCCTGTTGAGCCATGGCGCTGGCCCAGAGGACATGATTTTTAATAAACTTTTGGGATAAATCTCAGGCAGCTTGGAAGCAGTGATATGAAATAAGGTATAGATGCCTGAGCTGTCAGGGCAGACTCTGGAGGAAAGACCCATGGGCACTGAGAACTGGGCATCATCCTAAGATAACTTCACAAGAAAGACCAGAACACTTACCAGCTGACTATATTCCTTTGGAGGCCCAGGGTCCACTCTGCTAAAGAGGAAAGGGAAACACTATTGAAAAGAGACTTTGGGATTGTTGAGAATTCAGTAGTTATCCTTTTATAGGCTGAACTGACAACTGGCGATGCTGTTGTAGAACTGAATAACCTGGTGGAAAGTTTGGTGTGAAGAAAAAAGTGTGAGATTCCCTGTTAAAAAACAAGTAAAATCCCATCAAGGTTGCATGTACCAATGCCATATCACTAGTCCAAGTGATCAACTTCAGTTCACAATTGATGACTCTGATAGGTCTAAGAGTCAAAGGGATCATACAAACAAGACTAGTGTCTGCAAATACTAACTGATAGAATAAAAAAGGGAGAGAACGATCCAACATGGGAAGTGGGATACACAGCAGACTTATAGAATGGCAGATGTCCTACACAGCACTCTGGCCTCAGAATCAGCCCTTAAGGCATCGGATCTGGCTGAAGAGCCCATGAGAGTATTTTAGGCATGGAAAGCCAAGACACTCTGGCAAACAAAACAAAACAAAAACAAAAAAACAAAAAACCAAAACCAAAACCTAAATGAAAGATCTCTGCGAGTGAGATCCCAGTAGAAAGAACGGGGCCATCAAAGAAGGAGGTACCTTTCTCTGAAGGGAAGAGAGAACTTCACTTTGACTATGACCTTGTCTGAATAAGATCGAAGTCAGCGAACTCAAAAGGCTTCCATAGCCTTGGCAACTCATGACTAGAGCCTCGGGTGATTACTGATGCCATAAACAAGAGTGTCAAATTGTTAAGTCAACAACAGGAGTCACTGTGTACTTACATCTCATGTGGGATCTGTCCTTAATGTGTTGTCCAATGTGAAGTAATGCTATAACTACTACTGAAACAGTATTTTACACTTTATGTTCTGTGTGGGTGCAAACTGATGAAATCTTTACTTAATATATACTAAATCGATCTTCTGTATATAAAGATAATTGAAAATGAATCTTGATGTGAATGGAATGGGAGAGGGAGTGGGAGATGGGAGGGGTGCGGGTGGGAGGGAAGTTATGGGGGGGAAAAAGCCATTGTAATCCATAAACTGTACTTTGGAAATTTATATTTACTAAATAAAAGTTTAAAAAAAAGAAAAAAAAACAAGTAAAAGAAATATTTTTTCATCCTCCCAGTTTTTTTCCAGATCTTTTTTCCTAATTGCTATTTCATGTGTGTTTTCTGGGGTGTAAGATATTTGTTGAGTGAGAGTAGATCATTGTGTTAGGGCCCTTTAGAGAAACAGAATCCAAAAGATCTATCATCAATCAATTTATATTCATTCATTTCCCCCCTCCCAATTTCTCTCATCTATTCCTGTCTATTTGCATTAGGTCAGGTGATTAGGGGGGCTAATTCCCTCCATATGCTCAGACTGAGGACCCAGAACTGGTAGTATAATTCCAATCCGAGTCCAAGTCCAAAGGAAGGAGAAAACAAATGTTCCAGCTTAAAGACAGAGAGGTAGAGAGTGGATTCTTTACTCAACTTTTTTCTTTTATTCAGTGCTTCAATAGATTGGTTGAGGCCCTTCCTCTTTAGGGAAAGAAATCTGCTTTACTTAGTTTACCAATTTAAACTTGCTCTCAACCAGAAACACCTTCAGACACAGAATAATTTTTAACTTGCTATGTGGGAACCCTGTGGCTCAGTCTAATTGACACATAAAATTAACCACCAGAGAAGCTGCAAGTAACAAGTGTTCTAGAAGCTTTTCAGATGGTGAGAAATAGACCCTATATATTCAAGGGACTGACCCCATGACTAAGAAAATAGCATAAAAGTTGATAAGCCTCCTTAGGTCTTGGAGGCAGCATTTTCTTTTTTAAAAATTTTTAATTTAAGGTATATAAATTTCATGTATTTCATATATACAGATTCAGAAACATGGTGATACTTCCCACACTACCCTCCCTCCTGCCCACACTCCCACCCTTCTTATTCCTCAGAGGCATTATATTCTATACTTGCAGATACTTCACAACCATCTACATACTGGATAATGTGAAAGAAGGAGAAGTCTGGGTAATTCCCAGAGGAAGAAAGTACTCTATCATGTCAAAACTATGGTATAAGCAGTCCTATTGTTTGTGTCAAAATATCTGGCAAAATTTACAGTAACACTGTGATGCTGTAATACTGTAGGAGAAAAGCATGATACATTTAAGCCTGTGCTAAACCCCAAATAGGAAAGTCTTGAGTAGATTCTTACAATTCTGGAGCAAGCACATGCCATATGCAGCAGAAATCACTGGAGAAAAACCTGAATCCTATTATACTAAGACCCTAGCAGAGGACATAAGGTGATAGGCCAGAACTGCTAAATTGAGTCCATCATAAAATGGAAGAAATAGGTATGGTATTAGTTTTGCATAGGTACGGGGGGTAATTTTCATGGATGGGACCCCAAATTCCCATAATCACTACCACTGTTCATCAATACCTTCCCCTTGGTTCACATCTGAGTCTCCTGGGAAGGTTCTTTCTGACCAACTGACAGAGGAGAGAGAAAGTCAAGGCTGCCTCACAGCTTGGCATGTTTGTGAGTGTTAATACTATTTCCAGGGCACTGCAGTCCCATTCTATGGTGGCCCTGAAATATATTTGAGGGGGACAGGAAATATTCTTTATGGGCATGCCTTTGTACTTGGTAGGACACTTTGTGCAGAAAGACAAGTTGCCATAGGCAAGGATGAACACGGATTTATGAGCAGTCCTAAAATGGTTTAGCAGATTAATGATGATTTGGAAGGAGCAAGATTAGCAGATTGAGGACAAAGAAGTCTGGAGGAGAGCCTTGTGGATGGATCTGTGTGAGTAGGCAAGACTGTAAAGATATTTGCATCGTTCATTAATATATATCAGTGTTTCCCTGGTGAGCGAAGCACTGAAAAAAACAGATTACTCGGCCGGCGCCGTGGCTCAACAGGCTAATCCTCCGCCTTGCGGCGCTGGCACACCGGGTTCTAGTCCCGGTCAGGGCACCAATCCTGTCCCGGTTGCCCCTCTTCCAGGCCAGCTCTCTGCTGTAGCCAGGGAGTGCAGTGGAGGATGGCCCAAGTGCTTGGGCCCTGCACCCCATGGGAGACCAGGAGAAGCACCTGGCTCCTGCCATCGGATCGGCACGGTGCGCCGGCCGCAGCGCGCCTACCGCGGCGGCCATTGGAGGGTAAACCAACGGCAAAAGGAAGACCTTTCTCTCTGTCTCTCTCTCACTGTCCACTCTGCCTGTCAAAAAAAAAAAAAAACATAAAAAAAAACAGATTACTCAGCCAATTTTATATCAGACATGACATATTTTGAGATTAGAAACAAAACAGTTTTCTGATGAGCTGGATGTGAGGTATGATGGAGAGGAGTAAATAATGACTTCAAGATTTTGGGCCAAGTAATTGGAAAAGTAGAGATGCTACCAATTGAGATCATAGAGAACAGATTTTTGCATAAAGACCAAGAGTTCAGTTTAGGACATGTTGGTTTGAGACAAATATTAGACATTTGATATATGAGTTTGATGCTGCAGGGAAAATAATTCAATCCAGAGTAGAGGAGTCATTTTGTTTTTTCAGGAAAAAACAAAAGAAAACAAAGAAATAATCCAAGTCCTAGCCAGTGGCTTGAGGTACCTAGGACAAAGAAAGCCTTTCCCCTTTCTTGGATTATATCATGAAGGGACTGGAGTTTGAGAATGGTAAGGTTTTTTGCCGAGTGTACAATTCAGATCCTAGGTAAAAAATGCTGAGTAGGAAAGGTTGAGGGGTTGGACACTGCTTAGGTAGGCCCAGCATATTGAAACTGCTCGTGTTTACCCATTTCTGACACTTCCCTTTTTCTGGGCATATGGGGTTATTAAATTTCCCTGCCTCCCTTGCAATAAATTTCCAGGGGTTGTGAGTTGACTGTCATTTTAGTGCAGAAACATTTCATTTGGGTAACAGAAGACTCCAATGCTTCCTTCCTCTGCTGTAGTCAGTCTATGGAGGGAGATATCAAAGATGGAAGCAGTTAGATCACTGAGCCATAATAATCTGCAGGCGTGGATTTTGCCCAGATATGTAGTAGACTTTTATGTGTGTTAGGAAGCTGAGATTAAAGAATTATTTATTTATTTGAAAGGCAGAAAGAGAAGAGGCAGAGATTTTCCATTCACTGGATAGAATTCACTCAATGTCTGCAATATCCAGGGTTGGGCCAGGCTAAGGCCAGCAGCCGTCAACTCAATCTGGATCTTCTATGTGAGTGGCAGGGACCCAAGTATTTCAGCCATCACTGCTGTCTCCCAGGGAGTGCATTAATAGTAAGCTAGAACTGGAAGTGAATCCAGGAATCAAACCCATATACTTTAACCACTGGCTAGAACACCCATTCAGCAAACCTAGGTTTTGATGTGTGTTATCACATACAGTTTATTATATCAGTTAATATAAATTATGTTTTGTATGTATATTGGTGACAGATTTGTTGGGAGAGTTCATAAAACTAAAAATCCAACCTTTGGAATAGAGGTGTGACAAGAAGAGGAAGAATCTAAGAAAGCCAAATATTATTCACATCACAATTTTCCTCAGAACTATGAAGAACAAAGATATCCTTTTTACCATAAATGTGGTGTTCTTTTCAAGTTTTGAAAAGATTTACCTATTTATTTATTTTTTTGACAGGCAGAGTTAGACAGTGAGAGAAAGAGAGAAAGAGAGAAAGAGAGAAAGAGAGAAAGAGAGAGAGAGAGAGAGAGAGAGAGAGAGAGAGAATCTTCCTCCTTTGGTTCACCCCCCAAATGACTGCTACGGCCGGTGTGCTGCGCTGACCTGAAGCCAGGAGCCAGGCGCTTCTTCCTGGTCTCCCATGCGGGTGCAGGGCCCAAGAACTTGGGCCATCCTCCACTGCCTTCCCGGGCCACAGCAGAGAGCTGGACTGGAAGAGGAGCAACCGGGACAGAATCCGGCGCCCCAGCTGGGACTAGGACCCGGGGTGCAGGCGCTGCAGGCAAAGGATTAGCATAGTGAGCCGCGGGGCGCCGGACTACCTATTTATTTATTTGAAAAGTACAGTGATAGAAGGAGAGAGATGGGGAGAGAGGGAGCAAGAGAGAATTATTCCACCCACTGATTCACTCCATAAATGCCCCCAACAACAGGGGCTGGGCCAGGCAGAAGGCAGAAGCCAGGAGCCAGGAGCCAGGAGCCAGGAACTCCATCTGGGTCTCGCTCATGGGTGACAGGAATCCAAGTATTTGGACCATCATCTACTGCTTTCTGAGTGTGTTAGCAAGAAGCTGGATTGGAAGTGGAGGTGGGACTTGATCCTATGCAGTCCAAAATGGGACACATGTTAAGCTGCAGTTGTACCACATTATCAGCTCCTCATTTACTCACAACCATTTTATTTAGCAGTTTTTGATTAATGGCGACACTGAGAGGAAGGTACAGTTATTTCCCATGTATCCACTATCCCCACACAGGTATAACATCCTGCATTTTCAACATCTCCACCAGAGTCGTATATTTGTTAAAACTGATGAGCCTAGGGACCGGCGCTGTGACACAGTGGGTTAAAACCCCAGCCTGCAGTGTCACATCCTACATGGGCACCAGTTTGAGTCCCGGCTGCTCCACTTCTGATCCAGCTCCCTGCTAATGCTCCTGGGAAAGCAATGGAGGTTGGCCCACTTGGGCCTCTGTACCCATATAGGAGACCAGGAAGCAGCTCCTGGCTTCTGGCTTTGGATCACCTCAGCTCTGGCTGTTGTAGCCATTTGGGGAGTGAACCAATAGATGGAAGACCTCTCTGCCTCTACCTCTCTCTCTAACTCTGGCTTTCAAATAAATAATAAAATAAATCTTTAAAAAATTGATGAGCCATCGACACATCTTTAGCATTCATAGTCTATACTTTACATTAGGGTTTATTTTTGTACATTCTAATGGCTTGGACAAATGCATATGATATATACTTACATGCATAATGATATACAGTATCATACAGGGCATTTTTATTACCCTAAACAATACCCTAAAAGATCCTTTTTGCTTCACTTATTCAAACGTTGTCTCCCCAGTCCTTGGTAAACACTGAGTTTCAGGTTTTTTTTTTTTAAATTATCTCTATAGTTTTTTATTTTTGAGAATGTCACATACTCAGAATCACACACACAGTATATAGACTTTTCAGATTGGCTTCTTTTGCATGGTAATATGCATTTAAAGTCCCTCATTTCTTGACTTAATAGCTCATTTGTTTTCTTTTTTAAAAATATTTATTTATTTATTTATTTATTATTTGAAAGGCAGAGTTACAGAGAGGCAGAGGCAGAGAGAGAGAGAGAGAGAGAGAGAGAGAAAGTCTTCCATCCACTGGTTCACCCCCAGATGGCCGTAATGGCCAGAGCTGCACTGATCCGAAGCCAGGAGCCAAGAGGTTCCTCCAGGTCTCCCTCTTGGGTGCAGGGGCCCAAAGACTTGGGCCATATTCCACTTCTTTCCCAGGCCATGGAAGAGAGCTGGATTGGAACTAGAGTAGCTGGGTCTCGAACCAGCGCTCATATGGGATGCCAGAACTGCAGGTGGTGATTTCTTTTTAATACTGAAGAATATTCCATTGTCTGGATGTACCACACTTTACCCATTCACCTGCTGAAAAACATCTTGATTGCTTCCAATGTGTGGCGATTATGAATAAAGCTGTTATAAACAACAATGTGCAGGTTTTTGCATAGACATAAGTTTTCACCATATGATTACTGGATCATATGATTAGAACATGTTTTGCTTTGGAAGAAGCCACCCAACTGTTTTTCAAAGTGGCTGTATCATTTTATATTCCCATCAGCAATGAATGAGAGTTTCTGTTGCTTCACATCCTCAACAGCATTTGGTGTTGTCAGTATTTTGGATTTTAGTCTTTTAATAGATGTGTGGCCATATCTCATTATTTTTTTAATTTGCTCTCTTCAATAACATATAACATGGGGCATCTTTTTGTATGTTTTTTTGCTATTTACATATCTTTTTATAAAACATCTGTTCAAATCTTTTACCCTTTATTAATTTGATTGTTGGTCTTTGTATTATTAAATTTTAAGAATTCTTTGTGTGTTTTGTCTAATAGTCTTTTAGCGGATATGCCTTTGGACATATTTTCTCCCAGTCTGTGGTTTATCTTTTCATTCTCTTGACTTTTATACAGCAGAAGTTTTTTAAAATTTTTTTTAAAGATTTATTTATTTATTTGAAAGTCAGAATTATAGAGAGAGAGGAGAGGAAGAGAGAGAGAGGTCTTCCATCTGCTAGTTCACTCTCCAGTAGGCTGCAATGGCCAGAGCTATGCCGATCCGAAGCCAGGAGCCAGGAGCCAGGAGCCAGGAGCCAGGAGCCAGGAGCCAGGAGCCAGGAGCTTCTTCTGGGTCTCCCAAGCGGGTGCAGGGGCCCAAGAACTTGGGCCATCTTCTAATGCTTTCCCAGGCCATAGCATTGAGCTGGATTGGAAGTAGAGCAGCCGGTTCTCAAACTGGCACCCATATGGGATGCCGGCGCTTCAGGCCAGGGCGTTAACCAGCTGCGCCACAGCACTGGCCCCTAGCAGAAGTTTTTAATTTTAATACAGTCTAATGTATCAGTTATTTATTATGTGGATTATGCCTTTGGCATTGTATCTAAAAACTTATCACCATACCCCAGGTTATCCAGATTTTCTCTTATGTTATCTTCTAGGAGATATATAATTTTGTGTTTTGCATTTTAGTCTATGAACAATTTTGAGGTAATTTTTGTGAAGGGTGTAATATATTCCATATTTATTTTAGTCTATACATTGTTTCTCTTCTTTTCCTTTATGTTGCTGTAGAGAACCATGAGACTTATTTTACTGATACAAGTCTAAAAATTTAAAACCAGCCTTCACCAGTTTTAATCAACCAGGTGATTAGAGGAGACATTCAAGTTACTTAAAGAAACGGAGTGAAAGTTCGCTTACTGAATGATTACTAATTAAGCCACGGATGGTTAATGGGGTGTCCAGTGTACCTAACTAACATTATTAATGGTAATAATAGGTTTATATTTTTAACTCTTGTCAGTCAGATTTATAACACACCCTACACATTTTTGTCTCTTCTTTTTGCCCATGTTGGTTGGGCCTAAGAATAAAAATGTTTGTGCATTTGGTGAAAAGAGTGATCCTATGATGCATGGTTTCATATACGTGGTAAACCATGGTTATTTTTGATTTGTCTTCTGGAAATTCGTTGGGGGTTGGGAGTTGGGTATATACCACTGAGGTTTGCATTAAACAAATCAAGTATACAACACTTTTTGGAGTTCATGGTTGGTTCTTGGTAAATACTGGTGTGTGTTCAAAAAGCTCAGTGAAAAAATACAATAAATATAAACAACAGTAAAATACAGAATCAAAAACGTCTTCCCAATATATTTTTAATTGAAAAATAACTTTACCAACAAGGTAAAGAATGAAACTTAATATCACATGTAGTGATGATTAATTTTTTGTGTCAATTAGATCTGGTCATATGATGTCCAGCTATTTGGGCAAATATTATTTTGGGTGTTCCTATGAGGTTATTTTTGGATAAGATTAACATATAACTAGGTAGACTGAGGAAAAACAGATTGCCTTCTTTTTATGGGAAGCCCTCATCCAGTGAGTTGAAGACCTGAATAAAACAAAGACTGACCCTCTCAGAGATAAGAGAATTCTTTCTGTCCCACTACCTTCAGACTAGGATATCAGCTTTTGTTCTTGCCTTCAGACTGAAGCTGAAACATGAGAGCTTCCTGGGTCTTGGACCTGCTGCTACCAGGAACTATGTCATTGACCTTCCAGGTTCTCAGGCCTTCAGACAGGCTAGAACAACACCATTATCTCTGCCCGAGTCAATTCCTTGTAATAAATGTCTTTATATTTGGGATATATATATATATATATATATATATATATATATATGTATATATATATAATTGATTCTGTTTTCCAGGAGAACTCTGGTTCATATACATGGATTTTCTAGTTTTTCAGTATTAGCATCCATTTCTTTGAAATCTGTGAAATTGGTCAGTTGATAATTAAAGAAAGCTCACTACTAAGCAAATACAAAAAAAAGCTATTCACCTTTGACAGATAGTATTTTCATTATAGAAACGGTGGAAAAGAACTTAGGAAACTAATGAAAAACATAAAAATGCAAATTACTGCAGCTAATTGGTTATATCTTCAAACTTATTATGAATTATTCATTTATAAAACAGTAAACAGCTCTCTTTAAATATAAGACAAGGGAAATAGTTATTCACTCCCTTCCTACTGTCATGGTTAACATTAATATAATAATGCTTCATTCTTCCTGAGTGCAATTAAGTAAAATTTTGTTGGAGGAAAACAATGGAAAAACCAAAGAACTGAAATTTTCTCCAAAGTTCTAAACTCTTGTGAAGAATTATATGTTCAGTCTGAATCTACATACAGTCAATCAAGCATCAAACTGAAAACATACATAGTAGACTGTAAGCATTAAGAGAGAGACTATTATCACTTCTGCTTTATTTACTGTAGCATTTTAAACACTCTTTAAAAAGTCAGAAACATCACTTTTAGAGCAGATTTAGGTTTGAAACTGCGAGGAAGGCACAGAGATTTTTCAAATATTCCTGCTCTCCCCTGCTTCACAATTCACAGCTGTCCCCATTTATCAATCTCCTCACCAGAATGGCTCATTTTGAAAAGTTTACTTATTTACTTTTATTTATTTAGAAGACAGAGCAATAGAGATGGACAGGAAGGGAGGGGGAGTAGAGGGAGGTAGAGGGCAAGATCCCATTTGCTTCTTCACTCTCTAAATGCTTGCCATCAGCTGAAGCTGGGCCAGAGCAAAACAAGGAGCCAGGAACTCTTTCTGGGCCTCCCAGGTGAGTGGCAGGTGCTTCGGCCATTATCTGCTGCCTCCCATAGGGCACATTAGCAGGAAGCTGGATATGGCACATAGCCACGACTTGATACCAGGAACTCCCAGGTATGTGGGAGTCCTAAGCAGCAGTTTAATCCACTGTGCTACAATGTCTATCCCCATGGCACATTAAAAAAATACAGCTTACACTGACTCTTCATTTATAATAGGGTCCTCTGTTGGTGTTTTGTGTTCTGTGGGTTTGGACAAATATATATATATATATGTAACCCAACACCATATTCTCATAGGGAGTGGTTTTATTTCCCTAGGCATTCTTTGTGCTTCACTTATTAATCTTCCCTCCCCAAATCCCTGGCAACTAATGATCTTTTTTTACTGTCTCCATAGCTTTGAATGATTTTTTTTTTTTTACTGTCTCCATAGATTTGTCAAGTGTTAATGTCTGTCACAGAGTCATTGAAAAAGGCTTATCAAGGTGGTAAACAATTTCCAGTTTGACACATCAAGGAAGACCTCATTCTATTCCTTATTTGACACAGTAGACCATTCTCTCTCTCTCTTTCTTTCTTTCTTTCTTTCTTTCTTTCTTTCTTTCTTTCTTTCTTTCTTTCTTTCTTTCTTTCTTTCTTTCTTTCTTTCTTTTTTGAAAAGCCTTTTCCTCTTGGCTTATCAGTTGTTCTATTTCTCCTTCCCCAGTTGTTAATGTCATCTAATTCCACCACTTTTTTTTTTTAAATTTTTAAAAAGATTTATTTATTTATTTGAAGGAGTTACAGAGAGGCAGAGGCAGAAAGAGAGAGAGAGAGATCTTCCATCCACTGGGTCTCTCCCCAGATGGTCACAGTGGCCAGAGCTGCGCTGATTTGAAGCCAGGAGTTAGGAGCTTCTTCCAGGTCTCCCATGCGGGTGCAGGAGCCCAGTGACTTGGGCCATCTTCCTCTGCTTTCCAAGGTACATTAGCAGAGAGCTGGATCCGAAGTGGAGCAGCTGGGACTTGAACCGGCGCCCATATGTAATTCCACCACTTTTGAATATCACCTAGATGTTGAGATTCCAGAACTTTTCTCTAGATCTGATCTTTCCTGTGATCTTTAGACTTGTATATCTCCTTCCTCCTTGGCTTTATTGAAATACAAATGATAAATAAAAATTATATATCTTTCATCAATATATTCCCATTTATCCTCTTCCCTTAGCTCCTCCTATTACCACCATTCTACTATCTGTTTCTATGAACTCGACTTTTTTAGGTTACACATGTGAGTGAGAGAACATGTTATTTGTCTTTGTGTGCTTGAGTTATTTCAGTTGACATAGACTTCCAATTCCTTCAATATTGTTAATAATAGGAACTGCTCCTTTTTGAATGCTGAACAATATTCCATTTCATACAGATGTTGTATTTGCTTTATTCATTCATGATGGACACACAGGTTGAGAGAGTATTTTGGTTATTGTTAGTAATACTGCAATGAACATGAGACCGGTTATCTCTTGAAGACACTGAATTGCTGAATAATATGGTACTGCTACTTTTAATTTTTGAGGAGCTTCTATACTGTTTTTCATAATCCAATAAGGATTTCCTTCCTCCACAATTGCCATCACTCGTTACCTTTCTTCTAAATTCCTTTATTCATATATATATATACACACACATATACATATGTATTTATTATGAGAGAGAGTGAGAGAATCTTTCATTTGCTATGTTCACTCCTCAAATGCCTGCAACTCTGGTTAGGAGGGGTGGGGAGAGTAGAAGCCAGGATCCTAGAGCTCAATCCAAGTCCCCCACGTGGGTGACAGGGACTCAAGTACTTGAGCCATCACTTGCTGTCTCCTAGGGTGCACATTATTAGGAAGCTGAAATTGGAAGTGGAGCTGGGACTTGAACTCAGGCACTGTGATATGGAATGCAACCTTAACCACTAGGCTAAACCCTCGTCCCTGTTGAAGTATCTATCTAACTGCAAAATCAGCATTGCTTGTTAGATATTTAGCAGAACTTCAAAATAAATATGCAACACGGTGGATGATCTCAGAAACATTATGCTAAATGAAAGAAGCCAGAGAGCTGCACATAGTACTATATGATTTGACTGAAATTTTCATAATTCCCTTTATTTGACAAAATCACAGTGATGTCCAGTGGCTTGTGCAGGGGGAGGGCATTGATTGAAAAAGGGCATGATACAAATTTCTGGAGTGATGGAAATACTTTGTATCTTAACTGGTAGTCTGGGGCCGGCGCTGTGGTGCAGCGGGTTAAAGCCCCAGCCTGCAGCACCTGCATTCCCTATGGGCGCCAGTTCCAGTTCTGCTGCTCCTCTTTTGATCCAGCTCTCTGCTGTGGCGGGAAAGCAGTAGAAGATGGCCCAAATCCTTGGGCCCCTGCACTCACGTGGAGACTCGGAAGTAGCTCCTTGCTCCTGGCTTTGGATTGGCGCAGCTCGGGCCATTGTGGTCATTTGGGAGTGAACCAGTGGATGGAAGACCTCTCTGTCGGTCTCTGGCTCTACCTCTCTCTGTAACTGTCTTTCAAACAGTAAAATAAATCTTTTAAAAAGATCGTGGTAGTGGGGTGGTATTTATGTGGTTTTATGTACATTTGACAAAATTCATTGAACTATGTTCCTAAAATGAGTGATACTTTATAGGTGTGCAAATTATTCTTCACTAAAGCTGGTTTAAAATCTTGATGTATTTCTTAGAGTTTTCATCATGAAAGGGTGTTGTATTTTATCAAATGCTTTCTCTGCGTCTATTGAGAGAATCATATGGTTTTCCTTCTGCAGTCTGTTAATGTAGTGTATTACGTTGATTGTTTTGCGAACGTTGAACCATCCTTGCATACCAGGGATAAATCCCACTTGGTCTGGGTGGATGATCTTTCTGATGTGTTGTTGCATTCTATTGGCCAGAATTTTATTGAGTATTTTTGCATCTATGTTCATCAGGGATATCGGTCTGTAATTCTCTTTCAATGCTGCATCTTTTTCCGGCTTAGGAATTAAGGTGATGCTGGCTTCATAGAAAGAATTTGGGAGGATTCCCTCTTTTTCGATTCCTCTGAATAGTTTGAGAAGAATTGGAGTTAGTTCTTCTCTAAATGTCTGGTAGAATTCAGCAGTGAATCCATCTGGTCCTGGGCTTTTCTTTGTTGGGAGGGCCTTTATTGCTGTTTCAATTTCTGTGTCAGTTATGGGTCTGTTTAGGTTTTCTATGTCTTCCTGGCTCAATTTAGGTAGGTTGTATGTGTCCAAGAATCTGTCCATTTCTGATAGATTTCCCTGTTTGCTGGCATACAAGTCCTTGTAGTAATTTCTGATGATTCTTTTTATTTCTGTGGTGTCTGTTGTTACATTCCCTTTATCATATCTGATTTTATTGATTTGGGTCTTTTCTCTTCTTTTTTTAGTTAGTTGGGCCAATGGGGTGTCAATTTTGTTTATTTTTTCAAAAAACCAGCTCCTTGTTTGGCTGATTTTTTGTAATGTTTTTTTGGATTCAATCCTGTTGATTTCTTCTTTGATTTTAATTATTTCTCTTCTCCTACTGGGTTTGGGTTTGGTTTGCTGCAGATTTTCTAGATCATTGAGATGACTTGAAAGCTCATCTATTTGGTGCCTTTCCAATTTCTTGATGTAGGCACCTATTGATATAAATTTTCCTCTTAATACTGCTTTTGTTGTATCCCATAGGTTTTGGTATGTTGTGCTGTTATCCTCATTTACTTCCAGAAAATTTTTGATTTCTCTTTTAATTTCTTCTATGACCCATTGTTCATTCAGGAGCATGTTGTTCAATCTCCATGTGTTTGTACGTGCTCTAGGGATTCCCGAGTTGCTAATTTCCAATTTCATTCCTTTGTGGTCTGAGAAGCTGCATGGTATGATTCTAATTCATTGCCATTAATATATAATCAAAATACTTATCATTCTTTTCAACCATACTGGTCTTTTGTTCCTCAATATAACTTAAATCATTCCCTGTGCTATAACCCTAACTTTTCTATCTGCCTGAAGATTTCTTTCTCCAGGTAGATGAATGGCTAAATTCAGAAGCCAATCTCTGAGATACTTTTCCTATCTTTTTTTTTAACGTCTTTTTTTTTTAATTTTTATATGTTTGAGGCAGAGTTAGACAGTGAGAGAGAGAGACAGAGAGAAAAATCTTCCTTCCATTGGTTCATCCCCCAAATGGCCCCTACCACCAGAGCTATGGCGATCCCAAGCCAGGAGCCAGGTGCTTCCTCCTGGTCTCCCATGTGGGTGCAGGGGCCCAAGCACATGGACCATCCTCCACTGCCTTCCCGGGCCACAGCAGAGAGCTGGACTGGAAGAGGAGCAACTGGGACTAGAACCTGGCGCCCATAAGGGATGCTGGCACCATAGGCAGAGGATTAACCAAGTGAGCCACGGTGCCGGCCCCCAACGTCTTTTTTTTTTTTTTTAAATGTCTACGACAGGTGTTCTCTCCATCAAGTCAAACTCTACCCTATTACCCTGTTTCATGCATTTAGCACTACTTGACTCGTGTTACTTTTATATTCACATTTGCTTCTTTCTTTATTTTCTCCTTGTCCTCACTGATCTTCAAGTTTCTTAAGGAAGTAGAAACTGTCCATTGGATTCATTGTTGACTGGCTTACTATCTGAACCCTAACTACAGTCATGAGACACTGGCACTTCATATTTAATTGAAGTATTAGAGTGCAAGGAGTATGGAACAATGATCCATAGAGTACATATGCCATAATTTCATTATCCAGTCTACTGTTGATGGGCATTTAGGTTGATTCCAGGTCTTAGCTATTGTGAATTGAACTGCAATAAACATTAAGGTGCAGATGGCTTTTTTGTTTGCCAATTTAATTTCCTCTGGGTAAATTCCAAGGAGTGGGATGGCTGCGTTGTATGGTAGGGTTATATTCAGGTTTCTGAGGAATCTCCAGACTGACTTCCATAGTGGCTTTACCAGTTTGCATTCCCACCAACAGTGGGTTAGTGTCCCTTTTTCCCCACATCCTCTCCAGCATCTGTTGCTGGTAGATTTCTGAATGTGAGCCATTCTCACCGGGGTGAGGTGAAACCTCATTGTGGTTTTGATTTGCATTTTCCTGATTGCTAGTGATCCTGAACATTTTGATTTCCCTGTTTGCTGGCATACAACTCTTTGTAGTAATTTCTGATGATTCTTTTTATTTCTGTGGTGTCTGTTGTTACATTCCCTTTATCATATCTGATTTTATTGATTTGGGTCTTTTCTCTTCTTTTTTTAGTTAGTTGAGCCAATGGTGTGTCAATTTTATTCATTTTTTCAAAAAACCAGCCTTCATTTGGCTGATTTTTTGTAATGTTTTTTTTGGATTGAATCCTGTTGATTTCTTCTCTGATTTTAATTATTTCTCTTCTCCTACTAGATTTGGGTCTGGTTTGCTGCAGATTTTCTAGATCCTTGAGATGCATTGAAAGCTCATTTATTTGATCCATACACACTAAAATGTACACAATCTTCAACAGGCAATTATCATGGTCTTTCCATGTACATGGCATGTTACTCTATGTGGCAGTTACTTTGAAGGAAACATTCTGTTAATCATTGTCATCCAAATGTTTAAACTTTCTTAAGTTAATAATATTCATAGAAAAGTCTTTGTTGTTCTTAATTTTACAGAAACATGTGGAAAATACACAATTAACTTTTTTTGATAAAATTTTCCTTGTGAGGCCGGCGCCGTGGCTCAACAGGCTAATCCTCTGCCTTGTGGCGCCGGCACACCAGGTTCTAGTCCCGGTCAGGGCACCGGATTCTGTCCCGGTTGCCCCTCTTCCAGGCCAGCTCTCTGCTGTGGCCAGGGAGTGCAGTGGAGGATGGCCCAAGTCCTTGGGCCCTGCAACTTCATGGGAGACCAGGAGTGCACCTGGCTCCTGGCTTCGGATCAGCGCGATGCGCCGGCTGCAGCGGCCATTGGAGGGTGAACAAACGGCAAAAAGGAAGACCTTTCTCTCTGTCTCTCTCACTATCCACTCTGCCTGTAAAAAAAAATAAATAAAAATAAAATAAAATAAAATAAAATAAATTTTTCCTTGTGGATAGACTTTTGCTCTTAAACGAGTTGTTAGGAGTGTTTCGTGGATGTCTTTGCTAGATTTAAGAAATTCTGAAACCAAGTATTATTCTAACAAATCAAAACTGGCATTGTCAAAATACCCTTTATTTTTGTTAACAGGTAATAGTCTAACTAACAATAAAGTGCTCAACTCTATTTTGGGGGACCATAAAGGGTGGTCATGGTTGGACATCTGGAAGTGAGAGTAACTGGGCAGTAAGCAATTACTTCTTTGACACTTCATTTAGTAATCATTTTGACAAGTGCTTATTAAAATATATCATAAATAAAACCTGAACACATGTTTTTAGGTACAAACATATTTGAACCCAGAGCAGAACACCCTGTGGGAATATAACTGAATAAGCAGTACTAAAAGACACAGCAATTCAATCACCAATAACACACACACACAGGCGTGCACACACAGTGGAAAACAGGACTCTTCTTTATGTTAGCTAGCTTGGTTCATGGACTTCAAAGTATTTCATTTTTATTTCTGATTGGTATATTAGGCCAAACAAATCCAAGAAGGGGAAATCCTCATCCTGGATATCTGGGTTGTGTCACCCTGAGCATAAATGATACCCTGGAAGGAGAGAGTGAAGTGGAAGCAGGTGGGCAGAATGTAGGTGGGAGTGTGGTTCAGTGATGCTGCTGCAATCTCTGCTTCAGATCCTCTGACCTCCTTCCACCTCCAACATGAGTAAGATATATTTAGTGAGAGTGGCAAACATCCCTGACAATGATGTCTTCTGCACGGCACCAGGTCAAAGGCCATCACAGCAATTCAGCAACTGCCCTTATCAAATGATAGTATGTCAATTAGAGGCTCCAGAGTGTCATATCCCAATCTTACATGTTTTGCTGTGATTCTTATTATATTATTTGCTAGTAAGTCTGGAATTATATTCCTTTAGTAACATTTCAAGGGAAACAAATATATGATTTTCTTTAATTAAATTTAAAACACTGGGGCCAGTACTGTGGTGTAGAAGGTTAAGCCTCTGCCTGCAGTGCCTGCATCCCATATGGGCACCCGTTCAAGTCCTGACTGCTCCACTTTTGATCCAGCTCCCTGCTAATGCGCCTGGGAAAGCAGCAGAGGATGGCCCAAGTTCTTGGGCCCCTGCACTCATGTAGCAAACCAGGAAGAAGCTCCTGGCTCCTAGCTTCCACTGTCCGAGCCTTGATCATTGTGGCCATCTGCAGAGTGAATCAGCAGATGGAAGATCTCTTCCTCTTGCACCCTGTCTCCCACGCCCCCAGCCATCTCTCTCCACATCTCTGCCTTTCAAATAAATACATCTTCAAAAAATTTAACACTCTTTCTTGAAAAAGTT
This sequence comes from Lepus europaeus, assembly GCF_033115175.1. Classification (NCBI taxonomy): domain Eukaryota; kingdom Metazoa; phylum Chordata; class Mammalia; order Lagomorpha; family Leporidae; genus Lepus; species Lepus europaeus. The sequence continues at coordinate 32,708,453 of NC_084839.1, read as the reverse complement.
GATTAGCCTGGATCATTTTCCTTCTTCTTTTAATGACAAAATAGCTTGTGCTACGTTCTTTATTTTTTTTTTAAAGATTTATTTATTTGAAAGTCAGAGTTACACAGAGAGAGGTGAGAGAGAGAGAGAGAGAGAGGTGTCTTCCATCTGTTGCTTCACTCCCCAGATGGCTGCAATGGCTGGAGCTGCACCGATACAAAGCCAGGAGCCAGGTGCTTCCTCTGGGTCTCCCATGTGGGTGCAGGAGCCCAAGGACTTGGGCCATCTTCCACTGCTATCCCAGGCCATAACACAGAGCTGCATCATAAGATGAGCAGCCGGGACTAGAACCGACGCCCATATGGGATGCTGGCGCTTCAGGCCAGGGCTATAACCCACTCTGCCACAGCGCTGGCCCCATGCTACGTTCTTTATATTGAATCCTCTGTAAGGGAAATTTCTAAGGTTTTGATATCTGAGTTTCTTGGATCTATGAGTTGTAGAGAAAGGTAGTGCTTTTACTATACCTTCAAGCAATAACATCTTGTGTCTAGAATTTATTAAGACAAAAGCTTAAAAATTAGTGAAAGTCCATGCCATTATTTCTATAGTACTTTAGAGCAGGCCTCCTCTCTGGAGTAAAGCTGCTTACTCTTTTTGCTTCATGACTTTGGTGGATTTATGAAGAAAAAATGAGCATTACTGGAAAGTAACTAAAGTGACACTACAGAATGAACTATATCCTATTCATTTGTCTCAAAAAAAGAATAACTAGAGAAACAAGAGAAGGAAGACCACTTGCAACTTGGTTGGGCACCAGAGCAGGAATGTTCTAACAACCACATGTGAATTTTCACAACAGAATGGCTAGTTTCTTCTTCACAGGGTAAAATAGAAAGTAGAAGAGTAGGGAGCAGAACTAAGTCTGCCTGCTCAGTTTGTTACCTCACAATACCTCATCTTCAGTATATTTAAGTATGATGTATAATGTTACTTTTGGATTCATAATTTTGTCTTTTTTCTAGTTTGGCTTGGATTCATGTTTTTGTTTTAGATGACCCTGGTCTAGGATGATCTTCAATGTGTCTTAAACAATTTTTCTATGCTTTCACAGCTCTACTCTCTTATCTACCTGAAGACCATTCTTATTTTTTTTCTTCTTTTTTATTTTTTTGACAGGCAGAGTGGACAGAGAGAGAGAGACAGAGAGAAAGGTCTTCCTTTTTGCCGTTGGTTCACCCTCCAATGGCCACCGCGGTAGGCGCGCTGCGGCCGGCGCACCACACTGATCCGATGGCAGGAGCCAGGTGCTTCTCCTGGTCTCCCATGGGGTGCAGGGCCCAAGCACTTGGGCCATCTTCCACTGCACTCCCTGGCCACAGCAGAGAGCTGGCTTGGAAGAGGGGCAACCGGGACAGGATCGGTGCCCCGACCGGGACTAGAACCCGGTGTGCCGGTGCCACAAGGTGGAGGATTAGCCTATTGAGCCACGGCGCCGGCCAAGACCATTCTTATTTTAATTGTCCTTGCTACTAGATGACCAGTTTACTGGTCTGTAGCAGCTTGAAATCTAGATTATAGATGCTTGCAGACCCCTCACCAACCTGTTGAAGGGATGCAGTGCCCTTGGGATTGCTTCTGGAATCTGCTGGCCTCTGGTTACTTAGCACTCAGAGAGGGACTTCTCTGAGGGCTTTCGGGTCCTGACTCTCTCCTGAGCACTCTGCTTCCCATTTTCGTGGTCTTCATGGTCAGCATTCTGTCTGCTTGCAGAGATGAGAAAGGTCTTCTTTTGAGGGGACAGATGCTCCTAGGTTTTATCAGAGCTGTAAACAAATGGTTGTCATTATATATTTTGGGAAATAAAGTTAAAATCCTTGTCTGAACATAGCAGCTCTTATTTCTATGGTTTAGGTCATTTGTGTCCACTAATTGTGGTCATAAAATTATTTTCTTATGAAAGCATATTAACCAAACTATAATGTACAATTTTTCCATTAAAAGTTTCTATTATTAAATATTTTTACATTTTCCCTCACATTGTCACCTAAAATTGAAAACTGTAAAGCCCCAAAACTCAGAATGAAAAGAAGTATCTAAGACAACCTCTGAATAATCAGAATTAAATTTGAGCTTCTATGGTGTATTATATTTTACTTTTCTGAACATCAGATCTCCTGAAAGACACATTTGTTACATTTCATCAGATGTTTTATTAATCAAAATTCAATTTAACAAGTATTGTAAAATTATCCACTCTCTTCTGAGTTAGAAATTTGCATATGTAGCCCTGGAGTCGAAGGATGCCCAGGTCAGAGCCACAGATCTTATTGGCTCTAAGCTGAAAAGCCCTTCACTCAGCCCAACTTCCAAAGTGACCACTGCAGCTGAGGGTATGGTCAAATAGGGTCAGCAACATTGTAGGCATAACTGTAAATTTCTTGTTAGAGATGCCACCTGCCTTTACCTGGCCAGCTCTCCTCCCAGCCCAGCCAAGTAATGAAAGTCAACAGAGTGCCTTCCCCTAGGAGGTTCACACCTCCCTTAGGATGTACCCCATGTGAAGAGATAGATAGGTCTGGGCCTCTTAACTTAAAAGGCCTAAAGCCCAACAAATTATTATCAAGCCCCTTCTGTCAGGTTCTATTTGCCTCTCAATCAGAAAACTTAATTGTAGCTTAGACAGCACCTTTCTTGGCTCCTCTAATAATGACTCTGTCCTTTGTTCTAGACCCTGTCTAGTGCACTTGGGCCTCATTCCTTTGTAATCATAACCTCTACTCTGCCACCAATGGCTCTACTCCCAACCTGTGTGTATTGATGGTCCTCTTCCCCACTTAATGCTGTATAATTGTTCAAACCTGGTAAATGCCACTCTTAGGATCATTGGTTACTATCCTCACTCTGTCTTTTATGACCTTGTCTAAATATGATCAGAGTTGGCAAACTTGGAAGGCTTCCATAGCCTAGGCAACTCATGACGACAGCCTAGGGTGGTTACTGGCGCCATAAACTAGAGTGTCAATTTGTTGGGTCAACAACAGGAGTCACTGTACACTTGCTCCTCATGTGGGATCTCTGTCCTTAATGTGCTGTACATTTTGGTTTAATGCTATAACTAGTACTCAAACAGTATGTTTCACTTTGTGTTTCTATGTGGGTGCAAACTGTTGCAATCTTTATACTAAATTGATCTTCTGTATATAAAGAGAATAGAAAATGAATCTTGATGCAAATGGAAGGGGAGAGGGAGCGGGAGAGGGGAGGGTTGCAGGTGGGAGGGAAGTTATGGGAGGGGGAAGCCATTGTAATCCATAAGCTGTACACTGGAAATTTATATTCATTAAATAAAAGTTAAAAATAAAAAAAAGAAAAAAAAGAAATTTGCATATGTAAAGTATGTATAAAATGGTTTCCTCCTCCAAGGAATTTATAATTATAACATATTGATTCATAGATGTAGGCATGTATGTTTGTATGAAACAATTAGATACAATTCAGGGTAATAAATGTTTACTTTAACATGAGGTATTTAGACAACAATTACAATAGAAATTCACAATACTAATAGTGTTTTGAATAGTTTCTTCAGTGCACTAACATTTTTCTAATTTTTTAATCTTAGCTGTGGGGCTTTAACTTAGTTTTGGGGAAAAAAAAAACCCAGCATCCTCAACAAAACAATTTAAAACCTATGGCTTTTAGTATCTACTATTATTGCTTTTCTTTCCATGCAATAGAGGGGTGGTATGTTTCTTTATACTCTTCTTGTTATACAGTCACTTTTTTTAAAAACTGTCTTTTCTGTCTTTCTATCAGTTGCATCTCATTTCTTATTTGGCTTTTCCTGACTGCATTCCAGAAGGCTGACCTAATGTTAAGTATTTAGAATCCTGAGAAAGTAGAATCTTTCCTTCTTTTGCCACCTTGTTTTCCAGTTTCAGGTTTAAGTTTTAACTCACTAATATTTATGCAGCCATCATGTCCCATCTTAAGGATGGCACAAAACACAATATATCTCTTTTCTTCAAAATATTTTTTACATTTTATAAATTTAGAATTGTTAGTTGTCAACATTAGTAAAACTCATTTCTTTGAAAAATAGGTCAAGTTGACACAAATCTACAAACATTCAGAGTATGTACTTTAATAAAAACTAAAACTACAACCTTAGCTGCAAATTGTTACTTTCTTGATGGAGTCACAAAAATCCATCTCATGCTATATATAATGCCTTTTTAAACAGTAAACTTTGGAAAAGGAATCTGAACATATGCCTAGCTAGAGTAATGGAAAAGGAGTGTGGTACATCATGAATCAATATAAGTTTATTTTTGAGGAAAACAAAATGACCAATATGAACAATGACATATTTCAAGCACTATAAAATGTATTGAGTTCTAGCAACCAGACAATTTTGTGTAAAATGCCCTTCAGATTCATTTTACCCATGATAGTAAACAGTGGAAAAATATACTAAAATACAGAAAAAATTATGTCCTGAGAAGCATATTAAATCAGAGAAATGATAGCATCATAATTGATTCCACAGAAACACTCTCAAAAGTAAACTTGATATAACCAGCATGAAGTATAAAGTGGCACAACCAGCTATCAGTGGCTAAAAAGAGAAACAACTGAAAAATTGCATTGAAAAGTTTGGAGACAATGTCCAAGTGAAAGTCCTAACAGTGTATCCTGAAGCCATACTGGAATAAACGAGTAAAATGAAGTTTCACATAGTGCATCTTTACTCAGAAAACAAGTCTTATGGTCTGTGAGTCACTCAAGGCTCTGTTCTAGTTAACCTCCAGGAAGCCTAGAAGTTTCTACATCTTTTATTGTAATTTAGATTTTTTTTTTATTTTGACATTTTTATTAGTGTACTAATACTATTTATTTCCCGGAAGTTAGTTTAAATCTTCACAGAATAGGTAAATATGAACATGTATATTTTTATATCACAAATATGTACACTGCTCAAACTGAAGATGATACATGGATATAGCCTTATAATCTAAGTGGTCAGAGATGAATACTATTCAAGTTTTGCTTTATTTAAAAAAAATAACCATCTAATTGATAAATATAAAAACAATGAGTAATTATATGCAAATTCTCCATTTAGAATATGTTTTTGGATATACAGATTAATGTTTTCAGTAAATCCAGGGAGTTTTCAGACATCATTTCTTTGAATATTTTTTCCATCTCCACTCCTGGTATTCTGGCTCGTGTGCTTAATATCCCATATTTCTCTGAAACAATGTTCATTGTTTCCATTCTTTTTTCTCTGAATTGCATAATTCGTATCAACCTATCTTTAAGTCTGCTAATTCTTTCTTCTTCCAGTTCAAATCTACTACTGACCACCTCTCATGAATTTTTCATTTATCCTTTTCAAGTCTAGAATTTCTTCTCCCCCTCCCCCCTTAATAGTTTCTACTTATTTATTGATAGATTTTATTTGATGTGACTTTGTCATTATACATTTCTTTGTTTATTTAATCATGGTGTCCTTTAGATTTTTGAAGATATTCATGATGACATCCTTGAAAGTTTGCTTATTATTTTTTAAAGATTTTATTTATTTATTTGAAAGAGTTACACAGAAAGAGGAGAGGCAGAGAGAGAGAGAGAAAAGGGAGAGAGAGAGAGAGAGAGAGAGAGAGAGAGAGAGGTCTTCCATCTGATGGTTCACTCCCCAGATGTCCACAATGGCTGGAGCTGAGCTGATCCAAAGCCAGGAGCCAGGAGCTTCTTCCGGGTCTCCCATGTGGGTGCAGGGGCCCAAGGACTTGGGCTATCTTCTACTGCTATCCCAGGCCACAGCAGAGAATTGGATTGGGAGAGAAGCAGCTGGGACTAGAACCGGTACCCATATGGGATGTTGGCACTTCAGGCCAGGGCTTTAACCTGCTGTGCCACAGCGCCGGCCCCCCTGAAAATCTTATTTTCTTTTTTTAGTATTGTTGATATTTTTAACGATATATTTATCTGAGAGGCAGAGTTATAGACAGAGAGAGGAAGAGACAGAGAGAGAAGTCTTCCACCTTCTGGTTCACTCCCCAAATGGCTGCAATGGTCAGAGCTGGGCCCATCTGAAGCCAGGAGCCAGGAACTTCTTCCAGATCTCCCATGTAGGTGCAGGGGCCCAAGGATATGGGTCATCTTCTGTTGCTTTCCCAGGCACATTTGCAGGGAGCTGGATCAAAAGTGGAGCAGCTGAGACTTGAACCTGTGCCCATATGGGATGCTGGCACCGCAGGTAGAGGCTCAACCCACTACACCATAGTGCCGGTCCCTGAAATTTTATTCATTTTACATCAGGAAATGTTAAATGAGTTCTTTGACTTAGAACTGATTGATTGGATATTTTTTCCACCAGTCCAGTGAGGTTAAATGAGTATAAAGACTAAGATGATTCCTAAGAAGGAAAATGGAAAAATAAATTGATTGTGACTAAGAAAGAAAAAAAATTGAAATACAATTGCTTGGGTACAGATGACTAAGGCAAAGGGGAAAAGCCAATTATCCTCTGAAGAAAGATAACAGGCAATATTTTTTTCTAAAAAAAATTATTTATTTATTTGAAAGTCAGAGTTACAGAGAGACAGAGGTAGAGAGAGGTCTTCCATCTGCTGGTTCACTCCCCAAATGGCTGAAAATTCTGGAGCTGGGCCAATCCAAAGCCAGGAGCCTGGAGCTTCTTCCAGATCTTCCACATGGGTGCAGGGACCCAAGGACTTGGGTCATCTTCCACTGCTTCCTGATGCCATAGCAGAGAGCTGGATTTGAAGTGGAGCAGCCAGGACTCAAACCGCTGTCCATACGGGATGCTGGCACTGTAGGTGGCAGCTTTACCCACTATGCCAAGTGCCAGTCCCAATAGGAAATAATTTTAAAAGCTTCTAGGTTTGCAAAATTATTGTGTATGAGTTTAATATCGTTAATCACTCCTTACACACCCATACTGATAAACTGTAAACTGTGCTTTCTATAGCAGTGACCCACACAAACTATCCCCTTTCTTACAAGTAAACACACAGTTTTATGTTGTTTTAAAAGGCTAAGAGGGTTGTTCACACCATTTGTACTCTGATTTCCAATTACATATGTTGCTTATGTTTCCATTGCATTATGTTTTCTTTGGGAAAATCTGGGTGCTATTCTGTATACAGAAATTTTTTTTTATTTAGTAAATATAAATTTCCAAAGTACAGTTTATGGATTACAATGGCTTCCCTCCCCCATAACTTCCCTCCCACTTGCACTCCTCCCATCTCCCGCTCCCTCTCCCATTCCATTCACATCAAGATTCATTTTCAATTATCTTTATATACAGAAGATCGATTCAGTATATATTAAGTAAAGATTTCATCAGTTTGCACCCACACAGAACATAAAGTGTAAAGTACTGTTTCAGTACTAGTTATAGCATTAATTCACATTGGACAACACATTAAGGACAGAGATCCCACATGAGGAGTAAGTACACAGTGACTCCTGTTGTTGACTTAACAATTTGACACTCTTGTTTATGGCATCAGTAATCACCCAAGGCTCTAGTCATGAGTTGCCAAGGCTATGGAAGCCTTTTGAGTTCGCTGACTTCGATCTTATTCAGACAAGGTCATAGCCAAAGTGAAGTTCTCTCCTCCCTTCAGAGAAAGGTACCTCCTTCTTTGATGGCCCCATTCTTTCTACTGGGATCTCACTCGCAGAGATCTTTCATTTCATTTAGGTTTTGTGTGTTTGTTTTTTTTTTTTTTTTTTTTTTTTTTGCCAGAGTGTCTTGGCTTTCCATGCCTAAAATACTCTCACGGGCTCTTCAGCCAGATCCAAATGCCTTAAGGGCTGATTCTGAGGCCAGAGTGCTATTCAGGACATCTGCCATTCCTTGAGTCTGCTGTGTCTCCTGCTTCCCATGTTGGATCATTCTCTCCCTTTTTTATTCTATCAGTTAGTATTCGCAGACACTAGTCTTGTTTGTGTGATCCCTTTGACTCTCAGACCTACCAGTGTGATCAGTTGTGAACTGAAATTGATCACTTGGACTAGTGAGATGGCATTGGTAGATGCCACCTTGATGGGATTGTATTGGAATCCCCTGGCACGTTTCTAACGGTATACTGAAATATTGAGACTTAACATATATAACATGTCTTGTGGTTTAGAAAAATAGAACAGTAGAAGGCTCACATTTTTATGTTTTAAGCACTTTGAGTTTTTTTTTTTTTTCTAATTACAGCTCCTAATTAGATATATATGATGGCCAGCGCCATGGCTTAACAGGCTAATCCTCCGCCTTGTGGCGCCGGCACACTGGGTTCTAGTCCTGGTTGGGGCGCCAGATTCTACCCCCTCTTCTTGGGCCCCTCCTCCAGGCCAGTTCTCTGCTATGGCCCGGGAAGACAGTGGAGGATGGCCCAAGTCCTTGGGCCCTGCACCTGCATGGGAGACCAGGAGAAGTACCTGGCTCCTGGCTTCGGATCAGCGCGATGCGCCGGCCACAGCGGCCATTGGAGGGTGAACCAACGGCAAAAAGGAAGACCTTTCTCTCTGTCTCTCTCTCTCTCTCTCTCACTATCCACTCTGCCTGTCAAAAAAAAAAAAAGATATATATGATATACTGTAATAATAGCTGAACAACAACAACTAGGAAAACCACCAGTTAGGACTACTCTGCTCCTATCATTTTATTGGAGTATAATCTAAATCCTTTCAAATACCAGATTTAAATAAGACAAATCATATTTCATGAGTATTTTTTAAAGATTTATTTATTTATTATTTGAAGAGCATAGTTACAGAGAGGCAGAGAGAGAGAGGCAGAGAGAGAGAGGCAGAGAGAGAGAGAGAGAGGTCTTCCATCCAATGGTTCACTCCCCAATTGGCCACAATGGCTGGAGCTGGGCTTATCTGAAGCCAGGAGCCAGGAGATTCTTTCGGGTCTCTCACACAGGTTCAGGGACCCAAGGACTTGGGCCATTTTCTACTGATTTTCCAGGCCACAGCTGAGAGCTGGATAGAAGGTAAGAGCAGCTGGGACTTGAACTGGGGCCCATATGGTATGCCAGCACTGCAGGTGGCGGTTTTACCTGCTACTCCACAGTGCTGGCCTCTTAATATGTTTCTATCACTGTCACATTTCTCATTCAACACAGTTGTAGGGACATTTTGAGTCATGATCCTCTTAACATTGTTGTTGTTGTTTTTTAAATATCCCTTGAGTTAGAAGCACTTTTCGAGTAAGGGGAAACTTATGGACTCTTTTATTATGTGTCTTTCCCAGACACTGGTAAGAAAAAGATAATGGTGAGAAAAGAAGGAGACTCAGTGCATATTTTTCTCAATTCTGATACTTTAATTCTATCACTCATCAATTTCTTTATTCATCAACATTTTTTGGCCATCTTTTATGTTTCAAGGACTGAGGGACTAGCAAGGAAATGCAATCATTATCTTTTTTTTAAAAGATTTATTTATTTGAGAGGTAGAGCAACACACACACACACACGGGGTAGTTGGGGAGAGAGAGACAAAGATGAGAGAGATCTTCCATCTGCTAGTTCACCACTGAAATGGCCACAACAGCTAGGGCTGGGCCAGGCAGAAGCCAGGAAGCAGGAACTCCATCGTCTATACCCTGGTATCCCACAAGGATGGCAGGATCCAGGTACTTAGGCCATGTTCTGTGCCTGCTCAGGCTCATTAGCAGGAGTGTTGAATCAGAAGCTGAGTTTTTGGGATTCATTGAACCAGCGCTCTGATACAGGATGCCAATATAGCAAGTTGAATTCACTGTGTCACAACACTGGCCCCAGGAATCATTGTTTTCAGGGAATGCCCAGTTAATATGGAAGAAAGCTAAGCAAGCCAATGTTACAATATGGGGTGATTAGTGCCATGAGGTGCAACAGAAGTACAGAACAGCCATACACCAATTCGGGCGGATGGGCAGACCAGAGTTAGGGGGAGAATTCTGGGGAAGTGTTTCTTCAAGTTGACACTGAGGAGTGAGTTGCTATCTAGTGAAATGCAGAGAAGTGATATTTAAGTTAGGAGCAATCACATGTGCATTGGCATGAGAATACTAAGCTCATTGAGGGTAATGTGAGTGCCTTTCCATGGCCAGAATTTATACGCTTATGGCAGGTGGCAGGTGACACTGGAGAGGAATTCAGCAACCAGGCAATGATTCCAAAGGTGAAACGAAGCAGCCTTTGTGTCTTATGCATGGAACAGCGTTAATAACCTTTTCTTGATTTTGTGAAATCTTCTCCAAAGCAATTGCCTGCTTTGAAAGTCATCCTAAGTCAAATCTGAGCAGCTTTGACTTTTCCTGATTAATAATCAGTTCTCCATTTCACTTTGTAATGTGTAGGCTAGATCCAAGTTTCCGAACCACTTCTTTAAGTTGATAAGCCAAATACAATTCCTTTTCTTCAGTCTTAAATACCAGTGAGAGCTATTGTGAGTTGATGAACTCCTGTTATTTGTGAAATTACCTCTATTGTTGCAGTCTGACAAATTACTAACAGATACACATCACAAAGCTGCTGGGCACCTCAGCCCATTTAACTGCTTTTGTTGGCATTTGATTCCTCCCCTCCACCCCATGATTACTGTCATTTAAATTTTTTTAGTTCCGTGTTAAATCACCATCTAATTATGCATCATCACAGCCGCTCATAACAGTTAAATATGTCTCACTCCTAAATTCTAAAAGCAACTCTGTTGAGTCAGGCTCACAATGAGATTGTTTCACTTTTCTTGACCTTGCTTTACCCTCTCTGGGTGTTTGAAATTTTTCAGTTCCATGATTATGGTGGGAATCTGCTGAAAGAAAGCAGTGTGCTTCGGGAAGGTTTATTGGTCACTTGGGTAAGGTGAAGAATAAGGAGCAAAGCAGAAAATCATCTCTCAGTTGTTCCATTGCCAAATTCAGATAGCTTGGCTTGTTTTCTAGTTTCTAATGCACTTTTCTAATTAAAAAGCCATTGACAACTGATGGGAACCTGGAAGTTGAGTCTTGAATTTTTAGCCAAATATGATCAGGTGGGTCAAAATACTTAGGATAATGAGAAGTAAATTAATCTCTCTTTACCCACGTGTTAATGAGCATAATCCCACTTTCCTATTTCATAGGTGTGTGGGAGGATAAAATGTTCTAAATCATTCCCCAGTCCTCATTTACTAGTGGTAGATAGGCTGACATAATTTTTGTGGAATGTTGCCTTTTCTTTAGATGTGGTCACAATTAAAGTCTTAGAAATTGCTCTATTGCTACTAACTGAAAAATTTTAGGTAGTAAATTGTGTGAGTTACCAGAAAGCCTTGGTTTTTATTTTGGAGAATTCCCTTTGGGAATCCAAATTGAGTTGGGCATGCTGGAGAAACATTGCTTCGTGTTCCCAGTGTACTCTAATTTATATATTTTTATTTTGATGCCTCAATAAAATATTGATTAATTTCACTAGGTTCATTTATAATACTAATCTCTTCTGGGATTGTCATCTGCTCCCATTTATCAGCATTAGTGAGGGAAATTGATACATTTTTATTTTTGTTGAATAAAGAACCAGCTGCTTTAACAGATATTTCATAAATTTAGAAGATGTCCTGAACATCATCAGTGAACAAACATCTACATGGTCCTACTTATGCAACAACTGACATTAAGTACTTTGTTTACTTGACCATTCAATTGCTTGGAATAAATTCAGAGTTTTCAATTCCACAAATTAATGATCAATACATAATGACAGATAACAAAGGCACATCTCTTTTCCTGTTTGTGTTTTATCTTGGAAACTACTTTTTTAAAGATGTACTTATTTATTCATTTGAAAGTCAGATTTACACAGAGAAAGGAGAGGCAGAGAGAGAGAGAGAGGTCTTCCATCCGATGGTTCACTCCCCAATTGGCCACAACAGCCAGAGCTGTGCCGATCCGAAGCCAGGAGTCATGAGCTTCCTCCAGGTCTCCCACGCAGGCGCAGGGGCTCAAGGACTTGGGCCATCTTCCATTGCTTTTCCAGGCCACAGATGAGAGCTGGATCGGAAGTGGAGCAGCCGGGACTAGAACTGGTACCCAAATGGGATGCCGGTGCCCCAGGCCAGGACGTCAACCTGCTGCGCCACAGCACTGGCCCCTTGGAAGCCATTATTTAAAAATGGAAGGTCATAATGTGTTGGTACTTCTACAGACTTACTATATGAAGAATCTTCAAAAAGTTCAAGGAAATGTGCATTATGGAAAAAACAACATGGATTTCATTTTTTTGCACCAAAAATAAACATTTTTAATACAGTTTTCTGCAAACTTTTTGAAGTTTCCTCACACAACCTATCAATGATAGGTAATTGCAGATGAAGAATTGGAGACTCAGAGACTCATACAACTAGAAACTGCAGTCATAAGGGTTTTCTGACTTCTAAACCTATGTTGACTTCATCCACATCTACTTCATCAGCCAGGCATGGTTCCATTATTTAGTGAATGTGTATTCTTTCATAATTCTATAATATGGTTCAAGGGACTTGAGAGAATTCTTAATAGCCTCAGAGTATTAACCTTGATTAGAAAAAGAAAGAACTGGTACTCATACAAAGGTGATAGATGAAGAGAATTTTAGATGTCATGTATCCCTAGGAAGGCAGCATCCAGTCAGAACACAATAGGGTTTTGAGTCACTTTTCTGTGAAGGAAAAACAATCCAAGATGTTCAGGTGAGGAAGACCACGTATTCTCAGACAATCTTCTGTGTTCTAGAATGAGTTGTTAGGGATTTGAAAACCGCTCCTGTTATCTATAGAACATCTTTTCACTTTGCTAAGAATTCACAGTGCTAAAGGCTAATCACTGCTTTTCGTGCTCAGTTCTTCCAAATTACCTTCCGTACTGAAGCAGTAACTATACTGCAAGGTGGGGGATAAGCATGTGGCTTACAAGTTAATTTCAGAAACACCACTGTTTTATTCCCAGTTAGCTTCACACAGACATTTTACTTTATTTAAGCAGTCATGAGTGTTTTGCTTTATAATAAAGGAAATATTCACTCTATATTCTTCAAATCATCCATCATTCCACGCAACTATCCATCTATTCTTTCATTTGCTCATTAATTCAGTTAGTCATTACTCATTATTCAACTCTTAAGTCCCTTTTGGTTACTGTTTTTACACTTTTTTTGAAATACAGAAGTACCAATAAATTTTTAAAAACCTATGTATTTAAAAAACTCATATTTTCCAAGGGTATACAGTTCTTTAATTGAAATAATAAGTAAGATACTACAGGAAATTTTTTTTTGTTTGGCAATCTTTTTGTTCTGCTTTTAACTGATACATAAAATTATGCATATTTATAGGGTACTATGCAGTATTTTGATAAATGGATACACTGTATAATGTTCAAATCAGGGTATACGTATCTAAACATAAGGAGACTTTCAAGTTAATGGAAAACAGAATTAACAGGTAAGTTTGCTTTTGTGCAAAAAAAGTGAAATCCATGCATAGCTTTTTCATAATACATACTTTCCATGAACTGTGGAGATGCTTTCAATATGTGGATTTCTGTAGTTTTAAATAGGATAGATTTAATGGATAAGGTGGCATATGGATAAAGATTTAAAAAAGAGTGAGGTAGCCAAGCAGATATCTGGAGTGTGTGAGGTCACTAAAGCTGGACTGAAGAATGAGGGAAAAATAAGAGAGGAAGAAATTATACAAATAATGAGGAGGAAAGTCATAGCATATGGGGCCTTGTGGGATTCTGGTTCCCTGTGAGATAGAGAACCACTGGAAATGCTGAGGAGAGTAATGACACAATCTGACTTCTGTGTTAATGAGGGATGGGTTGAAAAGATATTGTAGAAGGAAATCCAGTTAGGGGATATTGTTAGAGGTTAGAGATGGTGGTGGCTCGAATGTGTGTTCTAGTGAAGAGAGTAACAAGTAGGGAAGTTTGAGAGTGGAGATAGCTGAATTTCCTAACTGATTAGAAATGAGATGTGGATTTAAACTAGAGGAGTCAAAGATCATTTCTTATCAATTCGAACAAGGAGGGCTGGGTGGATTGGCTGGGGATGGATGATCAAATGTTTGGTTTTCAGTATCTTACATGTAAGGTATCTATTAAAAGTCCAGCTGGAAACTTGAACTAGTTAGAAATACAAATCTGGAGTTCGGAAGAGAGGTCTGGTCTGAAGATGTAAATTTTTTTTTTTTTTTTTTTGACAGGCAGAGTGGATAGTGAGAGAGAGAGAGAGACAGAGAGAAAGGTCTTCCTTTTTGCCGTTGGTTCACCCTCCATTGGCCGCTGATCCGGAGCCAGGAGCCAGGTACTTCTCCTGGTCTCCCACGCGGGTGCAGGGCCCAAGCACTTGGGCCATCCTCCACTGCCTTCCCGGGCCATAACAGAGAGCTAGCCTGGAAGAGGGGCAACCGGGATAGAATCCGGTGCCCCGATCGGGACTAGAACCCGGTGTGCCAGCGCCGCAAGGCGGAGGATTAGCCTGTTAAGCCACGGCGCAGGCCTAAAGATGTAAATTTTTAAGTCATTGGCATATAGTGGGTACTTTTAGATCAGATGATATTATCTAAGGAATGAGTATAGATGGCCCAAAATTGTGAGGTTGGGCAGGAGAGATAGAGCTGGCAAAGAATATGAGCAGCAACAATAACAAATGGTGTTGATAAGGCCAAGCAAGCTAGGGACTGAGGCAGATTGTAGGAGTCATTGATAATCCTTAAAAGAGCAATACGGTACAAGTTTAGTGATTATGAGAGAATTTTGTTTTAAAGTTAAATTGAGAAAATTATGGGTTAGGATAAAGAGAATGTATCAGTGTGTAACTTTAGAAAATAATGCTATATTAAGCCAAGTGTTTAGAAAATTAAACAATAAAACAGAATAATACATAGTAATTATGCTGAAATTATCTTAAATTTTTTCTTATTTAATTTTACTTGAAAGGCAGAAAGAGGGGGAGAGAGAGAGAGAGAGAGAGAGAGAGAGAAATCTATCTGCTGGTTGACTCCCCAAATGCTTGCAATGGCCAGGGCTTAGTCAGGCTTATGCCAGGAGCCTGGAACTCAATCCAGGTCTCCCACATAGGTGGCAGGAACCCAAGTACTTCAGCCATCATCTGCTGCCTCCAGGGTATACATTAGCAGGAAGCTAATATCAGAAGTGGAGCTGGGACTCAAACTCAGGCTCTCTGATAAGGGATGCATGCATCCCAAGTAGTGTCTTAGGTGTTGTGCCAAATGCCTGTCCCCGCAATTTATTTTATTGTTTCCAATTCTTTAAATAAAAGGAATAATTCTATCATTTGCCAAACTATATTTAAATGTGTACTTTGAAACTGGTCTACTTTTGGTCCTATTCAGCCCATTACCCTACCTGTACATATTTTTGCATATATTCTTAGTGTTTATTCTTGCTGATATTAGCAAATATAAGTGTACATTCTTATATATTTAATTTCTAACTGAATGGGTCATACTGGAAATTTGTAAACTCTCTACTTTCTTTACTAAAGTATATAACCTGGTGATCTTTCTACATTAGAATAAAGAGAGCTTTCTCATTGTGTGTGTGTGTGTGTCTAAACAGTGTTAAACAGTGTTTCTTTGAGTAGGTAACATAATGATTCATTTAAACAGTTTTCTTTGGAAGGACATTTGGGATATTTTCCTAACTTTTGAAATTAGATAATGCTAAAGCCTTAAACATTTTCTATATTCAATATGTATTAGTTAAGTTCCAAGTTTGCCTGGTCAAACTTTTTTTTTGTTTTGTTTTGTTTTTATAATGATCTTTATTTTTTCAAAGCTAATAAGTATATTACAGGAAACTTAAAAACACAAGAAGCAAAGATAAAGTTATCCAAAATCACAAGCAGTTGAATTCAATATGTCCTTCTGGGTCTTGTGCATGCACACATAACATCCACTTTTATGCAACTGAGAGCATATGGAATGTATGGATCATGATTTTTTCACACTTCATGAATATTTACTAATTTAAAATCCCAAAGTTGTAAGAATATTTTGATAACCAAGAATATACTACAGCAACTCAATCTGTTAGGAAAAAATGTAAGTCTGATTTTCTTGCGGACAAAAATTTTGTAACAGACAAAAATAGCAACAGGCCTCTAAATACAAGTTTTGGCTGAGTTACAATTAAGACACTGTGTTCCTTTACTGCCTGATGTAAAGTGACACAGCACTGGTGCATATTAAGTGTATTGTTCCTAAGAGAATTCATGATCAGATTGGTATTATCCAAATATTAGCAAGAAGACATGTTTGCATTCACTTACTAATGTACTCCTAGAGCACAGCCAAAAGAAATGCACATACACCAATGGTTATCATCAAAATGTAAATACGACCTCTGGATACACCTCTCCATTTGTACTTCCTTCTGCCCCTCTCCTGCCTAGCTCAGTGAAGAAGTTCTGATACACAATACTCAGGTGGTTTTAAGATTCCAGGTCCAAGATGCATCTTTTCTATCAATTGTAACAAAAAGATACATACAAAATGGCTAATTCACCAGCTCTACTTTTTATCATGCATTGCCACCCCAGGTCATTTATAAAGTGCAGATGTTATAAAGAATGTACTTTGTCCACAATAAGCATGGGTACTTTACCAAAAAATGCACATATACACCTACTAATCTAACACCATCTTCTAGATATGGAGATACTAGTAATGAGCCCTTCCCTTCACTCTCCCCTTCCAACATTCCAGTGATTAAGCCCAGGATTGTGACATCTCCTTCCAACATGTTGGCTAGCAAGGGTCACCCCCAGAAGATAGTCCTTCCTAAAATCTACCAAAAGGGTTGTTTATGTAGGGACTATTTTACTACCTCTACTTTTCACATATGTTGGGCATAAGGACTTATTTATCTTTAACACACTGCATTTTAACTAAAATGTATGTACAGAACAATGGGTAGACAATCTGAACAATCTAACAGAAAGGTAACCCTTTTATGAATACTTCCTCAGGACTACCTCCTCCCTGCCTACCATACAGTGACATCAGCATTCTCTCCAAGACATTTTAATGCCATTCCCAAAATGCAACCCCTCCTATGAATAACAAAAATGACTTAAACAATTACACAGTAACTGGTTACATCAGAAAGCATCTGCTAAATAGGAACATCATGTAGGTCTAGAGAAGCCTTCATTTCTTCCAACTCCTTCTCTTTTACCACCAACAGGAAGATGTGGGTACACATGTCACTCTGAAGTGGTGTTACAATTTCACTTCCAAAAGTCCTTTTCAGGAGACAGTGTTTTTATGAATTTTAACACAAAATTTACAAAATGTGTTAGTTTACTAACTCTACTTTTATTATCCAACAATAACCTCTTTAATATCTAGAGACTAGGGAGCTGGTGCTGTGGAGTAGTGGGTAAAAGCCACCGTCTGCAGAGCCAGCATCCCATGTGGGCACCTGTTCATATCCTGGCTGCTCCATTTCCTACCCAGCTCTCTGCTATGGTCTGGGAAAGCAGTAGAATATGGCCCCAAGCCCTTGGGGCCCTGCACCCACATGGGAGACCCAGAAGAGGCTCCTGGCTTCTGGCTTTGGATCCGCACAGCTCCAGCTGTTTGCGGCCAATTGGGGAGTGAACCAGTGTATGGAAGACCTTCTCTCTCATGTAACTCTGACTTTCCAATAAATAAATAAATCTTTAAAAAAATATGTAGAGGGGCCGACGCTGTGGTGCAGCGGGTTAATGCCCTGCCCTGAAGCGCCGGCATCCTATATGGGTGCAGGTTCTAGTCCTGTCTGCTCCTCCTCCGATCCAGCTCTCTGCTATGGCCTGGGATAGCAGTAGAGGATGGCCCTAGTCCTGGGCCCCTGCACCCACGTGGGAGACCTGGAAGAAGTTCCTGGCTCCTGGCTTTGGATAGGTGCAGCTCCGGCCGTTAAGGCCAATTGGGGAGTGAACCAGTGGATGGAAGACCTCTTTCTCTCTCCCTCTCCTATCTCTGTGTAACTCTTTCAAATAAATAAATAAATCTTAAAAAAAAGAAAAAATATAGAGACTAGACATTGTAAAATTAGCATCCTTTGTCTAGTATATACACAATATATACATTATGGCAAAGTTAAATGAAATGCATATAAGATATAGGAAAATAGGTAAGCTCAAATTTTCTAACACATGCTAACAAAAACGCATTTTGTAATTTCTTCCCTCCTACCTCCCTCAACCCAAATGAACAAAGTACAACCGAGTATACTCTTCACAAAAGTGGCTTAACAATTCCATTTCCAAACACAACGTTTCCTACCACTTTTTAAAAGCTATTTACAAAAGTGGTAATCCACTGCTCCTACTTTTAAATAAACCAGGCACTTATAAATGTCTAGAAAGACTAGATATTTCATACGAGGGTCTTCAGAAAGTTCTTGGAAAATACATATTACAAGAAACCCATAAGGGTTTCAATTTTTTGCACCGAAATAAACATCTTTTATTTCATTTTCCATGAACTTTCTGGAGTACCCTCATATAAGGACTTGCCCACTAAGGACACAGCACTGGCAAACAAAATTGTACACAGGTAACAATGGTTATGCTCTGAGGTATCTTGTAAATATGACCATTTTGGTCTTAAACCATTCCCTCCTCACTTCCCTCTCTGCTTGTGATCCAATGGACAAGTATAAGCATATGTAATACTTAGCGAGGGCTTAACAAAAACTTACATCCAAAAGTCACAGAGGACAAGCTTTCCTATGAATTTCAACACAAAGTATATAAAATATGGTAATTTTACTACTTTGTCATACACTGGTAACCTCTTCAACATCTAGAACTACTAGATGTTACAAAATTGGGACTCATTTGTCCATTATATAACTATATACACCATAAGACAAAATGCACAAAACATACAGAAAAATGTTTGAAAACATTCCAAGTGGATACACCAGTATTTTACCTTTTACGGTTCCTCCGTTCCCACCTCTTCCCAAACCACTGAACAAGCGCTAGCTGTACTATGCTGCTCCCACAGGTGGCTAACAATTCCATTCCCCAGAGAATATTGCATATGAGTTTTACCAAAAAGGTACTTACAAGGCGATTTCACTATTTCTACATGTAACCTAGGTCAGGCACTTCTAAACATCCAGATTAGACCAGATGTCACAAGTAAGGACACGCTGGCCACTATGTGCACAGCAGTTCTAAACAGCACACAAGTCACAACAGCTATAATTTCAAAGTGTATTCAAAATGTGAACATTCTGGCCCAGAACCTTTCCCTTCTCTACCAACTCCGCAGCTAGAATGCTCCAATTTTCAGCAGAAAATCTTTCCAAGGAACCCTAACATGAAATGTACCAAATAAACTATTTTTGTCATACACTGGCAATCTCTTTAATATCTATAAGGACTAGATGTTGCAAGTTAGGACTCACTTGTTCTTTATATACACTGCATACAGAGCAAAGTAAAGCAAAACGCACAAACGCAGGGGACAATGGTCAGTCTTGCCTCCCCAGAGGCACACTGGCTGGCATGGCGCTCTTTGTACTTCCTCTCTCCTCCTCCCCAAAACCAGTGCCCAAACACAACAGGAGGGAGTCTGGCCACCCCCAAAAATCATTTCATTTAAATTTTAACAAAATAGGGTACTTTTTTTTTGACAGGCAGAGTTAGAGAGACAGAGAGAAAGGTCTTCCTTCCGTTGGTGCACCCCCCAAATGGCCGCTACGGCCTCCTTCGATTTTTCAAAACCACCGGGCACTCACCACACGTGTGATTTCTCTAGCTCCATCCTACGTGGGCAACCTCTTTACATCTAGAACGCCCAGCTGTAGCCAAGGCGGTTTTTTAAAGGTTGAGGGGAAAGCTGAGAGCAGCTCTTTCATATTATATGCACAGGCCTTCTGTAAATGGCCAGCAAATCTGCCTGAGAGTGGTGGGCCCCTCAGGTTGGCCGTTCTGTCAGCAAACACCACTGTCCGCCAGAGCGGAGGCCGCCCGCGCACCTGCGCCCACCGCTCCTCCACCCGTCGTCCCTCGGGGCTGCACTCACTTCCGGTCGCTGAGGCCTCTGTCAGTCGGTCAGTCGGTCGGTCAGTCGTCTTCCGGCCAAGGTGAGGTGATGGCTAGCTGGGACACAGCAGTCCCCTCACGCCCCTGGTCCGCGCGGCCCCAAGGCCTGAAGACACGGCGGGACTTGCGTCCGTAGACCACGACTTCTCTGGGCCCTCGGGCGCCCCATGGCCTCCGCGGCGTTCCTGTGGCCCCGCCACACCCGCGCCGCTGGAAGTCGCAGTGTCCCTGGCTACCCGGTGAGGGAGCTTGGCACGGGCTTGACGGGGTCGGGCCCGGAGCCCCAGCTGCCAACGAGGACCGGGCTCTGAGAGGCGACCGCCGCCATTAAATCACAGGGGAGGCCGGGCGCGCTTCGCCGCCGCTTCAAGGCCTGGGCGGAGGAGGGTGGAGCAGCCGCACGAGGGCTCTGGGTGTAGTCAGACTTTGTGTAAATTTTATAGGTGCTGTCAAATTTCCCTCCTTAGGGATTGCATTGTTTTGCATTCCAAGCACGTCTTACCTTAAAACCTTACAAACAATTTTAAATCTTCTCTAATATGGGTGAAAAAGTACATCTTTTATGGTTGAAGTTGAGTACATTAGTAGATGTTTAAGGATCATTCGTATGTTTTCCTCCTGAGGCCCTTCTGATCATATCCTTTACTCATTTTTCAATCGAATTTTTAATGATTCTGTCCTAGATTTTTGGAACCTTTTTATGTATGAGGGAGATGACCCTTTGTCTGTGGTATAGGTGTAAATATATGTTTTTGTCACTTATCTTTTAGCTTAGATTTTTTTTTTCACCAGGCAGAAGTTTGTTTCAATGCAGTTATGCAGTTGAACTTAAATTTTACAGCTTGTAGATTTTAAGCCACAGAAAGGTCTTCCCCATTCCAAGATCATGAAAAGATTTGATATGTTTTTCCCTAGTACACTTTTGATTCATTAGAGTTTGCCCTGGCATGTGGTATGAAAACAGTCTTTTTCCAGATGGCTACCCAGAGGTCTCAACTCCATTTATTATAAAGTTCATCTTAGCTGTGATTTAAGATTCTACCTTTTTCATATATTAAATTCCCCAGATATTCCAGTCTATATTTAGACTTTATTCTATTCTATTATCTTATCCACATAATTTTCTACTACTATCCCATGGCTGAAGTAAGCTTACATTTGTAGCCCATTCTCATTATTTCCCTCTCAGAGTTTTCATGGCTATCTACCATAATTTGAATACTTCTGGGATCATTTGGTGTGCTAGTTTTTATAACGAAGATATTTAAAAATTGCTTTTAGTTGCTCATTTATTCCATCTGTACTCAATGAGCACCTGTTATATGCTTAGCAATTTTTTATGGACGTGAGAAAAACCAGTGACCAGAACAAACTTCTGCTTTCTGGTAGCATTGTAACCACATACCTTAATTCTAAGTCTTTTAAGAAAAAAATTTATTTGGTCATTTTTCCCATCATCTGAGACTGAGTTAAAGCAGAATGCCAACTTTGCCATCTCAATGTTGCATAAATAAAAGTGTTAAAAATCATGTGCAGCAACATCTATAATGAATCATTTTTGATCCAGAATGGTAAAGACCAAAAAGATAGGAAGAAAAGAATAAAGTGCTAGAGAAAAATGAGATACCCAAGAGAGATCTTGTTCTTCCACTTACCTTAGTTGAAACTGTGTATTTAGGATCAGAAATTTATAGTACAGTGACCAGAGGAACATTTCAGCGGCTGACAAGACTAAGAAATGATTGTTCCTGCACTATATCAAGCATTAAAAATTGAACTCCCAAACTCTTAACAAAATTATAATGATAATTTTTGTTAAAATACAAGATATATTGTCAAATCCCAGAAACTGTGATGTGATATTCAGCCTCAGCTTTAACAGAGTATGGCTTTTCACATTTAAGCACTTAGGATTCTGAGATCCTTTATCATCAACTGTATTTTTTTTTTTTTTCCAAAGAAATAAGCCAAAAGATGGGACTAATAGAGATGTTGTATTTGCATGTCAGGAGCATGACAATCCTTTCATCAGAAGTTTCCCCAGTCCCAAATGCACTGTCTGGTGTGTGGAACTAATATGGAGAATTTAACCAGACTTTGTCCTTTGCATTTTAAGATCATTCCTTTTTCCTTTAGCAACCACCACACAACATGCATTAGTTATTCTAGGCCCTGGAGTTTCAAAAACAACTTATGTCAAGGACATGATTAAAAGCAAACTTATTTAGGCTGGCGCCGCGGCTTACTAGGCTAATCCTCCACCTGCGGCGCCAACACACCAGGTTCTAGTCTTGGTCGGGGCGCCAGATTCTGTCCCAGTTGCCCCTCGTCCAGGCCAGCTCTCTGCTGTGGCCCCAGGAGGGCAGTGGAGGATGGCCCAAATGCTTGGGCCCTGCACCCACATGGGAGACCAGGAGAAACACTTAGCTCCTGGCTTCGGATCAACGCGGTGCACTGGCTGCAGTGCGCTGGCCGCAGTGGCCATTGGGGGGTGAATCCTGCATAGAATGCAAGGGCAAAAGGAAGACCTTTCTCTCTGTCTTTCTCTCTCACTGTCTACTCTGCCTGTCAAAAAAAAACAAAAAAACAAAACAAAAAAAAACCAACCAAAAAAAACCAAACTTATTTAGCAGGTTGTAACAGACACTTAACACTGATATACAAGATACCTTTCTGTAGGCCTTTAGTCATACCACTGCTTTTGCCTGGAATCTCCTTTTCCCTTTCACTTGCCACATTTTTCAAATTCTCAATACTGCACTCTTTCTGAACTAGCTCCGTATTTTGACTGTTTTCATTAGAAAGAAATGGTGCATTTTTGAGAGGATGGACAATCTAAATATCCTGTGTTGAGCAATACAGAATGTATAGAAGTACCAAAGCATCACACTGTACCCCATAAAGATGCAAAATTTTCTGTCAATTAGAAGAACACATTATTAGTTATTCATAGTATGATGGCTGCCTCATGGTGTGTGTACTAATATGTTTCCTCTCAATTTTAGCATCCGCTAGAATCGCCTGGAAGGGTCACAACACCACACCAAGGATTGGTGAGTTTTACCTTATCTCTGACTGCTAGTTGAGAAGGTGGGGAATGAGATTTAAGAATTTTATTGCCTGACAAATTCCCAAGTGACGCTAATGCTACTATCCTGGGACTACTCTTTGAAGACACTGAAACGGCAGTGGTTTTACTTTTTGTTTTTCCACTTGTCTGTGAGTTTATTGGAAGCAAATAAAATTCAGGGGCATATCAATTTCTGGAAAATAGAAAAGTACCAGGTACATAGTAGATGCTTAATAAACAGTTGTTGGCTAAATGAGAGGAGTTTTAAAGCACAACAAACTTTAATCAATAGTACCATTTTTATAGCTTTTTCTCTAGTGAGTTTATTTTTCACCTGGTAGTTGCCAGTTATTTTCTGGGAAGCTACAGTTTCAAAGGTAATTGATGATTTTCATGTAAAATTTGGTGTACCCATGCAGAAAATTTGGATTATTTATTTTATTAATCTCTAGTTAACGTCAAATATAATTTTAAATTTAATGCTTAATTTATAGAAAATAGGAATAATTTCTTTCTTAAAAGATTTATTTATTTATTTATTTATTTATTTATTTATTTGAAAGCGTTACACAGAGAGAAGTAGAGGCAGAGAGAGAGAGAGGGGTCTTCCATCCACTGGTTTAATTCCCAGTTGCCCGCAATGGCCAGAGCTGTGCCGATCTGAAACCAGGGGCCAGGAGCTTCCTCTGGGTTTTCCCATGCGGGTGCAGGGGGCCCAAGGACTTGGGCCATCTTCTACTGCTTTCCCAGGCCACTGCAGAGAGCTGGATCAGAAGTGGAGCAGCTGGGACTCAAACTGGTGCCCATATGGGATGCCGGTACTGTAGGCAGTGGCTTTATCCACTATACCACAGTGCCGGCCCCAGGAATAAATTCTTTCTAGTGTGTTGAGCATTTACTTTTAAAATACTCCATAGAGATTTTAGATAATAACAATTATCAGTTTTTCCATTACCTTGAGCTGAATTCATGTGTAATCCTGCATAGAATGCATGTGCAGTGGCTTCCCCTAATCATTAAACATGAAGCTTTGTTCCATGGGTCAAACATCTAGGTATAGAGTCCCTTAAGGAGAAATAACAAAGGAAAACTCATAGATACTTCAAGTTGACAAATAGTATCAGTTTTCTTACTTGCCAAGAATCCCACTTCTAAAAGTAAAATCCCTATGAATCTACAGAAAACAAAACCTCTAATATAGTTTTAAAAAAAATTAAGGAAGGGGTAGGCTGAAGGAGGGGAAGACTCAACAGAGTGGTGAAACGAGCGCATGGCACAGTATGCAATTTTCTCTCATCTCAAAGCAGCGCAGTACTCCCCTATCAGTTTGCAGAGCAATGAGGTCGAGGTCTCCACTTTCTTTCCTTGGTAACACTTATCTTACCCCAACCCCAGACAGTCTTTAAAGGAACAGCAGGCTTTGCTGGGTTGGAACTTTCTTTATGTGGCAGGCAGGTTACTCTAAATGCTCCCCTTGCCATGAGGAACTGAAAACAAATGAATAAATGAACAAAAATCTGACCCATTAACTACTGAATCAAAATGCAACTTGGAACATACTATGCCAGAAGCAAATATTTTAAACTATCTAAGGCAAAGGTTAAAAATGCTGATAATAATGTAGAGATTGAACTTTGGTGCACATTTCTATTTTCTGCTTTAAAGATTGTCTTATTCTCTGCCCAAATAGTTGTTGACTTGGGAGCTGATGAAAGGTCGGAGATAAAATAAACTTTTGTCTGTAACCTTACCGTTTGTCTGTGCTCATTAAAATGATAAAATTGAATGAGGTAATTTTTATTCTGTTCTTTTCTTTTTAACCTGTTGCTCTATTTTTGATTGCTTTCTTCTTTACCCTACTTTCCCTGGATGCTTTGTTATTACTATCTAATTGTTATACAGTGTTTTCAGATGTAAAATTCTCTCTTACATTTATTTTCTGCCTTTTAATTTTTAATGCTCTCCCCACCACTACTTATATTTTTCTTTTCCATGGATTTGATCTGCTTGGCAGTTAGCCTTGTCTACATTATTTTATCCCATTCACATAAATATTGTCAAGGCACTCACCTCTATTTTACCCCAGAAGAAGAACTAGTAGATGAAGAATATGCCACACCATTTCTTTCTTTCAACAGAGAGCTACTCCCCATGAAATGTCTCCTTTGTAAATTTGTTGGTATCTCCTTTTGATAATCTAGTCTTTGCTATTTAAAAAGCTGTGCCATCCTCTTTCATAGATTTGCTCTACTTTATAATATATACCTTAATCCTATAATTTTACCTTCCATAGAAAAGGAAAATATTGTAAGGAGTGGAAAAAGATCAAAAGAAAGGGAAAACTCCTACCATTTCATATGTTGTGTTGATGTTCTTTCTTTAGGACAATTGTGTTTGATTTAAATTTTTATATAAATGACTTACTTCTATGTTAATATGATGTCTGGCATTCATGGACTTAAACATGTTGCTAACACTGAAATATATATCCTAAAATATAAAAATATTTTAAATGTCTATGTATATTTCTGAAGATTTATTTGTTTATTTGAAAGAGTTACAGAGAGATTTTCCATCTGCTAGTTCACTCCCCAAATGGCCACAACCAGGAGCCTGGAGCATCTTCTGGGTCTCCCACTTGGGATATAGGGGCCCAAAATACTTGGGCCATCTTCTGATGCTTTCTTAGGTGCATTAGCAGGGAGCTGGATCAGAAGTGGAACAGCTGGAACTCAAACTGAAGCCCATATGGGATGCTGGCATCACAGGCGGCAGCTTAACCTGCCATGCCACAACACTGGCCCCTTAAATATATTTTTTAAAATACTGATATGGTCTTAACTTTATGAGATATGTTCTTAATTGTATTATTTGCAAATTCTGATCAGTGAAATTTTCTAGTCTAGTTTTAACAACCTAACTTTCATATTTGGCATAAGTCACTATCTTTTAGAGCTTATGCCTTTCTAGGGTTCATTCAAAAAGATCTTTATATTAATTTTTATTGAGACTTCTCTAGCAGGCAGGAAAGGGTAGTATTGCTGGCTTGAAAGACTTTAGCCTAGTTTAAGGACTAGAACAAAAAGTTTCTTTTTAGTGCAATTGTTCTCAACTCTGTGCTTGGAATCATGAGGAGAGGTTTTTAAAAAACCACAGGTGCTGAGCCCCAGATTCCTTTTTTTTTTTTTTTTTTGGACAGGCAAAGTGGATATAGAGAGAGAGACAGAGAGAAAGGTCTTCCTTTTGCCGTTGGTTCACCCTCCAATGGCCGCTGCGGCCGGCGCATCGCGCTGATCCGAAGCCAGGAGCCAGGTGCTTCTCCTGGTCTCCCATGCGGGTGCAGGGCCCAAGGACTTGGGCCATCCTCCACTGCCTTCCCGGGGCATAGCAGAGAGCTGGTCTGGAAGAGGGGCAACCGGGATAGAATCCGGCGCCCCAACCGGGACTAGAACCCTGTGTGCCGGTGCTGCAAGGCGGAGGATTAGCCTGTTAAGCCACGGCGCCGGCCCCAGATTCCATTTTAAGTGGCTGGGAGGAGGTCAGGGAGGGCCAGACATGCATATATTACAAAACTTGCCTGAGTTGATTGTAATGTGCAGTCATAGTTGCAAACCCTTGATTTATAATCAGACAAACTGTTGGTAACAAAGATTATCTTAAAGAATCCAGGCAAGCTATAACTTCTTATGCATCTTTTTTGGTCTTTCCCGTGGAGTTCTAAAAATGTTTTAAACTCGGCCCACAATGATTAAGGTTGCCTTTTCTTTTTAAAGCTATTTTGTAGTTGAGAATGAATGTAAATGTCAAAATTACTGAAGAATATCAGGGTGAGAGGACTGAAGGGTGGGAAAGCAGAGAGCATATTTTACAATGTGGAGCAATGAAAGAGAGCACGTGTGTTTTTGTTTCGAAATCTGGCAAAGTGTACCACTAATCTAGTTATATCCATCATGTCAACCTCGTTTACAAACTTACTGTGTCTGCCTATAGAGATGTGACATTAAGTAGCCCATATACCGTGTTATTTATTTGTTTATAGGTTAATTGTTCAGAATATTGATCTCTTGGGCCCATTTTCCCCTTCTTTCTCAAATACCCTTTCAAATCAACAAACATAAAATAGGACAGATTCTTCCACACAAGGGACTCTTAAATGATGTTGAGTCTTTCTACTTGATACCTTTTAAAAAAATCACTCTTGCAAGGGAGCATAATCCAGTGTAAATATTGTTACCACTCCAGAATTTACTGCACAGTTTCAGAGCCCAATTTTTGGAAGGATTCAAGAAACTAATTAGAAACACCAAGTGTTTTTGCCCACTTAATTTTTTTTTTGTTAGCTTAGAAATGAATATATGCACATACACATGCATTGTATGTATATATTCATTTAAGTTGTAATGTACTTCTTTAAATTTAAATTAAGAATTATTTAGTGATGAATTAGTAAATTAAATAAGAGCTGTTATGATAATATAAATTTGCCTGAAAGAAATACAAGAAGTAAAAGCCAAGGGGCTTGTGTTGTGGTATAGTGGGTAAAGCTGCTGCCTGTGATGCCGGCATCCCATGTGGGCGCCAGTTCATCTATCTGCTAATGCACCTGGAAAAGCAGCAGAAGATGGCCCAAGTGCTTGGGCCCCTGCACCCACTTGGGAGATTAGAATCTCCTGACTCCTGGCTTTGGCCTGGCCCAACCCCAGCTCTTATGGTCATTTGGGGACTGAACAAGCAGATGGAAGAACTCTATCTCTTCCTCTCTGTGTAACTCTTTCAAATAAATAAATAAATATTAAAAAAAAGAAATAAAAGCCTGGTATAATGGTTATGTAAAACATTATAGAGGCTTCACTTAAAAAAATTAAGAATGGAACTATTGCATGATTCAGAACTTTAATCCAAAGGAAATAAAATAAATATCCTGAAGATGATATATGTACCACCATATTAATCACAAAATAATTCAGAAAATCTGAGATATAGAATCAGCCTAAATGTCTATCAATGGATGACTGGATGAAGGAAAAGTGATACACACACACACACAGACACATACATATTCTCTCTCTGGAATATTATTTCGCTTTTAAAATGAAGGAAATCCTATTATTGGCAATAAGAAGGATGAACCTGCAGGAATTTATGCTAAATGAAGTAATCCAGGCACAGAAAGACAAATACTTATTTGTCTTGATCTATAAGATGAATTTGGAGAAGCAGAGAGTCAAATGAATGGTGGTTATCAGAGGCTGGGATGTGTGGGATGGGGAGATTTTGGTAAAAGAGTAAAAAGTTACAGTTAAGAGAGATAAGCTCTAGAGATATATTACACAGTTTACTGATTATAGTTAATACCCATAATATGTTATATCCTGGAAAATTGCTAAAAGAGTTGATTTAAATATTCTAATTACAACATTTGTGAGGTTATAGATATATTATCTTGCTTTAATCATTCCACAATGCATATATATATCAAACCATTGCTATATGCCATTAATATATACAATCTTTATTTTTTAATTTAAAAACTAGATTATAAAGTTTAAATAAATAAATAAAAAGCAAAACAAGTTCTGAGGAGCAGAAGCACAAGCTGCCACTTGCCCTCGTTTTTTACTTCCCATAGTTATAATTCTATGGTTAACTCTGCCTACATTTTGTAATACAATTTCTTTTTAACTAACAAAAAGAAAACTGGAATCTGCTGCTTGACTGTTGGGTGAGCATGTGAAGAAAAGCTGGGACATGGGCTTGGCCAGGGCATTTTAATGTCCTTGATGGAATTGGGTGTAGACAGGGAGACTTAAAGAGGCATTGCGAGGAGCAGAACCAAGACATAAGGCACAAATCTAGAGGGCCAGGAATATTAGCAGGGTTGGATTGGAAGTAGAGTTGCCAGAATTTGAGCTGGCACCCATATTAGATGCTGACATTGTAGGCAGTGGTTTAACCCATTATGCCATGATGTTGGCCCCTCACAGATACAATTCTAAGAGCATAATGATATGCTCTCCCTCCCTTTCCCCCTCTCTCTCCTCCTTTCTCTCTTTCTCTTTATTTCTCTTTCTTAGTTTTTGAGATAGCATACTTTAAATATACTTTACATTCAAGGGCTAATGCCCCACCAAATAAGAGTTTGATAAGTAAACAGTGAAAAGGCCCCAGTTCAGTGGAAATGTAGGCAGGGACTATGAACAATAATCAAATGGAAAGTTGATCATTTAACGTACATACAGTAAATTTTAAAGTAATCACAGATCATTAAAACTATAGTAGTATAACATTCTTTACCACTGGTTTGATAAAGATAAAACAAAGTTTGACAAACTTTAAGTTAAAGATATATGCTAGGTATTAATCCTTTGTCAGATAGGTAGATCACAAATTTTTTTTCCTATTCTGTTGAATATTTCTTCATTGTATTGATCATTTCCTCTTTCTGTGCCAAAGCTTATGAGTTTGATATAATCCCATTTGTTTTGTTGTGCTTTTGTTGCCTGTGTTTTGGGGGTCTTATTCAGGTAGTCATTACCTACACCAATGTTTTTTAAAGCAAGGGAGAATTGAATTCATGATGAAAGACCTTAGAATTTTGAACCAAATAGGACAAT
The DNA here is from genome assembly GCF_033115175.1 of Lepus europaeus. NCBI lineage: Eukaryota > Metazoa > Chordata > Mammalia > Lagomorpha > Leporidae > Lepus > Lepus europaeus. The sequence goes on along the minus strand of NC_084839.1, from coordinate 32,678,673 downwards.
ATTTAACAAAAGGAGTCTCTAATTTTGAATGGACTTAATAAATGGTAACTATGCAAGAAAGGAGGTGTTGTTTTATTTGGCTGATTTGAAAAATACTGATTTTTAGCACTCTGGCATCAGAATCAGCCCTTAAGGCATTTGGATCTGGCTGAAGAGCCTATGAGAGTATTTTAGGCATGGAAAGCCAAGACACTCTGGAAAAAAAAAAAGAAGAAGAAGAAGACGACCTAAATGAAGGATCTCAGCGAGTGTGATCCCAGTGGAAAGAACGGGGCCATCAAGGTAGGAGGTACCTTTCTCTGAAGGGAGGACAGAACTTCCACTTTGACTATGACCCTGTTGGAATAAGATCGAAGTCAGCAAACCCTAAAGGCTTCCATAGCCTTGGCAACTCATGACTAGAGCCTAGGGAGATTACTGACACCATAAACAAGAGTGTTAAATTGTTAAATCAACATCAAGAGTCACTGTGTACTTACGTCCCATGTGGGATCTGTCCTTAATGGGTTGTCCAATGTGAAGTAATGCTATAACTAGTACTGAAACAGTATTTTTACACTTTGTGTTTCTGTGTGGGTGCAAACTGATGAAATCTTTACTTAGTATATACTGAATCGATCTTCTGTATATAAAGATAATTGAAAATGAAAAAAAAAACTTGGTTTTAAATTGGAAATTACATAGAAAAGTAATCAATTTTTTAAAGAAAATATCATGTAGGATCTCTGTCATTAATGTGCTGTACACTGTTATTTAATGCTATAACTAGTACTCCAACAGTATTTTTTCACTTTGTGTTGCTATGTGAGGGCAAACTGTTGAAATCTATATATACTAAACTGATTTTCTGTATATAAAGAGAATTGAAAATGAATCTTGATGTGAAAGGAAGGGGAGAGTGAGTGGGAAAGGGGAGGGTAGCGGGTGGGAGGGAAGTTATGGGGGGGGGAAGCCATTGTAATCCATAAGCTGTACTTTGGAAATTTATATTCATTAAATAAAAGATTAAAAAAAAAAGAAAAATGCTGATTTTTTTTTTAACTCCCCTGAGTGAAGGGAATGTGATTGGATTAGGTGTCAAAAGAGTTTCCTTCTGTCTAAAATTTCTTCTGTGGTTATGAATTCTCTTTTTTTTTTTTGACAGGCAGAGTGGACAGTGAGAGAGCGAGAGACAGGGAGAAAGGTCTTCTTTTGCCGTTGGTTCACTCTCCAATGGCCGCTGCGGCTGGTGCGCTGCAGCTGGCGCACCGCGCTGATCCGAAGCTAGGAGCCAGGTGCTTCTCCTGGTCTCCCATGCAGAGACTGGATTGGAAGAGGGCAACCGGGACAGAATCCAGTGCCCCGACTGGGACTAGAACCCGGTGTACCGGTGCCGCAGGCAGAGGATTAGCCTATTGAGCCGTGGCGCCAGCCATGAATTCTCTTTTCCATGAGGGTACTATTTTTCATAGTACAAAAACAACTACACTCTTTCTTCAAGGTGACCTAAGTGCTGTTTTATTTGTAATATGAAAGTATTTTCATTTTTCATTGTGCTATGTATAAGTAATTTAATTGGAATTAAAATTTTTTTCTAAGCCATACTGAAATTTTTAAAAATGTATTTATATAAAGAGAACATACTTCGTATATTTCATAGATAAAATTTTAAGCACATAACCCTGTTGAAATTTTGGGACCAGCAAATGAGAACAGATGGGATAGCTGACCCGAGATGTCTTCGAGATTTTTGATAGCCTCGGTGATCCCATGGTCCAAAACAGGATGGAAAAGCTTCTCTAAAAGGGCTACAGTATCTGCCTCAAAGTGAAATTATATGATAGACTTTTTTTTTTCCTTGTGCAAAAATGTTTTTTTTTCCAACCCTCCCCTTTCCTACTCCCTCTCCCCTTCCAATCACATCAAGATTCATTTTCAATTCTCTTTATATACAGAAGATCAGTTTAGTATATATTAAGTAAAGATTTCAACAGTTTGCCTCTACATAGTAATACAACTGAAAAATACTATTGGAGTACTAGTTGTAGCATTAAATCACAATGTACAGCACATTAAGGACAGAGATCTACATGATATTTTTAAAAAAATGATTGATTAATTTTCTATGCAATTTCCAATTTAAAACCAAGTTTTTTTTTTCATTTTCAATTATCTTTATATACAGAAGATCGATTCAGTATATACTAAGTAAAGATTTCATCAGTTTGCACCCACACAGAAACACAAAGTGTAAAAATACTGTTTCAGTACTAGTTATAGCATTACTTCACATTGGACAACCCATTAAGGACAGATCCCACATGAGACGTAAGTACAAAGTGACTTTTGTTGTTGACTTAACAATTTGACACTCTTGTTTATGGTGTCAGTAATCTCCCTAGGCTCTAGTCATGAGTTGCCAAGGCTATGGAAGCCTTTAGGGTTTGCTGACTTCGATCTTATTCCGACAGGATCATAGTCAAAATGGAAGTTCTCTCCTCCCTCAGAGAAAGATACCTCCTTCTTGGATGGCCTGCTCTTTCCACTGGGATCTCACTTGCAGAGATCTTTCATTTAGGTCTTCTTCTTCTTCTTCTTTTTTTTTTTTCCAGAGTGTCTTGGCTTTCCATGCCTAAAATACTCTCATGGGCTCTTGAGCCAGATCCGAATGCCTTAAGGGCTGATTCTGAGGCCAGAGTGCTATTTAGGACATCTGCCATTCCTTGAGTCTGCTGCGTCTCCTGCTTCCCATGTTGGATCGTTCTCTCCCTTTTTGATTCTATCAGTTAGTATTAGCAGACACTAGTCTTAATTGTGTGATCCCTTTGACTCTTAGACCTATCAGTGTGATCAATTGTGAACTGAAGTTGATCACTTGGACTAGTGAGATGGCATTGGTAGATGCCACCTTGATGGGATTGTATTGGAATCCCCTGGCACATTTCTAACTCCACCATTTGGGGCAAGTCCGATTGAGCATGTCCCAAATTGTACATTTCCTCCCTCTCTTTTTCCCACTCTTATATTTAACAGGGATCACTTTTTGGTTAAAATTTAAACACCTTAGAATAATTGTTTGTTAATTACAGAGTTCAAGCAATAGTAGAAAAAAATACTATAATGGATAAAGTATTGTATTGTACATCAACAGTCAGGACAAGAGCTGATCAAGTCACTGTTTCTCATAGTGTCCAATTCACATCAACAGGTTTCCCCTTTGGTGCTCAGTTAGTTGTTGCCGATCAGGGAGAACATATGATATTTGTCCCTTTGGGACTGGCTTATTTCACTCAACATAATGTTTTCCAGATTCCTCCATCTTGTTGCAAATGACCGGGTTTCATTGTTTTTGACTGCTGTATAGTATTCTATAGAGTACATTTCCCATAATTTCTTTATCCAGTCTATTGTTGATGGGCATTTGGGTAATTGAGAATTTTCTGTACTTCAAAAGATACAATCAGGAAAGTGAATAGGCAACCGACAGAATGGGAAAAAATATTTGCAAACTATGCAACAGATAAAGGGTTGATAACCAGAAGCTACAAAGAAATCAAGAAACTCCACAACATCAAAACAAACAACCCACTTACGAGATGGGCCAAGGACCTCAATAGACATTTTTCAAAGAGGAAATCCAAATGGCCAACAGACACATGAAAACTTGTTCAAGATCACTAGCAATCAGGGAAATGCAAATCAAAACCACAATGAGGTTTCACCTCACCCCAGTTAGAATGGGTCACATTCAGAAATCTACCAACAATAGATGCTGGAGAGGATGTGGGGAAAAAGGAACACTAACCCACTGTTGGTGGGAATGCAAACTGGTTAAGCCACTATGGAAGTCAGTCTGGAGATTCCTCAGAAACCTGAATATAACCCTACCATACAACGCAGCCATACCACTTCTTGGAATTTACCCAAAGGAAATTAAAGTGGCAAACAAAAAAGCTATCTGCACATTAATGTTTATTGCATTTCAATTCACAATAGGTAAGACCTGAGATTATATGATAGACTTTTAAAAGGCTAACTTATTTGTAAGAAAATCTGATAAATAATAAAACTATGCATGATAGAAATAGAAATCCCTTGCCTCAAGGATCATGATTCTCCATGGTGAGACTCAGGAGTAGAATGCACTGGGAACTCAGTCTCTTCATGGACTTTATGACCCACCTTGGCTGGAAAAGACTGAGTAGGTGAAGACCCAAGAGTAGGCCTGTCTCTGCTTTGGTTGTTATTACTTGATTTGGAACAAAAAATATGAATGAATACAGTTCTCTCATTTGTTTATTTGAACTAAGAAGGAAAGTTACCAGGTAGTCATGGAGTATGAGTCAAGAAGTCAGGATACTATGAGTTGTAGCAAGTGTCTGAGCCAGTTTAAACCATGGAATCTTGAAATTCTCTTAGTCAAGAACCAACAATGGAACAAGGATCCAGAGAGAGATTGAGATGCCCCAGAGAGAGATTATAAAACTTCCTTGTTTGTAGTTCCTAGAAACTTCTCGAAAATTTATGTCCAGTTATGATATTTCACATGCTTAATGTGTTCTTAAAATACATCTGATTTTATTTGCAATTTTTTTTCTTTGCAGCCAACCTAGCCATACACACATAGGCACAGAATCAATAGTTCTACCTAAACTCAAATCATTTTTGCAAAGATGTCATCAGGAAGCAATATTTTTCACTCTCTTCATTTCATTGCTTCATTTTACTTCTTCAGTGAATATTTATTTTTAAAATAAAATAAACTATATTTATTATTAATGTAAATATTTTAAAGAATATGTTGTAACATTTATTTTTGGAAAACTTAAAATTAATTTGCTTATTTGGGTCCAAACCAATTTGGTAAAATTAACTTCTGTTTTTTAGTTCCTACAATATATGCTGTGTGTTGTTATCTGAGTTATAGTAAGTCATAGTCAATGATTTATAGAAGGATTATGACAAACAAGTCAGTGAAGGTGGGGGGGATGCCAATTATGTAGCTATGTTAAGTAACTAAACTTTTTTTACCTTTAAATTTTTTATTTTAAAATATTACAAATAATACACAAGAGGATAAAGAATTCAATAAGCACACATAAATTTAACAGTAATTAACATTTTGCCGTAGTACTTCATATGTGAATATTGTATATATACATATACTTTTTTTCTTGAAAACTGAGATATATTAATATTATATAACATAGGATTTGTGACAGAGACCATAAAGTGAGGAAACAAGGGTATATCATAATATAAGAGGTATAATTTAGTGAGGACAACATCTCTAAATATCTATATATCAAGTAGTATATAATCCATGTAGTTTCAATGCTGTCTCTATCTATCCATCTATCAACTTCCACATTTATGAAGGAAAACATGTGGAATTTGTCTTTTTGTGTCTGAATTTTTTCACTTAGCATAATGGTCTCCAGTTCCATCCATTTTGTTGCAAATGTCAGAATTTAATTCTTTTTTATGACTATTATTCCATTGTGTATACACACCCCATTTTAAAAATCTGGTATTCATTGATGGGCATCTAGTTGATTCCATATTGTTGCTATTGTTAATTGAGCTGTAATAAATATGAGAGTGCAGGTATCTCTTTCATATGCTCACTTCATTTCCTTTGGATATAGTCCCATTAGTGAGATAACTGGGTCTTATGGTAAAGTAACCTGATGATTTTGGCAATTTTTAAGTTTCTATGTATGTAGGTATCACCTCATTGGCCTATAAAAGACTTGGTTTGGGGTGGGTGCTGTGGCACAGCGGGTTAACACCCTAACCTGAAGTACCGGCATCCTATGTGGGTGTTGGTTGTAGTCCTGGCTGCTCCTCTTCCAATCCAATTCTCTGCTATGGCCTGGGAAAGTAGCAGAAGATGGCCAAAGTCCTTGAGCCCCTGCACCCACATGGGAGACCTGGGAGAAACTCCTGGCTCCTGGCTTCAGATTGGCGCAACTCTCGCCGTTGTGGCCAACTGGGGAGTGAACCAGCGGAAAGAAGACCCCCTCCCCCTCTCTCTGCCTCTCCTCTCTCTGTGTAACTCTGACTTTCAAATAGATAAATAAATCTTTAAAAAAAGACTTTTTTTAAATAGAATAATGACTTCGCATTAGGAATTTAAATGTACTTATTTTTAAAGTTTTACTGTTACTTTTGAGTTGCTGTCATCATCTTCCTACCTGTGGCCATGGAAGTTTGATGTGGAGGAAGTGGGAGCTGGGACCTAACTCTGAGTCCTCCCTCCCCAATCCCTTTCTGCACATTGACTTCTCTGGTCTTGTGGACAATATGGAACCATATGGGGGAGGCATAAATCTTTATGTGACTGCTAATGTGTGATGTCTGGCCTTATGCCACTCTCTTTGTAGTGGATGTTGGTGGTATCTGTCAGCATGAAGGCTTCCATCTAGGTGGTGTGCTTCGTTTTGAGTGGCATCTGCGCTTATCCCGGCCCTCTCTGTCATTGAGATATCCTCTTGAGAAGCAGACATATCTCCCTTGTTTCCTCAGCAGTACTTCCTTGTATTGGACATCCCATATATTGGTGCAGAAACTGCTTAGGCATTCTCAGCCCATTTCTGAATTCTGTTCCACAAAGGTGGGATGCTTTCCTACATGTTTTGAGGGTTGTTGAAGGCTGGGACAGGGTGCCTGGACATACCAAACCCTTTACATTACATTGACATGAGCTACTGCAATGGCTTTGATCCTTAATAAATCTCTAAGCCAGTACTAGGCTAGTTATTTATACTCAAGAGTGACCTATAAACTTTAAAAGAAACCTGTGAAGCAACTACTTCCTTCCTCTACAACTGTGAAAACAAATCCAAAAGTGCTAACACTGCATACCCTTTGAATCCCAGAACTCTCCCCTAAGAATGCTTTAGCATACTCCTCCTTGGAGCACTGCTTCCATGGACCACGGGGTTCTGTGGCTCAGCAAGCTGCCAGCCCAGGAACCAGCTGTCAGTAACCGTATCTGAAATCTCCAGTCTTTACAAATGCTTACCCTGGCTTCCCAAAGAAAAAACATCTCTTAATTTTTTATCTTCTTTTCACTAACATTGTTGCACTCAGCTGGTTGGCTGGTCACCTTTTTGTGGATGTGGTGATTGATGAGGATTAAAAGTTGGAAATTCTGTGCTGTGATTCTCAACAAGTATGTTAGTCTGCTGCTGGCTCCAATTCCAACCCAAGACAGCTTGTTAATATAACATTTGCCTTTTTCTCCAGAGCAACACAGAAAAATCCCACTTTACATATTAGAGACTATATTTATCTTCAGCCCTTAACATTTTAGTCAACACTTTTCAAATAATAGGAACTCAATAAATGTTGTTAAAGTATAAAGACAATGCTAATTTCAAGAAAATGTTCAAGAAGCTTCCAGGAGAGATGGAAAATGTTTGATTGAAGGAAGGGCCTTATGGAGTTTGGAATGGATATATGAGAAGACAACATATTCAAGTACTCTGACAATAATTCCTTGCTGACATTCTCTAATGAAAATTTAAATGATTGAAAGATGATGTGTTAAGATACTGTGTGCTACTTATTGCAAATTGAATATTTTTACAAATATTTATTTACTTGAGATGCAGAGTTACAGACAGAGGGAGAGACAGAGAGAAAAGTCTTCCATCTGCTGGCTCACTCCCCAAATGGCATCAAAAGACTGGAGCTGAGGTGATCTGAAGCCAGGAGCCATGTGCTTTTGCCGCGGTGCAGCCATGCTTCCTCTGGGTCTCCCCTGTGAGTGCAGGGGCCCAAGCATTTGGGCCGTCTTCTGCTGCTTTCTCAGGCCATAAGCAGAGAGCTGGATCAGAAGAGGAGCATCCAGGACACAAACGGGTCCCCATATGGGATGCTGGTGCCGCAGGCAGAGGCTTAGCTTACTATGCTCCAGTGCTGTCTCCAAATTAAATATTTTATAAAATATTATAGATAAGATTTTGGGCATCAATATTAGAGCAAACAGCCAGTTAATAGAAATAAATTTCATGTTTTAAATTACACCTAAGCAGAGTGAAGATATCAATCATTTGAGTTTGTGTCTTTTTTTTTTTATCTCATTTGATTTTTTTATTTGACTGACTTAACCAAGTTGACTTGCTGTTTTTGATCCATGGAAACAGTTGTGATGTGCTTTTGGATGAGAGAAAACAAATATAGATGGGCTTGGATACTTACGGATTTTTTTATATTTTATATGCCTATTATGGGATTGACTTCTATAATGCAATTACTAATTCACATTTCCCTTAAAGTTTCTCTCATGGTTTTTTTTTTTTTTTTTTTTCACAAATGAAGAATTAAAGCTGGACTATGGCGGATTTCAGAGAATTTTGGAAAGGAGGAGTTAACTGGTTTCTGTTTAATGTAGATAGCCACATCCTCTTTAATTTAGAGGTGTTCACTCCATTTCAGAAGCATTCTCTACTGGAAACTCAGTGCATTCAGCCTTCACTCTCTCACTAGACATAGTAAGTCCCTTAGAAGTTTTATTCTATTTATCTTTGCATTACCAGGATCTAACACAGAGTCTAGGATAGACAGGGCACACAGTCGAGGCTTAATAAACAAGAATGATTCTAATGAGCTCCCATACCAGTCTTTGAACTCTAACTTTGGCATTTCCCATACCTAATGTGAGATCCCACTTACCCCTGTGCTGATTTTCTGTACCTCCTAATGAGATTACTCAGTCCCTGACTGATGAACTATTTCTTAATTTATTTTAAGACTTTCTCCTAAAATGCATTTTGCTTACTGGGACATTGCTGAATTCCCAGACCTTGCCTATTGTCCAGGGAGTAAGCATTACTCCTACAAATAAGACCCTACTACCAGCCTTCTATTGCAGGTCCATTTCAAACTGAACATGTTTCCCTGACAATCACTGCAGAACCTTATGTGTTATCATGATCTTGGCTGAGGAAGGCTTCTGCTTCCATGCTGTGACTAGAGTCTCAACCAGACTGAAATATTTTACTGTTCATATTGGTAAAAAAAATGTGCTCCATTTTTCATGCTGTTCTGGATGCTCCATTTTTCATGCTGCCAGACTCACTTTCAGCAGTAGGAGGCTGATTTTTAGTTTTAGTACTGTGGTTCCAGAACAGTTGATCCCTGGGTTCCTCCCGGGGCTGATAAGCAGCCAAGCAGAGATAGTGTTCAAGCTACCTCAAGCTAAGGCCACCCTGGGATAGGATAGGCTTTTGTACACCTCCCTTCTCCCATCAGCCACACCTTCTGTCCAGCCAGAACTTGAAGCTCAGCTGCTCTCAAGAGGCTGAGGGATCTCCAATGTGCAGGAATCTCATTGCCCTATTGGTTAGGATTTCCCCTGGCACTAGTCATCTGCTTCTTTCTCTTTCTCTCAAGTCTATGTTCTCTACTGTTTAGACCAGTCAGGTAGTTGGACAGTAAATGTTTAATATGTGCTACAAATTTAATAGGTCTTATATTTTGTATTAAAATTTCTCCAGGGTCAATAAGTGCTTTCCAAGAGATTATTGGACTGTGTGATGTTCTTCTGAATAAAATACACAGAAATGTGAACAGATGAGAACAAAATTTGAGTTTATGTAAACTGCTACATCTATTATATCCTCTGAGTGACATGGTTGATGACCTGTGATGAATTACAAGCATCTATTATCAGAAACATTTCAAAGAATGATGATCAGACTTTTCTTCTGAAAAGGAAAAGAATTTTTTTTTCCTTTTTTTATTGTGTTTCTAATTACGGTTTTTCCAAATTTGCCTTGTTTCCTTCACTATCTTACCACATTTTACTTCCTTTCCTTTAGCAGATACTGTTAAATGTTATATTACTGAAATGATTATAATCAGCTGATAAGCTATCTGTATATCAAGATTTTTTCACATTTTTACCAAAATTTTCTGATTCTCCAAGATTTTGGAGGAAGAAATGATTCTCTACTTTGGTACAGAACTTAATAGCTCAGCCTCCAGTGAGACAGGGCTGCATAGTCAAGTGCTCTGTCGTATACATTGTCAGATCTTTTATAAAAATAATCACTCATTTGCTTCACTTATTACAAAATATTGCAGTGTTATATCTCTACACTTTAATTGTAAAACTCAGTAGAATTAACTTTTGGGTATTGCTTGTTATTCCTTGCAACTTTAACCTCACTGTTTCTTAATGAATTTCCACTAGTCAGATGCTCATCAGTCTATTAAAACTTTTTTAGGGCTCACAATAATATTTTAGCTCTATTCTTTCTTCTTAGACCTCACCTTCCTTGATCTTTTTACTATATGGTACAGTTAATCTACCCTCTCTTCTCAAATGGCCTTCTTTGCTTTTGTAACATTATATCTAAATTCTCTCTCTGCATTTTTAAAGATAATAACTTTATTTAAATATAATTCACATGCCATATTCATGATTTTCAGTAAATGGAAAGTGTGTGGAAACAATGCGGGCCATTCTAAGCCTGCTTCACAAACACCTGAATGCTATTTTCCATTTGATTTCCTCTTTTGGCTTGATGGTGAAATTGTGAGTAAAAACCTGAAGATGGAGGAGGCAGCAGAGTGAAGGAAAAGCAGAAAGAGCCTGGCTCTTTTGATCATTGCTTGGCTCTGAGAAGTAATTCCTTGGTCTGAAGGTAGGCAAGAGCTACCGGAATTTATATTCAAGTCATTGTTTAGCTTTAGATTTGTTTTAATAGTAGCCAGTGTAACCTTAACTAATACAAGAATAAGATACAAACACTCCAATAGAACACGAACGTCAGCCATGCCAACACTGTTATTCATGTTTTTATTTGTCAAATTCATTATTGGAAAAACACTTAATTTTCTTCATGCTCTGTGTGTAAGCAAAAAATTTTATGTATAAACTTGCAATCTGTATTTTTGTAAATTGCTTATGACTTTGTTAAGTTTATCTGAAAGTGTCTTTCTCTTATTCTTTGCATTTTATCTGTTATATAGATAGCAAATGCTTTTTCAGCTTTTTATTTTCTCATTAATTTTACTTTCTGCTGCATAAATATTTAATTTTACATAAAAACTGTATCATTTTCTTTTATCATTTCAGGTTATTATTACTACTTTTGGCATCATTTTCAAAAAGCCCTTGCCTTTCACAAAATTAGAAACACGTATTTATTTCAGAGGCAGAGAAATACAGACTGATATGATATCGGACAAGACCCCCTAAAATTCACATTAAAATGTAGCCCCTTAAAGTTCCATAGAAAAGCTAGCCAGGGTGCCACATGTACTACCAGAATGTGGGGTGCCTTACGATTTCACCACGGGCTTATTACTAAATCTCCGATATTAATAAGCCCAAGAGGGTTCTTGCCTAATATTTAGAGAAGAATTCTAAATACCGGCATAGATAAACAAGGCAGCATGGTACATTTTAAGCTTTTATTTAGTAAGAAAGGTGCATAGGAGAGTAAGAGCTTTATTTAGGAGAGAGAAGTGAATGGGGGGTTCATACCGAGCACCAGGAACCAGCCACGTAGATGAGCATCTAGGCCAGGAAGCCTAGAGCACATGGCCCGAAGGCCATGCGCCCTGGAGGCGTGGGGCTACAGCAAGCCCCTTCCTAGCAAGAGGCCAGGGAAAAAGAGCAGGCTGGGCACACTGTGTCCCAGGCTTTTAACCCACTCCAAAGGGGAGTGGTCAATTAACCTGATTGGCTGGTGGGCACCCTGGTACGGCCAGGTAGGGGAATGAGGCCACACAAGGGCGTGGCCAAGGCATCAGGTAGGAGCATGAGGTCACACAGGGGCGTGGTCTTCCAGTTCACAAATCCCATCAACTTCAACCTGTATGCCTGCCTACTTCAGATAGAGGATGAGAGCTTCTATTCACTGGTTAATTCCCCAAATGCTTTCAGTTGCTAGAGCCCCGCTGGGCTGAACCAGGATGCAAGAATGCTATTCGAGTCTACCATTTGGGTAATAGGGACTCATCTTCTTGCACCATCCCTGCTGCCTCCCAGAATCTGCACTGGCAGGAAGCTGGAGTCAGAAACAAGCTGGAAATTGAAACCAGGTTTTCAGATGTGGAATATAGAAATCTAAACTGTTAGATTAGATGCCTACTTCCATAAATCTTTTAAGACATGTAAATCTTTAATCAGTTGGGAACAGTCTTTCTGTTTCTAATGTTCAGTCCAAAATACTACTCATAGAAGGCTTAATAAATGTTTACAAATTTAATTGACTCCTTTTAAAAATTTAGGACTGGATCAGAACTGCTTTTCTGAAGGTGTACTTCTTGAACCAACAGCATCAGCATCACCTGAAAGCTTGTTACAAATGCAAATCCTTGGGCCTCATCCCAGACTTATTGAAGGGCCCAGTAATTTGTGCTTTAACAACCACTCAGGGTGATACTAATGGATTTTAAAGTTTGATAATACCTGGAATAGATACTAAGGCTACTTCTGCCAAAATATGAATGTATCTTTTTCCACATAAACAAAGCCCACTGCTGTGGAACATGATTCGCTCCTTATTTCAGTTGAGTTGGAAATAGAAATAAGTAAACCTGAGGCCAACTCTATTGGGGCACAATGATGAGTGCCATGAGGATCATTTCCCTTGGGTCTCAGTCTCCACTTTGTGTGCCTACCCACACAGGGCTTCTTATCTCCCTCAGATGCTGATTTCTCAAGGAGGTTTCCTCTAGAGAACCTGAATGAATCTGTTCTTCCCAAACAGCACATTGCTCTGAAGCCTTGTTCCAATCTGCTGTTAGAGTATTCCAGCCACCCCACAACTCATATGGGTGAGGTGTCTATTTGCATAAAGACCCAACAACTTGGAGCAGCTGGCCAGCTCCCAAGTCTGCCCCAGGCATCTTGTTTTGCCATTGGCACCCTGAACCAGTACCTGCAATTCTCTGGGGTTAAAGAACATTTTGAATCATGTTCCAGTAATACTAGAAATCTGAGGATTTGTTTGTATTCTTCATTTATTTTCCCGAATCACATCTGCTCTTAACCACTGACTTAAAATATTATTATTTTTTAAAGATTTATTTTTATTTATTTGAAGGGCAGAATTAGAATGAGGATGAGACAAGGAGAGAGAGAGAGATCTTCCATCTGCTGGTTCACTCACCCAATGGCCATGGCCAGGGCTGGGCCAGATTGAAGCCAGGAGCTAGAAGTTTCTTCAGGGTCTCACACATGGGTAGCAGGGGCCCAAGGACTCAGGTTATCTTCTGCCACCTTCCCATGTGCGTTAGCAGGGAGCTGAATCAGAAGTGAGCAACCAGTACTTAAATCAGCACCCAAATTGGGATGCTGGCGTTGCAGGCAGTGGCTTAACCTACTAGGCCACAGCACAACACCGGCCCTGAAATTATTATTCCTTTTTTTTTCCCACTATACCCCTCAGAGACCCACTAAAGATTGCATAGACATTAGCCTGGGGTTTGTCCTTTAACAGTGTGGTAATTATTTCTCTCTTCCTCAAAGTTAGGAGAAACCAATTTGAAAGAACTCTTAGTTTCCATCTCTGGCAAAGCAGTGGGTAAGATGTTTCAAATATAACCCCCCCGAGATGATATGAGGAGTATGCTGGTGATATTTTTTCAAGGCTGGGCTAAGGGACTCACTCTATTGTAATCAAAAAACCAGAAACAAACCCAAGCTGTCTCATGAAACAGAATGAGAGTTCACACTTGTTCAACATGTGTTTCTCCTTGGTACATATTGCTCTGATATTAAACAGATATTCATGGTCTCATTTGACTTGTTTTCATGGAAGGGAATGGTAGTGAGGTTTGGGTACTTGGTATAGAGATTCAAGTCAGAGGAATAAGAGAATTCCACTTAAACTATAAACCAGGCCTCGTTATCTCTTTTGAGTGAGTGTGTGTGTGTGTGTGTAAACTATAAACTAGGCCTCGTTATCTCTGTTAAGTGTGTGTGTGTTCACACTGTGATTAGTCGCAGGCTATGCCATGGCTCAACTGGAAATCCAGAAATGCCAAGGCCGTTTGTTAAGGATTAGACCCTGCTACATGGTGGCTGGCCTCCAAGCTTGTTCTGTCCTTGGAGACGGGAAGGGTGGTCTGCCTTCACTCGCAGGCTCACACTTGGACAGTACTCTTGCACTTTGACCTGAGAACATGCCCATTGCTGCAGTTTCCAGCACTGTTAATATTTAGGGACTTGTGTGTTGTGGTGGGGGTGGAGAGGGAGGGAGATAATTGGCAGACTGAATATGCTGATCTTTTCATACGCTCCCCTTCCACTTTGTCTGTAGCCACAGTTGGGCTTGCTCTTGTCTCGCAAGAGCTGCTGTGTGCTATCTGCAACGCATGTCAAAGCCACCTTGCACAGGCAGTGCGTTCCTGCCGTGACATCTCATCCCTCATCCTTCCTCAGATCTCGTCAGCCTACACGGTCTGCTCTGCCAACAGCTAATAGCAAAATGACTGTGGGAAAGGCAATGACAGCAATAGCTGTTCAGCACTTATTTTACCTTTTTTTTTTTTTTTTGCTGCACATAAAATTCCAGCTTGGGGGAGTCTAAAGGAGGGTGCACTGGGCTTAGAAGAAGGCGGACTCTGAAATGTGCTCCTCTTCCTCCTCCAATACATTGAAAATTGGGCTCACTGGTCTCTGGCAATGATTTAGTGCCTTCTTTGGATGATTGCCTATTCACAGAGCAGGGTTGGCAGTGTGCATCATAAGTTGTATGCGGTTATTGAGGCTTAGAGAATAGATATTTCTCTTATGTGCGTATCATTTCTAAGACCTTTTATTAATTCAGAAGCAAGAAGTTAGCCTCCCATCATCTGTAACCTTGCTTCTTCATTGTTATGGCCAAAATCATATTCCATAGCACCTTCTTACACAGGTCAGTACTGAACAAGGAGAATGAGGTGGGAATAGATGCTTCCCTGCCCTCTAGGAGCTTGTACTCTAAGGTAGAGCAAAACACTATTTCTGCACCCCTTTCTATGCAGTTACCTGGCATACAGCTTGTCATCATAGGTGGGATTCAAAATCTTTATATTCTAAACCGACATCCCAGGCCTGCCTTGGTCATTTACTAGCTGTGTGTCCATAGACCATTCATTTTACTCATCTGAGTCCCAGCTTCCTTATCTATAAAGAAGCCATTGCCATTACGTTTATATTATGGTATTACTGTGACCTTAGGCTTTGTATTTAAAAACCGAGCTGATTTACAGTGAGAGTTCAATTCCTGATGGTTGTTGACAGTTTGGAAAGTGTATCCATTGTGGTGTGTGTGGACATCACATTTCTAGTAATGTGTGTGGATGGATACCAGGCTATGGGTGAATACAAAGGAGTCAAGTTTTTGAAACCTGTTATTCCATATTAGTAGTCCTCTCTTCTACTGCCTTTATTCTGTCTGTTATTGAACTAGGTTATGGAGCTAGAATGGAATGCTTATTAGCTTACCCCATTGATCTGAAGTTATCTGTATAGGTTAGCCTAACTATAGTATTTCAGTTAACCAGATTTTGCTTCTGGGTGATTTTTTTGCAGCACAGTGATCGTTTGATTAATTCCCCTCCATTGACATTAGTAATGGTAACAGTTATACCATTGATATGGCTCATGGTGAGGGTTCTATATGTTTTCTATTAATTTCCTATAATTATATAATTTTTATATAATTAATATATGCTATATATTTGTATGTAATAATTTATATATTTATATAATATTATATATAATTTATATAATTAATTGTCTATAATTCTATATTTTTCCATAGGTTTTCTATTAATGAGACCATACCTTTAAGTATTACTTTTTACAGTACAGTTATATATCTAATAATTTGCTAATTTGTATGTTCATGTACATTAGGATCATCCATCCATTATAATTAAATTGAGGAACACTGTTGCAGTTTAAATAATTATATTTGATTTTTTTGCTTAAGCAGTTGGTATTGGTGATGCTTATACTAGATACAGTTCATATAGAGTGATTAATAGGCAAGATGAGTTTTATTTATATATCAAATCCTATAACTAATCTTATAACTCCATGGGCCAACTTTTCATTACAGACTTAGGTAGGTACCCCGTGATTGTTTTCTGAACAGGAAAATGAGACTTCTGATGTTCTTTTTTCCTGCTCTCAATCATCTAACAGCTTCTTAGTATAGCTCTTCATACTCTTCAAAGTTCGTTCACTTGAATTCCACGATACCCTATTTCTAGTTTCCACCTTCTAGCCTCCATTTATGAAGACAAATGCCAACTGTCCCTAGTTGTAAGGGAAAAATCTCTGGAATTTTAAGCATTTTTCCTTAAGAGTTTGGTGATTCAGTTTACTGTGAAAACACAGGGCCATTTTTGGAAGAAGAAAAGGAAGATACAATTCAGTCTTGAAATTTTTTCACATTCCAGAATTGTAAAGTGTGGATGTGTGCAGTAGATTTCTTGTTATATTAATCATATTGTACCTCTTTGTGTTGTTGCCAGTTGATTTATGCGTTACTGTAACAAGATTATAAGCAATTTTAGGTCAAAGAACCTTTCTTAGAGCTTTACATGCCTCAGAATTCTCAACATAGTTTAGGGAAGTTTTAAGTACTCAGTGGATTCTTGCTCCATGGAGTTAAGAGTCACGTTCTGCTTCTCACGTCCTACCTAACATTAGGTTACATGAAGCTGATTCATGGGAACTTGCTTATTATGTATGTTTTATGGATAGTAAGGCAATGCTTATAGAAGGAGGGTCAATGAGATACAAAGAAATTCAGGTTGGAATAACTAGACCATGCCCTTTTTGGATACCTAATGACTCCAAATTACTTTTAGCATTGGAAGCTCATTAACTGTTTTTACTTAGTGGTAACACAGAATCTCCTCCGAGTATGTGAATTGCTTATTGCTTAAAAATGTCTCATAGAAGTTAAACTGAAATCAAGAATTCCTGAGTTGGTTTCTAGTATCATAGAGCTAGATGTAAGTTATTTCAAGAATGGAGATCCTCTTAATCAGAGGTAGAGTTAGGAATCAGTAGAACTAGCAGACACCCATGTTTATGCCCAAGAAACATACTTAGATACTGGGATTTGAAAACATTCTGTAGCCCTGCCACTGTTAACATTAGTATTTATTGGATAAATGGTGCTATTAAGCAAGTGGCTGTCAGGAAAAAAGGAGACCAAGTATTTGAAGGTAAATACAGTATTCCATTACTAATACTTTTATGTTCCTTCTTATGGGGCCAAATGCTCCTCTTTGAGCCAGGTATAGTCATAGAAATTGTGGCTTCTCTTGAGTTCAGGTGATTTATTTTGTGCTTCTTCAGTTTCTCAAAGGTAGTCTGATCATCTGGTAGAAATTTCTTGAAGCAGCCATTTTCATGGGGTGAATGGGGACATACCAATTAATTGCCTGCTTTGGAAGGCTTGATAAAACATGCAAGTATCTTTACATGTGATCCTGCTGCCACTTCTCTTGATGTTTTCTTAAAGATAGGAGTTGGAGGACCAGTTTTCCTGACACTATTTACCACTACCTAACTGCAGTAGACCTTGCAGGGATATTCCCATGGCAGGCAAGACAGATGGATTCTGCCCTTGTGTGAGGAAAGAGGGTGGTTTTACAGATTTGTGTGAAATGCTGAAATGTGACATGTGTATGATTAAAAATACATGCTGGCAATGCCATCTCCAGAGTGGAAAAGTTTTGCTTTATAATTTCCATAACTCAAAAGACTGGTAATTTCTACTCTAAGTTTTAATTTATTGGTATTATACACTTGTAAAATCCTGACCCTCTGCTAACTATGTTACTTACAGCTAAAATCCAGAATTCATAACATTTTAACTGGAATCTTAAAAGTCTTATATTTATAGTCAGCTGATGTAATGAAGGACTTTGTGACCTCATCAGTGGGGGATATAAATTATTATTTAGGAATGCTATAAAATGAGGGCCTTTTGTCAGGATCCCTTCACTTTGCTGGCTCATCTCTGTGGTACATTTTAGATATTTGACCAAACTTGCCTTTAGTTTAGTTATTGTCTCAACATATGTTTTTTTTAAAATTTGTGTACTCTTCACTTTGGGATTTGATTATAATTCCAAACTTTCACTATAAGATATTATTCACCAGAAAATATCACAGCTTTACAATTATTGAATTTAAAAATCTCCCTCTCATATTTATGAGCCTTTATACAAATTAAGCTGTGTAACATTATTTTCTACTAATTTCTGTTTTTAAAATTTTTTGAGTGCCAGGTTCCATTAGATCTTGGCCACTTCATGTAAGCCCACACCACACAGAAATGATGAACCTATTCATAAATGTTAAGCAGAAAACACATATATGAATATAAAATAAACCCTAACTTCAAAAGTTGGAAACGATTGATATGTTTGGACTCAATTTCATGTTTCCATAATGACTTTAAGGGAATAGCTTTTAACCCAGTTTCAAGAATAACTTAAGAAGCCACCTACCAGTGTAATTTAAAATTTCCTAAGAGGGCAGATGTTATGTTGTTTTAATAAATTTTCAAATATGTTTATTTGCCATAATGTGAAACAATGATAAATTTTTTGTTTATAAATAATTGTATAAATTTGTGGGCTACAGTAAACCTTATTTTATAGCATTACTTTTATTTTTGAAGATTGATTTATTTACTTGAAAGAGTTACACAGAGAGAGAAGGAGAGGTAGAGGTAGAGGTAGAGAGAGAGAGAGAGAGAGAGGTTTCCATCCACTGGTTCACTCCCCAATTGGTTGTAAAGGCCAGAGCTGAGCTGATCTGAAGCCAGGATCTAGGAGCTTCTTCCGGGTCTCCCATGCGGGTACAGGGGCCCAAGGACTTGGGCCATATTCTACTGCTTTCCCAGGCCATAACAGAGAGCTGGATTGGAAGTGGAGCAGTCTGGATTCGAACTGACGCCCATATAGGATGTTGGCACTGTAGGCAGGGGCTTTACCCTTTACGCCACAGTGCCAGCCCCACTTTTTTTTTTTTTTTTTAAAGTATAGCATTACTATACCAATACATGTGTATAATGTGTACTGACCAAATTAGGTAATTTTTGTTCTTTATGATTTGAGACTTGGAGCTCCTCTTTTTGTATTGCTTCAGAAATTTGTAATAGATTATTCAAATTATGGTTACCCTACTGTGCTATATAATACTAGGAACATATTCCTTCTAATTGTGATTTGATACTCAGTATCTGACCCCTTACTGTCCCCCATACCCCTTCCAACCTATAGTAATTGCTACATGTTCAGTTTGACTTTTTTTTTTTTTTAAGCTTCCACATGTGGGAAAAACATCCAGTATTTGTCATTATGAGTCTGGTTGATTTTATTTAATGTAATATTTTCTAGTTCCATCCATTTTGCTATAATTGATGATATTTCATTTTTTATGGTTGAATAATACTCCACTGTGTGCATATTTCATCTCTTCATCTGCTAATGGACGTCTTGATTGGTTCCACATTTTGGCAGTTATGTATAGGGGGTTGCAATAAAGATGGTAGTGCAGATATCTGATATAATTATGGATATAGTGGAATTACTAGATCATATGAAGATTTAATTTCTAGTTACACACTAATAATAAATGAAGATGGCAGGCAGCAATTCTTGGAGGTGATGGTATGTTTATGGCATAGATTGTGGTGATGGTCTGATGGGTATATATTTATTTCCAAACCCATTAAGTTGTATATATTAAATATGTAAAATTTTTAAAAAATGATTTACTTATTTATTTGAAAAAAAATGAGCAATGTAGAGGGTGAGACACTTCTTCCATCAACTAGTTTACTCTCCAAATGGCTACAACAGTCAGAGCTGGGACAATCTGGAGCCAGGAGCCAGGAGCACCCTACTGGTCTAACACATGGATGGGCAAGCCTCTTTTTTCTTCTCAGTTGCATTAAGAAGAAGCTGGATCAGAGGCTGGGCTTTGAACCTATGCTTCAGCTTGGGATACTGGCATTACAAGCAGCAATTTAACAAACTGCTTCCTAACCAACTGTACCCCAACGCCTATGCAAAGTACAGCTTTTTGTATGGCTAGTTTTAGTTACAGTAGGTCTTGGAGATCCTCAAGCACTTTCCCTTGTTTGGTTCAATTTTCTAATTTTAGCTTCTACTCTCTAAGGTTGAACTTAGTTGTTTTCTCTTCACTCCTTGATTTCACGTTTGTACTCCTGACTTCTGCTTGTACTCAGACTTCTAGGACACCTGTACTCATTTTTGAGCTGCTCCAGAGGTTATCTTGTTAGATAGACTCTGGAGGCCAAATTTCCCAAGCTTCTAGTTGCCTTAGCCTGAATTCTTTTTTTTTTTTTTTTAAATTTTTGACAGGCAGAGTGGACAGTGAGAGAGAGAGACAGAGAGAAAGGTCTTCCTTTGCCGTTGGTTCGCCCTCCAATGGCCGCTGCGGCTGGCGCACCACGCTGATCCAAAGCCAGGAGCCAGGTGCTTCTCCTGGTCTCCCATGGGGTGCAGGGCCCAAGCACTTGGGCCATCCTCCACTGCCTTCCCAGGCCATAGCAGAGAGCTGGCCTGGAAGAGGAGCAACCGGGACAGAATCCAAGGCCCCAACCGGGACTAGAACCCGGTGTGCCGGCGCCACAAGGCGGAGGATTAGCCTGTTGAGCCACAGCGCCAGCCGAGCCTGAATTCTTTATCACCATTGCTTGACTTGACTGCTTCCGAGTTTGGATGTGGACTATCTTCTAGTTTCACCAAGTTCCCTGAGACCAGGGGCTAGCTCCTTGCCAGTAAGGAGTCTAGCAGTTCGGAAACCACCTGTGGAAGGCAGAACAGGGAAATTCCATGTACACATTTTCTGAGTTTTTAGTTTATGTATCTCCTTTGGGTTTACTTAAAGTGAATTGCACCTTCTTTCATAATTTTCTTCTAAGATTTGGTTTCCAGGATAAAATAAGATTCTTGTTTATATTTTGAATAACAGAATATTGTGGTTGGGTTTTCTAGAAAAAGGAAACATTGTGATGTAAAACCTGTGATTTGAAGCTATGTGGCTTTGATTCAAGCCTGATTTGAAAGAGGATGACTCATCAAGTACTGTAGGAAAAGCAAGTCAGTGGACATTATATTAATTTGGTTTATAAAAGGGTCAGTCAGTATCATACCTCAGGGAACAGTCACATAAAATCAGATTCAAACAGGACTAATTAAAAGGAATTTCTAAGAATAACTCAGCGTAATGCCAAATTAAAAAGCAAATTCCCCTGAGGAGTTAGAAGTAAAAAGGTAACCTTAGAGATTTTTCAGGAAAAAACTGTGATTAAGGCCAGAAAGAGCCGAGGGGAATGTGACTGAAGGCTATAGACCAGAAGCAAGAATAAATTGATAAATTTTACTAGTCCCAAAAGGTTAGTCTCAAAGACCAGGTCAAAAATCAAAAATCAAAAAAGACATATTAAGGATGTCATAAGTATCCAAGTCTTGTTTTATTGATGACCGGGTTACTGCTGCCTGGAGACCTTATGGGAGTAAAAGACTTGGAAGTTAGAAAAAGGAGAAAGAAAGGTGAAAATGTAGCCAGGAGAGGAATGATAGGTTGGCATCTGGAAGACACTAGATTAAGTGACCAGTGAAAAGTCAGCAGGACCAGGAGAAGATGGAAACATTGTTTGGCATCTATGAGTATAATGGGTTTAGCAGGTAGCCTGAAGGTTAGGTGAACCCTGGAGTACATTTTTTTTTAAGGTAATTTCACTTTTTTAAAAAAACTTAATTAACTTTAACAAAGTACCAAAGAATTTGGGGAGCACATAGACATAGTTACAATACAAGTCTTTGAGGACAGAGGTCCTTCCTGGGAAATTAGAGCACAGTGACACTTGTTAATTTAACAATTAACACTCCTGTGTATGATGTCAGTGATCACTCGAGAGTCTTGACATGAGCAGCCTAGGCTATGGAAGCCTTTTGAGTCCATAAACTGTTAATATTTAGATAGGGCCATAAGCAAAGTAGAAGTTCTCTCTCCTCCCATCAGAGAAAAGTACCTCCTTCTATGATGACCATCTTTTTTCTCTGGAGTCTTACCCACCGAAATCCTTCATGTGGGAGATTTTTTTTTTTACCTCAGTGTCTTTAATGTCATTGTCTTTATACCACATGCAATACACACACTGATTTTCTGAGCTTTCTTTCATGGTCTTTCCAATAGGGGAGTCTGTAAGTGATCAGAGGAAAGAGACCTAGACAATGACTAATCACCTCTCCTATAAGCTGTCTCAGAGATTATTGGGTCACCAGAAGTTCTTGTCCAGACTACTCTGCATCATAATATGCTCTTTTTTTTTTTTTTAGAAAACTTTTATTTAATAAATATAGATTTCTAAAGTACAACTTTTGGATTATAGTTGTTTTTTTCCCCCATAACCTCCTTCCCACCCACAAACCATCCCATCTACCATTAGGGGTAAGTCCGAGTAAGCATGTACCAAACTGTATGACTCCTCCCTCTCTTATTCCCACTCTTATTTTTAAGAGATATAAATTTTCAGTTAAATTTAAACACATAAGAATAATTGTGTGTTAATTAAAGAGTTCAACCAATGGTATTAAGTAGAAAAAGAAAATACTGAAAAGAAAAATATAGTAAGCTGTTCCTCAACAGTCAGGGCAAGTGCTGATCATTGTTTCTCATAGTGTCAGTTTTACTTCTTCAGGTTTCCTTTTAGGTGCTCAGTCAGTTGTCACAGATAAGGGAGAACATATAATATTTGTCCCTTTGGGACTGGCTTATTTCACTCAACATGATATTTCCCATATTCCTCCATTTTGTTTCAAATGACTGGATTTCATTTTTTTTTTTACCACTGTGTAGTATTCTATAGAGAACATATCCCATAATTTCTTTATCCAGTCTTTAGTTGACAGGCATTTAGGTTGATTCTATGTCTTAGTTACTGTGAATTGAGTTGCAATAAACATTGAGGTGCAGATAGCTCTTTTATTTGCCAATTTAATTTCCCTTGGGTAGATTCTGAAGAGTGGGATGGTGGGTCATGTTGTAGAGCTACATTCAGGTTTCTGAGGAATCTCCAAACTGTCTTCCATAGTGGCTCTACCAGTTTGCATTTTCACTAACAGTGGATTAGTGTGCTTTTTTCCCCACATCCTCACCAGCATCTGTTGTTGGTAGATTTCTGTATGTAAACCATTCTAACCGTGGTGAGGTGAAACCTCATTGTTGTTTTGATTTGCATTTCCCTGATGGCTACTGATCCTGAACATTTTTTCATGTGTCTGTTGGCCATATGGATTTCCTCTTTGGAAAAATATCTGGTTAGGTCCTTGGCCCATCTCTTAAGTGGGTTGCTTGTTTTGTTGTTGTGGAAATTCTTGGTCTCTTTGTAGATTCTGGTTATTAAACTTTTTTCAGTTGCATAGTTTGCAAATAATTTCTCCCATTCTGTCGGTTGCCTCTTCACTTTCCTGACTGTTTCTTTTGCAGTAACAGAAACTTCTCAATTGGATATAATCCCAATTGTTAATTTTGGCTTTGACTGCTTGTGCCTCTGGAGTCTTTTCCAAGAAGTCTTTTCCTGCACCTATATCTTGCAGGTTTCTCCAATGTTCTCTAATAGTTTGATGATGTCAGGTCGTAGATTTAGATCTTTAATCCATGTTGAGTGGATTTTTGTGTAAGGTGTAAGGTAGGGGTCTTGCTTCATGCTTCTGCATGTGGAAATCCAGTTTTACCAGCACCATTTGTTGAACAGACTGACCTTGCTCCAGGAATTGATTTTAGATCTTTGATCAAAGATAAATTGGCTGTAGATGTTTAGATTGAATTCTGGTGTTTCTATTCTGTTCCGTTGGTCTATCCATCTGTTTCTGTACCAGAACCATGCTGTGTTGATTATAACTCCCTGTAGTATGTCCTGAAATCTGGTATTGTGATGCTTTTGGCTCTGTTTTAGTTCCACAAGATTGCTTTATCTCTTCAAGGTCTCCTGTGCCTCCATATGAATTTCAGCATCATTTTTCTAGATCTGAGAAGAATGTCTTCGGTATTTTGATTGGTATCACATTGAATCTATAAATTGCTTTTGGGAGAATGGACATTTTGATGATGTTGATTCTTCCAATCCATGAACATGGAAGGTTTTTCCATTTTTGGTATCTCTTCTGTTTCTTTAAGGTTTTGTAATTCTCATCGTAGAGATCTTTGACATCCTTGTTAAGTTTATTCCAAGGTATTTGATTGTTTTTGTGGTTATTGTGAATGGGATTGATTTTAGAAGTTCTTTCTCAGCCATGGCATTGCCTGTGTATACAAAGGCTGTTGATTTTTGTGCACTGATTTTATATCCTGCTACATTCCCAAACACTCTATGAGTTCCAGTAGTCTCTTAGTAGAGTTCCTTGGATCCCCTAAATGAAGAATCATAGAGTCTGCAAAAAAGGATAATTTGACTTCTTCCTTCCCAATTTGTATCCCTTTGATTTCTTTTTCTTGCCTAATGGCTGGCTCTGGATAAAACTTCCGGTACTATATTGAATATCAATGGTGAGAGTGGGCATCCCTGTTTGGTACCAGATCTCAGTGGAAATGTTTCCAACTTTTCCCCATTCAATAGGATGCTGGCCATGGGTTTTTCATAAATTGCTTGGATTGTATTGAGGAATGGTTCTTCTATACCCAATATTCTTAGACTTTTCATTATGAAAGGGTATTGTATTTTATCAAATGCTTTCTCTGCATCTATTGAGATAATCATGTTGTTTTTCTTCTGCAGTTTGTTAATGTGGTGTATCACATTGATTGGTTTGTGAGCATTGAACCATCCCTGCATATCAGGGATAAATCCCACTTGGTCTGGGTGGATGATCTTTCTGTTGTGTTGTTGCATTCTATTGGCCAGAATTTTATTGAGGATATTTGCATATATGTTCGTCTGAGTATTAGTCTGTAATTATCTTTCTCTGCTGCATCTTTTCTGGCTTAGGGATTAAGGTGATGCTGGCTTTGTAGAAAGTATTTGGGAGGATTCCCTCTCTTTCAATTGTTTTGAATAGTTCAGAGGAATTGGAGTTAGTTCTTCTTTATGTCTGGTAGAATTCAGCAGTGAACCCATCTGGTCCTGGGGTTTTTGTTGTTGGGAGGGCCTTTATTACTGATTCTATTTTTGACTCATTTATGGGTCTGTTTAGGTTTTCTATTTCTTCATAGTTCAGTTTAGGTAGGTTGTATGTGTCCAGGAATCTGTTGATTTCTGCTAGGTTTCCCAGTTTGTAGGCATACAACTCTTTGTAGGAATTCTTGATGACTCTTTTTATTTCTGTTGTGTCTGTTGTTACATTCCCTTTTTCATCGCTAATTTTATTGATTTGGGTCTTCTCTCACCATTTTTTGGTTAGTTGGGCCAAAGGTGTGTCATTTTGTTCATTTTTAAAAAAAGCAGCTCTTTGTTTTGCTGATCTTTTGTAATTTTTTTGGGATTCAATTTTGTTAATTTCTTCTCTAATTTTAATTGTTTCTCTTCTCCTACTAGTTTTGTGTTTGGTTTGCTGTAGTTTTTCTAGATCATTTAGATGCATTGATAGCTCATTTATTTGGTGCCTTTCCAATTTCTTGATGTAAGCACCAATTGCTAAACTTTCCTCTTAACACGTCTTTTGCTGTATCCCATAAGTTTTCTTTGATTAAAACTAACTAACTAACTTCCTTCCTTCCTTCCTTCCACGGGTAGAGTTAGAGAGAGAGAGAGAGAGAGAGAGAGAGAGAGAGAGAGAGGTCTTCCTTCCATTGGTTCACTCCATTTGAAAGCCAGGAGCCAGGGGCTTCCTCCTGGTCTCCCTTGCAGGCACAGGGGCCCAAGCACTTGGACCATCCTCCACTGCCCTCCTGGGCCACAGCAGATAGCTGGACTAGAAGAGGAGCAACTGGAACTAGAACCCGGAACTCATAGGGGATGCTGGTGCCACAAGGCCGAGGATTAACCAAGTGAGCCACGGCGCTGGCCCATTTTATAAGTTTTGATATGTTGTGTTGTTATCTTCCTTTGCTTCCAGAAAGTTTTTGATTTCTCTTTTGATTTCTTCTATGACCCAGTGTTCATTCAGGAGCATGTTTGCATATGCTCTAGGGATTCCTGAGTGGCTAATTTCCAACTTCATTCCATTGTGGTCTGAGAAGATGCATGGTATGATTTTGATTCTTTTGAATTTGCTGAGACTTGCTTCATGTCCTAGTATGTGGTCAGTCCTAGAGAAAGTTCCATGCACTGATGAGAAGAATGTGAATTCTTTAAGTGTAGGATTGAAAGTTCTTTTAGGTATCTGTTAGATCCATTTGGTCTATAGTGTTGATTTAATCTTCTCTTGT
This sequence comes from Lepus europaeus, assembly GCF_033115175.1. Lineage (NCBI taxonomy): Eukaryota > Metazoa > Chordata > Mammalia > Lagomorpha > Leporidae > Lepus > Lepus europaeus. The sequence goes on along the minus strand of NC_084839.1, from coordinate 32,652,311 downwards.
TGATTTTCTGTCTGGTTGATCTGTCCATTTCTGAAAGTGGAATATTGAATTCCCCAATACTATTGTATTGGAGTCTAAGTCTCCCTTTACGTTCCTTAACATATCTTTTAAATAGCCTGGTGCCCTGTAATTAGGTGCATATATGTTTATAATAGTTACCTCTTCCTGTTGTATTGATTCCTTAATTATTATATAGTGCCCCTCTTTGTCTCTCTTAACAGTTTTTGTGTTAAAGTCTATTTAGTCTGATATTAAGATGGCTATGCCAGCTCTTTTTTTTGTTGGAATGGAATATCTTTTTCCAACCTTTCACTTTCAGTCTGCATGAATCTTTGTTGGAAAGATGTGTTTCTTGTAATCAGCAAATCCAATCAGCCAGTCCATCTTTTAACAGGGAGATGAGGCCATTTACATTCAGTGTGATTATTGATTAGTAGTGACTTTGCCCTGCCATTTTTTCAAAGATATTGCTAATATATAGTTTGAACTTCCTGTGATCTTTTACTTAGAGATTTTCATCCTTTACCTGCTTTCATATTGTAGACTGTGTTTCTGTGTGTACGACTACTTTTGCAAGGCTGGACGAGTGGTGAGAAATTTTTCAATTTCTGTTTGCTATGAAAGGTCTGTATTTCACCTTCATTCACAAATGAGAGCTTTGGAGGATATAATATTCTGGGATGACAGTTTTTTTCTCTTAGGACTTGGGCAATATCTCGCCATTCCCTCCTAGCCTGTAGGGTTTCTGTTGAGAAGTAGGCTGTGAGTCTAGTTGGAGATCCTCTGAGAGTAATCTGGCATTTCTCTCTTGCACATTTTAGAATCTTTTCTTTATTTTTCATTGTGGTGAGTTTGATTACAATGTGTCATGGTGAGGATCTTTTCTCGTTATCTCTATTGGGAGTTCTGTGCTTCCTGTACTTGGATCTCTCTTTCTTTCTCTAAACCTGGAATGTTTTCTACTAATATCTCACTAAAAAGGCCTTCTAATGCTTTCTCTCTCTCCATGCCTTCAGGATCTCCCAGAACCTGAATGTTGGATTTTTTAATAGTATCCTGTAGATTCCCAACAATATTTTTTGAGTTCCATTTCTTGCATTTCTTCTATCTCATCATCTTCATAATCTTTATTGAAGTGTTATATTCTTTGGGAGCATCGTGTTGTCTTCCTTGTTCTGGTTTCCTCAGTTTTTGTGTTTGTTGTTTGGCATTGTGGAGATATTTGTTAGTTTTTTCTTCTTTTGTTTTTCATCTGCTGCAGCAGCTTTTTTTTTTTTTTAATTGTACTATGACTCTGTAGATAAGTGGACTGTCTGCTTTTGGTGAATCTCTAGAGGCTTGTGGTGGGTGTGGCCAGGGAGCTCTGTTCAGTTCTGCAGGGTTAAAGGTGTGCCCAAGGTAGCATACCCAGGTTTGGTGTGGTAAATCTCTCTCTCTCTCTCTCTCTCTCTCTCTCTCTCTCTCTTTTTTTATTCAGTAGGGAAGCAATTCTGATCAGTTGAGCTCTTCTCCTCAATGGCGATCAGTGCCTGAGCGCTAGTCCCAGTGGGTATAATATTCGTCTGTTCTGTCTCAAAGACCACACAAAGGATCTGTGCAGTCCTCAGTGTAAGCTCAGATTCCCCTGCAATGTCTCTCATCAGGACCACCTGAGCTTGTGGCATCTCCCCTAAGACTACTCAAAATCTCAGTCACTCCATTTGTTCTTCTACACACCCTCAGTTTTTAAAATTTTTTTCCCCACAGTCCTGGTTCATAAGCTCCACACAGTTACTAGGTCTTAGTCTCCTGTTATTACTCCCAACCAGAGTCAAGTTTCTCTGTTCAGCTGATTGCCATGGACAGCCCCAAGCTGGCACAGCTGTCACATATGTCCAAAATGGCACCTGCTCTATTGGCTTGTACAGCTTTGTAAGGTGAGTGGAGAGACAGAATCATGTCCGTATCATCCCTTTTATTTTTTCTCTCCTCTAGTTAGGCTGGTATACTTTCCCCCATGAGGCTTCAAGCATCATTCCCTCTTGCCTCTTCCTGCCACTTTTCCACCACTGTCTTGGGCTACTGTGATCTCATTTCACCTCATTTTCCAGCACCGGTGCGGAGGCTCTCGGCTGCTGGGGACCCGAGCATGGGCACCCACACCCTCTACGTAGGTCCACCACGTCCCTCTAATTATGGAAGAGTTTCCTCTGTCATTTTCCCCCTAACTCTTCCCTGAGACTATGCTATCTCCACTTTTATTAAACTATCTTCTTCTGGACTAGATCAGTAAGCTCCCTCCCTATTCCGCCATTCTGGAGTACATTTTGAAGAAACCATAAGAACAGAAACTGAGTATGGATGCTGGAAGAGAAGAATGAATTTACTAGTTCTATCTGTTGATGTTTTTTTAAGCATCTACTATGTTGTACATGCTGTATTTAACATTCTGAATAAATGTAGGTAAATCAAACATGTACCTTGTTCATACATTACTTATGATCAAGGCCTGGCACATAATAGGTACTTAGATGAAGTTTTCCATGTCTTCTTTTGTGTCTTGTTCTCTGTGGAATGCTGGAAGTAGTTTATATGGGCAGTGAGAGCTGTTTGTTAATATTTGCTTGCAACTTCATTTTTGATGGCATTATGCTGGAAACTTGAAGTTGGCCGTGATACAAATATTTTCATTACAGAAATAGCAAGCATTGTAAATCAAGTGCATCTTCTCCTTTCCCTCAATTCTTACACTTTTACCAGCACACTGGCACTGGATCAATTTAATCTATCAGTTAAATTCAGCAAATATTAATGGAGCACTTCGTAATTGTAAACCTTTGTGCTTGGTGCTTGTCATCTTGCATTTAAAAGACATTTCCCCTTTTGAGTAAATTTTATTATTTGGGTGCTTTGGTGTGTTCTTTATTTAACCAATACTGTATTTGAGTTACACACAGAGAGAAGGAGAGGCAGAGAGAGAGGTCTTCCATTTGCTGGTTTACTCCCCAACTGGCCACTATGGCAGGAGCTGTGCCAATCTGAAGCCAGGAACCAGGAGCTTCTGCCGGGTCTCCCATGCGGGTGCAGGGGCCCAAGGAGTTGAACCATCTTCTACTGCTTTCCAAGGCCATAGCAGAGAGCTGGATTGAAAGTGGAGCAGCTGGGACTCAAACCGGTGCCCATATGGGATGCCAGTGCTGCAGGTGGCAGCTTTACCTGTTATGCCAAAGCGCCGACCCCCAGTACCATATTTTAGAGTGTTGGTTTTCTTCCACTTTCTGATGGAGTGAGAATGCAAAGCCAACTCAAGTTTGTGCTTTATTCCTGGATTTGGAGTGTTGGTAATATGTGCTATGATGTGCAAGAGAAAAACTTTCTTCTACTTCTTTTTCAGAGATTCAGCTAACAGGTGTTTGTTTACCTTAAAAAGCTAAGAAATAATGATCAATGATCTAGTGTTGTTTGTTAGTTGGCTACTTAATTGACAATGATGTGGTTTGGAAATTTGGAATCCGTGATTATCTAGGAGGTATTCACTCAGATTTGATGATAGTTTTAGGCAAACTTACTAGGAATAATTCAGCTGTTATATTCCCTCAGTAGAAATAAAAAAGAAAGGACCTCACACTTTCTGGGGAGTGTTAAAGTCAGGAAAATTTGGGCTTTAAAATATATTATAAAACTTTGTCTTAAATCCTACTAATAGAGTATAGTAATAAAAAAGCAGAACTAAGCATGACACAAAAGTTTATATGATACTCTCTAATTTTACCATTTGATTTGTGATTTTCAGATAATGGTACATGTAACTCAAAATTTTCATGTGGGAGCAAAAGGGCTTTCTGTAGTTGGTTCATTTCTTTGCTTCTGTCTTCAAGTATCATCTAGCTTAGGTCATGGTCTATTTTTAAGTCATAAAATTAGAAAAGATTTCAAGATTAGAAAATGACTAATTAATCTTATATTAGGCTGGGCATCAGATTCTGAGAGATCCATGTTTAATTTAATTAATGGAAAATCAACATGGATAATGTTGAAGAATGAAACAAATAAGCAGGAAAACATTTTTGAGTTAATATTTAAATCAAAGATGGTAAATGTAGAAAATATCTGTATTACCAGAAGGTCTTGATATAAAATGCATTCATGGATTTTTAAGCAAGGAAAGCTATATTTTTATATTTTAAATTCAGGAAAAAAAGACCAAATCAAAGCTAGGGAAAGTATGTATTATTAGCAAAACTCTATTAAAAGTTAAATTTGCATGTGTATATATATTTAAAGCAGTATCATCTTTCGGCATTTTGGCTAAGATCAGTATATGTATAGGACAGTGTATATACCTGTATACACATAGATAGATAATATATTGACATTTTAAAATGACTGACTTTAGTTTTTTAAAGATTTATTATTTATTGGAAAGGCAGAGTTGCAGAGAGGCAGAAGAAGTGTGAGAGAGGGGTCTTCCATTGGCTTGTTCACTCCCCAGATGGCCACAATGGCCAGAGCTGCACTGATCAGGAGCCAGAAGCCAGGAGCTTCTTCCACATGAGTGCAGGGGCCCAAGTACTGTGTCACCTTCCACTGCTTCCCAAGTTATAGCAGAGAGTTGGATCAGAAGTGGAGCAGCCGGGACTCAAACTGGCGCCCATATAGGATGCTGGCACTGCAGGCAGTGACTTTACCTGTTATGCCACAGCACCAGCTCTGAACAACTTTAGTTTTAAAAATCCATAGCCTTGGCAACTCATGACTAGAGCCTAGGGAGATTACTGACGCCATAAACAAGAGTGTCAAATTGTTAAGTCAACAACAGGAGTCACTGTGTACTTACTTCTCATGTGGGATCTGTCCTTAATGTGTTGTCCAATGTGAAGTAATGCTATAACTACTACTGAAACAGTATTTTACACTTTGTGTTTCTGTGTGGGTGCAAACTGATGCAATCTTTACTTAATATATACTAAATTGATCTTCTGTATATAAAGATAATTGAAAATGAATCGATGTGAATGGAATGGGAGAAGGAGTGGGAGATGTGAGGAGTGCGAGTGGGAGGGAAGTTATGGGGGGAAGTCATTGTAATCCATAAACTGTACTTTGGAAATTTATATTTACTAAGTAAAAGTTAAAAAAATAGAGTTTTTCTTGATCTATATGTATCTATGTCTGTGTGGTTGGATGGATATATCTATTATAAAATTCAAAAAGATTTTGTGGCTCCTAAAAGGTGCAGGATAAGATAATGCAAAGTTAAATGTTGGCATGAAATCATAAGAAAGAAAATGAAATCTTTAGTCATCAGAAACTGGTAGGAATTTATGAAAATTAGAACTGTAAGAATATGATGTGATGGTGCACTATAGCTGTACCATTGTATGTTCCCGCCATGAGTTGTGAGGATGAGTGGTCTAGTTTCTCTACCTGCACACCATCATTTGGTATTACCACTCATTTTTATTTTAGTCGTATGTATTTATTTAATGGAGAGAGAGAAAGAGAGAAATATAAATAAAATAAATAGAGAATTCCTACCTACTTATTCACTCTACCAGTGACAGTATCAGCCAACACCAAGCCAATGCCTAGCTGGACTGAAGGCAGGGGTTAGGAACTCTATCCAGGTCCCCTGGGTGACCTGAGCCTAATTACTTTAATTATCATTGTTCCTTCCCAGGGTTTGCACTGGAAGGAAGCTGAGGTCAGGCGCTGGAGCTGGGATATTCAAAGCCAGGTGTTTTGATGGGGGGTTAACAGAGATAGGAGACAGCTAAGAGATAACCTTATGTATATAGCTAGAGACAAAGGGTCCTAGGTGACTCAAGCCTTGTATGTAGAGGGGTATACAAGTTTGATGTGCAGAAGGATATGCTTGGAAGAAAGTGCCTCACTACTCAAAAACCAGATAGAGAAACTGAAAACAAAATAGAACATAATTGCAGCTGGACCTGTCCAGCTCCAGATACTGACTTTGCAGCAATGAGGTCATCAGTGACTAACTTACATGTTTATGAAACTGTGCAAACTTCCCCTAGCCCAAAGGCAACTTCCCCTAAAGGATTCCTGTTCAGGTACTCCTCTAAGTGTTGGTGGGAGCTTTTTCTTTTGATTTTGCTTTCTCTTTTTAGTTAATAAATTTTCATTCCTGCTCATTCTCCATTGTCTATTTTCCTCATTCTTCTTGGTCACAGGACATGAACCTCAACAGCTAGAACTATAGATTCCTACACAATTTTTGGGGGCTTATCTGGGATTGTCAGATGGACGAGTAAAAATGGAATGCTTCTGTTTATTTTCTTTTTTTTTCTTCTGGAGATCCTTTTTCTCCACCATTGCTTCTTGTCAATAAAAACGGTGGAACCCTGTCAAGCCAGTTAAAAATGTTGCTATCGAGACTGCTAGTCTTAAAGACTCAGGGTACAGGCTTTGCTGGGACAGGCTTCATCAGTACCCCTTCGTTGCTCAGCACTGGGAATGTTGGTTTTGTTCTGCCTCAGTTTCCTCTCATGGAGATTTATTCAATGCATGAGACTAGGATAAAGTCTTAGAGCAACTAAAGTTTTCTGGCTGGAGCCAGAAAAGGCTTCTCCTTCTCCTCCTACTCCAGCATTATCCAAATGGTTTTCAATGGATCTGGACTCCATCTGCCTATGAGAATATTGAATGGAGATATACTTTTTTGCTTTTTTTTCTACTTCTTGTCCAACCATGACTTCTGGCTACTCCCTTTGCCTTGCAACATTCCTGCTCTTCCTCCTTCAGATATTCTTGATCCAGGTTCTCTCCACTATTAAGCAGGCTCTGTTTTGGCATCTCACTCATAGGTGCCCTCTGTGTAAGCTGAGGTGACTGGCCCTTCCCGTTGTCTCCTTTGACATCTGTTGCCTGAATCCCCTGAGTTGTGGTGGGTTATGCTTGCCCACACTCTAGTTTCAGCCATTGGGTAGCATTCATCCAGGGATCTCTTATTTTTGTATTCATTTCTGTCAGGTTCTCCTTATGGCCCCTCTGTTACAGATGGCTCACTGAGGCAACTTTTCTCCAACTGTGTCGCTATCTCCTAATGTCCTTGTCAAATCACCCTGCTGCCAGGGAAGTAGACTTTCCTTGCAAATCTTTGCTCTTAGAGTCTTGGTTAAGAGGATTTTTTTTGCAGGCCCAGGATACTCAATTACAGATCCTTCAGATGCCTTCCAGTGATGACAAACCATAAGGCAACTTAAGAAGGGTATTCATTCACGGTGTGGCTGAGACTTGAGTAGTGTCAGGGGAGACGCCACAAGCTTGGGCGGCCTTAGATACCTGGTGAGAGACATTGCAGTGGATTCTGAGCTTACACTGAGGACTGCACAGATCCTTTGTGTGGTCCTTGGGACAGAGCAGACAAATATTTTACCCACTGGGGCTAGCACTCAGGCACTGATCGCCATCGAGGAGAATAGCTCAGCTGATCAGAATTGCTTCCCTTCTGATTAAAAAAAGAGAGAGAAGATTTACCACATCAAGCCTGGTGGTGTCACCTTTGGCATACCGTTAATCCTGAAGAACTGAACACACCTCTCTGGCCACACCCAGCACAAGCCTGTAGAGATTCACCAAAAGCAGAGGGTCAACTTAATGTAGTCATAGTATAATGAGAAAAGCCACTACAGCGAGGAAAAAAAAGAAGAAGAAACCAAAAATATCTCCACAATGCCAAGGAACAAACGCAGAAACCAAGGAAACCAGAACAAAGAAGACAACATGATGCTCCCAAAAGAACATGACACTCCACAAGATTATGAAGATGATGAGAAAGAAGAAATCCAAGAAATGGAACTCAAAAAATTGATGATAAGAATATTTAGAAGTAATCAAAAAAATGCATGGAGTACTGAAACCCATGCAGGACATGACAGAAAATCTCTTTCATGAAAATGAAATGTTAAGGAGGAATCAAAATGAAATGAGGAATTTAGTAGAACTTGAAATTGAGATATTGAAGAGAAACAAAATGAAATGAAGAATTCAATAGAGCAAATAAAAAACACATTTGAGAGCGTTAAAAACAGAATCAATGAGGCAGACAAGAGAATATTGGACTTAGAAGATATAACACAGGAAAGTATACAGTCAAACCAAAACAAGAAGTGGAAATTAGAAATCTAAAAAATATTGTTGGGAATCTACAGGATACTATTAAAAAAAAAACATTATGCTGAGTGAATTAAGCCAGTCCAAAGGGACAAATATCATATATTCTCCCTGATTGGCGACAACTAACTGAGCACCAAAGGGGAAACCTGTTGAAGTGAAATGGACACTATGAAAAACAGTGACTTGATCAGCCCTTGTCCTGACTGTTGATGTACAATGTAATACTTTATCCCTTTTAGTATTTTTTTTTTGTTCTAGTACTATTGGTTGAACTCTGTAATTAACACACAATTATTCTTAGGTGTTTAAATTTAACTGAAAAGTGATCCCAGTTAAATATAAGAGTGGGAATAAGAGAGGGAGGAAATGTACAATTTGGGACATGCTCAATCGGACTTGCCCAGATGGTGGAGTTAGAAATGTGCCAGGGGATTCCAATACAATCCCATCAAGGTGGCATGTACCAATGCCATCTCACTAGTCCAAGTGATCAATTTCAGTTCACAGTTGATCACACTGATAGGTCTAAGAGTCAAAGGGATCACACAAACTAGACTAGTGTCTGCTAATACTAACTGACAGAATCAAAAAGGGAGAGAAGGATCCAACATGGGAAGTGGGATACACAGCAGACTCATAGAATGGCAGATGTCCTAAATAGCACTCTGGCCTCAGAATCAGCCCTTAAGGCATCGGATCTGGCTCAAGAGCCCATGAGAGTATTGTAGGCATGGAAAGCCAAGACACTGTGGAAAGAAAAAAAAAAGGACCTAAATGAAATGAAAGATCTCTGCGAGTGAGATCCTAATGGAAAGAAGGGGCCATCAAAGAAGGAGGTACCTTTCTCTGAAGGGAAGAGAGAACTTCCACTTTGACTATGACCCTGTCTGAATAAGATCAAAGTCGGCGAACTCAAAAGGCTTCCATAGCCTTGGCAACTCATGACTAGAGCCTAGGGAGATTTCTGACGCCATAAACAAGAGTGTCAAATTGTTAAGTCAGCAGCAGGAGTCACTGTGTACTTACATTCCATGTGGGATCTGTCCTTAATGTATTGTCCAATGGGAAGTAATGCTATAACTAGTAATGAAACAGTATTTTACACTTTGTGTTTCTGTGTGGGTGCAAACTGATGCAATCTTTACTTAATATATACTAAATTGATCTTCTGTATATAAAGATAATTGAAAATGAATCTTGATGTGAATGGAATGGGAGAGGGAGTGGGAGATGTGAGGGGTGCGAGTGGGAGGGAAGTTATGGGGAGGAGCCATTGTAATCCATAAACTGTACTTTGGAAATTTATATGTACTAAATAAAAGTTAAAAAAAAAGAAAATAGAAAAAAAAAACATTCAAGTTCTGAGAGTTCCTGAAGGCATGGAGAGAGACAAAGGATTAGAAGGTCTTTTTAGTGATATACTAGTATAAAACTTCCCAGGTTTGGAGAAAGAAAGAGACATTCCAGAACAGGAAGCACACAACTCCCAGAGGAGATCCTTGCCACGACAAATTGTGATCAAACTCACTATAGTGAAAGATAAAGAAAAGGTTCTAAAATGTGCAAGAGAGAAATGCCATTACGCTCAGAGGATCTCCTATTAGACTCCCAGCAGACCAAGTGGGATTTATCCCTGATGTGTAAGGATGGTTCAGGGTTCACAAATCAAACAATATGATATACCACATTAACAAACTGCAGAAGAAAAACAACATGATTATCTCAATAGATGCAGAGAAAGCATTTGATAAAATACAATACCCTTTCATAATGAAAAGTCTAAGCAAACTGGGTATAGAAGGAACATTCCTCAATACAATCCAAGCAATTTATGAAAAACCCATGGCCAGCATCCTATTGAATGGGGAAAAGTTGGAAACATTTCTACTGAGATCTGGTACCAGAGAGGGATGCCCACTCTCACCATTGATATTCAATATAGTACTGGAAATTTTATCTAGAGCCATTAGGCAAGAAAAAGAAATTAAAGGGATACAAATTGGGAAGGAAGAACTCAAACTATCCCTCTTTGCAGATGACATGATTCTTTATGTAGGGGATCCAAAGACTCCATTAAGAGATTGTTGGAACTTATAGAAGAGTTTTGCAAAATAGCAGGATATAAAAACAATGCACAAAAATCAACAGCCTTTGTATACACAGGCAATGCCATGGCTGAGAATGATCTTCTAAGATCAATCGCATTCACAATAGCTACAAAAACAAATACCTTGGAATAAACTTAACCAAAGATGTCAAAGATCTCTACGATGAGAATTACAAAATCTTAAAGAAAGATATAGAAGAGGATACCAAAAAATGGAAAAATCTTCCATGCTCATGGATTGGAAGAATCAACATCATCAAAATGTCCATTCTCCCAAAAGCAATTTATAGATTCAATGTGATACCAATCAAGATACCAAAGACATTCTTCTCAGATCTAGAAAAATGATGCTGAAATTCATATGGAGGCACAGGAGACCTTGAAGAGCTAAAGTAATCTTGTACAACAAAAACAAACCTGGAGGCATCACAATACCAGATTTATTTATTTTATTTATTTATTTTAATTTTTTTTGACAGGCAGAGTGGACAGTGAGAGAGAGAGAGAGAGAGAAAGGTCCTCCTTTTTCCATTGGTTCAACCCGCAATGGCCACTGTGGCTAGTGCGCTGTGGCTGGTGCACCACGCTGATCCGTAGCCAGGAGCAAGGTGTTTCTTCCTGGTCTCCCTTGCGGGTGCAGGGCCCAAACACTTGGCCATCCTCCACTGCACTCCCAGGCCACAGTAGAGAGCTTGACTGGAAGAGGAACAACCAGGACAGAATCCTGTGCCCTAACCGGGACCAGAACCCGGTGTGCTGGTGCCGCAGGCAGAGGATTAGCCTATTGAGCCATGGTGCTGGCCACACAATACCAGATTTCAATATATACTACAGGGAGTTATAATCAAAACAGCATGGTACTGGTACAGGAACAAATGAATAGACCAACGGAACAGAATAGAAACACTAGAAATCAATCTAAACATCTACAGCCAATTTATCTTTGATCAAGGATCTAAAACCAATTCCTGGAGCAAGGTCAGTCTGTTCAACAAATGGTGCTGGGAAGACTGGATTTCCACATGCAGAAGCATGCAGCAAAACCTCTACCTTACACCTTACACAAAAATCCACTCAACATGGATTAAAGATCTAAATCTACGACCTGACATCATCAAACTATTAGAGAACGTTGGAGAAACACTGCAAAACATAGGTACAGGAAAAGACTTCTTGGAAAAGACTCCAGAGGCACAAGCAGTCAAAGCCAAAATTAACAATTGGGATTATATCCAATTGAGAAGTTTCTGTTACTGCAAAAGAAACAGTCAGGAAAGTGAAGAGGCAACCGACAGAATGGGAGAAATTATTTGCAAACTATGCAACTGAAAAAAGTTTAATAACCAGAATCTACAAAGAGACCAAGAATTTCCACAACAACAAAACAAGCAACCCACTTAAGAGATGGGCCAAGGACCTAACTAGATATGGCCAACAGACACATGAAAAAATGTTCAGGATCAGTAGCCATCAGGGAAATGCAAATCAAAACCGCAATGAGGTTTCACCTCACCACGGTTAGAATGGCTTACATACAGAAATCTACCAACAACAGATGCTGGTGAGGATGTGGGTAAAAAGGCTTACTAATCCACTGTTGGTGGAATGCAGACTGGTAAAGCCATTATGGAAGACAGTTTGGATATTCCTCAGAAACCTGAATATAGCTCTACCACATGACCCAGCCATCCTATTCCTTGGAATTTACAAAAGGAAATTAAATTGGCAAATAAAAGAGCTATCTGCACTTCAGTGTTTATTGTAGCTCAATTCACAATAAACATGGAATCAACCTAAATGCCCATCAGCAGAAGACTGGCTAAAGAAATTATGGGATATGTACTCTATAAAATACCATACAGCAGTAAAAAAACAATGAAATCCAGTCATTTGCAACAAATAGGAGAAATCGGGAAAACATCATGCTGAGTGAAATAAGCCAGTCCCAAAGGGACAAATATCATATGTTCTCCGCGATCGGTGACAACTAACTGAGCACCTAAAAGGAAACCTGTTGAAGTGAAATGGACACTATGAGAAACAGTGACTTGATCAGCCCGTGTCCTGACTGTCGAGGAACAACTTACTATTTTATTCCTCTTAGTATTTTTTTTGTTTTATTTAATACCATTGGTTGAACTATTTAATTAACTCACAGTTATTCTTAGGTGTTTAAATATAACTGAAAAGTGATCCTTGTTAAATATAAGAGTGGGAATAAGAGAGGGAGGAGATGTACAATTCGGCACATGCTCATTTGGACTTAGCCCTAATGGTAGAGCTAGAAATGTGCCAGGGCATTTCAATTCAATCTCATCAAGGAGGCATGTACCAATGCCATCTCACTAGTCAGAGTGATCAGTTTAAGTTCATAATTGATCATAAGGATAGGATTTCAAAGAGATCATATAAGCAAGACCAATGTCTGCTAATAGTAACTGATAGTGTTAAAAATGAGAGAAAGATCCAACATGGGAAGTGGGATACACAGCAGACTCATAGAATGGCAAATGCCCTAAACAGCACTCTGGCCTCAGAGTCAGCCTTTAAGGCATTCAGATCTGGCTGATGAGCCCATGAAAGCTTCTCAGGCATGGAAAGCCAAGACACCGAGGCAAAAAAAATGACCTAAATGAAAGATCTCTGCGAGTGAGATCCCAGTGGAAAGAAGGGGCCATCAAAGAAGGAGGTACATTTCTCTGAAGGGAGGAGAGAACTTCCACTTTGACTATGGCCTTGTCTAAATAAGATCAGAGTTGGTGAACTCAAGAGGTTTTCATAGCCTTGGCAGCTCATGACAAGAGCCTTGGCTGATTACTGACTTTATAAATAAGAGTGTCAGTTGTTAAATAAACAACAGGCGTCACTGTGTACTTACTCCCCATGTAGGAGGATCTCTGTCCTTAATGTGTTGTACTATATGAATTAATGGTAAAACTACTACTCAAACTGTACTCTATACTTTGTGTATCTGTGGGTGCTGTCTGTTGTAATCTTTACTAGTATATATTAAGTTGATCTTCTGTATATAAATATAATTGAAAATGAATCTTGATGAAAAATGGGATGGGAGAGGGAGTGGGAGTTGGGATGGTTGCAAGTGGGAGGGAGGTTATGGGGGGAAAATCTGCCATAATCCAAAAGTTGTACTTTTGAAATTTACATTTATTAAATAAAAGTTGAAAAAAAAGAAGGGTGTTTATATCCCAGGATATCAAGGGAAGTGGTGGAGTTGTAGGTAAGACTGTCTAATCATGTTCTCCAACCTATTCCTACTGTGGGCTTTGTGATTTTATGGTCCCACAGCCCAGGAACTTGAAGGCTGCCTCATTGGGGCAGAGGCAGAGACTGGGGTGCACCTTCATTTCTCATCTTCTCATTCCAGATGGGCAATAGCCATCTTCAACATACACCCCTTTGGAGTGCATCATTGGGCACTGGGATTGTTTTGCCCCTCCAACCTTGAAGAAAAAATGCCTGGTCATGTTCTGCACTACAGCATGGCCAGGATATAAGGTGGAGGATGGAGAGACTTGGTCCCCAGAGGGAAATAGTAACTAGAACACCATCCTTAATTTAGACCTCTTTGTCATAGAGCAGGGAAATGGTCTGAGATCCTTTATTTCCAAGCATTCTTTGTCCTGTGATTTAAGCCAGAACTTTGGCAACCCTGTAAAGCAGACTCATCACTTTTAAAGGGTTTGAGAGGGTTTGGTCATACATACTTCTATATCATGACTGGAAGTAAAAGCAATTGCAAAATGTAAGTTTATTATTTAGCTAGCCTCAAATATTAGGACAAATTTTGAAAAACAGGCTAGTGGACCTGAGAGCACATTAGAAAACCTCCTGAAGGATGCCACTTTGGTATTTTAGAATTGGGACCAGGAGGGACCCTAAAAATGAAGTAATAATAATAGCAAAAACAATAGGATAAAAAAAAGTCAGAGCTCTGATAGTGACCTTACAGCCACACCTTCCTGAGGATCTGCAGGGGTCTCCAGAATGCTATAACTGTGGTCAGGTAGGACACTTCATGGAGTAATGTCCACATCCCCATCACCAGAGAAATCTCCCATGGCTGTCCTATTTACAATGGGGATCATTGGCGTGGTGATTGCCCCCAGAGACCAGGTCCCCCTCCTCAGATGACCCAAGAGAACTGAAAGGGCCCAGGGTTTCTCCTACAGGGTCATTCCACCCAGATTATCAGCACCAAGGAGTCCCAGGTGGTCCTAACTGTTAAAGAGAAGGAGTTTGATTTCTTTGGATATTGAAGGCACCCTTCCTCTACTTCTCTGAAATCTGGGTCTCCCCTCTTCCCTAGGTATGTCTTTGAAAGGCGTCTCAGGAAAAACCCCAGTTAGATTTTTCACCCAGCCCCTAAGCTATAGCTGGGTTATAAAAAAGGGAGGAAGGAGAAAGGAGAGGGGAGGGGAGGGGAAATATCTTAAAAGTAACTACGGGTTAAAATGTTGTAAAGGGTGTTTTTCTCTTAATTCAGTGGTGTTAGAGGACTGTTCCAGGATATGAATTAAAGGAACCAGAAGATTAGAAAAAAGTTGTGGAGAAAGCTGTAAGCATAAGAATGGGAAAGGTAACAAAAGAAAATTCATGAATTGAGGGAAAGTATGTTGTGGCAGGTTTGTGGAGATTAAATGCTGTGGGAGATTGTGGAGAAAACTATAAGCATGAGAATTCATGATGAGAATGGTTGGGAAAGAGTTTTTTTGATAGAAATTTTTTGATAGAGCAACTGAGGGACTAGTTTGTGGAAGTTAAATGCTGTGGGAGAAAAAGTTTTAGAGACAGCTATAAGCCTGAGAATTCTTGATGAGCAAGGTTAAGAAAGAAAATTCATAGACTAATGAACAAGTTTGTTTTGAAGGTTTTTATTTTTAACCAAATGGTTTAAACCTTTGACAATAAATTAATGCCAAGTTTATGTTGGTCTTATATATAAGTCTGATGTGTTGTACACTGTGGTCAATCATTGTTAATATGATGGTGTTTCAGAGTTGACCCATTCCCCTGCAGATTTGTGCATGCCTTTGCAGATGCAGTTGGCTAAAGAAAAAAAAAATAAATGGACTCTTTTTTTTCCTGCCCAAGCTGCTAGTTGCTTTCTCAGTTCGGAAAATCAGCCCTCAGACCCAAACATAAAAGCCATTAAAATGTGCCCCCTACAGGAGACAGCAGAACCAACCAGCCCTGAGAGGTCTTTGTTTTCTCTCACCTAAATCATCCTCAGTTGATAGGAGACAGCACCTTGGGGATGTTAGCCCCCAGAGGTGTAGTCATCTTGAAATCACTATGTTCCTAAATTTGTATATATGAAATGCATGAAATTTTGTACCTCAAATAAAATTAAAAAAAGAAAAATATCACATCCCACTGCCAATCCCTGAGGGCTGATGGTCCAGTCATAGCTGAAGCAACCCTTGCTGTTACGGCTCTTGCCCTCTGGGGAGGATTTAATATCATGAGGTAACACTTTAATCCTTAATTCAATCTCCAGCCTAACAGTGTCGTAAAGTGCTATTTTGGCCAGCCCTGATTCAGTTTTTAGAGTGAACTTTTCAAAACACTGAAAATGCCTTCAACTGGGATCTCTTGCTCAATAGATTGTTTGGTAGGAGTGGTCATAGATAATCATTTCGTTTTAGACTACCTACTTGCACCTTTATCAACAACTCAGAGCAGGTTAAAACTAACATCAGGGAGATCTATAAACAGGCCAACTGGCTACATAATCTCAACAAGAAAGTGAACATCTCCTGATCCTTATATTGTATAGGCTTACCCCACTCCGAAGGATATCTCTCTCTGCTGGCCCGTCTCACGACCACAGTGGTTGTCGCTGGTGTTCCCTAACATTAGCTAGAATTACCTCTTGGCTGATTGGCAGTTGATAGAAGCGAGAGCTTAGAGGTAACCCTAGGTAGATAGCCTGGGACAAGGGTCTAAATGACTCAAACTTGACATGCAGAGGGAGATAAAAGCCTGATGTGCAGGACATGCCTGGAAAAAAGTGCCTCAGCACTCAAAAACACCATAGAGATACTGGAAACAAAACAGGATGTGGTTACAGCTGGAAGTGTCTAACTGCAGATATTGATGCCTCAGGAATGAGAAGGTCCTCAGTGAGTAACTGATACATTTACAAAACCATGCACAAACTTTGCTTAACCCAAAGGATATAAACCCTTAGGCAACTTCCCTTAAAAGATACCTGCTCAGGAACCCCTCTTGGCATTTCTGGGAGCTTTTTGTTTTGAATTTTCTTTTTTTGCATAATAAACTTTTGTTCCTGTTCACTTTCCATTGTCTGTATTCTTCATTCTTGTTGGTTATATATGGGACTTGAACCTGAATTACTAGAGCTACAGATTCCTACATTAGGGAATGGGTTTCTTTTCTTTTTTTTTTTAACCTGGAAACCTTTTATTTAAGGCATACAAACTTCATATGTTTCATATATACAATTTAGGAACATAATGTTTCTTCCCACCCTACCCTCCCTTGCACCCTCACTCCCACCCATCTTCCTCTTCCCTATCCTGTTCCCATTCTTATTTTTCACTAAGGTTTATTTTTAATTAACTTTATACACATAAGATTAACCCTACATTAAGTAGAGAATTGAATAATATGAAAAAAGAACTGTTTCTCAACAGTGGAGACAAGGGCTGTTCAAAGTCTTCACATCTCAAAGTGTCAATTTTACTTCTGTGCATTACCTTTTATGTACTCTGTTAGTTACCACACATCAGGGAGAACATATGGTATTTGTATTTTTGAGATTTGCTTATTTCACTAAGTATAATGATTTCCAGTTGCATCCATTTTGTTGCAGACAACAGGATTTCATTTTTTTCTACTATTATGTAGTATTTCATGGTGTCCATATACCATAATTTCTTTTTTTTCAGTTTTTGAAAAAAATTTAAGTTATACAAGTTTCATATATACAGACTTAGGAACATGATGCAACTTCCCACCTCACCCTTCCTACTGCCCACACTCCAACCATTCTTCTTTCTCCCTCTTCATTCCCACTCTTAATTTTTACAAATATCTATTTTTTGTTTAATTAATGGTCATAAAGTTAGTCCTACACTAAGTAAAAGAATTCAACAAACAGTATGAAGAAAAAAAAAACACTGGTTGTAAAGGAAGAGACAAGGGCTGTGAACAATCATCAAATCTCAAATACTATAACTTCTTTATTCAGTCTTCAGTAATGGACATCTGGGTTGTTTCCATATCTTAGATATTGTGAATTGAGCTGCAATAAACTTGTGGGTGTACAGATAACTCTTTCATATGATGATTTCATTTCCTTTGGGTAAATTACCAGGAGTGGGCTGGATGAAACATATGGTAGGTCTATATTCAGATTTCTGAGGTATCATTGGAGAAACCCTGCAACATTGGCATAGGCAAAGACTTCTTGGAAAAGACTGCAGAAGCACAGGCAATCAAAGCCAAAATTGACAAATGCAATTGCATCAAATTGAGAAGCTTCTGTACTGCGAAAGAAACACTCAACAAATTTGACAGAATGGAAGAAAATATTTGCAAACAATGCAACTGATAAAGGATTAATATCTAGAATCTATAAAGAGCTCAAGAAACTCAACAACAAAAGAAATAAATAAGAAATGGTCAAAAAATTTGGACAGGCATTTTTAAAAAGAGGAAATTCAGGGGCCAGTGCTGTGGCATAGCAGGTAAAACGGCCATCTGCAGTGCTAGTGTCCCATATGGGTGCTGGTTCTAGTCCTGGCTGCTCCTCTTCCAATCTAGCAGTCTTCTATGGCCTGGGAAAGCAATAGAAGATGGCTCAAGTGCTTGGCGCCGCACCTGCATGGGGGACCCATAGAAAGCTCCTGGCTCCTGGCTTTGGATCGGCACAGCTCCGACCTTTGTGGCCATTTGAAGGAGTGAACCAGCAGATGGAAGACTTTTCTGTCTATCCCTCTCACTGTCTTTAACTCTACCTGTCAAATAAATAAAATCTTTAAAAAAAGAGGAAATCTAAATGGCCAGAAGACTCATGAAAAAATTCTCAGGATCTCTTAACCATCAAGGAAATACAAATCAAAACCACAATGAGGTTTCACCTCACCTCAATTAGAATGGCTTTCATACAGAAATCAGCAAACAAAAAATGTTGGTAAGGGTGTGGGGAAAAAGGTACCCTAATCCACTGTTAGTGGGAATATAAATTGGTATAACCATTGTGGAAGACAGTAGGGAGATACCTCAGAAATCTTATTATTGACCTACCAGATTGGCATCTTAACCGATATTTTAACTGTTAGGCCAAGTGCCTGCCCTTATTTTAGTCATTCTAATAAACGTGTATTGATATATTTGCACCCATCTGAAGCCAGGAGCCAGGAGCTTCTTCCAGGTCTCCCACACAAGTGCAGGGGCCCAAGGACTTCGGCCATCTTTCAATACTTTCCCAGGCCACAGCAGAGAGCTGGACAATAAGTGGGGCAGCCAGGACTCAAACTGGCGCTTGTATGGGATGCCGGCACTGCAGGAGGTGGCTCTATCCCCTATACCACAATATGGTCCCTGCCCATTTTTAAATTGGAATATTTTCTTACTGTAGAAAATTGGATATTGTTATATATTCTGTTTACAAGTTCTTTATTGATATGTAGTTTTTAAGATATGTTTTCCCTGGTCTGCTTTAACAAAAACCAGGAGGAAAAGAAAGTTAGGCATCAGAAGCAATAGGTGGCAGGCCTATTAATGGCTGATCTGTACAGTGATCTGCCCTCAAGGAGACCCAACAGGCCAGTCCACTGCAGTGGCTTTCAATGTGGTAAGCCTGGGCTTCAGTAGAAGTCAACTTGTGAAGAGCCCTGGCAGCTCTTCCAAAAGTTGGATCACTGGAAATGGACCAGCCCTGGAGTCGAAGCATGCCCAGGTCAGAGCCACAGATCTTATTGGCTCTAAGCTGAAAAGCCCTTCACTCAGCCCAATTTCCAAAGTGACCACTGCAGCTGAGGGGACGGCCAAGCAGGGTCAGCAACATTGCAGGCAGAACTGTAAATTTCTTGTTAGAGATGCCCCCTGCCTTTACCTGGCCAGCTCTCCTCCCAGGCCAGCCAAGTAATGAAAGTCAACAGAGTGCCTTCCCCTAGGAGGTTCACACCTCCCTTAGGATATACCCCATGTGAAGAGATAGATAGGTCTGGGCCTATCCCAAGGGGTTTTTCCTATGTTTTTGGCATGTCTAGAGAAATTATTTTAGTTTTAACAATGTTTGATTAACATGCAATAATTGTACACATTTGATCCAGTGTAAGCTAATCAAACCTAACAACAAACACGTTTTCTTGGTGTTTTAAGCCTATAAGCTTCTCTCCCTTCTAGTTCTTTGTATGTTATTTTGAACTATAGCCATTCCCATTTTTCTATGGAATATTAGAACTTGTTATTTCTACCTGACGTTTGGTAGCCATTATCCAGTATTCCTCTTCATTTGAATTCATGATTCATTTTGAGTTAATATTTGTATAAAATGTCACCTTTCAGTTGAGGTAGTTCACTTTATGACAATGGGTGTGCCAAAGAACCAACATTATTTGCCACATTGCTTTTGAACTTTTGTCAAAAAAACAGTTGGACATATTTGTGTGGTTTATTACTGGGTTACTTATTGCCATTTAGTTATTGTACGTCTATCAGTCTTCTAATATCATTCAGCTAGTTATAAAGTAAGACTTAACAGCATGTAGAGTGATTCCTTACACCTCATTCTTCTTTTCAATATTGTTTCTAGCTATTATAGATCTTTTGACTTTCCATATAAGATTTAGAGGGAGCTTATCTATTATATAAACCTGCTGGGGTTTTGGAAAATGTTGCATTAAAAATATACATCAATAATCGCTTCTTGGCCTTTTGACTAAGATCAAGTGTAAAAATATACATCAGTATGGAGAGAATTGTTATCTTTTTTATGTGGAGTCTTTTGATCAATGATTTTTATTATTTTTATCAGTATATTATAGTTTTCAATATGTAGATCTTTTTCATGTTTTTTGAAATCTATACCTAAGTATTTCAATTCATCTGTAATAATGAAAAATGGTATTGTGTTTTTAATTTTAGTTTCACACAAAGTGAAAAATACTGTTGGAGTACTAGTTATAGCATTAAATCACAATATGCAGCACATTAAGGACAGAGATCCTACATGATATTTTTAAAAAATTGATTAATTTTCTATGCAATTTCCAATTTAAAACCAAGGTTTTTTTTTTTTCATTTTTAATTATCTTTATATACAGAAGATTGATTCAGTATATACTAAGTAAGGATTTCATCAGTTTTATTTGTTTATTTTTAAAGATTTATTTATTTGAAAGTCAGAGTTACACACAGAGAGAAAGAGAGGCAGTCAGAGCAAGAGAGAGAGGTCTTCCATTAGCTGATTCATTTCCCAGTTGGCTGCAGTGGCCAGAGCTGAGCTGATCTGAAGCCAGGAGTTTCTTCCAGGAGCATCCTCCGGATGTAGGAGCCCAAGGACTTAGGCCATCTTTCACTGCTTTCTCAGGCCATAGCGGACAGCTGGATTGGAAGTGGAGCAGCCAGGACTAGAACCGGCACTCATATGGGATGCTGGTGCTGCAGGAGGCAGCTTTACCCGCTATGCCACAGTGCTGGCCCTGAAATCTTATTTTTAATTTGTGTATCATTTTATATTCTGAAATCTTGCTGAACTCCAGTAATATCAAGTTGTTTTTGTGGATATTTTTGGTTAGGTTATTATATATATAGGGAATCTTATCAAAAGAAAATATAAAGTTTTTTTTCTATTCAATTTATATGCCTTTTTATTTTTTCTCCCTCCCTCCATCACTCCTCCCAACTCTCCCTCCCTCCTCTCCTTATCCCTTCCTTCCTGCCCCCCTTCCTGGTTCCTCCTTCCCTTTCTCTACTTTGCCTCCTTTCCTCAGTCCTCTCTTCCCTCCTCATCTCTCCCTCCTTCTATCTATCGCTCACTCATATGCTGGTTAGAAATTTCAGTAATATGTTGAAAAAGAGCAGTGAGAGCAGATATTTTGCTTTGTTTCTAGTCTTAGGCAGAAACTATTCAGTCTTTCACCAATAATTATCATGTTTGCTGTAGAGATTTTTTAAAGATGATCTTCATGAAGTTGTGGAAGTTCTTTATATCTAGTTTGCTAAGACTTTTTATTGCTAACAGATGTTTTATTTTGTCAAGTGGTGTTTCTACTTCCAGTGATAAGAACAAATGCTTTTTCTTTTGTAACCTGTTGTTATGATAGATTAAATTAACTTTCAAATATTGAACCTGATTTACATACCTGGAACAAAACCCACTTGATTGTGAGGCACAATTCTTTTTATATATTTGTGGATTTGATTTGCTAATATTTTGCTGAGAATTTTTGTGTTTAACCTCAGGCAGATATCAACCAGTAGTATTCTTAATTCTTTTACTATGTTTTCAATTTTGTTAACAGGGTAATAGTGGGATTATAGAATTAGGTAGAAAATGTACTATTCTCATATTTTGTGGAATCAATGGTATAAAATTGGTGGGGTTTTTAAAATATTTGGTAGAATTTTCCAAGAAGCCATCCAGACCTGGAGATTTCTTTGTGGGGGAATTTATATCAAATATTAAATTTCTTTAATGGGTATATAATTATTTGGATTATCTATTTAATCTTGATTGAGTTTTAACAGTTTATGAATTTTAAGGAGTTGATCCATTTCTTTTGCATTTGTAAATTTATGAGCATAAAGTTATTCATGGTATTCTGTTATCCTTTAATGGTTGATGAATCTATAGTGTTATGTTCTGTATAATTTATGATACTAGTGATTTGTGTCTTTTAAAAATCTCTATCAGCCTTTCTAAAGATTTGTTAGTTATTATGGATGGGAGGGAGTGTAGGGTGATAAGGATCACTATGCTAAATCTGTATATATGAAATACATGAAATATGTTCACCTTATATAAATAAATATTACAAAAAAGAAAATCATGTCAATATTCTGACTGAAAGATGATGTATCTTAATAGCAGCCATATAGATGACCAATTATTCTTGCATATAAGTACTCTAAACTTGAGATAACTTTATGATCATTGTCTAGTGTGTATTGATGAATATTTCATTTCTTATACCTCATTAATTACTTGTACATTACCCAATTATTTCAGTTATGTGACACAATATAAATATTTTTGCTCTGATTAAGAAATAGTACCAGCTTTTGATTAATTGATCTTCTCTGTAGTTTTTCTACTTTTTTAATTTAATTTTTTCTTTTTTTAAATTAAAAATTTTTTTTATTTAGTAAATATAAATTTCCAAAGTACAGCTTATGGATTACAATGGCTTCCCCCCCCCCATAATTTCCCTCCCACTTGCACCCCTCCCATCTCCCGCTCCTTCTCCCATTCCATTCACATCAAGATTCATTTTCAATTATCTTTATATACAGAAGATCAATTTAGTATATATTAAGTAAAGATTGCATCAGTTTGCACCCACACAGAAACACAAAGTGTAAAATACTGTTTCATTACTAGTTATAGCATTACTTCACATTGGACAACACATTAAGGACAGATCCCACATGAGAAGTAAGTACACAGTGACTCCTGTTGTTGACTTATCAATTAATTTCTAATATAATTGTTTCCTGTCTTGTCTTTATCATTTCCTTCCTTCTGCTTGGTTTGGGCTTATTTTGGTCTTCTTTTTCTACTTCCTTGAAATGGGAGCTTAGATTATTAATTTGAAATATCTTCTCTTTTTAAGTGTAAGCATTTAGTACTATACATATACCTGCTGCCACTGCTTTCGCTGTATCAAGCAGTTTGATATATTGTACTTTTGTTTAATTCAGTTTTGTGTTCCTTTGAGACTTCTTGATTTACTCATGGATTATCTAAAAAGGTGTTTAATTTCCTAGTGTTTGGAGAAGCTTTTGTCCTAGAGTTGATTTCTAGTTTGTTTCCATTACTGTCAGAAAATATGTTTTGTATGATTCCAATTATTTTAAAAATATTTATTTATTTGAAAGGTAGAAAGAGAGAGCGAGAACGAGTGAGTGAGAGATCTTTCATCTACTGGTTCACTCTCCAAATGCTTGGGTTGATCTGAAGCCAGGAGCCAAGAGCTTCTTCCAGGTCTTACGCATGAGTGCAGGGGCCCAAGTACTTGGGCTATCTTTTGCTGCTTTCCCAGGCACATTAACAGGAAGCTGGACTGGAAGTGGAGCAGCCAGGACTTGAACCAGTGCCCATATGGAATGCTGGCATCTTAGGCAGCAGCTTTACCCACCTTGCCACAGCACTGGCCCTGATTTCAATTCTTTTAAGTTTGTTGAGTTTGTTTTATGATCCAAGTTTGATGTAACTTGTTTAAAGTTCCATTGGTTTTTTTCAAACAAGCAAGGAAACAAAGAAATAAAACCACAACCGTGTATTCTGCCCTTTGGGTGGAATGCTCTACAAATATCAGAATCTATTGGTTGTTGTTATGTTTGGTTCTATATCTTTGTTGCTTTTTCTGTCTAGAAATGAAATGTAAAGATATTTACTTTGATTAGGTCCATTTTCTTTCCTTATTAAAAAAAACTATTTTTTTTTTGAAAGGTAGTGTTTCAGAGAGACAGAGATAGAGAGAAAGTTATTCTTTGCTGCTTTAGTCCCTAAATGGCCACAATGGCTGAGACTTGGGCCAGGCAGAAGCCAAGAATTTGGAAATCCACCCAGGTCTTCCAGTGACCCGTCTGCCTACTGAGGCACATTAGCAGAGAGCTGGATCAGAAATGGAACAGCCAGGACTTGAATACTCACGATACACATAAGCAGCAGCTTATGTGGTCATGGTTTCCATGGCTCAACAGGCTAATCCTCCGCCTTGTGGCGCTGGCACACCAGGTTCTAGTCCCGGTCGGGGCACCAGATTCTGTCCCGGTTGCCCCTCTTCCAAGCCAGCTCTCTGCTATGGCCTGGGAGTGCAGTGGAGGATGGCCCAAGTGCTTGGGCCCTGCACCTGCATGGGAGACCAGGAGAAGCACCTCGCTCCTGGCTTCGGATCAGCACGGTGTGCCAGCCGCAGCGGCCATTGGGGGGTGAACCAACGGAAAAGGAAGACCTTTCTCTCTGTCTGTCTCTCTCACTGTCCACTCTGCCTGTCAAAAAAAAAAAAAAAAAAAAAGAAAAAAAATTTAAAAACTCTTAACTTTTCCTCTGTATAGACAGAAGACCACATTAGATATAATTTATGCTTCAGTTGTCAAACATTATTTTAAAAACTTGTGGAAAGATGTACTCACCCCCTTTTTAAGATCTCATTTGTCCTACCATCCTGAAGTCTTGAGCTCAGTTTGTGATCACTTCCTTTCTACTTAAAACTCTTCCTTTAGTCATTTCTTATGCCTAAGTGTAGTGGTAAAAGAGTTTCTTTTCCTCCAACTAGAAGTATCTTTATTTGCCTCTCTTACCTGAATGATATCTTTGCTAATATAGAACTCTGGATTGACAGTCCTTTAATTGATTTAAAAATTGTAGTTCTTCCAGTCTGCTGGTACTGAATCATTCTTCCGTAGGAATGCATTAATTGTGTGAAGTCTCCTCCAACGTCTTTCTTTACCTTTTTTAGAAATTTAATAATTATTTATCTTAGTGAATTTTGGTTTTGTTTATTTTTGTTTGGGATTCAAATTAGCCTCTTGTGTCTACAGGTTTACACCTCTTGCTGTATTGAGAACTTTTCAGCCATTATTTTCTCAAGTATTATTTTCAGCACCACTCCTTTTACAATTTGAACTCTTTCTGTTTCCTTCTGGGATCCCAATAATAAAGATTACGTTTTTGGATGTTATCCCAAAGGTCTTCAAGGTTCTGCTTGTTTCTTTGCAGCCAATTTTCTCTTTGCTGTCCAAAATGGGTAATTCCTGCTCATTTGTTTTCAGCTCATTGATTTCTTCTTTGTAGTCTCTAGTCTACTACATTTATATCTTCCCCTCATTACTTCCTGTTTTAAATCATGGTCAAATAAATATTATGTAAAATTTACCATTTTAACTATTTAAAACATATAGTTTAGTAGTGCTAAATATATTCAAATTGTTGTGCAACCAAGTTCTAGAACGTTTTCCTTGCAAAACTGCCATTCTCCATTTTCCCTTGTTATGGACTGTGTAATCACAACATTCATGTCAAAAAGTCCTTATCCTAAGTACCTCAAAATGTGCATGTGGTTGCAGACAGGTTCTTTACAGCAATGACCAGAATGAGGCTATTAACGTGGATTCTAATTCAATCTGAAGTTGTCCTTATAAGAAGAGGGAATGTGGATACACGATGAGACCCTAGGAACTTGTGCCCTCACTGAAGAAAGGCCATATGAGGACGCAGTAAGAATAGGGCCATCTGCAAGCCAAGGAGAGAGGCTTCAGGAGTTCCAACATGCTCAGAGCCAGTTTTTTGACTTCTAGCCTCCAGAACTGTGAATAAAATGTTGGTGTTGAAGCCACCTAGTCTGTAGTATTTTGTTATGACAGCCTTAGTGAAGTATTATATTCATACCCCAGCCCCTAATCATTTTTACTAATCCCCTTCTAATCATTTTTATTTATATGTGAATTTATTTACTTACTCATTTTTGAATGACAGAGGGACACACACACACAGAGAAATAGCACTCACAGTTTACTTCCCAAATGCCCACAACTGGGAATAGACTAGACCAAAGCCAGAAGCCAGAGACTCAGTCTGGGTCTCCCATATGAATGGCAGAGATCCATGTACTCAAGCCATCACCTGCTGCCTCTTAGAGGCACATTAATAAGAAACTGAAAGGGGCCGATGCTGTGGTATAGTGAGTTAATGCCCTGGCCTGAAGCACTGACATCCCACATGGGCACCTGTTCGAGACCTGGTTCCTCCACTTCTGATCCAGCTCTCTGCTATAGACTGGGAAAGCAGTAGAAGATGGCCCAAGTTCTTGGCTCTTGCACCTACATGGGAGACCTGGAAGAAGCTCCTGGCTCCTGGCTTTGGATTGGCACAGCTATGGCTAGTTGTGGCCAATTGGGGAGTGAACCAGTGGATGGAAGACCTCTCTCTCTTTCTCTTTCTCTCTCTCTGCCTCCCCTCTCTATGTATAACTCTTACTTGCAAATAAATAAATAAATCTTTTAAAAAATAAGGAACTGAAATCAAGAGTGGAGCTTGGATGCAAACCTGAGTACTGCGACATGAGATGAGTGCATTCCAAGTGGTGTCTTAACTGTTAAATACCTGCTTCTAAGTGATATTTCAGTATATGCATATACAACATTTTGTTTATCCATTTAGCTGTCAATGGATGGTTGGGTTACTTCTCTCTGTAGGCTATTGTGAATAATGTTTCTGTGAACATGGTGTGCAAGTAACTCTTTGAGACTTTTCTATTCTGGATATTTGCTCAAAAGTAGAATTTCTAGAATGTATGGCAATTTTAATTTTTAAAAACTTTTTTTTTTTTTTTGAGGTGGCAGGGTTGGGAGTGGAAGGCAGGCAGAGACACAGAGAGCTGCCATCTTCTGGTTTACTTCTTTTTTTTTTAACATTTATTTATTTATTTGAAATTCAGAGTTAGAGAGAGAAGGAGAGGCGGGGGTGGGGGGAGAGGTCTTCCACCCACTGGTTCACTCCTCAATTGGCCGCAATGATTAGAGCTGTGCCAATCTGAAGCCAGGAGCCAGGAGCTTCTTCCAGGTCTTCCATGTGGGTGCAGGGGCCCAGGGACTTGGGCCATCTTCTACTGCTTTCTGATGCCATAGTAGAGAGCTGGATTGGAAGTGGAGCAGCCAGTACTTGAACGAGCGCCCATATGGGATGCTGGCATTGCAGGTGGCAGCTTTCCCTACTACACCACAGCACTGGCCCCTGGTTTACTTCTTAAAAGCCCAGAACAACTAGGGCTGTACTAGCCAAAGCCAAGAGCTGGGAGCTCAATCCAGGTCTCACTTGTGAGTGACAGGGACTCAATTACTTGAGTCATTGCTCCTGCCTCCCAGGTCTGTACTAGAAAACTGGAGTCAGGGACCAAACCTGGATTTAAATCCAGGTACTCTGACATGAGACGTGAGCTTCCTAAACAATGGCCTAACTAATAAGCAAAATACTCACTCCAGATATTTTATTATTTAGGGAAACTTTAGGTTCATGACAAAATTGAACAAGAAGTATAGAGATTCTGTATAAATGTCCAGCCCCCACATGTGTAGCCTTCCCTACTATCTTCCTGCATCAGAGTGGTACATTCCTTATAAGTGATGAAGCTAAACTGAAACATAATTATCATCTCAAATTTATAGTTTACATTAGGATTATGTATGGTGTTAAGATTCTGTGAATTTTTACAATGTTTAATGGCATGTAACCTCCATTATGGTGTCATGCAGAGTATTTTTACTACCTTCAAAATGTTCTGTGCCCTGTCAATTATCCTTCTCTCTCACAACCCCTGGCAGGGCAGCCACCAATCCTTTTACTATCGTCAAAGCTTTGCCATTTCAAGAATGTATATAGTTGGAGTCATAGTATGTAGGCCTTTCATACTGACTTCTTTCACTTAGCATTTAATGTTTCTTTACATCGGCTCCACTTGATAGGTGATTTCTTTTTAGCAGTAAAGAACACTGTATTGTCTGGATGATACAGAATTTATTTATTCATTCACCTCCTCAAGGACATCTTAGTTTTCAATTTTTGGTAATTATGAATAAAGCTATTATATATATCTATATGCAAATTTTTTGTGGACTTATATTTTCAACTCTTTTGTATAAATATCCAGTACCACAATTGCTAGATATTTTGGTAAAAGTATGTTTAAAGAAATCTCAAACTATCTTTAAAGTGGCTGTACTATTTGCATTCTCGCTGACAATGGACGAGAGTTCCTGTTGCTCTACATCCTTACCAACACTTTGTGGTATATTGTGTTTTGGATTTAGCTACTCTAATGGATGCCTCATTGTTTTAGTATACAGTTCCCTAATGGAATATGATGCTGAGCATCTTGTGCTTATTTGACATACATATATCTTCTTAGGTAAAGTGTCTGAACTTTTTCCATTTCTAATCATGTTTATTTATTATTGCATTTTAAGAGTTCTTTTTATTTTTGGATAATAGTTCTTTATCAGATATGTTTTGTAAATATTTTCTCAGACTGGATTGTTTTCTCATTCTTTTGACAATGTCTCTTGTAGAGCAAACATTTTTAATTTTAAGGAAGTCTAGCTTATCAATTATTTGTTTAATGGATTGTGCCTTTGGCATTATATCTAAAAATAATTACTACACTGAAGAGCATGTAGATCTTCTTCTGTGTTAACTTCTAGGAATTTTGTATTTTATATTTAGGGCTGTGGTTCACATTGAGCTAATTTTTGTCAAGAATTTCAGGTCTGTGTCTATATTTACTTATTTTGAATATGGCTGTTCTTTTGTTACAATGTCACTTGTTGAAAAGATGATCTTTTCTCCATTTGTTCCTTTGTCAAAATTAATTGACTATGTAGTTTTGTTCTGGGATTTATGTTGTATACCTTTGTCTACTTATTATTTTACCAATACAGACGCTTTTGATTACTGTAGCTTAATAGTAAGTTTTGGGACTTGGGACATTTTGTATAACAGTTTAGGTTTCACTTGAGATATATCTTCAACTCATATTAGAGTGCCTAAGTTTGAGCCTTGGATAGTCTATCAATTCTAGTTTCCTGCTAGTGTATAACTTGAGCAGGTGATGGCTCAAGTAGTTGAGTCCCAGCCATTCACATGGGAGAACTGGATTGAATTCTTGACACTGAGTTCCTGGGTTCAGCCAGGTCCAGACCTGGATATTATAGGTATTTGGGGAGTGAACCAATTGATGGGAGATCTCTCTCTGTCTTTGTGTCTTTGCCTTTCAAAGAAGTAAATAGAAATTTGAGAAGTTTTAAAGTCAGGTAGTGTCAGTCTTCTGACTTTGTTCTTATTCATTATTGCATTGGCTTTTCTGACTACTTTTGTATATAAACTCTTGAATCTGTTATTAATATCTACAAAATAATTCCTGGGATTTTGGTTCAGATTGCATTCAATCCATAGATAAGGTTGCAAAAAACTAACATCATGACAATATTGGGTAATCTTTTCCATGAACATGGGCTATCTCTTCATTTGTTTAATTCTGATTTATTTTATTAGAGTGTTATAGTTCTCCTCATGTACATCTTATACATTATTTTGTTACATTTATAGTCCAGATTTTTTAAGAAGTCTTTTAGGTTTCTATATAGATAATAATGTGAATTGCAAATTAAGTAATTTTAATTTCTTTCTTTCTTTCTACAAACTTTTATTCATTTTCTTGTCTTATTATATTATCCAGGATATAAGTTGGTTAAAACCAAAATTGGTTAAAAACCAATTTTGATGCTCACTTAGACTTACCCCAAAGGATAAATCTAGAAATGTGCCATGGGAATCCCAATCCCATTAAGTTTGCAGGTACCAATGCCATCTTACTAGTCAAAGTGATCAGTTTAAATTCATAATCAATCATAAAGATAGGATTAAGTGTCAAAGGGATCACATAAATAAGACCAGTGTCTAATAATAATAATTGGTAGAATTAAAAAAGAGGGAATGATCCAACATAGGAAGCAGGATACACAGCAGTCTCACAGAATGGCAGATGTCCTAAACAGCAATATGGCCTCAGAATCAGCCCATAAGGCATTTGGATCCCGCTAAAAAGCCCGAGAGTTTCTCAGGCATGGAAAGCCAAAACACTGTGGCAAAAAATGACCTAAATGAAAGATCTCTGTAAGTGAGATCCCAGTGGAAAGAATGGGCCATCAAAGAAGGAGGTGCCTTTCTCTGAAGGGAGGAGAGAACTTCCACTTTGATTATGGTCTTATCTAAATAAGGTCCCCATCTTGGGAACTCCAATATGAGATGTGAACATATTAACTGAAAGGTCAAATGCCTGGCCCTATAACTCCTTTTATACATTATAGGTTTTAATTTGATAATATTTTGTTCAACATCTGTGTTTATGAACATTATTGTACTGTTGTTTTCTTAGCTTGAAATGTCTTTACCTGGGGTTTTTAAAAGGGTAATGCCTGTTTACAGAATGATGGAGTATTCCATCTGCTTCTGTCTTCTGGAAGTGATTATATAGAATTGAGATAATTTGTTCCTTAATTGCTTGGTGATCCCATGTAGGTCTGGTGCTTTGTGCTTTGGAAGATGAGTTACTAATTTCCTTGATAGGTATTGTCCCATTCAGATATTCTGCTTCTTCTTGTGTAAGTTTTGGCATATTGTATTTTGTCATGAATTGGTCTTATGATCTCATTCTTCTGGATTTTTCAATTTCTGGCCTTAGATATGTTCACAATATTCCTTATTATCCATTTAATGCCCATGGATCTTTTAACAATTTCTTTTCTTCAGTTCAGCGGTTAGGTACTTCTGTCTTCTATTTTCAAAAAAATTTACTTGAATAGAAACATATTAATTTTTATTGATCTTTTCAAAGAACCCAATTTTGTTTTGTTGATTTTTTGTATTAATATCCTATCTTCAAATTTATTCAGTTTGTTTCTGATAGTGTCAGTACTCAAGATCTAGTCAGCAAGCCCGAAAAAACTTTACTCCTGGGCTTGACTTTGAGGTCAAATCTGTTCCCCTTAGATACACATGTTTACATAAATCAGCCTCAGGTAGTTATCAAGTTCAGGTTTTTTTCAGGCTCCTTTCGAAACTATTTTAGTCTCATTCCATTAATAGCAAGACTATGGTTTCACAATCATGAGGGACTTCTTTTCCTTTTATTTACTAGAATCCAAGACACTTGTTAGCTCTGCTAACTTCTGGTTTAGGAACTCTGCAAAACCATTATATATATATATATATATATATATATATATATATATATATATATATATCACATATACATTCATTATATACATTTATGGGTATGATACATATGTGGATACAAATTTATATTCCGGTAAGTACTAATAAGAATCTATAGATGTAAGTAAAGAGAGAAATTTGTATTTGGAATATTTTGAGCTCTTTTCTTTTTAAAATTTTTTCTTTCTATGATACATATTCAGAATGTTGAGGCTATTTGGTGAGGACTCAAAGAGTGAAATTATTTGACATCAATCTCTCTGTCACCATTCTAATATTAACTCTTTTAAGGGAGAGTCTTTCTTAATCATCTATGAATTCCTAGCACTTAACTCTTAGCAGCATGCATGGCATCAGTAGTCACATATCAAATGTTTCTAAGATTCGGATACATTGACCTTGACTGCTTTATCACAGTAATTTTTTATCACAGTAATTTTTAAGCCATTGTAGTATTTTCCAAACTGTTTAAAAAATTAGATACTATAATTATGTTTAGATAAAATTATAGTAAGACAAATATCATTTTATGACATTCCAAGACTCCAAACTTTGGCTTCAAATGAATGATAATGGTTGTGCTGCGTTTTCAAGATTTTCAAGAGTCTGAAAGAATCAATAATGCTATTAAATAACACACTTGAAAGATAAAAGTTCATTTTTTGAAAACATCAAAATAATACTTGTTCAGAAAACATTTTTGATGAATTTTCACTAATGTGTTAGTGACTAATGACCAGATTCTGAAAACCTCAAAAATATGGTGAGCAATAATTATGTGAAATTTAAAAGAGAAGCATTCAGAAAAGAAAATGATACTTGTGAAGGTGTGAAAATTACTTCACATAGCAGAAGTTGTTCTTTGCTGTCTAGTAGTGACTTAAAGTAAATTTAACTTTTAACTTTATGTATGTGGGCTTGTATATTTAATAAATTAAAAATGTATTATATGAATTTAGGAATGGAGAGCTCATAAGACACTTTTTGACTCTCAAATGATTTGTGGTGCATGAGTTTATGTAAACTGACATATCTATAAAAATAACATGTTTATTACTGATAGTATCAGAAAGAGAAAATAATTGTAGGACAGTTATACATTTAAAGTGATTCTGGCCAGTGCCGTGGCTCACTAGGCTAATCCTCTGCCTGTGGCATCACTACTCCAGTACTAGTCTGGTTGGGGCTCCGATTCTGTCCTGGTTGCTCCTCTTCCAGTCCATCTTTCTGCTGTGGCCCGGGAAGGCAGTGGAGGGTGGCCCAAGTCCTTGTGCCCTGCACCCACATGGGAGACCAGGAGGAAGCACCTGGCTCCTGGCTTCGGATTGGTGCAGCACACCGGCCGTAGCGGCCATTTGAGGGGTGCATCAACGGAAAAGAAGAGCTTTCTCTCTGTCTCTCTCTTTCTCACTGTCTAACTCTGCCTGTCAAAAAATTTTTTTAAAGTGATTCAAGGTTAATTAGAAATTCTTAATATGCTAAAAGTCACAAGGACATGACTGCACTGAAACCTGTATATTGTTATATTATTTTCCTAGGGGCTATCGAAACAAATCGTGCTAAACTTGGTGACTTCATGCAGCGGGGATTTATTCCATTACAGTTTTGGGGGTCAGAAGGTGGCAAGATCATACTCTCTAGAGTCTCTAGGGGAGGTTCTCTTCTTTACCTTTTGGAGTTCCTAATGTCTGTTGGCTTCCCTTGGCTTTTAGCCACATCTCTTCATGCTCCTTCTATTCTAAGTGTCATTTCTCAATTGTGTTTACCTCTTAGAAGATTGCTTGTAATGGAAGTTGCCCACATCAATAATGCAGAGTAAACTCTCCACTCCTTGAAATCCTTAACACAATGACACATTTTGCCTTATAAAGTGAGACTTACGAGGGAGAGCTGCAAGATGGCGGAATAGGAAGGGAGCACACTATTATTCCAGGGGAGAGAGAGGTTAATAAAAGTGGAGATACTGCAGGGTCAAGGAAGAGTAGGGGAAGAAACAGCAGAGGAAACTCTTCTGGAACTAGTGATTCACAGTGGACCTGTGTGGAGAGCGTGGGAGCCCAAGTTCGGGACACCAGCGGCAGACTCAACACACCAGCGCTGGAACGCGAGGTGAGCCGAACCTCAATAGCCCAAGACACCAGCGGGCAAGCGGAAAGAGGAGACTAGAGGGAACGAGGCTTGAAACTCTGTAGGGAAAAGTTCACCAGGCTAACTAGAAGAGAGAGAGGAAAAAAATAAAAAAAGTGACCGGTACGGACACAAGTTTCTCTCTCTCCGCTCACCCCTCAAAGGCAAGCAAGACAGAGTGGGAGCCATTTTGGACATACGTCATAAGCAGGGCGACCTCAGGTCTGCACCAGCCCTGAGCCTAGCAGAAACACCTGACTCTGGGGGGAGGGGTGAAATAACAGGAGATTAGCATCTAACTTGGCAACCCAGTGGGAGACTGCAGGAGAATTGGAGCCCACACCGAGGGCAGCAGAGATTCCCTGTGTGGTCCTTGGGAAAGAGCTTCCAATCTCTGGCTCCTGTGGGTATATCATTTGCCTGCTAACTACCTCCAATTACGTTCAGCTGTGCAGAATTACTTCCCTTTTGAATCAAAAAAAGAAAGAAAGAAAGAGAGATTTACCACACCTAACCTGGGAGTGTCATCTTTGACACACCCTCAACCCTGAGGAACCAAACGCAGCTCTCAGTCCACACTCATCTCAAGCCTCTAAGGCTCCACTGAAAGCAGACAGTCCACTTAATATAGAGCCATAGTGTAACAAGAAAAAAGACCACAGTGAAGAAACCAAATATCTCCAACATGCCAAACAACAAACGCAAAAACCGAGGTAACAAGAACAAGGAAGACACTATGACGCCCCCAAATGAAACAGACACCCCAATTCAAGATTATGAAGATGATGAGATAGAAGAAATGCAAGAAGCGGATCTCAAAAAATTGATAAGAACATTAAGAAGTTCTCAAAAACAAATTCTTGAACTACAGAAATCCTTAATGGACAAGATAGAAAATCTCTCTCGTGAAAATGAAATATTAAGGAGGAATCAGAATGAAATGAAACAACTAGTAGAACAAGAAACTGTGATAGTGATGAGAAATCATAATGAAATGACGAATTCAATAGATCAAATGACAAACACATTAGAGAGCCTTAAATACAGAATGGGCGAAGCAGAAGAGAGAATATCAGACTTAGAAGACAGAGAACAGGAAAGGAAACAGGCAAACCAAAGAAAAGAAGAAGAAATCAGAAATCTAAAAAATATTGTCGGGAATCTACAGGATACTATTAAAAAACCCAACATTCGGGTTCTAGGAGTTCCTGAAGGCATGGAGAGGGAGAAAGGATTAGAAGGCATTTTCAGTGAGATACTAGCAGAAAATTTCCCAGGTTTGGAGAAGGACAGAGGCATCTTAGTACAGGAAGCTCATAGAACCCCTAATAAACATGACCAAAAGAGATCCTCACCACGACATGTTGTAATCAAACTCACCACAGTGAAACATAAAGAAAAGATCCTAAAATGTGCAAGAGAGAAACACCAGATTACTCTCAGAGGATCCCCAATTAGACTCACAGCTGACTTCTCATCAGAAACCCTACAAGCTAGAAGGGAATGGCGAGATATAGCCCAGGTACTAAGAGAGAAAAACTGCCAGCCCAGAATATTATATCCTGCAAAGCTCTCATTTGTGAATGAAGGTGAAATTAAGACTTTTCATAGCAAACAGAAACTGAAAGAATTTGTTGCCACTCATCCTGCCCTGCAAAAGATGCTTAAAGATGTGTTACACACAGAAACACAGAAACATGGTCACCAATATGAAAGAAGGTAAAGGAAGGAAACCTCACAGCAAAAGATCACAGGAAGCTCAATTTCTCTTTGACATAGAATTAAACTCTGATGCTCTGTTAAAATAATGTGTTCAAGTAATCTATTATGTTCTCTTGAGGTCTGTTAAATACTAATTGTTCAAAAACAGCTGAATTTTTATTAAGAGCTATGGGTTATTTAAATATGTGCTTATTTTCAAAGATTTGAAGAATCACCTTGTAACAATGATCAAATTTGGTCTATGTTATGTCATGATTTTAAGGAATCTTATTTCAACCAGATATTTTGGATTTTGAGCCTCTTGGCATTCTTGACAGGCATTCAAAAAATCAAAGTTTCAAACAATCGGGACTCTAAAATTTCCAGTAAATCCTGGACTTTGGTTTTTCCAGTTTGGGCCCAACTGAAAAAATCGAAGGACCTATGTCTCTCATCTTATAGGACACCAACCAATCAGGCTATTTGGATTATATTAGAAGGACTGTCAAGATGTGATGTGGTACCAAACTTTAAATTTCTATAATGGAAAATGCTACTAATACAAATGTTTGAGAATTAAAAAGTCTAATGATCTTGTGTTACTAGACATGATAGTTATCTTAATGAGAAAGCCCCAGAGGCCTAAAGGGTTAAATACTTGTAAAATCCTACAGGTGCTTTCAAAAATACTGTGAAGTAAGCCAGTGCCTCTTATTTGTTGATGTGTTTATAATTTTAAACATGGCGACTTAAAGTCTTTTGTCATCCACAGTTATATATGATGTGCTGCTCATAAAACTAAAGCGTTGTTGGTTCTGTGTTTAGCTGTCCTCCTATAGGTTCCTATGGACTTTTTCCAGCCACTTCTATTGTATTCAATACTTGGGGATTTCTCTGTAAACAGATGAAGCCAATAATGTATTAACAGTACCAACTGAGAGAAAGTATGGTTAACTGAGGTTACTAAAAACAAAAAGCAATTCAAATCAATTGGCAATCTACAAAAAGAGTTAAAGGTTTTAAAAGCTATTATTAAAATTGCTACATTGGTCTACTATGCTATGTTATATGTGTGTACATATTGTATGTCCACATGGGGAAATTTTATTAAGAGTTTTATTTTAAATGGCTTATAGATAAGATTGTCCATAAATTTAAGCTGCTAAAATCAATCAAAGATACATTTTAATTTGTGTGACCTGAATCTCTGTATCATATGTTTTAAACGTGTTGGTAGAAAGAAACTAAAAACATTTTATATGGTTGTGCTTAAGTTTACTGGTTAAACAAACTACACCATGTTAGATATTTAAGAGGTGTTTTCAAATACATGATTCTTCAAATTTATAGAAGGCATTGGACCTTCTGGTAAATGTTTTCTTAAGTTGTTATCTAATGGTTGAAACTGTTTGCTAAGTATTCATGTGATATTGCTATTGTCAGCAAGCGATCTAGGACTTGCTCCCTCATTTCTCTATTCTAAGCCCAACTTGTTCTTTCATTTCTCTATTCTCTTCGAGGTAGGAAACTAATTCTATTATGAAGGAATCTGTAGGATGCACAATTTAATCTTTAGACCTTATAAAAGAGATGGCTAACATTTTTCTGTAATAGCATAGCCAAAATAAGAACTTAAATAATAATCTCATAGCTAGATTCACTTCGCCATCAACGAAGTAAGCAGTAAGTAGAAAAAACCTCCCTTTCAGACCAAAGGGAAAGAAAGTTTTAAAGTGAGAATATAATTTTCCTCATGGGCATTGTCTACCTTAGAAAAACTACTACAGAACATGCCTGTGACTATAGACTTGTAGTTCAGGCCACCGAAGATTAGAGATGGGACATGGGCACTCCCTTGACTTGCATCCTCTGGTCTGCTTTAACACAAACCAGGAGGAAAAGAAATCTAGGCATCAGAAGCAATGGGTGGCAGGCCTATTAATGGCTGAGCTGTACAGTGATCTCCCCTCAAGGAGATCCAATAGGCCAGTCCACTGCAGTGGCTTTCAATGTGGTAAGCCTGGGCTTCAGCAGAAGTCAACTTGTGAAGAGCCCTGGCAGCTCTGCCAAGAGTTGGATCATTGGAAATGGACCTGCCCTGGAGTCGAAGGATGCCCAGGTCAGAGCCACAGATCTTATTGGCTCTAAGCTGAAAAGCCCTTCACTCAGCCCAACTTCCAAAGTGACCACTGCAGCTGAGGGGACGGCCAAGCAGGGTCAGCAACATTGCAGGCAGAACTGTAAATTTCTTGTTAGAGATGCCCCCTGCCATTACCTTGCCAGCTCTCCTCCCAGGCTAGCCAAGTAATGAAAGTCAACAGAGTGCCTTCCCCTAGGAGGTTCACACCTCCCTTAGGATATACCCCATGTGAAGAGATAGATAGGTCTGGGCCTCTTAACTTACAAGGCCTAAAGCCCACCAGATTATTATCAAGCCCCTTCTATTAGGTTCTATTTGCCTCTCAATCAGAAAACTTAATTGTAGCTTAGACAGCACCTTTCTTAGCTCCTCTAATAATGACTCTGTCCTTTGTTCTAGACCCTGTCTAGCACACTTGGGCCTCATTCCTTTGTAATCATAACCTCTACCACCAATGGCTCTACTCCCAACCTGTGTGTACTGATGGTCCTCTTCCCCACTTAATGCTGTATAATTGTTCAAACCTGGTAAATGCCACTCTTAGGATCATTGGTTACTATCCTCACTCTGTCTTTTATGACCTTGTCTAAATATGATCAGAGTCGGCAAACTTGGAAGGCTTCCATAGCCTAGGCAACTCATGACGACAGCCTAGGTTGGTTACTGGGGCCATAAACTAGAGTGCCAATTTGTTGGGTCAACAACAGGAGCCACTGTGCACTTGCTCCTCATGTGGGATCTCTGTCCTTAATGTGCTGTACATTTTGATTTAATGCTATAACTAGTACTCAAACAGTATGTTTCACTTTGTGTTTCTATGTGGGTGCAAACTGTTGAAATCTTTATACTAAATTGATCTTCTGTATACAAAGAGAATTGAAAATGAATCTTGATGCAAATGGAAGGGGAGAGGGAGCGGGAGAGGGGAGGGTTGCGGGTGGGAGGGAAGTTATGGGAGAGGGAAGCCATTGTAATCCATAAGCTGTACACTGGAAATTTATATTCATTAAATAAAATTTAAAAAAAATGTGAAAAAAAAGTGAGACTTACTCCTTTGCCATGTAAGATACTATTTACAGATGTCAGGGACTAAGAAATTTTATATGTTTTCTCTAACAAAATGCCACATACTCCTAAATATCAGAAATTATTTTATCATGGTTATGGAGGCTAGAAATGAAAGCACAAGGTGTCAGCAGGTTAGATTCCTCTCTTCTTGGCTTACAAATGACCATCTTCTTGCTGTGTCCTCCCATGACCCTTCCTGTGTGTGTATACATCCCTGGTATCATTGTGTGTCCACAATTCCTCTTCTTTATAAGAATACCAGTCCTATTTGTACATCCTAATACCTCCTCCAAATGAACCTTCATCTTAACTTAGTCATCACCTTGAGGACCCTATTTCTAACTACATTCACATTCTGAGGTACAGGGGGTGAGGACTTCACAGTATGAATTTTGGTGAGGTCATTCAGCCAGTTATAACTTTCAAGTGATATCATGAAAAAATGTAATTTACTATGCTGTATTCATGAGTGAAGTTAAATTTAATACATGTAATGAATAGTCTCATATTTAGTTAAAATTTCAAATAAAAAACTGTTAGTAGTCACTGACAATGAGCTAGAAAAATGGCTGATGTGGGATAGTCATTTCTCATTGAGACAAGATTAAATATAATGCTAGTTACTGCAAAAGCCTCATACTGCTATTTATTTGGGAATATATTTTGAAACTTTCCTTTCATGTATGGATTTATAGACAGATTACAATAGAAAATAATTTTTCCTGGGTAAGGAAAATGTAATTCGAATGAAGCATAATTTATGCTATGCATTGCAATCACCTGACCTTAATGAGAAAATAGAGTAAATGCCAATATAGTTTCCTGGGAATCATTCCAACTCTCAATAATTTGCTGCAGTGGGATGCCAAAGGATGGTTGTTCATAGACAGCTTGGCCAAAAGTCCACATCTATAAACACTGATAGGTTACTTTCTTGGCATCGTTATCTTTGATTACAAAGAAAGTCAACTAATATTAATATATATGCTCAAAGATATACCATGCATGGAACTGTATACATGATTGTAGGACATCCAAGAACATAAAAGTAATGTTTATAAACACTACAGCAATTTTATAGAAGGCCATGGTCTTGCATTTTGCTTCAGAAAATCTAAAGCATACTTATCCATACTTATTCCCATCCCAGTGTTCAAGTTATTCTGTGCCTGTCACATGCAGTACTTCCACACTCCAGTCCTTTCTTATATATGATTCTTCTATTTACCTCAGAATTGTAGGCATAGGATTGTGCTCAAAGTACAGCACAAGAATTAGTGATTGTGTGAATGTACACTTGTACACTAGGTTGAATAATGAAGAACCTCTCCCTCAAAAAATATATGTCTACCTGGACCTTAGAACATGACCTAATTTGGAAACAGGATATTTACAGATGTAATTGGTAAAATTAAAGTGGAGTTGTATTGAATCAGGATGAATTTAAATCCAATGAATGATGTCCTTCTAAGAAGAGCAAACAGGGGCTGGCACTGTAGCGTAGTGGGTAAAGCTGCTGCCTGCAGTGCTGGCATCCCATATAAGCGCAGGTTCAAGTCCCAGGTCCTGGCTGTTCCACTTCTAATCTGGGCCTCTGATTTGTCCTGGGAAAGCAGTAGAGGATGGCCCAAGTCCTTGGGCCCCTGCGCCCGTGTGGGAGAACCAGAGGAGAATCCTGGTTCCTGGCTTTGGATTGATGTAGCTCTAGCCACTGCGGCCAAATGGAGTGTGAACCAGTGGATGGAGGACCTCTCTCTCCCTCTATGCCTTTCCTTCTCTCTCTGTGTAACTCCGACTTTCAAATAAATAAATAAAAAAATTTTAAAAAGAGATTATTGTAACTCATAAAGGAGTTTAGTAAAGTGGCAGAATATAAAATAAACACACAGAAATCAGTAGCCTTTGGATACACAGACAATGCCATGGCTGCAAAAACAACTTTTAAGATCAAACCCATTTAGGAAAAAAAAAAAAAGATCAATCCCATTCAGGATAGCCACAAAAGATTTTAAATACCTTGGAATAAATTTAATTAAGGATTCGAAAGATCTCTAAAATGCAAATAACAAAATATTAAAAAGAGAAAAAAATGGAAGACACACATACAACAACGGAAATGTGTTCCATGTTGGTGGATTTGAATAATTAATATCATCAAAATGTCCATAGTACCACAGGCAACTTAAAGATTTCATGCAATCCCAAGCAGAATACCAAGGATATTTTTCTCAGATCTAGAAAAAACTATGCTAAAGTTCAGATGGAAACATAAGAGTCCCTGGATAGCTAAAACAATTTTAACCAAACAAACAAAAAAAATCTGCAGGCATCACAATACTAGATTTCAAGACATATTACTGGTAAATTAAAAAAAAAAAACAACAACAGTGTGGTACCAGCACAAAAATAGATGTGTAGACAAATAGAACAGAATAGAAACCCCCAAAATTAATCCACACCTATGCAACCAACTAATATTTGACAAAGAAGCTAAAATTAATTCCTGGAGAAAAGACAGTCTTCAACCAAATGGAAAATTAGATCTGTGCATGCAGAAGTATGAAACAATACCCCTATTTTACACCTTATACAAAAATAAACTCTTGATGGATCATGGGTCTAAATCTATGGCCTGATATCATCAAATCACTAGAGGAAATCATCAGAGAAACTTTGCAAAATGTCTTCGGAAAAAACCCAGAGGCACAGGCAATAAAAGCAAGAATACAGATTACATCAAGCTGAGAAGCTTCTGCACTGCAAAGGAAACTCTCAACAAAGTGAAAAAACAAACAAAAATGGGAGAAAATATTTTTAAACTATACAACTAATTAAGGATTAATTTCCAGGATTGACAAAGAGCTCAAGAAACGCAACAACAACAAAGCAAAGAATCCAGTTAAGAAATGGGCAAAGAAGTTGAAGACATTTTTCAAAGGAGTAATTCCACATGGCCAATAGTCACATGAAAAATTGCTCAGGATCACTAGCCATCAGGTAAGTGCAAATCAAAACCACATAGGTTTCACCTCACCCATTAGAATGGCTATCACCCAAAAATCAAGAATTAATAAATGCTGGGGAGCATATAGAGATGAATGTACCCTAATACACGTTTGTGGGAAGGTTAATTAGTATAACCACTGTGGAAGATTGTATGGAGATTCCTTAGTAATCTGAAAATAGATCTACCATATGACCTTTCCATCCAACTCCTGGGAATTTACCCAAATGAAATGAAATCAGCATATGAAAGAGTTATTTGTACCTCATTTTATTATAGCTCAATTCACAATAGCTAAGATATGGAAGCAACTCAGATATCTATCAACTTATGACTGCATAAAGAAATTACGGTATATATACACTGGAATACTACTCAGCCATAAAAAATAAAATCTGTATTTTGCAACAAAATGGATGTAACTGGCAACCTTTATGCTTAGTGAAATAAGACAGCCCCAAACAGAAAAATATGTTTTCTCTGATATGTGGAATTATAGAATATAAAAAAGTATAGGAACAAAGTAGACATCTTGTGATTTGATTGTTGTTTTAGCCCTTGTATAAACTCCTGTGGAACTGTGGTCTTTCTACATTTTACTTTTTTTTTTGACAGGCAGAGTGGACAGTGAGAGAGAGAGACAGAGAGAAAGGTCTTCCTTTGCCATTGGTTCACCCTCCAATGGCTGCCGCGGCTGGCGTGATGCAGCCGGCGCACCGCGCTGATCCAATGGCAGGAGCCAGGTGCTTCTCCTGGTCTCCCATGGGGTGCAGGGCCCAAGCATTTGGGCCATCCTCCTCTGCCCTCCCGGGCCACAGCAGAGAGCTGGTCTGGAAGAGGGGCAACCAGGACAAACCTTTTACCTTTTGAGTATTGTGGTTAGTGCTGCATTAAGCCTGTTATTATAAAGTGGATGGAAAATATGTTTTT
The DNA here is from genome assembly GCF_033115175.1 of Lepus europaeus. Taxonomy (NCBI): domain Eukaryota; kingdom Metazoa; phylum Chordata; class Mammalia; order Lagomorpha; family Leporidae; genus Lepus; species Lepus europaeus. The sequence goes on along the minus strand of NC_084839.1, from coordinate 32,610,130 downwards.
TTTTGTAAAAATTAAAGAAAAAGGAAGGAAGTAGAAGATTGAGCAAGGAATAGAAGAAGGAAAATATTATTTTCATCTTATAATTGTACTTGTTAAATACATGAAATCTGTTCTGTTTATATTAATGGAAATTTAAAAATGTAGTATTTATTTTTCTGCTTATTCCTTGTATTTACACATGCACACACAAACATACATTTTATGTACACATACATATGAATCTGCACACACATCTATTGGCTTCTAAAAATAGGATATTGCTTTCCATGTTCTTTATATTTCAACTTGTTTCTTATTCTTGTTAAGCTGTTTTTTCCATGAGCATTTTATAATCACATATATTGCCATTGGAATTTAGGTACTAAGTTCAAGATTTTGACACTGAATTCATAAATTTAAAAATCACATCTTTTCATTTTTTCTTCTGATTTGGTAAATATCACTTAAATGCTTATTTTTTATAGTTAGCAATGCTGTATTTTATATATATATATATATATATATGCACACACACACCCCTAAATTTTGATTTTTAAGGAATTTGTTAGTAAATTAGCTCCTCAGGGTCACAGCCACTGTATTATAATTATAACACAATCCTCAATTTTCATATTAATATGAAATAACTACAAAGAATAGTTTCAGTGTAGTACATCAACATAATTGTTTTTCAAAAAATTTATTTATTTGAAAGAGTTAACCAAGAGAGAAGGAGAGTGAGAGGGAGAGCGAGAGCGAGAGAGAGAGAGAGAGAGAGAGATTGATTTTCCATCTGCTCTGTCACCCCCCACATGGCACCTACAGCAAGGCCTGGGACCAGGCTGAAGCCAGGAGCCAGGAACTTCATCTAGGTCTCCCACATAGGTCACAGGAGCCCAAACACTTGGGCTGTCTTCTTCTACCTTTGCCAGCCCATTAGCAGGGAACTTGATTGGAAGTGAAGCAGCCAGGACGTGAACTGGTGCCCTTACTGGATTGTAGGCATTGCAGATGACAGCTTTACCTGTTGTGCCACAATGCTGGCCCCCATATATACAATTTTAAGAGTACAATGGTACTTCTCTTCCTTTTTTCCTCTCTCCCTCCCTCTGTTGTCATTGTCCTCCTCCTCCACTTTCTTTTTTCCTGTCTCTCTAGTCCTTTTTATTTTTTGAGATAATGTATGTATTTTATTTACATAATAGTCAATGGCTTATTGCTGCAATAGAGTTCCACAAGTAAATAGTAAGAAGATCATAGTTGAGCAAGGATATAGGAAAATGCTATAAACAATATTCAAATGAGGAGATGTACATTTCACTCCCATAAAATATATTTTAAAATAATCACATATCATTGATAAAGTAGTGTATCTGTATTTATTAACTACCACAAATGAGAGAACACATTTTTCTTTTGGATCTTAGTTTAACTAGCATAATTTCCAGTTGTACTTATTTTGTTGCAAAGGTCAGGGTTTCATTCTTTATTATGGCTGAGGAATATCCTTTCATGTATCTATACCACATTTTCTTTATCCACTAAACAGAAGATGGACATCTAGGTTGGTTTCATTTCGTAGCTACTGTTAATTGAGCTGCTATGAACATGGGAGTGCAGATAGCTTTTTTGTATGCTGTTTTCATGTCCTTTGAATATCTTTTCTGAGGAGTGGGGTAGCTGGGTCATATAGTGGATCTGTTTTTAGTTTTCTGAGGAATCTCCATACTGCCTTCCATAAAGGGTTTACTTGTTGACATTCTTTAAAATTTTAAAATTTTAAAAATTTTATTTACCTTTCCCTGATGGCTAGTGATCCAGAGCATTTTTTCATGTGTCTATTGGCTATTTGTATTTCCTTCTTTCAAAAATATCTGTTCATAACATTTGCCCATTTCTTAACTGGATTATTTATTTGTTGTTGAGTTTCTTGATATTCTTATATATTCAGGATGTCAATCCTTTATTACATATGTAATTTGAAAATATTGTATTCTATTCTGTTGGTTGCTTCTTTATTTTCTTGATTGTTTCCTTTGGTATGCAGAAGCTTCTAAGATAGATATAATCCTATTTGTCTATTTTTCCTTTTATTTCCTGCACTTCTGGGTTGTTATCCAACAAATTTTTCCTAAGCCAATGTCTTGAAGCATTTCTCCTATGTTTTCCTCTATAATCTGATGGCTTCAGATCTTAGGTTTAGGTCATTGCTACCTTATGAGCTGATTTTTATATAGGATGTAAGGTACAGGTCTTGCCTCAAAAGAAGCAGAGAAAGCATTTGATAAAATACAACATCCTTTCATGATATAAAGCTTTTTTTATTTTAACTTTTATTTAATAAATATAAAATTCCAAAGTATAGATTTTGGATTACAGTGGTTTTTTTCCTCCAAAAAACTTCTCTCCCATCCACAACCCTCCCATCTCCCGCTCCCTCTCCCAATCCATTCACATCAAGATTCATTTTCAATTCTCTTTATATACAGAACATCAATTTAGTATATATTAAGTAAAGATTTCATCAGTTTACACCCACACAGAAACACAAAGTGTAAAATACTGTTTCAGTAGTAGTTATAGCATTACTTCACATTGCACAACACATTAAGGACAGAGATCCCATATGGGGAGTAAGTGCACAGTGACTCCTATTGTTGACTTAACAATTGGCACTCTTGTTTATGGCGTCAGTAATCTCCCTAGGCTCTAGTCATGAGTTGGCAAGGTTATGGAAGCCTTTTGAGTTTGCCAACTTGGCCTTATTTACAGAAGGTCATAGTCAAAGTGGAAGTTCTGTCCTCCCTTCAGAGAAAGGTACCTCCTTCTTTGATGGCCCCTTCTTTCCACTGGGATCTCACTCGCAGAGATCTTTCATTTAGGTGTTTTTTTTTTTTTTCCCAGAGTGTCTTGGCTTTCCATGCCCAAAATACACTCATGGGATCTTCAGCCATATCCGAATGCCTTAAGGGCTGATTCTGAGGCCAGAGTGCTATTTAGGACATCTGCCATTCTATCAGTCTGCTGTGTATCCCACTTCCCATGTTGGATTGTTCTCTCTTTTTTAATTCTATCAGTTAGTATTCGCAGACACTAGTCTTGTTGTTGTGATCCCTTTGACTCTTAATCCTATCTTTATGATCAATTGTGAACTGAAACTGATCACTTTGACTAGAGAGATGGCATTGGTACATGCCAGCTTAATGGGATTGAATTGGAATCCCCAGATACGTTTCAAATCTACCATTTGCGGCAAGTCTGATTGAGCATGTTCCAAACTGTACATCTCCTCTCTCTCTCATTCCCACCCTTATATTTAACAGGGATCACTTTGCAGTTAAATTTAGACACCTAAGAATAATTGTGTGTTAATTAAAGAGTTCAACCAATAGTATTAAGTAGACCAAAAAAATACTAAAAGGGAAAAGTATTAAGTTGTTCATTGACAGTCAGGACAAGGGTGGATCAAGTCACTGTTTCTCATAGTGTCCATTTCACTTCAACAGGTTTACTTTTTGGTGCTTGGTTAGTTGTCCCCAATCAGGAAGAATGTAAGATATTTGCCCTTTTGGGACTGGCTTATTTCACTCAACATGATGTTTTCCAGATTCCTCCATTTTGTTGCAAATGACCAGATTTCATTGTTTTTGACTGCTGGATAGTATTCTGTAGAGTACATATCCCATCATTTCTTTATCTACTCTTCCGTTGATGGGCATTTAGGTAGATTACAGGTCTTAGCTATTGTGAATTGAGCTGCAATAAACATTGAAGTGCAGACAGCTTTTTTGTTTGCCAATTTATTTTCCTCTGGATAAATTCAAAGGAGTGGGATGGCTGGGTTGTATGGTAGGGTTATATTCAGGTTTCTGAGGAATCTCCAAACTGACTTCCATAATGGCTCTACCAGTTTGCATTCCCACCAACAGTGAGTTAGTGTTCCTTTTTCCCACATCCTCTCCAGCATCTGTTGTTGGTAGATTTCTGAATGTGAGCCATTCTAACTGGGGTGAGGTGAAACCTCATTGTGGTTTTGATTTGCATTTCCCTGATAGCTACTATCCTGAACATTTTTTCATGTGTCTGTTGGCCATTTGGATTTCCTCTTTTGAAAAATGTTTATTGAGGTCCTTGGCCCATCTCTTAAGTGGGTTGTTTGTTTTGTTGTTGTGGAGTTTCTTGATCACTTTGTAGATTCTGGTATTTAAACCTTTTTCTGTTACATAGTTTTCAAATATTTTTTTCCCATTCTGTCGGTTGCCTCTTCACTTTTGCAGTAACAAAAATTTTGTTGTTGTTGTTGTTGCTGTTGTTGTTGCTAAGTGAAATGGACACTATGAGAGACAATGACAGGATCAGTCGTTGTCTAGACTGTTGAGGAACAGCTTACTATTTTATTCCTTTTAGTGTTTTTGTTGTTGTGATTGTTGTTGTTGTTGCTCTGTTTGTTCTACATAAGACCACTGATTGAACTCTGTAATCAATGCACAATCATTCTTAGGCATTTAAAATTAACAGAAAAGTGATCTATGTTAAACATAGGAGAGGGAGGTGATATGTAGAGGTTGGCACATGCTCACTCGGACTTACCTCCAATGGTGGAACTAGAAATGTGCCAGGGGATTTCAAATCAATCTTACCAAGGAGGCAGGTACCAATGCCAGCACACTTGGTAAAGTGATAAGTGTAAATACACAACCGATCAAAAAAGATAGGGTATGTGTCGAAGAGATTTCACAAATAAGATCAGTGTAAGCAAATAATGAAGGATAGAATTAAAAGGGAGAGAATGATCCTGCGGTGGAAGCAGGACACACAGCAGACTCATAGAATGGCAAATGCCCAAAACAGCACTCCTGCCTCAGAATCAACCCTTGGGACATTTGGATCTGGCTAAAATGTCCATGAGAGTCTCACAGGCATGGAAAGCCATGACATGGTGGCAAAAAACAATCTAAATGAAAGACCCTGGTGAACAAGACCCCAGCAGAAGGAACAGGCCCTCAAGGAGAGAGGCGCCTTTCTCTGAAGGGAGGAAGGAACCTCCACTGTGACATGGCCTTGACTAAACAAGTTCAGAGTCGGTGAACTCAAGGGACTTCCAAAGCCTAGACAGCTCATAGCAAGAGTCTTGGGTGATTGCTGACGTCATAAATAAGAGTGCCAATTGTCAAATCAACAATGGGAGTCACTGGGTACATGCTTCCCACGTAGGATCTCTGTCCTTAATGTGTTTTACTATGAAACTTAAAAACACTACTAGTGGAACAATACCCTATACCTTGTGTGGTTGTGTGAATGCAGCCTGTTGAAATCCTTGCTTAGTATATACTAAGTTGATCTTCAGAATATAAAGGTAATTGAAAATGAAACTCCATAAAGGGCGGGATGGGAGAGGGACAGGGGAGGGCCATGGGAGGGAGGGAGGTTGGGGGGGGGGAGCCTCAACAATACAAAAGTTGCACTTTGTAAATTCACATTTATGAAATAAAAAATAAAAAAAAGAAACTTCTCAATTGGATGCAATCCCAATTGTTAATTTTGGCTTGACTTCCTGTGCCTCTGGGGTCTTTTCCAAGAAGTCTTTGTGCCTATATCTTGCAGGGTTCTCCAATGTTCTCTAATAATTTGATGGTGTTGGGTCTTGGATTTAGGTCTATAATCCATGTTGAGTGGATTTTTGTGTAAGGTGTAAGGTAGAGGTCTTGCTTCATGCTTCTGCATGTGGAAATCCAGCTTTCCCAGCACCATTTATTGAATAGACTGTCCTTACTCCAGGGATTGGTTTTGGATCCTTGATCAAATATGAGTTGGCTGTAGATGTTTGGATTGATTTGTGGTGTTTCTATTCTGTTCCATTGGTCTATCCATCTGTTTCTGTACCAGTACTATGCTGTTTTGATTACAACTGCCCTGTAGTATGTCCTGAAATCTGGTATTGTGATGCCTCCGGCTTTGTTTTTGTGGTACTTGATTGCTTTAGCTATTGAGGTCTCCTGTGCCTCCACATGAATCTCAGCATCATTTTGGTTGGTATCGCTTTGAATCTATAAATTGCTTTTGGGAGAATGGACATTTTGATGATGTTGATTCTTCTAATCCATGAGCATGGAGATTTTTCCATTTTTTGGTATCCTCTTCTATGTTTTTCTTTAAGATTTTGTAATTCTCAATGTAGAGATCTTTGATATCCTTGGTTAAGTTTATTCCAATGTATTTGATTGTTTTTGTAGCTATTGTGAATGGGATTGATCTTAGAAGTTCTTCCTCAGCCATGGCATTGCCTGTGTATACAAAGGCTGTTGATTTTTGTGCATTGATTTTATATCCTGCTATTTTGCCAAACCCTTCTATGAGTTCCAATCGTCTCTTAGTAGAGTTCTTTGGATCCCCTACATAAAGAATCATATCATCTGCAAAGAGGGATAGTTTGACTTCTTTCTTCCCAATTTGTATCCCTTTAATTTCTTTTTCTTGCCTAATGGCTGGCTCTGGATAAAACTTCCAGAACTATATTGAATAGCAGTGGTGAGAGTGAGCATCCCTGTCTGGTATCAGCTTTCAGTGGAAATGCTTCCAACTTTTCCCCATTCAATAGGATGCTGGCTGTGGGTTTTTTATAAATTGCTTTGATTGTATTGAGGAATGATCCTTCTATACCCAGTTTGCTTAGAGTTTTCATCATGAAAGGGTGCTGTATTTTATCGAATGCTTTCTCTGCATCTATTGAGATAATCATATGGTTTTTCTTCTGCAGTTTGTTAATGAGTGTATCACGTTGATTGATTTGCGAACACTGAACCATCCCTGCATACCAGGGATAAATCCCACTTGGTCTGGGTGGAAGATCTCTCTGATGTGTTGTTGCATTCTATTGGCCAGAATTTTATTGAGGATGTTTGCATCTATGTTCATCAGGAATATTGGTCTGTAATTCTCTTTCAATGCTGCCTCTTTTTCTGGCTTAGGAATTAATGTGATGCTGGCTTTGTAGAAAAAATTTGGGAGGATTTCCTCTTTTTTGGATTGTTCTGAATAGTTTGAGAAGAATTGGAGTTAGTTCTTCTTTAAATGTCTGGTAGAATTCAGCAGTGAATCCATCTGGTCCTGGGCTTTTCTTTGTTGGGAGTACCTTTATTATTGTTTCAATTTTTGACTCGGTTATGGGTCTGTGTAGGTTTTCTGTGTCTTCATGGTTCAATTTAGGTAGGTTGCCTGTATCCAGGAATTTATTCATTTCTGATAGATTTCCTTGTTTGCTGGCATATAAGTCCTTGTAGTAATTTCTGATGATTCTTTTTATTTCTGTGGTTCTGCTGTAACATTTGTTTTTTCATCTCTGATTTTATTGATTTGGGTCTTCTCTCTCCATTTATTGGTTAATTGGGCCAATGTTGTGTCAATTTTGTTCTTTTTTTTTTTTTTTTTTTTTTTTTTTAGAAAACAAGCTCTTCGTTGGCTCATCTTTTGTAATTTTTTTTTTTTTTGGCTTCAATCCCGTTGATTTCTTCTCTGATTTTAATTATTTCTCTTCTCCTTCTAGATTTGGGTCTGGTTTGCTGCAGTTTTTCTAGATCCTTGAGATGCATTGAAAGCTCATTTATTTGGTGCCTTTCCAATGTCTTGATGTAGGCACCTATTGCTATAAACTTTCCTCTTCACACTGCTTTTGCTGTATCCCTTAAATTTTGATATATTGTGTTTTTATCTTCATTTGCTTCCAGAAAATTTTTGATTTTTCTTTTGCTTTCTTCTATGACTCAGTGTTCATTCAGGAGCATGTTCTTCAGTCTCCATGTGTTTACATATGCTCTAGGGATTCCTGAGTGGCTAATTTTCAGCTTCATTCCATTGTGGTCTGAGAAGCTGCATGGTATGATTCTAATTCTTTTGAATTTGCTGAGACTTGCTTCATGACCTAGTATGTGGTCAGTCCTAGAGAAAGTTCCATGCACTGCTGAGAAGAATGTGAATTCTTTAAGTGTAGGATTTAAAGTTCTTTTAGGTATCTGTTAGATCCATTTGTTATATAGTGTTGATTTAATCTGCTGTTTCTTTGTTGATTTTCTGTCTGGTTGATCTGTCCATTTCTGAAAGTGGAATATTGAATTCCCCAATGCTATTGTATTGGAGTCTAAGTCTCCCTTTAAGTCCCTTAACATATTTTTTAAATAGCCTGGTTCCCTGTAATTAGGTGCATATACGTTTATAATAGTTACCTCTTTCTGTTGAATTGATTCCTTAATTATTATCTAGTGCCCCTCTTTGTCTCTCCTAACAGTTTTTGCGTTAAAGTCTATTTAGTCTGATATTAAGATGGCTATGCCAGCTCTTTTTTGGTTTCTGTTGGCATGGAATATCTTTTTCCAACCTTTTACTTTCAGTCTTAATGAATCTTTGTTGGAAAGAGTGATTGAGAAATGCAATTTGATACATTATTTCTAGAATGCTTTTTTGTTCTGAAGGAAAATAAGTTATATTTTTATGTTTTCCACCCCAACAATGCATGGTTTCTCTATCATAAGCTTGAGTAATTGGTTTATTATTATTATTATTTAAAATATTTATTTTATTTGAGAGTTAAAATTACATACAAGGAGGGACAGAGAGAAAGGTCTTCCTTCCATTGGTTCACTCCCCAGATGGCCACAACGGCTGGAGCTGCGCCAATCTGAAGCCAGGAGCCAGGAGCTTCTTCCTGGTCTCCCACGTGGGTGTAGGGACCCAAGGACTTGGGCCATCTTCTACTGCTTTCCCAGGCCACAGCAGGGAGCTGGACTGGAAGTGGAGCAGCTGGGACTAAAACCAGGGCCCATATGGGATGCTGGCGTCGCAGGTGGAGGACTAACCTACTGCTCCATGGCGCAAGCCCTGGTTTGTTATTATTTTTTTAATGGCTGAACCTGTTACATCCTTCAGTGTTCCTTCTTGAATAGAACCTGGGATTCTGTTAGGAAACAAAGTGCATTCGGGGTGACTAAAATATGGTAAATGTCATTCTGTTCAGCACAGTAATGGAAGTTAAAAATGAAAAAAAAACATCATTTATATGAAAGGTTGAGTAGCAGAGAAGGAGAGGGAGAAGGAGGAAAATAGGGAGAGGGAAAAGAAAGAAACAGATGAGAGAGAGAGAGAGAGAGAGAGAGAGAGAGAGAGAGAGAGAGAGAGAGAGAAGAGGGAGGGAGGGAGGGAGAATATGCCCTGGTTCAGTTCCCAAATGCTCGCAGCAGCCTGGGCTGGGCTGAGCTGAAGCCAGGAGCCTGGAACTCCATTCAGTGTTCCCTTGTAGGTGGTAGGGACTCAAGTATTAGGGTCATCATCATTTGCTGTCTTCTAGGATTCGTTAACAGAAAGCTAGATCAGAGGCATGGTGGCTGAACTGGCACTCCAATGATAGGATGTGGGCATCCCAAGTTGCAACTTAATACACTGAGCCACAATATTCACCCCTCCCTCCAAGTTTTTAATTATAAGAAAATAGCCTGTACATTTTTATACTGGTACAATCAGAAATATAACAACAAGAAAATTGCACACTGACCTACCATAATATTCAATGTCAGTGAAGTTATATTTTGCTGATGGGAATGCAGGATTTTATCCACCTTCCTGTCATCCTACTTTTTTATATACTGTTAAAGTACAGTTGTGCCAATCTCTCTTCAAGAAAGACTTTGCAGTTCAGCTGCAAGGAATGCAGTTAGCTGACTGTTTTTTGCTGTTAATACCTTTAAGATTCACCTCAGCTTTAAGCCAAGGCTATACTCTTTCTAAGCAGATCCCAGCCAATAACTAATCATAGCAGAGGTACTAGGGCCTGTCTGTTTCTTACTTCATTAATTGACAATATTTGCTTCAGAGTTTCCCTTTAGCTTGGCTGAGACTGCTCAAATCTGTTTTGTTATCTGAGTTTTGTCCTCCACAATCCTATTTCCCCAATTTTATTTTTCACAGGTGTTACCTTCTCCAGAATTTTTTGCTCTACTAACTTCAAATCTGCGTTTGCATCCCTGAGTTCCCAGTGCTGTCTATCTCACTCCCTTCATATGCTTAATACTATTTTTTTTTATTCTCACTGTTATTTTTCACATGTCTTTGCTGTTTTAATCTTGGATTTGCAAACCACTGTGATTTTCAACAATATATAATCTGTGATTTTAATATAGTATCATTTATTTCTTTTTAAGCCATCATATCTTTAATGATGTCATGGAAGTTTTGTTTTATATTTTTCTGAAATCAGTTAAATTATTTTACTGATAGCTCACTACCTTCAAGTCTAATTTGAGATAAATTTAGTCACTCATTTAAGCATCTAGAGGGAAACTAGAGTGAGTTCAGAGAGAATTAGACTGGGAGCTATCTTCCTCTGAGTATTTGTATAGTAGAACAAAAAACTGAGTGATTATTGGTGAGAATAGCCTATCCTGTGAATTTATGAGCAGAGAAAGGTTTAGAATGAGAGGAATCAAATAGAGAAAAACAGAGGTGGGTGACTTGGAGAGAGAGCACTTGTTTCTGGTTCCCTAGGAAAGGACAAGAGGACTTTCTGGTTCATCTGGGTCACAAAGACATCTCAGTCCAGCTCCATTCCTGAGGGCAGATTGAATCCCCCACTCTAGGTTTGGTGAACCTCTTTATGGGTCTTTCTTGACTTTGCACATACTAGTTTTGGTGAATTGTCATTATTGTCAATTCAGGTAGTTTTTATTATCACAGCAGCAGATAAAGCACTTTGTATACCATAATAGGGCCTGCAGAAAATTTTAGTAAAATATGTATCTTGTTCAATCTATAGACAAGGAGACAAAGAGAGGGAGGGAGAAGGTGAGAGGAAGAGAGGGAAGGAGGGAGAGAGAAAGAGTGAGAATGAGAGAGAGAGAGAGAGAGAGAGAGAGAGAGAGAGAGATTGAGAGAGAACTCTCATCCATTGGTTTACTCTCAACTGCAAACAGTAGCTGGGGTTGGCCAGGGCTGGACTTGATAGTTGAAAACTCAATCCTAGTCTCTCACATGGATGGTGGCAGAAACACAATTACTTGTGCTATTACCTGCTGTTCCCCAAGGTGTGCATTTAGCAAGAAGCTGGAATCAGGAACTGGAGCTGGGTATTGAACCTGGTTCTCTGATATAGGGTGTGGATACCTTGCATGGTATCAACTACTAGGCTAAAGGCTCACCATTTGTTGAGGTCTAGAGTATCTTTTAGTTGGATATTTTTACTGTTTATTCTCAGTAACCACAACATCTCTTTTATTGTTTGGATTTGTATAGTCTTCTGTTGCAGATATATAGCAGTGCTAGCCACAGTCTCCTTAAAGCTGTTGTCACTTACAAAATACTACTTACAAAAAATAATAAGGAAGAGGAAGGAGAGAGAGAGAGAGAGAGAGAGATGACATCTATGTGCTTACCATTGGGTGGAAAGAAAATCTTTCCTCATCACTAATAGTTTTAGATAAAGGGTTTACGCTTATCTAAAGAATCTGATTACCAATTGCTTTTTAGTCAGGCAAAGCTCTAACTTTTTATTGGAGTAGAGAAATTAGGTAGTAAGAGCTTCCTTGACTGAGTTCTGACTCTGGACATAGCCCAGAAGAGAAATTTTCACAAGAGTTTGAATTATCAAGAAAGTGAGAATCATTTTTTTGTATGAGGGCACTAGGTCAGTTAGGAACATGGGTTCCTCCATGTAGTCCTCCCCATGGAGAATGGCAGAAGCAAAAATTAAAGGGTATTAATACTGGTAGATATTGGTAAGTCCTTTCTAATGGCCCAAATATACTGAGTAAACTTGAGTTTCATAGGATAAAAGTTAAAAATGTTTCTTTTGCCTGTAGATACTATGAGAGCAACTTCTGTCCTAGGCTGCAATCCAAGGTATCCTTCTTTCCCTAGCCAACGTCATGGTTAATTTCCTGTAAACTAAAAGATGTGCTTTGATTTTTGCCTTACTTTTCCAGGTGTCTCATACTGTAATGCCAATTTAGAGACTCCATGTTGATCTCTGAGGGCAGACCTCATGTTACATCTGTACCAAGGGATTAATTGGAAATATATGCTCTGACCATATGTCTTGGAGTCACCTTCCAAGTTTTCTGTGATGGTTCCTTTCCTTGGCAGCAGTGTCTTATCATTTGTTAATCTTGATGCTATCTGGAGCAAGACATCAGGGCACTGCAACTTGGTCTCCTGTTGATTTTGCTGCCATTTAGAAGTGAGTTGTACTTTTCTGCTGTTTACTGATTCCAGATTTCTTCTCTGATCTTGGAGTTTCTGAGTGGAAAACATAAGACTATAGAGAATGTAAGTAGTGAGGTTTACAAGTGTATGCAGATTGTATTTCATCTAGCTATTTATGGCTATAGTGGCCACAGGGCCAGAGGCCTTCACATTATATCCAGGCCCTCTTTTAACACTTGACAAAAATCAGATTTCAAAAGAAATAGAGAAGATTGAGATTTATGTATTCATCCTGTGCAGCTCAAATTGAAGGACTTGTGGGATTTCTGATGGAGTTATCACTTAGTTATTATTTTGAAGCTACATGGTTAATGCAGTTACTTGGACGTCAATAAAATAAAAATAAATGTGTTTTTAAGTAGACACTTATGTGCCACTAAAACAAGATAAATGTAAGAAAATCTTACTGATTCTTGATTGCCAATTAATGAGAGAGAACAAATAGTGAATAATACAGCATCATGCTGAGGTAGTAACTCACATAAACAAAGGGACAGCAGTAGGCTTTGCTGTTCCTGTCACCTGGATTTTAGTGCTAGTTCTGATTCTGATTGCCTGACTTAACTTCTCTAAACTGGCAATTATAATATTTATCTTATAAGGCTTTGTTAGAATTAATTTTGTAATATTGATAATTACAATATGAATATTTATAAGATTAAATTATAAATTCATATATTTCTAAAACATCTAGCATAATGTTTGGTGCCTCATAGAGGCCCACTTAGTCATTAATAGGTTATTGAGTGCCTACTCTGTACATACACTGTGCTAGATTTGGGGGCAATAGGAAAGAGAAGTCAAAGGTCTTGCTTTCCAGAGGGTAACAATCTAATGGAAGAGCAGATGTGTAAATAGACGTTTTTCATGCAATGTGGTAAGGGAACCTAAAGAGAAAGGGTAAGGGAAATGCAGAGGCTCAGGGATGAGATACATAATGAATCTGAAGATGGAGTTGTGATCAGGGGAGGCTCTGGAAATAGATTACAACTGAGCCGGGAAACAGTGAGAAAAGTATAAAAATATGTGGTACATACAATTTAAAAATATTGTGACATGAGTTCTCGCTTAATTCACATTGACTCACCAATAGTTATCAGTGTTCTAGGACTCAATTTATTTGTGATAAGAAAGAAAGGACCAAATTTATGGACCACAGTGGGTTTATAATTGAAAGACTGGGCAGTAAAAGATCAAGAAGAAAAAAATTAAGACTAGAAAGACATTAAAAGTGGAAAATATCAGATATTATAAAATTGGACTTAGAGTATAAACAAGAGGGAAAATGAAGGCTGTAGGTATTGCTGTTGTGTCCACATTTTAAATCTGGTTTTCCTGTGTGGAAGCTGCCTGGCAACAGAGCTTATTCTAGGCTGCACTCTACACAGCTGCCTGGCTCTTCAGGATCTGGAGGTTCAGAGATTGGAGATTTGGATTATGATTCAGGAGGGATAGGGTACCAAATGTCTGACAGTCCTAGGACATTCAGGATCCAGAAGACTCAAGGCAAATCTCTGGGAGTCATTGTGCAGCTTCATTGCCAGTAAAAGAGATTTTATGAGTTGGTCTATTTTTTATAACTCTGTGTTAATAGGTAAATTCATTCTAATCACCAACAGAGGTTAAAAATATTTACCTTCAGGATACAGTAATCAATCTCTTCATTTTCAGGCCATGAGATGAGTATATAGAAGTCTTGCATTTTAAAAATGTGTATGTGCCATTATTTGTGCCCTGTTACTAAAATATTTCTGGAGTATTAGATCTCTAGAATCTTTCAATGCTTTTCAATTAATGACATGTTTGCTAACAAATCAAGTAACATTTATGACATTAAATGTATAGGGAACTTTGTTGAGTGGATATGTCAAAAAGAGTTCTGAACTTTGAGATGTTCTTACTGTAATATGTTTTGGAAAACAAACGAACACTTGGGCCTGGGTCTGACAGAAACCCAAACATCTGGATTAAAAAAAAAGGCTGAAGCAGTCATTCATTTTTGTTAACATAATATCCAAGACTTGGATCTTTAGAAGTATGTCTTAGATATTATATATTCTGTGGATAAAATAAAATAATAAAAACTACAAAGAGACCAAGAAATAAAATACATCAACTGTTTTGATTTTGAGTTCTTCATTTCCTTAGTAGGAGCAAGCAGAGTTCAGAGCTTATGCTTTTCTCCTTTTGTCACTCTTTTCAGACCTCTTATATCCCTTTTAGGCAACTCTTTTTATGACCCAATTCATACATTGACTTCTAGGAGTATCTTACTCCATTTTTGGGGAATTCTGTTCTTGAAAGTATAACTGGGATAGACTTGAATTGTTAGTCTTTCACAACTTTAGTGGCATCAGTTATGGAAAGTGCAGTTATCTAATAATGATCTCTAGCTGGTAATACCTTCAGACTCTGATTCAGTTTTACAGCTGAGGCCAGGTCTTCCTGGGCATTGACAAACCAGTGGCTGTGAAAAGAGATGGTAGGACCTGGCTATTTCTGCCCAATAAAAGATTGTTCCATAGACCCCCTTACATTGGCAGAGACTTTGTCAAATCTACATGGTATGCCTATCTTCTCTCTATCCCATCCTTCTTTCTTTCCTTTTTATCTTTCACAGGCATGACTACCCCTTCTCCTATCACCAATTACAGCCAAACTTCTTGCACTACTAATTCCATCTCAGTATCCACATTCTAGAGGAACCAAATGACATTGCAACTAGTTGTTAATTCTACCCAAAGTAAAAGCTGGATTTAATGGCTGGAATGTTACTCAAGTCTGGTAACATACTATTCATTTACAAGAAGTTTTTTATCTTTAAGAATAGAGAAAATTATTCAATAGAAATCTTAGGAATATGACAATGGGAGGCATGGAGAGAGGGGGGGAGGAAAAGAGGGAGGAGAGAGGAATGGGGGGCGAGAATAGGCACACGGGAGTGGAAGACTCAAAAAGATTTAGATAGCTATCTAGTTTATGCTATTCATCCCTAGGTCTGTCACTTGGACCTTCTTTATTTACTCTTAAGAATTAAGCCTTGGGGCCTGTGCTATGGCGTGGTGGGTGGAGCTGCCGCCTGCAGTGTTGGCATCCCTTATGTGTGCCAGTTGGAGTCCCAGCTGCTCCACTTCCTATCTAGCTCTCTGCTGTGGCCTGGGAGGGCAGTGGAAGATGGTCCAAGTCTTTGGGCCCCTGCACCTGTGTGGGAGACCCAGAGGAGGCTCCTGACTCCTGGGTTCGGATTGGTGCAACTCCGTCTGTTGCGGCCATCTGGGGAGTCAGCCAGTGCATGAAGTCCCTCTCTCTTTCTCTGCCTCTGCCTCTCTGTAACTCTGCCTTTTAAACCAATAAATAAATCTTTAAAAAAAGTAATTAAGTCTTAAGAATATTATAATTTATAAGTAAAATAGGCAAAAAGAGACCAACATCAAAATACATTAATATATTGCTAATTTTTTTACTTATTATTATATAGTCAATTTCAAGTACTCATAAAGAACCTAGAACAATGCTTGACATACAGGGGCTGGCATTGTGGCATAGGGAGTAAAGCTGCCACCTGTGGTGAGACTCAGCTGCTGCACTTCCAAACCAGTTCCCTGTCTTGTGCCTGAGAAATCAGTGGAAGATGACCCAAGCACCAGGTTCCTGGGTTTGGCCTGGCTCAGCCCTGGCTGTTTTGGCCATCTGGGGAGCAAACCAGTAGATGAAAGATATTTCTCTCCCCCCCTTCTCTTTCTGTAACTCTGTCTTTCAAGTAAATAAAAAAATAAAGAATACTTGACATACAGTGGCAGGCTTTCAATAAATATTTGCTGAATGAATGAAAGAATGAAAAAACATTTAAAAAAATCAGCACATTAATACTAGCATAAAAAAGACAGACAGAAAATTATTTCACCTTTACATGAAATCTGAAACAGTTGAATTTATAAAAGCTGAGAGAAGAATAGTGGTTAGCACAGGCTGGAGAATAGGAGACATGGGGGAGATATTGATTAAATTGTATAAAACTTCAGTTATGTATTATGAATGAGTTCTGGAGATCTAATGTATAACCTTGTGACTGAACTTAATGTTTGGGGTGGGCGTTTCACACAGCATATGTTAAGACACTGCTTGGGGTGCCTTCACCCCATATCAACGTGACTGGGTTCAAGTCCCAGATCCACTTTCAGTTTCAGCGTCCTTCTAATGCACAGTCTTAGAGGCAACATTTTTAAAAAGATTTATTTGTTTATTTGAAAGTCAGAGTTACACACAGAAAGAGGGAGAGGGAGGAGGAGGGGGAGAGGGAAGGGGAAAGGAAGAGGGAGAGGGAGATCTTCAATCACTGGTTCACTCCCTAATTGGCCACAATGGCTGGAGCTATGCCAATCTGAAGCCAAGAGCCAGGGGTTTCTTCTGGGTCTCCCACGTGGGTGCAGGGGCCCAAGGACTTGGGCTATCTTCTACTGCTTTCCTAGGCCATAGCAGAGAGCTGGATAGGGAGTGGAGCAGCTGAGACTCAAACCAGCACCCATATAGGATGCTGGCACTGCAGGCAACAGCTTTATCTGCTATGCTACAATGCTGGACCCAAAGAGGCAAAATTTGATGAACCAGGTACTTGGGTCTCTGCCACTTATATGGGAGATCCAGATTGAGTTCCCAGCTTCTGGCTTTGGCTGAGCTCAGCCTTGGATGTTGCAGGCATTTGGGAAGTGAACCAATGGAAGGGAGATCTTTCTTTTCTTGTGTAAGTCTGTCCCTCTCTCTCTCCCTTTGTCTGTGCTTCAAATAAATAAATGAATACAGCTGTATCACATACCTGAAATTTACTGAAGAAATAATCTTAAGTATCTTCACCCCTCAGGTTCCCCCACCTACCACAACCACATACACACATGGTAACCATGTGACCAAATGGATGTGTTAATTATCTTTATTTTGTTAACCACTGCAAAAATGAGTACATATATCAGAACATCATATTGAATGCCTTAAACTTGTGCAGCTTTTATTTCTTAATTACACTAGTAAAGTTGGAAAAACATTTTAAAAGGATTTTTAAAAAGTAATGGGGTGGGAGCAGTCAACTAGGGCAATGATTTCTTTACAATATAATAGGGAAAAGGCAATTCAAAAGAAATTTATAAGAATAAAATAAATCTAAATCTGAGACATCAATTTTTAAACATTACAAATTCAAAGTAATGCCAACTAAATCACTTGGTACTGATGTCAGAAAACTCAGGTACTGGGGAAAATGATGTTTTAAAATTATACTTTGGCTACATCCTTGTTATGAATTATTCAATAAATGTGTGGGGCTGATATTGTTTACAACACATTTGCTGCCAACTTCTGTTTCTCAATAAATGTTTAAAAAGTTTTGAAGCAGCTTCACAATGTAATTGGTAATAGAAGCAGATGGCACTTCTTTGACCCTTCATTTTAGCTTCAAAGCAAAAATTATATGTTATAATATATAGCATATATGTAAGATATGTAGACAGATTGTATGCATTAGAATTAGCCTAATCTTTTTTAGCTGTCAGAGAGTAGACTTGTTCATAAAATTTGAGAGTAAAGAGCTGAGTGGTCATATGATCCAATTCTTGTATTTTACAGGTGAGAAAACTTTTGGTCAGAGAGATAGTAAATTGACCTACTCAGGGTCACATAGTAAATAAGTGGGACCAGATCTCAGCCACTGGAATTAGTGCTGGAGACTCCTTGTCCCCATTCTCAGTATTGAGGCTGTCCTTTCTAGTTGTGAAGATTAGAATATTTATTTAACATTATGAAACTTGTCAAACACCCTGGAAATTAACTAGAATAATGTAACTGTAGAGTATACACACATTTCTGTCAAAATTTAAAACATCATATTAGTGTCAAACTAAAAATATCATGATGGAGTTTTAAATATTCTCTAATACATCAGAGTCAATTTTTAGTGAAATAGCACATTAGACATGGATCCATTGTAATTCTTTTTTTAACTTTTATTTAGTAAATATAAATTTTTTACAGTGGTCTCTTCCCCCCATAATTTCTCTCCCACTCGCACACCTCACATCTCCCACTCCCTCTCCTGCTCCCTCTCCCATTCCATTCACATCAAGATTCATTTTCAATTATCTTTATATACAGAAGATCAATTTAGTATATATTAAGTAAAGATTGCATCAGTTTGCACCCACACAGAAACACAAAGTGTAAAATACTGTTTCATTACTAGTTATAGCATTACTTCACATTGGACAACACATTTAGGATAGATCCCACATGAGAAGTAAGTACACAGTGACTCCTGTTGTTGACTTAACAATTTGACACTCTTGTTTATGGCATCAGTAATCACTTGAAGCTCTGGTCATGAGTTACCAAGGCTATGGAAGCCTTTTGAGTATACCGACTTCGATCTTATTCCAACAGGGTTATAGTCAAAGTGGAAGTTCTCACCTCCCTTCAAAGAAAGGTACCTCCTTCTATGATGGCCCTGTTCTTTCTACTGGGATCTCACAGAGACCTTTCATTGAGGTCTTCTTCTTTTTATTTTTTCTGAGTGTCTTGGTTTTCCATGCCTAAAATACTCTCATGGGCTCTTGAGCCAGATCCGAATGCCTTAAGGGCTGATTCTGAGGCCAGAGTGCTATTTAGGATATCTGCCATTCTATGAGTCTGCTGTGTATCCTGCTTCCCATGTTGGATCCTTCTCTCCCTTTTTGATTCTATCAGTTAGTATTAGCAGACACTAGTCTTGTTTGTGTGATCCCTTTGACTCTTAGACCTACCAGTGTGATCAATTGTGAACTGAAATTGATCACTTGGACTAGTGAGATGGCATTGGTACATGCCACCTTGATGGGATTGTATTGGAATCCCCTGGCACATTTCTAACTCCACCATTTGGGGCAAGTCTGATTGAGCATGTCCCAAATTGTACATCTCCTCCCTCTCTTATTCCCACTCTTATATTTAACTGGGATCACTTTTCAGTTAAAATTTAAACACCTAATAATAATTGTGTGTTAATTACAGAGTTCAACCAATAGTATTAACTAGAACAAAAAAATACTATAATGGATAAAGTATTAAATTGTACATCAACAGTCAGGACAAGGGCTGATCAAGGTACTGTTTCTCATAGTGTCCATTTCACTTCAACAGGTTTCCCTTTGGTGCTCAGTTAGTTGTCACCAATCAGGGAGAATATATGATATTTGTCCCTTTGGACTGGCTTAATTCACTCAGCATAATGTTTTCCAGATTCCTCCATCTTGCTGCAAATGACCAGATTTCATTGTTTTTGACTGCTGTACAGTATTCTATAGAGTACATGTCCCATAATTTCTTTATCCAGTCTACTATTGATGGGCATTTGGGTTAGTTCCAGGTCTTAGCTGTTGTGAATTGAGCTGCAATAAACATTAATGTGCAGATGGCTTTTGTTTGCCAAATTAATTTCCTTTGGGTAAATTCTAAGGAGTGGGATGGCTGGGTTATGTAGTAGGGCTATATTCAGGTTTCTGAGGAATCTCCAGACTGACTTCCATAGTGGCTTAAACAGTTTGCATTACCACCAAAAGTGGGTTAGTGTCCCTTTTTCCCCACATCCTCTCCAGCATCTATTGTTGGTGGTTTCTGAATGTGAGCCATTCTAACCAGGGTGAGGTGAAGCCTCATTGTGGTTTTGATTTGCATTTCCCTGATAGCTACTGATCCTGAACATTTTTTCATGTGTCTGTTGGCCATATGGATTTCCTCTTTTGAAAAATGTCTATTGAGGTCCTTGGCCCATCTCTTGAGTGGGTTGTTTGTTTTGATGTTGTGGAGTTTCTTGATTTCTTTGTAGATTCTGGTTATCAACCCTTTATCTGTTGCATAGTTTGCCAATATTTTTTCCCATTCTGCTGGTTGCCTCTTCACTTTCCTGACTGTTTCATTTGCAGTAACAGAAACTTCTCAATTTGATGCAATCCCAAATATTAATTTTGGTTTTGACTGCCTGTGCTTCTGGGGTCTTTTCCAAGAAGTCTTTGCCTGTGCCTATATCTTGCAGGGTTTCTCCAGTGCTCTCTAATAATTTGAGGGTGTCGGGTCATAGATTTAAGTTTTTAATCCATGTTGAGTGAATTTTTGTGTAAGGTGAAAGGTAGGGGTCTTGCTTCATGCTTCTGCATGTGGAAATCCAGTTTTACCAGCACCATTTATTGAATAGACTGTCCTTACTCCAGGGATTGGTTTTGGATCCTTGATCAAATATGAGTTGGCTGTAGATGTTTGGATTGATTTGTGGTGTTTCTATTCTGTTCCATTGGTCTATCCATCTGTTTCTGTACCAGTACCATGCTGTTTTGATAACAACTGCCCTGTAGTATGTCCTGAAATCTGGTATTGTGATGCCTCCGGCTTTGTTTTTGTTGTACAAGATTGCTTTAGCTATTTGAGGTCTCCTGTGTCTCCATATGAATTTTAGCATCATTTTTTCTAGATCTGAGAAGAATGTCTTCTGTATTTTGATTGGTATTGCATTGAATGTATAAATTGCTTTTGGGAGAATTTTGATGATATTGATTCTTCCAATCCATGAACATCGAAGATTTTTCCATTTTTTGATATCCACTTCTATCTCTTTCTTTAAGGTTTTGTAATTTTCATTGTAGAGATCTTTAAAGTCCTCGGTTAAATTTATTCCAAGGTATTTGACTGTTTTTGTAGTTATTATGAATGGGATTGATCTTAGAAGTTCTTCCTCAGCCGTGGCATTGCCTGTGTATACAAAGGCTGTTGATTTTTGTGCATTGACTTTATATCCTGCTACTTTGCCAAACCCTTCTATGAGTTCCAATATTCTCTCTCTCTCTCTCTTTTTTTTTTTTTGACAGGCAGAGTGGACAGTGAGAGAGAGACAGAGAGAAAGGTCTTCCTTTTGCCGTTGGTTCACCCTCTAATGGCCGCCGCAGTAGGCGCGCTGCGGCCGGCGCACCGTGCTGATCTGATGGCAGGAGCCAGGTGCTTCTCATGGTCTCCCTTGGGGTGCAGGGCCCAAGCACCTGGGCCATCCTCCACTGCACTCCCTGGCCACAGCAGAGAGCTGTCCTGGAAGAGGGGCAACCGGGACAGGATCGGTGCCCCGACCGGGACTAGAACCCGGTGTGCCGGCGCCGCAAGGCAGAGGATTAGCCTAGTGAGTCACGGCGCCGGCCTCCAATAGTCTCTTAGTAGAGTTCTTTGGATCCCCTACATAAAGAATCATATCATCTGCAAAGAGGGATAGTTTGACTTCTTCCTTCCCAATTTGTATCCCTTTAATTTCTTTTTCTTGCCTAATAGCTCTGGCTAAAACTTCCAGAACTATATTGAATAGCAGTGGTGAGAGTGGGCATCCTTGTCTGGTACCAGATCTCAGTGAAATGCTTCCAAGTTTTCCCCATTCAATAGGATGTTGTCTTTGGGTTTTTCATAATTTGCTCTGATTGTATTGAGGAATGGTCCTTCCATACCCAGTTTGCTTAGAGTTTTCATCATGAAAGGGTGTTGTGTTTTATCAAATACTTTCTCTGCGTCTATTAGGATAATCACATGGTTTTTCTTCTGCAGTTTGTTAATGTGGTGTATCACGTTGATTGTTTTGCGAACACTGAACCATCCCTGCATACAAGGGATAAATCTCACTTGGTTTGGGTGGAAGAGCTGTCTGCTGTTTTGTTGCATTCTATTGGCCAGAATTTTATTGAGGATTTTTGCATCTATGTTCATCAGGAATATTGGTCTGTAATTCTCTTTCAATGCTGCATCTTTTTCCGGCTTAGTTATTAAGGTGATGATGGCTTTGTAGAAAAAATTTGGAGGATTCCCTCTTTTTTCAATTGTTCTGAAAAGTTTGAGAAGAATTGGAGTTAGTTCTTCTTTAAATGTCTAGTAGAATTCAACCAATAGTACTAGAACAACAACAACAACAACAAATACTAATAAGGATAAAGTATTACATTGTACATCTAAAGTCAGGACATGAGCTGATCAGTTCATTGTTGCTTATAGTGTCCATTTCACTTAACAGGTTTCCCCTTTGGCGCGCAGTTGTCACCGATCAGGGAAAACAAATGATATTTTTCTCTTTGGGACTGGCTTAATTCACTCAGCATGATGTTTTCCAGATCCCTCCATCTTGTTGCAAATGACTGGGTTTCGTTGTTTCTTACTGCTGTATAGTATTCTATGGAGTACATGTCCCATAATTTCTTTATCCAGTCTACTGTTGATGGGCATTTGGGTTGGTTCCAGGTCTTAGCTATTGTGAATTGAGCTGCAATAAACATTAATGTGCAGATGGCTTTTTTATTTGCCAAATTAATTTCAGCAGTGAATCCATCTGGTCCTGGGCTTTTCTTTGTTGGGAGGGCCTTTATTACTGTTTCAATTTCTGTCTCAGTTATGGGTCTGTTTAGATTTTCTGTATATTCATGGTTCAATTTATGTTGGTTGCCTGTGTTCAGGAATCTATCCATTTCTGATAGATTTTCCTGTTTGCTGGCATACATGTCCTTGTCGTAATTTCTGATGATTCTTTTTATTTGTGTGGTGTCTGTTGTTATGTTTCCTTTTTTCATCTCTGATTTTATTGATTTGGGTCTTTTCTATTCTTTTTTTTGTTGGTTGGGCCAATAGGGTATCAATTTTGTTTATTTTTTAAAAAACAGCTCTTTTTTTGGCTGATTTTTTGTAATTTTTTTTTTTTTTGGATTCAATCATCTTGAATTCTTCTCTGATTTTTATTATTTCTCTTCTCCTTCTAGATTTGGGTTTGGTTTGCTGCAGGCTTTCTAGATTCTTGAGATGTATTGAAAGCTCATCTATTTGGTGCCTTTCCAATTTCTTGATGTAGACACCTATTGATATAAACTTTCCTCTTAACACTGCTTTTGTTAAGTTTTGGTATGTTGTGCTGTTATCCTCATTTACTTCCAGAAAATTTTTGATTTCTCTTTTGATTTCTTCTATGACCCATTGTTCATTTAGGAGCATGTTGTTCAGTTTCCATGTGTTTGCAAAAGCTCTAGGGATTCCTGACTTGCTAGTTTCCAACTTCATTCCTTTATGGTCTGAGAAGATGCAAGTATGATTCTAATTTTTTTGAATTTTCTGAGACTTGCTTTATGGCCTAGTATGTCTTCAGTCCTAGAGATGGTTCCATGTAATGCTGAGAAGAATGTAAATTCTTTAAGTATAGGATGAAAAGTTCTGTAGGTATCTGTTAGATTCATTTGGGCTATAGTGTCATTTATATCTACTGTCTCCTTGTTAATCTTCTGTCCTGTTGATCTGTCTATTTCTGAGAGTTGAATATTGAAGTTCCCCAGTACTATTGTATTGGATTCTAAGTCTCCCTTTAAGTCCCTTAACAAATCTTTTAAATAAACCAGTGCCCTGTAATTATGTGCATATGCATTGATAATTGCTGTATCTTCCTGTTGAATTGATCCCTTAATCATTATATAGTGCCCCTCTTTGTCTCTCTTAACAGTTTTTGTGTTAAAGTTTATTTAGTCTGATATTTAGATGGCTACACCCGCTCTTTTTTCATTTCTGTCGGCATGGTATATCTTTTTCCCGCCTTTCACTTTCAGTCTGTGTGCAGATGTGTGTGGAAAGATGTGTTTCTTCTAAGCAGCAAATAGTTGGGATTTCTTCCTTAACCTGATCAACCAATCTGTGTCTTTTTTTTCCTTTATCTTTCTTCCTTATTTTTTTTTTAACTTTTATTTAATGAATACAGATTTCCAAAGTACATCTTATGGATTACAATGGCTTCCCCCCATAATTTCCCTCCCACCCACAACCCTCCCCTTTCCCACTCCCTCTCCCCTTCCATTTGCATCAAAATTCATTTTCAATTCTCTTTATATACAGAAGATCAATTTAGTATATATTAAGTAAAGATTTCAACAGCTTGCACCCACACAGAAACACAAAGTGAAACATACTGTTTGAGTACTAGTTATAGCATTAAATCACAATGTACAGCACATTAAAGACAGAGATCCCACATGAGGAGCAAGTGCACAGTGACTCCTGTTGTTGACCCAACAAATTGACACTCTAGTTTATGGTGCCAGTAACCACCCTAGGCTGCCGTCCTGAGTTGCCAAGGCTATGGAAGCCTTCCGAGTTCTCAGAGAAAGGCACCTCCCTCTTTTTTTTTTTTTTAAGGGAAAGGGTTTATTGAGGAACACCCAACATACAGGAAAGCTGATTCCAGCCAAGACTGGGAGAAAACTCACTGTGGTGAGTTTGATTACAACGTGTCATGGTGAGGATCTCTTTTGGTCACGTTTACTAGGGGTTCTATGAGCTTCCTGTACTAGGATGTCTCTGTCCTTCTCCAAACCCCAGAAGTTCTCTGCAAGTATCTCACTAAAAAGCCCTTCTAATCCTTTCTCTCTCTCCATGCCTTCAGGAACTCCTAGAACCCGAATGTTGGGTTTTTTAATAGTGTCCTGTAGATTCCCAACAATATTTTTTTAGATTTTTAATTTCCTCTTCTTTTCTTTGGTTTGACTCTATACTTTCCTGTGCTCTGTCTTCGAAGTCTGATATTCTCTCCTCTGTTTCACTGACTCTGTTTTCAAGGCTCTCTAATGAGTCTGTCATTTGATCTATTGAATTCTTAAATTCATTTTGATTTTTCTTCACTATCACAATTTCATGTTCTACTAGTTTCTTCATTTCATTTTGATTCCTCCTTAAGATTTCCTTTTCTCAAAGGAGATTTTCTATCCTGTCCAGTAAGGATTTCTGTATTTCAAGCATTTGTTTTTGAAAACTTCTAATTGTTCTTATCATAAATTTTTTGAAATCAGTATCTTGCATTTCTTCCATCTCATCATCTTCATAATCTTGGTTTGGGGTGTCTTGTTCATTTGGGGCATCATTATGTCTTCCTTGTTCTTGTTTCCTCGGTTTCTGCATTTGTTTCTTGGCATTGTGGAGATATTCTTTGGATTCTTCTTCCCTCGCTGTGGTGTTTTTTCTTGTTATATTCTGACTGTATTAAGTGGACTGTCTGCTTTTGATGGAGCCTTAGAGGCTTGTGATGGGTGTGGCCAGAGAGCTCTGTTTGTTTCTTCATAACAGATATCTACAGAACTTTCAATCCTATGCTTAAAGAATTTACATTCTTTTCAGCAGTGCATGGAACCTTCTCTAGGATTGATCACATACTAGGCCATAAAGGAAGTCTCAGCAAATTCAAAAGAATTAGAATCATATGATGGAGCTTCTCAGACAGTAGAGGAATGGAGTTGGAAATTAGCAACACAGGAATCCCTAGAGCTTATGCAAACACATGGACACTGAAGAACATATTCCGGAATGAACAATGGGTCATAGAAAAAATCAAAAGAGAAATCAAAAACTTTCTGGAAATAAATGAGGATAACAGCACAGCATATCAAAATTTATGGGATACAGCAAAAGCAGTTTGAAGAGGAAAGTTTATAGCAATAGGTGCTAACATCAAGAAATTGTAAAGGCACCAAATGAGCTTTCAGTGCATCTCAAGGATCTAGAAAAACAGCAGCAAACCAGAACAAATCTAGTACAAGAAGAGAAATAATTAAAATCAGAGAAGAAATCAACAGGAATGAATCCAAACGAAGCACTTGTTTTTTGAAAAATTAAACAAAATTGACATACCATTGGCCTAACCAACTAAAAAAAAAAAAGAGAAAAGACCCAAATCAATAAAATCAGAGATGAAAAAGAAAATGTAACAACAGGCCGGCGCCGCGGCTCACTAGGCTAATCCTCCGCCTTGCGGCGCCGGCACACCGGGTTCTAGTCCCGGTCAGGGCACCGATCCTGTCCCGGTTGCCCCTCTTCCAGGCCAGCTCTCTGCTGTGGCCAGGGAGTGCAGTGGAGGATGGCCCAAGTCCTTGGGCCCTGCACCCCATGGGAGACCAGGAGAAGCACCTGGCTCCTGCCATCGGAATAGCGCGGTGCGCCGGCCGCAGCGCGCTACCGCGGCGGCCATTGGAGGGTGAACCAACGGCAAAAGGAAGACCTTTCTCTCTGTCTCTCTCTCTCACTGTCCACTCTGCCTGTCAAAAAAAAAAAAAAAAAAAAAAAAAAAAAAAAAAAAAGAAAATGTAACAACAGACACAACAGAAATAAAAAGAATCGTCAGAAATTATGACAAGGACTTGTATGCCAGCAGATAGGAAAATCTATCAGAAATGGACAGATTCCTGGACACAGGCAACCAACATAAATTGAACCATGAATATACAGAAAATCTAAACAGACCCATAACTGAGACAGAAATTGAAACAGTATTAAAGGCCCTCCCAACAAAGAAAAGGCCAGGACCAGATGGATTCACTGCTGAATTCTACCAGACATTTAAAGAAGAACTAACTCCAATTCTTCTCAAACTATTCAGAACAATTGAAAAAAGAGGGAATCCTCCAAATTTTTTCTACAAAGCCAGTATCACCTTAATCCCTAAGCTAGAAAAAGATGCAGCATTGAAAGAGAATTACAGACTAATTCTCAGATGAACATAGATGCAAACATCCTCAATAAAATTATGGCCAATAGAATGCAACAACACAGCAGAGAGCTCTTCCACCCAGACCAAGTGGGATTTATCCTTGGTATGCAGGGATGGTTCAGTGTTCACAAATCAATCAGTGTGATACACCATATTAACAAACTGCAGAAGAAAAACCATGTGATTATCCTAATAGATGCAGAGAAAGCATTCGATAAAATACAGCACCCTTTCATGAAGAAAACTCTAAACAAATTGGGTATAGAAGGAATATTCCTCAATACAATCAAAGCAATTTATGAAAAACCCATGGCCATCATACTGTTGATTGGGGAAGAGTTGGAAGTATTTACACTGAGAACTGATACCAGACAAGGATGCCCACTCTCACCAATGCTATTCAATATAGTTCTGGAAGTTTTAGCCAGAGCCAGCCATTAGGCAAGAAAAAGAAATTAAAGGGATACAAATTGGGAAGGAAGAAGTCAAACTATCCCTCTTTGCAGATGATATGATTCTTTATGTAGGGGATCCAGAAAACTCTACTAAGAGACGATTGGAACTCATAGAAGAGTTTGGCAAAGTAGCAGGATATAAAATCAATGCACAAAAATCAACAGCCTTTGTATCCACAGGCAATTCCATGGCTGAGAAAGAATGTCTAAAATCAATCCCATTCACAATAGCTACAAAAACAATCAAATACCTTGGAATAAACTTAACCAAGGATGTCAAAGATCTCTTTATTGAGAATTACAAAATCTTAAAGAAAGAAATAGAAGAGGATAGCAAATAATGGAAAAATCTCCATGCTCATGGATTAGAAAAATCAACATCATCGAAATGTCTATTCTCCCAAAAGCAATTTATAGATTCAATGCGATACCAACCAAAATTCCAAAGACATTCTTCTCAGGTCTGGAAAATATGATGCTGAAATTCATATGGAGACACAGGAGACCTCAAATAGCTAAAGCAATCTTGTACAACAAAAACAAAGCCATAGGCATCACAATACCAGATTTCAAGACCTACTACAGGCAGTTGTAATCAAAACAGCATAGTACTGGTACAGAAACAGATGGATAGACCAATGGAACAAAATAGAAACACTAGAAATCAATCCAAATATCTACATCCAACTTATATTTGATCAAGGATCTAAAATGAATCACTGGAGCAAGGAAAGTAAGTCTATTCAACAAATGGTGCTGGGAAAACTGGATTTCCACATGCAGAAGCATGAAGCAAGAACCTTACCTTACACCTTACACAAAAATCCACTCAACGTGGATTAAAGACCTAAATCCACGACCCGACACCATCAAATTATTTGAGAAATTTGGAGAAATCCTGCAAGATATTGGCACCGGCAAAGACTTCTTGGAAGAGACTCCGGAAGCACAGGCCATCAAAGCTAAAATTAGCAATTGGGATTGCATCAAACTGAGAAGTTTCTGTACGGCAAAAGAAACAGTCAGGAAAGTGAAGAGGCAACCAACAGAATGGGAAAAAATATTTGCAAACTATGCAAGTGATATAGGATTAATAAGCAGAATCTACAAACAGATGAAGAAACTCCACAACAACAAAACAAACAACCCATTTAAGAGATGGGCCAAGGACCTTAAGAGACATTTTTCCAAAGAGAAATCCAAATGGCAAACAGACACTGAAAAAATGTTCAGGATCACAGGAGTCAGGGAAATGCGAATCAAAGCCACAATGAGGGCATCCTTGTCTGGTTCCAGACCTCAGTGGAAATTCTTCTAACTTTTCCCCATTCGGTAAGATGCTGGCTGTGAATTTGTCATACATTGCCTTTATTGTGTTAACAAATGATCTTTCTATACTCATTTTGCTTAAGGTTTTTATCATGAGAGGGTGTTATATTTTATGAAATGCTTTATTTGAATCTATTCTTCAATTTGTTAATGTGATGTATCACATTTTTGATTTATAATTATTGAACCACTCCTGCATACCAGGAATAAATCTCACTTGGTCCAGTTGAATGATATTTCTGTTATGTGTTGGATTAGATTAATTAGTATTTTGTTGAGGATTTTTGCATCTTCCTTTCTTTCTTTATTTTATTTTTTTTAATTTTTTTTAAACTTTTATTTAATGAATATAAATTTCCAAAATACAGCTTATGGATTACAATGGCTTCCCCTCCCCCATAACTTCCCTCCACCCACAACCCTCCCTTTTCCCGCTCCTTCTCCCCTTCCATTCACATCAAGATTCATTTTCAATTCTCTTTATATACAGAAAATCAGTTTAGTATATATTAAGTAAAGATTTCAACAGTTTGCACCCACATAGCAACACAAAGTGAAAAAATACTGTTGGAGTACTAGTTATAGCATTAAATAACAGTGTACAGCACATTAAAGACAGAGATCCTACATGATATTTTTTAAAAATTAATTAATTTTCTATGCAATTTCCAATTTAACACCAGTTTTTTTTCATTTTCAATTATCTTTATATACAGAATTGATTACAGATCAATTACAGAATTATATACAGATTATATACAGATTGATTCTGTATATACTAAGTAAAGATTTCATCAGTTTGCACCCACACAGAAACATCTTTCATCAGTGATATTGGTCTATAGTTCTCTTTGTTGTATCCTTTTTTGGTTTTGGATTAACGTGATGCTAGCCTTGTAGGAAGAATTTGGGAGGATTCCCTCCCTGTCAGTTGTTTTGAATAGCTTGAGAAGAATTGGAATTTGTTCTTCTTTAAAGGTCTGTTAGAACTCAGCTGTGAAGCCATCTGATCCTGGTCTTTTATTTTTTGAAAGATACTTTATTACTGATTGAATCCCTGCATTCATTATTGGTCTATTTAGGCTTTCTATGTCTTTATGTCTGAATTTTGGTAGATTGTATTTGTGCCGAGGAATCTACGCATGTCTTCTAGATTTCCCAATTTGTTGGCTTATAGCTCTTTCTAGTAATTCCTGATGACACTTTTTATTTCTGCTGTATCCATTATAACATCCCCTTTTTAACCTCTGATTTTATGGATATGTGTCTTTTCATTCTTTTTTGGTTAGTTAGGCCAATGATATATCAGTTTTTTTTTTAAACCAGTTCTTCATTTCACTGATATTTTGTATTATTTTTCTCATTTAAATTTTGTTTATTCTCTAATTTTAATTCTTTCTCTTCTTCTACTAATTTTTGGGGCTTGTTATTATTTTTCTAGGTCCTTAAGATGAATTGATAGCTCAATATTTGATGCCTTTCAAATTTCTTGATGTAGGCACCAATTGCTATAAACTTCCCTCTTAGCATTGTTTTGCTATGTCCCATAAGTTTGATATGCTGTATTGTAATCTTCATTATTTCCAGTAATTTTTTATTTCTCTTTTGATTTCTTCTATGACCCACTGTTCACTCAGGAGTATGTTTTTAAGTCTCTATGGATTTATATATTTTCTAGAGATCTTAAATTGTTAAATTTCCGTCTTCTTTCCATTGTATTCAAAAAGAATACATGGTATGATTGTATTTATTTGAATTCGCTGGTATTTCCTTTATGGCCTAGCATCTGATCTAACTGAGAGAAAGTTCCATGCACTAAATATAAGAATGTGTATTCTGCAATTGTGAAATGAAAAGTTGTGTAGATATCAGTTAGGTCCATTTGATTTATAGTGAATATTAGCTTTGTTGTTTCTTTGCTGATTTTCTGTCTAGTTGATCTGTCCATTGATTTAAGTGAGGTGTTGAAGTCCACTATTACTATTGTATTGGAGTCTATGTCTTCCTTTAGATACATTAACATTTCTTTTAAATAGCCAGGAGCCTGAGATTTGGTACATATACATTTATTATAGTTACATGTTCCTGTTGACTTGATACCTTAATCATTACGTATTGCCCTTCTATTATCTCTTTTAACAGCTTTTATATTAAAGTGTATTCTATCTGATATTAGGATGGCTACATTTTCTGGTTTTTGTTTTCTTTTAGCATCTAATATTTTTTTCCTTCCTTTCACTTTCAGTCTGTGTGTGTCTTTGTTGGTAACGTGTGTGTTTCTTTTAGGAAACAAATAAATGGATCTTTATTTTTTTTAACATTTCAAACAGTCTGTATCTTTTAATTGGAGAATTTAGGCCATTTACATTCAAGGTTACTATTGATAAGTAATGACTAGGCAATGCCATATTTCTGTAAATATTCCTAATGTTTGCTTTGAATTTCCTTTGTACTTTTAATGGGAGCTTTTCTACTTTCACATTCTTTCATGATGATGACTGTCTTTCTGTGTTTTTGTATGTAGCATATCCTTAAGCAGTATTTGTAAGGCTGGGTGAATAATGACAAATTCTTTCAATTTTTGTTTGTTATAGAAGGTCTTTCACCTTCATTCATAAATGAGAGTTTTACAGGATATCATCTGCTGGATTGACAGGTTTTTTTTTTCTTTTGGACTAAGTCTCTCCATTCTCTCCTAGCCTGTAGGGTTTCTGATTGGAAATCAGGTGTGAGGCTAATTGGAGATTCTCTGAAAGTAATCTGGTGTTTCTCACATGTACATATTAGAGTCTTGTCTTTATGTTTTGATTTTGAAAGTTTGACTACAAGATGTCATGGTAAAGATGTTTTCTGATCATGCCTTTTAGGAGTTGTATTTGCCTTGTGTACTTGGACGTCTTTTTCTTTCTCAAATTTGGGAAAGTTTTCTGCTATTATTTCACTGTATATGTCTTCTAGTATATCCTCTCTTTCCACACCTTCAGGAACTCCTAAGACATATGTGTCGAGTCATTTGATAGTATACCATAAAACTTGGACATTAGTTTTAATGTTTCTAGTTTCTTGTTCATCATTTTTTTTATCTGACAGAGAAATTTCCAAAAGATTTGTCTTTTAGCTCAGACATTCTTTTCTCTTCCTCACCAAGTCTGTTTTTAGGGATTTCCAGTGTATATTTAATTGAATTCTTCATTTCTAATATTTCAGTTTGATTTCTCTGCAAAATCTCACTATGGGAAAATTTTTCATCCATGTCATATGTGGATTTCTTTAATTCATGAATTTACCTCTCATTGTTTCTGAGTAATCCTATGATCATTCTTTTGAATTCTTTTTCAGCATTTCATTAATCTCTTCATCTTCACGTTCTAATATTGAAGTGTTGTTGTGTTCCTTTGGAGGAGTCATACTGTCTTCCC
This sequence comes from Lepus europaeus, assembly GCF_033115175.1. Classification (NCBI taxonomy): domain Eukaryota; kingdom Metazoa; phylum Chordata; class Mammalia; order Lagomorpha; family Leporidae; genus Lepus; species Lepus europaeus. Next base: position 32,578,160 of record NC_084839.1, on the reverse strand, counting down.
TATTCTTGTTTATTGGATTTCTGTATTTCTAGGCATTTGTGGAAATACTTGTTGGTTTTCTCCTCTGATGGATTTCTTCTTTGAAATATGGCTTTGTGGCTTAGTGGCAGTGTCAGCTCTTTCAGTGAATATCCAGAGGAATGTTCTGGGTGTAGCCATGGAGCTCTGGTCAGTGCTCTAGGGTGGGAATAGAATCCTGGGTGATACCCAAGTTGGGCATGGTAGATCTTGATTGTCAGCATGGAAGAGGGTATGATCACACTTGTTGTCATAATCACAAGCTTACATCCTATTTTCCAAGATGATTGATGACAGGGGTTAGCCCATAATGGGTACAACCCCCATCCATGCTGGTACATGACCCACACAATGGATCTGTGTCTTCAGTGTGAGTAAGGATCCCTCTTCAATGACCCGCTCCAGGATATCAGGGAGTTCTGAGTCTCTGACTCCAGACACATTTACTGCCCAGAGAACCAGCTATACCCTGCTCTCTATCTTGCAGTCACAGAATTCCCACAGTCATATCATACAAGGTTCCCATAGTCATGCAGTGCAGAGGGTCCACTTAGCCCCATGTGCCTGTCCTGTCCATGGAGAGCGCAGATACATTCCCGGAGCCAGCTCCTGTGCACACACTGCATTGGCAGTTTGAGCCCCGGATCCTGTGTTGAGAGGATGTTTCACTTCACTATCCTATGAAGGTGCCCTTCCACCTGTCAACCCTCCCAGCCAGACTTAAAGTCAGTGGGCAACACAAATTTTTACCTCTGGTAAAATCCTCTGGTCTCAGGCATGGTGTCAAACTGGTGCCTTCTCCCTGTTAGTTGCTGGGTGCTTTTCTAGGGGGATGAGGAGAAAGAAATTTTTTTTTTCTGGAGTAGATGAGTACCCTGTCCCTGGCTAGGGCTTCAGGCCAAACTCAAACTCAGTGTCATCAGCAATGCTCTCCCTCAAGCAGTGTCACCAACAGCATGGGCTATGGCAGTTTGCTCTCCAAACCTGGGGTCTCTATCAGCTCCCAGCTGTATGGTTCATGGGTGATTTTCTTGCTTGTTGCTATGCTTTCTCACCTTCCACGCTGATCCATAGTGTCTTTCTTCATTCTGTAGAATTTCCACTGCAAACTTTTCTCCAACCTTCTCCTGGGAATGCACTTTCTCTGCTTTTCTTCTGCTATTTTCCCCTTGTTAAAAGTGGCAATTGTTTCCCTATTCAGCCATCTTGAAATCTCTTATATAATCTTTCTAATCGCATTTATCTCTGTGTAAGAAACTCCATCCAGAAGCTCTTGAATTCTGTACACAGTGCTTTGAATGAAGTGAGATTCATTGGCCTGTGGAATCACAGATTATATAAATTACTGGGAGAGGGACGTTCCTGAGGTGAGCCTATGCACTACCTTTACTGTTTTTGGGCTTGCCTACTCTAGATCTTGCCTTCAATTTTTGTTTCTAGATTCAACATTTCACCTCTTGTGTAGATTTTGGAGCCTTCCCTGGACAGTGGAATATTTAAGTGGGGCTTGTGTGCACTTGATTATGTCTAGCTCTTTAGTGGAGGTGCAGACCCTGACCTCTCCCTATGCAACCATTAACTAAGGTTCCTGCTTTCACAAATAGTCCACTAGGAATTGTGTGCTCCTTCGCTTTCTGACATGTATTTTCCCTACTTTGCCTCATAGTTCATTGGATAAAGGGTTGGATGCTAAAGTCAGATGGCTTTGGTTTAGATTCCTGCTCCTTAATTTGAAGGCTCTTCAAAGGTTTTGCAAAAATGGAATTAAAAGGTAAGTTTGTTCTGTTACAAAAACTTTTTAAATACATGCATTTTTTTCTTGATAGGAACTGTCCATAACTGTTAAAATTCTCCCATTTGTCAGACTTTAGTGAAGGCTCTAAACCTCTTCTTTGTAAATTGGAGCTTACAGTAAATCCTTACATTATGACAATTAAGTAATAAAGTAGAAAACATAAAATATGTTGCACATAGAAGTGATTAATGACATTTTGACTGTTAATGAAAAGAACATTGGACTAAGCCAGCTGAACACTGCCTATTGCAATAGGTATTGGCCTCCTTGGATTAAGTTATTGACTAATAATGGTTGTTGAGTAATCAGTACTCCTTGCAGTCCATCTTCCCTTTATGTTTCTATTTCTTTGTAGCCAAATTCTGCTACAGAAGGAATAGGAGGAGTGCAGAAGCATTTATTTGTCCTTTAAGTTTGCCTTGTCCTTGGTAATACAAAAGAGATTGGTTATTTTAGAACATAGTAATTAAGGAGACAGTAAAAACTGTCATAATATCAAAAGCAATTAATTAAGCTGAGTAGGTGCTATTAGTTAATAAACTGCCTTTAAACAAAAATTTGCCATGGAGAACGCAAACTCTTACCTAATTGACCTAAGGAACAGAGAGTTGACTTTAGATTTCAAGTGTCTCTAGGTATTACTCATAAATAGCCTGGAATAAATATTCTCAGAAATGAATCATAATATTTCTTTATAAATCATGATTTTTAAAGTAATGCTCAAATTCTGGGGAAATTGTATTTTTGTTCAACATATTTCTTTGTCTCATTCTAGTGGTTTGTGGTAGATACGGTTTTGAATTCCTCTGTATTTACTTAGTATCACTGGGAATTATTTTTCTATTAGATGAAATAGTTTTAGCTTCTCTATATATCTAGATGGCTATACAGTGTAACGATAATAATGCATGTCAAGTGCCAGGACCAGTTTCTATCCTTATCTTTGTTTTCCAACTATGTGGAGGACAGATATCTTAGATGAACTCAGTAACAACATATGATTTTTCATCTGAAAACCACTCTATATTCTGTCATACTAGAAATATCAATGTGATCTAATTTTTATAATAGCACTTGACAGCTCACTAATTTTTTCTTTGGAGCAGTGCAACTCAAATTTTTGCATAGCAAGGAGGATGGGGCACTCAAGTGATTCAATTCATCAAGTTGGGTAAATGGGGAATGAAGTTAACACTGAACCTGTGTTATTATAAGTACAATTATGAGCATCTAAATTTCATTGTGCAAATAATTGTTGAGTGCTTAATATAAACAAGGTTTAGGTATAGGTCCTGGTGATACAATACTGAACAAACCAAGTCAAATCTCTGGCCTCATGGAACTTAAGTGCTATTGAGGTGATAGAGAAAATAAGTAAAATATATAAGGCTGTATATATTGTGATTGTGATGTTATTAAAAATAAAGAGGAACAAGATTTGCTGAGGTATGTATACAATCTGAAGGGGATAAAGGAGAGTTTGGAGAAATTAAAATTGAAAGTGTTACATGAATAGAAACAGTAAATCTCAAAGGCTTTTAGGAAGGAGAAAACATGGGCCCTTTAGAGAATACCCGGGGCGAGTGTTTGGCATAGCAACTAATATGCTATTTAGAATGCCACATCCTACACTGGAGTGCCTGATTTTAAGTCCCAGCTCTGCTCCCTGTTTCAGCTTCCTGCTAATGTACATCCTGGGAGATAGCAGTGATGGCTCAATAAACTGCTAATTGGTCTGTTGTAGAAAACCTTGTCTCTGGTAGCAGTGTGTTTGTTATATTTGAGTTGCTAGTTTTTCTGTATTTGTATTTAGTGATTTCACATATAGGTGCAACCTTCTGACCACTTCATTATATATATGTATCTTCCAATGTAGTCATGACTGAGTACCTTGATCCTGAAATTTATGTATTATTTTATTATAAGTATTTTTTTATATTCCTCCGGTCAATTCATTAATAGTTCTTGAGATGATATATTTATGTAGGTTGTATTATACATGCCTTCACTTCATGACACTTAAAACATTTGTTATATAAAGCTGTGGTTGATTAGATAATGTTGAGATAGGGCCCTTTTATGTTATTGTAAAGAGTCTTGGTAAGATGGGAAGCCATTGGAAAGTTTTGAGCAAAATAATGATATGATGATATGATCCATGTCTTGAAATGATCACTTTGGCTGTTGAGGAAGGGCTGCACACAGGAAGATTATTTGTGCTGGGTCCTAACCAGAAACAAAAGACACATTTATGTGGGATTTTAGGGAATTCATTGAAGGAGCTATTTACAGAGTCTGGGCAGGCTTTGGAGGAACTCATAAGAGATGTTAACAAAGTGAGGGGAGAGCAGTAACTGGAAATTGTTGTTATCTTGGGACCTCAATGGGTAGGGAGAGGAATTTTTGTTACTGGAACCAGAAACTAACTGAAGCCATAGGGGAGGAACATTACAGCCGCAGTCAGAATCAGTTTGCCTCAGCAGGGGAGAGAAGAAATCAGATATTCATCTTCTCTGAACTTCTCCCATTGGCCAAATCCAAGCAGAAACTGGACAGCAAATGAGATTGAGTGATATTGACCATAGGATTAAGTCTCCTGAGACACATACCGGAAAGGAGAGAGACCTGAAATGGATTTCAAAGGGAAGTAAATAGAAAATATAGACATGGGTCCGTACTCCCCTCAAAAGACAATGGCTTCAAAATTCTTTAGCTGATTTGGCTGAGATAGCTTAACAATGAAGGCAAATTATTCTTGAAGACAGTTGTGAATGTCTTCTCTCTGACACATACAGGTGTGAAGAAATATGTTGAGATAGCTGGTTAAGAACAACTCTGACTTGCTTCTTTCCTGGGCTGCATCTCATTCCCTGGCTCTAGGATCTGTGATCTTTTATTCTCTTTTCATTACCCTAGAGTCTGCACTGTAGTAATTTTAATTGAGACATATAATATCTGGGAACTGTCCAGGTCTCAGTTTTCTTCTATATACTTCATCAAAAACACCTCATTATTGTAACATGAAAATGAACTAAGCATTGAAAATGAACCTAGATTCCTGCCAAACAACTTTTGTGTTTTAGCTTTGTTTCCTAGGGAAGTAATTTTCTTCATTTTTTTATAGAAATCACTTATTTAATAAATATAAATTTCATAAGTACAAATTTTGAATTACAGCAATTCTTCCCCCATTCCCAACCTCCCACCCCCAAACCATCCCACCTCCTGCTCCCTCTCACATCCCATTCTTCATTCAGATTCATTTTCAAGTATCTTTATATACAGAAGATCAACTATTTACTAAGTAAATATTTCAACAGTTTGCATCCACACAGACACACAAAGTATGAAGTACTGTTTGAAATTTAGTTTTACCATTAATTCTCATAGTACAATACATTAAGGACAGAGGTCTTACATGGGGAACAAGTGCACAGTGACTCCTGTTGTTGATTTAGCAATTGACACTCTTATTTATGATGTCAGTGATCACCCAAGGCTCTTGTCATGAGCTGCCAAGGCTATGGAAGCCTCTTGAGTTCACAAACTCCGACCTTATTTAGACAAGGCCATAGTCAAAGTAGAAGTTTTCTCCTCCCTTCAGAGAAAAGTACCTCCTTCTTTGATGGCCCCTTCTTTCCACTGGGATCTCACTCACAGAGATCTTTCATTTAGGTCATTTTTTTGCCACAGTGTCTTGGCTTTTCATGCCTGAGAAACTCTGATGGGCTTTTTAGCCATATCTGAATTCCTTAAGGGCTGATTCTGAGGCCAGAGTGCTGTGTAGGGCATTTATCATTCTATGAGTTTACTATGTGGCCTGCTTCCCATGTTGGATCATTCTCTCCTTTCTGATTCTATTATTAGTAGACACCTGCTCTTATTTATGCGATCCCTTTGGCACTTAATCCTACTTTATGATCAGTTATGATCTTAAACTGATCACTTTAACTAGAAAGGTGGCATTCATACCTGCCACCTAAAGGGATTTGGAGTCCCATGGCAAGTTTTTAGCTTTACCCTTAGGGGTAAGTCCTTGGGAATGTATGCCGAACTGTATATCTCCTCCCTTTCTTATTCCCACTCTTATTTTTAGCAGGGATCCATTTTCAATTGGATTTAAACATGTAAGAATAATTGTGTGTTAAGTAATGAGTTCAACCAATGGTATTAAGTAGAAAAGAAAATACTAAAAATAATAAAATAGTAAGCTGTTCCTTGACAGGTCAAGGGCTGATTAAATCATTACTCCTCGTAGTGTCACTTTCACTTCTACAGGTTTCCTTTTAGGTGCTCAGTTAGGTGTCACAGATCAGGGGGAACATATGATATTTATCCCTTTGGGACTGTCTTATTTCACTCAACATGATGTTTTCCAGATTCCTCTATTTGTTCTTAAACCTCACAAATACTTTAGTTTTCATGAGGATTATCATTTAGTAGTGGGATTAAACCAATTCTACAGTCTTATCCATAACTAGGGAAAAGAAAGAACCATTGGGTACTAAAACATAAATAATAAGTTAAATTTGGTTTACATCCATCTGAAGTCTTCCGGTTGTTCAAAATAGAAAAACTGTTTCAGATTCAGTGAATTTCTGCTCATGAGAAGTACTGGGCATTAGCCTTAGATGGAAGTTGCAGAGCCGATTTAAATTTGGATGTGTGGTTGGCCCTACTGTCTTTTAAAGATCCCTGCCAGTGCTGAGACAGTGTAATGCACTGCAGTGGAAAGTGTTAGAATAAGGGCAACATATTGCTCATCTTTGGCTTCTGCTGTTAGATTTAGCTAAAAACAGTTGAAGCTGAGAGAAGAAGGAATGTAGAGAAGGGAAATTTGTTAGAAAAGCAAGAAGACATTCTTATTTTCTTAAAATTTTATTTATTTGAGAGATATAGAAGGAAACAGAAATAGCTCTTTTCTCCTGGTTCACTGTACAAATGCTTTCAACAGCCCGAGTTGGGCTGGAGCTGAGGCCAGGAGCCAGAAACTCAATCCATGTCTCCCATATGGGTTGCACGAACCCAATTACTTTAACCATGATCACTAACTCCCAGGGTCTGCATTGGTAGGAAGTTGGAGTCTGTGCTGCTGCTGGGCATTGAATCCAGGTATTCTGATATGGACATGGGCCTATTAACCTCTAGGCTAAATGCCTGTCATGAGATTCATATTTTATTGTGCATTAGGGATTGTGTTTCATTCATTTCTAACTAATAAGGTCAAGTTCTTTTAAAAATATGTATTTATTTGAAAGGCAAAATTATATATATAGAGAAAGAGATACATACAATAGATAGATGTCTGGATCAAGTTGTTTTATTAGAGATATAGAGTTAAAACCTCCTGCCTCTGCAGGGTAATGGGTTTGATTCCTGGCAATAGAATTGAAACTCATAATTAGCAACATTGCAGCTTTGCAATAATGCTTCTGGTTCTCTGTCTTTGCCATACCAATCTCAGACTGTCATCTGGGGCTCTATATCTTATATCACATTTTCAGAAGAATTATCTTAGACTTCAGTCACTACTATACCACATCATGGTTCTAGAGTTTGGAAGTTTGAAATATTTTAACTACTAGAATTAGGATTAGAATTAGAATTAAGCAAGACAGTGTTCTTTCTGGAAGCTCTAGTCTAGAATCAATATCCTTGGCTTTTCAGGCTGCTAGAAGACACCTGCATTGTTTGGCTTGTAGCCTTGTCCTCCATTTCCAAAGCTGGCATCGAAGCATCTTCAAACCTGTCTTTCAGTCTGATGTGGTGGTCACATCTCCTTCTTTAACAAACAGTCTAATCTTCTACTTGTAAGAGCATTCAGGATTACATTGGTTGCCTGAATAATCTGAGATTGCCTCCCTGTCTGAAGATACTTAGTTTAATCACTTCTACAAAGTCCCTTTTGTCATATAACATATTAAAAGATTCTTTGGATTACAATGTGGACATCTTTGAGGGTAAGGTGGCATTATACCACTGAAACTTATACCTAAAATCTATTTCCAGGTAAAGAGGAAGACTGACGTCAGGGGCTGGGTGGCAATGCTGAGAGACTGCCTGTTGTCCATCTAAATCCTGAGTCCTTCAAGTACACCATCATTTCAGACCAATATCACTTCAATGGTAATGATACCATCCTAGTGGAGTGTCATTTTGGTGATCAATAGTGTTGCTCACTATATATATACACATGCATGCATACATACACATGCACACACACACACACACACCTTTTAGGTACTTGGGAGTATTGTACATCGCTTCTTTCTTAGGATTAGATATGGACACATGAATTGCAATGATCAGTGAGATATTAGTAGAAGTAATCAATGTCATTTCTGGTCTGAAGCTTAAAGGCTGCTGTGTCATTTGCACATTCTTCTATTCTTGACATAGCTCATGTAGCAGCACACATAGGAAATATCCCTTGTTCTGGGTCCCCGAGTAAAAGAGTACAGGCCTCCCTCTCCCCAAATGCTCATACATCTCAAGTGAGAAATGAAGATTTGTTCTTCTGTGCTACTCAGATTTTGGGTTGGTTTTCGCTAAGGCATAAATTAGCCTGCCCTGAGTGACACAGGCATCCTCTATTACAAGTACCACCAGAGACACCTTTCCCTGATGCAGTCTGTCAAAGAACGGTTCTGGATCCCAAAGCCATTCGGGCCACATAAATCCCCGTTGGAGGATTCTGTTCATTATATATCTATTCACCTTTCCAAAATTGGCAGTCATCAGCAATCTTATCAGTCTGATCTGAGAGAGATACATTCCTAACCGTACCTTTTAAAGATCACTCAGCAGTTACTGGACTTCACTTATAAAACTTTGTTCATTTCCTCATTGGAATATCCCTTCTACATGTTTCTGCACATGCTAGCACCATTATGAGTCTAGAAGTTGCTAGAATTTCAGTTCAGTTTAAAGAATTTTCTCCTTATCTGTGGGCATCATCTATTTGGTATTCTTCATGTGCATCCCACTGCTGTTCACTCTCCCTGGATTCTCTGCTGAAGTTCCCTCAGCTGCACTAAACCCAATTATGAGCCCCTATTTTTCTGACATTGCCTGAATATGTGTGGAAGAGGTCTTCACCTCCCATTTTCCGTGATCTGGAAAGAGGACAACTTGAAGAACAGCCATAGGAATGCCACTGTTTAGGAGTGCACCAACCTAGACAAGCTTTAACCCACTGCTTCTAGGGTTTCCAGTTGTTGAGGTTGGCTTCTTCCATAAAATAAATCACTCAGTAGACCCAGCTCATCTACAAAATGCTCTACCATGGATGGAGACAGTCCCTATGATGTGATTTTTCTGGAACTTTCTCCTGCTCACCTTGCTCGTTGTTTTCTGCAAGTCCTGTTTCCTACTGCAGAATCCTCTTTTCTGGAGGACCTGTAAATCTGAGCCATTTTCTCTGGAAAGTGAGCTTAAACTGCTTCACTGACTCATGCATCTGCAGCCTTACAGGAGAGGGACTTCTGCCTCCTCCCCTCCCCCTGGAAGACCTATCCATGTAGGAACCAGCTTGTATGGTCTCTCTGCCAGTGTAGATATGTCAGCATGTGCCAGTCTCAGAACGCACTCTCCACAGCTGTGTCAAACTCATCAGTGCTTACTAATGTGATGGGATTATATTTCTCCATTTTGTAGGTTAGCTTGACATGCAATCAGGAGTTCAGATGTGTACTGAAGTTTATGCTTTGAACTCTTAGCTTTTAAATGTGCCCACTCTTTCTAAGGAAAATAACTCAGGAGTCTCCTGAAAGGAGGCAGGGAAGTGAGACTCATACCTTCTTTTAGGTCATGGTGTTCATGTTGTAGATCATATCAGGGCTGCCAGGATTCTTGCAACTGAAGGACTTAGATGTTGCCCTGCTTTGCAGTGACTTTGGGATCTCCTGTAGGCAAGCACATAGAGGAAATCACAAGCAGATGGGCTCCCCAGGCTCTGTTATGTGTTCCTCATTTGTTATAGAATTCTGTGAAAGAAGAGCAAGCAGGGGTAAAAGGGCAGCTTTTGCATCCTTGTACCTCCACCAACAAATTAGACATAAATCACAATTTGGACACTTGGAAAATCTAATCTGAAAGTTTCTCTTCTGTTACTGATGTTAAGGTTATTTTCAGTCCTGTGGTAAGATTAAAGGAGGACATTTGAAAATGTGGCAAGGTAGGTATGTAGATGTGAAGTTTTCTAGAGCTACTTAGAGTTTGCTTGAGAATCTTCTTCAAAATATTAGTATGCCTTGAGGAATTGTTTTATTTTCCTCAATGTTTATTTTCTGTCAAATTTATTCTATTGTAACTTCAAAATAGAAATGAGTGTTAAACATGTTTTTTCTTCATTTCAATTATTGAGAGAATATTCAGATTTAAATTATTCTAGGTCCTTAAAATCCAGAAATTCAGAAATAATTTTTGATAGGCAGGCTCAGATTCCTTTGAAATACATTAAATTGTCCCCATGTCCCAGCTAATTCTTGTTTTAGCCTGTTACTTGCCTAGATTCTAACAAGCTGCTTTTTTCTCCTCATGTTTTCTGTGTATTGACCTATTTTTTATTATTATTAGGTTGGCTCAAGACCTATGAAACAGTTCTATTTAAAACACAAAATAGAAATGATATGTGATTATGACAGAAGTGACAGCACAACTATGGTTCTGCATTGTATTGTAATTTAAAAAAAATGAAAATCATCTAATTTCAGCTTATATCTCTTATTTTCACTGTGTAGGGATGTAATGAAACAAACAAACATGATACTCTTTATTCTTTTTTTTTTTTTTTTTTTGACAGGCAGAGTGGACAGTGGGAGAGAGACAGAGAGAAAGGTCTTCCTTTTTGCTGTTGGTTCACCCTCCAATGACCGCCGCGGCTGGTGCGCTGCGGCCGGCGCACCGTGCTGATCGGATGGCAGAAGCCAGGTGCTTCTCCTGGTCTCCCATGGGGTGCAGGGCCCAAGCACTTGGGCCATCCTCCACTGCACTCCCTGGCCACAGTAGAGAGCTGGCCTGGAAGAGGGGCAACCGGGACAGAATCCGGACCGGATACTCTTTATTCTTTACTAAGTGACATTAAATTAAGCTTCTTAATATTGACAAATAACACATTTGTGTGTGATTTTAACCACAGTGACGTCACCCCTCTCTTTTCTCACAAAATTACCCTTGAAGGCAGTTTAAATTCATGATATATTAGGATTGCTAGGTGAGTAACAAGAATTTTTGAAAATTTAGAAATTGTGAGCTCAAGTCTCAGAGGTATGAATTACAGCTAAGCTTTCATAAGTTATATAAACTTTTTAAAAAAGATTTATTTATTTATTATTTGAAAGGCAGAGTACAAAGAGAAGAGAGAGACAGATCTTCCACCTACCGGTTCATCCTCCAAATAGCCACAATAACTGGGTCTGGGCCAGGCCAAATCCAGGAGTCAGGAGCTTCTTCTGGGTCTCTGATGTGGGTGGCAGGGGCCCAAGAACTGGGCCATCTTCCACTGTTTTCTCAAGTGCATTAGCAGGGAGCTGGATTGGATGTAGAGTAGCTAGGATTCAAACTGGTGCCCGTATTTGACGTCAGCAGTGCTGGCTGAAGCTTATTATGCCACAACACTTGCCCCAGCTATTTAGATCTTGATTTCTTCATCTGTGAAGTGGGGGGTGATTACTTTTCTCGTATCTGTTTCAGTCTTCTCAAAAATGATTGATTTAGGATCTTATCATTTCTTGCTTAGATTTTAAGCACTTGTCTTCCATCTGCATAGAATGGTAATGTCTTACTGTATACTTTTGCCTAGCAAGCTCATGCTCAACATCAGGACATCAGAGAAATAACTCCTTGACCACTCCAGCCTCCCACTGGTTGATTCTTAGAGTGACTGAGGGACTTTGCACATTCTTCAATCATGGGAAATTTCTAGACATCTTGCACCTCTCTTTACATATTGGCCTCTTTGACTAATTCCCAGAATCCCAGAAGTTAGGTCCATGCCCTATTCTTTTCTTGCTACAATGCCTAGCAACGTGCCTGGCCCTTGGTGACCCTTGATAAATGCTTGTTAGTTGAATTAGTGCATACCTTGCTTGGTACAAGACCACTGATGGTTGTTTTTAAAACCACTAGAGAGGCCAGCGCCGTGGCTTAACAGGCTAATCCTTCGCCTTGCGGCACCGGCAAACCAGGTTCTAGTCCCGGTTGGGGCGCTGGGCTCTATCCTGGTTGCCCCTCTTCCAGGCCAACTCTCTGCTATGGCCCGGGAAGGCAGTGGAGGATGGCCCAAGTGCTTGGGCCCTGCACCCGCATGGGAGACCAGGAGAAGCACCTGGCTCCTGGCTTCGGATCAGCGCGATGGGCCGGCAGTGGCGGCCATTGGAGGGTGAACCAATGGCAAAAGGAAGACCTTTCTCTCTGTCTTTCTCTCTCACTATCCACTCTGCCTGGCAAAAAAATAAAATAAAATAAAATAAAATAAATAAATTTACATTTAAAAAAAAACCACTAGAGAGAGATAGATATGTGTAGATATAAGAGTAATACTCTGAAAACATCTGTTGCTTCTGGATTTTTTTCTGCTTGCACAGCAGTATGGATGGGTCATGACAAATCTCACCACCTCCAAGTTTCAGATATATGAATCTGGTGCACTCATGTAGCTTTTTATTTCAGGTTAAATAACTCCCAATTCTCATATTTGTGATTTATAGACCCCATTTTCCAACTCTTTAATCATTTTCATTGCTTTTCTCTGGAATTTCTCCAAGTTCTTCATTCACTTATGTTTCAGGCTCCAAAAGGCAAAGTACTGAAATACTAAGTAAAAGAACTACCTCCGTATTGCTATATTCACTATTCTAATTTATAGATAAATGTTTTCTCCCTAATGAGTCTACAAATGTTAACTAGGTACTTATGCTGTACCTGCACTGGGTTTTAAACTTTTTGATAAGTTCAAATGGTATGATCCTCTCTGTGAGATAGATGTTTCTTTGGTAGGTTTACATGAAAAGTATCACATTTATAAGCACCTGTACAGTCGACTACTTGTGTAAAAGTGGAGTAGTTTTCTGTATCAATAAATAATGCTGCCTCTTATCAGGTTTGGTCATATGAAATTAATTTAATAGTTCATCTGTTCCATGAATGTAACAAGCTTGCTTCTCAACTCATGTTATACTGTAAAATGCAAAGGTGATTTTTTTTGAATTATGCATTTTCAATAGGCTCAAATTTATTCTAATCTATAGATTTTATTCTTAATCTGGGGATTAAATTTTTCTCTATTGTCATTGGAGAAATTTCATTTAATACTAAAGTGTTATAATATTGAACTACTTAGCACAGTGAAATTGTATCACTAATGTATACTGCCTCTTTAAAAAGAATTTGGATATATCTTGTCTGATTTTGGTCCTCATAAAAATCTTACTAGTAAAGAAGATAGGAATGATAACCAGCAATGTCCTTTCAGTTACACTAAGGCGCAAACAGAGTTTAAGATTAACCAAGGCAATACAGGTTAATGGGGAAATGCAAGTTCTGACTTGTGGTTCAGACTTTTCCAGTGGAGTTCCTCAAAATTTTAGGAAAAACTGAACCATTATTATTTTTAAATGTTTATTTTTATTCATTTGAAAGGGAGTTGGGGAGAGAGAATGAGGAAGAGATGAAACTTACATTTGCTGTGTTACTCCCCCAAATTCCTGCAACAGACAGAGCTGGGCTGGTGAAAACAGGAGCCAGGAAGTCCATTTGGGTCTCCCTCATGGGTGGCAGGGACCCAAAAACTTAGCACATATATCTGCTGCCTCCCAGGCACATTAGCAGGAAGCTGCATCAGAAGCAGAAGTAATACTTGGTCCTAGGCGCTCTGATATGGGATGTGGCATCCCAAGCGGTAACTTAATCTTCTGTACCACAGCACAACCCAATCCCTAACTACTATATAAAATCTCTGTAGGGAGGGGCCAGTGCTGTGGTGCAGCAGGTTAATGCCCTGGCCTGAATCACTGGCATCCCATATGGGCACCAGTTCGAGACCCGGCTGCCTCTACTTCCGATCCAACTCTCTGCTAAGGCCTGGGAAAGTAGTAGAAGATGGCACAAGTTCTTGAAACCCCACACCCGTGTGGGAAACCCAGAAGAAGCTACTGGCTCCTGGCTTCGGATTGGCACAAATCTGGCCATTGCAGCCAATTAGGGAGTGAACCAATGGGTGGAAGACCTCTCTCTCTCTCTTCCTCTCCTCTCTCTGTGTAACTCTGACTTTCAAATAAATAAATAAAAAAAAAATCTCTGTAAGTTAAAACTTCCAGAGGAGGTGAAATATGGTTACAAAAATTGTAGCATATTGTAAATATTTTAGTTCTTGATTTCTTTTATTTGGAAGGCAGAGAGGGGGAGGAGAGAGAGAGACAGGCGGACAGACAGACAGGCATACATATCTCCCCCTCCACTGATTTACTTCCCAAATACCCACAAAAGCAGGGCTGGACCAAGCTAAAGCAAGAAGCCAGAATCCCAATCTGGGCTTCCATGTGAGTGGCAGGGACTAAAGAACTTGAGTCCTCACAGCTGCTTCACAGAGCAGCCATTAACAGAAAGCTGGAGTAGAAGGTAGACCCAGAATATAAACTCTGGCACTCTGACATGGGATGGGGGCATACCAAGTGGTGTTTTAACCATTGTACCAAATACAATCCTTCATAAATTGTTACTTTAGAGAAAAATCTTTTCACACAAATAGAACACTAGGTAATGTAATATAAATAAAATATTACTATTAATGTAATAATTAAAGGATTAATAATAATGGTTATTCAAAAGTATTGTAAGGTTTGTGGTCTGGTAGAACGGCACAGAACTAAAAATGTACATTAGAGTTCTCCAGAGAAACAGATCCAATAAAATATCTAATAAGAGGTTTATTATAAAAAATTGGCTTACATAGTTATGGAGGCTGAGAAGTTACAAGATCTGTAGTCAGCAAGTTAGAGACCCAGGAGTGTGTAGTTCCAGTCTGAGTTTGAAGTTCTGAGAACTAGGAAAGCCAGTGGTATAGGTTATGACTTGAACACAGGCAACCTTTTGATGCCAAATGTTCTGATGTTTCTCTCTGTGTCTGAAAGTTGGGAAAGATCTGAGTCTCTGCTGGAGAATTCAGGCAGGAAGGTTTTCCTGTTGCTTGGCCTTTTGATTTTATTCTGTTCTTTAGTTGACTGGATGAGGCCCACCTACATTAGGAAAGAGAAATCTACTACTTCTGTTGATTCAAACATGGTTCTCATCCATAAACACCCTCCCAACATATCTAGGATAATGTTTGACAAGATGTCTAGCATTCTGGGCCCAGTCAAATTGACAGACAAAATTAACTATCACAAGATGCATGTTGAACATTTCAAAATCCTGAGTCTGAATATCTGTGTGATTATATTATAAACACTCTTGGAGATGATAGAAAAATTCCAATTTATAGATCTTTAAGAACAAGAATCATGGTTCAAGTGAATGTCTACCCTGTAAGATCCTGCTTTTTATCTATTGAATACTGTCAACTGATTCATTTCGTAAAACAGAACTCTAAGGAACCTATAAAACATTTGGTATGAGTAAAATATTGTTTTTCTGCTATCTGCTGGTATCATTTTGGGATTAATTTTCTTTCACCTATATAACCCTTTTCATGCAATGCATGACATACATTTGTATATGTAACAAATAAGCCATTCTTAGTTTATGAAGGATTGCACTAAATATACATTTTTGAGTTTTCTGCAAAATTATGACAAAGTTTTTTTTCCATTTTTGTGGACAAGTTAAATTACATAAGAAATATTTATATCCTCTGATTGTTTGGAACATTTAAAAATAATCTTATTTTAGTATCTCAGGTTGGTTTCTTTTTTTTCCCCTTAAACGAAAACAAGTACCAGTTTTACTGTGATAGAATCCACATACTGTAAAATTCACCGAAGATATATAATCCGATTTTTTAGCATATTCACAGAATTGTGTAACCATTAGCAAGATCAATTTTAGAACACTTTGATCACTTCAGTAGGAAACCCCATGTAAATTATCAGTCACTTATTATTTTTCTCAATCCAGTCATTAATCTGTTAATTTCTCTTAATAGAGAGTACCTATTCCAGAACTTTTTATAAGTAGAATTATAGAATATATGGCCTTTTCTTAATGGTTTCTTAGTATAATCTTTTCAAGTTTCATTAATGTTGTAGCATGTATCAATACTTCATTAGTTTTTATTACTGAATAATATTTCAAGATATTAAAATAACATTTTATTTATCATTTTGGGTTACTTTAAATTTGGGAATATTATGAATAATGTTATTATGAACATTTGTATACAAGTTTTTGAATGGACATATGTTTTCATTTCTTAGGATTGGAATTCCTAGGTCATATGATAAATTCTTGTTTAACACTTTGAAGAACTGCCAAATTGTTTTCCAAAGCAGCTACACTGTTACATTCCACCAGCAATGTATGATTATTCCATTTTTCATGTCTTTATCAACAATGATTATCTTTCTGGTTGTAGCTATAATCTTGAATATGAAATAATACATCTTTGTGGTTTAGGTCCTTTTGCTCAGTGATATCAGGCATATTTTCATGTGTTATTTGTTATTTATACATGCTCTTTGGAGTGGTGTCTGTTCGAATACTTTGCTCATTTTTCACGTTGAGTTCTCTTTACTTTATAGATGTTCTCCTTATTTCCTGACTGCATGTACCTTACCAGATACATGATTTGCCAAATATTTGCTCCCCTTCTGTGGGTTTGCTTTGGATTTTCTTGATGGTATCCCCCTTTTTTTTTTTTAATAAAGATTTTATTTGTTTGAGAGGTAGAGTTACACACGGAGATGACGAGACAGAGAGAAAAGTCTTCTGTCTGCTGATTCACTCCCTATATGGCCACAACAGCCAGAGCTGGGCAGATTGGAAGCCGGAGCAGGAGCTTCTTCCAGTTCTCCCATATGGGTACAGGGGCCCAGGCACTTGGTCCATCTTCTGCTGCTTTCCTAGGCCATAGCAGAGAGCTGGATCAGAAGAGTAGCAGCTGGGACACAAACTGGTACTCCTATGGTATTTTTGGTACTGTAGGCAGAGGCTTAGCTCACTACGCCACAGCACTGGCCCCAGTGGTATCCTTTGCAACAGAAAAGTTTCTAGATTTTTATAGAGTCCTATTTATTCTTTTCCTTCATTTCTTGTGCTTCTGTTGTGATAGCAAGAAACCAGTTTCTTACCCAAGGTCATGAAGAATTTACTTGTGTATTTTTATCTAAGGTTTTGTAGCTCTTGTCCTTGCTTTTTAGGTCTATGGTCTACTTTGTGTTAATTTTGCATATGGTTGAAGGAATTGGTTCAATATCTTTCTTCTGCATGTGAACATTGAATTGTTCCATTATCATTTTTTGAAAACTATTCAATTTCTTTTTTAAAAGACTCATTGAATTGTCTTATACTCTTGTCTTTCAAGCAGGAATTGAGTGGAGGAAAGGAGTCCCAGATCTCTTAATTTCTCTTGCCTGAAATATAGCTTCTGCAACACAGAACTAGGGATATAAAAAGGCTGATGTCTTGCTCATGCTAGGGAAATACTGTTGCCCGAGACTGTGAGCTGATGGGAAAGGGAACCCTGTGTTCTTGGTTGCATTTATTTGGTGTAGGGCTTCTATCATGCTGTTAATATGGAAGGGACTAGTTCATGGCTCAAATGTCAGACTCACTGTTATTTCAAAGAGTAAGTATATTTTTCTCAATAAATGGTTTGTGATTTACTGTATGACCTTGGTGCTATTTCCAGAGGTTTTTTTGTTTGTTTTATAAAGTAATTAATTTATTATTTTTTTTTATTATTTTTTGTCAAAAATAAAAAAAATAATAAAGTAATTAATTTTTACCAATTCTGATTGCTTTACCAGTTATGGTTGTCTCATTCCAAATGATTATGTTCTTAACTTCAAGAAAAATTAGAAAGACTGATTGATCCTGGGAGATGGAATACTAGATAGAATTTTCTTGGAGGTCATTCAAAACAATAAAGCTATCAACTTTATCCCAAGTCTTACACTAGTAGGATCCCAGGTAGGACCTGGAAAAGCTTACCAATTACATAAGACATCTCCTGCATATGGCTTTTTACCAATCATTATTGAAAATGTATTGCTATTTTTAGCCGGCGCTGTGGTTCAATAGGCTAATCCTCCACCTGTGGCGCCAGCACCCCAGGTTCTAGTCCCAGTTGGGGTGCCAGATTCTGTCCCGGTTGCTCCTCTTCCAGTCCAGCTCTCTGCTGTGGCCCGGAAAGGTAGTGGAGGATGGTCCAGGTCCTTGGGCCCTGCACCTGCATGGGAAACCATGGGGAAGCACCTGGCTCCTGGCTTTGGATTGGCGCAGTGCACTGGCTGCAACACACCAACCTTAGCGGCCACTTGGGGGTGAACCAATGGAAAAAGGAAGACCTGTCTCTCTGTCTCTCTCTCACTGTCTAGCTCTGCCTGTCAAAAAAAAAAAAAAAAAAGAAAGAAAAAGAAAATGTATTGCTATTTTTATATTACCAGTATTCACTGACTATACATATATAATTATATATATACATATATTATATGCCTCATTCCTATAGGCATTTAGTTTTACCATTATTTTTGTAATCAAACATCATAGACTTAACTAGAACGGTATGATTGTTCTCACAGAGTATTCGCACACTAAACAACAAGTGCTAACCCTTTTTTTGAGCACCATTGTTTCTGCTGATTTTTACATCAAGACTTGTTGGTTTATATCATTTTACCAAAAATAGGTCAATAATATTTAGTAAGTAATCTCTTTTGTATTACATAATGGTAACTAGGCATTCCCTATGATCACCGTTTTCATTTTTTATTTACTTTGCTACTCTCTTTAGCATCTCTAAATTTTACATAAATTGATGTTACAAGTGTTAATATGTACATATACAATTTTAAAGTGATTCTTTAAATCAGAGATATTATATTGGCATTAATGGTTAAGCATTATTTTATTTCACCATTATTGAAAACTTCTTTTCCTTTGGATTAAAATTTCAGAAACCATATAGGTAGACACTGTACAGAGTTTGATTGTACTATTATATATTTGAAAATTTTTGTGTTAAAATATTTTTGAAAAGAATTATGCTTTGTTTTTATTTACCTTCTAAGTTACTTAATCACAAAATGCAGCTTTCCTCAACAACTTCTTAATTTGAATTCTTTAAAATATTTATTCTATTGCAAATGAGAAAAGGAACAATATACTTAATGTAAAAGAAGAATATTAGAAGTTCATTCATTGGAAGAATAGTTTTCAGTGTCATTCTAGTTGCATCTATTGTAAGAGTTTATGTGATATATAGGAAGCCACATGTTCAGAGCAAACCAAGATGAGTCATTGAGACACTTGTTAGGAATATAATACAGGCATTGGTCCATGATCCAGATCTCTGGTTACTGGTCTTGATTCATAGAACATCAAAGTTGGGCACTGGCTCCGTGGCTCAGTAAGTTAATCCTCCGCCTGAGGTGCAGGCGTCCCATATGGGCGCTAGTTCTAGTCCCGGCTGCCTGTCTTCCAGTTAGCTCTCTGCTATGGCCTGGGAAAGCAATGGGGGATGACCCAAGTGTTTGGGCCCTTGCACCCACATGGGGAGACCAGGAAAAAGCACCTGGCTCCTGGCTTGGTATTAGCGCAGCTTTGAATGTTACGGCCATCTGGGGAGTGAACCAATGGAAGGAATACTTTCTCTATGTCTCCTCTCTCATTGTCTGTAACTCTACCTCTCAAATAATAATAATAATAATAATAATAATAATAAAATCAAAGTCTCCAGCAAGCAAAAGACCTGGTTAGATTGGTGTTGTAGAGTGGGGGGGGGGGAGAGAGAGAGAGAGAGAGAGAGAGAGAGAGAGAGAAAAGAAGAAGAAGAAGAAGGAAGAAGAAGAAGGAAGAAGAAGAAGGAAGAAGAAGGAGAAGAAGAAGAAGGAGAAGAAGGAGAAGGAGAAGAAGGAGAAGGAGAAGAAGGAGAAGGAGAAGAAGGAGAAGGAAGAAGAAGAAGAAGGAAGGAGAAGGAGGAGGAGGAGGAGGAGAAAGAGAGAGAGAGAGAGAGAGAGAGAGAGAGAGAGAGAGAGAGAGAGAGAAAGAAGGACTTGCTTGTGGGCAAGGCAGAGTTGTTTGAATTATATCATTCATGGCCTGGAACTTCTTCATCAGAAGGAAAAAAAGGTTCCCAACTTTAGAAGGTAGGCAAAAATATACAAAATTTGCAACAGCCATTTAAAATCTGTTGTCTGTGGTCTGCCCATCAAGGAGACAGTTTGGAGTGAACAAGAGCAGAGCATTAGAATCATCCAACTCTACCATGTGCTAGTTATGATTTGGAAAGCCTCTCTGATCAGAAAACCAGAGATAATAATACCAACCTTGAAGGTTATTATAAAAAATTAAACAAAAATATTAAAAATATTAAAACTCATTTAGTACTATTTCAAGAAAGTGGGTAACTCCTGCAACAGTGATTGATCATCTAAGTAGTTTTTAATTTTGTCATCACTTTTATACAAGCACAAAAAATCCTCAACAGCCAGTATTTTTTATTATACAGAAATTCTCAAATATGTCTATTGTGGAAAAAAAATATCTATAGCAAATGTGATATACCTCTCTTTCCCCAAACTGGTTGAGAATTGCTGGCCAAATCAAAAGCCTGTGAGTGTTTTTCTCATGTCTTGGGCTGCAAAGTAGGAAAACTGTGACCTTTTCTCTGGATATGATATATAAAAAGTGTGGTTGTAGTAAGATGGGGATTCTCTAGAGAATCCTGGGAGAGAAAGGGAAAAAAAGCATAGATGTTCATGATATCATAGCTACTAGCCAAAGTGCAGTATTAATGGGTGGGCATTTAGTTTTGCTGATGGTTAGGAGTCCCATATTGAAGTATCTGTCTTTGATTACTGGTTCTGGCTCCTTATTACAGCTTCCTTCTAATGAAGATCTTGGGTGGCAGTAGGTGATGGCCCAAGTGAGTATGCTCCTGCCACATAAATAGGAAGATTTAGCTGGATGGTGTTCCCAGCTCCTGGCTTCAATTGAGGCCAATCCAGGCCATTGTAGGCATTTGGGCAGTGGACAAATGAACCCAGTGGTTGGGATCTCTCTCTCTCTGCCTCTCAAAAAAAGCATATTGAGTGAGCACTTGAAATGTAACTAGATGAATGCTGAAGATGAATTTTTATTTTATTATGTTTAGTTAATTTGAACTTAAATACCCATGTGTGTAGTGGCTACTGCAGTGGACAGTACATACATAGGAAAACTTTTTCTTTGTGTGTGTGTTGTTTGTACATGTGGGGTGAGGGCGGGTCTGGATTATTATGTATTAGATAAAAATTTCTCCAAGGAAAATCAGTCCCTCATGGCTTAAAAAAAAGTTCTGGTGGTTTATCTAAAAAACATGAATATTCTAAGAAATGTTCAGAAGAATTTCAAAGGTATAGATTTTTACAAACCTCTAAGCAGTTACACATTTTATTCTAATCACTTTCCCACAAAATAAGTAAGCATAGAATTACATCTATTCAATTTAGATTACTTGAATTTCAGGTATGATATCTTTAAGAAAGTATGAAAGTCTGGCGATTTTGTCCTTTTTCCTAATGTTTAGAGGAGATAAGACCTAATGCCATTTTTTTCTTTAGTTTTAACAAAACTATGGAATACAGCTTTTTGTGTGTGTGTTAGTTGATGGTCTTTTAAGCATTTCAGATAAATTTTTCAGAGATTTTGAAAAAACAAGTCCTTGTGGCATAAGCTTTTAAGCATAAGCTTTTAGAATTTCCGTTGTGGTTGATTTTCTTCCCATTTCTAAATCCCCTTGAGCACCTAAGGAGATCATTGCACGAGACATGCATCCTTTTGCGGCCATTATTTAGTCATTGGCCAACAGAATTACAGCTCTGGCTGTAATTGCATCTGAATTTTGTTCTTTGATTTCATCAAAAGGTATATTTGCATGTAGTCTGATAAGGCACCTTGGCACCAGGATCCTGAATTTCAAACAGGCACAGATTTGGCACAGGCTTGATGAAAACTCAATTATGATTTATGTCTATGCAACAGAGTTTCCTATTGATTACCTGCCAGAACCATGATAAAGCAATGTTAGGCCTGAAGCCAATACTTCCTAGCCATAATCTTTCCTCAGATTTTATATTCTATGCCCTTGCTAGAGTTTTCTGAAACTTTGTGGGAAAATAATTGTTTAAAAATGATCCTTGGATATACAAATTTGTTTGCAATAAAGAATCCTCTTTTTAGTGCTTGAGTTTATTTCATATCTACTTTCCAATTATTAGGGATTTATCCAGCATCAGCTTAAGTGCATTATATGGCTTGAAGTTTAGTAAAATAGAAACAATATAGAAAACATAGCTGTAATGTCTTAATTTTGCTGTTCTTTGATTTTATCAAAGTGTATATTTTCATGTGGACTAATAAGGCACATACCTTGTTAGGGTAACTTGGAGGAAGCAAGTTGTCCAGAGATGAATATGCTAGTCCAAGAAGCAATTGTCTTTTAATATCTGTGTGTTGCTCAAATGAAATAAAATGAGGTGATGACCAGAATGAGCTGGAAATAGGATGAGAGGTTTCTTGGATATTATTCTTAATGGAAGAAGGGCATTAAAAAAAGGACTCACAATTGGGTGGAGGGAACATGAAATAAGGGTCATTAATGGTGTTCCCTGGGGAAATTTACCTTTCTTAATAACCAGTCTCCTGTTGAAATCGTAAACATTATGCTTTATAATTAAAAAAAATTATTTAAGCTAGCTAAATTAAAAATATCTTAAATATCTAGATTTACCATAGTGCATTATGCCAGCCGCTTTTAAATGCTTTCCAGGTACTGAATCATTAAAATCTCAGAACATCCCCATAAAATAAGTGCTATTATATATCCATTTGCAGAATGGATAGCTGCAGATGGGAAATGATGAAAATATTGCAGAAGTATCCCCAGGACCCACTAACAGGAGTGGTGCAATTTTAATCTTGTTGGGTGGCTCTGGGTTCTGTGTAGTCCATCACAAATACATATGGCCCCTACCTGCAGAGGAGAACCCATGGGAACATGTTGTTGTGTACCTTAAGTCTTCAAGGAGAGAAGAGTTGTTCCTTTCATATGACTGACAGTGGAGTGGTTATTGGTCTTTATTTTCAAGATCCCTTGCTATTGGATGGGTCAGGTCTCCTAATTCCTGCTTAAAGCAGTCAGTTCTGAAGAAACATCTTCATTCTCACTGAACTGCTCACTTATTTTGTGGTATGGATCGAGTTGTGTTAGAAAAAAAGATTCATTGAACTCTTAATTGCTTGATTCTAACTGTATCTCAGAATATGACTTTATTTATTTATGTATTTTTAAAATTTTTAAAAACTTTATTTTCCCCCCAGAGAAGCCTTTTATTTAAGGAATACAGATTTCATGCAATTCATAAGTACAACTTCAAGAATATAGTGATTCTTCCCACCATACCCACCCTCCCACACCTCCTCTTCCTCCTTCTCCCATTCCCAGTCCCATTCTCTACTAAGATCCATTTTTGATTAACTTTATACACAGAAAAACAACTCTATACTAAGTAAATAATTCAACAATTTGCATAGGAAAGAAAACCATGAAACAAAAAACAAAGCAAAAAAACTTGTTCCTCAACGGTCAGGACAAGGGCTGTTAAAAGTCATTGTATCTTGAAGTACTATGCCAGTGATCAACCAAGGCCCTTGACATGAGCTGCCTAGGCTATGGAAGCCTTTTGAATCCACAAACTTTGTCAGTATTTAGACAAGTCTGTGAGCAAGTGGAAGTTCTCTTCTCCCTTCAGAGAAAAGTACCTCTTTCTTTGATGACAACTTCTTTCCACTGGGGTCTCACCCACCAAGGTCCTTCATGTGGGATTTTTTTTTTTTTGTCACAGTGTCTTAGCTTTCCATGCCTGAAATGCTCTCGTGGGCTTTTCAGCCAGACCAGAATGCCTTAAGGGTTGATTATGAAGTCAGAGTGCTACTTAAAGTGATTGTCATTCTTTGAGTCTGCTGTGTGGACTGCTACCCATGTTGGAGCATTCACTCCTTTTTAATTCTATCCATTATTATTACTAGACCCTTAATCCTACTATATGATCACTTTAACACTTAAAATGGTATTTTTACCACCCAGCTTAAGTGGATTTTTGACCCCATGGCAAATTTTTAAACTGTACCCTTAGAAGTAAGTCCAGTCGTAGATTTAGATCTTTAATCCATGTTGAGTGGATTTTTGTGTAAGGTGTAACAGGGGTCTTGCTTCATGCTTCTGCGTGTGGAAATCCAGTTTTCCCAGCACCGTTTGTTGAATAGACTGTCCTTACTCCAGGAATTTGTTTTAGATCCTTGATCAAATATAAGTTGACTATAGGTCTTTGGATTGATTTCTGGTGTTTCTGTTCTGTTCCATTGGTCTATCCATCTGTTTCTGTACCAGTACCATGCTGTTTTGATTACAACTGTTTCCATGTGGTCTCTGTATGCAGCTGTGCCTGTCTTAGGTTGTCCCCCAGGGGATCTTACCTGTCATTGACTAACCAGCCCTCAAAATGGGAGACCACAAGAGTGCTTGCTCAGATGGGGGTACACTTCTGGGCGGTGTGAGCCTAACCTGGGGTCACTTCGACCAAGGACAAGGACAAGGAAAGGGGCATAGGAGGAGGTTCTGTGCTCACCCTGAAAGAACCAAACAGCACACAAAACACTGAGGGGCCTACTTGCCGAAATCAAGGGGGGACCTTGCCGAGTCTGACATACTGTCTCTCTCTCTCAGTCACTTTGGGAGCCAGATGTTGCTGTGGATTCATTATGGGAGGAGGAGCGCGGTGAGGGCAAGAGGCGCAGAGTCATCTCACAGACCCTGGTAGTCAGGTGAAAGTGGGCCAGAGGTGAGCAGCCCACAGACTCGTTTATTTCAATTGGTACAGCAGCTTATATAGTTGAGGCAGCCAGTCTGGTCAAGGAGCAGTTGATTCACTAACCAATTACAGCCTGTTGCCAGGCAGGCTGTGTTGCCAGGTGGTTTTCCAGGTGGTTTCCGAAGCCGATGCTCGCTTGCTAGTGACCGTCTTGGCATGGCCTTCTCATTCCATCACAGCCTTCTAATGCTTTCTCTCTTTCCAGGCCTTCAAGAACTCCTAGAACCTGTATGTTGGGTCATTTGATAGTATCCTGTAGGTTTCCAACAGTGTTTTTTTTAGTTTTCTAACTTCATTTTCTTGTTTCTTTGTCTGACTGTATAATTTCCTGTGCTTTGTCTTCTAAGTCAGATATTATTTTTTTGCTTCACTGAATCTATTGTTAAGGCTTTTATTGCATTTTTTATTTGTTCTATTGAAGTCTTCATTTCCAAGATTTCATTTTGCTTTCTCTTTAGGATCTCAATTTCATGGGATAAATTCATGTCATGTACGGTTTTCATTAGCTCATGCATTTGCTTCTGATTACTTCTAAGTAATCCTATGATCAATTTTTTGAATGCCATTTCTGGCATTCCTTCAAACTCTTCGTCTTCACAATCTAGTATTGAAGTGTTATATTCTTTTGGGGGTGCTATGTTGTATTCCTTATTCTAGTTTCTTGAATTGGTGTGTTTATTATTTGGCATTTGTTTGTGGAGATATTTGTTGGTTTCTCTCTCTCTCTCTCTCTCTCTCTCTCTCTCTCTTTTTTGCTATGGCAGCTTTTATCTTTGTACTGTGTCTTTGTAGACTAACGGACTGTCTGCTTTCAATGTTCCATGGTGAATGGAGTGTTAAGGTTACACCCAGATTGGGTGTGGTAAATCTTTTCTCTCTTTTTTTTCATCAGAGGGGAGGTTTTGTTTTTGTTTTTGTTTTTGTTTTTGTTTTTTGTTTGTTTTTTTTTTTCTGTTCTGTTGGCATAGACTCAGTTCTTTTCCTCTCCTCAAAGGAGACCAGTGCCTGGGCGCTAGCCCCAGTGGATGTAATATTCGTCTGCACTTCCACAAGGACCCCACAAAGAATCTGTGCAGTCATCAGTATAAGCAGATTCCCCAGCAATGTCCCTCACCAGGGAACCAGGGAGCCCATGTAGTGTGGTGCCCCCCAACAGTGACTGCCCAAAGTTACAGTCACACCTTGAACCTTCCCATGCAGCCTCAGTGTTTTCAAAGTCCCACAGTCTCAGTGTTTTCATAGTCCAGGAACACAAGCCTCCCACAGTCATGAACACTGAACACCCAGCCCCCTATCAGTTCTTCCCACCGGACTCAGGAGTCTCCACTCAGCTGCTTGTAGGGCACAGACATGAGCTGGTGCTGCTGTTAACATTTGTCCAAAATGGTGCCTGCCCTCTAGCAGCTTGTTATAGGACACTGTTGCAGGGTATAGAGAGAAACATGTTCCCCCCATTTTTTTTCTCCTCTAGTTTGACAGGTACACTGTCCTCCACAGGGCTCCAAGCCAGATTCCCTTCATGCTTTTCCTGCAGCTTTATCACCAATTGCTTAGGTTTCTGCAGTCTGATCTTGACTTTCTTTATAGTCAGTGCAGAGGCTGTCTCGGCTGCTGGGATCCTGATTTGTCCATGTCCACAACATCCACGTATGTCTGCTGTGTCCCTCCAACCTGCATGGACTTTCTTCTGCCATTTTCTCCCTGAGACTGCATTCTCTCTGCTTTTTTTTAAACTATCTTCTCCTAGACCAGAGCAGTAAGCTCTCTCCCTACTCTGCCAGCTTAATCCAATCCTAAATCAAAAACTTTGACTTTATTTTTTTTAAGATTTATTTATTATTTATTTGAAAGACAGAGTTACACAGAAGGAGAGGCAGAGAGTGCAGGGCCAGTGGAGCCACCCACTGGCTCACTCCCCAATTGGCCGCAATGGCTGGAGCTGCACCAGTCCGAAGGCAGGGGCCAGGAGCTTCTTCCGGGTTTCCCACATGGGTGCAGGTGTCTAAGGACTTGGACCATCTTCTACTGCCTTCCCAGGCCATGGCAGGGAGCTGGATCATAAGTGGAGCAATACATTGACCTTAGTAGGCCTGCTTTTGAAGATTCATATGTGTGGTAGCTAGTTTCCAAGATGGCTCCCAGTGATTCTTCAGTATGACTTTATTTGTAAACAGGATTTCTACAGAAATACTCAAGTTATAAGCAGGGTCTCTATAGAAATAATCATGGCAAACCATATAGGGGTTCCACATGGTTCTCATGTGTGTGAGGTGACATCTTCTTGCAGAAGATAGCAGTGTTTAAACTCTCAAGAGGGCATCTCAATTCCATGTAGCCACAGAGAGTGGAACAATTTCAAAGCACCACAGTGAGCTTCTTGAATTATCACTGGAAACCAAATCCCATGTGACCATTTAGAACCTTACACAATTAAAAATTCAGATTCATCAGTACCTCAAGAAAACTTATTTGAGAGCATAATTTGGGTCAGAATCTGAGTTAGGTCATCTTATTATGCAATGTGGATTAAAACTAAGGCGGACTTTTTATTTTATAAACTTTTCCTAGGATCCCTGCCACCAACTTTCCTACCATTTATACTATATTTATATCAAAGGCCAAGCTCTATCTTATTAGAATAATGTCATAATTTATTCATGTTCTAAAAGGACAATACTCTGTACTCTAAATTATAGCTTCTTTTGTTGGACAATGGCCTTAAAATTACTAGCTGGGTATTTGATTTCCAAATTGCAAGTCTAGTGTTAACAGGTTGATGTTTCATATGAGAAGCAGAAAGCAAAAAGCAGGGCTTATTCTCTTACAGACCACTGCTACTTTCTTTCTTCTTTTTTAGAGAAATACAGAAGGAATATCAAATTGTTGTTGCATTTATTTTCAAATTCTTGGTCCTATTGTTTGTTATATTTGACTTGAAAAGTTAGGAGCTCAATCTTGACAGACTTTCAGGTACAGACACTAAAACTGATTGCATTATGATATGCATTGGTCAGAGCCAATAGTAATTGCTTTTTAAAATATATTTATTTATTTTGAAAGTCAGATTTCAGATTCAGAATTATAGATAGAGAGAGGGAGAGACAAAAAGAAAGGTCTTCCATCTTTTAGCCCACTCTCAAAATGGCAGCAACAGATGGAGCTGGGCTGATCCAGAGCCAGGAGCCAGGAGTCTCTTCCTGGTCTCCCACCCAGGCACAGGGACCCAAACACTTGGGTCATCCTCCACCACTTCCTTAGGCCACAGCAGAGAGCTGGATCAGAAGAAGAGCAGCTGGGACATTAACTGGCACCCATATGGAATGCTGGTACTACAAGTGGAGGCTTAGCTCACTATATCACAGTCATGGCCCCCAGGGGCCAGGAGTTTCATCTGGGTCTCCTGTGTGGGTGGCAGGAAACCCAGTGCCTGGGCCATCTTTTGCTACTTTTCCCAGACCATTTAACAGGGAGCTGGATTAGAAGTAGAACATCTGAGACTTGAACTGGCACTCATATGAGTTGTTGGCATCAGAGGCAGCAGCTTAAACTGCTGTCACAACTCTGGCCCCAGGAATGGTCTGTTGACATGGAAGACCATTGTTGTTGGGTGACAAAAATTGGGTGTGGATTTTTGTTCTTTAAAGCTTGATTCTTTTTTTTTTTTTTTTTGACAGGCAGAGTGGACAGTGAGAGAGAGAGAAACAGAGAGAAAGGCCTTCCTTTTGCCGTTGGTTCACTCCCCAATGGCCGCTGCGGCTGGCACACTGCACTGATCCGAAGCCAGGAGCCAGGTGCTTCTCCTGGTCTCCCATGTGGGTGCAGGGCCCAAGCACTTGGGCCATCCTCCACTGCTCTCCCGGGCCACAGCAGAGAGCTGGCCTGGATGAGGGGCAACCGGGACAGATTCCGGCGCCCCGACCAGCACTAGAACCCAGTGTGCCAGCGCCGCAGGCGGAAGATTAGCCTATTGAGCCGCAGCGCTGGCCAAAAGCTTGATTCTTAATGAGCTAAATTTAGCCTCTCCCTCTCATATTGCAGAAAGTAGCACACATATTCTTTGTTACAGGAATAATTAGGCTCTGTTATTTCAGACAAGTAGTGTCCTCAATAGGCCTCTGACCCAGCTGGCCAATTATTGTCCAAAAGAAAGACCACAGATAAGCCTTTTAGTCTTGTCTTCTTTTTTCAAACAAGTTATGGTCTTTGCTAGATATTTTCATCTTTTAGCTGATGTTTAAAAAATTATCAATCTCATATAATTTATTGCTCTTTCCTTTATATGCATTTCACAATGACTTATCTTGGGGCACACACTTTGAAGAATTATGCTTAAAATGACAGATGTTTTCAGTGCTATATTGATGTTGTATTTTTGCTAAGGCAGATGCTCAGCTTATCTGGAAAATTCAGGATAAATCTACTTTGGCCACACTTTTGGAGAGCTTTGGGTGTCAACTACCTCTTCATTTGGGTCTACAGCGAGTTCAAAATAATATTCTGAGAGTAATCCTGGTTTGTCTTGCCAGCATTCTATCTTCTCTCCTTAAAGGGTGTGGCTTAGCTGCCAATAAGTTTTGGGTTTCTCTGGGCTCTTCTGTTTTTGTAAAAGTATTTGAACCTAAGTTCAGTTGTGGGGCCTTCTTAGATGTTGGAAGATGAACTAAATGGCACAAGGAACAGTCACTGTCAAAGCATTTAACACATTTGATGACAAGCTTGTCACTCCACAATATCGATCAAAAACTACAAGGTACACTGTTTGGAGGAGATTGAAAAGTATGACCTGCCTCCAGGTATTCTAAAGTAAATATTGGTGTCAAAACTGATCAGCAGTGACTGCTTTTTGTTAGGTGACTATCCTGCTCTTCTCTTTTCTCATTTCCTAAATATACCTGCTCTATGTAGGTGGCTGTCTCCCTGGCTTACCTTAAGAGTCATTTTAACCAATGACCCCATGAATCTTGTTGTATGAATTGTAAAGAAACTGTGTTTTTGTTTTTTAAATCACCTGCTTATGTGGATGCTGGTGCTGGGGAACATTGATTCCTGGTCTGAATACCAAAAATAATTAAACTTCCTCAGGAAATTTAAATTGTTAATATCTCATAGCCACTGTGAAAAATATAACTGATAACATTTTGCTTTTCATGTTGGCTGCTGGAAAAATTGGGATCATATTTCTGGCCTACCAGTTCACATGTGTGGATTATTAGGATATGCATTTTAGACTTATTTTTGGCTCTGTTTCATCTCCACTCTTGCTTTACATTCTTCTCTAGCTCCACTTTTAACTGATGTTATTAGGTCATTCAAACCTTTTCAGGAGTAGATCAAAGTATGAAAATAAACACATACACATAATTGAAATAATCTCCAATAGAGTTTTGGAGGGAGTGCTGGGGGCTTCCAGATGCAGAGAGCAATACAAATAAACCTGCAAGTTTTAGGAAATGGTTTTGTCTAGGGGTCTTGTAAAAAAAAACAACTTCCTTATTACACTTCAGGTGATGTAGAAAAGTGAGGAAAAAAAAGTGAGTGTAGAAAAACTCAACTGAGATTTGTAAAGTAGAACGTGTAAAAGTACCTTGTGGGCCGGCGCCGTAGCTCAACAGGCTAATCCTCCACCTTGCGGCGCTGGCACACCGGGACCTAGTCCTGGTCGGGGCGCCAGATTCTGTCCCGGTTGCCCCTCATCCAGGCCAGCTCTCTGATGGCCCTGGGAGGGCAGTGGAGGATGGCCCAAGTGCTTGGGCCCTGCACCCACATGGGAGACCAGGAGAAGCACCTGGCTTCGGATCAGCGCGGTACGCCAGCTGCAGCGGCCATTGGAGGGTGAACCAACAGCAAAAGGAAGACCTTTCTGTCTGTCTGTCTCTCTCTCTCACTGTCTACTCTGCCTGTCAGAAAACAAAACAAAACAAAACAAAAAAAAGTACCTTGTATACAAATGAAATTGATTTAATCTCTCAACTGAATATATATATTATATAATATATATAAATATAATATATATATATATATATATATATATTAGGTGTAAATTTGTGAAAATATTTTCCTTGGAATGAAACTAGGAGATCTCTGAAAAAAGCAAGGTCATTGAGATAAGAAAAGCATATTGATATCTTTCAGCTTAATCCCTCTTTGTATGCTGTTTGAATACTTCAGAATTAGGTGTTGGTATTCTTTCTGTTTTTACTTATGCCTTCCAGAGGTTGTGATCTGTTTGGAAATGAAATATGGCAAAAAATGGAACATTTTATTGTGATATAGGTATAAATTAAAAATTCAGATGAATAATGATGTCAGTAATTCAAATAATTCAAAGATAAGAAGCATGATGCCTACTTTATTTACTTGGGAATCTTCATCTCCAGGTTCCTTTTACATTGATTAGTTCCACAAGGTTAAGAGATTTCTGTCCTTGGTTAAGTTTATTCCAAGGTATTTGATTGATTTTGTAGCTATTGTGAATGGGATTGATCTTAGAAGTTCTCCCTCAGCCATGGCATTGCCTGTGTATACAAAGGCTGTTGATTTTTGTGCATTGATTTTATATCCTGCTACTTTGCCAAACTCTTCGATGAGTTCCAGTAGTCTCTTAGTAGAGTTCTTTGGGTCCCTTACATAAAGAATCATGTCATCTGCAAAGAGGGATAGTTTGAGTTCTTCCTTCCCAATTTGTATCCCTTTAATTTCTTTTTCTTGCCTAATAGCTCTGGCTAAAACTTCCAGGATTATATTGAATAGCAGTGGTGAGAGTGGGCATCCCTGTCTGGTACCAGATCTCAGCGGAAATGCTTCCAACTTTTCCCCATTCAATAGGATGTTGGCTGTGGGTTTTTCATATATTGCTTTGATTGTATTGAGGAATGTTCCTTCCATACCCAGTTTGCTTAGAGTTTACATCATGAAAGGGTGTTGTATTTTATCGAACGCTTTCTCTGCATCTATTGAGAGAATCATATGGTTTTTCTTTTGCAGTCTGTTAATGTAGTGTATTACGTTGATTGTTTTGCGAACGTTGAACCATCCCTGCATACCAGGGATAAATCCCACTTGGGCTGGGTGGATGATCTTTCTGCTGTGTTGTTGCATTCTATTGGCCAGAATTTTATTGAGGATTTTTGCATCTATGTTCATCAGGGATATTGGTCTGTAATTCTCTTTCAATGCTGCATCATTTTCCGGCTTGGGAATTAAGGTGATGCTGGCTTTGTAGAAAGAATTTGGGAGGATTCCCTCTTTTTCGATTGTTTTGAATAGTTTGAGAAGAATTGGAGTTAGTTCTTCTCTAAATGTCTAGTAGAATTTAGCAGTGAATCTATCTGGTCCTGGGCTTTTCTTTGTTGGGAGGGCCTTTAATACTGTTTCAATTTCTGTCTCAGTTATGGGTCTGTTTAGGTTTTCTATGTCTTCCTGGCTCAATTTAGGTAGGTTGTATGTGTCCAAGAATCTGTCCATTTCTGATAGATTTCCCTGTTTGCTGGCATACAAGTCCTTGTAGTAATTTCTGATGATTCTTTTTATTTCTGTGGTGTCTGTTGTTACGTTTCCCTTTTCATCTCTGATCCTATTGATTTGGGTCTTTTCTCTTCTTTTTTTAGTTAGTTGGGCCAATGGGGTGTCAATTTTGTTTATTTTTTCAAAAAACCAGCTCCTCGTTTGGCTGATTTTAGTAATGTTTTTTTGGATTCAATCCTGTTGATTTCGTCTTTGAATTTAATTATCTTCTTCTCCTACTGGGTTTGGGTTTGGTTTGCTGCAGATTTTCTAGATCCTTGAGATGACTTGAAAGTTCATCTATTTGGTGCCTTTCCAATTTCTTGATGTAGGCACCTATTGATATAAACTTTCCTCTTAACATTGCTTTTGTTGTATCCCATAGGTTTTGGTATGTTGTGCTTTTATCCTCATTTACTTCTAGAAAATTTTTGATTTCTCTTTTAATTTTTTCTATGACCCATTGTTCATTCAGGAGCATGTTGTTCAATCTCCATGTGTTTGCACGTGCTCTAGGGATTCCCGAGTTGCTAATTTCCAATTTCATTCCTTTGTGGTCTGAGAAGCTGCATGGTATGATTCTAATTCTTTTGAATTTGCTGAGACTTGCTTTATGGCCTAGTATGTGGTCAATCCTAGAGAAGGTTCCATGTACTGTCTTTCATGGCCATATCCCAAGCATTTAGCCCACTACCTGGTATGTAGTAGATGATCAGACTATATGTTGATTAAATGAATGAATAAATGAATGAGGTGAATATCAGGTGAGAACTCTGTTTAACAATCAAGAGGAAATTGATTTGACTTAGGGGAGGCAATGACAGGGACCTTACTTTTGGCCCATTTGTGGAATATAGGCTTTTAGAGTCAATATCCCAGAGAACTACTTAATGTTACTATTTCTACAGAGAATTTGAAATTCCATTTTTGCTCCACAGAGTGGTACCTACAGCAAGATAACTCTGGGGAAAAAATTATCCTGTTGATGTTAGGATGATGAATACTGAGCTGGGAAGATCATCAGTTCATTCCCATGGAAGCAAGGGGCCAATGATTGGAGGCTGACATCCTCTGGCAGAAATAATTTGATGTATTTCCATGGAGACCATGTTGTCCAGTGGCTAGGGATGGTCACCCAGAGACTGAGAGTTCATGTACAGATTCTGGCTCATTTGTAAGGTGAAGATAATGGTTCCTATTTTGTAGTTGTTTGGAAAATATTAGCAAATAATGGATGTAAAGTATTTAGAAAATTGCTTGGTACTTTTTCAATAAGGAATTTCAAACTATGGCCAGATTGTATTATTAGAAAGTGAAGCTTAACTACCTTGAGCGTTCAAAGTCACTTTTCCATATTAAAATTTCCCCAACTTCCAAGCAGAATGGATTGCGTCCTTCTTAAAACATCTAAGAGGGAACTTCAAAACGTTCATGGAAAGATTGAGTTAAAAGATACTTATTTTGGTGCAATATTTTTTAATGTGTATTATCTTGTAATTATATTTTCCATGCAGTTTTTGTTATATTTATTTATTTGAAAGACAGTGACACATAAAGGAATGAAGGGATGGAGGGAAAGGAGAGGGAGAGGGAGAGGGAGAGAGAGAGAGAGAGAGAGAGAGAGACAGACAGACACTGACATCTTCCATCCTCTGGTTCAGACTCCTGTGATTGCAGTAGCAAGGCTCAGAAGGTCATAGCTAGGAGCCAGGAACCCCATTAGTGTTCCACATGTGTGTGGTGGCAGGAACCTAAGGATCTGGGCCATAATATGCTGCCTCCAAGGAACATTTGCAGGAAGCTGGATAAGAAGTGTGATATAGCAAGGACATGAACCAGGTACTCTGACATGGGGTGTGGACACCCCTAAGTGGCAGCTTAGTATACTATACCACAACACCAGCCCCTAGTACAAACATTTTTTGAAATTCCTGCATAGTTTTTTCATTATGCATCTTTTTTTTTAAACTTTTATTTAATGAATATAAATTTCCAAAGTATAGCTTATGGATTACAATGGCTTCCCCCCCCCCCCATAACTTCCCTCCCACCCGCAACCCTCCCCCTTCCCGCTCCCTCTCCCCTTCCATTTACATCAAGATTCATTTTCAATTCTCTTTATATACAGAAGATCAGGTTAGTATATATTAAGTAAAGATTTCAACAGTTTGCAACACAAAGTGAAAAAATACTGTTGGAGTACTAGTTATAGCATTAAATAACAGTGTACAGCACATTAAAGACAGAGATCCTACATGATATTTTTTAAAAATTGATTAATTTTCTATGCAATTTCCAATTTAACACCAGGTTTTTTTTTTTCATTTTCAATTATCTTTATATACAGAAGATCGATTCTGTATATACTAAGTAAAGATTTCATCAGTTTGCACCCACACAGAAACGTAAAAATACTGTTTTAGTACTAGTTATAGCATCACTTCACATTAGACAACACATTCAGGACAGATCCCACATGGAATGTAAGTACACAGTGATCCTGTTGCTGATTTAACAATTTGACACTCTTGTTTATGGCGTGAGTAATCTCCCTAGGCTCTAGTCATGAGTTGCCAAGGCTATGGAAGCCTTTAGGGTTCACCGACTTTGATCTTATTCTCATAGGGTCATAGTCAAAGTGGAAGTTCTCTCCTCCCTTCAGAGAAAGGTACCTCCATCTTTGATGGCCCCGTTCTTTCCACTGGGATCTCACTCACAGAGATCTTTCATTTAGGTCTTCTTTTTTTTTTTTTTTTCCAGAGTGTCTTGGCTTTCCATGCCTAAAATACTCTCATGGGCTCTTCAGCCAGATCCGAATGCCTTAAGGGCTGATTCTGAGGCCAGAGTGCTATTTAGGATATCTGCCATTCTATGAGTCTGCTGTGTATCCCCATTATGCGTCTTTTCTACAAGACTCATTGTATGTATGGATTTCAAAATATTTTTGTACCCAAAATAAGCTTATCTTTTAATTATATTTTGAATGAGATTTTAGAAGTACCCTTATATAGAGTATTTTACATCATGCACATCATTCCCCATCTCTCAGAAATCCCTGTAAAGGCAAGGTCTGCCTGCACGGTGGGCTTCTTATAAAAATATCTGTCCCTTCTACTTGAATAGCAAAAATTTCTTCAATGAAATTACTCTATTTTCTGGGACCATGACAGAATTCACAGATGCCTTTAATGATCAATTTCCTTATTCAAACTATGCATCTTTTGTTTTTGCTCAGCTGTTTCAAAGAGAAATAATTTGGTTACACTGATTATTTTGACTGTATCAGTTTTTTAACCCCAGCACTATTGACATTTTGGACTATATAATTCTGTCTAGTATGAACCTGGCTTGAGCAGTATAGGAAGTGTAGCAGCATCCCTGACTTCTATCACTAGCCATCAGTAGCATCTGCATGCGCCACAATTGTAACAATAAAAAAGTCTCTGGACATTTTCACATGTTTCTTAGAGCACAAAATCATCTCCAGTTGAGAACCACTGGGATGAAATACTTGCAACTCTTCACTATATTTTATAATAAATCTCTAGAATATGGTATGAAATAAGATCATGAGGTCTTCTTTCTGAGGTTATTAAAAATGTGGTAATTCTCTGTTCTAGAAGTTTCAGAGACTTGGATCAAATTACCTTTGAGTACTTTTCCACTTTTTGATTGAAGATACACTTGAAGGCTCACATACCTCTGTGGGGAAGACTTATCTTGCCTATCTGTGTAAATACTTAGCATACAATCTGCATGTTTGCCTTTCTGTGATCTAATATGTGGACATTTTAGTAAAACTTACTAGAGAATTGTCACAAATCCTACCTCTTTGAACACTTCTTTGCTTTGTTTATCAGTTTCTAATTTGCCAAGGTTTCCTTATCTATTCCAACTGTACAAAGCATTTTGAGTCATTTTCTAGGTCTATTGAGTAGAGTTGGACAGGAAGTTTACAGTGACTGGAGGCATAAATACATCTCCAAGCCTCTTTGCACAATACCTGGTACTTTCAGTATATCCTAGCATGACTGCTACAGCAGACTCCCAGCACCCACTCCAACTCTCTCCAGCTGCCCCACTCCGCAGACAATCAGAGCATTGTGCACAGCAATCCCAAAGCTGTTCAAATAGCATAGCCCTGGGCCCAAAGATTGCTATTTATTTGTGGCACTAGACCAAGGATTATATGGCAGTAGCTTTATGGATATGCTTAGAAAAAACTTGTACCAACAGTACCTGAGGCCCTTATCCCAGTCTTCTACTGCCACTGTAAACAGTACTGTATCTATTTGAGGAGTATGGACGTGTTCTGGGAAAACATGAGTTAGGAATGCACCCATGCTCACAGTTGCCTCTGGGCCTATTGGCATATCTCTTAGCATTCTGATGTTTCTGGTATACATCCCTATACATGTGAAGGGAAGTCAAGGTTGTGCATATTTCGTAAGGTACCTTCTGGGTTTATTGTTCAGGTGGATATAGTTGTCGGAGTATATGAGGAAGCTCTAAGAAGGTTCTAAAAGAACAAAGAACCTCTTGTCTCCTCAAAGTGCCCCTTAGCTCCATCAAAAACTAGTTTGAATGAAGATCCCTCTCAACTGTTGAATCAATTACCAATGTGATCAAATTAAAAAATCACACTTAATCAATGAGGTGCAGAAAGATAAAATTCAGAACATTCACAAATTTGTGAAAGTTGATAAATGCCATTAACAAAGAAGATTGGCTGAAGGAGGGGCCAATTATAAAATAATTCATAATCTTTTTAAAGACCTATGACTTTGACTTATGCACAGAGAATGTAGAATTGTTAAAAAAGGTTTAGAAAGAACTCACAAGGAAGGGTTCCAAATTATTTAAGTGTTCTTTAAGTGCTAAGTTTATATAAAGCTTGGAAAAAATTATTTTGCACATAATGACTTGTGTTGGTGCAATGTTTTTATTGACTATTATTGTAAGCTATGACTTATATTTTTTGTTTCCTTTGATAGTTAATGAATATATTTTAAAGAGCATTTTTTTTGCTATTTTATAGCCAGGGTACCAGCTGCAATAACTGAAATTTGTAAGACTGTACACTATAGCCCTTCCAACATGATTCCAACAGTTATACACCAATAAATAACAGTGATTTCAAGGATGATTAATCATAATCATTATAAAGCACTTTGGCCAAGCCAGCATCTGTTTCCATGGTTACGGCAGCTGGCCATCATGGTTTTGTAATTTATATGTTTTAGTTATTGTTCCCAGATGACTATGAGGACCATTCTACACAATCTGACCTTTTAACTTTAGGCCTCAATGGGCTCTAAAGTGGTTTACATGCAACTTCGAGTTCTTTTGAGAAGTTTTTGTTGAAAAATGGTGGATGTCTGAGGAAATGAAGCAGGATTTCAAAGGTCTTCTCCATCATTGCCTCATTGAAGAGGCAAAGTCAAAAAAAGTACATTGGTGATCGTGTCAAGAAGCAGAGAGATGCATGTTATTCTGAAATTGAGTGAGAAGCAGGTCCACACCCAGTTTCCTTACTCTAAGGTCAGGGCTCATCTTTTCTCCTATTGTTTTAGACAAACATGTTTTATTCAACTTTTTATTAAATGGCTGTATAATGGAACTTATTAGGGTACTGCAAAAAGTTTGTGGATAGCAGAACTAAAAGATAAGTTTCTTTTGTGCAAAAAAGTTGAAATATGTGCATATAAGAAGTTCATGGAAAATGTGTATTATAAATGAACTATGTATGTATTTCAAAATTTTTGTGGGTAGAGGGAGTGGAAGAGGGGAGGGTTGCGGGTGGGAGGGAAGTTATGGGGGGGAAGCCATTCTAATCCATAGCTGTACTTTGGAAATTTATATTCATTAAATAAAAGTTAAAAAATTTGTGCCCAAATAAGCTTATCTTTTAATTGTATTTCTATGCAATTTTAAATGTACACTTATAATATGTACAAAGATCTCTTCTCAGTACTGGTAGGTTCATGGCAAGTCACAGGGAAGTCAAAACCTGTCCTAGTTTCTGCTTGTTTGTCTCAGAAGGAGGCCATTGGGAGAGGCTCACATTAAGCAATCACTCTGGCCAGTGGACAGTTAAGATGAGAATTGTGTTAAGATGAAGTTAAGATGACAGTTGTGAAGAGAATTGAGTGGGAGAGATGTACCCTGAAGGCCAATCACTGCCATGTGATCTAGTTCCAGAGGAAAGGACATACTTCTCTGGGGCATTGTCACCTGAGTTGAGATCTAAAGAAGGCACTATCTCTTTGAAGATCAAAGAAATAGCATGTCAGGGACCAGCGTATTATAGGAGTATAGACATCTGGAACAAGATGACCTAAGACTTGACTGTGCAGCACCTGTGTAGCACATACTGAAAAATCCTGTCTCCATTCTACTTAAAGCAAAGGCTTACTTACAGTAGCCTATCTTGATTTGGTTGTACCAGAATCAGAAGAAGCAGATGGGGACTAGTGGTTGGAGCCTCTCTAACTTGGAAGGTAGACATCTGTTTGATCCCTTGCACCTTTAAACACCCTTCTGTGGCGTGTTTCACTCATTTCTTCTGTGAAGACCTGATGCTGAGGATGGTAGCAAAGTCCTGAGGTCTTGCCCATATGGTTTCATGTGCTGCATGCCCAGCATTCCAGGATTCAGGTCTCCATTCAGAGCAGGGAGGTCAGGCAGTGGTATAATGTTATCGGCTGAGGTGGGAGGAGGTTCAGGGAGAAGAGGGGTGATGGTGGAAAGAATAGGCATAGTATAGGTCTTTCGCTTTCCATATATAGGACTTTTTAAAATTTATTTCATTTGAAAGGCAGAGTTACATTGAGGGAGGGAGGGAAGGAGAAAGAGAGAGAGGGAGAGAGAGAGAGAGAGAGGGAGGGAGAGAGAGATACTATTCTTTGGTTCAATCCCCAAATGACCACAATACCTGGGGGCTGTGCCAGGCTGAAACCAGGAGCCTGTAACTCCATCTGGGTTTTGCCATTGGGTGCAGGGGCCCTGGGACTTTAGCCATCCTCCACTGCCTTCCCAGGGGCATTAGTAGGGAGCTGGATGGGAAATTGAACAACCAGGACTCAAATCAGCATCCATATGTGATGCTAGTGTTGCAGGTGGCCCCTTAACTGACTGCACAACAGTGCCACCCCCCAATATATAGTATTTAAAATGTCTTCCACATACTTGATATGAAGTAGCCTCATGTGAAGTACATCTACTTGCATTAGTTTTTATGCTGTGTGTAAGAGAACCATATACCCAGAAGCTAAAACAAAACACATTTGCTATTTCACAGTGCATCTGGTTCAGGAGTCTGCATTTGGCTTGGTTGTATTTTCTGTAAGGCTTCCATGAAG
Organism: Lepus europaeus; assembly: GCF_033115175.1. Lineage (NCBI taxonomy): Eukaryota > Metazoa > Chordata > Mammalia > Lagomorpha > Leporidae > Lepus > Lepus europaeus. Next base: position 32,538,417 of record NC_084839.1, on the reverse strand, counting down.
ATATTGGCCAAGTCTTCATTCTCATCTTAAGGCTCAACTAGGGAAAGGCTCACTTTCTTTTCTTTTTGATGGAAAACTTTTATTTAATAAATATAAATTTCAAAAGTACAACTTTTGGATTATAGCAGTTCTTTCCCACATAACTACCCTCCCACCCGCAAACCATCCTATCTCCTACTCTTTCTCCCATTCTATTCTTCATTAAGATTAATTTTTAATTGTCTTTATATACAGAAGATCAGCTCTGTACTGAGTAAAGATTTTAATAGTTTGTACGCACACAGAAACACAAAATATAAAGTACTGTTTGAAGATTAGTTTTACCATTAATTCTCATAGTACAACTCATTGAGGACAGAGGTCCTACATGGGGAGCAAGTGCATAGTAACTCTGGTTGTTGATTTAACAACTGACACTCTAATTTATGATGTCCGTGATCACCTGAGGCTCTTGTCATGAGCTGCCAAGGCTATGGAAGCCTCTTGAGTTCACAAACTCCGACTTTATTTAGACAAGGCCATAATCAAAGTGGGAGTTCTCTCCTCCCTTCAGAGAAAGATATCTCCTTTTTTGATGGGCCCCTTTTTTCCACTGGGATCTCACAGAGATATTTCATTTAGGTCATTTTTTTTTTTGCCACAGTGTCTTGGCTTTCCATGCCTGAGAAACTCTCATGGGCTTTTTAGCTATATCTGAATTCTTTAAGGGCTGATTCTGAGGCCAGAGTGCTATGTAGGGCATTTATCATTCTATGAGTCTGCTATGTGGCCTGCTTTCCATGTTGGATCATTCTCTCCATTATTATTAGCAGACACTGCTCTTATTTATGTGATCCCTTTGACACTTAATCCTACTTTATGATCAGTTATGATCTTAAACTGACCACTTTAACTAGAAAGGTGGCATTCATACCTGCCACTTAATGGGATTTGGAGTCCCATGGCAAGTTTTACTTTTACCTTTAGGGGTAAATCCGAGTGAGCATGTGCCAAACTGTGCATCTCCTCCCTTTCTTATTCCAGCTCTTATTTTTAGCGGAGATCCATTTTCAATTGTATTTAGACACCTAAGAATAATTGTGTGTTAAGTAAAGAGTTCAACCAATAGTATTAACTAGAAAAGAAAATACTAAAAATAATAAAATAGTAAGCTGTTCCTTGACAGGACAAGGGCTGATCAAGTTATTGCTTCTCATAGAATCAGTTTCACTTCTACATGTTTCCTTTTAGGTGCTCAGATAGTTGTCACCAATCAGGGAGAAGATATGATATTTGTCCCTTTGTGACTGGCTTATTTCATTCTGCATGATGTTTTCCAGATTCCTCCATTTTGTTGCAAATGACTGGATTCCATTTTTTTTTTTACTGCTGTATAGTATTCTATAGAGTACATATCCCATCATTTCTTTATCCAGTCTTCTGTTGATGAGCATTTAGGTTGATTCCATGTCTTAGCTATTGTTAATTGAGCTGTAGTAAACATTGAGGTGCAGACAGCTCTTTCATTTGCCAATTTAATTTCCATTGGGTAGATTCCAGGAGTGAGATTGCTGGGTGATGTAGTAGGTCTATATTCAGGTTTCTGAGGAATTGCCAAACTGTCTTCTGTAATGGCTTTACCAGTTTGCATACCCACCAACATGGATTAGTGAGGAAAGGCTCACTTTCATGCTAACTTGAGTGGTTGATATAATTCACCCTCCTGTGGCTTTGAGATTACAGCTACTTGTTTTTTCAAATAATTTGGATAAAAAGATGGGGTTCTATATAATGTAATCACAGGAGTGATATCCCATCACGGTAGGCATATGCTATTGAGCTTAGATGATCTTTCCCATATTCAAAGAGATGATGATTCATTACTATGAATATCAAGAAGTATGCGTCTTCCTGCCATGCTGTCCATTTCCTTACTTTACAGACATATACACAAGTAATGCCTCTGTTAAGCTTGAGTTACTTTAGTGATCTTCCTGACTCATTTTGCTAGCGAGCCTCCTGCACACAATTTGGTTGCCGCATAAAAAGAGTATGAAAGCTCAAGAGCTAGTGAAAATCCGCTGGTGCAATACATTCTGCAGCTATCATTTTTCTACTTCACTTTCAGACTTGTCATGCTGTTCTTCTGAGGTGTTACCCCTCCTATGGGGAACCTTGCATTTTCATTCTGGCTAATGCTGCTTCCCTTATTAGGTAAAGCTACAACTTGCTCTGGTTCCTCTACTGAGGCAGATAGCCTTGGTCTATTTGATTTTACTTGGCTACCAGCTATTTGTAGCACCTCTCCATGCAATCACCTGCCTTCTGTTGTCCAACCAGACAAACTGTTATCCTCAGCAGTGGTACGACTTTAGGGTCTGTCATAAGAAAATGAGGGCAGAAAAACCCAGCGTCTCATCATGCAACAATATATTTTTGCCTTTTCCAGAATGTCATGTAAAGGGAACCACATAGCATAGATCTTTCAGAGTATAGATTTCCTTGCCCCACTTGGCACAATACCCTTCTGATGTATTCAAATTGTCACATTTATTTATTTATTTTAAACTTTAAAAATTTTTATTAATATAAGGAGAATAGATTTAAGTATTTCATAGGTATAGTTCTAAGAAGATACCTGTACTTCCCTCCTTCCCTTTGTCCCTTTCTCAGTCCCTCTTCTTTCTTCCTTTCTTTTTTCCTTTAATTTTTGCAAAGACATAATTTCAGTAGACTCTATAATCACAGACTTAATTCACCACAAACCATAATACTCAACAAGTGAAAAGTAGGAAGACCACAGTTCCACAGGAGTATAAACAAGGGCTAAAAAACTGCAATCTTGGGGCTGGCACCGTGGCTCACTTGGTTAATCCTCTGCCTGAGGCACCGGCATCCAATATGGGCGCCGGGTTCTAGTCCCAGTTGCTCCTCTTCTAGTCCAACTCTCTGCTCTTGCCTGGGAGGGCAGTGGAGGATGGCCCAAGTGCTTGGGCTCCTGCACCCACATGGGAGACTGGGAGGAAGCACCTGGCTCCTGGTTTCAGATCAGCACAGCTCCAGCAGTGGTGGCCATTTGGGGGGTGAACCAACAGAAGGAAGACCTTTCTCTCTGTTTCTCTCTCTCTCTCTCTCACTGTCTATAATTCTTCCTGTCAAATAAATAAATAATAATAATAAACTAAACAATTGGCGTGTTTCCAGTTTGGAGCAGTTGCCAGTAATGATACACATAGTTCTACACACATTTTTTGGGTAAACATGAATGTATTTCTTTTGGATAAAAATGGTTGGGAAATGACTACTATCAAAGTGATTTTTTTTGGAAGTCAATAAATGTGTTACCGTATACCAGAATTCTCCTGGCACGTTAAGGAGATGAGATTTTGAGCAGTGGAGTAAGAGATGGCTAAAATCCCAAGGTGATGTTGGCACATGCCTTTCCAAATCTTAATGCAGCCATTTCCTTATGATTCTTTAATGTATATTACTGGGAAAAAAGTAACTTGTAGAATTCTTTGGGTTACATTAAACACACCCCCCCCCCTTCCTCATAGCAGAACTAGGTCAAAGAATAGAGTTAATTGCTCATGATTTAATCTTTGACTAGACAGATCAAGTTTAAAGTTTAAGGCCATATTCCTCTTCTACAGTGCTGTGCACGGACTTGTGGGTTTATTACCTCTCTTTCTCCGGTGATGAACCCTCTGGAATGACACACACACCATCTTCTGTTCTCCCTCAGTGAAGACTGCTCACTAAGTATGCTGAGGGTATCTGCGAAAACCTTCTATTGGCTACAATTGCCTCATTCTCTGTTTTTATTATAAGATGGAATTCTTCCACCAAAGTCATTGATATAATAAAGCTCTACTGCGTCTCTCCATGTGATGTTTGTCACAGATGTGCAAACAACATACAGTTCCTTTAATGCTCTGCACTTTTCCTGGCTCCATGCTTTTCCAGAAGGAGTCCCTTCTCTGTGCTGTTCTGCTTTCTGTTTCTCCCCCACAATGGATGAATTCTCTTCCTCTGTGAAGCATTGCTTTTGCATTCTGGGCTTACTGTTGGACACATTCATCACAGTAATTTATGCAAACTATAAGTGAATTTTCATGGATTTTCTCTTTCCACATCTCATCTTTGGTGTAACCTTTTTTTTTTTTTAATTTTTTTTTTTTGACAGGCACAGTGGACAGTGAGAGAGAGAGACAGAAAGGTCTTCCTTTGCCGTTGGTTCACCCTCCAATGGCCGCTGTGGCCGGCGCATCACGCTGATCAGGAGCCAGGTGCTTCTCCTGGTCTCCCATGCAGGTGCAGGGCCCAAGGACTTGGGCCATCCTCCACTGCACTCCCGGGCCATAGCAGAGAGCTGGACTGGAAAAGGAGCAACCAGGACAGAATCCGGTGCCCTGACCGGGACTAGAACCTGGGGTGCCGGCGCCACAGGCAGAGGATTAGCCTACTGAGCCACGGTGCAAGCCGAACCAAGTCTATTTCAAACTGTTACTTCTGTGAGGCATGGTGGTGCCGTACTGCTGTAAACATTTCTAGTTTTCAAAATGGACACAGGCTACTCTGCATTCTGCCACTTCACACAGTGGGAAAGCTTTTAGCTTCATATTTTGTAGGCCTGGATGGCTTGCTAGACATGATATATCATGATGGACTTTTTGGAAGCTGATGACCTCACTCAGGCACCTCTCTGAACCTGTGAGCGGCAAGATGCAGTCCTGTTATGACAAGTTCCTGCTGAGACAGGGTGTCTGACGCCACTGTCATTGCTTTTTAGCCAAGTCCACCTCCCCAACATGTCACAGAGGGCAGAGTTTCACTCAGGCTTCCTTACTAGTAATCTAGAGGATGCAAATGGAAACAGCAATTAGTCATAATTTTCACCCATCAGAGTGGCAAAAAATGAAAGACTGAAATAACAAGTGAGGCATAAACAGTATGGCCACTTTGGAGAGCAATTTGGCAGTTTCAAAGAAAAACTTAAAAAGTACACATGCATTCATTTCTAAATCTATTTCTCAAAGAAATTCTTCTTTTAAAAATAGTTTGATTTTTAATTTTTAATATTTTCATTTTCTAAATATACTTTTTAAAAAAGGGTTATTTATTTATTTAAAAGTCAGAGTTACACACAGAGAGAAAGAGAGGCAGAGAGAGGTCTTCCATCTGCTGGTTCACTCCCTAATTAACCTCAATGGCTAGAGTTGCACCGATCTGAAGCCAGGAGCCAGGAACTTCCTCTGGGTCTCCTATGCAGGCACAGGGGTCCAAGGAGACTTGGGCCATCTTCTACTGATATCCCAGGCCAAAGCAAAGTGTTAGATAGGAAGTGAGGCAGCTGGGACTTGAACTGGCACCCATATGGGATACTGATAACTGCAGGCAGCAGCTTTACCCTCTATGCCACAGTGCTGGCCCCTAAATAAACTCAGAGACATGCACAGAACTACTTCTCATCCAATGTTGCTTGTGAAAGTAAAATATTTGAAACGGCTAAGTGAAGAAAACGTAATGAAATATCCTAAAAGAATAGGTATCATGGGATTTTCTCATGCAAGGGAGCACAATCCAATGCTGAAAAGGAGTGAATATGGTCTATACAAACAGATAGGTCTCAAAAACATAACATTAATGAAAATATTACAGAACAGTATGATTTCATGATGCTATTTATTTAAATGTGAAGAGCAACACAAAATAATAGGGTATATTATTTACAGATAGATAGTGGAGCATATGTATCATATGGATTAAAACATTAAATAGTACTACTGGCAAGGGTTGCTTCTGAGAAAAAGAAAGCAGAGTGGCTTAGGGAATAAGCTCCTAAGAGGACTTTAATTTGCTTTATAATGTTTATTTTTAAAAAAATAAATAGAATTTTAAAATTGTTAACACATGGGCAGGTATTTAGTGCAGAGTGTAATATGCTGCTTGGGATGCCTGCATTGCATATGGGTATACTTGGGTTCAAACCCTGTTCTGCTCCTCTTACAGCTTTCTGCCAATGTGTACTCTGGGAGGCTAAAATATGGGGATCCTTGCCACCCTTTGGGAGACATGGATTGAATTCCTGGTTCCTGGCTTCAGACTGGCTCAGCCCCAGCTGTTGCAGGTATTTGGGGAGGAAACTGGAAAATGAAAGATTTATTTCTGTTTCTGTGACTCGATTAATAGATTAAAAAAAATTAAAGATGTTAACATATGATCAAGTGTGTATATAGGAACCAGGAACGGCTTTTTCATTTTATTCATTTTTTGTTTGTTTAAAGTTTTCAGGACTGGCATTGTAGCACAGTGGGTTATATGGCCACTTGTGACACTGGCATTCCATGTTGGAGTGCCATTTTGAATCTTGGCTGTTCCACTTCCCCAATCCGGCTCCCTGCTAATGGGAAGGCATCAGATAAGGGCCCAAGTAGTTGGGGCCCTGCCACTCATATGGAAGAACCAGATAGGGTTTTTTTTTCTCCTGGCTTCTGTCTGGAACAGCCCCAACTCTTGTGGCTATTTGGGGAGTGAACCAGTGATTGGAAGATTCCCTACTACCTCCCCATCCCACCCTCTCCCTTTGTCCTTTACTTCCTTCCTCATTCCCCCCCTTTCTCTCTGCCTTTCAAATAAATATATACACAAAACTTAAAAAATTTTAAAAGTTCTCAAAAATATCATTAATGGCTTAAGTCACCATTAATTACCAGCAGGAAAAATTTGAAACATTGTTCATCAAGGCTTCCTGTATGGAGTTTGATAATGGTTAGCCTCAGCAGAAAAGGAAAAGCAGAAAAACTTCAACAAAATTTGAGATAAAGCACCTACAGGTTTATGAAGAGGGCTATAAATGCATAACAACATCCAGAAATGACCCTTTTCATACACATTCAAAAAATTTGGAACAATAGTATCTTTTAAAATAATACATCCAAAGTAGGTTTTAAATAAAAACTTGATGAATTGGATGTGCATGGTAATCGTAGCTAATTGCATTTTAAATGGGATTATTTTTGGTGTGCATGAAAAGGTAGTTGGAAAGCAGAAAATGAATTTTTTTTTACATTAGGTCCAAATATCAGAGTGACGGAAATTGCCTTTTGAAGTTTCTTGGCTGTTCAGATATGTGGAGAAAAGCACTGAGTGAGTTAGAGGGGACCAAGTACACTTATAATTTTGAAAGCAACAAAAAGATTTGCAGAAGTAAACATTTCCAGTCAATAATGCTCAGAAAATCAGACCCCTTGCTGCTTTGATTGCCGTAGTAAAAAACAAAAAATATCCAAAGACACTGCTGGAAGTCTTTGATTTTCTTTATACTGAAATGGTTGAGATAGTTAAAATATCGTGTGATGATAGATTTTTGTATCCTAAGAAACCTGTTATTGTGAAGCATAATTAAAACTAAATTTTATTAGTAAATTATTCTAAGAATTATTATTAGTACTAATTCTATGTGTGATGTTGTATGCAGTGTATATGATAGGTGCAGAATCAATATTTGCTCTACAATAAGGTATTAAACAAACACTTTCCTATACAGGAAACTGGATTAGCTTCTTACTCATTTTCCAACTGTTTCGCTCCAATCCAACCCACATTTGAATTCCAGATAAATTCTATTAAGGAATCGCTGATGCTATCACCCCTTTTCTGGGAAAGATTCAAGGATATCTTCCTCCCAAACAAGAACAAACTGCTAGTCTGTGCTAATAGTCTTCCCAAATGTTCTTGACCACCACTTTACTGCATGCCAAAATACTGGGCTCTTTCTTTAATATTTTCAACTTTCTGCTCTTCCCCTACCACCTGCCACTTTCATACTTTTGTTCAGTTTACCTGGTAGCATGTTCTAAATATTACTAGGATTATATCAAAATTCATGGCACCATGAAACCTTTCTTAATTCTACTTAGTGGAAGCTCTCTATCTATATGTTTGAAAAATGTGCTAACAAGACTTATGGGCTTTTGAGTATTAATCAAGTTTTCTTCACTATATTATAAGCTTTTCAAGTGTTGAGTTTATGACATGTTATTTCTCATACTGCAACTTACAAATAGTGTGATTAGTTAATATTTAACCACCTGATTGAGTACACAGCTATCATAGAAAAGTTGGCCCCAGACAGCTATTAAGTGACCTAATTTCAATTGTCAACTTTTTATTAATCAAGGACCAAGCCAATTGACACATACATTTTATATAACAACTTCCTGGAATAGCTTTTTTATTGTTGCTGTTTCTATATGTTGTGATCACTTCAATGGTATGGACAATGCCTCTCTTGGTATAGGAATCAGCCAATTTCTTTGGGGAAAAACGGATTTTCTTTCTGGCTAATGTTTCCAATTCTGTGGAGTTACAGATATTCTACAGAATATTGTGCAGGATCTGATGTGCCTTAGCTTGGGAAGGCTACCCTGCATGAGAAAGGAAAGTCTGACCTGATATTATAAAGAGCTTCAGAAATCAGGTCCTTGAAATAATTCAAGACATCCACTCTGCCTGAATTATATTTAGTTTGGACCCTTGTTTTATTTATTAATTTAACTTATCTATTACTTACCTCATTTCGCAATTCATCTTATGTTGCCTTTATGATGAAAGCATTCTGCAAAATAGTAAAATTTAAATGGGAGAGAAAAAAAATGTTAAGATTGGGGCAAATGTAAGTTTGAGTCAGAAGAAAGTGAAGATGGGTGTTAGGAGATGGGAGGAAAACGAAAAACAAATCTTTAGACCATATGGGGCTTCAAAGTTGGTAGTAATGAAGGAAATTGGGGTTCTATGTTTCCTGGCACCCAGCATGAACACGAGTTAGTGTGGGACATAGTGTTAATATCCAGGGAGAATAATCATAGCAATTTTTACTGAGAAACAAATACTTCACTAGATTAAAATCTAAACAAAATTACTCACATGGAAACTCCCCTAAGGGCAGTGGGTGATGTTCTCAGCACCGCATGCAGCCGTGTGACTCTAACATCATTCTTCAGTAAACAGCAGAGGCACTCTTACCCATAAGCCCCCTCTCAATAGAATTTAGGACAAATATGAACTTTTCAGAGGGTTAGTTTGACTTGAGGGTAAAACCTGAAACACTGAGAAAAATGGGAAGACTGTTTCTCAAAAAGTTCCCGTTAACAAATACCTCCTTCTTCAAGCAGCCTTTGCATATGAAGTGAAAAACAGAGTTCAATGCTTACATTTTTTATGAGCCCATGAGGGATTCTTCATTACTAATTGAGGGTGCATTATTAATTATTCACTAGATCTTAGTCATGTTGTACTCTGAATTATCCATTCCTTCATCACCTCCACCAACACCACCCCTTCTAAGACAGTATCCACCTTATGCCCACAGTGATACATATGTAGTTGGTAATTAATGAACATGAATTGAATCAAGAGTTGAAAGTGGGCTGGCACTGTGGCACAGCAAGTTAAAGCTCAGGCCTGTAGCCCCAGCATCTTGTATGGGTCCCGGTTTGAGTTCTGGCTGCTCCACTTTTGAACCAGCTCCCTGCTAAATGTGCCTGGGAAAGCACTGGAGGATGCCCAATTGCTTGGGCCCTTGCACCCACATGGGAAACCCAGAAGAATCTCCTGGCTCCTGGCTCCGGATCAGCTCAGCTCTGGCCATTGTGACCATTTGGAGAGTGAACCAGTGGATGGAAGACCTCTCTCTCTTTCTCTCACTCTCTACCTCTCTCTCTAATTCTGTCTTTCAAATAAATACAATAAATCTTTTTTTTCATTTATTAAACTTTTATTTAATGAATATAAATTTCCAAAGTACAGCTTATGGGTTACAATGGCTTCCCCCCTCCCATAACTTCCCTCCCACCCTCAATCCTCCCCTTTCCCGCTCCCTCTCCCCTTCCGTTCACTACAAGATTCGTTTTCAATTCTCTTTATATACAGACGATCAGTTTAGTATATATTAAGCAAAGATTTCAACAGTTTGCCCCCATATAGCAACACAAAGTGAAAAAAATACTGTTGGAGTACTAGTTATAGCATTAAATAACAGTGTACAGCACATTAAAGACAGAGATCCTACATACTATTTTTTTTGAAAATTAATTTTCTATGCCATTTCCAATTTAACACCAGGTTTTTTTTTCATTTCCAATTATCTTTATATACAGAAGATCGATTCTGTATATACTAAGTAAAGATTTCATCAGTTTGCACCCACACAGAAACACAAAGTGTAAAAATACTGTTTCAGTACTAGTTATAGCACAACTGCACATTAGACAACACATTAAGGACAGATCCCACGTGGAATGTAAGTACACAGTGACTCCTGTTGTTGACTTAACAATTTGACACTCTTGTTTATGGTGTCAGTAATCTCCCTAGGCTCTAGTCATGAGTTGCCAAGGATATGGAAGCCTTTAGAGATCGCTGACTTTGATCTTATTCCGATAGGGTCATAGTCAAAGTGGAAGTTCTCTCCTCCCTTCAGAGAAAGGTACCTCCTTCTTTGATGGCCCCGTTCTTTCCACTGAGATCTCATTTGCAGAGATCTTTCATTTAGGTCTTCTTCTTTATTTTCTTTTCCATGGTGTCTTGGCTTTCCATGCCTACAATACTCTCATGGGCTCTTCAGCCAGATCCGATGCCTTAAGGGCTGATTCTGAGGCCAGAGTGTTGTTGAGGACATCTGCCATTCTATGAGTCTGCTGTGTATCCTGCTTCCCATGTTGGAACCTTCTCTCCCTTTTTGATTCTGTCAGTTAGTATTAGCAGACACTAGTCTGTACAATTTGGGACATGCTCAATCGGACTTGCCCCAAATGGTGGAGTTGGAAACATGCCAGGGGATTCCAATACAATCCCATCAAGGTGGCATGTACCAATGCCATCTCACTAGTCAAAGTGATCAATTTCAGTTCACAATTGATGGCTCTGATAGGTCTAAGAGTCAAAGGGATCACACAATACAATAAATCTTCAAAAAAAAGAGTTGAAAGTAAGCCTCTGGGGTCAGCATAGGGGCATATCAGGTTAAGTGGCTGCATGGTATACTGGCATCTTATAAGAGTACTGGCTTGTGTCCCAGCTGATCCACTTCTAATCCAACTCCCTGCTAATGTGCATGGGAAAGCAGCACAAAATAGCCAAGTATTTGGGCACCTGCACACATGTGAAGACCCAGAACAAGCTGCTAGCTCCTGGCTTAAGCCTGGCCCAGTCCTGCTCAATGTGGCCTTTTGGAGAGTGAACCTGGGAATGGAAGATTCTCTCTCTCTCTCTCCATCCTCTCCATCTCTCTCTGTAACTCTGCCTTTCAAACAGATAAATAAATTCTAAACAAAAGTAAGCCCCGAGTTTACTTCTCTTTGGAAGTTGACCGTTAAGTAAGAACTAAAAATGAATTCAGAGATAACAGAATTTTCTATAATCAAATGAATTAGCACAAAATATCTAGTCTGTAAGGTTGGAGGGAAGTTGTGTCAGTAATTGTAACCATAAATTGGAACTTCCTTATGTTTTAAAATGACAGGATAAAGAGGTGCTCAAAAATTCAGTCTTGATAAAGAGCAGTGATTGGGAGAAGACTGAGTAAGAACATTTCTAACTCTTATTTCTAGAATCTCAGGCTCACAAAAATGATCATTTCACAACAGTTATTTCATTTTATCCTGAAGCTGTCCCATATAATACAGATTATTTTAAAATTACATATGGAAATACTCCCAGAACAACTTCAGAAAGACACCAAGGTCACATGACCAAGGCTAAGAATGTTTTCTGACTTCAAAGCCAAAGCTGTAAGAGGTCTGTGTTCTTCTCTCAAGAAGGCTAAGGACATATTTAAAAACTGATGACTGCTCTGCAATGAACAGAATACCTGGGATTTGTAGGCTGTCTTCTTCTACTACCAGCTACACCCTTTTTGTTTTGCATTTCTCTATCATCTTGTTTTCTCTTTGTTCAAATCCTTAAACATATGGAATTAGGTAGAACTCATAGTAGGCATGGGTACTTATGCATTGATTCTTCAACTTGGGGAATGAGGTAAGGAGACTTGTCTTCTGAAGAATGTTATAACAGTTCCTGACAAAGCAAAAACAAAATAACATACCTCTGATGTATTAGCTAGGGATTCAGTTCAACTGTTAAGTACCAAATGCTAGAAATAGGTGTGCCTTAATGAAGATATTTCATTCACTCTTGTGTGCAGTGAATATCTAGGGGTAAGCCATCCAAAACAGGCAGAGCAGGTTCAAGGGGTCATCAGATACAAGGATTCTTTCTATTTCACCCATCTTACAACTGGCCACTAAGCCTTGTCTCGACTCATGAGCTGAGGTGGTTCCTCGAACAAAGGTGGATGTAGTCATTGCATCCAATATAGATTGACAGCAGGGGTACCTGGGAAAAGGTGAAAGCTCTTCTCCTTCCTTTTTTGTTTTAGATTTGTTTATTTATTTATTTACTTCAAAGGCAGAGTTACAGAGAAAGAGCAAGTTATATCTATCTATCTATCTATCTATCTATCTATATCTATCTGTCTACCTACCTATGTATCTATCTAGAGAGAGACACAGAAACACCTTCCATCTGGTGGTTCACTCCCTAAATGGCTGCAAAAGCCAGGACTGGGACAGGCCAAAGCCATGAGCCAGGAGCTTCTTCCTGGTCTCCCATGTGGGTGCAGGGGCCCAAGCACTTGGGCCATCTGAAAGTTCTTTTAAAGAGGAGTATAAAGAAGGGCCCAGTGGGTCACATAGGCCTTTGATTTAGATCTCATTACCCTGACTTGACCATAGACTACAGAGACACCTGAAAAATCAAGACTGTTCCTGGAGATCTTCAAAAAGTTCATTGAAAATATATATTATGAAAAATGATGCATGGATTTCAATTTTTTTGTGCTAAAATCTTTAAATTTATTTTGCATAGACTACTTGACATTCTCATGTATGTGTAACCTCTCAGCAGTCCTGCCACAGATGTTTTAGAATCATAATTGTAATGAGGATTTCTAGCTTCTGATAATTATAGGTTTAGGAAATTTTTTCCTCCAACTTCAATGGTTTTCTCACTTAGCCTACTCTTTGTGGGTTGCATCTACTCTTGACATCAGATATAAGTAAATATCTACTCTTCCATCATAGAAAAAAAATGAGAGAAAAATGAGTAACATCTCATTTCTTTTACTGAAAAACTCTCAAATTCATGTAATAAATTTTACTTTTAAATATACTGGCATTAGTTCCTTTCCTAATATTTCTCTTTTTTATATGTATAGTCTTCTCCATTTTCTTACATTTTAAAGCCTAAAGACTCTTTCTCATGCCACATGAATGTGCATCGTTTTCTTATTTTTGGCAAGAATTTTGTATAAGTTTAAAACTATTTACCTCTCATACCTCATGCCAAATTTAATTGTGTCTTAATTTGGAGCCCCTTTTAATGAAGAGTGATGAGGAAGGCATCCCCTTAATTATTTTCGCTTTCTAAGTTTTACTACATGGTACATGCTTCTTGACCCTTCTGAAGTTAGATATAAAATAACACTACATCCCACAAATCACAAGATAGATCAGAAAACATTTTGGAACCCCATTCCCCTTCATTGCTCCTTCTTGCTAAAAAATAGACCCCTGTATTCAAAATTCCTTCAATACTCTAACTGTTCTTAAAAGAACTTTTGCTCACTGAATATGGCAATTCTTTCCAGATGCATGGATTGCTAGAATTTTCCACCACCTGGAAAATTGCTTGTAACTCTGCACATTTGTTATTTTAACATTATTACTGAAAAGAGTTTAGTTTTGAATACAAGTAAAACGAACACAGGGTCTCTCAACTTTGACACAGTTGCTATTTGCATATTTTCTTCTAGTACCATGTTTCATTAATTCTAAGATGCATCATTATTGTATTTCCCACTAAGAAATGTGCTTCAATTAAAACATGAGACCAAATTGATTGTAAGATGCACCCTAATTTCTTAGCTGTTAAGATGTTAAAACATGCCTGTTAGAGTTGAGAAATTTCTACACAAATACATATTTTCAGTTATAATAATAGAATATATGTCTCCCATTATTCTTTTTTCACGCAAACTATAGGCCAGAAATATTTGTTATATTTCTACATTTACTTTATAATAACCATTTTAATGACTAGATAATTTTCTATCTAGTGAGAAATTATAATTGTGCATTTATATGGAATTTTTAAAAAAGATTTATTTATTTGAAAGGCAGGGTAAAAGAGAGGCAGAAGCAGAGGGAGAAATCTTCCATCTGCTGGTTCACTTCTCAAATGGCTGCAATGGCTGGAGCTGAGCTGATCTGAAGCCAGGAGCCTCTTCCAGGTTTCCTATGTGGAAGCAGGTGTGCAAGCACTTGGGCCATCTTCTACTGCTTTCCAGGCCATAGCAGAGAGCTGGATCGGAAGTGGAGCAACTGGGACTCGAACCGTTGCCCATATGGGATACCTGCACCACAGGCAGAGGCTTAGCTTACTGTGCTACAGTGCTGGCCCCTTATAAAGTTTTTTTTTTATATAAATGTATTGCATATGTAAATTTTTGATATTGTTGAATAACTTTATCTTGAATCTCAGAGGACTCATTTTCTAGATCAAAATTCATGAAGATATTATGGTTCTAGATATTTTGAATCTTCTTTACAAAATGTTATACCAGCTAGCACTGCGGCTCAATAGGCTAATCCTCCTGCGGCACCGGCACCATGGGTTCTAGTCCCGGTCTGGGCACCAGATTCTGTCCTGGTTGCTCCTCTTCCAGTCCAACTCTCTGCTGTGGCCCTGGAAGGTAGTGGAGGATGGCCCAAGTGCTTGGGCCCTGTGCCTGCATGGGAGACCAGGAGGAAGCACCTGGCTCCTGGCTTCGGATCGGCGCAGCGCGCCGGCCTCAGCAGCCACTTGGGGGGTGAACCAATGGAAAAGGAAGACCTTTCTCTCTGTTTCTCTCTCTCTCTCTCACTGTCTAACTCTGCCTGTCCCCCAAAAAAATGTTATACCAATTTCTAACGGTATATGCAGTAAATAGGTACCCTAATTCCATGGAAAATATCCTAAATGTTGACAGCTATTAAAAATTAGCTTTTGTTATTCTAAAATATTTCATAAATATTGCTTTAATCTAAATTAGTTGGTAAGAGTTTTACTTTTGCTTCTTCATTAAATTTTACCTTATTAGGGCTTATTTACCAACCACTTATTGTTTTGGTTTCTGTTACTTAGTTCCATATTTCACTAGGACACTTTCAAAATAGTTACATTGTTTGTGTGACAGAAAAAAGATCTAATCTTTATTTTATATAAACTCTAAGATGATGGTGTTGCAAAAAAGATGGTGTGGGAGGAGAGGTATTCTGATCCCTGGCTCAGTGGGAAAACAAGTAATCTGAATCTGTGTTCCAAGAATCTCCAAGAGGCCCAGTGGTCTTTGCTTTCTTTTATCTTTAAAAAACAGAGGGACAGCTAAAAAGCCACTGCAGAATGAAGATTCTGTTATTAGGCCTACTGCACTTTTAAAAGCAGCTTTTTAAAAAATCATTTGACACTCCTGTTCATGGCGTCAGTAATCTCCCTAGGCTCTAGTCATGAGTTGCCAGGGCTATGGAAGCCTTTAGGAGTGTCAAATTGTTAAGTCAGCAACAGGAGTCACTGTGTACTTACACCCCATGCGGGATCTGTCCCTAATGTGTCGTCTAAAGCCAAGTGATGCTATGACTGGTACTGAAACAGTATTTTTATACTTTGCGTTTCTGTGTGGGCGCAGACTGATGAGGTCTTTGCTAATTATATACTGAAGTGATCTTCTGTATATAAAGAGAATTGGAAATGAAAAAAAAAAACCAACCTGGTGTTAAAATGGAAATGGCATAGAAAATTAATTATTTTGAAAAAAAAATTATGTAGGATCTCTGTCTTTAATGTGCTGTACATTGCTATTTAATGCTATAATTAGTAATCCAATGGTAGTTTTTTCACTTGATGTTGCTATATGGGCAAAATGTTGAAATCTTTACCTAATATATACTAAACTGATCTTCTGTATACAAAGAGAATTGAAAATGAATCTTTACATGAATGGAAGGGGAAAGGGAGCGGGAAAGGGGAGGGTTGCGGGCGGGAGGGAAGTTATGGGAGGGGGGAAGCCATTGTAACCCATAAGCTATACTTTGGAAATTTATATTCATTAAATAAAAGTTTAATAAAAAAATCATTTGATAGGCAGAGATAAAGATAGGATGAATAGATATATACATACATAAGTGCAGAGTTAGAGACGATAAAGACACACAGAGAGCTCCAATTTTCTAGTTCACTCCCCAAATTCCCATAATAGCTGAGGGTGGACTGAGGCTGAAGATGGGAACTGAGAACTTAATCCAGCTCTCTCATGTGTACGGCAGGTACCTGCTTTTTTGAGTCATCACCTATTGCCTCTTAGAGTCTGCATTAGTGGGAAGCTGGACTGGGAATTGAACCCAGGCACTCTGATTTGTGATGTGGTCTTCTCACTAGCTCACTGAACAACTTTATTGAAGCAAAATTGATACTCAAAACCTGCACATTTAATTTGTACAGTTGGATGAGTTTGGACGAATGCACCCATGAAATCATCATCACAATCTAAACAATGGCTTTTCTATTTGTCTATCACTTCTAAAAGTTTCCTTGTGACTTCCTGCTTCTTTACTGTCAAGAACACCATTGTACTATCACCTAGTACCAGAAAATATTGCATCCAAAATACCACCAAGAAGGAATCAATCTACTATTCTAACAAATTTTTAAGTATAGAATACAATGTTTTTATTTATTTATTTATTTATTTATTTTTTGACAGGCGGAGTGGACAGTGAGAGATAGAGACAGAGAGAAAGGTCTTCCTTTACCGTTGGTTCGCAATCCCCCCCCCCCCAAATGGCCGCTGCAGCCAGTGTGCTGCGGCCAGCGCACCATGCTGATCCGAAGCCAGTAGCCAGGTGCTTCTCTTGGTCTCCCATGTGGGTGCAGGGCCCAAGCACTTGGGCCATCCTCCACTGCACTCCCGGGCCACAGCAGAGAGCTGGCCTGGAAGAGGGGCAATCGGGACAGAATCCAGCACCCCGACCGGGACTAGAACCAGGTGTGCTGGGCGCCGCAGGTGGAGGATTAGCCTATTGAGCCGCGGCGCTGGCTGAATACAATGTTTTGACTGTAGGCATTATGCCATTCACCAGATATCTCTAGAACTGCTCATCTTACATAAACTTATGTTAACTGAATAACAGATCCTTTTATTCTCCTTCCCCTAGCCACTTTTTAGCACCATTCTAGTCTTCACTTTTTTGGTTTTGACTCTTTTAGGTATCTCATGTAAGTGAAATCATGCTATACTTTTCCTCCTATGAGTGGCTTATTTCACATAGTGTAACATGAGTTCATACATGTTGTGGCAAATGGTATAATTTCTTTCTTCTTAAGGCTAATATTCATTGTCTATATATACTATATTTTCTTTATATATTCATTTGGGTGTATATTCATTTATCTGGAATTTTGATGGGCATTTGTATGGTTTCTGTATCTTGACTTTTGTGAATAGAGTTTCTGTGAACCTGAGAGTGTAGATATCTGTTTGAGATACTGAATCCAGTTCTCTTGGGAATATATCAAGAAGTGAGATATGGGGACAGTGCTGTTGTGCAGCAGGTGAAAGCTGCGGCCTGCAATGCCAGCGTCCAATATGGGATACTGGTTTGAATCTTAGCTGCTCCACATCCCAACTAGCTCCCTGCTAATGTGCCTGGGAAATCAGTGGAGGATGGCCAGGGTTTTGGGCCCCTGCACACACGTGGAAGACCTGGAAGAAGCCCATGGTCATTGTAGCCATTTGGGGAATGAACCAGCTGATGAAAGATCTCTGTCTCTTCTTCGCTCTCTCTATAACTCTGTTTTTCAAATGGATAAATTTTTTTAAAAAAAGAAGTGAGATAACTACAGCATATGGTAGATACTTTTAATTTTTTAATTTTCTGAGGAACTTCTGTGTGTGTGTTTTATAGAAGTTGTGCAATTTTATATGCCCAACCAACAGTGTAGATGGTTCTTCATAGCCTT
Organism: Lepus europaeus; assembly: GCF_033115175.1. Lineage (NCBI taxonomy): Eukaryota > Metazoa > Chordata > Mammalia > Lagomorpha > Leporidae > Lepus > Lepus europaeus. Next base: position 32,520,324 of record NC_084839.1, on the reverse strand, counting down.
GCCAACACTTATACTTAGTTTTGTAATTGCTATTTTGGTAATAGTTCTGACACTTAGAAACTGTATAACAATGGGCAAATTACTTGAAATCTCATCTAATGAAATGGTATATGGTTTTGTTTTTCTTTTTGCAAATTTTATTTAAGGTATGCAAATGTCATGTATTTCATATATACAGATTTAGGAGCATAGTGATGCTTCCCCACTCCATTCCCCACTTCCTGCCCACACTCCCACCCTTCTTCCTTCTCCCTCTCCTATTCCTATTCTTAATTTTTACAAAGATCTATTTTCAGTTTATTTTATACTCACAAGATTAACCCTACCCTAAGTAAAGAGTTCAACAAATAGTATGAAAAAAATACTTTCCCTCAGCATTCAAGACCAGGGCTGTAAACATTGAATCTCAAAATGTCAATTTCATCCCTATCTATTAAGATTTAGGTACTATTTTACCATGGTCAAGGAAAACATATGATACTTGTTTTTTGGAGGCTTGCTTATTTAATTAAGTATAATAATTTCTAGTGGCATCTATTCTGTTTCAAAAGATAGGGTTTCATTCTTTTACCACTGAGTAATATTCCATAGTGTATATGTCCCATAATTCTTTATCCAGTCAACAGTTGATGGACATCTGGGTTGATTCCATACCTTAGCTATCATGAATTGAGCTGCAATGAAAATGGGAGTAAAAGATCACTCTTTCATAAGTTGATTTCATTTCATTTAGGTAAATTACCAGGAATAGGACAGCTGGGTCATATGTTAGGTATATATTCCGAATTTTAAGGGATCTCCATATTGTCTTCCACAGTGGCTGTACCAGTTTACATTCCCTAAGCAGTATATTTATATTCACCTAGCATAGTATAAGTAATTTTGATTAAGTTAATATATGACTTGTGACCAACAGGGGCTTTAAGTCTCCTCTGGGCTCCTGTGGATGCTGGGTCAGCTTATAACCACATGAGGACACCATATTTAAGGGGACATTTGTAGCATTATGGTTTTATATATTTATTTCAATATAATAAAACATGGAAAATTGTTTTTCTCATTTAACATTTTATTAGATCATTTGTTTTTATTGACAAACAATAATGATACATATTTATGGGGTACAATATAACATTTTGATATATGCAAAATTTTAATGATCAAATTAGGATAATTAGTAGCCCAGATTTCTTTGTAGTGAGAACATTCAAAAGGCTTTCTTTTAGCTATTTAGAAAAATACAATATGTTATTGGTAACTATTGTTACCCTACTCTGCGATAGAACACCAGAAGGATTATTCTTACAATAAGAAAAATATACTTTCAATAAAATTCAACCTTTCTGAGGTTTAAATTATATATATGTTATGTATATACATATATATATATATATATATATTTGAGAAAATTATTTTTAAGAAGAACCCAATATGTCTTTTGAGAGCACTTAGACATAACTATGGCTTATGAGACATAAGAATATCCTCCCCTTAGTATGCTAAAATGAAGTAAATCTTTGAGAACAGATTTTATTATTAACTCTCATAAGCCAACTCTTTGAATACAGAGGTCCTGCACTGGAAGTTAGTGTACAGTGACACATGTTGTCAAATTAACAATTAGCTCTCTTATATATGACATCAGTGATCACCCAAGGCTCTTGACTTGAGCTCCCTAGGCTATGGAAGTTTTTTGAATTCACAAATTCCTTCCATATTTAGACAAGGCATCAGCAAAGTAGAATTTCTCTCCTCCCTTCAGAGAAAAGTACCTCCTCCTTTGATGACCACTTCATTCTACTGGGGCCTCACCCACAGAGGTCCTTCATGTAGGACATTTTTTTCCATAATGTCTTGGCTTTCCATGCCTGAATTGCTCATATGGGCTTCTCAGCCAAACCATAATACCTTAGGGGCTGATTCTGAGGTCAGAATGCTACCTAAAACAATTGTCATTCTATGAGTCTGCTGAATGGACTGCTCCCATGTTGGAGCATTCACTACTTTTTAATTCTATCTATTATTATTACCAAACACTTAATCCTATTAATATGTTCACTTTAACACTTTATCCTATCTATATGATCACTTTAACTCTTAAAATGTTATTGTTATCACCCAGATTAAGGGGTTTTGGAGTCCCATGGCAAATTTTTAAACTGTACCTTAGAAGTAAGTCCATAGGAATGTATGCAGAAATATACAGTTTTACAGTTACAAACTTTATACATTTTAAAATACAACTTTAGGAACATGATGATTCTTTTCTATGATGCCCATACTCCCACACACACTACCATCTCCTTTCTCCTTCCTCTCTTATTTCCACTCATTTTTTACTATGATCTATTTTCAGTTAACTTTATACACATATGATTATCTCTGTGTTGAGTAAAGAGTTCAACAGTATGTAAAAACAACAACAAAAACCAAAGAAAACTTTCTTCAACAGTGAAGACAAAGTTTGCCCAAGGTCATTGCTTCTCAAAATGTTAGTATCACTTCTACAGATTGCCTTTTAGGTGCTCTATTAGTTATCAAAGGTCAAGGAGGGCATATGGTATTAGTCCCCTTGGGAAAGGATTAGTTCACTAAGTATGATGTTTTCTAGATTCCTCCATCTTGTTGCAAATGACAAGATTTCATTTTTACTGCTGTGTAGTATTCCATGGTGTACACATCCCATAATTCCTTTATCCAATCTTCAGTTGATGAGCATTTGGGTTGATTCTATGTCTTAGCTATTATAAATTGAGCTGCAATTAACATGGGGGTTCTGATAACTCTTTCATATGCTGATTTCATTTCCCTTGAGTAAATTACCAGGAGTGAGATGGTTGGGTCATATGGTAGATCTATATTCAGATTTCTGAAGTATTTTCATAGTGTCTTCCATAGTGGGTTTACCAGTTTTCATTCCTACCAACAGTGGATTAGGGTACCTTTTTCCCCACATCCTCACCAGCATTTGTTGTTTGTTGATTTCTGTATGAAAGCCATTCTAATTGGTGAGGGGAAACCTCATTGTGGTTTTAATTTGCACTTTCCTGATGGCTAGTGATCCTGAGCATTTTTTCATGTGTCTATTGGCCATTTGGATTTCCTCTTTTGAAAAATGTCTGTTTAAATCCTTTGCCCATTTAATAACTGTGTAGTTTAGTTAATTGTTGTTCTTGAGTTTCTTGATCTCTTTATATATTCTGGTTGTTAATCCTTTATCAGTTTTATGGTTTGCAAATAATTTCTCCCATTCTGTAGGTTCACTGAGTGTTACTTTTGCAGTACAGAAGCTTCTCAATTTGATGTAATCATATTTTTGTATTTTGGCTTTCATTGCTTGTACCTCTGGGGTCTTTTCCAAAAACTATTTGCCTATGCCAATGTCTTGCTGGGTTTTCCTAATGTTCTCTAATAATTTGATAGTATCAGTTGGTAGTTTTAGGTCTTTAATCAACTTTGAGTGGATTTTTGTGTAAGGTGTAAGGTAGGGGTCTTGCTTCGTACTTCTGCATGTAGAGATCCAGTTTCCCCGCACAATTATTGAAGAGACTGTCCTTACTCCAGGGATTGATATTAGCTCCTTTCTCAAATATATGTTGGTGATAAGTGCTTGGATTGATTTCTGGTGTTTCTATTCTGTTCTATTCATCTATTCATCTGTTTTTGTACCAAGATCAGACTGTTTTGATTATGACTTCCCTGTAGTATGTCTTGAAATCTGGTATTGTGGTGCCTGTGGCTTTGGTTTTGTTGTATAAGATTGCTTTATCTATTTGGGGTCTCCCCTGTTTCCATATGAATTTCAACATCATTTTTTCTAGATATGAAAAGAATTTCTTTGGTATTTTCATTGGTATCACATTCAATCTGTAAATTGCTTTTGGTAGTATGGACATTTTGATGTTGTTGATTCTTCAAATCCATGAATATTAAATATTTTTCCATTTTTTATTTCTTTCTTTAATGCTCTGTAATTCTCATAATAGAGATCTTTGACATCCCTGGTTAAATTTATTCCAAGTTATTTTTTTTTAGCTATTGTTATGCGATTGATCTTAGAAGTTCTTTCTCAGCTGTGGTATTGTCTGTGTATACAAAGCCTGTTGATTTTTTGTGTTGATTTTATACCCTGCTACTTTACTTAACTCTTCTCTGAGTTTCAATGGTTTCTTCATGAAGTCTTTTGGATCCCCTGTGTATAGAATCATGTCATCTGCAAACAGGGATAGTTTGACTTTCTTCTTCCTGATTTTTATCCCTTTTATTTCTTTTTCTTGCCTAATGGCTCTGGCTAAAACATCCAGAACTATATAAATGGCAGTGGTGAGAGTGGGCATCCCTGTCTGGTATTGGATCTGAGTGGGAATGCTTCCAATTTTTCCCCATTCAATAGGATGCTGGCTGTGGGTTTTTCGTAAATTGTAGAAATGTTCCTTCTGTACCCAATTTTCTTAGAGTGGGTGTTTCTTAGAAAGGGTGTTGTATTTTATCAAATGCTTTCTCTACATATGTTGAGATAGTCCTATGGTTTTTGTTCTTCAATTTTTTAATGTGATGTATCACTTTGATTGATTTGCAAATGTTGAATCACCCCTGCATACCAAGGATAAAACTCACTTGGTCCAGGTAAATTATCTTTCTGATGTATTGTTGGATTCAATAGGCCATAATTTTGTTGAGTATTTTTACATCTGTGTTCATCAGGGAAATTGGTCTGTAGTTCTCTTTCTCTGTTACCGCTTTTGTGGGTTTAGAAATTAAGGTGATGCTGGTTTCATAGAAAGAATTTGAGAGGATTCCCTCCTTCTTAATTGTTTTTTTAAATTTTTTTTTCATTTATTAAACTTTTATTTAATAAATATAAATTTCCAAAGTACAGCTTATGGGTTACAATGGCTTCCCCCCTCCCATAACTTCGCTCCCACCCACAACCCTCCCCTTTCCCGCTCCCTCTCCCCTTCCATTCACATCAAGATTCGTTTTCAATTCTCTTTATATACAGAAGATCAGTTTAGTATATATTAGGTAATGATTTCAACAGTTTGCCCCCATATAGCAACACAAAGTGAAAAAAAATACTGTTGGAGTACTAGTTATAGCATTAAATAACAGTGTACAGCACATTAAAGACAGAGATCCTGCATAATATTTTTTTAAAAATTAATTAATTTTCTATGCCATTTCCAATTTAACAGCAGTTTTTTTTTTCATTTCCAATTCTCTTTATATACAGAAGATCAATTCAGTATATAATTAGTAAAGATCACATCAGTTTGTACCCATGCAGAAACACAAAGTGTAAAAATACTGTTTCAGTACTAGTTATAGCATCACTTCACATTAGACAACACATTAAGGACAGATCCCACATGGAATGTAAGTACAGAGTGACTCCTGTTGCTGAATTAACAATTTGACACTCTTGTTTATGGTGTCAGTAATCTCCCTAGGCTCTAGTCATGAGTTGCCAAGGATATGGAAGCCTTTAGAGATCGCTGACTTTGATCTTATTCCGATAGGGTCATAGTCAAAGTGGAAGTTCTCTCCTCCCTTCAGAGAAAGGTACCTCCTTCTTTGATGGCCCCGTTCTTTCCACTGAGATCTCACTTGCAGAGATCTTTCATTTAGGTCTTCTTTTTTTTCTTTTCCATGGTGTCTTGGCTTTCCATGCCTACAATACTCTCATGGGCTCTTCAGCCAGATCCGATGCCTTAAGGGCTGATTCTGAGGCCAGAGTGCTGTGCAGGACATCTGCCATTCTATGAGTCTGCTGTGTATCCTGCTTCCATGTTGGATCGTTCTCTCCCTTTTTGATTCTATCAGTTAGTATTAGCAGACACTTGTCTTGTTTGTGTGATCCCTTTGACTCTTAGACCTATCAGAGCCATCAATTGTGAACTGAAATTGATCACTTGGACTAGTGAGATGGCATTGGTAGATGCCACCTTGATGGGATTGTATTGGAATCCCCTGGCACATTTCTAACTCCACCATTTGGGGCAAGTCCGATTGAGCATGTCCCAAATTGTACATCTCCTCCCTCTCTTTTTCCATTCTTATATTTAACAGGGATCACTTTTCAGTTAAAATTTAAACACCTAAGAATAATTGTGTGTTAATTACAGAGTTCAACCACTAGTACTAGAACAACAACAACAACAACAAATACTAAAAAGGATAAAGTGTTATATTGTATATCTAGAGTCAGGACAAGAGCTGATCAGGTCATTGTTTCTTATAGTGTCCATTTCACTTCAACAGGTTTCCCCTTTGGTGTTCAGTTGTTGCCGATCAGGGAAAACAAATGATATTTGTCTCTTTGGGACTGGCTTAATTCACTCAGCATGATGTTTTCCAGATTCCTCCATCTTGTTGCAAATGACTGGGTTTCATTGTTTCTTACTGCTGTATAGTATTCTATGGAGTACATGTCCCATAATTTCTTTATCCAGTCTACTGTTGATGGGCATTTGGGTTGGTTCCAGGTCTTAGCTATTGTGAATTGAGCTGCAATAAACATTAATGTGCAGATGGCTTTTTTGTTTGCCAAATTAATTTCCTTTGGGTAAATTCGAAGGAGTGGGATGGCTGGGTTGTATGGTAGGGTTATGTTCAGGTTTCTGAGGAATCTCCAGACTGACTTCCTTAGTGGCTTAACCAGTTTGCATTCCCACCAACAGTGGGTTAGTGTCCCTTTTCCCCCACATCCTCTCCAGCATCTGTTGTTGGTAGATTTCTGGATGTGAGCCATTCTCACCGGGGTGAGGTGAAACCTCATTGTGGTTTTGATTTGCATTTCTCTGATTGCTAGTGATCTTGAAATTTTTTCATGTGTCTGTTGGCCATTTGGATTTCCTCTTTCGAAAAATGTCTATTGAGGTCCTTGGCCCATCTCTTAAGTGGGTTGTTTGTTTTGTTGTTGTGGAGTTTCTTGATTTCTTTCTAGATTCTGGTTATCAACCCTTTATCTGTAGTATAGTTTGCAAATATTTTTTCCCATTCTGTCGGTTGCCTCTTCACTTTCCTGACTGTTTCTTTTGAAGTATAGAAACTTCTCAATTTGATGCAATCCCAAATGTTAATTTTGGTTTTGACTGCCTGTGCTCCTGGGGTCTTTTCCAAGAAGTCTTTGCCTATACCTATATCTTGTAGGGTTTCTCCAGTGCTCTCAAATAATTTCATGGTTTCGGGTCATAGATTTAAGTCTTTAATCCATGTTGAGTGAATTTTTGTGTAAGGTAAAAGGTATGGGTCTTGCTTCAAGCTTCTGCACGTGGAAATCTGATTTTCCCAGCACCATTAATTGAATAGACTGTCCTTACTCCAGGGATTGGTTTTGGCTCTTTGATCAAATATAAGTTGGCTGTAGATGTATGGATTGATTTCTGGTGTTTCTATTCTGTTCCATTGGTCTATCCATCTGTTTCTGTACCAGTACCATGCTGTTTTGATAACAACTGCCCTGTAGTATGTCCTGAAATCAGGTATTGTGATGCCTCCGGCTTTGTTTTTGTTGTACAAGATTGCTTTGGCTATTCGAGGTCTTCTGTGTCTCCATATGAATTTCAGCATCATTTTTTCCAGATCTGAGAAGAATGTCTTCTGTATCTTGATTGGTATTGCATTGAATGTATAAATTGCTTTTGGGAGAATAGACATTTTGATGATATTGATTCTTCCAATCCATGAGCATGGAAGATTTCTCCATTTTTTTGGTATCTTCTTCTATTTCTTTCTCTAAGGTTTTGGTAATTTAAATCGTAGAGAACTTTAATGTCCTTGGTTAAGTTTATTCCAAGGTATTTGATTGTTTTTGTAGCTATTGTGAATGGGATTGATCTTAGAAGTTCTTCATGAGCCGTGGCATTGCCTGTGTATACAAAGGCTGTTGATTTTTTGCATTCATTTTATATCCTGCTACTTTGCCAAACTCTTCAATGAGTTCCAGTAGTCTCTTAGTAGAGTTCTTTGGGTCCCTTACATAAAGAATCATGTCATCTGCAAAGAGGGATAATTTGAGTTCTTCCTTCCCAATTTGTATCCCTTTAATTTCTTTTTCTTGCCTAATAGCTCTGGCTAAAACTTCCAGAATTATATTGAATAGCAGTGGTGAGAGTGGGCATCCCTGTCTGGTATCAGATCTCAGCGGAAATGCTTCCAACTTTTCCCCATTCAATAGGATGTTGGCCGTGGGTTTTTCATAAATTGCTTTGATTGTGTTGAGGAATGTTCCTTCTATACCCAATTTGTTTAGAGTTTTCATCATGAAAGGGTGTTGTATTTTATCAAATGCTTTCTTTGCATCTATTGTGAGAATCATATGGTTTTTCTTCTGCAGTCTGTTAATGTAGTGTATTACGTTGATTGTTTTGCGAACGTTGAACCATCCCTGCATACCAGGGATAAATCCCACTTGGGCTGGGTGGATGATCTTTCTGCTGTGTTGTTGTATTCTATTGGCCAGAATTTTATTGAGGATTTTGCATCTATGTTCATCAGGGATATTGGTCTGTAATTCTCTTTCAATGCTGCATCATTTTCCGGCTTGGGAATTAAGGTGATGCTGGCTTTGTAGAAAGAATTTGGGAGGATTCCCTCTTTTTCGATTGTTTTGAATAGTTTGAGAAGAATTGGAGTTAGTTCTTCTCTAAATGTCTAGTAGAATTTAGCAGTGAATCTATCTGGTCCTGGGCTTTTCTTTGTTGGGAGGGCCTTTAATACTGTTTCAATTTCTGTGTCAGTTATGGGTCTGTTTAGGTTTTCTGTGTCTTCCTGGCTCAATTTAGGTAGGTTGTATGTGTCCAAGAATCTGTCCATTTCTGATAGATTTCCCTGTTTGCTGGCATACAAGTCCTTGTAGTAATTTCTGATGATTCTTTTTATTTCTGTGGTGTCTGTTGTTACGTTTCCCTTTTCATCTCTGATCCTATTGATTTGGGTCTTTTCTCTTCTTTTTTTAGTTAGTTGGGCCAATGGGGTGTCAATTTTGTTTATTTTTTCAAAAAACCAGCTCCTCGTTTGGCTGATTTTTTGTAATGTTTTTTTGGATTCAATCCTGTTGATTTCGTCTTTGAATTTAATTATCTTCTTCTCCTACTGGGTTTGGGTTTGGTTTGCTGCAGATTTTCTAGATCCTCGAGATGACTTGAAAGCTCATCTATTTGGTGCCTTTCCAATTTCTTGATGTAGGCACCTATTGATATAAACTTTCCTCTTAACATTGCTTTTGTTGTATCCCATAGGTTTTGGTATGTTGTGCTGTTATCCTCATTTACTTCCAGAAAATTTTTGATTTCTCTTTTAATTTCTTCTATGACCCATTGTTCATTCAGGAGCATGTTGTTCAATCTCCATGTGTTTGCACGTGCTCTAGGGATTCCCGAGTTGCTAATTTCCAATTTCATTCCTTTGTGGTCTGAGAAGCTGCATGGTATGATTCTAATTCTTTTGAATTTGCTGAGACTTGCTTTATGGCCTAGTATGTGGTCAATCCTAGAGAAGGTTCCATGTACTGCTGAGAGGAATGTAAAGTCTTTAGATGTAGGAAGAAATGTTCTGTAGATATCTGTTTGATCCATTTGGGCTATAGTGTCATTTATATCTACTGTCTCCTTGTTGGTCTTCTGTCCTATTGATCTGTCTATCTCTGAGAGTGGAGTATTGAAGTCCCCCAGAACCATTGTATTGGGGTCAAAGTCTCCCTTTAAGTCCCTTAACAAGTCTTTTAAATAAACTGGTGCCCTGTAATTAGGTACATATACATTGATAATCGTTATATCTTCCTGTTGTATGGATCCCTTAATCATTAAATAGTGCCCCTCTTTGACTCTCCTAACAGTTTTTGTGGTAAAGTTTGTGTTGTCCAATATTAAGATGGCTACGCCCGCTCTTTTTTCATTTCTGTTGGCATGGTATATGTTTTTCCAGCCTTTCACTTTCAGTCTGTATGTATCATTGTTGGAAAGATGAGTTTCTTGTAAGCAGCAAAAAGATGGGTTTTGTTCCTTAACCCAATCAGCCAATCAGTGTCTTTTAACTGGACAGTTCAGGCCATTAACGTTCAATGTGACTATTGATAAGTAGTAACTTTGCCCTGTCATTTGCCAAAGATATTTTCTAATATATGATTTGAGACTCCTGTGATCTTTTGCTGTGAGGTTTCCTTCCTTTACCTTCTTTCATATTGGTGACCGTGTTTCTGTGTTTCTGTGTGTAACACATCTTTAAGCATCTTTTGCAGGGCAGGACGAGTGGCAACAAATTCTTTCAGTTTCTGTTTGCTATGAAAGGTCTTTATTTCACCTTAATTCACAAATGAGAGCTTTGCAGGATATAATATTCTGGGCTGGCAGTTTTTCTCTTAGTACCTGGGCTATATCTCGCCATTCTCTCCTATCTTGTAGGGTTTCTGGTGAGAAGTCAGCTGTGAGATCCTCTGAGAGTAATCTGGCGTTTCTCTCTTGCACATTTTAGGATCTTTTCTTTGTGTTTCACTGTGGTGAGTTTGATTACGACGTGTCGTGGTGAGGATCTCTTTTGGTCATGTTTATTAGGGGTTCTATGAGCTTCCTGTACTAGGATGTCTCTGTCGTTCTCCAAACCTGGGAAATTTTCTGCTAGTATCTCACTAAAAATGCCTTCTAATCCTTTCCTTCTCCATGCCTTCAGGAACTCCTAGAACCCGAATGTTGGGTTTTTTTAAATAATATCCTGTAGATTCCTGACAGTATGTTTTAGATTTCTCATTTCTTCTTCTTTTCTTTGATTTGACTGTTTTCTTTCCTGTTCTCTGTCTTCTTCTTTTTTTTTTTTTGACAGGCAGAGTGGATAGTGAGAGAGAGAGAGAGACAGAGAGAAAGGTCTTCCTTTTTGCCGCTGGTTCATCCTCCATTGGCCACTGCGGCCAGTGCATCTCGCTGATCGGAAGCCAGGAGCCAGGTGCTTCTCCTGGTCTCCCATGCGGGCCATCCTCTACTACCTTCCTGGGCCATAGCAGAGAGCTGGCCTGGAAGAGGGGCAACCGGGATAGAATCCGGCGCCCCGACCAGGACTAGAACTCAGTGTGCCGGCACCACAAGGTGGAGGATTAGCCTGTTAAGCCACGGCGCCAGCCCTCCTGTTCTCTGTCTTCTAATTCTGATATTCTCTCTTCTGTTTCACCCATTCTGTTTTTAAGGCTCTCTAATGTGTTTGTCATTTGATCTATTGAGTTCTTCGTTTCATTATGATTTCTTGTCACTATCACAGTTTCTTGTTCTACTAGTTGTTTCATTTCATTTTGATTCCTCCTTAATATTTCATTTTCACGAGTGAGATTTTCTATCTTGTCCATTAACTTTTTCTGTAGTTCAAGAATTTGTTTCTGAGAACTTCTTAATGTTCTTATCAATTTTTTGAGATCCGCCTCTTTCATTTCTTCTATCTCGTCATCTTCATAATCTTGCATTGGGGTGTCTTGTTCATTTGGGGGCATGATAGCGTGTTCCTTGCTCTTGTTACCTCGGTTTCTACGTTTGTTGTTTGGCATGTTGGAGATAATTTATAGTTTTTTGTTTTTTTGCTGTGGTGTTTTTTTCTCGTTATACTATGCCTCTAAGTGGGCTGTCTGCCTTGATGGATCCTTAGAGGCTGTGATGGCTGTGGCCAGAGAGCTCTGCTTGATTCTTCAGGTTTAAGGCTGTGCAAAAAGTGACTCACCCAGATTGTTCTCTCCCTTGCTCCTTGCTGGATCTCTCTCTCTCTCTCTCTCTCTCTCTCTCTCTCTCTTTGACTAGTTGGGAAGTAATTCCGCACAGCTGAGTAGATGAGGGTCGTTGAAATCTGGCCTCTGTGAGTATTCTTTTGATCTACCCCTGGGACCACACAAAGAGTTTATGCAGCCCTCAATGTGTTCTCAAGTTTCACCATAGACCCAAAGTTACTGAGTTTGTGTACTCGTTGCCGCTTTACATATTGAAAATGGCTCCTGCTCTTTGTTTTGCTCGGTTTTGTTAGGTGAGTGGAGAGAGAGGCCTCTGCCTTTCCCCACCAATGTCTCGGGTTTCTGAGGTTTTTGTCCTGCCTCCAGTTCCCGTGCTGGCGAGATTCTGCGGGTGGGCTCCTGCAGCTGGGCTTCCACGCGGTGGGCTCCCTGTAGGTCCTCTGTGTCACATCCACTAGATCCGGAAGTGTTTCCTCTGCAGATTTTTTCTCGAGTCTTTTCCTGAGGCTACAGTAATTCCACTTTTATGAAACTTTATTTTCCCAGACTATCAGCGCACGTCCTCACTATCTGCCATCTTGGCTCCGCCCCAGCTACAGGATTTTTAAATTTAACATCCTTCTCTCTGGTTAGAATCTGGCTGGCCGTGACCCACAGAATGTGTCAGAAATGACATTGTACGAATTCCAGAACTAGAATCGAAGACATTTTGCGATTTCAGCTTTCATAGTCTTGGAACGCAGCCCTGAGACTGCCACACAGGAAGCTGGCCCAGCCTCCTGGAGGATCCTTCTTAATTGTTTTGAATACCTTGAGAAGAATTGGAGTTGGTTTCTCTTTTAATGTCTGGTAGAATTTGGATTTGGCAGTGAAGCCACGCAGTACTGGGCTTTTCTTTGTTGGGAGGATCTTTATTACTGATTGAATTTCTGTCTTGTTTATGAGTCTGTTTAGGTTTTCTGTGTCTTCATGGCTCAATTTAGTAGGTTATATGTTTTCAGTAATCTATCCATTTCTTCTGAGTTTCCCACTTTGTTGGCATACAGCTCTTTGTAGTAATTTCTGATGGTTCTTTTTACGTTTGGGGATCTGTTGTTATAATTGCTTTTTAATCTCTAATTTTATTAATTTGAGTCTTATTCTCCTTTTTTGGTTAGGTGGGCCAATGTTGTGTCAATTTTGTTTATTTTTTTAAAGAACCAGCTCTTCATTTTGCCAATCTTTTAATTGTTTTTATTGTTTTTTAAAATAAATATTTATTTTTTAATTATTTGAGAGGTAGAGTTACAGACAGTGAGAGGGACAGAGAGAAAGTGCTTCCTTTCGTTGGTTCACTCCCCAGATGCCTGCAATGGCCAGAGCTGCGCCAATCCGAAGATAAGAGCCAAAAGCCGGAGCTTCTTCTGGGTCTGCCGTGTGTGTGCAGGGGCCCAAGCACTTGGGCCATCTTCTATATTCTACAGCATACAGTATTCTATGGCTTTCCCAGGACATAGCATAGAGCTGGATTGGAAAAGGGGCTAGTGAGACTAGAACCAGTGCCCACATGGGATGCTGGCACCGCAGGCAGAGGATTAACTTACTGCGCCACAGTGCTGGCCCCTGTTGTATTGGTTTTTATTTTATTGATTTGTTCTCTAATTTTAATTATATATTTTCTGCTACTGGTTTTGGGTTTGGTTTGCTATTGTTTTTCTAGATCCTTGAGATGGATTGATAGCTCATTTATTTGGTGCCTTTCCAAATTCTTTATGTAGGCACCAATTGTTATAAACTTTCCTCTTAACACTGCTTTTGCTCTATCCCATAAGTTTTGAGTGTTATATTATATTTTCATTTGTTTCCAGAAATTTTTTGATTTATCTTTTGATATCTTCTGTGACCCACTGTTCATTCAGGAACATGTTGTTCAATCACTGTGTGTTTGATATGTTCTAGTTGTTGATTTCCACCTTCATTCCATTGTGGTCAGAGAAGATGCATGGTATGATTTTGTTTGTTTTTTGAATTTGCTGATACTTGCTTTATAGCCTAGCATGTGATCAATCCTAGAGAATATTCCATGCACTGGTGAGAAGAATGTGTATTCTGCATCTGTAGGATGGAAATTTCTGTAGATATCTCATAGGTCCATTTGGTCTATACTGTCAATTAACTCTGCTCTTTCTTGCTGATTATCTTTATCATTGATCTGCTCATTGCTGAAAGTAGGGTATTGAAGTCCCCCATTACTATTGTACTTGAGTCTATGTCTCCCTTTGGATCCATTAACATTCTTTTAAATAACCAAGATCCCTGTCATTAGGTGCATATACGTTTATAATAGTCACTTCTTCCTGTTGAATTGATCCCTTAATTATTACATAATGCCCTTTTTTGTCTATTTTAACATTTTTTTTGTGTTAAAGTGTATTTTGTCTAATATTAGGGTGTCTACACCAGCTCTTTTTTGGTTTCTGTTAGCATGGAATACCTTTTTCCATTCTTTGACCTTCAGTCTGTGAGTATCTTTCTTGGTGAGATATGTTTCTTGGAGGCAGCAAATAGATGGTTTTTGTTCTTTTAATCTGTTTAGCTGGTCTGTGTCTTTTAACTGTAGAGTTGAGATCATTTACATTCAAGATGACTATTGATAAGTAACAACTGTGCCCTGCCATTTTTCCATAATTATTCCTATTTTTTACTTTGGATTTCCTTTTTAATTTTACTGGGATATCTCCTGCCTTCACCTTTTTTCATAGTGATCACCATGTTTCTGTGTTTTTGCGTATAGCACATCCTTTATCTTTTTTTTTTTTTTTGAGGCTGGATAGGTAGTGACAAATTCTTTCAATTTCTGTTTGTTATGGTTAAAATCTTTTCTGGTCATATCTATTAGGACTTCTATATGCTTCCTATGCTTGGATGTACTTTTGTTTCTCCAAATTAGGGATGTTTGCTGTTATTATTTCACTAATATGGCCTGCTATTTTTTTCTCTCATCCCATGCCTTCAGGAACTTGTAAGACCTGTATGTTGAGTTGTTGGATAACATCCAGTAGATCTCTAACTCTGTTTTTAGTTTTCTAATTTCTTCTTTTTGTTTTTGGTCTTACTGTAAAATTTCCAGAGATGTGTCTTCTAGCTCAACTATTCTTTCTTCTGCCTCACCAACTCTATTGATGAGATTTTCCACAGCATTTTTGATATTTGGTCTATTCAATTCTTCATTTCTAGTATTTCATTTTGATTTCTCTTTAATATCTCAATTTCATGGTAAAATTTTCATTCATATCATATATAGTTTTCTTTAGTTCATGCATTTGCTTCTGATTGCTTCTGATTAGTCCAATGATTAGTTTCTTGAATTCTATTTTTGCATGTCCTCAATCTCTTTATCTTTACATATTGATGTTGCAATGTTGTAGTGCTCCTTTGCGGCGCTCATTGTGTCTTCCTTATTCTTGTTTTTTGAATTATTGCCTTTATTTTTTGGCATTGTAGAAATTTTTTCCTTTGTTTAGATATGTGATTTGCAGGTGCGCAAAGTACCTGCCCACTGCAGCCCAGCTTGCTTCACAATGTGCTGGGTGTCTTGAAGAGTAGGGAAGCTCCCCCTCCCTTCCTGTTGCTGGGCAACCGGCATGGTGCAGCCAGCCTAAGGGAGGCTGTCCCCTGCCTGTGTCCAAAAATGGCATCAGCTTTACCTCCACTGGCTGCAGGTCTCCGATGTAACATGGAGGTGGGGAGGGAGAAAGACCACCACCTTTCTCAACCCCCAGCCCCGAATCTGGATTGATGGTCTGCTGTTGTGGGGATTGGCATGGGATTCCAAAAGCAATTCATTAAACTCTCCCTTCATTCCATCAGCAGCAGAATGGCCATGTATCCCCTCTCCTCTGGCTTGCTAGGGCAGATGTCCTCCTTTCTGGATCCAAGCTGGTGGGTATTCTGTTGGGTTTTTGCTCTCACAGCATGACTCTGGACTAATTGCACGGTTCTGGGAGGGTCTCCCATGGCAGCTCTCCTGTAGCTTTATCCTGAGAGTGTATTCTCTCTCCTTTTTAAAATATTAGTTTTGCTCACGTAAATCAGACCATCCTGTTTCTATTCCACCTTCTTGGAACTGATCCTCTGAAAATTTTTATTAACATCTTATTCTAACCAAGTCAGTATAGTATAACAATATTTTTTGAAATGGAAATATAGTTTTTTAAGGAAAAGGTGCCTTTTAAATTTTCAGAGACAAAGTACTGGTGGTTTGACAGTTTTATGATGAGTTATTTATAAATACCTGTTTGTTTTCCATATCACTAAATAATTTCCATTTATAATAGAATAATGCTCATTCCTCTTCCCAACATGGCTAAAGATGTCCGTGTTCCAGAACATGGGAACAAACATGACTATCAATATTTGTTATGTAGCAAATGTTTTGCTATGTTTCTTATATGGCTAGTGGAATTAGGATTGCTAATCAATTCATCTTAAAATAGTGATATTATTATAGATTTTCTATCTGGGCTCAATGGGTCCTTAAAAGTGGGATGAGCAAGACATGAGTTCCTGTTGTTTTAACATAAGAACATTATCTTTCTTTATAATCCATTCTAGTAGATGTAACATTGTACTTTGAAGAAAAAAAATGATTAGTACTTGTCAGCTAATAAATGTTTTTTGTGAATTATCTTATTTATTCCTTAAAACAACCATCTGTATGAGGAAATACTTGTAGCCTCATTTCATCCATTCTACAGAGATAGGTTAATAACTTGCCTGAGAAAGCATAGCAAGTGGCTCAGCTACGTTCAACCCAGGCATCCTGGGTCTATCCATAATATTTGATCATTATATTACATGGTCTTCTTGAGAAACAGTTACCTAAATATAGAACTTGGGGATAAATCACATAATTTATTCTATGGAAATTAGTAATTTGGATCAACAACAACAATAAACAACAACAAATCCCTTCTGCAATTGCCTTGTGTTAATCAGCAATTTTGCTTGAAGGAGGTAAGGTCAGAGAGGTAGCAAGACAATGCAAGAATATAATTTAGAAAGTTTTTTTGCCATTCTAAAGTATCATGAGTATTCTTTAATATTGATATTTTGTATGATTAATATTTTTGTTAATGTCTGTCACAAATATTTTTCTACATCTTGTTTTATGACATCATTATAATTACATTTCATCAATGTAATAGACCCTAAAATGCTTGTAAGTTTGAGAAATGCCCATATGTCCATACCTCTAAAGTGCTTTATAAACTGTAAAATGCTATGTAAATGTATAGCATATTTTTAAAATTAGAAACCTTTTTACACAATATTCAAATGTAACCATATAGCTAATTAATGCTAAAACTAAACAAAATCTTAGATGTAATTTTCTTATCTTTGTTTCTGTCTTCTACATTCTTTTGTGAGTAGAATTAAATTATAACTAAAAATAGAAGCATTTGTTAGCACCTGGTGCCATTGTTTAAAAAGAAAGATATTTTCTCCATAATGGAAAACCTTTCCTATACTAATATACAATTGAATTTGCATATTTATTTAAAAGAATGTGCAAAGCTTTTTTATAATTAAAGATAAGATTAACCTGTGTGTTGAAATTTCCTCCAACAACAACTTGAAACATTTTTATGTTAATGTTACTGAAGACAGGGTGAAAGTAATGGGTAATTATTTTCTGCTGACATTTTTTCCCATTAGATTGAATGTGCATTTTGGGACTGAGCTGTCAGTTTTGATTTCAGCCTAGTTTTCATGTAGAGTTGGTGCATTGAGATTATTTTCCCATTATTGTTTAATAGGTGCTTTTTTTATATGAGTAGAAGTAATTTTAGGCCATCCTGTCAATCATTTCCTATATCTTGGATGTACATATGAGAACTATATAGAGACTTGAGCCATCTGTTTTAGTTTTATTTATATTTAGTCTTATTTATATTAATAAAAACCCTGATTTGACACCCTATATTGGAATTAACTATGATTTAATTTAGGTTTAATGAAAACTTATATAGTAATAATATCATGATCAAAAAGTCATTTTATTTGTTTATACAAATGAATGTGTTCATTTATTTTTAATGCCATGGTCCTAAATACTGCATTGATTGAATGATATTTATCTAAGTAGTTCAGAACATAATGCAATTTGATCCTTTCTTAGCTTTCTAAAAAATATGAGGTTTTGGCTCACATGAAGGAATTTTGATTAATATGATTATTAATTCATAAGGTGAACATTTTCTACTTCAATTTTATACACTGATAATCTAATGACACTGTTTTCCATTCATTATTCATTCATTAACCATTTATTTTGTCCTTACTGTATATAATTACCCTGTGAGGTGCAAAGAGTGGTACTGAGATACATAGCACAGGGTCTCTGAGTTCTAGGTGCCAACAATTCAACAGTCTGTTTAGGTATGTCTAGGACATATTTGATATATTTTGGAAATGGATGAGTAATTTTGACTAGGGGTGTGTCTTATGGACCTGGTGATTTAGAGGACTTAAATTGGCCATAGTGTATGGGAGATAAAGTTTATAGGATTATAGGCTGTGGCACCTGGTACTGGGATATTACAGAAGTACTGAGGATAAATTAGCATTTTGATGGATGAACAAAATGGAAAGAGATGCAGTTGAGAAGATAGTCTACACATCCTGGTGGCCAATGTGGAAGGTTCATGTATGAGTGAGTGGATGAGTTACTTTAATAATGTAGTCATATTGGGGAGAAGTTCTGGGTTCGCATGAAAGTGGTAGATATTTTCAGCCTCTTGAATTTAGGAGTTGAAGAGAATTTTAGTAAGAATATGAGTACACATGTTGATTGTGGAAAAGGGACATGGGAGAATATACAATTTCTGGAATCCATTTTTTTGAAGAAGAAGTTGAAATTCAGTAGTTGTCAGAGTGGATAAGATTCACTAGAGTGGTTGCTTTCAAACATTATTGACTGTGACCTATGTGGTAAGAAATTATTTTGCATCATGACACAGTGCATATATGCAAATAAATATGACTTTTCACAATGTGTATACAAAATACAGATTCATATAATTTTCGTGTAGGCTTATGTTTCCCCTTAAATTTTACCCTTAATACATTTAATGCACTGTGATAATTTTACATTCCACTTAAAAATATTCCTTAGTTAAAAAGTCATTTTGGTCATGACCTAGTTAGTTTATTTCACAACCTACTAATCAGTCATGACCCACAGTTGACAGTCACCGTGGTGGGGTTTCAGTTCTGTGAATTCCTCTTGTTGTGCCTCTGCACTCTGTGGGGAAAGGAGGCTTTGAGCAGGCTGGTGTGGAATACAGTGTCAGATCCTCTACCCACTGCTCCCCATCCACCTGCAATTAAAATGTTATTGTAAAAATTTTTAAAAAAAGGAAAAAAGGAAGGCAGAAGGAGAGGGGCAGGGTAAGTATCATTTTATTCTTGGGATTGTATCTATGAACTACATGAAATCTTTTTGTATTAATAAAAATTTAAAAATCAACAGCATTTGATTAAGGATAAGTCTTTTGACTCTTTTAAAAAAGATTTATTTAGTTATTTGAAAGGCAGAGTTACAGAGAAGCAGAGGGAGAGAGAGAGAAGTTTTCCATTTGCTGGTTCACTTCCCAGATGGTTGCAACGTCCAGAGCTTTGCTGATCTGAAGCCAGGAGCTTCCTCCGGGACTCCCAAGAGTGTGCAGGGGCCCAAGGACTTGAGCTATCCTCTACTGCTTTCACAGACCATGGCAGAGAGCTCAATCAGAAGTGGAGCAGCCGGGACTTGAACTGGCGCCCATATGGGATGCTGGCACTACAAGCAGTGGCTTTATCTGCTATGTCACAGTGCTGGCCCCTTAAGTCTTAATTCTTAGAAATCTAGGGTGTTTTCCAGTTTTATCCATTTTGTTGCAAATGACAGGACTTCCCTTTGTGTGTGTGTGTGTGTGTATGTGTGTGTGGAGTGTGGCTCTAGTTTATCCATGTTAAAATAAAAGGCAAAGAAAGAAGAAAGGTAGAGGATAAATGGATAGGAAAGAGGTAAAGGAAAATTTACTCTGATGTTATGTCTCCAACTTTCTTCATATGTGTGATGTCAGATTCTTAGCAATAAAATTCTTTTAAGATCATTAGAGGACTGGGCTGTGATGTGTACAGTTATCATTCTGTGTAAGTGTGTATGTTTTTGCATTTGTATGTGCATTTATATGTATGTACTTTATAAATCACTTTACTTTATGCAAATAGTTTCATTTCTCTTTCAATTTACATCAGCTCTCTGAAATACCTGCCTCAGGCTATGCTATCTACTGCCCCTCCATGTTGAAATTAAGTATTTTTTTTTCCCAGGCACTCTGCTAATTCAGAAAAAGATTTACATACTTGGCATATAAATATCTTCTTTATCCAATTAATTCAGTAGTATCAGTCTTCACATAGATGATGCATTCACATACCTCAACATCTACTCAAGATTGTTCATCAGGTACTTTGGTCCCACCCAGTGTCAGCCATTATTACAGGTATTCTCTCTTACCAAACCCCTACAGTCCTTTCTTCACCCTCAATTTTAGCTGATAAAGTAGGATATTATTTAGGCTATATAAAAGAAGCTAATGGTAGACAGCATCAGTGTATTTCCTCACCTTATTTTCCAGCCCACCTGTGTTTTTGCTCATGTACTCTGTCTTCTTCCTGGTACGGGGGTGGACTGTTACCTGCTATTATCTAAGCCTTATCTGGTACACAGGATCTGTATTCTCATAAATACAGGGCACTCCTGCTGTGATTATACTTGCTCAACATAAACTCTACTAGATTATTTATATCAGCATATAAACACTGAAATATTTTCCATCTTAAATCCCACTTCCTTAAACAGTGATCAATACTTGCTATATTTACTTCTTAATCTCCTATTCTCGGCTGGCACCACGGCTCACTTGGCGCTTCCTCCGCCTGCGGCACCGGCACCCTGGGTTCTAGTCCCGGTTGGGGTGCCGAATTATGTCCCGGTTGCTCCTCTCCCATTCCAGCTCTCTGCTGTGGCCCCAGAAAGCAGTGGAGGATGGCCCAAGTTCTTGGGTCCTGCATCCACATGGGAGACCAGGAGGAAGCACCTGGCTCCCGGCTTCGGATCAGTGCAGTGCGCCGGCCCTGGCGGCCATATGGGGACTGAACCAATGGAAGGAAGACCTTTCTTTCTGTCTCTCTCTCTCACTGTCTAACTCTGCCTGTCAAAAAAAAATTTCCTATTCTCTCTTTAATTCATTTTAATCAGCCTTTTGTTCCTACTATTTCACTGGAAGTATCTTGGCAATATTATTAACTTCTATCTATTAAAACCCAATGGTCATTTCTGAGTTTTCTTTTTCATCAAAGTCTAACAGACTTTCACATAGTTAATTGTCATCTTCTGGAAATGCATTCTTCACTCAGTTTCTGGGTTGCCCAGGATCCTGCTTGTTCTTTACCCTCCTGGATCCTCTCTGTTGGTCTATTGATTTAATCTGCATTTTCTCCATACATCTAAATATTGACATATTTAGGACTCAGTCCTTGGATCTTTTCTCATCTTCATGTTCTATTTTGGGATTTTCCACTAAACTTTTGACTTTAAATGTCAATTCACTGCTGATAATACTGAAATTTGTATGTCTAGTTTCAAACTTCTTCCCTTAATTTGACATCTATATTTTTAGATTTTTTTAAAAGATTCATCTCAAGCCTAGCATACCCAAAGAAGTAATCTTTTATTTTTTGCCTCTTCTAAAGCAACTTTATTTTTATTTTCTCATCTAATTATTGGCAGCATCATCAGCTAATCGCCTCAGGTCGAAGAACTGAGAATCATTCTCAATTCCTTTTTTTTCCCTGATGCTTCATATCTACTCCACCAAAAAGTCCTATCAGCAACACTTCCAAAAATCTGTTCTGAATTCAACTACTTTCATCATTTCCACAGCAACTGTGGTCCAAGACACCTTCATCTCTCAACTGGATTACTGCTGTAGTCAAATTGCCTTCATGATTCTCCTCTTAGCCCTTTAAATCCTGGTATCCATTCAGTATCAGAAATTATCCTTTAAAGATTTGTCAAGCCATTTCCCTCCTCTGCTCAAAACTATTTAAATGTTCTCACCATCATTAGAATAAAACCCAAAACAAATTTTCATGCCATTGGTGATCCTCATTTCTTACTAACATTTCTTCACCCTCTTTGTTGTACCTTTTTTTCCATTTATTAAACTTTTATTTAAGGAATATAAATTTCCAAAGTATAGCTTATGGGTTACAATGGCTTCCTCCCTCTCATAACTTCCCTCCCACCCTCAACCCTCCCCTTTCCCGCTCCCTCTCCCCTTCCATTCACATCAAGATTCGTTTTCAATTCTCTTTATATACAGAAGATCAGTTTAGTATATATTAAGCAAAGATTTCAACAGTTTGCCCCCATATAGCAACACAAAGTGAAAAAAATACTGTTGGAATACTAGTTATAGCATTAAATAACAGTGTACAGCACATTAAAGACAGAGATCCTGCATAATATTTTTTAAAAAATTAATTAATTTTCTGTGCCATTTCCAATTTAACAGCAGTTTTTTTTTCATTTCCAATTCTCTTTATATACAGAAGATCGATTCAGTATATAATTAATAAAGATCTCATCAGTTTGTACCCATGCAGAAACACAAAGTGTAAAAATACTGTTTCAGTACTAGTTATAGCATTTCTGCACATTAGACAACACATTAGGGACAGATCCCACATGGGATGTAAGTACACAGTGACTCCTGTTGCTGACTTAACAATTTGACACTCCTGTTCATGGCGTCAGTAATCTCCCTAGGCTCTAGTCATGAGTTGCCAGGGCTATGGAAGCCTTTAGAGTTCGCTGACTTTGATCTTATTCCGATAGGGTCATAGTCAAAGTGGAAGTTCTCTCCTCCCTTCAGAGAAAGGTACCTCCTTCTTTGATGGCCCCGTTCTTTCCACTGAGATCTCATTTGCAGAGATCTTTCATTTAGGTCTTCTTCTTTTTTTTTTTTTTCTTTTCCATGGTGTCTTGGCTTTCCATGCCTACAATACTCTCTGTTGTACCTTAAGCACAGCATGTTTGTTTTGAACATTTGCACATAAGGTTTTATTCCTTGCCAGGGTTCTTTGCCTTTAAGATCTCCATTTCTTTTAAATTCTAGTCTAAAGTTCATCTCTGAAAAGTTTTTTTCTGACTCCATATTTAAATAGCAACACATCCTGCCTCCTGCAATTATTCTCTTTCTCCTTGCCTTGATTCTCTTCTCTTTACAAATATAAAGACATAGTCTCTACAGTTATGACATATTTTTAACTGGTCTTCCCACTGCTCATCCAGAAAATAAGGTGCAAGAAGGTACAAGCTTTATCTAGTTCCTCTGTACATTCAATATCTAGAAAGGGGATATCTGGAAGATAAAGTTGTTTAGATATATTTTAAATTAAGAAGAAAATGTCCTAAACAACACTCTGGCCTCAGAATCAGCCCTCAAGGCATTCAGATCTGGCTGAAGAGCCCATGAGAGTATAGCAGGCATGGAAAGCCAAGATATCATGGAAAAAAAAAAGACCTAAATGAATGATCTCTGTGAGTGAGATCCCAGTGGAAAGAACGGGGCCATCAAAGAAGGAGGTACCCTTCTCCGAAGGGAGGAGAGAACCTCCACTTTGACTATGACCCTATCGGAATAAGATCAAAGTCAGCGAACTCTAAAGGCTTCCATAGCCCTGGCAACTCATGACTAGAGCCTAGGGAGATTACTGACGCCATGAACAGGAGTGTCAAATTGTTAAGTCAGCAACAGGAGTCACTGTGTACTTACACCCCATGCGGGATCTGTCCCTAATGTGTCATCTAAAGCCAAGTGAAGCTATGACTGGTACTGAAACAGTATTTTTATACTTTGCGTTTCTGTGTGGGCACAGACTGATGAGGTCTTTGCTAATTATATACTGAAGTGATCTTCTGTATATAAAGAGAATTGGAAATGAAAAAAAAAAAACAACCTGGTGTTAAAATGGAAATGGCATAGAAAATTAATTAATTTGAAAAAAAAATTATGTAGGATCTCTGTCTTTAATGTGCTGTACATTGCTATTTAATGCTATAATTAGTAATCCAATGGTAGTTTTTTCACTTGATGTTGCTATATGGGCAAAATGTTGAAATCTTTACCTAATATATACTAAACTGATCTTCTGTATACAAAGAGAATTGAAAATGAATCTTTACATGAATGGAAGGGGAAAGGGAGCGGGAAAGGGGAGGGTTGCGGGCGGGAGGGAAGCTATGGGAGGGGGGAAGCCATTGTAACCCATAAGCTATACTTTGGAAATTTATATTCATTAAATAAAAGTTTAATAAAAAAAAAGAAGAAGAAAATATCAAAACAAGGGAGTTAAAAATTCATGGAAAATGGGATTAAAAGATAACACACATTTTCATGACTTTTTGAAGCTGACTTCTACTATAAAGTATTATCATAGTTTGATGTCCCCTTCATATGTGATTATCTTTATTTCTTCTAAACATTTTCACTTGAAACAAATAGTTCCACTAACAAGACCTTATTTTTCCACATTCCAAAATCCTTTACCAATCCTCTAATTGACCTTTCCATTATTTTTGGGGGATGTTCTCTTCATGAGAAGACCTCTGAGGTCTGCTGTGATCTTTGGGATCTTCCTTCTCTTCAGCATCAAGCTGGTCCTGAGATAGCTGAGTAAGGTTCAGGTAAAAAGCTGATGAGTGCTATCTTACTGTGTTTCTTACATGTGATTATCTTTAAGGAGCCCTCTTTTCTGGTAAATATCCAGAGCATCTCATCAAGTCTTAACCTCATCAAAAATGCAGTCATCCTCCTGGCCAGTCTTAGAACTAAGTCTATGTGTTGGCTTTTTTTTTTTTTTTGGAAGAAGCTTGATTGCTTTTAAAAATTGTTATTTTGTATCCTCTCAAATGAATAGAAAGAAAAGAATATAAACTACAATTTTTAAGTTGTTTTTTAGTTGTTTCACAGAGTAGCCTGGTTGGTAACCTTACATCATCATTCTTGATGCTTAATTATTCTAATCAGAATTAGTACTTGCATATTTGGCATGATATCATCTCTGGCCTCTTTCTGCCCTTATGTCATACATGTATTTTATTAATCAATATCCTCTAAATTGATCCTCACCCATATTTCTCTTATTCATCTACTTCATGTACAATGCAAACAGACTAATTTTATCTGTGAAATATTTAGCTTCTTTTGAGATAGAACAATTTGCAGTTACATTGAGCAATCCTCTGTGCCGGTTTCAAGTGTCATCAGATAAACACAGCAACTATGCTGGAGCCAGTGCCCAAAAGCCAGTTATGTGCATTTTTTCCTACCCTGTTGTTGCTTTGTGCTGGTAGCTTGCAATTGGTTATGAATAAAGTATGTTCATCATAGAAATGCTACAAATAGAGATTTCCCTCTTAGGGCCAGCATTGTGGTATTGGAGGTAAAGCCACTGCCTGAGAAGCTGGCATCCCATGTGGGCAATAGTTTGAGCCCTGGCTGCCCCACCTCTGATCCAGCTCCCTGTTAATGGCTTAGGAAATGCAGTGAAAGATGTCCCAAGTGTTTGGGCCTCTGCCACCCATGTGGGAGACCCACGTAAAGCTCCTGGCTCCTGGCTTTGGCCTGACTCATTCCTGGAGGTTGTGGCCATCTGGAGAGTGAACCAGTGGATGGAATATCTCTCCTCCCTCCCTTCATCAATTCCTTCCTCTCTCTGTCTGTCTTTCTCTCTCTCCTCATCTTTCAGTAACTGACTTTCAAAACAATAAATAAGTCTAAAAAAAGGATAAAGCCTTACCTCTCCTTCTTTATCCTCAAAAGCCAGTTGTTAAATATTTACTAGCACACCACCAGATAAATGGGAATGGGTAGTCAGGTGCATCACTGGTATCTGATAAATCAGTCAACAGAAGTCATTGATTTATAATGATGCACAGTACTTCCCTGGTAAACAGAAAACTCAAACATATATCCATTGCCCCTGCCACTACCATCACCACAGCCTCCATCATTCTGTTAGCAAACTTGATTATGAATTTATTTATTTATTCCTAACATAAGAACTTTATATGAGCTATTAAATGCTGAGAACAGGTCATTAACTTATTATGCTATCATTTGTATATAAAATGGCTTAGGTGGAATAGCCTATTCAACACCATACAACTTACTAGTGACAGAAACCAGGGTTGTGCTCAGTTTTCTCTGATTGCAATAGTGAGGCTATTCTGCCTCCCCAATACATAATATACACATAGATAGATTCACAAATATCTTTATGCATACTGGTGAGTTTATACTTTTTTTACCCTTCACTGTGGTAATTGTTTCTGTCTCTCTTTGTGAAGTGGAAAATGTGCTAAATAGGAATGTCACGCTGGAGACTTGTTTGTTCTCTGAAACATTTAAAAAAAATCCCCTAGGGAATATTGCAGCCATGAGACAGAGAAGCTTGCCTGAGTCAAAATCATCAGAACGGCACAGTGACATGGAAGATGCACACACTGTTCTTAGAAAGCTCTATCTATTCTTGCCTGCAAATAGATGAAAAGGATGCTGCTTAACCTAAGACAGAGCACTTCACCCTCAAAATAAATTGCTCCTAAAAAAAGTGGTTACATAATCTTTGCATTAAAATTCCAAATCCATAGAGAAAAGTATTGCCAGTACTGCACTAGGTTTAGAGAAAAAAGTATCCATTAGCTCTCAGAACATGCTAAGGAAGCTAATCTCAGGACGGGATAAAGTCACAGGAGTAAGGACTATGCCTTTGATCTACTTTCCATATGGCATTATCGAAAGGATTATGTAAACAAACTTTTGAAAGTATTTTGGAGCCTCCAGACCTGGAAACATTTATGTTTCCACATCTGAGTATCTAGTCAGATGAGAGGAAAATTAAGCTTCCCTTCATTTACTCAGTGCAAAGCTCCCTTTTCTACATTTTTCCTTGCATAAGTCTTCACAGAGGTCAATAGCAGTGCTGCTAGAAGTGCCTCCACAACTCAAGGAGGAGAAAAGAGAAAAGTGGTGGTATAAGTAGTTCAGTTCTAGCATCCATCTTCCCATCCTATAAGATGTGGTTGCAGTTGGTGGCAAGGGGTTTGGGAAATTAGATTTATAGTTTCCACAGCGCCATAGCAGTTGAGCCAACCATAACATAGATATTTAAGGTTTTGAACGAAATCAGATATGCTAACTAATTAGGTTATTGTGTTACAGAAATATTCTTTGTCTGTCTACAAGGGTATGCAAGATAGAGCAATGTTTAATGGAATCTTTAGTTATTCATAGGCTGATGTTGATTGTCTAGACATCAAACTTTTGAGACCAACTGGCCTATCGTTTTCAAGGTTACATTCACATTTGAATCACTGGAGGTTTAAACATAGACCATGAAGCCTGTAAGCTACCTCAGACCAAAATCTCTGGGGCAGAGCAGAAACAGAAATGCTTCTTACAAGCTTCCCAGGGAATTCACATAGGGGCAGAGTTCATACAGTTGGTCTAGGTCTGCTTTTTCATTTTACAGGTGCAGAAACTCAGTTTTAAACTTATGACAAGTGCAGTGTTGCATTCAATTTGCTTCAACTCAGTGAATATTTATTCAATTGCAACTATACTTTGGACCCTGATTGGAAGCTTGGGGGGTACAGAGACAAAGGCATAGCTCTTATATGGAAAGGAATCAATCTGTGCTACCCAAACTTGGCATTCCCTGAAAGCTTATAAGTTTCATAGGGCTCTTGAGAATGTTTTCATTGTTTCAAAAATTCTATAGGAAACTGTTATGTTCAGTCATTATAATCCTTCATAAATCAATCACATTGTCTAATTTGCTTGCTACTAGTTGGAATTCTATTAACTGGAAGTGGTGGACTGAACATTTATTTTTCCCATCTCCAGTTAAATTTATTTATTTATTTATTTATTTGACAGGTAGAGTTATAGACAGAGAGAGAGACAGAGAGAAAGGTCTTCCTTCCGTTGGTTCACTCCTCAAATGGCCATAACGGCTGGCGCAGTGTGGATCTGAAGCCAGGAGCCAGGTGCTTCTTCCTGGTCTCCCATGCAGGAGCAGGGGCCCAAGCACTTGGGCCATCCTCCACTGCCTTCCCGGGCCACAGCAGAAAGCTGAGCTGGAAGAGGAGCAGCCAGGACTAGAACCAGCGCCCATATTGGATGCCGGCGCCTCAGGCGGAGGATTAACAAAGTGAGCGATGGTGCTGGCCCTGCAGTTAAATTCTTAAGTTGAAATCTTAAGCTTCAATATGATGATAGTAAGCAGTGGAACCTTTAGGAAGTAGGTAGGGCATGCAGTTTGGAGTTTCATGAATGAGATTAGTCCCCTTATAGTAAAAGACATGGGAAAGCCCTGCTTTTTCTCTTTTCCTCTACCTTTGAAGACTGTAGAAGTCTATTGTCTGCAAACCAGGAACTGGATCTGTCAGCACCGTGATCATGTACTTTCCACTGTCAGGGGCTAGGAGGAATAAATATTGTTTAAACCACCCCAGTCTGTAGTGTTTTTTTTTTTTTTCCAACCAGGACATGAGACATGTGGTAACTCGTATAGTGTTAACAAGCTCTGATCCTCAGATCAAATAAAATGTAGTGGTCAAAGCACTGACTTCTAGAATGAAACTGCTAGTCCAAGTCCTGGCTCCGCTACTGATTAGTTATTTGACAGTGGTTCAGTAATTTTACTTCTCCATATCTGGATTTCCTCATATATAAATAGAATGATAATTCTTTAGGCATACATTGTTTAAAAATATGTACAAAGTACTTCGAGTGTCATGAAAATAGCACACTATAAATTTAAGCTATTGTAACTAGTGTGAATTTATTTCTTTATTCCTTTCTCCTATAAGCTTTTAATAAGCTCTCACTCTAATGCTAGAAAAGGCATAAGATTGGCAAACACTATACATTCCTAACCTTTAACTCTGATAATTACCTTGGTGAACTATAAAAATAGGAGCCGTGAATTGTATTTCTTCTTCTTGTTGAAAGTGATGTATTGATTGGAATGGCTGTGACTTTGCACTGCTGAGGTGGAACTGAAGTTGCTGGGCAGGGAAAAGAAATTTAGGAGAAGCAGTAGATTCACTAACACTGAGTGCGAACTGCCTTTCCTAACTTTAAAGTAATGCTTAGTAGTAGACAATTCTCACAGAATATGACTAGTACAAAACCTTTAAATGGATTACCTTTATCACTAACTCCACATTACTAGAACTATTTAAATTATGTATTATTTAGGTTTTTGTAACTAGAAAGGAAAACCAGGAAAAAGGTTAACAAAAATTTTATCATTTTGAGTAGGATTTTTGTTTGTGTACTGTTTCTTTTTAAACTTCACACGAAGACCAAAACTATGCAGTATATCCTAATCTCAAATATTCCTTAACAATAAATAGTGATTATAAATAATTTGTTTCCAAGAGGAAATAATGGAAATATTTTATGTGCTATTCTCTCTCTTTTTCTCTTTCTCTGTGTAAGAAGGATGGAATTCTCTCTTTTTGCAGAAGCCATGGAGTAGTAACAGCCTTTTCTTTGTCTGTCTTCGATGATCGTGTGGAAATTATAGGTCCTGGTTCTAGAAAAATGTGTTCCTATATGTGTAGATGTATGAGCATGATTTTTCATGTAACTATATACTATTTTGGGTTAAAACAAATCATGAAGGTCAGTCTTCCAAAGTTTATGATTCTAAAACTCAGATCTTCCAACACACACACACACACACACAAGATGAGGATAGTAGTGGTGGTGATTTACTAAATGAGAATCTGTACATAACTTCAGCTTCTCTGAATGTTTGAGACAAGTGACATACACATGCTGTTTCCATTTGGTTACCATAACAGCCAAGAGGTGCTCTTCTGAACCATTTCTCTTCTCCCTCCTGAGAAAACCTATAAAACTTGGCTCAAACTGAAGATGTTTCCAGTGCTTGACCATGAGAAAGAACTGTGAGATGAATTTCCTGGTAATCTGATTTTGGCTACTTTTTGATAATTTTGCAATTGAACACAAGCTGCTTTGCCAAACTTGAAGATGACATAGGCAGGACTGGCCACGTTATTCATGGGGCCTCCTACAAACAAAAATGCCAGGGCTTCTGTTCAAAAAGTGTTCAGAATTTCAGGAAGACCACAATTCAGCACAAAGTGGGACATTTTAACCCTGGAGCCCTGTGCACCTCCATAGGCCATTTACCCATGAAGCTGAACATAGGAAATAGAGAGACATGGAGGGGCTCAGAAAGTAAGCAGGATTGAAACTTGCTTAGGGAGAAAGAGAGGACTGCCTTGCTTTTGCTGGGAGAACAGAGGCAGGAAACAGAAAGAAGGTTGGATGTAGCAGAACTTGAAAGTTCTCTTTTATAAATAATGTTCTTCATGTACCACCAGTTTCCTGGGTGGGTCTGACACTGGAAGTTCAATGTGGAGGTAGGTATCAGAGCAGCTTATTGTCCCTATCACAGAACCTAAATGAACAAAGACTTATCAGGTGTGTGGATCAATACCTTCTTAGGGTAAAGGGCCAATGGCAAGGGTCACAGGAAGATGTTCTGGCCCTCATGATGTCCTCTCTTTTTTCCCTATCTTCCTACACTAGGCAACTATAAAATAGGTCGCTTCACTGTTGCTAAGTAAGATCTTGGGTAGGGAGCTGGAGTGTGTGAATCCAGACTGAAGCACTGCTTTCCACTTCTACTTTCTGAAGTAAACCAAGCTATGGCATGGTCACTCCTCCAAAGTAATGAAAGATGAGCTCATTTGAAATATATACATTGGAAATAAGAAAGATAACTGAGATTGTGAGGTGTTCAGAGGAAGCAGAGCTAATGAAACAGAATGTGGATGTAAAATAGTCTTAATGAATATTCTCAGAGCAATAAGGGAAGCTTTTGAAATCATACAGCAGGAAAAAGAACTAATTTACAATTTTGGGTATGAAAGAATAACTTTTTTTATATTTAAAAAACCCTGACACCTAGAGGGGCATTTAGACCTGTAGACTGGGACAGCTGGTACCCAGTGGTGAGCTGAGAGTTTGGGTCACAAATTTCTGCAAGACCTCAGAAAGGGAAAACATTAGGAAGAGTTGGAAAGCATGAAAAATATCAAGAGTCATGAAACATAGGAGTATAAAAGTATCAAAATATATAAAGTATCATTCTCAGAAAATGAGAAATACAACAAAGAGGAAAAAATATGGACAAGAATTTCCCAGAGTTAAAGAAAGATACATAGGCATTTCAAAAAGTTCCGGGAAACTTGAAATTAGAATATAATGAGCATTTCGTATGAGCTTTGTGAAATGCCCTCATATAGGAGCTCAGGATAAAAAAGCTAGTGGAATACTCAAGAGCACATATACGAAAACTAAAATCAATACCCAGGCAGACTATAGTGAACTGTAAAAGCACAAAGACAGAAAATTTAAAAGATTCCCCAGAGAAAGAAAAGACTTGAGGAAATGATATATTTACAACAGACTTTTCAAAAGTAACACAGGAAAATGTCATCAAAATTTTGAAGTAAAAGAACTTTGATCTTAGAATTTTATATCCAGATTCTAGCCAAGAAATTATCAGAGTTAGAAAGTTTAAAATTTTCCCACCCCAAAATCCTCTTTAAAATGATCCTGGGAGATGTGCTCTGGCAAAAAGAAAGATCAGTGTCAGCCTGGACTGTTACACCAAAGTATCATTGTCTTTGTGGCTCATTAACAACAGATGCATCTCTCATAGTCTGGAGGCTGAGAGTCTGAGATCAGTGTGCCAGTATTGTGAGGTTCTGGTGAGGCCCTCTTCTGGGTTGCAGGCTGCTGTCTTTTCTCTATTTACATGGAGAAAAAGTTAGCCAGTCCTCTGGGTTGCCATTTAAAAGATATTTTATATCGCTTCTCAGCCTTTTGGCTGAGATCAAGTGTAAAAAATATTTTATTTATTTATTTGAAAGGCAAAATGACAGAAGAAGAGACGGAACTAGAGAGATATGCCATTGCTAGTTCACTTGCCAAATGGCCACAACAGTCAGGGTTGGACCAAGCCAAAGGCAGCAGCCAGGAACTCCATTTGGGTCTCCCTTCTGGGTTGCTGGGATTTAAGTGCTTGAGCCATTTTCCATTGCCTCCCAGGTGCATTAGCAGGAAATTTGGTTGGAAGTGGAGTAACCTGGACACAAACTAGCATTCCCAAAAGGCTTATAATACTGTTGCACACACCCACCCCTGAGGTTCCTTTTTATAAGAGTCTTAATCCTATTAATAAGGGCTCTACTGTCAGGATGTAATTACCTCGCAGAAGCCCTGCTTCCTACTGCCATCACTCTGGGGATTAGAATTTCAGCATATGAACTTTGGCTGTTGGAGGTGCACAGGCATTATGTTCAATGTAATTGAAATGTAAGAAGAAATGGATGTAGGAAATAAGGCTTTTACAAAGAAATTGATCACATTTATTAATGTCAAAAGAAGTAGTGGTTAAAAAACTTGCATGATTTTAGGATCAAGGATTCTAGATGATACCACAAAAGCAAGGGGAAAGAGAAATCAAGAAAAATTTGCTCAAGTTTTGACTTTATTTGGGAGACCTACAAGTAGATACAAGTAAATTTCATCACTGATATAGAAAACTAAATACATTAATAACAAATTCTGTAATAAAAAAGCCAAATGTGTAACATTCAAATAGCGGAAGAAAATTTTATCTGAACAAGAATTTGCTCTGTATTATGGAGGTTACAAAGCAGAGTTAGAGATAAATCCACCTGGGTCCAAATATTGATTGTGCCACTTTCCATTGTGTGACAAGAAAATAACCTTTGTGTGAAATGACAAGCCCTACCATGAAAAATTTAATTAGGAGTGAAATAAGATACTATTCATATTCTGCTTAGTGCAATGCCAAGAAATACTAAGTGCTCAGTAAATGGCAGCTAGCCCAGTGTAGTTTCATATTCCTGGTGCCAACCTAGTTTTTCCCTATATTTGGTGTCAAGGACATTGAAATTATTGGAACCATTTTCCCCCTTAACACATCCTGGCTCTATCATCTCAAGTGACTACCTCTGTTTCCTTAATTCTAACACTGGAGTGAAAATACCATTATTTCATAAGCTGGACAGAGAAAGACAAATACTACTTGTTCTCCCCTAGATGTGGGAGCTAAAATTAAAAAGGAAAAAAAAACAAAATCAAAAAAAGAAAGACATGCCTGTGTATCTTGGTATTGCAACAAATATAGTTTTATCAAGCTTTGTTTTATATCTGTCAAACCAATGGTTAAGACTGATATACTACTATAAAAATATCATTATTTCATAAGATTCCTGTGAAGATTAATTGTATTAATATGTATGACATACTTGGGACCTTTTACATTCTTCAAATGTTAATTACTTTTATGATTTTTATGACTTAATGTTAGACTGAAGCTTCCAGAATATACCATCTGCTTCTTAGAAAATCCCTTGATGTGGTTACAGTACAGACATTACCAAGTTTAAAACACTGAAGGCACACAGTGGCAGTGAACCTCTCAAGAATATACTCCTACTGAGGTCTCTCTGACATGGAAGTTATTCATCAAAGTAATTACTTTGAGGTCTCCTCATGTGAAGAAGCATTCTTGTCCTTAAACTTTGGTATATGCTTTATTGGATAGAAGAATGTTGTAGCTTTAAGAAAGATGGTTACCAGCTGGTTATTACTTAAAAATTCTGAGATGCTTGCTTGCTTAGCTCAAAATAACACACTAGGATTCTCACCAACTGCTTACTTTGGTAAAATAGTATTGTGTGTATATGATATTTGCATGGTACTCTTCATGGATTAAAAATGTTTCTGTTGACTCATCATCAGTAAATATGTGCTTTGCATACTTTTTCACAGAAGCAGTTAATACATATCTCCCCATTATAAAGACACAAGGTAAGGGTAGGCATTTGGTGTAGTGGTTAAGACAACGCTTGGACTGTTAAAACAAATTTCCAGTTTACAATGTTTTAGGTTAAATATATTTATGGATAGAAAGTGGCCATACGGATGTGCACTTTTGTAGGCTCTCAGGACAAAGACCTTGGGTGGCATTGAGTTGGCTACTAGAGCAGGAAGAGATGCAGTAGGTCTTACTACATGTGGTTTTCCTCTGCTCAGCTGGCTTTCTGTACCAACCCAGGTCTGCAGTTTAATTTTCCATCGCCTCACAGTCTATTCATCCGTTTACCATTATCTGAAATAACTTGCATAATTTTTGCTTTTGCTAATATGTATTTAGTATCAATGGGACTACCTTCTGACCCAGGAGGTGAGGGTGGAAATCATAGTAAAAATGTGGAGTTTACCAGTCACCAAATTCAGCATCCTAGAAAGTAGTTTACTCAAAAGAAAACACTTTCCAAGGATTAGGAAATCTGAGCAGAAAAATAAACATATGGTATTACTAGTAGTTTAAAATTCCAATCAATTCGCTTGTTGGTATGTGGAGCATTAAAGAGAAAATCTGAGTGACATATGCTTTGGAATATAAGCTTATGTTGTTCACTGCTCTATCCTTAGCACCCAGAAGGCTTCTTCATACATAGTTGTCCTGTAGGTTTTTTGTTGAATTAGTGATGCTGATGTTTAAATGTGTCCTCCAAAATTGATGTATTAGACTCTTAATCTCCAATGCAGTGGTTCTGGGGAGTAGGGATTACTAAGGGATGATTAATGAATTAATGTTCTTATCACAGGAATGGACTACTTAATGGATCTGTTCTAAAAGGGAGTTCAGCCCTCCCTTGCTCACTTGTACTCATGCTAACTTACCCTTCCATCTTCTGCCATGAAAAGATGTACTATGAAGGCCTTAATCCATTTGGCACCTGAATTTTATCTCCCCAGTCTCAGATATGTGATAAATGAATTTATTTTCTTTATTTATTAAAAAATACATCATTTGGGACTTCCATGTCCCAAATCAGAGGATCTGGTTCAAGTCCTGGCTCCTCTGTATCTGATCCAGTTTACTAATGTGTACTCTGGAAGGAAGTAGATGATGGCTCAAGTACTTGGGTCCCTGCCACCCACATGGGAGACCCAGATAAAGTTCTGGCTTCTTGCTTTGGCCTGGCTCAGTCCTTGCTGTTAAGGTAGTTTTGGGAATGAACCGATGGGTGGAAGATTTCCTTCTCCTTTGATTGTCTATCATCTATCATCTATCAATCATCTATCCTCTATCTCTATTTCTCTGCCTTTTAAATAAAATAAAAAAATATATAAATAAAAATACAGGGTATAATTTAATAGTTAATGTGGATGTTGGATCTGACCTGACCCAGTTTAGTGTTGCCGTTCACTGAGCAGTCAAGTAATTTGAATTTAATGCAGTCTGATTTCTTTACACTGTGTCTTGTACTATGAATCTACTAACAGAACTTATAGCATTAATGTATTTTTAGGATTAAACAGGTAAAATACCAGAAACCAAGTGAATGTTAGGTAATTTTTTTAAAGGTTTATTTTATTCATTTGAAAGGTAGAGTTACAGTGTGTGAGGGAGGGAAAGAGGGAGTGGGAGAGAGAAAGAGAGATATCAAGATCTTCCATCTTCCATCTGCTGGTCTATTCCCCAAATGGCCATAATGGCCAGGGCTAGGCCAGAACAAAGCCAGGAGCCAAGAACTTCTTCTGTGTCACCTGCATGGGTAGCAAGGGCCTAAGCACTTGTACCATCCTCTGCTACTTTCCCAGGAGCACTAGCAGGCAGCTGGATTGGAAGTGGAACAGCTGGTATTGGAATCTACACCTATATGGGGTGCCAGTGTCACAGGTGGTGGCTTTACCTGTTATGCCATAACCATGGTGTTGATATAGTTAAGATGGTAGTAAGTATGGTCTTGAGACTGGGGTATCATGTGGTCTATAGCTTTTGAGGCATATCTGCTGTATCTTCCCTCCCATTCCTTCAAAATTAAGAGTAAGATATTGAAATTAAGCCTATCTTAATTAACTGATGTAAATAAATGGAATGATTAAGATTATCATATAGAATGTTTGTTTCTTCCTCAAGTAATGATTCTCATAAATAATTTCAGCTTCTTACTTTCAACATTAGAGTAATTTTTTTTGCTTTTAGATGGGATGAAATGTCTCATCCAAGGACACAATATGCAGGATGAATGAAGGTCATGTTCCTTATGAGACCTTGAAAACATCTTTTTCCATGATATCTTTGAAAAAAGGTGGCTCCATGCCAGTTTTCATGCAAGTCTTATTAAATTGTCACAAGAGTCATGCATATTCTAGCGGAAGATACTAATGGTAATTGTAAGGATGCTTTGTGTTGTATGTAACCTTCAGGCTGTAATAGACTAGATACCAATGCCTGTCATGAAACTCCCAAGAAGACGTGGAGACAGATTTATATGTCACTGAACGTGAAGTTGTAGTTTCATTTTGGCCTGGTCTTTAACACTTTATTGTACAAAAGTGACTCTGAATAATGAAAGGGTACACAATGTATTTTGCTGGAGGCAACTCTATGACAATACTGAAAATAAAAAGAAATAAGTGTATGAAGAATCATAGGGGAATAAAATTGCCTATGCAACAACAGAGCCTAAAATAACTAGTATCATCAACACAGAGTACTTAGACAGAAGGGTGTGTGAAAAAATAGGCAGGATGGCCAACTATTAACAAGTGGGTGAGACTGAAAGGCAGAGCTCCTGATGACATATTCTAGTTAAGAAGCTATTAATCAGGTAGTTGATACACTATTGAGTTCTTAATGATGTGCCAGTCCTTCTGATAATTAGCTTATATAATAATCATTTAGTCTACAGGACACTATAAATCATTTTCAAATATTATCAGCAATTTATAGATGAGGAAACCAAGGCACAGAAAGTTAAGTGATTTTTCAAAGTTATATATCTCTAAAAGAAAAGTGCTGGAATTCGGGCCCAGGATATGATTCCATAGCTGGTGGAGATGGTAAGCTATCATTTTTAAAGCTGAGGCACAGGGCATGGGGAAAGCCAGAATCCTCCTGTTCAACTACCATACTATACTGTTACCAGCTAATGTTATGTAATGAGTGTATTTTGTATGTCCCCTGAAAGAAATGGCTTTTGGGGAATTTTATAATATTTGAGACATAGGAACACACAGGTCTGTTTTGAATTCCCAATAGTGTTATCATGTGCCCTAGTTTGACCAAGATAGCCCTAGTTTATGCCTGCTGTCAAGCATAATCAATAATGGTACTCTAAAAAGTGTTCCAATTTGCAAGATAAAGTATATAGTCACCCCACCTAGACAGCCAAATGGTTAATCCATGGGTAAGACTAAACCTACTTGAAAGCCCTTGAAGTGCTTTGCTAATGATTTCTTATATACCCAAGAGATGGATGTGTTGAGGAAAAAGTTGTTCTGTAGTACGAATACTAAGAAAGTGACACTTCTCACACCCAGAAAAAAAAAGAGCAAAACCAAATATAAAACATCAGGATCCACATACTAGGCAGAATAATTAGATTTAGTCAAAACTACTCCAAAGAGGGCATTTTCATTGCGCTTACTCTGCCAAAGGCACAGCTATGATAAAAGACTCATTTCCTCAGAGAAAACCTGAGGTGAATTCCAATCATGTCTGGGTTGTTTTAATATCCATACAGGCATTAGAAACTAGCCCTAAATATTAGGAATTGGGGAACGTGAAGTGGAGTTAATTTATCAGTTTGTTCACAGCTTATTGTGAACCTGAATCCATTTTGCCAGTATCAATATGTCAACTCTCAGAGGGAGTTCACACATGGGGTTTGTCATCAATGCACGAGTGCATAGAGCTATTAAATTAATGAATTGATGATTAAATTGTCTCTTGTGGGAGAGTTAGTCTTTTTAAAATTTTGTCTGTCCTCTGTGTTTTCTCTGAAGTTCTTTCTGGGCCTTTTTATACTTAAAATGACTACAAATGCAAATTTGAATGCATTGAGTCCTTTTTATATCAGCCAGCCATGTTATAATGCATAAAGCTTAACCTTTCTTAACCAATACCCTATATGCTACACTAGAAGATGTAGGAAGCCACACCATTTTTTTGGATACAAAATTTGCCACATTAAATATGGAAATACTTTTGACAAGCTTATCAGAAAATACTGTGTTATCAAGATGTAGAGCTACTGAATGTGAAAATTGTAGTCAGTTAATGCAGAACATTTTGGAAAATCCATTCTCTTTGACAAGTAAATTAGCCATGAGTTCTTATAGCCAATGAGGAAGCTCATATCTTTGAGCTATCTTTGAGAAGATAGGAGGAAAGAGAAGCAAGGAAGGGCCTTCCTATTTGTCTTCACATGAAACTTCAGTGAAATAGATTTTCTGTAAATAAGTCTCATGACACACTTAAAGTATGAAGAATAATATACTTAGTGAGATAAAGATTGTTAAGGTTTGATCACAAAATCTGGATTTCTTTTATTAATACAGAAGAATGGGCTTTATGTGGGATATAGTGTAATGGAAAGGCAACAACTCTTGATAAGTGACCAACAGTTTAGAATCATTTCTTTACAATTGCTAGGTAGGTAATTTCTTAGAAAGCTGTAGAAATGAAGTCAAGAATATGTATTTGTTTTTCACCAAGTTTCATTATGCTTTGTTTCCCATCCAATTTTCTGCAGGTAAAGTTGGTTATGAGATAAAAGGATTTTTGCACTATTAATGTACATCATGATCTAGTTTTAAGAATACTTGAAATTGTTTCTCCTATATCGGTTCAAAATTGTGAAACAGAAACCTTTGTGGAATTTTCATTTGCCCTGTGCTGTTTTCTTCCTTCTGCCATGGTTTCCAGTAGATTTGTATCTTTTTTTTTTTTTTTTTTTTGCAGCTATTCTTTGTGACATGGTTCAGAGTTTAGTTGTACTATTCTTGCAAATCAAATGCCTCTTTGTAGCAACATGCCATTTACCATTCACTTCTGCTCCATCTTCAAAGGCATTTGGTACCATCTGTATGTGGGCCTATGCTAGGCCCTGGACAAGCAATTTAGTTAAACAAACTCTGCCCTCTGGGGACTTCCATTATTTTGGTCAGAAGAATCTGATGGTTATAACCAACAATCCCTGAGCCTCAGTAGGTTAACGCAATAGACATTCATTTCTTACTCAACGTCATAGTTCAGTAAGGATCATCTGGGCTGTAATCCATATAGCTGTTTAGGGACATAGGCTTTATTTATCTAGTGGCTTCTCTCTCCCAATGACCTCTGGGGCTTCCACAACAACCCTTAACTCCAGCCTGCAGACAAGAGGAAAAGCAGTAGAGAAGGAGCTCATAGGAGATTTTTAGAGGCCATATTTGGAATTTATGGTTCAATGTACCTACAAAGTTTGGTTTCCTTGTGAACCATGGAGGAAAAGCAAAACTGAAACAGGGTTTCATAAGCAAAGTCGTTTTACCCTTCCTCTACCTCCTAGCTTCTAGTAATCAACATTCTGTGCTCAGATTGAGTTGGATCTTTTTTAAGGTCCAAAATAGAAGGAAGAACATGAGGTAGTTCACTTTTTATATATCATTTCACTCAACATGATGTCTTCCAGTTGTATCCATTTTTACTGCAGATAATAGGATTTCTTTCTTTTTTTGTAACTGAATAGAATAGTATTCCAGTGTGTATGAATGCCACATTTTCTTTATTCATCTGATGATGGATGCTTTGGTTGAGCCCATATTTTTGGCTATTCTGAACAGTGCTGCTATAACTGTGGTGGTGCAGGTACAGTGAATTCATGTCTTTTGAGTATATACCCAGTAGTCAGATTGATGGATCATATGACAGTTCCATTTCTAGTTTTTAAAGAAACCTCCATGCTGTTTTCTACAGTGGATAGACTAATTTGCATTCCTATCAATTCAGAAGATTATGCATAGCAAAGAAAGCAATCAATACAGTGAAGAGACATCCAACTGAATGGGAGAAAATATTTGCAAGATACTTATCTAGTCAAGGATTAATATCCCAAATATATCAGCAACTCAAAAAATCCAACAACAAGAACAGCAAACACTAATCCATTTCAGAAATGGGAAAGAACACAAATAGACAGTTCTCAAAAGGAGAAGCATAAATGACCAATAAATATATGAAAATAATGCTCAATATCAGTATCCATCAGGGAAATGCAAATTAAAAGCACAGTGAGATATCATCTCACCCCTGTTAGAATTGCTGTTATCTAAAAGACAATAACAAACACTGGTGAGGATGTGGAGAAAGAGGAACTCTTACACACTGCAGACTGTGTTTTTGTTTGTTTTTGCTTTTGTTTTTGTCTCTTAGTTGAGTGTTCAGCTTTAGTTAATTTCTTGCTAATAGCTGATGTATGTGTCAAGTATTTCATCGGTTCAACTGAAGAAAGGAACAAACCAAGTTAGATAAATTAAACAAGACACATGAAGTTGACTATTGCAGGTGCTTTAATGAACTATCGCTTATATGTAAGTTTAAATCGAGCTCTGAACAGTAGTAATAAGGCATTCACATTATATTTCTTGGAGTTATTTATGAAGGAAAAAAGTGTAGCAAGGAAAAGGAAACAGTTGCTCTATTTAGTAACCAATATTTTTCTCCATTTTCCATGATGTGGTTTATGCTTTTGAGTAGTAAAAACATGTTATGTGATTAACCAGCATTTAGTTAGTGTCCATTGGTTGCCAGTTATAATGTCTGGATTTAGGAAAATGAATTAGACACAATTCATGTTCTCTTTAGGAACAAGAACCAGGCAAAGAGAGAAGTTATACATCAATAGAACTTCATACAAGTGACAGAGGAGGAACTAATTTAGTGGATGAGAATTAGAAGATTGGATAGGATTTCAACTAAAACAAGGCACATTGAAGTGCATTACTTGTGCAAAAATTAAAAATCTATGCAGGCTTAATTGTGAACCAGTAGGGTACGTTCAGGGAAATTTAAAGAGTTTCTTCTAGTTGTTAGGGGAAAAGGTTAGGAAGAGAGAATGGAGAAATGGTAGGAAGCACTGCCAAAAAGGTTAGCGGAGATTAGATGATGAAAAGCCAGGCAGAATTCATTAAGTTCTCAGCACTGTGTTAGGCACTGCATGATACAGGGGACTTTTTAGGCTTTACAGCTGCTTTATTTTTTATTTATTTTTTAAGGAATACAAATTTCTTAAGTGCAACTTTAGGAATATGGTATTCTTCTTACCATATCAGCCCTCCCATCCAGTCCCATTCTCCAATAAGATTCATTTTTCAATTAACTTTGTACACAGAAGACCAACTCTATACTAAGTAAAAATTTTAACAATTTGCACACACACACCAACACACACACAGAACTTGTTTTACAGTTAACTCTCAGTACAACTCAT
Source organism: Lepus europaeus (assembly GCF_033115175.1). NCBI lineage: Eukaryota > Metazoa > Chordata > Mammalia > Lagomorpha > Leporidae > Lepus > Lepus europaeus. Next base: position 32,479,117 of record NC_084839.1, on the reverse strand, counting down.
CATTGTTAAAGTGATGTTAAAGTGAACATATATAGATACAGCTGTTTTTTAAAAATTTATGATCAAACTGAGAAGGAAAACCAACATACATGAAGCAATTAGAATAAAATTAAGAAGTCAATGATGCACTATTGACTCCAAGAGCAGTTGGAATTCAAAGAAGGTACAGAGATCAATATAGTCTGGAATAATCAAAGAATGAAAAGAGAAGATTGGGAGCTGCCCCTTGTAGAAAGAGGTTTAAATCAACACAAAGTGAAAAAAAAATACTGTTGAAAAAAAAAACAATATATTTTTTTTTTACTTTGTGTTGCTATATGGGGGCAAACTGTTGAAATCCTTACCTAATATATACTAAACTGATCTTCTGAATATAAAGAGAATTGAAAATGAATCATGATGTGATTGGAAGGGGAGAGGGAGCAGGAAAGGGGAGGGTTGTGGGTGGGAGGGAAGTTTTGGGAGGGGGAAGCCATTGTAACCCATAAGCTGTACTTTGGAAATTTATATTCATTAAATAAAAGTTTAATTAAAAAAAAAAAAAAGAAACAAAGAAAGGTTTAAATCAATAGTTCTTAACTGGGACCAGTACTGCCCCCTAGCGGGCATTTGGAAATGTGTAGGTTTATTTTGAAAGGTCAAAATGAGGGGGAGAGGGTGTCATTTAGGAGGAATTCATTGGGCCAGGGATTGTAAATGCCTTGCATCACATAGGAACTACTCCATGAAGAATTTCCCTTCTCAGAAGTCTAAAAAATGCCACAATTCAGAAGTACTAATTAGATAAATGGAGGGTAGAGAGGGTAGATTTCAGACATTGAGAACTAAATATAAAATTATAGATACATATCACTCTTGGTCAATTTAATTGAATGATACAGAATACATTTCATTCCATTTTTAAATTTTTTTTTTTTACAGGCAAAGTGGACAGTGAGAGAGAGAGAGAGAGAGAGAGAGAGACAGAGAGAAAGGTCTTCCTTTTCCTTTGGTTCACCCCCCAATGGCCACTGCGGCTGGTGTGCTGCACTGATCCGAAGCCAGGAGCCAGGTGCTTCTCCTGGTCTCCCATGCGGGTGCAGGGCCCAAGCACTTGGACCATCCTCCACTGCCTTCCCAGGCCATAGCAGAGAGCTGGACTGGAAGAGGAGCAACCAGGACAGAATCCGGCACCCCAACCGAGACTAGAACCCGGTGTGCCGGCGCCGCAGGTGGAGGATTAGCATATTGAGCCTCGGCGCTGGCCCATTTCATTCCATGTTAAAACTCCTAACAATCTCAATTTACTTCATAAACTGTATGTTTAAATAGGTCTTTTCCCCCAGATTGCAATCTCAAGTATTATTAAAGGTTACACAGTGAAAATAAATATGAAGATTGATGATCTAACCAGAACCTAAGGTTAGAAAATCATTTAGGATATGGCTTGGTAGTCCAATGCTATGGCCATCTTACTCCCTCTTCATACAATGTGTACCCATTCTCCTGCTTCTCACCTCCCATTCTGGGTGAAATGCAATCTGTCTCAGTTGCCACTATTGCTATCACTTCTTAAACCATGACTTCTACCATTTTTAGCTTCTGTTCACAGTCATGCCTGAGAGTCTTGAGTTTTTCCATAGCCAAATGCCAAATCTCTACATTTCACAACCAAACTGCCAAAGATTGTGCATTGATCATTTTGGACCATGGGCTCCTTTTTCTGAGGAAGAAAGCCCTGGTGATAGTCCACCTCCTAGGACACTGGCTGACTTTTAGGTTGCTTGCCTTGTAGCTCTGAGTTAGATGTTCATCCATTAATTATCTTTGAACAGAATGATGTAGTGATCAATAGATATAGAATGATGTAACAACTGGACATTTGCAAAGAAAATTGGGCCCTGGCTCCAACAAAAATTATAGTGGCTTTTCAACAATGACAGGCTAGAAGGAAATAAGGAGGCTCAACTAATGTGGAATGGCAGGATTTGCTTGCTCATAGTCACAGTTTAAAATCAGAAGCCAACTTTTATGAGCACATAGTGTGGAATATAACCATTTAGAATTCCTTCCATCACATTTATAAACATGGATTGTAGTCACTTTGAAATTCAGGAAGTACCATTTTAAAAAATAAAATTCAGGGCCATCACTGTGACACAGTGGGTTAAGCCTTTATTTGCAACACTGGCATCCCATATGGGTGCTGGCTCCAGTCCTGCCTGGGCCACTTCTGATCCAACTCTGCTAATGTGCCTGGGGGAGCAGCAGAAGATGGTTCAAGTGCTTAGATCCCTGTTACCCAGGTGGGAGACACAGAAGAAGCTCCTGGCTTCTTGCTTAGGCCTAGCCCAACCTTGGCTGTTGTGGCCATTCGCGGAGTGAACCAGCAAATGAAGATCGATCTCTCCCTCCTCTCTCTTTCGTTCTCTCTCAACTTTGCCTTTCAAATAAATAATCTTTTTTTTTAAAGGTCAATGGGCCTAATCTTAAATGGAACAACTACAAAATTTAACTCAGATTTCTCCCAGCACTAAAGTAGCAATGAGGCTTCTCTAGTCTATCTACAGTAAGAGATTCTATATGAAGTATAAAAGTATTGTTAAGGATAATAGATCAGGACTGTGAATCACAAATATCCTAGGCTCCACTTGTTAAAATGTCCCAGAGTCAAAATGAATGGAAACAAATAACTTAATCATATGAAACAAAGTTTAGAACTTGGTGGCCTGCCAGGCAAATTAGTCCCAGGGATGATTTTCATTTTGGTGGGCATTGTGTTTTAGAATTGGAACGTATTTTGCAATTGTCACTTGTGTTTTGCATTGGAATGTGTATAGATATGAAGCATTAAGTAGAGACTTCACATTCTTCACCAATCAAGAAGGATGTTGGTGAAGACAAAACCATAAATAAACACCAGGTCACAGGGGAAGGAGTGCAGGTGCAGCAGCAGAGAAGTGGGGTGATGAGGTCGAGGTCATGCAGACAACGGTTTGTTTGTTTATAATTTTCATTGCTTATACTTCACTTCTTATAAGGTGGCCATGCATGCCAATTACTGTCTGACACCTACTGTTACATGGCTATCTTTCACCTGCATGTAGGACTAGTCTAGAGGGAAAAATAAATGTGCACTTAGAAATCTAATTAAAACACACATTGTCAGCAACACCACACTGAAAGCTCCATTAAGCATCTTATGAATGCCCAAGAGTACCCCTGCCCACGTTTGGAGTGACACATTTTGGCTCTGCTGGTGACAATTAGGATTAGACCCAGGACACTGGAGAATATGTGCTGCATCCCATATGGCCATGTCTGTAGCTGGATTGTTCCCCTGGTGGTTGAAACTAATTCAAAAAGCTCTGGATAGGAATTAGATGAAAATGATGAGGAATGCAAATTAGCATACTATGGATGGATCTGTATCATGTATGGCCACATTATGGATTGGATTCAACTGTCAGATGGTTATGTATTATTCATGATCAAATTCAGGGTAAAGATAGCAGATGGCAAAGGCATATTCATGGTCAGATCATAGTTGTTAGATTAATTATAAATCTACATAAGAATTGGATAATAATAATTTAGACTGCTCTCAAAAGGATACTCTGTAGATCATCTAATCCAAAATATTTTAAAAATAAGATGCATAGGTTATTAGGTGACATGATACATTTTATGTTGCTTTGAGTTACTTTCTAAAAAGACCCCGTAGTAACATAAACATTTTTCTTATTTTACTAACCTGTGGCTTGTTTAATACAGCTGATGGTAGCAATGCCATTTCTTTAAAGGGATTGCAGGTGATTTGCACTTAACCAAAATGTCAGGGGACCAAAAAAAAAACAAAAAACCTCTGTTAGACAATATGCATGTTTTTGTCTGTACTGCTACAACTCTTCATGTATAAAAATGCTCTCTGTTTCCAGCCTCTCTCTCTTATCAGCAGCCTGTGTGCTGGACATCTTACTTCCTCTCTTTATTCTCCCTCTATCCTTCTTCTCCTATATTGCCCTCCACATGGCTGACCTGCATGGAGTGCATCACTGAGCTCTCCTGTCTTCTGGATTCCAAGCTGTTTGTTTAGTGAGGAGCATAGTGGGAGATGCTGGGGAAGTAGGCAGTGAATATCTCCGTGGGTTGCAGACTGCAGGAACTCCTCAGGCTGGCTACCTCCACTCCAAAAGACTACGATTGTTATGTGGTCCTTTCCAATGCCTGTCTCTCTGGGTTCTGGAGACTTAATGGATGGATGGATGAGGTTTTTTGCTACTACTAGCCCTAGGATTCTATATTATCCTTTGTGACTTACCTACATTCTGCCTATAATTTTGCAAGTAGTCCTTTTATTAAATTTTTCTAAATTAAATTCTCCTAAACCCACTTTGAATGTGCCATCCAATTTCTGCTGGATTGTAGACTGAAACACCTCCTAAGCATAAAATCATAGAATCAGAAAGTCTTTAAACTGCAACATAATATCTGTTCAATCCCTCTTGTTTTACAGATGGGGAAACTGAGGTGGATAGATGCTAGATTAGTCCAAAGTTCCCAGCTACTACATGATGTGTTGGGGATCAGAATTTGTATTTCTGCATCCCATCAGTGAATTTTCTACAGTAGAATCCCCCATAGCATATCTTGGGAATCAAAGGAGTTGGTCACTGAGTGTGTCCATCTGGGACAGTTAGCCCCAGAGGCTGTTCAGTAGGGAGATTTACTGTGTATAACAGCTTCTGGTAGGGATATTATCAATAACTGCAAGAAGGGACTCAGTGAAGAGGCTGAAAGTATTCAAAATGCAGTATTTATTTTAGAGCAGTTTCCAAAGTTTCTGGCTAAACTTGGCTCCCAGAATTTTGTGCCAGTTGTTAGGGAGGAAATGGGAAGTGAGTGAAGCAGGAGCTCTAGCTCTCAGTGCTCAGGTATTCTCCATACACAGGTGGAGGTGTTGGTCAGGATGATGTTTGCAATGAGGTGACACAGGGGTCACTGCACAGGCATGAAGGAACAGAGATAAGGGTGACGTAAATGCCCCAAATTTAATTCCTGGGTGCCAGGAGGTCCGCTGAGGGTTTTATATTTATTTTTTGTGTGATCTTAACTGTACTACTTATTTCAAAGATGAGCAAATTTAAGCAAAAAGAAGCTGTGCCTGTAGTGAGAAGGAGACAAAGCCCAGAGGAGACCTAGAGTTCAGCACACAGTAGCAATGGCAACAGAGATCATAAAATGTTTATTATTGCCCACTGCTGAGTCAGATGCAGGGATAAACAGAAACAAAGATCAAGAAATAAGCTAGGTGAACTAGAAAGACCTAGTTGCTGCCATGGTGTTTGTTCCCTGTGGCCTGTGGAAAGCAGAACAAGTGTTATGTTTGAAATTTGTGGGGGCATAGATGAAGGGCAAGCAAGCGACACAGAAGAAATCTTGGGGCAATGAAGGTTTGACAGAGGAAGGGACATAAGAACTGAAGGATGAATGGGCGCTGGCAGGTGAGGTGGAAGGGAATCATGTTTCATTAGAATGAACAGAGTGTACAAGGCTTGCTTGATAAGAGAACTTGAACAAATAAGCTCACTGGGCTGAGGGTAGAGGCAAGTAGAAAGGAGTGAGACTGAAAAGCTAAGTCAGGGACAGTAGAAGTAGAGCCTGAAGGCAATGTTAAGGTATTTGTTTTTTCTTCCACGAATATTGAAGAGACATTGAGGGTTTTAAATGAGTATTTGGCATGACCAGATTTTCAGAGTTCACTAGTCTTTGGACAGAGATTGTTCTCTGCCCTAGTTTTATCACGTGATTAGAAAGACTGTTCCAATTAGGGAAGGTCTGTGAGGCAGCCAGCATATGAGGTTGAGCTCCCAGAGGCCTATGAGCATTAGTTATCCTCCACTGAGAGGCAGCTCCACCCAGGGATCCAGTAGTTCTGTGCCTCACTGTATTTGCGTCTATTTGCCACTCTCTACCTACCTCCAAGTAATTCACATTTACATTGTACTTCCTATAAGTGTTTGTCCTGATTTAAAAGAGAACCTGAAATGCTATTTAACAGAACTAGAGATTTGTTTTCATAGTGTGGCATTCTAAGTTGTCATTTCTTTTTAACTAATCCCTGTGTTGTGTTTGCTTTTCCTTTTTCCATTCAATATACTCAAGCCTTGAGCTGAGACAATGGCTCGGGATTGCCTTGGAAGGACTTAGAGCATTCTACCTTCAGTTTATTAGATTGGGCTGTATAGTATAAACAGAATTTTCTAAACTTTGAGGTGTGCAGAAATAAAACGAAAGAAAGTTCTAGAAAGCAGGAAAACAGAAAGGATATTCATTGGTGAATTTTGTCATTAGAGGATTCAGAATTTAGCTGTTTCTCTATGTGCCTTAAACTGTTCAGAGAAGTTGCTTGGTATATGCTTACTAAATCAAAGAGTGAAATGCTTGTATCTATCTAGCTTATAAACTGAATCAGAAGGCTCATGAAATAACACCTTCCTTTATGTGTAAATTTTCCTCTTTCTGTTCCTTTCTACAAACCGCCAAATAGATTTCAGAACTCACAGTGACCTGCAGTTTAAGAACACAGTTACAAAGGATTGAACAAAAAATCTAGTATGCCACTGTGACAAAGACCCTAACTCCACCTGAACTATGGAGTTCCTAAGTGCTGCTTTAGGTGCTGGAAGATGTCTGAGATTGGAGATTACCTCAGAGATTTGCTTTATTAGAAGTGCAGCAATATCACTGCTTTAAAAATCCACATTTATATGTGGCTATGAGATGATAAACTTTTGAATCCCACTGTATTAGGAAGGTTTTTAGAGGCGTTTATAGTTATTTAATGGTTTCTACCCATGAGAAATCTGTTTTCACCTCTAACTCTAATCAGAGAGTGATTCCTGCGACAAAAATAAATGACATGGTAGACATATTGCTGATCACCAACTTCAGAACAACTGACTAGAATTCAGAATTTCAAGATCAGAGAAATTTGCAGGGCTAGACACATAGAAAGACGTTCCATTCTAATGTTCTAAAGTAACTAGAAGCATGCATTTTTAGGCTATTGAAGAGAGCAGTTCCAATAGAATTATCATTCATTATATCTTAATCCTGAAAATAAGTGCATGAAGAGGTACCTGCAAACTTTCACGTAGTGTGATGGGATTATAAGCATGTTTTTTTTCAGTGCTAGCTGGTATGGAATGAATTCATGAAAATTATGTGACCCTGAAAAAAGGATCAGAGCAGTAAAAATAAGAAGGTTAGCCTTGATAGAAATGAATAGAACATTTTTCTCTTTGGCATTCTGGGCTAAGAGCTTCCCCCAGTGCCTTAGTGAGAAAAGAATTAGAAATTAACACCAGAACTTCAAAAATGTATAATTTTTGTTATGTGTAATCATACTGAAAATAAAGAGCAGTCAACATTATGTGGCTTTCTTTCCACACTGGGGACTCATCCACTTTGTTCAAATGATTTGTTGGCCTTCAAAAACCACCAATTTATGATGCAATCCCATTCTGAACTGGGGCTTTCCTTGATCTCCATATTACAAAATAATATAGTTTTTGCTTTGATTATCATTCAGATAATAACACACACACTTTTTTTCCTTCCTTAGAACTTTAATTATTGGAGGTTTGTCAGGTCACAAAGTTACAAATGTATTATCTTCATGCAACATTCTGGAGTTGATGGTGTCTGCTTGCTAAATTGCCTTGATGTCTTTCTAAAGGGATCTCTTCCCTTTCACTGTCACATTCCTCAGGAACCCAGTTCTTAATGAAGTTCTTTCCCTGTTTGCTGGCTTTTAGACTCTCCCTCTAAAAGTATGAGTTCATTGAATTGTCTCAAAAGTAGTAATAATATCCCAAGAATTTTTGATGAGGTTCTAATGCATTAAGGAGGATTCTTCTTCAAGAAAACTTTTTCACTGGATTTGGGCCCTTCTATGTCCAGCTCATTGGTTAGACATAATTAGGCAAATGCTTTTATTTCTTAATCTAGTTGAAGAATGTAAGGCTCAATGATGTTAACTGATCCTAAAAGGAATATTCTACCGGTTGAATTTTTAGGTGTCTTGGTCTATTAGGTTTTCTTGAGGGAAAAAGGCAAGGTTATTTTCTAAGCTTTATTGTTTTCCATAGAGATTATTGGTAGATCAATCCCAGTGTATATTATGTACTAGAGATTGATTTGTAATAGAATGTGAAAATTAAAAGGGAAATAAGAAGGTGTGCATTGTGATACAGCAGATTAAGCAGCTACTTACAACACCCACATACCCTGTTAGGGTGCTGGATTGAGTTCCAGCTGCTCTACTTCCAAACCAGCTCCCTTGTAATGCATTCTGGAAAGTGGTACATGTGGCTCATGTGCCTAAGCCCCTGCCATTTATGTGAAAGACCTGTGTGGAGTTCTGTGCTCCTGGTTTCAGTGTGGCTCAGCGTTGGCCGTTGCAGATACTTAGGGAATGAATCAGGAGATGGAAGATCTCTTTCTCTCTTTATTTCTCTTTGAAGGAGATGAAAATAAATACACAGACACTTAAAAAAGGAAATAAGAAAGGAACAGTTCAACTGAGTATATAAAGTTTGGCTGCTTCTTCATGTCCATTGCTCTTCTGGAGATTTTGTGAGATGCTGGATTATATACAAGAAAAAAAAAAAAATGGAAGGGAATTAGACTAACATCTGTGGAAGACTGACCTATTCTAGCTATACAGATATTGTCTCAGGTTTTCTCACTGCCAAAAGTGTAGTTGTGTATTCTTATGAACTTTTTGTAGAGAGGAGATCTGAGACTTGGGCACCATGACCAGATATATTACAGGATTTGAGCTTAGTTTTTTTCTGTTTCTAAAGTTCGGACTCTTTCTCCTAGTCCATGTAAGCTTCTAATCTTCACAAAGCTTACAATTCAGAATTTCAGACATAAAAATGATATAATATTATGAAGTGACACATGTTAAGTTTCCAAAAAATGATCAACTGTGTTAAAATTTGATAATTTGATAAGAAAATCAAGGCTGATTTCTGAAATACAACCCCAGTAAAAATAGATGAATTGCAAACTTATGACTACTTTTGAGCCCATCAGCGAGTTTATTACAGGGTAAACACCTGGCTCAAACTCTAAGGACAGAGAGGACACTGCTGAGATAAACAGGAAATGAGAATTGATTTGCCTGGTGGAGACACAAGTGGACAGTGCTACAAAGAATTTTGCTGGGTGATTAGAGAGTTGGCAGAGGCCAGGTATGCATAAGAGAAGTACCTAAAAGCCAAATAAATTTTATGAATTTGTATCTCTTAAGCTTTTTCTGCATAAATCCTACTGAATACATGCAGAAAAAGTTGGAGAGAATCCTAAGAAAATATCCCTTCTGGTGAGGAAGGGGGAAGGCTAAGAGCAGCCACTGAAGTATGGCTTCAGAATACCACCAGGACTCCTTTCACAGATTTCTCCATGGAACAAAACTTTAATCTTGCAGGGTGAAGGGCAGTAGACACAGTTGTTTATAGTATACCACTGAAAACTCATTGCAGCTGGGGGAGGGAACAGAGGAGACAAAGTATTGCCCCAGGGGAAAAAAGTGGAATAAGAAAGAGTCTGGGCCTATAACTACTGTCAGAGCAGAAGAAGCACCAGGGGACCATATTCTTAAGCTATGATGGCTGAAAATTTACAGAAGAGACAATACCCTGCAGTAGCAATGAGCACCCCAAATGATCAGATCTTAGTTTCCAAATACCAATTCTTAGTAAAATAAATGAGTGCTAGTTCCTTAAAGAAGCAGTTAATTCTAGTTCTAGGAAAGGGGAAATATGAAGACTATGGAGTTTCTTGAGGTGAAAGAAAGCAAAGAAGTGCAGAAAGAATAAAAAGCAATGAAAGGTTAGGTTCATGTCTAAAGAGCATGAGAACTGAAAGAGCTTTCATTGGCCAAATCCAAAAAATAAAATAAATATCCTGATATAAATAAATAACTAGATAAATATACCAGTGGGGAGAAGGGAAGGATATTTTTTCTTCTAGTTGAATTCTAAACAATAAATATTGTAGGAATAAGGAAATTAGGGAAATTGTCTTTAAAATATAAGAAAAAGCACGATTAAAATTGCTGCAGCCAAGATCCACTGATAGATGTTAAAAAATCAGGGGATAAAGATTTGAGGAGAAATAGAATATTTGTAGGGTCTCAAAGGTTCTTCCTCTAAATGTTTAATATTCATAAAGAGAAAAGTTGCCACTTTACAGTGAGGAAGTCCGGACACACCACCTAAACCAAATAGCCTCTAATAATGTGTGTTAATCCCATGTGTTTCCTGATATGGTTCAATGATGTTACTCTTTCAAACAATGCTTAGCCTCAATTTAATCACAATAAATTCCTTTTCATCTGTATAAAATATGAGTGCTTCAAAAGGCTTGTGGAAATCATATTTATTTTCGTGAAACATAAATTCAAATCCCTGCATAATCTTTTTAGGCTCTGCATTTCCATGGGCTTTGTGAGACCCCTCATATTTCTAAGTTTATTATAAGCTATTTAAAGATAAGACTAGCCCATGTATTTATTTTTCTTCATTTCTCATCTTCCTAAGAAAGGAGACAAAGTAGAATAAAATCAAAGCAAGAAGAACTAATGTTAGTCCAAGTGCTTATATAACATAGTAATTGCTATTAAATATCATAGGTAACCCTGTGCTTTCTTCTTTCAAGGCAAAAAAAAAAAAAAAAAGACTCCCAAGATATAAATACCAAATTTTATGACAGATAAAGTTTTCTATACTAGTACATTTTTCTGGGGATGATTCAAAACAAATATTTTCTTTTTTAAAGATTTTATTTATTTATTTGAGAGGTAGAGTTACAGACAGTGAGAGGGAGAGACAGAGAGAAAGGTCTTCCTTCCATTGGTTCACTCCCCAAATGGCTGCAATGGCTGGAGCTGTGCCAATCCGAAGCCAGGAGCCAGGTGCTTCCTCCTGGTCTCCCACGCGGTGCAGGGGCCAAGCACTTGGGCCATCCTCCACTGCCTTCCCAGGCTACAGCAGAGAGCTGGACTGGAAGAAGAGCAGCCGGTACTAGAACCCGTGCCCACATGGGATGCAGGCGCGGATTAACCTTCTGCACCATGGCACTGGCTCCTGTATTTTTGAAGAGGAGAAAAGGCACCTGTAATTCTATGCCTAGCATGTAATTTACCATTCAGTGTTCCTTCTGGTCTTGTTTGACACTGTGCTGGTCATGATGTACATGTCATTTTGTATCATTTTGTTCACTCTGTTATAATCATTTTCTACTCTCTCAGTAGTCTTCCAAATTATCATTTTAATGCCTGTATAATACTCTGTCATGTGGAAAATTGTAATTTATTTATGCATTTCCTTCCTGGAAACTTAGGCACTTAACATGTCTTGTCAGTAAGATGTTCTTTTATGTGGAGACTCCAAAAAGGGGATTTGGGGCAATGAAACAAACCGTCATTAACAGCACTTTTACAGAATGCCGTAGAAAGTTTCAGGTGAACATTTCTCATAACTACTCTTTTTATGAGGTGAGAGTAGGGTTCTAAACATAAACTTGTGAAGTGAATTCTCCTGAGCCTGAGCTATTGCAGGACTGACAGGAGGGGTTGTCTGTCTTTGTGCACCTTCAGTGTTTAACAGTGGAATGCAGATAATGCAATCCAACTTCCCTCTTCTTTGGTTTTCTTGGCTGTGCTGCTTTCACTTTGGAGGATAATCCACATCAAAACCCTGTTGTTGCTGAGCTTTGATCCTGAATCATATAGGGTGGTAAGAAGCAAAATACTTCCAGGCAATAATGGAAATATGAGACTGTTGTTCATGCTGGAAAGGAAAACTGAAGCAATTCCTCAGAAGCTACGAACCAAAAGAACAAAACTATATTTAGTACTGAAGCAAGTAGTATACTTCACATACCAAGATGGTGTACTCCTCTTCTCAAGAAAAAAAGAAACTCAGTGAAGTTTTTCACGTTTTCAAGTTGATTTTGTAGATAATTAGAAATTATTTTACTTTTGGGCTATGAGACACTCACCTACACCCATACTACAATCATTGTAAAGAAATCAAGCTTCCTAAAATGCCGGGTGTCCTCTGATTTAAATAAAATTACGTTTTTGAACACAGATGTTTTTAGCTCTTACTTCATTCAGGAATTTTCGAGTATTTACTGATACTTTTTTTAAAAGATTTATTTATTTTGAAGGTCAGAGTTACACAGAGACAGAAGGAGAAGCAGGGAGAGAGGTCTTCCATCTCCTGGTTCACTCCCCAATTGGCCACAACAGCCAGAGCTGTGCCGATCCGAAGCCAGGAGCCAGGAGCTTCCTCCAGGTCTTCCCATGCTGGTGGAGGGGCCCAAGGACTTGGGCCATCTTCTACTGCTTTCCCAGGCCATAGCAGAGAGCTGGATTGGAAGTGGAGCAGCTGGGTCTTGAACCGGCGTCCATATGGGATACTGGCACTGTAGGCGACGGCTTTACCTGCTACGCCACAGCGCTGGCCCCTACTGATAGGTTTTTAAAATATCATATGCAATTCTTCCTAGTTACGGTTTTCATGATTATAGTGATGATTTTTAAAGATAATCATCTATTTTGTAAATATTTTATCTTTAATCATGAAATAATAATTTGTTTTCTGTTTTAATTTTTTGTCTAAGTCCTAGATTTCATCTGTGATCCAAATCAGTTTTTATATGCCTTGGCTGTAATGAACTCCAAGGTGCTGTGATAGCATTAGTATGTTCTGTAGTTCAATGCTACATGCTTGGTATACACCTGTGACTTCTCCCTACTTGCTCTTCTTAATTATGTGGCTTCTTCCATCTAACTATTGGTGTCTTTGATCAACTCTGAAAAATTATATACTATTATCTCTCAAAGTATTGTTTCTTCATTCTTATTTATATTTTCCCCTTCTTGAACTCTGACTAAATTAATATACAACTTTCTCATCTACCTGGCTTTTATATTTATTTATTATTTCTGGCTATATATTTATTTATTATTTGAATTGTGCATGTTCAAGGGATGCCCTGAATTTATTTAAAACATATTCAATGTGTGAGGGCCCAGTCAAGTTAGTTGGCATATCCATCTCCTTACATTAAATTTTTGGATTAATAGTTATTATACATATTTAATTCTTTCAGATTTTCCATCTCTTTGCCCACAGGTAACTTCTTCCACACAGATGCTTATTGATATCTTGAGGCCCACCAATTCTCTCAACTTTGTCTAGTATCCTAATCTGTCCATACCAGTTTTAACCTTAATGATATATGTTATAATTCAGTTATTATTTCTAATTTATTTTTGTCTTGTTTTGTCATTTACTTGGATTTATTCAAAACCTCTGTGGGTATGGATTAAAGTATATTCCTATTTACTATCTGCTTTGAATAACCTCAATTACTCAGTAAGTTAGCCTGCAAAATCAAAAAATATTTTAGGGGAATTACAACAAATAATTTTTACTACAGGTAGACACCATTGCAATATTTCAGACATAGTTAAATAAAAAAGTATTTATTTATTTGAAATTCAGATTTAATTAGATGTCTTGTAATTTTATTTGCTAAATCTGGCAACTTTAGAAAATATTGAGGCACTGCAGTAAATAATGTGACATCTCTTCCTCATTAGCAACAGAATCAGTCATATTCCACCAGTTTGCTGTAACCAGCTATCATAGGACTTTGATATTTTGCCAATAAAGTGTCCTAAATTCTTCAGGAATCCCCCAATCATGGGCTTGGGAACATTTGTCCAGGCACTTGGCTTTCTCCCAAATCACATATGTATCACGAATCACGGGTGACCTGTGCTCATTCTTACACTTCTGAAAAGCTCACTTACTAAGTGACTTACTCCTGACAGTTTTGCAATGCAAGATTCAAATTAATGCCATAGAAACATGACAAATCATTACTTGTCTTAGACCTTTCCAATGGGTTGCAAGCTTTCAAGATCTTACATGTGAGAAAAATGTGATCATCACAGTAGTAACTTGTATTTGCTGGTTTACTGTGTTTTTGTGAGTCTGAGATACCTCTGAGTTGTGTCTAAGGCTATTATGAAAGCAAAATTTCCATCTCTGAATGAGTTGGGGTAGCTCAGCTTCTGTTCTCTGACACGTATTTGGGTTGTACAAACTCTGATTTGAAGAAAGCATTCTGTTTTTAAGAAATAATTTAAGGAGGCGGCATAGTGGCACAATGGATTAAGCTGCTGCCTGAAGTGCTGGCATCCCATACTGGAGCTCCAGTTCAAGTTCTGACTGCTCTGCCTCCTATCCAGCTTCCTGCTAATGAACCTGGGAAAGCAAACGATGGCCTAAGTACTTGTATCCCTGCGACCAGTATGGGAGACCTAGATGGAGTTCCAGACATCTGGCTTTGGCCTGACCCAACCCCAGCCATTGTGACCATTTGGGGAGTAAACCAGCAGATGGAAGATGTCTCTCTATATCTTCCTCTCTCTCTGTCACTTTGCCTTTCAAATAAACAAAAACCTCTTAAAAATGAAAAAAATACTAATTTGAAACCAATAATTTGGTAACATACAGGCTTTGCTGTGAGAAAAACTTATGTATTACCCCAGATTGGGTGCTTATCTTCTGTGTAACCAAAGGTAGGATACTGAGTCTCTCTAAACCTTATTTTCTTCAAATGCAGAAAAGATATAATAATAATAGAACTTTCCTCTTGGGTTTGTGTGATGAAAAAATAAGATAATTAATGTAAAAATACTTAACCCACCATCTGATACACAGTAAATAAACAATAAATCTTAATTACTGTAATTATTCACTTGATGCTAAAAGTAATTTGATTTATTTAATAGTTAATATTTTTGTGGCTTCTACATTGAGTCAGCAACAAATATACTTTATCTTATGTAAAGAAATTGTTTTACTTTTATTTGTTTGAAAAGGAGAGAGGGAAAAAGATAAAGAAAGAAAGAGAGATCTTCTGTCTGCTGGTTCCCCAAATGCCCACAATAGCTGGGCTGCACCAGGCAGAAACCAGGAGCCTAGAACTCAATTCAGTCTCTCACCTGGGTGTCAGGAATCCAAGTAGCACCTGTTGCCTCCTAGGCACTATCAGGAAGCTGGAATCAGAAGCAGTGCGAGAACTCAGACCCAGATACTCTTATGTAGGAAGCAGGCATCCCAAGCAGCATCTTTACTGCTGCACCACATAGTTGCCCTGACTACAAGCTGAGGTCAGGGGATTGTTCTGCAAAGGAGGAGACTGAGGCCTGGGCAGGTTTTAAATTTGGGTGCTCCGAGACAAGTATACTGTTCTTTCTGTTAAACTGCTTCCTACAGAGTCAACAAGGAGCACATACAGCATGATTTATAGTACCAGTTGAAATTTTAGAGGTATGAATTTGTCGTTTTGCAGAGAAGTCACATTATTAAAAAATTATCCATTGTCGACAGAGTCAGTATTAATGTGATTAACATAAGTGACCAGAACTTTTGGAGGGCCTTTGCTTCAGGTGCTCTCTGATTGCTTACTTCCTGGCCTCCAGAGGACTGCTGCTGGCTGCATTAATCAAAGTGGCCTTTAGGAGAGAAGGGGAAGTCCCCTGTCTCTCCACCCTTTGAATATTTTTTTCATTACTTTCCTAAGTTAATGACATCAGAGAGCATTCTGCAGCAGATAAAGTGAGGTGCTTGTGATAAATACATCATATCAAGTAGAGTTTTTCTCTGCCACTGAAATGCACAAATGACTTATTTTTTCAAGTATTAAAATATTTTATAATTAGCACATCCCTATCTCTTGTCATTGAGAATGGCAACATAGAATCACTTCACTAGGGATTTTCATGTGTTTTATGAAATTACTGACATAAATTAGAAATATAATTTCTTTGCTTGAATTTCCATTTTAATATATTCCAATAAAATATCATGGAACATTTGTCTCCTCTCTTTTGGGTTCCCGTAATATTGTGGCTGTTTATGAGACATCATTTTGTGTTTGGCACTTTATACAGATTATTTCACTTAATCTTTATTGCATTGCAGCCAGGTAGATCTCATTCTATCTTAAATGTGGAGAAACTGGAAATAAGAAGTTTAAAATTACCTTCCCAAAGTTTCACTACATGCGAACAAAGGAGCTGGAGCTGGGCTTAGCTCTGAAGTTTAAATTCATTCTCAATGTGAGTTCAAGCATAACCACCTCTTAAACCATCCCAGGATGGTGCACATGGTTACAGCTACAGAGGAGAGCACCACTGAGAGTGCAGTGGAAATTATTGTGAAAAAATACGGTACTGGTTAATCTATCCAAGGCTAATTATGTGCAAAGTATTCTGTAGCAATACAAATATTAACTTATGGATGATAAACTGAGGTTCAAAAACTAAGTCAATTTCAGTATTCTACAATGGATTCTGTGTGACCAAACATCTTGTCTTCACCCTTAAAGAGTGCAGTCTGGTCGTCCCGGTCCTTACTGGTACTTTGCCAAGTTCAGAGTCTTTGTCATATTTTGGATGCTGCTAGAAATTGTATGTTGATTTAGTCTAAGGGACTTGATGTCTGGTTTCTCACCCAGGTTTATCCTTGTTATCTTCTGGAAGTAAGGAAGAATGTCTTCCATACTAATTCTCTATTAACCCAGAAAAAAATAAAAAATCCAGTAGATTTGTGCATGAGGTTGTAAATAATGTTAATTTCTGGTTTAGAAAATTCATTTCCTGTCATTTAAAACAAAAGCTATTTAAAAATATATTTTATAATACATTTTAATAAAAATGTTGTTAATTTCATTTATGTATTTAATTTACAGTTTAAAAAAATCTTGCTGATTAGGACTGGCATTCAAGCATAGTGGATTAAGCCACTGCTTGGGATGCCTACATCCATATTGGAGTTCAGATTCAAGTTCAGGCTACTCTGTGTTTCCAGTCCAGCTTCTTGCTAATACATCTGGAAAGCGATTGATGATAGCTCAAGTACTTGGGTCCCTGCCACCCAGTTGGAGACTCAAATGGAATTCTTGGCTCCTGGTTTTCATTTAGCCCAGCCCTGGCTGTTGGCAGGAATTTGGAGAGTGAAACAGTGGATGGAAGATTTCTGTCTCTTTCTTTCCCTTTGTGTGTGTCACTCTGCCTTTCAAATAAAATAAACACATCTTTAAAATAAAATAAAAATGAAAAGCCACATTGGTAGTAGAAAATATGCTCAAAACCATGTATTTGTCATAACTTTTTAAAAAATTGTTTTTAAAAATTGTTAAATGCCTATTAAATTGTTATTACAATTTTCAGTGACTTTCTAAATCTTTTCATTCCTTTTTTAGGCTATCTAAAAGTTAAATATCTATTATTGATTTATGCACTAAGCATTGTGCTGTGTATTTTTAATGGTGTTTGAGGACATGGTCCGTATCTGATATTTCTTCTGTAGGAATGACTCTTCTCATACAGGGGTCAGCATAACATCAAGAGAGAGTGAATTATAAAACAACCAACTCATAAAAAGTACTTCTATTGCTAAGCTGTACCCTTTCTCCAATATTCGTCCTCCTGTGACTTCAGTTCCTCTGAGAACAAAGGTAGCACTTGGGGTGAGTCCCCACGTATGATTGGGGAATCTCAGTGTGTTTGTGCTGCTCCAGTGAGTCTTAGAAAGTTCTGCAAAGGGGGATCAGGGTTTCTGCCTGCAGATTCAGAGTGAAATCATGCACACAGCACATGGGGAGGCTCTGGAAGTTCTCTTTGTTTAGTCTGGTCATCACAACTTGTTCTCTATTGAGGATCACTTTTTTCAGGGAGATGCTATTGAATCACTATTGAGATCTAAGGAAGGTGCTGCTCATAATATTGCCCAGGCTGCAGGCTTATTATACTGGACAGTCTTGCAGTCTTTGCCCAAATGATCCATTAAAAAAAGATTAAATGTTTTTATTTTCATTTTAGTTGAAAGGGGAGAGAGAGATGAGTAATTGCCTGAGCCATTATCTGCTGCCTCACAGTTTTGTGCATTAATAGGAATTTGGATCAGAAGTGGAGTAGTAGGGATTCATCTGGTGCTTGAGAAGGGATGCAGGTGTCCCAAGCAGTGTCCTAATCACTGTGTCAAGTGCCCAGTCCTCCCCAGATCATGTTGTTCACTACTCTGTTCCCTTTATGAGTTCCCTGATTTAGAATCTATTCCTTATGATCAGGGGAGTTTGTAAAGGGAAAAGTCTTATTTAAGTGAAAATGTCTTAGAAATGCTAATAACTCTCACTTATATAATGCTTATGTAACTTGTACCAGGCCATGTTCTAAGTGATTTACATATATTGTCTCATTTAATCCTCCACACATCTGACATATGGATAAATAGAAGTACATGGAAGGTGGTGGCTGTCCAGGACACACAGTGGGTATAGGAAAGGCTGAATTTGAAGGAGGACTGGCTTCCTCTGAACTCTGTCTTCAATGATTATACCATAGAGCTTCACATATGAATCTATTAACACTAATTGAATGCATTAAAATCAGTTCATGGTGTTTCTGATTGTAAAAGGACCAGGCTAATAAGATCTAGTTTATTATTATAGCTGCAGTAATTCATTCATCCATTTAGCAAATTTTTATCGAGTTCTTGCTGTGTGCTTGTCACTCTGTGAGGCAAAGATGATGTAAAAAAAAAACCCAAACAGAAGCCATGACTTCATACATTATTCAGTCTGTTTGTGTACACAGACCTCTAAAGAAGTAATTACAGGGGAGCAAGCATGGTTTATGATATCATGGGTATGCTCCAGAGGAGAGAAGATCTAACCACATATGTGCATCAGAGAGGTCTTCCTTAAGGAGGTGACAATCCCACTAGACTGGAGGGAAGAATAAAAGTTTATGAAGCTAAGCAAATGAAGAGAGGTTTTTCTAGGTGCAGGTTGCAGGAGATGGGGGAGATTATATGGCAGAGGGAATCATTTTCATTCTGGAAAGATAGGCTGAGTATGTTGAAATAGCAGGAGTGAGGCCTAAAAGTTAAGTGGCAGCAGATGGAGATCTTTAAAACCAGGATCAAAAGTTTCCATTTTATCTTAAGAGCCAAGGAATCCACATGAAAGACTTAATGCCATGATTAGATCCTCACATTAGGAAGATAATTCTGGAGATAGTTGGAAAGTTCGTGTATATGAAGAGGTAAGCTGGCGCTCAGCCCTCTGCCTCTCTGCTGAGCCACCCGCCTGGCCTGGTCAGGTGTAATCTCTCCACTCAACATGTAACCTCGCTCCTTCCCTCCCCCCCCCAGTCTCTCAGGCTCTGTCTGGAGAGGTGCCCATCCATCCTTATGGATGTCCCTTCCCTAATAAACCTTGCTATTTTACCTCCCACTACTCTCTGTCTCATGTGTGAATTCTTTCTTGCGCAAAGACAAGAACCGTGCAGTTTCTCCAGTAACATTTTTGGTGACCACAAAGGTACTTTGAGAAGACATCAGAGACTAAAAGCTGTCGAACTCCAAATGGTTGTCAGACAAGGCTTCCAGCCCATTCCACTGGACGACCTGAGCAGCCCTCTGGACCGAGCAGCACAGTCTTTCCAAGGCCACTGTCACACACCATAAGACAGATAGCAAGAGGAAATACCCAAATCCCCCTCGATGCCTACATGCCAGCTTTGCAGAAGTTACAGAAAACAGAACTCCATCCATAATCCCAAAGAAGAATTTTGGGTATTACCTCTTGAGGGGGGAATGTTAGGTAGGAAGTCAGTTATGAGCTTATGTGTGTGTAACAGGCCTAAGAGAAGACATCTATGTCCAGCATATGCTGCATCTCAAGGTCATCCCGATGCTGTTTCAGGGGCAGCCCAGTATTCACATCCTGCCCTGCCCTGCCCCCTTCTACCTGATAATCTGCCAGGTGGGGGTCCCCACCCCTTCTGCCTGACAAATCTTCCACAATCTCCCAGGTGTAGCCCAGTATCTGCATCTCAAACACCCTGCTCTCTTTCTCCTGTCTGATAACATTTGCATCCATAAAGTCCTTTTGTTTCAGAAAACTCAGGGAGAAGCTTCTTAACATTTGCAAAACTCAAGGAGAAGTTTCTTCCATAAAGTCCTTTGTTTCAGGAGGAAGTGTGTGAAGACAAAGACCCATCTCCTTAAAAACCCCCAGCCTCAACTGGACTGCGCGCTCAGCCCTCTGCCTCTCTGCTGAGCCACCCACCTGGCCTAGTCAGGTGTAATCTCTCCACTCAACATGTAACCTTGCTCCTCCCCCCCCCCCCCCAGTCTCTCAGGCTCTGACTGGAGAGGTTCCCTCCATCCTTACGGATGTCCCTTCCCTAATAAACCTTGCTATTTTACCTCCCACTAAAAAAAAAAAAAAAAAAAAAAAAGGGGAGGCCAGTTAAGAGGTTATTATTTAGCAACAATGGTGGTCAGGTACAGAGTATTACTGGAGATGATGAGAACTGGACAAGCTTAAAAATATTTAAAAGGCAGAATCAGTAGGACATGGTGATTGAATGTGAA
This sequence comes from Lepus europaeus, assembly GCF_033115175.1. Lineage (NCBI taxonomy): Eukaryota > Metazoa > Chordata > Mammalia > Lagomorpha > Leporidae > Lepus > Lepus europaeus. The sequence continues at coordinate 32,458,595 of NC_084839.1, read as the reverse complement.
CATGAGTGGATAAGCACCAGATATTTCTTCTTTTCAAGGGAGCAGGGTGAATCCATGGCATTTACTGAGATGAAAAATGCTGGAAATGTTCATGGAAGGCCAGGGAGGGGAGATGAAGACAATGGCATTGGCTTTGTGTTTGTGTTGTTTTCAATACCTCTGAACCATGCAAATGAAGTGGATAGGAGACTAGAACAGTATTCATGGTGCACAGCAGGTGCTCAGTAACTCTTGCTGAGTTGAATAAATATCAGGTAGGCAGTGGGGTACATGTGTTTGGAGTTCAAAGTCAGTCATGCAGAGATAAAGATTTTTAAAATTTTAGCATAGAGATGAGAACTGGATCTAAAGAAGTGAGATGTGGGAGTGTGAAGAATGAGGAGAACAGAAGGCCTAGGACTGAGCCTTGGGTAGTGCCAATATTCAAGAAATGGGTAAGGGGAAAGAAGATTTAAGGAGATGGAGAAGAAATATCTAGAGAGGCAGAAGAGAATATGATGAGAGTGCTGTGTTATGGGAGCAAAAGGAATTGGCCAAACTGTCAAATGCTTCATATAGGTCAAGCAACATGAGGACTCTGAAATATATTTTGGATTTAGATATGTGGATTTCAGTGACATGATAATATCAGAAGTGAATGAAGACTGAAGCCTGATGTGAGTGGAGTGAGCAATCAGTAAAAGTTGAGAAAATGAAGACAACAACTATGGACAACTAACATGTAAGAAAATATTGGCTGTAGATAGGAACAGATAACAAAACATGTGACCAAGAAAATGCAATGGTCCATTTAAGTAAATAAGATTTACTTATTTACTTGAAAGGCAGAGTAGACAGACACACATATCAAGAAGTGTCATTATATTTCTAGAATTCTATCTGTGAACTACATTGAATATGTTTTTTTGTATTAATATCACATCCACATAAAAATTGGTGAGAATTGTGCTGTAGTAATTATCAAGCATTTTCTGTGACCCTGAGACATCTAATGCAATTATAATCTAATACATATAATGTATTCATAAATTGCTGAAAAAAGCAAAAAAATTTGAAGAGAATGTTTATCATTTCAAAATACCTATTTCACAAATTATTCTTTCTATAAAATCATATTAATGGAAAAAGAGAGTTCATAGTATAAAGGCCTAGAAGACAACAATTAATCAAATTACCAAAGTTAATATCAATGAAAATTATGTACCACCTAAGAAGATGCAGTGAGAAAACGAACATCACTTCTTAATAATTCCACCAAAGATTCATAACTAGAATCTAACCACAAGGGACAGCAGGCAAGTTGAAGTTGATCAGCCTTTAACAGAATAGCTTTTAACCTCCCAAGATGTGTCAATGTCAATTAAGTATAAGAAAAATTGAGAACTGTTCCAGCATAAAGGGGATTAAAGAGACAAGAAAACCCATCTGAACTGGGTAATTTCTTGTAAAGGACATTATTACAACATCTAGAAATCTTTGAAAGGTTGAAGACTAGATGGAAGTTATCTGTCATTGTTACCCCTTTTCGACCTTTTGGCTAAGACCAAGAGTAGTCGTATATCAATGTAATTTTCTTATTTTCTTGATCATAATTTTATGTTGAGTAATCTTATTTGTAGAAAGATACATTAAAGTGTTAAGGGCTTATTAGGGCATCAGTTTGGCATCTTACTTCCAAATGATTTTCAAAAAGTTCTTTATACTTCCTTGCAACTTTTCTCTAAGTTTTAGATTGTCTCCAAATTACACACGCACACACACACACATACATACTGGGGCCGGCACCGTGGCGCAGTAGGTTAATCCTCTGTCTGTGGTGCCAGCATACCATATGAGTGCTGGTTCTAGTCCCTGCTGCTCCTCTTCCAATCCAGCTCTCTGTTATGGCCTGGGAAAGCAGTAGAAGATGTCCCAAGTGCTTGGACTCCTGTACCCATATAGGAGACCCAGAAGAAGCTCCTGGCTCCTGGCTCCTGGCTTCAGATCAGCACAGCTCTGGCAGTTGTGGCCATTTTTGAGTGAACCAATGGAAGGAAGACCTTTCTCTCTTTCTCCCTCTCACTGTTTAGTTCTCTACCTCTCAAAAAATAAATAAATAAATAATAACCATAATGACATGTGGATAGTCCTCAGGGTTTTCAACATGACTCCCTAAGTGCTTGGGCCCTTTCACATGCATGGAAAACTCAGAAGAAGCTCTTGGCTCCTGTCTTAGATCAGCCCAGTTCTGGCTGTTGCTACCACTTGGGGAGTGAACCAGTGGATGGAAAACCTTTCTCTTTGTCTCTCCTTCTCTCTGTCTGTAACTCTACGACTCAAGTAAATAAATAAAATCTTTTAAAAAAATAAGAGTAGAGTGGGCATGACTTGAGAGAGGAGGAAGAAGAAAGGTAGATGTATTTTAGGGGGAATAGTGAAAAAGAGGGGTACTCACCAACTTATGGAAGTTAAATGCCTTGTTGAAGATCACATAGATAGAAAGGGACTGAGGTGGAACTCAGAAGGTTTTTATTTGACTCTTGTCTTACTATGTTCAGTTTGTTGATCACCAGAGAGGCTTTGGTTATTCTGACAAAGCAGGTTCAAAAGAGGGAAGCCTAGTGACAAAGGGTTAATGGGAGAGTGATTGAAGGAAGGATACACAATAGGATTATATGAAAGTGATAAGTGGGACAGGAACTTGGCAGGGTTGCAGGGTAAATAGAAGATCTGTTCCTTAAAAGAATACTGAGTATATCTGCATGTAGAAAACAAAAGATCGCTGAAAGAGACAGTCTGAGATACATACAACAATAGGTGAGAGTTTCATCAAAAAGGCTTTGAATGCTTTTCTTGGGAGCTTGGCTTTCTGTCCCTGAGTGATTGGCAGCCACTTTAAACAGATGAAGGCCTTGACAAGATAGTGAGGTGACATGGTTCAGAGCTTGAGCCATAAAGTCAAACTTACTAATTTCTATTCTACTTTTATCAAGCTTAGATATGATATTGGACAAGTAATTTAATCTCTCTGCTTCGATGTCTTTATCTGTAAATGGCGAATTACAAAGGCACCTCTTTATATAGAAAACTTTTATTTAATAAGTATAAATTTTGAAAGTAAAATTTTTGGATTATAGTGGTTCTTCCCCCCATAACCAACCTCTCACCCACAAATCATCCCATCTCCTACTCCCTCTCCCATGCCATTCTTCATTAAGATTCATTTTTAATTATCTATATATTCAGAAGGTCAACTCTATACTAAATAAAGATTTCAACAGTTTTCACCCAAATAGACACACAAAGTATAAAGTACTGTTTGAGTACTAGTTTTATTGTGAATTCTCATAGAATAACACATTAAGGACAGAAAGGTCCTACATGGGGAGCAAGTGCACAGTGACTCCTGTTGTTGATTTAACCATTGACACTCTTATTTATGATGTCACTAATCACCCAAGGCTCTTATCATGAGCTGCCAAGGCTATGGAAGCCTCTTGAGTTCACAAACTCTGACCTTATTTAGACAAGGCCATAATCAAAGTAGAAGTTCTCTCCTCCCTTCAGAGAAAGGCATCTCCTTCTTTGATGGCCCCTTCTTTTCACTGGGATCTCACTCACAGAGATCTTTCATGTAGATCATTTTTTTTTTGCCACAGTGTCTTGGCTTTCCATGCCTGAGAAACTCTCATGGGCTTTTTAGCCAGATTCAAATGCCTTAAGGGCTGATTCTGAGACCAGAGTGCTGTTTAGGGCATTTGTCATTCTTTGAGTCTGCTGTTTATCCCATTTCCCATGTAGGATCATTCTCTCCTTTTTAATTCATCAATTATTTTTAGCAGACACTGGTCTTATTTATGTGATCACTGTGACACTTTATAATCAGTTATGAACTTAAACTGATCACTTTAACTAGTAAGATCGCATTGATACCTGCCAACTTAATGGGATTTGGAGTCCTGTGGCAAGTTTTTAGCTTTACCCTTAAGGGTAAGTCCGAGGGAATGTGTGCCAAACTGTACATCTCCTCCCTCTCTCATTTCCACTTTTTTTTTTTATTTTAAGGAAAAGCATTTATTGGAGGAAACCAGACAGACTGGAGGGAAGGGGTGATGAAGGATAAGAGGCATAAGGAGAGTGTAAGAGAGGAGACAGAGACAGAGAAAGAGATCAGGAGATGGAGAGGCAGAGAGCCACATGTTCACAAACAGTCCTTTTAAAACTTTCCCAGAGATTGGGCAGGGAAGTAGGAGCAGCAAATCCCATTAGGATGGGTTGGTTGGGCCATGTGGCCACCTGGCTTCCAGCAATGATGGCGGGGGCTAGAGCCTAGGATGATGTCAGGGTGTAGATAGCACCATAGATAAGACTGCACCATTTTACTAACATTCCCCCGTTTTGTTTTTCAGAAAGCAGGAGTTTAATAGGATTATATTAGTCCCCAAAGTCCATGAGGTTTAGAGGGACGATGATCTGTCTCTAGAGCTACTTCCTGCTGACATGGGGCGATGAGGTACTCTTTTCTGGCATGGGGTGATGTCTCAAGCCTCTTTTTCCTGGGTGGGGAGCCGAGTATATCCCTGGTTGACTGCTGGGTTTCTAAAGGCCTTGGTTTGTTCCATTATTACCTCCTGTAAACACTTAAACAGACACGTTAGTATAAAAGATGGGGTGAGAATAGAAACCAATGATCCTGAGTGGCATTAACCAAGTAATGAGAAGATTTCATAGAGATGAGGAAATGAGGGGGGTCTCTAGACCCTTGTGAGGACTGTTTGATGGGTGTGGTTTAAAGCTGATCCCAACCAAGACCATAAGAAAGGCCACTCAATTTTTGCAGGTTTGTCTATAGAGACATTCTAAATAATCAAACAACATTAAATGGGGGAGAGGACCATCAATACTCAAAGGTCAGGGGTAGAGCCATTGGTGAAAGAGTAGAGGGTATGGTTACAAAGGAATGAAGCCCCAAGTAAGCTAGACAGGGTCTAGAACAAGGACAGCATCTTTACTAGAGGGACCTAAGAAGGTGCTATCTAAGCCACGACTAAGTTTTTTGATTGAGAGGCAAATAGAAACTAACAGAAGGGGCCTGATAATAATCTGGTTGGCTTTAAGGCCTTGTCAGTTATGAGGCCCAACCTATTTAAATCTTCACATTGGGTACATCCTAAGGGAGGCATAAACCTCCTTGGGGAAGGCACCCTGTTGACTTCCATTACCTATCTGGCCTGGGAGGGGAGCTGGCCAGGTAAAGGCAGGTGGCATCTCTAACAGGAAACTTAAAGTTCTGCCTGCAATGTTACTGACCCTACTTGGCTGTCTGCTCAGGAGCAGTGGTCACTTTGGAAGCTGGGCTGAGTGAAGGGCTTTTCAGCTTCCTCTCCATCTCCTGATCTCTGTCTCTCTCTCTATCTCTTTCTACTTTCTTATACTTCTGCCTCTTTTCCTTCTTCGCCCCTTCCCTCCAGTCTGTCAGGTTTCCCCCAGTAAACTCTTTACCTTACTCCAGTGTTTGGTGTGTTTTGTGGTGGCCTTACATTGGGGCACACTCTTATTTTTAACAAGGATCAATTTTCAATTGGATTTAAGCAACTAAGAATAATTCTGTGTTAAAGAGTTCAACCAATGGTATTAATTAGGAAAAGAAAATACTAAAAAGAATAAAATCGTAAGCTGTTTCTTGACAGTCGGAACAAAGGCTGATCAAGTCATTGCTTTTCATAGTGTCAGTTTCACTTCTACAGGTTTCCTCTTTGGTGCTCAGTTAGGTGTCACAGATCAGGGAGAACATATGTCCCCCAAAGGGACAAATATTTCACTCTGCATGATGTTTTCCAGATTCCTCCATTTTGTTGCAAATGACCAGATTTCATTGCTTTTTACTGCTGTATAGTATTCTATAGAGTACAGATCCCATAATTTCTTTATCCAGTCTTCTGTTGATGTGCATTTAGGTTGATTCCATGTCTTTGCTATTGTGAATTGAGCTGCAATAAGCATGGAGGTTCAGATAGCTCTTTTATTTGCCAATTTAATTTCCTTTGGATAAATTCCAAGGAGTGGGATGGCTGGGTCATGTGGTAGGGCTATATTCAGGTTTCTGAGGGATCTCCAAACTGACTTTCATAGTGGCTTTACCAGTTTGCATTCCCACCAACAGTGGATTAGTGTGCCTTTTTCCCCATGTCCTCACCAGCATCTGTTGTTGGTAGATTTCTGTATGTAAGCCATTCTAATCTGGGTGAGGTAAAACCTCATTGTGGTTTTGATATGCATTTCCCTGAAGGCTAGTGATCCTATATATTTTTTCATGTGTTTTTTTGGCCATTTTGATTTCTTCTTTTGAAAAATATCTATTTGGGGGCAGCACCAAGACTCACTAGGCTAATCCTCTGCCTGTGTCCCGGTCAGGACACTGGATTCTGTCCTAGTTGCTCCTCTTCCAGTCCAGCTCTCTGCTTTGGCCTGGGAGTGCAGTGGAGGATGGCTCAAGTCCTTGGGCCCTGCGCCCAAATGGGAAACCAGGAGAAGCACCTGGCTCCTGGCTTCGGATCAGCGCGGTGCTCTGGCCGCATGCACTGGCTGCAGTGGCCACTGGGGGGTGAACCAACGGAAAAAGGAAGACCTTTCTCTGTCTCTCTCTCTCTCTTACTGTCCACTCTGCCTGTCCGGAAAAAAAAAAAAAAAAAAAGAAAAAGAAAAATATCTATTTGGGTCCTTGGCCCATCTCTTAAGTGGGTTGTTTGTTTTATTATTATGAAGTATCTTGATCTCTTTGTAGATTCTGATTATTAAACCTTTATCAGTTACATAATTTGCAAATATTTTTCCCATTTTGTCGGTTGCCTCTTCAATTTCCTGACTGTTTCTTTTGCAGTACAGATACTTCTCAATTGGATGTAATCCCATTTTTTTTTTATTTTGGCTTTGACTACCTGTGCCTCTGAGGTCTTTCCCAAGATGTCTTTGCCTGTACCTATATATTGCAGGGTTTCTCTGATGTTCTCTAATAATTTGATGGTGTTGGGTCATAGATTTAGATATTTAATCCATGTTGAGTGGATTTTTGTGTAAGGTAGGGGTCTTGCTTCATACTTCTGCATGTGGAAATCCAGTTTTCTTAGCACCATTTATTGAATAGACTGTTCTTATTCCAGGGATTGGTTTTAGCTCCTTGATCAAATATAAGTTGGCTGTGGATGTTTTGATTGATTTCTGGTGTTTCTATTCTGTTCCATTGGTCTGTCCATCTGTTTCTGTACCAGTACCATGCAGTTTTGATTATAACTGCCTTGTAATAATTCTTGAAATCTGGTATTGTGATGCCTCTGGCTCTGTTTTTGTTGTCCAAGATTGCTTTAGCTATTTGAGGACTCCTGTGCTTCCATATGAATTTCAGCATCATTTTTGCATATCTGAGAAGAATGTCTTTAGTATTTTGGTTGATATCACATTGAATCTATAAATTGTTTTTGGAAGAATGGAAATTTTGATGATATTGATTCCTCCAATCCATGAGCATGGAAGATTTTTCGTTTTTTGGTATCCTCTTCTATTTCTTTTTTAAAGTTTTGTAATTTTCATCGTAGAGATCTTGGACATCCTTAGTGAAGTTTATTTCAAGGTATTTGATTTTTTTTGTATCTATTGTGAATGGATTGATTTTAGAAGTTCTTTCTCAGCTGTGGCATTGCCTGTGTATACAAAGGCTGTTGATTTTTGTGTATTGATTTTATATCCTGCTACTTTACCAAACTCTTCTATAAGTTCCAGTAGTCTCTTAGTGGAGTTCTTTGGATCCCTTAAATAAAGAATCATATCATCTGCAAAGAGGGATAATTTTGACCTCTTCCTTCCCAATTTGTATCCCTTTAATTTCTTTTTCTTGCCTTATGGCTCTAACTGAAACTTCCAGTACTATATTTAATAGCAATGGTGAAAGTGGGCATCCCTGTCTGGTGTGGATCTCAGTAGGAATGCTTCTAACTTTTCTCATTCAATATGATGCTGGCCATGGGTTTGTCATAAATTGCCTTGATTGTGTTGAGGAATATTCCTTACATACCCAATTTGCTTAGAATTTTCTCCATGAAAGGGTGTTGTATTTTATCAAATGCTTTTTCTGCATCAATTGAGATAATCATATGGTTTTTCTTCTGCAGTTTGTTAATGTGATGTATCACATAGATTGATTTGAAAATGTTGACCATCCTTGCATACCATGGATAAATCCAACTTGATCTGATGAATGATCTTTCTGATATATTGTTGGATTCTATTGGCCAGAATGTTTTTGAATATTTTGTGTTTATGTTCATTAGGGAAATTGGACTGTAATTCTCTTTCTGTTGCATCTTTTTCAGGTTTAGGAATTAAGGTGATGCTGGCATCATAGAAAATATTTGGGAGGATTCCCTTTATTTCACTTGTTTTGAATAGCTTGAGAAGAATCAGAGTTAGTTTTTCTTTAAATTTCTGGTAGAATTCAGCAGTGAATCCATCTGGTCCTGGGCTTTTCTTTGTTGGGAGGCCCTTTATTACTGATTCAATTTCTGACTGGTTATGGGTTTGTTTAGGTTTTACATGTGTTCTTGGTTCAATTTAGGTAGGTTGTATGTGTCCAGGAGTTTCCCAGTTTGCTGGGATGCAACTCTTTGTGGTACTTTCTGATGACTCTTTTTATTTCTGTGGTGTCTGTTGTTACATTCCCTTTTTCATCTCTGATCTTATTGATTTGTATCTTCTCTCTCTTTTTTTAGTTAGTTGGGCCAATGGTGTGTCCATTTTGTTTATTTTTTCAAAAAACCAGCTCTTCGTTTTGCTTATCTTTTTTTTTCTAAGAAATCAATTATATTGATTTCTTCTCTAATTTTAATTATTCCTCTTTTCCTACTAGTGTTAGGTTTGGTTTTCTGTAGCTTTTCTAGATCCTTGAGATGCATTAATGGCTCACTTATTTGGTGCCTTCCAATTTTTTGATGTAGGCACGTATTGCTATAAACTTTCATCTAACACTGCTTTTGCTGTATCCTGTAAGTTTTGATATGTTGTGTTGTTATTCTTATTTGCTTCCAGATGTTTTTTATTTCTCTTTTGGTTTCTTCTATGACCCACTGTGCATTCAGTAGTATGTTGTTCAGTCTCCATGTGTTTGCATATGCTCTAGAGATTCCTGAGTTGCTGATTTCCAGCTTCATTCCATTGTGGCCCGAGAAGATTCATGGTAAGATTTCGCATTTTTTGAATTTGCTGACTCACTTTATGGCCTTGCATATGGTCAATCCTAGAGAAAGTTCTATGCACTGCTGAGAAGAATACATATTCTGCAACTGTAGAATGAAAAGTTCTGTAGAAATCTGTTAGATCAATTGGTCTATAGTGTCGATCTAATCTGCTGTTTCTTTGTTAATTGCCTGTCTGGTTGACCTGTTCATTGCTAAAAGTGGAGTATTGTTGTCCTCAATACTACTGTTTTGGATTCTAAGTCACCCTTAAATCCCTTAACATTTCTTTTAAATAGCCAGATGCCCTGTAATTAGGTGCATATATGTTTATAATAGTTAACTCTTCCTGTTGAATTGATCCCTTAATCATTACATCTTGCTATTCTTTGTCTCTTTTAACAGTTTTTGTGTTAAAGTTTATTTTTTCTGATATTAAGATGGCTATGGCAAGTCTTCTTTGGTTTCTTTTGGCATGGAATATCCTTTTCCAACCTTTCACTTTTAGTCTGCATGCACCTTTGTTGGAAAGATATGTTTCTTGTAAGTAGAAAATAGATGGGTTTTATATTTTATCCATTTAGCTGGTCTGTGTCTTTTAACTGGAGAGTTGAGGCCATTTACATTCAATGTGACTGTTGATAAGTAGTGACTTTGCCCTGGTATTTTTCCAAAGATATTTTTTTTTTTGACAGTCAGAGTGGACAGTGAGAGAGAGAGACAGAGAGAAAGGTCTTCCTTTGCCATTGGTTCACCCTCCAATGGCCGCTGTGGCCGGCGCATCGTGCTGATCCGAAGCCAGGAGCCAGGTGCTTCTCCTGGTCTCCCATGCGGGTGCAGGGCCCAAGCACTTGGGCCATCCTCCACTGCCTTCCCAGGCCATAGCAGATAGCTGGCCTGGAAGAGGGGCAACCGGGACAGAATCCGGCGCCCTGACCGGGACTAGAACCTGGTGTGCCGGTGCCGCTATGCGGAGGATTAGCCTGTTGAGCCACAGTGCTGGCCTTTCCAAAGATATTTCTAATGTATGTTTTGAACTTACTGTGATCTTTTACTGAGAGATTTTCTTCCTTTACCTTCTTTTGTATTTATGACCATGTTTCTGTGTTTCTGTGTGCAACACATCTTTCAGCATTTTTTGCAGGACTGGACACGTGATGAAAAATTCTTTCAATTTCTGTTTGCTATGAAATGTCTTTATTTCACCTTCATTCACAAGTGAGAGCTTTGGAGTGTATAATATTCTGGGATGACAGTTTTTTTCTCTTAGGACTAGGGCTATATCTTTCCATTCCCTCCTAGCCTGTAGGATTTCTGATAAGAAGACTGCTGTGAGTCTAATTGGAGATCCTCTGAGAGTAATCTGACATTTCTCTCTTGCACATTTTAGAATCTTCTCTTTATGTTTCACTGTGGTGAGTTTGATTACAATGTGTCATGGTCAGGATCTTTTCTGGTCATGTCTATTTGGGAGTTCTGTGTGCTTCCTGTACTTGGACATCTCTTTCTTTCTCCAAACCCAGGAAGTTTTCTGCTAGTATTTCACTATAAGGGCCTTCTAATACTTTGTCTCTCTCCATGCCTTCAGGAACTCCTAGAACTGGAATGTTCATTTTTTTTAATAGTATCTTGTAGATTCTCAGCATTATTTTTTTAGATTTCTATTTCCTCTTCATTTCTTTGGTTTGACTGTATACTTTCCTGTGCTCTATCTTATAAATCTGATACTCTCTTTTCTGCCTCACTGATTCTGTTTTTAAGTATCTCAACTGCATTTTTATTTGTTCTGTTGAATTCTTCATTTCATTTTGATTTCTCTTCAATATCTCAATTTCATGTTCTATTGACTTCTTCATTTCATTTTTGATTCGTCCTTAAGATTCAATTTTATGAGATTGTCTTCATGTCCTGTATGGATTTCAGTAGTCATGTGTTTGCTTTTGATTACTTCTATGTAATGTTATCATCAATTTTTTGAGTTCCAATTCTTGCATTTTTCCTGTCTCATTTTCATAATCTTGTATTGAAGTGTCTTGTTCTTTGGGAGTGTCATGTTTTCTTCCTTATTCTTCTTTCTTGGATTGTTGCCTTTGTTGTTAGGCATTTGTGGAGATACTCATTGGTTTCTTCTTTTTTTTCCGTTTTGGCAGCTTTTATCCTTGTACTATGACTCTGTAGATAAGTGGACTGTCTGCTTTAAGTGAATCTCTAGAGGTTTGTAGTGGGTGTAGCCTGAGAGCTCTGTTCAGTTCTCCAGGGTTAAGGGCATGCCTAAGGTGACACACCTAGTTTTGGTGTGGTTAATCTTCTCTTTCTCTTTTTTAATCAGAAGGAAAGTAATTCTGCTCAGCTGAGCTCTTCTCCTCAATGGAAACCAGTGCCTGAGTACTAGCCCCAGTGGGTATTATATTCATCTGCCCTGTCCCAAGGACCACACAAAGGATCTGTGCAGTCCTCAATATAAGTTCAGATTCCCCAGCAATGTCTCTTACCAGCTAACCAGGACTGCTCCAGCCTGTGATGACTCCCACTGAGACTGTTCAAAGTCTCAGCAACACTGTGAGTTCTCCCACACACCCTCAGTTTTTTTTTTTTTCCACAGTCTGGGTTCAAAATTTTCACACAGTCACAGGCTTCTAACTCCCTGTTATTTCTCCCCAGCAGAGTCAGGAGTTTGCAGTTTTTACGTATGTCCCAAATGGTGCCCACTCTTTTGGCTAGTATGCCTTTGTAAGGTGATTCAAGAGAGAGAAACATGTCCTTATCAACCTTTTTTTTTTTTCTTCTCTCCTTTAGTTAGGCTGGTGCACTTTTCCCCATGGGGCTTTAAGCCTCATTTGCTTAAGGCTCATCCTGCTGCTTTTTTGCCAATTTCTCAGCCTGCTGCGGCCTCATCTTACCTCAGTTTCCAGCGCTGGTGCATACTGGAGTCCCAAGCCATGGGTGCCCACACCCTCCATGTAGGGCCACTGTGTCCCTCATAATTTCAGTAAAGTTTCCTCTGCCACTTTTTTCCTAACTCTTCCCTGAGACTACACTATCTTCACTTTTATTTACCTATCTTCTCCTGGGCTAGATCAGTAAGCTCCCTCCCTATTTCGCCATCTTGGAACTACCTTCAAAAGCACCTCTTAAGGATTGAATGAATATATATATTTGAATCTAGAAAGTGTCTGATGTATGTTAACACTCCATAAATATTATTTTAGATGGGTGAAGTCTGAAAAATTTGTTCAGTGGTTGAAGTGAAATATAAAGGAGCTAATGAACAAAGATTATAGCAGAAGGATTCCAAGGTGGACCAAATTTGAGACTTTATGTGGAGCTGCAACATAGCAGGACTTGGTGGCTGATTGAAAGTTGGGAATAAGGAGAGGATTTGTGCTACTGCTTGTGTGATATGGCTAGTCATTCAAATGGGAAATGGTGAACTGAAGATAGTAAATTCAGTTTGGGATTTATTCAGATTGAGGTGCCCATGTAAATCCAGATGGAGAAGCTCTACGAACAGTTGGCTCTATGATTATAATTTTAGATATAAGTGATTGATTATAAACTATAGCTAAAGCTTGAGTATGGATGAAAAAGTAGGGTAGAAAGTAAAGCTGAAGAATTGAGGGATATCAGGCAGTTTGCCACAAATTCTATGACAGATTCTTTTCTTGATAAATTGTACAAAGCCACATAGAGGGCACTTATGGGTTAGGGTGAAAGAGAGTTCCAATTCAGATGGAAGGAAAGACATGGAAATAAAACTGTGTATGGGGGTTGGCTTTGTGGATGCTGGCATCCCATATGGGTGCCAGTTTATATCCTAGCTGCTCCACTTCTAATAGAGCTCCCTGCTAACATCCTAGGGAAAGCCATAGAAGATGGCCCAAAGACTTGGGCTTCCGCTATCATGTGGGAGACCTGAAAGAAGCTCCTGTCTCCTTGTTTTGGCCTGGCCCAGCTCCAGTCCTTGTGGTCATCTGGAGAATGAACCAGTGGATGGAAGTCTCTCTCTCTCTCTCTGTAACTCTTTCAAATAAACAAATAAATCTTTAAAAAATACCATCGTATGCTAAGGTGGCTGTTGATAGGAAGGGGAAGATCATCACTATGTGATGGGGACATTTTAGGAACTTTAGATACAGCTTCCATCAGGTTTACCCAAATGCCAAGTCTTTGTAGTTGATTATGTCAACACATGACAACTATAATATTTAATATTGAAACATTTTGCCCAGAGCTAAACAGAAAGTCAGACTGGGCAAAACTGTTGTTGTAATCAGCATGGTTTATGTCTGGTCCCATCGGCGGTTCATTGTTATGCCTCAGAAGTCCTGGCATGGCACCTCTGTGTGCACTATGCCTACCCCTCAGATGGGAATGAGTGTAGTTATTCAGGCATTTGGTGTGTGTGTCAATTTTAACCATCAAAGCAAGATTTACAGTGTAGAGTGTCTAGGTATGAGGGTAAAAGGATAAAATGCCATTTCATCTTCAGCATGGAAATGGATTAATGCTAAAAATTTGACAATTGCTTATGCAAGTTGAAGTTTGCTAAATTTCACTCCAGATTTGTGTTCGTCTGGGAATTTATAATAATGAGGGCTTTCTGTCCCAAATCAGCTTTCTAGAAGAACTCTTACAAACCCATTTAATAACACAGGCTGACTTCGATCTGTGAAGATATGAATCAGCTGCAAAAGGGTGAAATTTAGATATTTGTGTATGCCTCACATCACTTGCTTTGCAGAAGTTGCTATAAAGGTAGGAGAAATATAAAATTAAAAGAAATATATCAATATCTTCAGTATATAAAATTATCAATAACTTCATGTATATGTTAAAGTTTAAATATATGAACAATAATAACATTTTGACTACAGAATCACAATTCAATAGTGACATCTATATATTCAAAGTGAAAATGAGAATTCAACAAAAGTCTTAGATAATTACAAGAAAAATATTTTACTAATTACATTTATATTTGGTTAAAATTCCTCTTACACATAGGAACTTTCAGGTTTTTTTACTTTGCCTTCAGTATATTATATGTTTTAAATACATTTATGCATATTATCAATTATTTTATCTTTTTTATCATTATATTTCTGTTATTATTCTGTTAGTGATATACTCTACAATTTAGGACCAAAGGTCTTTACATAAACAGATATGATTCTTCATGCATGCTAAGGGTAGTGGATTGATTTATATACGATAGACAGCTAACTTACTGAACAATAAGATGGACACTTGCTGACAATAAACTTGGAATTGTTTGAAAGACACATTAGAGAATTGGTGCATAAAATTTGGACAGTAAAGCACATAGTGTTCCATGATTAGGTAGTTCAAATATAGATTGACATGGCCTCTATGAACTGAAGATGTGGCATTAAAAGACAGTACATTTTGAGGCAAAGAAGGGATAGATGACCTAGTAATTAACTAAAGAATCTAAAGGTTCAGCATTGAAAATTTATTAACAGTTTTGTTACAATATTTTTTAAAGAATTATTTTATTTCTTTGCAAAACAGAGTTACAGAAAGAGACAGAGCCATAGAGAGAGAGAGAGAGAGAGAGGTCTTCCTTTCTGCTGGTTCACTCCCCAAATGACCGCAATGGTCAAAGCTGAGCTGATCTGAAGCCAGGAGCCAGGAGCTTCTTCCAGGTTTCCTACATGGGTACAGGGGCTCAATGACTTAGGCCATCTTCTACCACTTTCCCAGGCCACAGCAGAGAGCTAGATCAGAAAAAGAGCAGCTGGGACTTAACTGGCTCCCATATTGGATGCCGGTGCTGCAGGCTGGGGCTTTAACCCAATGCGCCACAGCACCAGCCCCTATAGTAGAATTATAATTTAAAATTTTGTTATGGTAGAATTATAATTTAGCATTTTGTGAGAGGTAGAACAGAAAGAGGGAGAGAGAGAGAAAGGTCTTCCATCTACTGGTTCACTCCCCAAATAACCTCAATGGCTGGAGCTGGACTAGTCCAAAGCCAGGGGCCAGGAACTTCCTGTGTGTCTCCCACACAGGGGCTGGGGCCCAAGCACTTGGCTCATCATCTACTTCTTTCCCAGGCCATAGGCAGAGAGCTGGATCAGATTAGGAGCAGCTGGGATACAAACTGAAGCCCATATGGGATGCTGGCACTGCAGGCAGGGGCTTAGCCTCTACAATTTAAAATTTAAGAATGGACAAGTATGAATTAATTCTGAGAAGACTAAGTTCTTCTTGGAAAGCTTGTCTACATGTAGTATTTTAACAAAAGCCTCAGAAAAGACTCTTTTTTAAAAAAAGTTTTATTTATTTATTTGAAAGTCACAGTTGCACAGAGAGAGGAGAGGCAGAGAAAGAGAGAGAGAGAGAGAGAGAGAGGTCTTTTCTGATGGTTCACTCCCCAAATGGCCCTGCAACAGCCAGACCTGCACTGATCAGGAGCCAGGAGCTTCTTCTGGGTCTCCCACGTGGGTGCAGGGGCCCAAGGACTTGGGTCATCTTCTACTGCTTTCCCGGGCCATAGCAGAGAGCTAGACAGGAAGTGGGGCAGCCGGGTCTAGAACCAATGCCCATATGGGATTATGGGATGCTGGCACTTCAAGCCAGGGCGTTAACCCACTGCGCCACAGCGCTGGCCCCAGAAAAGACTCTTAAAGTCTTTTTTATGTGTCAATTGCCATGTGAATGAGGTGATAACATCTGAAAAATGGGTCCTGTGTATTTGTGACAATGAAGGAAGAGAGGTTAGAAAAAGATGAAAAGCACCCATGTTCTGTTTCTCATCTGGCTATTGTCCTTGAGGACTTCACAAAGCAAGGCTCTTTGTAAAAAGTCAACATGCTTGAAGTCCTATACTTAAATGTGTTCTGCCCAGCTCAGAACAAAATTAGAAACAGGCCCTGGGAGAGGTTCATTTATAATGATAGACTGAATTATTCTGATGTTATCCCTTAAGAAAAAAAATGCTATTATTCATAAAGTAAATGTTTGTCCCTAGCATTCAGGGCTTTATAACTGAAGTTGATCTTGTTTACCTGTCTATGACATTCCCAAAGCATTGATGATTGTCTAATGTCTATTTCTTTCTGTTACCTTTTCCTCATTCTCCTGCTCTTTCTTTTCATAATTATCTAAAATATCATTTGGAGTTTGTCTGTTTTTCTTCTCCTTTATCCATTTGTCTTGGTCTCTATCCATCCAACTTATCCAGTATTTACCTTTGATGCTGAATACAGTTCAACAACCACCATAATAGTAACAGCAAATAGTTAACATTTGTTGAGCATTTGCTATATATCAGATACTGCTGTTTCCTTATTTCTCACTCATCTGTGCTTTCACCTTTGGACTGAACATTTCTGTCTTCCATTTTGAATCTGGACATACATTTATCTCTTTCCATGATATATTGTACTCCATCAAACTTCTGAACATAAAGAAGTGGTAAACTCTTTCACGCTATGCCCGTGTTCAAAATGTAGGAGGAGGGTGGGCATTTGATAACTGCAGTTAAGATACTGCTTGGGATGCCAGCATTCCATATTAGAGTGCCTAGATTTGAGTCCCAATTCAGCTTTCAATCCAGCTTTCTGCTAATACGTACCCTGGGAGGCAGCAGGTGATAGCTCATGTACTTAGGTTCCCTCCACCACATAGAATTCAGGGCTTCTGGCTTTGGTCTCATCCCACCCCAGCTGTTGGAGGCATTTAGGGAGTATGCCAGTGGGTAGAAGATCTATCTCTGTCTCTGTCTGTTTTGCTCTGCCTTTGAAATAAGTGAAAACAAACACCATTTAAATTTTTTTTTTTTAAGTAGGAGGAAGAAACCATCTTGGAGCACGGAGCACATGCACTTGACTGTAGATGGGTTTCAACTCAAGCATTATATCCAAAAGAATCAAACAATTCACTGTTTTGTTTCACTATTAATATTTTGTGACATAATATCTTGCATATCTAAGAAATAAGAATAGTTAACCAGGCAACATGAGTCAGTTTTACAGCTTCAGTTAAGGCCAAGATAAGCTCACTCTGTCCTTCCTCTCACACTTCTGGAGGTACAAGCAGTGGTCAGTTGAAGAAGTGTCAGTGAACAGTTGAACAAGGAGCTCCCAGAATGCCTGACCAGCAATTCATGGGCTTCCCGGGGTTAAACATTTGTTGGAGGATGTATTGGGCAGGGGGATATCCTTTTTTATGCTATGTGCATGAGTGTGGATGTTTTCCTTTTTTAAAAACCTGGGACAATTCCTTGGTATCATATTGGAGTGAAAACTACATAAGTGAGAAGAACTTTAGGTTTCTCTCCAAGTCCATCCTTGATATTTCTTTCATGCCTGACATTTATATGAAACAGCATCCTCAGAAAATACATTTAGATCTCTTCTATGTAAGTATGGATTGTGGACCAACAAGAGGTTTTTGTTTTATCAACAGCTCTAAAGATTTAAATAGAGGAGGTAATATTTCCTAAAAAATGTTTGAAAATGGTAAAATGAAGCCAATTTAAGAAGTTATATTTCTTTGCTATTGGCTGAGCACAATCCACTTTTCCGTGAAACTTTCATCTTAGCTGTCAGTATTGAAAATAAGCACGACTCAATAAATTTGTATTCCAGGCAGAAACATAAATTCATCTCTAAAGAGTCAGAAAATGGAAGGAAGTGGAAATGAAGGTGGCCTGAATGAAACGAGCAAGAATCGGTGTGGGAAGCCTTATAACACAGCCTTGCTTAGGACCAACCACGGCCATAATTGACCCCTTTGTAGGCCAAAAAGAACCTTGATTTCAGAGGGAAAAGGAGGAAGCTAGATGTAAATTAACGTGAATTACATCAGGTGTTTTGTACTTATTACTATGAGCCCAGTGTAGTTATCCAAACATGATAATCAGTGGTGTTACATTGCTATGAAGTGATAGAGGCAGGTTAAAAACTCCCATCTGTTTTTTGAACTTGTGTTTGTTCCAATGAACCTTGCTGTTTCACTAAGAAACTAAGTGTTTAGAATTTTTTCTAAATAATCAGAGCTACTATATCATTGAGGCAGGTGGTTTTCCAGCTGTGGTTTGAGCCTAGAATGATTTCTACCTGTTCATTTAATGTGCATATACCCCAATGTCCCAGGCTTACTTACTCACGATTAGATAAATGTCTATACTGGGCTACTTCTTGCTTGAATTTGCTGGCATACATAAACTTAAATTTTCTAACATTGCTGTATAATTCCAAACATAATGATGTTTTTTTCAGGAATTTCTGTGTTTTTTTTTTGACAGGCAGAGTAGATAGTGAGGGAGAAAGATAGAGAGAAAGGTCTTCCTTTTTGCCGTTGGTTCACCCTCCAATGGCTGCTGCGGCCGGCGCATCACGCTGATCCAAAGCCAGGAGCCAGGTACTTCTCCTGGTCTCCCATGTGGGTGCAGGGCCCAAGGACCTGGGCCATCCTCCACTGTCTTCCTGGGCCATAGCAGAGAGCTGGCCTGGAAGAGGGGCAACTGGGATAGAATCCGGCGCCCCAACTGGGACTAGAAGCCGGTGTGCTGGCGCCGCAAGGCGGAGGATTAGCCTGTTAAGCCAGGGCCCTGGCCTAGGAATTTCTGAGTTTTAAAAGCATTCTTGAGGGAGGGGCACTTTATCTTTTTTTTTTTTTGACAGGCAGAGTTAGAGAGAGAGAGAGGAGGGGCACTTTAAATTTAGTTACAGTCTTAGGTCTTTTATTCTATCAGAAATCCCCATGTAGTGGGAGTTTGAGTGCTTCAACCATATCCTAAAGACACCTCCAGTTTGGGTGAGTCCCTGTCTATTTTCAATCACCATGGAATTTCTGCTCTTAAAACATGGTTCATCTTCATTTTTGGTCTACTCTGACTCATGATGTAACAGCTCAAGTAAAGGAGTCGGGCTGTGCACTAGAATCTGTGCCAACCCCTATCCATATCTTGTGGTTACTCTGTAATGATGCCCTGTCACTTAAAATGGGATTTTGCTTTAGTGCATCACATAACTGAATTATCCTGTTACAAACGGCTTATTTTCTCTAGGTTGATAGTCCAAAAAAATGACACAAGAAATGACATATTAGAAACCCTTGACTACTTTGACTTCATTTTTGGCTTTGCCACGGTTTGCATATGATTACAGATGGTAGAAAATTAAAGTGCCCAGCTTTAAATTTTTTGACAGTTATCATCTTACTTGTACAGGAAAGGGCATGCCAAAAAACCAGCAGTAATCTTTGCACATCATGAAAATGAATCAGGGGCCTAGGAGTTGACCTTCAAGGCTGAGAAAACCTGGACATTAAACTTGTTTACAACATTCACAGATTTTGGATTTCTTGCAGTACCTGAGTCTGGAAATGTGAATGAGTTAATATTAAAAACATTGTGTGATCTGTCAGTCTGTATTGCTATAACCTGTTATTGAAAGAACCGAAGAACACTCTAAAACCTTCATTTCAGGAAAAACTCCAGTGTTGCCCATTTACTTCAGCAACTCAATATTTGGCATTTGGGCTTAACTGGACACTTCACCTTAATGCTTCTTATTGCTTCTTTTTGTGTGTGTATTGATGTTGTTCCTATTAGGAAATCACTACTAACAGATTTTTTTTTTTTGTCTAGAGGAAGCATTTTTTTTTGGTTATTTCAAAATCACAGATGGGCAAATTAGAGTCAGGAGAAACATTTGTAGAGCTTGCTTATGTTTTTTTGGCATTAGAATTGAGATACCTCCATAGGTAGTATCATACAACATTAAAACTTCTAATATATACTTGATTTCAAGTAGATTTTTTGAAAGCCTTTTTGCTATAAAATGCACAGGAAAATATATTCTAGAGTCAAGCAGTTAGCATGTTGCCTTTTAAAACATCTATAATCTGGTACCTAAAAGCATAATCTGGTCTTCAGTCTTCGTGTCTACTTCTAACACTTTAGTTCACATAATGTCACCAGAGCTCCCTAAACATCACCTCTCTACCCTCTGTCACTACCAGTCTGTGTTCCCTTTTATGGTCATGTTGCCTTCTGAGAAACAAATCTGATCTAGTTAGTCTCTTTCCTGAAATACTTGTGAAGCTCCCCCTTGCCTACAGGATATACTGTGAACTTCACCACCTGCCATAAAAGCCATTCATCTCATCTAGCCGCAACTTGCCTTTCTCTGCTTGTTTTATGTTTTTATGCCATTATTATTATGTTTTGGTAACTCTTAGAAATGTAATCTAAAAAGCTGAAAGTGAAAGAAGAAAGAAATCAAGTGAAAGGTATTGATGGTATTTTATTTTCCTTTCTGCTTTGCCAAGTAGATGAAATTGCCCTATAAAAGTGCCATGAAAGTCATTGCTGTACTGATGGATAAAGCCAAGAGAAATTTTACATGAGTGTTCTGTAATTAAATAGGTAATAAGAATTTACTTGCCCATTTCCCTTTTAAATTCTATGTTTTCTGTTGTGGAATCCTATTGATAGTAAAGCATAATTTACATGTTTAAGTTTTTATTAGGATAATGTCAGCTTTATTATCCAAGTCATTGCTTGTCTAACAAGTGAGGAAGTGAGATGAGTAGAAAGAATTTTAGGTGGACTGTTGTTTCCCCTAGTCTGGGTTCTAGCAGAACCAGAAATTAGATTAGGCTAGTTGGGTCTGATGAAGATTCAGATGCAAGCAAGATACAATATTTAATGGATGGACATAGTTCACATAGACCATGGAATTTTTAGTGGGAACATTTTAAGCAAATGCATGAAAATTGAAAAACAATGCATATGTTGAATTTTAGTGAATAAAAATGAATAAAAAGGAAATTCTATATCTGGAAATAGAAGATATGATCTTGAAGATAGAACGTAGACTATCTGACATGCAAGAGTAGGGGTCTGAACACCATTTAGTAGGTAATGGGATGTTATTGGAAGAGAAGGTGTTGAGTAGGATGGTGGATATATGGTTTTGTCTTAAACCCAATACTTTTCAGGATAAACTGAAAAATTTCAAAGCCCTCAGTTTTCATTTGTGGTACCTCCACGCGGGGGAGGAGGGGGCAGGGAATGGAAACTGGAAGTTTAGACTCCTGAATGAAAAAGTTTGATAAATAGCTGATACAAGTATGAATTCCACCTGAGAAGATGTACTTGTATGATTTTGCCAGCAAGCTTGTCATCTGTTCATACACATAAGGAACTAGTAGGAGTAATGAATTTGAGATGTATGAGCAGGTCAAAGGGGATTTGCAGAGTTAAAGAAATTTGTATCAGAAGCTTCCTAGAGGCTTTCTTAAGAGATCAGGAAATTGAGCTCCAGAAAACTGGGTATTCTGAGGAGAAGTTCATCTATTGGAGGATGGGCAGCACCTTTGTCTAGTACCTTGACAGCCTTTTAAATACAGTATTAATTGGTTAAAATAATAATAGTGTTAATTTGTGTTGAAAAGTTGGCAATTATAGGATAAATATTAAAAAGAAAATAAAGATCGGCTGGCGCCGTGGCTTAACAGGCTAATCCTCCGCCTTGCGGCGCCGGCACACAGGGTTCTAGTCCCGGTTAGGGTGCTGGATTCTATCCCAGTTGCCCCTCTTCCAGGCCAGCTCTCTGCTATGGCCCAGGAAGACAGTGGAGGATGGCCCAAGTGCTTGGGCCCTGCACCCGCATGGGAGACCAGGAGAAGCACCTGGCTCCTGGCTTCGGATCAGCACGATGCACCAGCTGCAGCGCCCATTGGAGGGTGAACCAACGGCAAAAAGGAAGACTTTTCTCTCTATCTTTCTCCCTCACTATCCACTCTGCCTGTCAAAAAAAAAAAAAAAGAAAAATCATTTGTACCCTAATATTGTAATAATAATCACTATTAATATTTTAGTGTATATACAGAATTTTTCTTTCTTTATGCTTTAGATAGCATCTTCTTGCGCATGCATAGTTTTTTTTTTTTTTTTGCTTGCTTTCTTCTTAAAGTGTACACAATTATTTTTCCAGGTTAACAAGTATTTTTCTCTAAGAAATAATTGACAATCTGAATTCATTTTATTTCCAGCATAGATAATGGAGGTTAAAATGGCTATAAAATTTGAATATTTAATGAATTTTTTTAACTTTTATTTAGTAAATATAAATTTCCAAAGTACAACTTTTGGGTTATAATGGCTTTTTCCCCCCCCATAACCTCCTCCCACCGGCAACCATCCCATCTCCCGCTCACTCTCCCATCCCATTCACATTGATTCCTTTTCAATTACCTTCATATACAGAAGATCAATTTAGTATATACTAAGTAAAGATTTCAACAGTTTGCACCCACACAGAAACACAAAGTATAAAGTACTGTTTGAGTACTAGTTATACCATTAATTCACATAGTACAACACATTAAGGACAGAGATCCTATGTGAATTTTTTATCATATTATAATATTGTGGGCTGGGGCATGCCAGCTATACTATGATATATAATACTGTGATAAATATAAATTCTCTTATGTATTTGCTTCTTTGGGATAAATTACAAGAAGTGAAACTTATGGGTCAATGACAGTTTTTAAGATATTGATGAGCATTTGCAAATTATCTCCAGCAGATTTTCATGGTTTCCATTCTTCTATTTCCCATGTTTAGGTCAATATTGAAATTTTGGAGATAATTACTTACTGGGTTCACTAATAAATTCCATGGCTGTGCAATGGAAATAAAATGTATTAATCAAAATTAAAATATATTAATTAGGGGCTAGGGTGTTTGCTAAGGCTGGTTATAAATTGTCACTTACCTTAATATTTTAAAAATACTTAAGTAGATGCTAATAGATGATAAGTATCTTATGCTGTACCCTTTGATTAAAATAAAGCATTCTTCTAACTCCTGATGGAATTGGAAAAATCAGCAAAGCATATGAAAATACTTAATCTGGCTACTAACACATTTATAACGTAAGAGATACCTTTCCTGTGTTTATTAAAGTGGAATCAGATTGCAATAATTTAAATGAAATGTTCCCACAGAAGACACCATATGTTGCCATCTGAATTTTGAATGTTTTATTAATTTGGGGGGTGGAGGAGAATCTTAAGAGCTTCAAGCAAAACACAGTCAAGTTTAACCAAAGCCTTTATTTTGTTGAGTCATTGTAGGAACATGTCTTTATGGATGTAAAATAAATGTTGTTGAATTAAGCTTTAAAATATATAAAGAATCCTAAAGGGCAAAGTCCATTTTCCAAATTGGAAAAAGAGAGTAAAGCAAATGAAATCACTTTAGAAAAGAGATTCTACTTCAAAAGCTGTGCCTGTGCATTGCAAACTGTCAACCAATATTAACATTTTCAAATTTTTTTTTTGACAGGCAGAGTTTGACAGTGAGAAAGAGAAAGACAGAGAGAAAGGTCTTCCTTTTCCATTGCTTCACCCCCCGCCAAATGGCCACTATAGCTGGTGCGCTGTACCGATCCAAAGCCAGGAGCCAGGTGCTTCCTCCTGGTCTCCCATGTGGGTGCAGGGCCCAAGCACTTCCTCTGCCTTCCCGGGCCACAGCAGAAAGCTGGACTGGAAGAGGAGCAACCGGGACAGAATCCGGCGCCCTGACCAGGACTAGAACCTGGGGTGCCGGCGCCACAGGCGGAGGATTAGCCAAGTGAGCTGCGGCGCCGGCCTAACACTTTTAATTTATAAGTAGCAATACTTGCAGTATGCAGGGTCCCACATCAGAGAACATGTGTTTGATTATTGGTTCCAACTACTGATTCCAGCTAATGCTGACCCTGGGAGGCAGTGGAGATGGCTCAAGTAATTGGGTTCCTGCCACCTATGTGGGAAATCTGGATTGAGTTCTGGGTTCCTGGCTCTTGGCCCCAGCCCAGACCTCATTGCTTTTATTGCCTGTGCTTTTGCGGTTTTATCCAAAAAGTCATTGCCTGCTCCAATGTCTTGAAGCATTTCCCCCTAATTTTCCTCTTGTAGTCTCATAGTTTCATATCTTATATTTAGATCCTTGATCCATTTTATGTTGATTTCTGTGTACTGTGTTCATTTAGGAGTCTGTTTTCATACTTACACATTTGAAAATAAATTTTCCCAACCCCATTCATTGAAGAGACTGTTCTTTCTCCAGTCTTTAAATGTTTTTAGCACATTTCTTCAAAGATAAATTGGTTGTAGATATGTGAATGTATTTCTGAGGTTTCTATTTTGTTCCACTGGTATACCTAGAATTGTTTTGGTTATAATAGCCTTGTAGTATGTCTTGAAATCTGGTATTGTGATGCTTTCAGCTTTGTTTTTACTGCTCAAGTTAGCTTTGACTACTTGGGGTCTTTTGTGTTTCCATGTGAATTTTAGGATTTTTTTTTCTAATTTTGTGAAGAATGTTATTGGTGTTTGATGGGGAATTGAATCTGTAAATTGTATTGAATCTGTAAGTTGCTTTGAGCCATATGGATATTTTGATAATTAATTCTTCCCATCCACGAGCATGGGGTCTTCTATTTCTTTCATGAATATCTTTTAATTTTCATCATAGAGTTCTTTCATCTCATTAATTAAATATATCCCAAAGGTGTTTAATTTTTTGGTAGCTGTTGTCAATGGGATTGATTTTTTTCTCAGCAACACCTCCATTTTTGTATAAAAATACTATTTTTTGTGTCTTAATCTTGTATTCTGCAAATTTGCTGAATTTTCTTATCAGTTCTAATAGTTCTTGGTGGAATCTTTTGGTTCTCCTGTTTATAGAATCATGCCATCTGCAAACAGGGATAATTTGCCTTTTTCCTTTCTTTTCTATATATTTTATTACTTTGTTTTGTATAATGGCTCTGGCTAAGACTAACAAAACTATATTGAATGAAAGTTGTAACAATGGACATCCTGTGTGGTTCCAGATCATAGTGGAAATATTTCTAGAGTTCCTAATTCAATATCATGTGCGCTTATCACATTTAGCCTTTATTGTGTTACATTCCTTCTATATCTAATTTGCCTAAGTTTTTCATCATGAAATGGTGTTTTATTTTTATCAAGTGCTTCCTTTGCATTAATTTAGATTATCATATGACTTTTATCCTTCATTCTGTTGATTTGTGTCTAATGTTTATAGATTTCGTATGTTAAGAATCCTGCATCCCTAGAATCAATCTTACTTGGTTCGAGTGAATAATCTTCTTGATATGTTGTTTAATTTGATTTGCTAGTATTTTGTTGTGAAATTTTGCATCTATGTTTTTCAGAGATATTGATGTATAGTCTTCTTTTTTGTTTTATCCTGTCTGGTTTTGAAATTCAGGTAATGGTTACCATAGAGAATGAGTTAGGAAGTGTTCCCTCCCATTCAATTTTTTAGAATAGTCTGAGAAAAATTGGTATTAAATTCTCCCTGAAATGTTTGGTACAATTCAGGAGTGAAGACTTTTAGTCCTGAGCTTTTCTTTTTAGGGGACTCTATTACTGATTTAATCTCTTCCTTGGTTATTGGTCTGTTCAGATGTTCTATGTCTTTGTGATTCAATTTTGGCAAGTTACATGTTTCCAGACATCTATCCATTTCCTCTAGATTTTCCAGTTTTTTTTGACATATTTGTTCACAATAGTTCCTGGTGGTTCTTTGTATTTCTTTGGTATCAGTTGTAATATCTACTTTTTCATCTCTGATTTTATTGATTTGAGTCTTCTCTTTTTTTCTTCAATTTTGTTTATCTTTAAAAAAAACTGTTCTCAGTTTCATTGTTGTATTATATTTTTAAAATTCTATTCTGTTTGATTCTTCTCTAATTTTTATTTCTTTCTTTCCTGATACTAATTTTAGGTTTGGTTTGTTATTTTTCTAGGCCCTCCTAAAACGTCTTCCATGTGCTGATGAAAAGAATTTGTTTTTCTCAGATGTAGAATAGAGTGTTCTGTAAATGTCTATTAGGTCTTTTCGGTCTATAGAGTAGTTTAACTGTTGGTTTTTTGTTGATTTTTTGGCTGGTTGAGCTGTCCAGAGAAGAAAGTGAGGTGCTGAAATTCTATAATACAATTGTATTGGCGTTTATGTTTCCCTTTATATCTATTAACATTTGTTTTATAAAACTAGATACTCTGGCATCAGGTTCATTACATTTATAATAATTATATCTTCTTGTTGAAATGATCTCTGTTAGTGATTTTCTTTCTCTCTTTTAACAGTTTTTGTCTTAAAGTATTTTTTTTTTCTGATATAAATAGAGCTATTCCTGTTTGCTTTTGATTTCTGTTTGCATGGAACATTTGGTGAAGTGTGTTTCTTGTAGGCAGCACATAATTGGGCCCTTTAAAAAAAAAAAGAATCCATTCAGCCAGTCTGTACCTTGTGATTGTACCTTTTAATTAGTCCATTTATATTCAAGGCTATTATTGATAAGTAATAACTTGGTCCTACCATTTTTACTTTAGAATTCCTTTTGTATTGAATATCCTTTTTTTTTTTTTTAATAATCAGTTTCATACTTGAACACTTTCTCCCCAGTGCAGATTACCTTTGTTTCTGTATGTAATCACCCTTAGGTATCCTTTGGAAGTTGATTGATTCTTTCAGTTTTCCTTGTCTTGGAAAGTCTGTATTTCACCTTCTTTTATGAAAGGAAGTTTCACTGGATAAAGTATTCTGTATTGGCGGGTTCTCTTTTTCCTTTCAGAGCGTGTATCTCTCTTTCCTCTCCTGGACTTAAGGTTTCTGTTGAGAAATCTGATATTAGTTTAGTGGTAGTTCCTTTAAATGTGTCCTGGCACTTTTCTCTTGAAAATTTTAGAATATTGTCTTTGTGTTTTATTTTTGAAAGCTTGACACAACACATTATATGTGTTGTGATGAGATTGCTTTCTAATATCTATTTGAAGTCCTATGAGTTTCTTGTGTTTGGATGTGTATCTTTCTCCAAATTGGCAAAGTTTTCTATTATTTCACTGAATAGGTTTTCTAAGACATTCTTATTTTTCCCCATTCTCTTAGGAACTTTCAAAATTCAAACATTGGATTGTTTGATGGGATCTTACAGACCTTGAATACTTTTTTAATTCTTTTAAACTTTGCTGCTTCTTTTTCTTTTTGGTCTTAGTGAGATATTGCAAAAGACCTGTCTTCAAGATGAGACATTGTTTCTTCTGCTTAATCTAATCTGTTGGTAAGGCTTTTCACTGTATTTTAAAAATGGACTGAGTACTCCATTTCTAATCTTTGATTCTTTTTAAATGTCTCTCTTTGCTGAATTTTTCAATCCTGTCTTGCTCTGATTTCCTAATTTTATTTAGCTATTTATCAGTATTTTCTTGTATCTTTTTTAGTAAACTTAGAAGAATTATTTTGGTTCTTTGTTTGCTTTTTAAAAACATCATTTTGAATTATTTCTTAGGCATTCCATCAGTCTTCCTTTCTTCAAGGTCTGATATTGACACATTATTTCATTCCTTTTAGGGCATCCTATTGTCTTATTCATATTTCTTGTGCTTCTATATTAGTTTGTATGCATAATTGGGATCAGCAAATCACTTTTAGAGGATGGTTTTTGTTGATTAAAGGCTTTGCTTTCCCGCCTGAAGATATACCTTTGTGTACTGGTTTGGTGGACCACTTTTGCATTAGTTCCAGTTGGACTCCATAGTAAAGTCTCTCTGTAATTTTTTTTTCTTTCTTTTTTTGTGGTATAGTCGATGGTATCTATAGTAGATATCTGGGGTGCTCCTGTGGCTCCATGTGGTTGCTTGGATCCCTATCAGTCACATAACCAGATGACTCTCCAAGGAAAGACTGAAATCAAAAGCTTCTTAGGTGTTGGGAGAAGGTCCTGTTGATGCTGTGAGTGGGCCTGACACACACAAACTCCAAGCCACTACCCAAGAAAAGACCTGGGCTTGCAAGAACAGTACTGGCTCTAGGAGTGGGATGGTATCATGACTTCATGGTCTCTTCCACATTTCAGAGCCCCACGAGTGGTGCTATTATTTGGTAGAGGAGGCAGATTCCATAGACTCTGTCAGTGGCTGGATCCACAGTACTAGGCCACTGTCACTGTGCTTCTTGCTTAGCCAGGTAGGGTTCAGAAAACCCAGGTCATTGCCATAAGTTGCAGCAACACACTAGCCTTGGAGAGGCATAGATACCTGGCAGCTTCTGTGGGAGAGGCTAGAGCCATGAGCCCCATGCTGGGCCTGCACAGAGATTGGAAACTCTATATCAGAGACTCCAACAACAAATGAGCAATGTGCTTGGTTGGGTGCTGGGTGTGGAAAGCCTAGGCCAGAGCTGGACAGGGTCAGAAAGCCTTAGCAGCTGTTCATGGATGAGACAAGAGTCCAGATGATACCTGGGATGGGTGTGGCATGGAAACTCTGACTACTGTCAGTGGTAGGGGCTGAGTGGTACAGAGTTTAATCTGTAGGCCCTTCTCTGTGTTGATACAGCTATCAGGCTAATTCACTGTTCAGAGAGAGTTCACATCCTGGGTGTCTAACCTTTCCAGACATTTGCACTTTTCAAAGTGTGAACCTATTTCCCATTGTATACTCAGACCCTACTGCAATAACTGTCCATAGTGCACAGGAAACTCAGAGCCTCTGTAGGTAAACAGTGAGGAACCTTCACTGAGTCCCAGTGTGCATAGCTTCCAGTAGCAAACAATAATGTTTTTGAGTGGTCTGAGGGTGAGCAGTAGGGAGGACAATCCCCAAGTTTGAGGGTACAGGCACCCTTTCTTCTACATTTCTAAGTGCTGGGTATCCCAGCTTCCCTGCTCCCATGAGGTGCAGAGCACTGTGCGAGCTAGGGTGCTGGAGTCACACTGGCTCTGTTGGGCCCAGTCTAGCCTATGGGGCTCGGTCTGCCTTGCTAGAATTAAGGAATGTCTATGGAGTTCCTTGGAAAGGAAAATACAAGGGCTTCTCCCTGCCAATGGTGTCTCATTTCTCAAGATGGTACCACACTCTGCAGTCCTTGCTCTGAGGGTTGAGAGGAGAGCTTTTTGTATCCAGCTGCAGGTCCGTGGTGACTGGGTTCCTGTCTAGGAAGGGTTGCCTGTGGGAGGTGTTTTTGCAGATGAGCTCTGCTTCTCACTCATTCTCCTGCAACAGGGAATTCCCCTGACCCTGGGGCTGGGATTTCAGCTGCTCTCTCAGTGCTGCTGGGCCTAGGCTCAGTGTCCTTATGTCTTAGCACTGGTCCCTCACTGAATTCAGATGTTCTTCCTCTGTAGCACTCACCTCAAATTCTGACTGATTTGGGTCTTTTCTGGTGTAGGCAAACAATTGGCTTTACTCTTTGTCCATCTTGAAAAAAGGCTACATGTTCCAGCAAATGATTGTTCTAGCAAAATGCATAAGATGTGTCCTTCTGGTTTCTGCCAGTTCAATCATTTATTTATTGTTTTCATTTGTCATGTGGCAGCAGCACTGAGTAATTTCTCCCATTTTAAGGCAATTTTTACTTCTATAATATAGCTGACAAATTGTATTTCAAATTAAATTTAAAACCCATAGGCAAGGCATTGAAATTGGAAGCATCTGAAAATAAGTCTGTTAGAGATGTGGTTACTTTACATTTACAGTATTTTAACACACTAAAGTTAACTATACTTTTTTTCATAGTTCTTACTCGTAGGCACTCTATTGCTTTTTTGCTATCATTTTCAGTATGTAGGAAATACTGATGAATTAACTTAGAAATTCATTTAATCCATGTTTGCATTTTGCCTAATTATCTGAATAGCAGACTCCTCAGAAATCTGTCTTAACGTATATTGTAAAGAAATCTGAGACCAAGGTGAAAACTATTAGATTTGTTGAAATGCAGGACTTGATCTCAAATGAGGAAAACAGTAAGGATGCAAAATATGAGGAGATGGTCACTTTTCAGGACTGTGTGAGAGATCTCTCTTGCATTTCTATCATCATGGCACTGTTGAAATATTACAGGCTAGTTTAGGAGATAAACGTTCACATATATCAAGTTAGGGAGTTAAGTAACACAGCACACCTACTAATTGGGGGATTTAGAATAAGAAAATAAATAGGAACCCATCCTATTATGTTCACCTGCTTTCTTCCTTCAGCATCACCTACAATTTTCAGCACAGGTCAGATCCAAGACATTTCCTGTGACATTAGAAGAACACCCAGGAATCAAGGTCATGCCTGTGAGAGAATTAACTTTCAACTTTGCAAAACTAAACGGCTCAGATGATCTCTAATGTCCTTTTTAGCCAGGTGGTTCTGGGCCTAAGATATTTCTTCATAGGCAATTGCTCAGTAGATTATTGGTTAGCTGTTGGGACAGAGTAGAGGGCCTACATTTTGCAACTGTGCCCATGAAGTTGATTTTCAGCCATCCTAACCTCCATATTTTCATCTCCTCCTTCCTGTGGATGCTTCTTCTCCCTCCTCCACCCAACTGTTTCAAGCTCCAGATGCCCTTACAGGCTCCCTTACTTCTTATTCAGAGGGAAGGATCAGAATTCTATTTTCACAAGTATAGAAATAACTAATGACAGCTTGAACTTGTATTCCTCTATAAAGAATGCAATAGGGAAGGCACAACTAACACTTGAGTTATTAGTCAATGGGTAGGCCTATTGGACACAGATATAGGTAGAAGTAGGCTCAAAATTCAGCTAAAATGTGGTAATCTCTGATCCAAGGACAAAGGCTAGCACCTCTCTAAGCCCATTCCGTAGACTGGTAAGTGAGGGCCAGCAGCCAGAAAGGCAAGGCTTACCTCAAACCCTCAAGGGGATTGATAGCCCATTATTGGTGGTTGAACTGCTAAGATTACTCATAATTATTTTCATAATATATTGTTCCATTTTAGCCTTGTTTTATGTATTTAGATCTTGTTTTCTGAATCCAAGATTATAAACATATTGAAGGCATATATTTCTTGTCTCACCTTGAACAATGCTAGGAAGGTAGCATATGGTCAATATTTGTTCACTTTGATTGAGGGTATGTGAGAGACTATCTCACATTCAATCATAGGAACTTCAAAATGTTGAAGGAAAACAGAGTTAAAACAAAGGTTTACATTGATACAAAAATGTTTGAAATCCAGGCATACAAGTGGTCTTCAAAGAGTTCTTGGAAGACATTCTATTATGGAAAAATTATGGGGGTGTTTGGCTCAGTGGTTACAAATGCTACTTGGGGTGACTGTATCCCATGGTTTGAATCCTAGATCTGCTTCCAATCTGGCTTTTTGTTGATGTGCATTCTGGGAGATAGCAGATAAAGGCTCACTCATGTGCTTGGATTCTTGCCATCCACGTGGGAGACATAGATTGGGTTTCTGGCTTCTGGCTCTGGCTTCAGCTGGACCCAGCCCTGGCTGTTGCAAGCATTTGGTGAGTGAGTGAGTGAGTGTATGGAAGATAGGTATCCTATCTGTCTCTCTGTCTCTCTCTTGTTCGCTCTCACTCTTGTCTTTTCTCTGCCTTTCAAGTAAAGTGAAAATAAATCAATATTTAAAAAGTAACTATGAATGGTTTCAAATCAGTTTTCCACCAAAAAACCTTGTCTTTTGATTCCATTTGTCCATGAAATTTTTGAAGTATACTCATGCATGCCTCTCACATGATGTGAATTTTTCTTACTTCCAGAGATTTTATCATTATTTTATTACATTTTTCCTTTTAAGGATGTTGTGTTCAAATATATTACTCCTTTTAATAAATTATTAATATGAAAAGAATTTTCCATGCACTTGAATCCTATGTGGTTCAATTTAATGATCCAAAGACTTTGTTGTCCACCTTAAAGTAATCCAATATATATTTCCCAGCCCATTCTACTTGCATTAGCTGACATGGTTTTTTTTTTTTTTTTTTTAATAGCAGATTTGAGTTCTTTAGAAGCTGTGCTTGGACCATATTTCTGACATCAGCACCAATTGATAGCTCAATTATCAGCAGGATTCTCAACAGTTTCACAGCTATAGCACTTCCTTGCCAAAGTAAGCAAAAATGAAATAACACTAAGAAAAGCATTTCCTAACTTAGGCTTTGGTTGCTTGAAAAGTACCACGTGGAGATAGCATGATCATGTGGCCAAAGGGCTTGCAGGAGAATGGAGTTCTGAGTGTTTTAAACATGCTATGTATATGCCATCTGGCATATTTTGGATTAAAATGAAACTGCTTTCCTGGCTGACTAGATTCCAAAATGGAATTGTATACCTTTAGTAAAGCCTTTTCTGGTTCATGAAGTTACCTTAGGTGCTGTTTGAAGCATAGAAAACTGTAGATGATGCTAAAATAGTTATTTTTTTCTCTCTTCACAGGTGAAGGATATATAAAATGTGAAGTTGCTTATTTTTATGAGCTTAAATCCTACGTAAAAATTTTTAATGTGGAGAAAAAATAATCACAATGCAAATCCTTTGTCTGTGGTTTTTAGAAATGTAATCTAAAGCTTTAATTTAGCTCCAGGTTTATGCATCTCCAAATGGCTGAATGGCGGGGAAATAAAAACAAAATCAGACTATATAATGGATTTTTTTGCCTTAAAAGTTTCTAAATACCTGAAGGTTTCACTTATCTAGAATGTATCAAATACATAGTTGACAGAACTTCTTTAGTGACATGCTGCCAATCCCAGGCCATGTGCCCTATTCTACCCTCTTTATATGCTCTATTCATCTTAAGAAAATGAATCTTCCCAACGCCAACCTCCAGGCTTCTGACATAGGTTTAAGGAATTTTAAACACAGAATCAATTTCAGTGGAACACATCACTCTGTTTTAAGAGGTGTCAGGGATGGAAATAATTCTTTAGTTAAATATATTTATAGAAATTTTTTGTGCATCTGTGCCATGTTGTACAATCTAGGCATGTTCTCCTCTGTCTATATTAATTTATTTTCTAGCAAACTTGCGACCTAACATTTTTCATGCTTGATATTCAGCTTTGCACTTGAGTGTTCTCTTAATACATCTTCATGCATCTCATACATATTTGTGTTCTTTCCAGCATAATTCTAGACACAGTAAGGTTTAGTAATAAACCTTTTCCTCTATTAACAACACCTATATCTATGGCATCAAAGGAATTTTCAAATCTTTCAAATCAAGTCTTAGAAGAGGTTTCTGTAGTACCAGCATAAATGCAATCACAAATACGGCATATATTTATGTTTCTGGTCAACTTTCCTCTAATGTATACTTGTTCCTTTGCATGCAGTTATAAAGTCAGTATTTCAGAGGACACATTCTTTTAACACATGATGGAAATTCATGTCATACAGCTGTGAATGATGCTTGGAACTTGTGCTTGCAAACTAGCTTTCTTGTATGGTTCATTATCTAACTCTGAGGAGTTGATTGAAAGATTGTCCCATGACACTTATCTGTCTCTTTCAAGAGGGTTTATTTCACCCCTGTGCCTGTAGGCATTTTCTAATATCTGTTGCTGAAGATCCACATGCTGGTACTCTCTAGTACTTGTCTACATAGAATTTGCAGCTGTAATCATTATTAAAAATATCTTTGAGTCAAATGTAAATGGACTGAGACTTCACTTGCAATCAAATTTCAAACTCTATGAGACAACAGAACTGTAGATGAATGAGGAATTAGAATATAGTAAATGTTCTGCAGGCATTAGGTTCAATCTCAGAGGTCTTTGAAGCAGTATTGCTCAGATTTTAGAATGCCTATTCTTTCCTCCAAAATATTCTATGTAGGAAACATACGGTGCTTCACTCGTAACCGTAGAAAAGAGTGCTGTGTAAAGTTTGTTGCACAGACTTTTATAGTTGAAGATAAAAAGAGGGATACTAAAAGTTTAGTAATTTAGTAACAAGCCTGTCATTCATATGTGTCTTCTGGTTATCACTATGGATTTTTTGGTTCAGTTAAGTGTCCAGGGTTTAAAGATTATAGCTGATTGGCAAAGCCTGGTCATCATCCTGTTTTTCTTAGGTTCCATCCATTTAAGAATATCCATTGCACTCTTGATAACAGAAATGACTCCACTTAAAAACAGGAGCATGGAGACTCCACTGAGATATATGTGTAGAGGTGCCATGCTGCCCTCTTTTATAATATGCAGGAGCCTTGTAGGTGAAATTCCCAGTATGAAGTTGATCCTGTGTGGGATGCCATCATATCTGTGAATCTGTAGATTTTCTGTAGATGAAATGGCTGGGGTTTTCAGATGATTTTGTACTGACAGAATCAAATCTGTCTGAGCACCAGAAAACATTTACTGTGAACAGAGCAGGGTAAGTACATAATGTGCAATGTAGTACTGAAAGAGATTGAACAGTGAATGTTATTTACTTATTTTTCTTCTGCTGTATCATCAACTGATGTTCTGTGTTAAAGATAAGCTTTGGCTAATCCAGAATTGATTAAAAGTTGAAATTATGAATGCTGCACCAGAGCGCATTCAGTGATATTTGAGTTTTAAATTCGGTATCTCAAAACATGCAGGGAGTTTGGTGGATGGAAGAAACTGTGGAGGGAGGAATATTGCTTAGGTTTTGTCAGCACAATATCCACCTAACAGCATGAGAAGAGTGAACCACTGTCAACTGTTGAATGATTATAGGAACTCAAATAGCTCTTCACATGTCAACATTTCACAGTTTGCATTGGGTATAAAAATGTATTTTAATGGGCTTAATTTTTAATTTTTTCCCTTCAGATATTTTAGAGATGTATAGTCCCAGAGTTAGGAAATTTCTAAACAGCATGTAAGACTTCTACCAGCTATTATTAAATATACCATTATTCATTCATGAATGCATTCATTCATTCAGTTAACAATTGTTTGCATTCTTACTAGGAAGTATTTCAAATACTGGAGATCCAATGGTGAATAAGTCACACTGGTGCCTTCTTGCTTGGAACCCATACTCTTCTGTGAGTACAAGGAGACTATAGGGAGAATTTTTGTTCTGAGAAGATGGTCAATATGCTCATCACTAGGGATAGTCCTTCTCTAACATTCTTTTGGAAGTAATCCAGTGTCACCAGCCTTATATTCATCAGTTTACCAACCACTAACTTTCAAGTGCTTTATATTTAGTCCAACAAAGTACTTTTACGTGTGTTTCCCTAATTGTATCAAATTTGCTGTTTAATACTTCTGTTGAGTTTCTAATTTCATATAAAATCATTTTTTCTATAAGCTCTACTTAATTCTTGGCCAAGTATATCTCACTGTTTTCTTAGTCTTCTTCTTGTTATTCTTTAGACAGATGCTTTGATTTCTATTATCATACTAAACATAATTATTTTAGGATATATGTTTCATTATTCTAATATTTGCAGTATTTCTGGGTTTGTTTCTGCTCTGCATCTGGCTTGTTTCCTGAACACATATCTTATGGAACATTGTTTGTGGAATTTCTTTGAGTGAAAGTTTTAATGTGCTTTTCTCCAAAGAGGATTTTCATTTTTCTCAACATCTCTCCATCCCCATTATGAGTTATGACAATAACTCATGTGAGTTCAGACTTAAAAATATAAATTCTTAGGTAAACTTTTTCTCTCCTATTCCCTTCCACCCAAAGCTAAGATGGGACAGCCAAATGCCTTCATTTTTCAATAGAAATTCCCACCACTCCCTTACCCTCTAGTTTATCTTCTTTCACTGGAGTTCTTGTGTTTTTTGAGTCATGGATTTAGGTAAAATTGTCCTATAAAGATACCGCCTCCCATCTTCAGGTCTGTGTGGTCCCAGTATCATTATGCTACAGGTCAGATGTCTCTTCTTCAGAGTCCTTCCCTGACTGTGTGAAGTAGACTTCCTGGACATATTATCCTATTTTTTGTTTTTGTCTTCACTCTCTATTGACCTGATTACTAGCTAGTTACATAGTTTATTTGTTTTTATTTCCTAATCAATATTATAAACCATTGTTGTGTGGGAACATCCTTTTTTTTTCATTGTTGCATGTCCAGTGCAAGAGATGGTGCTATATCCTGGAGGAATTTACACTGAATGAGTAAATGATGGAATGAGCTTGATAGGACATGTTAACATTTTGTTTCAATATACCACTCACTGTATTTTAATTATTTTCTTCTGTTCTTCACACCCAGATGCTTTAAAACAACAATTGAGCTCCTTAAATTACAACATAATTGTGCTCTGTAATTGGTTACCTAGGTTAAACTGCTTTCTTCTCCTTCTACTGCTTTGACCTGGAAGCTCACCTAGTATCTAAGTTGAATTGAATGGACAGGCTGATTTGGGACTTCCTGCTCTGTGTCAAAATGAGGGATGAAATTTGTGTGTGGCTGTACCATGACTTTGATCCCATCATACGTCTGTAACCAAGGTCCTAAATACAGCTGTGTGAACTTGAGGAGGTGAGGGCAGGAGGTAGTGTTCATTCTCTCATTGGCCAGGAGTCTTGGTATGTGTTTGCTTTTCTACAGAGAATCGGGGCCCATTTGAGATTCCATTACCTAGGAGATGTCTCATGAGATGCTTTTTTTGCTTTCCTTGACTTACAGTTGTTTTTCTGTTCATCTGTCTATTGCTAGGTGGGCTAATCCCAGTTTGTAACTTTGACCTACAACAATAAACCTGTAGCTTTGCCTACTTTATTTCTTACCTAGTTAGGGAAGCTTCCATATCCCATCCCAGGTTCTTTACTCAAATCTTCCTGTTTTTGTTTTTTTTTTTGTTGTTGTTGTTGTTTGTTTGTTTTTTTTTAATTTATTTTTTTTTAACTTTTATTTGGTGAATATAAATTTCCAGTGTACAGCTTATGGATTACAATGGCTTCCCCCTCCCATAACTTCCCTCCCACCTGCAACCCTCCCCTCTCCCGCTCCCTCTCCCCTTCCATTTGCATCAAGATTCATTTTCTATTCTCTTTATATACAGAAGATCAATTTAGTATAAAGATTTCAACAGTTTGCACCCACATAGAAACACAAAGTGAAACATACTGTTTGAGTACTAGTTATAGCATTAAATCAAAATGTACAGTACATTAAGGACAGAGATCCCACATGAGGAGCAAGTGCACAGTGGCTCCTGTTGTTGACCCAACAAATTGACACTCTAGTTTATAGCGCCAGTAACCACCCTAGGCTCTCGTCATGAGTTGCCAAGGCTATGGAAGCCTTCCAAGTTTGCCGACTCTGATCATATTTAGACAAGGTCATAAAAGACAGAGTGAGGATAGTAACCAATGATCCTAAGAGTGGCATTTACCAGGTTTGAACAATTATACAGCATGAAGTGGGGAAGAGGACCATCAGTACACACAGGTTGGGAGTAGAGCCATTGGTGGTAGAGTAGAGGTTATGATTACGAAGGAATGAGGCCCAAGTACGCTAGACAGGGTCTAGAACAAAGGACAGAGTCATTATTAGAGGAGCTAAGAAAGGTGCTGTCTAAGCTACAATTAAGTTTTCTGATTGAGAGGCAAATAGAACCTGATAGAAGGGGCTTGATAATAATCTGTTGGGCTTTAGGCCTTGTAAGTTAAGAGGCCCAGACCTATCTATCTCTTCATATGGGGTATATCCTAAGGGAGGTGTGAACCTCCTAGGGGAAGGCACTCTGTTGACTTTCATTACTTGGCTGGCCTGGGAGGAGAGCTGGCCAGGTAAAGGCAGGGGGCATCTCTAACAAGAAATTTACAGTTCTGCCTGCAATGTTGCTGACCCTACTTGACCATCCCCTCAGCTGCAGTGGTCACTTTGGAAGTTGGGCTGAGTGAAGGGCTTTTCAGCTTAGAGCCAATAAGATCTGTGGCTCTGACCTGTGCATCCTTCGACTCCAGGGCAGGTCCATTTCCAGTGATCCAACTCTTGGCAGAGCTGCCAGGGCTCTTCACAAGCTGACTTCTGCTGAAGCCCAGGCTTACCACATTGAAAGCCACTGCAGTGGACTGGCCTGTAGGGTCTCCTTGAGGGCAGATCACTGTACAGATCAGCCATTAATAGGCCTGCCACCCATTGCTTCTGATGCCGAGCTTTCTTTTCCTCCTGATTTGTGTTAAAGCAGACCAGAGGATACAAGTCAAGGGAGTGCCCATGTCCCATCTCTAATCTTCGGTGGCCTGAACTACAAGTCTATAGTCACAGGCATGTTCTGTAGTAGTTTTTCTAAGGTAGACAATGCCCATGAGGAAAATTATATTCTCACTTTAAAACTTTCTTTCCCTTTTGTCTGAAAGGGAGGTTTTTTTCTACTTACTGCTTAGTTCGTTGATGGCGAAGTGAATCTATGAGATTATTATTTAAGTTCTTATTTTGGCTATGCTATTACAGAAAAATGTTAGCCATCTCTTTTATAAGGTCTAAAGATTAAATTGTGCGTCCTACAGATTCCTTCATAATAGAATTAGTTTCCTACCTTGAAGAGAATAGAGAAATGAAAGAACAAGTTTTCTAATTTCTTCTTATTTTCTTTGGTTTGCCTGTTTCCTTTCCTGTTCTCTGTCTTCTAAGTCTGATATTCTCTCTTCTGCTTCGCCCATTCTGTTTTTAAGGCTCTCTAATGTGTTTGTCATTTGATCTATTGAATTCTTCATTTCATTATGATTTCTAGTCACTATCAGAGTTTCTTGTTCCACTAGTTGTTTCATTTCATTTTGATTCCTCCTTAATATTTCATTTTCATGAGAGAGATTTTCTATCTTGTCCATTAAGGATTTCTGTAGTTCAAGAATTTGTTTTTGAGAACTTCTTAATGTTCTTATCAATTTTTTGAGATCTGCTTCTTGCATTTCTTCGATCTCATCATCTTCATAATCTTGAATTGGGGTGTCTTTTTCATTTGGGGGCATCATAGTGTCTTCCTTGTTCTTGTTACCTCAGTTTTTGCGTTTGTTGTTTGGCATGTTGGAGATATTTGGTTTCTTCACTGTGGTGTTTTTTCTTGTTACACTATGGCTCTAAGTTACGTGGACTGTCTGCTTTCAGTGGAGCCTTAGAGGCTTGAGATGAGTGTGGACTGAGAGCTGTGTTTGGTTCCTCAGGGTTGAGGGTGTGTCAAAGATGACACTCCCAGGTTAGGTGTGGTAAATCTCTCTTTCTTTCTTTCTTTTTTTGATTTAAAAGGGAAGTAATTCCGCACAGCTGAACGTAATTGGAGGTAGTTAGCAGGGGAATGATATACCCACAGGAGCTAGAGATTGGAAGCTCTTTCCCAAGGACCACACAGGGAATCTCTGCTGCCCTCCGTGTGGGCTCCAATTCTCCTGCAGTCTCCCACTGGGTTGCCAAGTTAGATGCTAATCTCCTGTTATTTCACCCCTCCCCCCAGAGTCAGGTTTTTCTGCTAGGCTCAGGGCTGGTGCAAACCTGAGGTCGCCCTGCTTATGACGTATGTCCAAAATGGCGCCTGCTCTTTGTCTTGCTCACCTTTGAGAGGTGAGCGGAGAGAGAGAAACTTGTGTCCGTATTGGTCACTTTTTTTTTTCCTCTCTCTCTTCTAGTTAGCCTGGTGAACTTTTCCCCACTGGGTTTCAAGCCTCGTTCCCTCTAGTCTCCTCTTTCCGCTTGCCCGCTGGTGTTTCGGGCTATTGCGGTTCGGCTCACCTCGCGTTCCAGCGCTGGTGTGTTGAGTCTGCCGCTGGTGTCCCGAACTTGGGCTCCCATGCTCTCCATGCAGGTCCACTGTGAATCACTAGTTCCAGAAGAGTTTCCTCTGCTGTTTCTTCCCCTACTCTTCCTTGACCCTGCAGTATCTCCATTTTTATTAAACTGTCTCTCCCCCGGACTAATAGTGTGCTCCCTTCCTATTCTGCCATCTTGCTGTGTTCTGCCTTGGTTCTCTCCCATTTGAAAGGAAAAGTAAGAAATGGGTTTAGGAGGAAAAACTAAAACAAAACCTGCTTTTTTGTTAAGTAATTTAAAATGAGGTGTACTAATTTTCAAAGTAGCATATCCTCATCAAAGCAAATGTTAAAAATAAGTACAGAAATAGAGGGAAAATTGGTATAAACCAGCTAGCTAGTCACAGTTATGGTAAATTTGGTTTTAGTCTTTTTATACATATTCATCTTATTTTTTCCCACTGAACATTTAATTATGGTGTATTTGTAATTTGGAAGCCTTTTTTTCTATTATTACTGTATCTTCTAAAACACTTTTGATATAGTCAGTAATGGCTGCATAATATTCCAGTTAATGGATGCAGATTAGTTTGCTCAGCTGTTCACCTGCAGTGAACAATTGCTTTATATCATTAGCTCATATATTTATATAAATCTTATAGATCTGTTACATAACTCATATCATGTGTGATGTCAGACTCCCTTCTGGGAAATAAACCAACTCAGCAAGACCTTTTATTAGTTGAGGACTGAGCTGACTGTGAAACATTTTAAGAAACTATGCTTTGTACTGGATCACATTCTGGGAGGCAGGCCAAGGACTGAGAGGGTCATATACACGGGGCCAGTTGTGTGCTTATATCAGCCTATACTCCAAGCCTAGAAAGCCTTTCTCTATAAAATTTCATTTGGGAGAGGCAATCCCATAGAGTGTATGATAGACCTATACTTTGGTGCAAGGGAAACATATTATCTGTACTTTTCTAGGTAAAGTTTTGTAGTTCAAGCAAATTCCAAAATTCCAATTTACTACAATTGTCAAATGGAAAGAAAAATAAATGTAACATGAAATTTGTTTTGCATCTTAATAAGATCCACAAGTATTATGTTCAGATTTGCAAACTTGTGAAGTAAAGCAATATTTAAAGAGATATAACCCATGTCAGAGATGTCATCATTGCTTGGTGTTCATAGAATAAGTAAAGATTTATGATCCTTAAAAGTGTGAGATCAGATTTTGGCATTGATTCTCCTTTACATGATTCATATACTTCAGAAACTAAATTTCCATTTGGAATTAAACAGCTTTAAGTACAGATTGTGAAAATAAGATTAGATTAGTTTACCTTTGGAATATTAATGTTTAAAAAGCTTTTATTTAATACAATTGTCATAGGTACAACTTTAGGAATATAGTGGTTCCCTCTCCCACATCCACCCTCCCTCCCCCACTCCCGTCCCACCACATTTTTCCCTCTCCCGTCCCATTCTTCTTTAAGATTCACTTTTAATTAATTTATATACAGAAGACCAACTCTATACTAAATAAAGATTTCAACAGTTTGCACATATACATGCACACACAATGTAAAAAGTACTGTTTGAGAAGAAGCTTTGCAGTTAATTCTAATAGTACAACCAATTAAGGACAGAGGTCCTATATGGGAGTAAGTACACAGTGACTTCTGCTGTTAATTTAACAATTAATACTCTCATTTATGACCTAAGTGATAACCTGAGGCTCTTACCATGAGCTGCCAAGGCTATGGAAGCCTTTGTGATCACAAATTTTGTCAGTATTTAGACAAGGCCATAATCAAAGTGGAAGTTCTTTCCTCCCTTTGGAGAAAAGTGCATCCTTCTTTGATGACTCCTTCTTTCCACTGGGGTCTCTCTCACAGAGATCCTTCATGTAGGATATTTTTACCGCAGTGTCTTGGTTTTCCATGCCTGCATTGCTCTCATGGGCTTTACAGCCATATTCAAATGCTTTAAGGGCTGATTCTGAGGTCAGAGTGTTACTTAAAGCAGTTGTCATTCAATGAGTCTGCTCTGTGGACTGCTCCCCATGTTGAACATTCCCTCCTTTTTAATTCTTTATATTGTTATTAACAGGCACTTGATGCTATTTATATGGACTCTTTAACACTTAATCCTATCTATATGTTCACTTTAACACTTAATATGATCACTTTAACAATTAAGATGTTATTTTATAGCTTTACAGTTAGAAACCTCCTCCTCCCTCTCTTATTCTCCCTCTTATTTTTCCTGAGATCTATTTTCAATTGACTTTATATGTATATGATTAACTCTTTGTTAGGAATTCAACCTGTAGTATGAAGAAGAGAAAAGAAAAAAAATAAATAAAAATAAACATAAAAAACTGTTCCTCAACCGCCAAGACAAGGGCTGTTCAAGTCATTGTTTCTCAAACTTTCAATTTCACCTATACAGCTTTCATTTTAGGTGCTCTATTAATTTTCACAGATCTGGGAGAACATATAGTTTTTGTCCCATTGGGACTGGCTTATTTCACTAATTATTAAGTTTTCTAGATTCTTCCATTTTGTTGCAAATGACCGGATTTCAATTTTTTTTTTTACTCCTGTGTAGTATTCTATAGAGTACAGATCCTATAATTACTTTATCCAGTCTTTAGTTAATGGGCATTTAGGTTGATTCCATGTCTTAGCTATTGTGAATTGATCTGCAGTAAACATGGAGGTGCAAATATATCTTTCATTTGCTGATTTCATTTCCCTTGGTTAAATTTCCAGGGGTGGGATAGCAGGGTCATATGGTAAGTCTATATTCAGATTTTTGAGGTATCTCCAAACTGTCTTCCATAATGGCTTAACTGGTTTACATTCCCACCAACAGTGGATTAGTGTCCCTTTTTCCTCACATCCTCTTCAGCATTTTTTGTTTGTTGATTTCTGTATCA
Source organism: Lepus europaeus (assembly GCF_033115175.1). Taxonomy (NCBI): domain Eukaryota; kingdom Metazoa; phylum Chordata; class Mammalia; order Lagomorpha; family Leporidae; genus Lepus; species Lepus europaeus. The sequence continues at coordinate 32,415,938 of NC_084839.1, read as the reverse complement.
GAGCCATTCTCTAGAGTGAGATGAAACCTCATTGTAGTTTTGATTTGCGTTTCCTGACAGCTAGTAATCCTGAACATTTTTTCATGTGCCCATTGGACATTTGGATTTTCTCTTTTGAAAAATGTCTGTTGAAGTGAATTGGACACTATGAGAAACAGTGACTTGATCAGCTCTTGTCCTGACTGTTGATGTACAATGCAATACTTTATCCATTATAGTATATTTTTGTTCTAGTACTATTATTTGAACTCTGTAATTAACACACAATTATTCTTAGGTGTTTAAATTTAACCAAAGAATGATCCCTGTTAAATATAAGAGTGGAAAAAGAGAGGGAGGAGATGTACAATTTGGGACATGCTCAATCTGACTTGCCCCAAATGGTGGAGTTAGAAACATGCCAGGGGATTCCAATACAATCCCATCAAGGTGGCATGTACCAATGCCATCTCACTAGTCCAAGTGATCAATTTCAGTTCACAATTGATCACACTGATAGGTCTAAGAGTCAAAGGGATCACACATACAAGACTAGTGTCTGCGAATACTAACTGATAGAATAAAAAAGGGAGAGAATGATCCAACATGGGAAGCAGGATACACAGCAGACTCATAGAATGGCAGATGTCCTAAATAGCACTCTGGCCTCAGAATCAGCCCTTAAGGCATTTGGATCTGGATGAAGAGCCCATGAGAGTATTTTAGGCATGGAAAGCCAAGACACTCTGGCAAAAAAAAAAAAAAAAAAAAAAAAAAAAAAAAAAAAAAAAAAAACCCTAAGTGAAAGATCTCTGCGAGTGAGATCCCTGTGGAAAGAATGGGGTCATCCAAGAAGGAGGTACCTTTCTCTGAAGGGAGGAGAGAACTTCCACTTTGATTATGACCCTGTCAGAATAAGATCGAAGTCAACAAACCCTAAAGGCATCCATAGCCTTGGCAACTCATGACTAGAGCCTAGGGAGATTACTGATGTCATAAACAAGAGTGTCAAATTGTTAAGTCAGCAACAGGAGTCACTGTGTACTTACGTCTCAGGTGGGATCTGTCCTTAATGGGTTGTCCAATGTGAAGTAATGCTATAACTAGTACTGAAACAGTATTTTTACACTTTGTGTTTCTGTGTGGGTACAAACTGATGAAATCTGTACTTAGTATATACTGAATTGATCTTTGGTATATAAAGATAATTGAAAAAAAAAAAACTGGGTTTTAAATTGGACATTGCATAGAAAATTAATCAATTTTTAAAAAATATCATGTAGGATCTCTGTCCTTATGTGCTGTACATTGTGACTTAATGCTATAATTAGTACTCCAACTGTATTTTTACACTTTGTGTTTCTGTGTGGGTGCAAACTGTTGAAATCTTTACTTAATATATACTAACCTGATCTTCTGTATATAAAGAGAATTGAAAATGAATCTTGATGTGAATGGAAGTGGAGAGGGAGCGGGAAAGGTGAGGGTTGTGGGTGGGAGGGAAGTTATGTGGGGGGGGAAGCCATTGTAATCCATAAGCTGTACTTTGGAAATTTATATTCATTAAATAAAAGTTTAAAAAAAAAGAAAAATGTCTGCTTAAGTCTTTTGTCCATCTCTTAATTGGGTTTTTTGTTTCGTTGCTGTGGAAATTTTTAATCTCTTTGTAGATTCTGGTTATTAATCCTTTGTCAGTTGCACAGTTTGCAAATAATTTCTCCCATTCTGTCGATTGTCTCTTCACTTTCCAGACTGTTTTTTTTACCATACAGAAGCTTCTCAATTTGATGTAATCCCGTTTGTTAATTTTGGCCTTGATTGCTCTGTGGTCTTTTCTAGGAAATCTTTGCCTACGCCAGTGTCTTGCAGGGTTTCCCCAACATTCTCAATCAATTTGATTGTGTCAGGTTGTAGATTTAGATCTTTAGTCCATGTTGAGTGGATTTTGTGTAAGGGAAATCCAATTTTCCCAGCACCATTTGTAAAAGAGACTATCCTTGCTCCAGGGATTCCTTTTAGCTCCTTTGTCAAATATAAGTTGGGTGTAGATGTTTGGATTGATTTCTGGTGTTTCTATTTTGTTCCATTGGTCTATCCATCGGTTTTTTTACTGGTACAAAATGGATTTGATTGTAACTCTATGTCTTCAAATCTGGTATTGTGATGCCTCCGGCTTTGTTTTTGTTGTAGAATATTGCTTTAGTTATTTGAGGTCTCCTGTATTTCCATATGAATTTCAGCATTATTTTTTCTAGGTCGGAGAAGAATGTATTTGGTGTTTTGATTGGTATCACATTAAATCTATAAATTACTTTTGGAAGAATGGATATTTTGATGATATTGATTCTTCCAATTCATGAACATGGAATATTTTTCTATTTTTTGTGTCTTCTATTTGTTTCTTTAATGTTTTGTAATTCTCATCATAGAGATCTTTGATATCCTTGGTTTAATTTATTCCAATATTTGATTTTTTGTAGTTATTATGAAAGAGATTTATCTTAGTTCTTTCTCATCTGTGGCATTGTCTATGTATATGAAGGCTGTTGATTTTTGCATATTGACTTTATATCCTGCTACTTTACCAAGCTTTTCTATGAGTTCCAATAGTCTCCTAGTGGAATCTTTTGGATCCCTTACATATAGAATCACGTCACCTGCCAATAGGGATAGTTTGACTTCCTTCTTCCCAATTTGTATCCCTTTGATTCCTATTTCTTACCTAATGGCTCTGGCTAAAATTTCCAGGACTATATTGAATAGCAGTAGTGACAGAGGGTATTCTTGTATAGTTCTGAACCTCAGTAGAAATCCTTCCAACTTTTCCCCACTTATTAGGATGCTGGCCGTGGGTTTGTCATAAATTGCCTTGATTATGTTGAGGAATGTTTCTTCTATACCCAATTTTCTTAGAGTTTTCATCATGAAAGGGTGTTGAATTTTATCAAATACTTTTTCTTTGTCTACTGAGATAATCATATGGTTTTTGTTCTTCATTTTTAATGCAATGTATCACACATTAAATGAATTTCTGAATATTGAACCATTCCTGCATACCAGGGATAAATCCCACTTGGTCCTGGTGAATGCTTTTTTTGATGTGTTGTTGGATTCAATGGACCAGAATTTTTTTGAGAATTTTTACATCTATGTTCATCATGGAAATTGTTCTGTAGTTTTTTTTCTCTGTTGCATCTTTTTCAGGTTTAGGAATTAAGGTAATGCTGGCTTCATAGAAAGAATTTGGGAGCATTCCCTCTCTTGCAATTGTTCTGAATAATTTGAGAAGAATTGGAGTTAGTTCTTCTTTAAATGTCTGTTAGAATTCAGCAGTGAAGCCATCCAGTCCTGGGATTTTCTTTTTTGGGAGTGTCTTTATTACTGATTCAATTTCTGTCTTGGTTATAGGTCTGCTTAGGTTTTCTGTGTCTTCATGGCTCACTTTAAGTAGGTTGTATGTGTCAAGGGATATATCCATTTCTTCTAGGTTTTCCAGTTTGCATACAGCTCTTTGTAGTGATTCTTGATGATTCTTTTTATTTCTGTGGTGTCTGTTGTTATATTTCCCTTTTCATCTCTAATTTTATTGATTTGGGTCTTCTCTCTCCTTTTTTTAGTAAAGTGGACCAATGGTGTGTACATTTTGATTATTTTTTTAAAAACCAGCTCTTCATTTTCCTGATCTTTGTACTGTATTTTTGGTTTCAATTTTGTTATTTTCTTCTCTAATTTTAATTATTTCTTTTCTTCTACTAATTTTGGGTTTGATTTTCTGTTGTTTTTCTAGATCCTTGAGGTACATAGATAGTTCTTTTATTTTGTGCCTTTCTAGTTTCTTGATGTAGGCACCAATTGCTATATAGGCACCAATTTCTTCTTAACACTGCTTTGTTGTATCTCACAAATTTTGGTATGTTGTTTTGCAATCTTCATTTATTTCCATAAATTTTTTGATTTCTCTTTTGATTTCCTCTATGACCCATTGCTCATTCAGAAACATGTTGTTCATTGTACATGTGTTTGCATATGATGTAAAGATTATTGAGTTTTTAATTTCCAGCTTCATTGCATTATGGTCTGAGAAGATGCATGGTATGATTTCGATTTTTTTGAATTTGCTGAGACTAACTTTATGGCCTAGCATATGGTCAGTCCTAAAGAAAGATCCATGCACTGGAGAATAAAATGTATACTCTGGCTGTGGCTTCTTCCTATTGAATTGATCCTTTAATCATTATATAGCGTCCTTCTTTGTCTCTTCTAATAGTTTTTGTGTTAAAATCTATTTTGTTGATATTAGGATGGCCACACTAGCTCTTTTTTTGGTTTCTGTGGGGTGGAAGGTTTTGTAGATATCTGTTAGATCTATTTGATCTATGGTGTCGATTAGCTCTGTTGTTTTCTTGTTGATTTTCTGTTTGGTTGATCTGTCCATTGCTAAAAGTGGGGCATTGAAGTCCCTCATTATTATTGTTTTGGGTCTATTTCTCCCTTTAAATCTCTTAACAATTCTTTTAAATAGCCAGGTACCCTGTAAATAGGTGCATATACATTTATAATAGTCATATCTTCCTATTTAATTAATCCTTTAATCATTATTTAATGTCCTTCTTTGTCTCTTGTAATAGGTTTTGTGTTAAAGTCTATTTTATCTGATATTAGGATGGCCACACAAGCTCTTTTTTTGGTTTCTATTAGCATGGATTATCTTTTTCTGTCCATTCACTATCAGTCTGCATGCATCTTTGTTGGTAAGGTGTGTTTCTTCTAGGCAGCAAATAGAAGGGTTTACTTTTTAATTCATTCAGCCAGTCTGTGTCTTTGAACTGGGGAGTTGAGACCATTTACATTCAGTGTGACTGTTATTAAATACCATCTTTGCCCTGCCATGTTTCCATAAATAGTCCTGTTTATGTATTTGGATTTCATTTGTACTTCTGCTGGGTCCTTTTCTGCATTCATCTTCTATTGTAGTGATGTTCCTGTAACTGTGTTTCTCTGTATAGCACATTCTTGAGCATCTTATGCAAGGCTTGGCTAGTGTTTGCAAATTCTTTCAATTTCTGGTTGTTGTGGAAGATCCTTATTTCTTCTTCGTTCATAAATGAGAGTTTTGCAGAGTACAATATTCTGAATTGACAGTTTTTTTTTTTTTTTCATTTGGCCTTGGAATATGTCTTGCCTTTGTCTCCTTGCCAGTAGGGTTTGTGATGACAAGTCTGGGGTGAGTTAATTGGGTTTCCTCTGAATGTGATTTATCATTTCTCTCCTGCACATTTTAAAATCTATTCTTTGTGTTTCACTGAGCTGAGTTTTGCTGCAATGTGTCATGGTGAAGTTCTTTTCTGATCCTGCCTATTGGGAGTTCTGTATATTTCTTGTATTTGGATGTCTCTTTCTTTCTCCAAATTGTAGAAATTCTCCTTTATTATTTCACTAAGAGGGCTTTCTAATCCCTTCTCTCTTCCGCATGTCTGGAATTCCTAGGATCCACAAGTTTCGTCAATTGATAGAATCTTGTAACTGTCCAACTGCGATTTTAAATTTTCTAATTTCTTCTTGTATGTGGTCTGACTGTATTATTTCCAAAAGTTTCTCTTCTACTTCTGATATTTGTTCTTCTGTTTCATCTATTGTATTGCTAAAATATTCCACTGCATTTTTTATTTGGTCTATTGCATTCTTCATTTCCAGTATTTCATGTGGCTTCTCTTTAAAATCTCAGTTTCTTGGGAGTGCTTTTCATTTAGATCATGGATTTGTTTCTGATTGCTTCTAAGTAATCTAACTACTAATTTTCTGAATTCCTTCTTCAGTCTCCAATATTGAGGAATTATATCGGTCCTCTGATGAATTCATAAAGTCTTCCTTAATCTTATTCAGGATTTTTCCTTTGTTCTTTGGCATATCTGATTGATTTCTAGTTGATTTTATTTTTAAATTGATTTCCCTTTGCTATGAGCTGCTTTGTGTCTGTGCGTTGCAAGTGAAAGCACACAGCCCTGCCTCCTGGAGCTCTGTTTACTTCCAGATCATGATGGAGGCAGGTACCAGGGCTTTGGTGCACTAAGTCCCGCCTACTGGGGGCTGGGTGGGCTTCTCACTGGTACATGAGACAAGCTTAGGTTTTCACTGTTTAGCACTACTCCTTGCTGTACAACTTCTGTGGTGGGGAGATCACTCTGAAATGTTGTCATTCTTGTTGCTGCGTGTGGCGTGTTGTGAGGTGGCCCCCACAATTGATGGGTGTGTGCATGGGAGGCAGATGCATTAGTCCCCTGCTTATACTTGAAAATATAAACAATCAATATGGCTTCTCTCCACTGGCTGTAGGTCCGGTTGTGGGGAGGGGGTGAGACACAGAAGGACCATGGCATGCCCAACATTTCCCCCCACAATTTATCCTTCCTGCTTGGAATTTCAAAGGCAGTGCAGTTTGTCAAGTTTCCCTGCCCTCCACTGTTCACAGCTCTGTGGACTTGCTACCTCTATTCTGGTTTGGTGGGTGCATATTTGTCACTTCTCCCACCTCTTTGTTCCCCTAGTCTGGACCTGAGCAGTCTCTGGTGGACTCTTGGGCCACTCTGCATGAACTTCTTGTGATTCTGCCACCAGCTTGTATCCCCTCTGTAACTAATTATCCATTTTTCTCTGCATGAATCAACTTCCTGATGCTATACCAACATCTTACTAATTCTCCTTAGTTAAGTTTTCTGGAATATTCTTAAGGGTACTCTAAATAAGCTGTGATTTTTAAAAAGTTAAACAATTTTAATGTGTGTAAAACTTGATCTATCTCTCTCTCTCTCTCTCTCACACACACACACACGTGTACTTCAGAAAGTTCATGGAAAAATGGAATGAAAAGATAAGTTTATTTTGTTGCAAAAAATTTCGAAATACATGTGTAGTTTTTCATGATATTCATTTTGATGAACTTTTTGAAGATTATTGATTTCTGTCTATAAAAATAGGTAGATATGTATATATACTTATAACTATTCAAGTTGTAAATGTATATATGTGTACACACAAATTTACACACAAAAATAATCTGGTCCTGATGGAAGAAATGAATCCAGCTATGTTTTTTGAAATCTATTTGCTAAACTGACATAGAAGTGACATCATGATCTCTTTAAAATATCTTTCCAGAGTAGTATAAATGAAAACATACTTGTATTTTCCTCCAACTTCCTTCCTTCTAACTTCTCTTCAACATGTCTTTGGTTTTTCCTCTGTTATCTGCCATTTCTTTTGTCTCATCTTCTCTTCATAATCCAATCACTTTGATCTCCATTTCCTTTTCTATGCCATTTTCTTTAATTTGAAACTTCCTTCTTTACTTCTCTAGTATCTTTATTTTACTGCATTCAAATTCTTTTTTTAATCAAGCAGGTCACATTACTTGTGAAAAAGAAAAACTGTCAATATTGCCTTCTGCCCATAAATAATTAAAACAAACCAGATTAAAGTATTAATGTTTTTTTAATTTTATGAAAGTAATTTTCCTGGATGTCTTTTACTGGTATGATTTTACCAGAGATTATCTGCTTTTGAATATAAGGAAAGATGATGACGTGCTGAGGTGTTTTCATTTACTAACTAATATTTTATTTAAATGACTGCTCATTGACTAAATAACTTACAGAGCTGATGAATCCGCAACACTGAGAGAGCAGACTGGATAGATTCAGTCATGACACCAGAGATGGGCACTTGAATGTTAAATAATAAATAACACCTTATATCAGAAATGGTGTTTACATCCAACTGATGTTGCCACAATTGTACTTGGCTCTCATGACAGAGATCAATAATCAGAGTACTCTTCTGCTAAGCATGGCTAATATGACCCACATTTCTCTGAGGCTTCACAGATAGTCTTTGTAATTTAACTTCATGTTTTGCTTGAGTTGACATTGATTTTTCATCTTTGCTTTAAACTCTGTGTCTACTGATCTTCAACCTACAACTGTTGTAAGACATAAGGCTTGTGAGATAGGCATTACTTTCCAAATTTCACAGGACAGAAATTTTTTAAAACATATGTATTTAGTTGAAAGGCGGAGTGACAGAGAAAGAGCAAGAGATTCATCTCCTGTCTACAGGTTCATGCCCCAAATGCCCACAACAACCGGGGCTGGGCCAGGCTTAAGCCAGAACCAGGATCCTTCATATGGATGATAGTAACCCAAGTACTGGGCTATCATCTGCTGCCTAGAAGAGGAAATTTGCAATTCAGAAGAATTTCAGTGATTCAGTAAAGTCCTAAAACTGATAATGGATAATTCAGGTTTTGTAATGAAAACATCAGGATTACCACACAGCTGCTTAAAGAGACAACTATGGATGTGCCCCTCAGAAGTCTCCCAAGTAAATAAGTAGAAGAGGGTAAGAGTAGATTCCTATTGTATTGGGGGAAAGTCTTGTTTGAGGGACACAGCAGGGTGACAGTAGGTGTTGATGTTGAGTGTAAATAAAATAGGCCACCATTTAATTGGGGTAGATAGGAAATATCAAAAAGGGAACCTAATATTTCCCCCAAACTCTCATCTCTAACAACACATGCTCTGTGCAGATCCATCTCATCCGAGTGGTATCTAGAATGTTACTAGTGTTCTTTTAGATTTGGGAAATCTCTTCTCTATTCACTTTGTCTCTCCCTCTCTCCCTTTCTCCCTCTCTCCATTCCTTTATTCTTCTTTCCTTCCCCCTTCTCTCCTTCTTTCTTACATCTTTCCTCCCTTCCTCTCTCTCTTAATCTCTCTTTTATAAAAAGGTCATCACCACTGCTGAATAATTCATAGCACTTAACAGAATAGTTGGTATATCAGATTATTTACTGTTACACTGGAAGTCCACAACTGTGCCTAAGGGAAGGGAAGAATCAGAAAAAGAACATCACGTTTTAAACTTTGAGGGCTACTGATGAAGATAGACCTAGATGTGAGTGATATAAAAAATGCCAGTGTAATACATCTGAGAGCAACATGGAGCTTTTTTTTTTTTTTTTTTTTTTTTTTGACAGGCAGAGTTAGACAGTTTAGACAGAGAGAGAGAGAGAGAGAGAGAGAGAGAGAGAGAGAGAGAAAGGTCTTCCTCTTTTGTTGGTTCACTCCAGGAGACTGGCCCACAGCAACCCAGGGAAGGCTCTCCTCTCCTGACCCCTCTCTGTTCCCCAGGTCCCTACCTCCTTCTGCATTTTTCACATAGTGAGTGAGCTTCAGAAGACAGTGCATTCTCCAAATAATCTGAGTAGAGATTTCAAAATCTGTTAATAAGTCTTTCATAGTTTTATGTGTTGAGGGACAATTATAAAATTCACTCATTATTTTCCTTCGTATCTTGAAATATAATAGATTTAACAAAAGGCTAGCTAAGTGCACTGTCAATTTGATCTTCACTTTAATTTGTTAAGTTTACCTGAATCCCAGTACAAAGTATTTTTCTGTTCCCTTGTTGATAATTAACAACAAAAACTATGTCATAGAATAAATGTGATATTTCAAGAGATATTGTCATGTTTTTAAGCTGCACCCACCTGCTTCTGATCATTTCTTTTTTTTTTTCATTAGAAAGGATTTATTTTTATTAGAAAGGATTTATTTTTATTTACTTGAAAGGTAGAGTTTGAGAGAGAGAGGGAAAGACTGAGAAAGAGGTCTTCCATCCGCTGGTTCACTCTCCGAATGGCCGCAACTGCCAGGACTGGACCAGGTTGAAGCCAGGAGCTTCTTCCAGGTCTGGCATGTAGGTGTAGGGGCCCAAAAAGTTAGGGGCATCTTCTGCTGGTTTCCTAGGCACATTAGCAGAGAGCAGGGTAAGAAGTGGAACAGCCAGGACTTGAACCCGGTGCCCATATAAAATGCTGGCATCACAGGCCACCAATTTACCCACTGTGCCACAATGCTGGCCCTGATCTTGTTTTCTTAACATTAAGTCTGGCTGAGAGGAAGCACCATGATCTTCAACCAGAGCCATTTAAAATGCTGTGTGGTGTTTTGAGTCAGTGTTTATTGAATTGAATAGCTGTTTGACTCTGCAGTTGTGTAGTGGACTTGTTGCTTTAAAATTTTGTCTTGAAGAGAGTAATACTTCCCTAAGTGCTCAAAATATTGTATATTCATTTCTATGCTAAGTTGGTATTATTTCCATACAATTTTAACAAATCTTTTCCCAAAGAATTATTTGTAGAAATGGGTTATGTAAAAATCAATTATGTGAAAAAAATTCAGATCCTCTCTGCATTTCATTCTACTCTTAACTCAATAAACTTGAAACTTAATATCTATATTATCCATCTTCTCTTAAAGACATGGAAACTAAAATTCAATTTTAGAAGATGTGATTTGCTAATTGATCTCTGTAGAGTGAGCTATTGAAGAAATGAGAATATAAATGTTTAAGAAAGAAGATTCATGCTGTAATATAAATTTATGAAAATTAATATTATCCATAACTCTGTTACCTACTTTATTCAGCCACATTTTTCATTCCTATGACTTTTCAAAGTACAGTCATATTTGTATATGCCACACGAATGTTTAGAGGTAAACATGCTTTTGTACATATGTTTTAGGCCTTTCCGAATCCAGAAATCCAAGTACATGGAAATAAAATCCAAGGTCTTGCATGCTCATGAGTGCATCTAGGTGTTCTAGGTCTGGGGGATTGAGCAATATTGAGCAATGGACTGTAAGTGAGCAAATGTTTATTGTGTTCCTCCAGGTCCTTGGTTGAGGAGCTGGCACATTTTCCTCAGAATCAAGAACAGGCTTTATCTCTCTCACAGAAGAGTTTCCTGTTCCGAAAGACCAGAGGGAAGAGAAGCAAATACATGGCATTCACAGGTAATCAGAGACTTGCACAGCTATGTTTGGAACTGCAAATAGGTTGCTTGTGTTGAAGGACACATGAATTTTTCACTTTGCTTTCTGGATCCCTTGAAAAGATAATCTAAACGCAACCTGCAGTTGCTTTAGTGCCATTGTGTTGTTGATCAAACTGAGAGTCTGTTTCCTAACCTTCAAGGCTGTCTGGCTTCCTGTTGTTATCTCCGCTGCTGAGGGTCTGTGAAGCAGATGTTCTGGTATAAACCCATGTGCCTGAGTCATTTTACCCACTCTCAGTAAATCATCCTTCTCCAGTCCCTTGCCCAGGAGCACTCCTTTGTACACTGTTGACCACCATGCATTAGGAAGAAGGGGGGACCAGCAGCTTGGCATTTCCCTCCAGTCTCCATTCCCCCTGCCAGTACCCCCACATCTTTGACCTTTGAAATGAGCCAAACCAAAATAAAATTCTTTCAGGGTTAAAAATAATTTAAAATAAAAGGAAGTCCTAGAGATGGAATTGATATCAAAGTGTTTTAGGACAGTATCCCTAACTGGTGTATTATCACGCAGACCCTGCTGTGATGGGAGACTGTTCTCCCGCTCCTTGGTCCCAGATAAAGGGGCATGAGCTGATCCTCACTTGGGGGATCAATTCATCAATTTGTCATTTCATCAGAAAAGGATGTCTTGTCCATCCCTGGTGTTGACTTACAAGCAGCCTTGCATCCCTTGGCTCACACTACCAACTATAGTCCTGTATAACCCAACGTGTTGGGGAATTTTTTTTTTTTTTAACAAAGTGGAGACTGCTAACATTGTTTTAGAACTGTTGGGGACAAATGTACTTTCCGGATTGCCCAGATATCATTCCCACATGCTAGCAAATGATCTGACTTTTAGTTTCACTTTCACAGCATGGCTACTGCCACTATTTGCCAGGTGCCCTAGAAAAAGTAATTAGACACACAGGGATAAACATTTTACTTTCAGTCAAGGGAATATTCCTTCTGGATAAATCACCGTGGGGACCTGTAAAATAATAGTGTTTGACTGACTTGATTTTAAGAGAACCCAATGAGCCCTCAGATTGTTTGACTTTATATGATACTTTAACACAGGTAGAATATACAGATATATGGTTGGGAAATCTCTTTTATCTTGAGGGCAATTTTTAAACAAGTGTTCTATACAGTAAGGTTCTGTTGGACCAAAATTAAAGTGTAGCTATGTATCCTATCCCAATTTTCTGTAGTTCCTTTATAGGAAGAATGAAATCATTTTCCCCTTTGCCTTCTTTTTAAGACTGAATGTTTTGTAGACAGTACTATCCTTTCAAGCAAGAGAGACTCCAGGCACTTGTTATCTGAAAAGTTGTATGTTTGTTTGCCTGAATCTTGCCATATATTTGTTTCATGTAGGTTTCTTATATATGAATGATACTTGGGGAGAGCTATAGCTGCAAGGTGACCACAGAACTCTCAGTCTGACTCATTGTGTCTTCTTGGGACCCACCCTTCTTTTGTGTAGCTACAAATTCTGTTTGCCAACTCCTGACCCCTCTTGCCTTGCCCAAATGTGGACACAGGAAACCCCTTTCCTAAGGGTTGGCCATACTCAGCATCTAATCCTGTGCTGAGCAAACCAAATAAAAAATGGAGACCTCTTCACCAACTATGAATGGGTCTAGAGTTGGATTATGTAGTCTGAGATTCACTGTGATTGAAGTAAACTCACAGCTAAACCTTCACAAAGGCTCAGCCTTTCTTGAATCTCTGTCTAATTGGTCTGGTCTCAGGTTCTTGTTCAATATTTCAGTTATTCTGCAGGATTTGGAATCCTGATTCGACTCTAGTTTGGATGGAGTATTTGTCTTCTCTGGCCTCTACTGATCATCTCCCTGAGAAGTCTGGGCTCTGTCCTCAGTATCATCCAGTTTAGAACTCAGTGGTTTATACCCTGTCTTATTTTTACTTCTCATATAATGACAGTGCTTTTATCCCAGTAGCCTTCAAATATTTCTTGGCACTCATGTTTATTCCTTTAAGCCATGTGCATTAGGTTGAATTACTTAGACTTTAATGACAAACTATCAAGCCCAAGTTCAACTACTTAGATAATTATATTGTGCTAATGGATAATATTATTTATCTCTTCAGGCTAATCTCATATCTTAAATGGTATGCCTTTCATCCATATCCCAAAGTCCAATATCAAAGTGTGCCTCAATGGTAAATCTTCCCAACATTACTAATTCTCAAATATTTTTCTGTCTATATTCCCGATCTCACCCCAGTATCTAGGATGAGATCAGTGATGGACTGAGGAAAAAAGGAAATGCATTAAATGATGCTTGTCTGAAGACCTTCACAATGTAGCTAAGAAGAGTAGCTTCTCATCCTGTATCTTCTACCTTATAATACAGAATCCTACACACATAGAGATGTATTTATCACTTTCAGGGAAGGCCTCATTAGAAGCAAAAATGATTTCTCTCTAACTGCTGCACTTTCTTTAGAGAAAGTGAAACACATTATGATTTTTTTCATTGGTACTATTCAGGAAATGCTATCATATGGGTTTATTATAAGTTGACAGTCCTTCATAGGAAGGAGGGTATATTGTGAGTTGGAAGGCTTTCACTGGACCTAAGGAACATTGCCTGTCAGGTTTTACCAACTGTCTTACAAACAAAACCACTCATAATACAGAGACTCTGTGCTGGTCATTTTTGTAGGCAGCTGACTGTCTTAGTGTACTTAGGCCACTGGAACAAAATACCACAGATGAAGTGGTGTAAACAATGCGTTTCTCCCTCCAACCTCTGGAGGCTGAGAAGTCCCCAGTCAGGGTGATGTATTGGCCAGGGTCTTGATGATGGTCCCCATTCTGGCTTGTAGACAGCTGCTTCTCACTGTGTTACATGTTGAAAAAGAGAGAGATCTGGTCTCTTGTTTTTAAAAGGACACAAATCCCATCGCGGAGGTTCTACCCTCAAGATGACATTTAAACCTAACTACTCTGAATGATGCTATCCAAGTATCATCACAGATTAGGACTTCAAGATATGACTTTTGAGGGTATGCAAGCATTCAGTCCATAGCACTGATCTAAATCGATTGTTGGCTGAGTCATCTCCCAGCTGAGCACTTTTGTAGGGATACTTTATACTATATTTCCACTCACATGATCTATACAGATTCTGTTCCTGTTGATTACTATATTTTTATTTCTCTTCTGCTCCCAGAGAAATGTCCCTGCCATGTTGGCATAAATAAAACTTATCCATATATTGTAAACTAGATGTAGCTTACTTTGAACTCCTTCCTCTATCATATTCTCCTGCCATACCCAACTAGAAGTGACTTCATCTTCCTCTTAATTACCCTTGTATTCAGTTAGCAGTTTAAATTCTGTAGCATGCTCTATGCACACCATTCAAATAAGGTATGTTGAATGCATGTGTTTTCTATCTTTCAAATAACCCCTTTTTAAAGAATGGTTTCATATTTACAAAAAAAAAATGAGGAGATAGAATAGAAAGCCATTTACTCAGCACTCAATTTCTGCTGTTATTAATATCTTACATAAATAATGTCCATCTGTTGTATTTAATGAACCAATGTCAATTCTTTAATTATTAGCAAAAGTCCATACTTTATCCAATTTTTTTTTCAAAATTTTCCAACTCTATTGAGGTATAATTGACAAATAAAAAAAATCCCATACATCTAAGTTATTCAATGTGATATCTCAATGTAAGAGGTAATTTTAAAACTTCGTGGAACATGCAAATTATGAAAAAGCAGTGTATGGATTTCAAAGTTTTTTTGCACCCAAATTAACTAATCTTTAATTTCAGTTCCCATGAACTCTTTGACTTACCCGCATACATATACGTTGTAAGATGATTCCTATCCTGAAAGTACTGGATCACCTTCGTTATCATGTATGTGTGTGTTCTAAGAACATGAGGGCCCTCTCTTTGCTAAAGGGGAAATGTTGGTCAAAGGTTATAAACTGATAAAATGACCCAAATATAGCATGGTCACTTAGTTAATGATAATGTATTATATAATTGAAATCTGCTGAGATCTGTTCCATTTTTGTCAAATGCCTTTTTTTCTGTAGTAATCCATCTGGGATTCCACATTGAACTACATCATCAGATCTTCCTGGAGTCTTCTTGACAAGGATGGTGTCTTGGACTTTCCTTGTTTTTTTATGACCTTGAAAGTTTTGAGGAGGCTTGATGAGGTGTTTTGTAGAATGTCCATCAGTTTGAGTTTCTTTGCTGTTTTACTCATGTTTAAATTACAATTATGAGTTTTAAGAAGAAGACTGCAGAAATGAAATGCTATGTTCATCACATCATATCAGGGGTGCATGCTGCCAATATGAATTTTCCCTGTGGATGTTAACTTTGACTACCTGGCTGAGGATGTTTTTGTCAAATTTCCTCACTGTAAAGTTACTCTGCCCCACCTCCATCTTGTCACAATGTACTCTTTGGAAGAAAATTATTATGTGTACCCACAGTTTAGGAGTGGGTAGCTTCACATCCTTGAGGGCAAGTATGTTCACAAAATGTTTAGAATTCTTCACTGAAGATTTAACCATTTTATATTTATTTATTTGTCAATTTATTTAAGTATGTTGTATTTAAGTATATTGATTATCAGTATTTTAAACCATAGGTCATAATCTAGTCTCTCTTTCACAACTAAAGTTCCTAGGTAATTAGAACTGATAACTGAATCTTTTTATCTCCCTGATTTCCTGATGAAGAACAGATTACTCCAAATAGACATTTGTTGATTGGTATAATTAACATAAGAATTAAGTTCTTAATATGTATAATGTTATTCCAGAGCAGCCTAACTTGTCAGTTGACATTATTTTATTACTGAACTGTACTTCTGAAAAAGATGTCTGAGGTTAAAGTATCATTAGACAACATCTAATTCAACCCTCTCCTTTATAGATGAAAACAGGAAAAGAGAGGAAATTGATAGATTCATATGGTGTATGAGGACCCACTTTTCCTGCTTCCCCTTGTGATAATATTCAAACATACTGAATGCCACAGCACCTATTAGAGAGGCTTACAGATCTGATGTGCTCAAGATAGGTTGGTTGAATCTGTAAATGTAGGCAAAAGTGAGCCATCAAAAAGATTTTACCATTTCACTTTTTGTTTTACAAAGTGTATTTACACTTTAAAAAGAAATCTGAGGCATAAATTCAAGGAGATTGGATGGGTTTAAGAAAGGTGATAAGGAGTCAGGTATTTGGCACAATGGTAAGACACTGCTTGGGATACTATACCCCATGTTGGAATGCCTGCGTTGGAATCCTGACTCCACTTCCCATTCCGTCTTCTTTCTCCTGTGCATCCAAAGAGGCAGTAGGTATTGGCTCAAGTATTTGTATCGCTGATTCCCATGTAGGCAATCCTGACTGACTTCTGGGATTCTGGCCTAGACCTGGCCCAGTCTTGGCTGTTTCAAGCATTTCATAATAGATGAAACAGGTCAAGCAGCAGATGATGTATCTATGTCTGTTTGTATCTGTCTTTCAAACAAAAATGAGTAAAAAACAAATTTTCAAAATTAACATTAATGATTTGACCAACTATTGAAGTAGACTAAGTGAAAGACTCTGAAGGCTGAGCCAACCCAATGGTAGTGGAAATGGAAGAATAGATGACTTGAGAGGCATTTTAGGAACATAAGAAATGTAAGCTGGTTAACAATTAATATAAAGGATGAGGATTCAGGAGATGCTGCAGAAATTAGGAGATTCTGAGATCCTTGGCTTGGACAATTTCTATGTCATGAATCAAGACATAGCAGGCTTGGAAGGACAACAAACTTGTTAGGTGTGAGATACTTCTAGGATGCATTAGGAAGTGTGTTTGGAGCTTAGGAGAAAAGTTAAAGCCCAAGTATCAATCTAAGACTTAATATCAACTGGTTAATGGAACCGCTGGGGCTGGTGATATCATCCAAAACCTGAGTTCACTAGAATTAGTGAACAGAAGAAAGAAAAGGAAGTAGAAGCAGAAAACCAAATGTGGAGTGGTTTGGGAAGATCAGATAACATGAATTGTGGGTTAGCTTCTGAGTTGAGTTGAGTTCAACTTGAGTTGAGGACTTAAAGGAAGAAATTGGAAATGGCAGTATTCTGGACATGAGTGATCTTAGAAAGAGTCCATCTTGTAGTGAAGGTGGAGATCTTTATGTACCAAACACCCAAAAATAGCATGTTCATTATGCTTCTTACTGGCTCAAATTCCCTTCATTTCCTAAGATTAGAGACATAAGAAAGGATTTAAGTGAAGGTAAGAAGAACATCTTAATTGTTTTTATAAGACCCAGGGATAGGTTAATGGGGTTTTTGAAACTCTCATTTAGGAGTGTTTTTACACTAAAGATGTGTGTGATTAAAGCTGGAATGGGTTAGACTTAAATGAATGAAGTTCCTTTTTAATCCTTTAGCTTTTATCTCATAAGGATGAACATATATGTCTATGAGGAGATAGTTTTTATGCAGTATACTTATAGAATAAATTTACCCTGTCTGAAAATATTGAGTTTTCTAACTACTTAATTTATTTAGAGGCTTCTGAATATTTCAGTATGTAATCAATCAATTGCACTTTTAATAAACCATAAACCATGTTTACTGCCTTATTTATTGAATTTAATCAAAGTGATTTGATGGCTAACTGGCACAGTGTTTTTGACAGGCCCCAGATAGAGTCTGATTACTGGAGACAATAATAGAGCAGGATGGCGAGATGATTTTATTCTTGAAAAATGGAACAAAACAAAGCAAAATAATAGATTTTTTTGTTTATTTGAAGGCAGGATTTTCCTGAGAGATAGAAGGACAGCATTGTGAAAAGTTTCCTGTGGTTCTTAACATCTTTCAAGCAGGTGCAAGAAACACAAGACTCTTATTACAGAGTAGCCTCACAACTCCTCACAGCCGCACTGCTGTTTTTACCGAGAGGTGTAAATAGATTCAAAGGTCATCTACTTCTTAATATCCCATTTCTCTCTTTTTGGAGTGGTTTCAGTTTGAGTTAGAGGCATTAGGATGAGGCAACTCCCTGTAAATCTAAAAGAATCAAAAGAGCCCTTACACCCCCTACTGAGCCTTTTGCAATCCTCTGAGTCTTAACACTGCAAATGATTTGATTATGTTTGGTTATAGTGCAATATTGATTTGAGTTAGAGGTGGCCAAGAAGGGTCGAACTGTGCTTTATGTTTCCTTATAGTCGTATAGATTGGAGTCTGTTACTTCCACTTCATCTATAGGGAAGAATCACCATCATCCCTCTAAAAACAAAATACATTTAAAAAAATTATATAGTCCTCCAGAAACCTTTGAAAAAACTGCTTGGCACAGTAATAATTAGGTTTTCATGAAACTGTGTTCTTGGGTGAATAAATAGCACTGTGTTTACATACAGAATAATACTCCCTGAAAAATCCCTATATTTGGCTTTGACAAGTTCACTGAAAAATTGACAAAAGACACATTTATTTTAGACAGTGCTAGCTGATCCAATAAAAATCTCAGTAAATGAAAATTTTGTTTTATTTTAAATATAACACAGTCCCACAGACTAGGTGATTGTTTTTAGTACTTCATGTTTATACATCAAACACTCAGGATAAATCACAATCTATAATATATAACCCTTGGATTTGAGAAGACTCTGATGTGAAGGATCAGGCTGGTGATTTGTGTTTGCACTTGGTGTGAATCCATTAATACTGTTGGAAAAATATACCCATAGTACTATTCTATTCTACCATGGCAAAACTCAGCAAAGTTCTAAAAAGAAGTTAAAAGACATCATGCAATATGGCCTGTGCATGTGATGATGATCAAGTGTTCCACAGATTTTCCATTTCAAGGGCCCTCATAATGTGCATAATCCTCAAATCATTCACTCTATCTGGAAATAGAGAAGAGACAGGCATGTCTCTGAAATGCATGGTTTTCAGCAGAAATCCCCATAACTGGATTGACTATGGTTCCTGCCTCAGACTCAGTGTTTGCCTGAAAAAAAAAAAATAAAGTAAATTGTACTGCTTTGCTTTGCTGGATGATACAAACTTTCTTAGGGAAAGTAGAAAGGTAACATGAAAATGAGCCTTATGTCATTTTACTTAGAAAATGCATTTTATTTACTAACTTTCATAAGACAATAGCTTTTACATGATAGCTATATTGCATAAAAACAAATATGGTTTAAGTAAAATGACATTATACTAGTTTTTTTTAATTTAATTTTATTTTTTTTTATTTTTGACAGGCAGAGTGGACAGTGAGAGAGAGACAGAGAGAAAGGTCTTCCTTTTTGCCATTGGTTCACCCTCCAATGGCCGCCGCGGTAGCGTGCTGCGGCCGGCGCACCGCGCTGATCTGATGGCAGGAGCCAAGTGCTTATCCTGGTCTCCCATGGGGTGCAGAGCCCAAGGACTTGGGCCATCCTCCACTGCACTCCCTGGCCACAGCAGAGAGCTGGCCTGGAAGAGGGGCAACCGGGACAGGATCGGTGCCCCGACCGGGACTAGAACCCGGTGTGCCGGCGCCGCAAGGTGGAGGATTAGCCTGTTGAGCCACGGCGCCGGCCGACATTATACTAGTTTTAAACAAATCAAATATTTGACAAAAGATGGAAGAAACAGAAAACACTTTTTTTGTTGCCCCACCTAAATAGACAATGCTTTTAGTGAGAGACTAGTGAACTAATACATGACAAATGATCCCTACTGAGCTGCAAGATATTTACAAGTACTAGGACTGCAAGCATAGGAATTTTATCTGAGTTCCTTTTACTTTCCATAGTGCTTGAAAATTCAACAATACTTTTTGAATGAATAAACTACAAGCCAGGAAATTTTAATAATGTCTTCCTTGTTTAGGTGGACTTTTTCAATATAGATTCCTTTCTTGCAGTGAAAGGGAAGTAGGGCATCAGATTATAGGGTACCATGTAACTGAAGTCAGAAATGGAGAGGAGATCAAGGACAGGGTGTGCACAGGTGGCTGGGTGATGTGGGAGACCTCTTATAGGAGGCAGCTTAACCTGTTGTGCCATGATAATGGTATTAGGTTGGTTACTTTTAACAAGGAAAAGTAAAGGAACACTAAGTTCATGACTTTGGCATCATATATAAACTGTGAAAGTTTCTGTTGACTATGTTTAAATGGAAAGAAGTTTAACATACAAAGGAAAAGATGCTAACATTATTCTATGGACTGTGCAAATTTTTTTAATTTTTTTATTATGAAAAGAGCCATATTTTAATACAAAATCACCAGATATGAAAATACAAAGAACTATAAGGATCTTAAAAAGAGAACACAATGACAGAAAACATGATATACTATACCTCTAAGGAAACTACAACCAGATTAATTGGAAATAAACACACACCTCTCACCACCTACACACACAAATGTACAAATTATGTAAGTAAAGAGTTATCAAACACATTGGGAGGGATGGATGAACACCTTCACATGTGTATTATGTGTATGTTTTCCTTAAAAACATACAAAATAGTTTTTCTACATTATACTCAGTTCAAAGACATTCTCAATCTATTTCATGCTTATCTTTATACATAGGAAAGGTCAAAAAGAAAAAGTTTACATTTTCTTGTGAGCTGTCAGTTGGAAATGTTTTGCATTTTTTGGTATAAATTCCACAGTTATATAACACTTGCTACTTAATTGTAACATATTGAACAGTTTTATACAGTACTATTTACAGTATAGTAGAGGAATATTAACAATGAATAGGTAATCGGTGCTTTTAAACTTTTCCAATATTTACACAGGGGAGATGTAAAGAGTACAACATACAACACATTTAGATTACTAAGATATTGTTTTCTCTCCAGACTGTGCAAATTTCATCTTCATTATTTCAGTGAGCCTTCCTAATAACCTGAACAGGCACCTATTTTCTCTATTTATCTTCACTTGTAGAAACCGTGACACACAGAGAGAATGAGTCTCAAATTGTTTAAACTGTGAGTGTAAATTCTGATCTGACTCACAATTTTCTAGAAATTGGAGAGATTACAAAATATGATGGGGGAATAAGAAAGAAAAATCAAAAATACTAGACAAGAACCTCTTTTGTATGTCTTCTCACAATATTGTGAATACAAAGAAATGGCTTTCTCACTTCCAGTGCTCTATTGTACACGCAACAAATCCAGGTATAAAAAAAAAAATAGGCCGGCGCCGTGGCTCACTAGGCTAATCCTCCGCCTTGCGGCGCTGGCACACCAAGTTCTAGTCCCGGTCGGGGCACCGATCCTGTCCCAGTTGCCCCTCTTCCAGGTCAGCTCTCTGCTGTGGCCAGGGAGTGCAGTGGAGGATGGCCAAAGTTCTTGGGCCCTGCACCCCACGGGAGACCAGGATAAGCACCTGGCTCCTGCCATCAGATTAGCGCGGTGCGCCGGCCGCAGTGCGCCTACCGCGGCGGCCATTGGAGGGTGAACCAATGGCAAAAAGGAAGACCTTTCTCTCTGTCTCTCTCTCACTGTCCACTCTGCCTGTCAAAAAAAAAAAAAAAAATAGACAAGTTCCTTTACTGTTACAGTATCCCAATAGTTACTTAATATGATCTTCAAATGTAGCCAAATTCCAATCATCTCATGGCTGATTCAGATATAACTAGATATTCCCCAAATTGACAATAGAAAGCAGCAAATCAAATAAGAAGTTAAGAATGCAAAATATATCAAATTTCACATATGCTCTCTATCAGTAAGTAAGGTGAATTGTTCCCAAATAGTTAATTGAATATTTTAGAACAATTTCTAATTGTAATTTTATTGTCTTGCATTTCCTTACTGCTTGGCCTTCTAATTTGATATCTACTGGAGGGCAACATTTGCAAATTAGAAACATAATTGAAATCTACTGTGAAATAAATTGATGTTTACTGCTACATAAAATTAGTGCAATCTTTTAAAATAGAATGGGATCTATTTTCTATGCACTTCGCTGGTTTTGTCTTTCTTTGATGGAAATATAGTTGGAGATGTCCCCCAGAGAAAGCATATTTTCTTTTCTGATGTTTTCTGAAATGAACAGTATGAGGGAAGGGAGATGACACCATCTGCAAGATTCTTGATCTTCCAAGAACTACAAGATTCTTGGTCTTCCATAATGGTAGGTCCTCCTGGTTCACTAAATTTTGAACCACACTAAGTTAAGGATATTGTTGGGGGACTAACTCTATTTGAAGAGACTTTCAAAACTGAATAACTGAAAGGTATGAATAAAGAATGAATTTATACTTAGACCCATACAGAAAGGATGAATTCATCACTGTTAAATTATAGAAAAAATTCAAATTTAAAACAAATGAGGGAGAGGACAAGATGATGGTATAGCAGCAAGGTGTACAGAGTAGCTCAGAGAGAAACTGATGAGTAGAGGGGATAGTCAGGCAACGGAACCACAAAAGGTTGGCTAGAGTGACACGGGAGCACACCAGAGTGTAGGGGTCCACCCCAGGGCCAGGTAGAGGGGCCCAGAACTGCAGAAAGAGAACAACAAAAAAAAGAACCAGCTGGGGGATGACTGCAGTAGCTGCTGCCACTGTCTCCGATGCACCCTAGGACAAACAGGTGAGACACATGCATGGCTGAGTGGGGAAGAAAATCAAAACAAAGTGAATAGCGCCCGTGGGAAGAGGGCACAATCCAGGGGGACGAACTGAGAGATTGAACATGCCAGGATCTCATGGTGTCTCCACTCCCCCATCAGAGCTGCAGTGGGGGGAGAGCAGCCATCTTGTTTGTTTATATTAGGATGTGAAAGAGGGCGGGTTATGCTTTCACCCTTCAAATGAGGGAACTTCAGTGGTAGGGAGTGACTCTCCACTCATCGCGCAGGGGGCACAGTGATGGGGGTGCTGAACAAGAAGGCCCAGGCACTTTAAGGTGAACAAAGAAACAGGAAAACTGGCCCCAAGGGGCAGAGCTTGGCACCTCAAAGCCCTTGCACCTGCCTACTCAAGTTACCAGAAATAAACAAATGCTAGAAGATAGAGCTGCCTACTTACACTGGCTTTCGGTACAGACCCATAGCAGCCCATAGCAGAGGAAATCAATCTTAAAATTAAGCCAAACAGAAATGCCGAAGAACAAAGGAATAATCCAGAATAAGAATATAGAAGAATCTATGGACTATGGACTTGCCAATGGAGCAGGATAAACCATCCATAATAGAGGCTGAAGAAGAATAATTTGAAGTCATGCCAGAAAATGAATTCAGAAAATTATTAATTAGATTACTTAGAAGTAATGAAAAACAGATTCAAGATCTGAACGAAAAGCACGCCCAAGGATTAGAGATCCTAAAGAGAAGCCATAATGAAATACTGGAAATGAAAAACTCAATTGACCATATAAAAAACACCGTGGAATCCCTAAAAAATAGAACAGATGAAATAGAAGAGTGAATATCAGAACTTGAAGACAAACTTCCAAAAATAATAGTCAGATCAAACACAGGAAGAAGAAATTAGAAAATTTAAAAATGTGGTTGGAGACCTACAAGATTCAATCAAGTGTTGTAATGTCCAGATAATAGGAGTCCCTGAGGGTGTGGAAAGAGAGAATGGATTGGAAGGCATTTTCAATGAAATAATATCAGAAAACTTCCAACAGAGGCAGATTGATAATAACAACCAAATTCAACAAGTACTCAGGAGTCCCAACAAGTTAGACCAGAGGAGAAACACACCACGACACATTGTGGCAACACTCAGCTCAGTGAAACACAAAGAACAAATCCTAAAATGTGCAGAGAGAAACGACAAATCACATTTAGGGGTAATTTAATCAGATTCACCCCAGATTTCTCATCACAGACACTACAGGCAAGAAGACAATGGCATGATGAATTCCAAGTTTTAAAAGACAAAAATGCCAACCTAGAATACTACACCCTGCAAAGCTATCATTTATAAATGAAGGGGAAATAAAAATCTTCCACAACAAACAGAAATTGAAAGAATTTGTATCCTTGTGTCCAACCCTACAACACTGGCTCAAAGATGTGCTGCACAGAGAAACACAAAAACAAGAACCTCACGGCAAAAAAATACGAATGTAGAAAATGACGCAACTAAACTACAAACAAATCTCAAAATACATAAACAGCTCGTTTAAGGAAACATGACTGGAAAAAGACAGTACTTAAAAATAGTCACACTGAATGTAAATTTCCTCAATTCTACTACCAAGAGCACAGACTAGCTGATTGGATCAAAAAAGAGAATCCATCTATATGCTGTCTTCAGGAAACACACCTTATCAGCAAAGATACATGCAGACTAAAAGTGAAAGGATAGAAAAAGATATTCCAAGCTAACAGAAATCAAAAAAGAGCTGGTGTGGCCATCCTAATATCAGACAAAATAGACTTTAACACAAAAACTATTAAAAGACAAAGAAGAGCATTATATAATGATTAAAGGATCAATTCAACATGAAGACATTACTATTATAAATGTATATGCACCTAATTACAGGGTGCCTGGCTACTTGAAAGAATTATGAAAGGACTTAAAGGGAGATATAGACTCAAATAGAGTAGTAACAGGGGACTTCAACACCCCACTCACACCAATGGACAGATCAACCAGACAGAAAATCAACAAGGAAACAACAGAGCTAATTGATGCTATAGACCAAATAGTCCTAGTAGATATCTTCAGAGCCTTCCACACCACAGCCACAGAGTTCAAATATTTCTCCTCAGTACATGGAACGTGTTCTAGGATCAACCATATGCTAGGCCATAAAGGGAGCCTCAACAAATTCAAAAAAATTGAAACTATACCATGCATCTTCTCAGACCATAGCACAGTGAAACTCAAAATCAACAACCCAAGAATCTCTAGACCATATGCAAACAAAAGGATAATGGACAACATGATTCTGAATGAACAGTGGGTCATAGAAGAAATCAAAAGAGAAATCAAAAGATTTCTAGCAACAAATGAAAATGACAACACAACCTATGGGATACAGCAAAAGCAGTGCTAAGAGGAAAATTTATAGTGACTGGTGCCTATATCAAGAAACTGGAAAGGAATCAAACAAATGACTTCTTCATGCACCTCAAGGATTTAGAAAAACAGCAGCAAATCAAACCCAAACCCAGCAGAAGAAAAGAAATACTAAAGATTGGAGAAGGAATAAACAGAATTGAAACAAAAAAAATACAAAAGATCAACAAAACCAAGAGCTGTTTCTTTGAAAAAATAAACAAAATAGGCACACCATTGGCCCAACTAACCAAAAAAAGGAGAGAGAAGACTCAAATCTGTAAAATTAAAAACGTTAATGGAATTGTAACAACAGGCACAACAGAAATAAAAAGAATCATCAGAAACCACTACAAAGAGATGTATGCTAACAAATTGGGGAACCTGGAAGAAATGGATAGATTCCTGGACACATACAACCTTCCTAAACTGAGCCATGAAGATATAGAAAACCTAAACAGACCCATAACCATAAAAGAAATTAAATCAGTAATAAAAACACAACCAAAAAGAAGAGCCCAGGACCGGATGGTTTCACCGCTGAATTCTACCAGATATTTAAAGAACAACTAGCCCAGTTCTTCTCAAATTATCCAAAACAATTGAAAGGGAGGGAATCCTCCCAAATTCTTTCTATGAAGCAAGTATCACTTTAATTCCTAAGCCTGGAAAAGATACAACAGAGAAAGAAAACTATAGACCTATCTCCCTGATGAACATAGATGCAAAAATTCTCAACAAAATCATGGGGAGCCTAATCAGACTACACATCAGAAAGATCATTAACCCAGACCAAGTGGGATTTATCCCTGGTATGCAGGGATGGTTCAATATTAGAAAATCAATCAATGTGATATATCACATTAACAAATTGAGAAACAAAAGTCATATGATTATCTCAATAGATGCAGAGAAAGCATTTGACAAAATACAACACTATTTTATGATGAAAACTAAGCAAATTGGGGTTTGAAGGAACATTCCTCAACAGAATTAAGGCAATTTATGATAAACCAATGGCCAGCATCATACTGAATGGGGAAAAGTTGGAGGCATTTCCATTGAAAACTGGCACCAGACAGGGAGGCCCACTCTCACCATTGCTATTCAATATAGTTCTGAAAATTTTAGCCAGAGCCATTAGGCAAGAAAAAGAAATTAAAGGGGTACAAATGGGAAAGGAAGAAGTCAAACTATCCCTATTTGCAGGTGACATCATCCTATATATAGGGGATCAAATAAATTCCTCTAAAAGAATATTGGAACTCATAGAAGAGTTTGGTAAAGTAGCAGGATACAAAGTCAAGCTCAGAAATCAACAGCCTTTATATACACAGACAATGCCTTGGCCGAGGAAGAACTTCTAAGATCAATCCCATTCACAATACCACAAAAACAATCAAGTACCTTGGGATAAATTTAACCAAGGATGTCAAAGATCTCTATGATGAAAATTACAGAACATTAAAGAAAGACATAGAAGAAGACACAAAAAAATGGAAAAATCTGCCATGTTCATGGGTTGGAAGAATCAAAATCATCAAAATGTCCAATCTCTCAAAAGCAATTTACAGGTTCAATGCAATACCAATCAAAATACCAAAGTCATTCTTCACAGTCCTAGAAAAAAACGATGCTGAAATTCATATAGAGAAACAGGAGACCACGATTAGCTAAAACAATATATTACAATAAAAACAAAGCCAGAAGCTTCACAATTCCAGACTTCAAGACATACTGCAAGGCAGTTATAATCAAAACCATTTTGTACTGGTACAAAAACAGATGGATAGACCAATGGAACAAAATAGAAACACCAGAAATCAATCCAAACATCTATAACCAACTCATATTCAACAAAGGACCTAAAGCCAACCTTTGGAACAAGGACAACCTCTTCAACAAATGGTGCTGAGAAATGGTGCTGATGTCCACATATCAAAGTATGAAGCAAGACCCCTACCTTACACCATATACAAAAATCCACTCAACGTGGATCAAAGAACTAGATAGATGCCACGACACTATGAAATTAATTAAGAGCATAGGGGAAGCCCTTCAAGACATTGGAACAGGGAAAAAATTTCTGGAAAAGACCCCAGAGGCACAGGTAGTCAAAGCTAAAATAAACAAATGGGATTACCTCATGTTGAGAAGTTTCTTTACAGCAAAAGAAACAGTCAGGGAAGTGAAGAGGCAACCAACAGAATGGGAGAAATTATATGCAAATCACACAACTGATAAAGGATTAACAACTAGAATCTATAAAATGATCAAGAAACTCCACAGCAACAAAACAAACAACCCAATAAAAAGATGGGCCAAGGACTTTAACAGACATTTTTCAAAAGAGGAAATCCAAATGGCCAACAGACACATGAAAAAATGCTCAGGATCTCTAGCCATCAGGGAAATGCAAATCAAACCACAATGAGGTTTTACCTCACCCTGGTTATAATGGCTTACAGACAGATATGAACTAACAACAGATGCTGGAGAGGATGTGGGGAAAAAGGGACACAAATCCACTGTTGGTGAGAATGCAAACTGGTAAAGCCACTATGGAAGACAGTTTGGAGAGTCCTCAGAAACTTGAATATAGCCCTACTACATAACCCAGCAATCCCACTCCTTGGAATTTACCCAAAGGGAATTAAACTAGAAAAAAAGAGCTGTCTGCATCTTAGTGTTTATTGCAGCTCAATTCACAATAGCTAAGACATGGAATCATCCTAAATGCTCATCAATAGATGACTGAATAAAGAAATTATGGGAGATGTACTCTATAGAATACTATACAGCAGTGAAAAACAATGAAATCCGGTCATTTGCAACAAAATGGAAGAATCTGGAAAGTATGCTGAATTAAATAAGCCAGTCCAAAAGGGACAAATATCATATGTTCTCCCTGACCAATGACAACTAACCAAGCACCTAAAAGGAAACCTGTTGAAATGAAATGGACACTATGAGAAACAATGACCAGATCAGCCCTTGTCTTGACTGTTTAGGAACAACTTACTATTTTATTCCTTTTAGTATAGTTTTGTTTTTTGTTATACTTAATACCATGGTTGAACTCTGTAATTAATACACAATTATTCTTAGGTGTTTCAAATTAACTGAAAAGTGATAGCTGTGAAATATAAGAGTGGGAATAAGAGAGGGAGGATATATACAATTTGGCACATGCTCACTCGGACTTACTTCCAATGGTAGAGGTAAAAATGAGCCAGGGCATTCCAATTCAGTCCCATCAAGGAGGCAGGTACCAATGCCATCTCACTTGTTAAAGTGATCAGTTTAAGTACATAATTGATCAAAAAGGTAGGTTAATTGTCATAGAGATTTCACAAATAAGACCAGTGTCTGCAAATAATGAAGGATAGAATTAAAAGGGAGAGAATGATCTTGTGGGGAAGCAGGATGCGCAGTAGACTCATAGAATGGCAAATGCCCTACACAGCACTCTGGCCTCAGAATCAACCCTTGGAGCATTCAGATCTGGCTAAAAGGCCCATGAGGGTTTCGCAGGCATGGAAAGCCAAGACACTGTGGCAAAAATGATCTGAATGAAATATCTCAGTGAATGAGATCCCAGCAGAAAGAACGGGCCATCAGATAAGGAGGCACCTTTCTCTGAAGAGAGGAAGGAACCTCCACCATGATATGGTCTTGACTAAACAAGTTCAGAGTTGGTGAACTCTAGAGTCTTCCATAGCCTTGACAGCTCATGGCAAGAGCCTCCAGTGATTACTGACGTCATAAATAAGAGTGTCAATCATTAAATCAACAACGGGAGTCACTGTGCACCTGCTCCCCATGTAGGATCTCTGTCCTTAATGTGTTGCACTATTAGAATTAACGGTAAAACTACTAGTCAAACAGTACTCTATATCTTGTGCGGTTGTGTGGGTGCAGTCTGTTGAAATCTTTGCTTAGTATATACTAAGTTGATCTTCTGTGTATAAAGATAATTGAAAATGAATCTTGATGAAGAGGGATGGGAGAGGGAGTGGGAGATGGGATGGTTGTGGGTGGGAGGGAGGTTATGGGGGAAAAAGCCACAGCAATGCAAAAGTTATACTTTGTAAATTTACATTTATTTAATAAAAATTAAAAAAAATAAAACAAATGAACTCGGGCCAGTGCTGTGGCTCTCAGTAGGTTAATCCTCTGCCTGCAGCACTGGCATCCCATATGGGCACCAGTTCTAGTCCTGGCTCTTCCTCTGATTTAGCTCTCTATTATGGCCTGGAACGGCAGTAGAAGATGGCCCAGATGCTTGGGCCCCTGAACCCATGTGGGAAACCCAGAAGAAACTCTTTGCTCCTGGGTTTGGATCCGTGCAGCTTCAGCTGTTGCAGGCATTTGGGGAGTGAACTAGCAGATGGAAAACCTTTCTCTGTCTCTCCCTCTCACTGTCTATAGTTCTTTCTCTCAAATAAATAAATAAAATCTTAAAAAAAGGAACTCTGCAAGATAGAGTGAATGAAAAGATAAGGCATAGACTGAAAGAAAATATGCTCAAATCACATATCTGGTAAATATCCAAAGAATCCAGAACATATATATCTGGCACATACAAATTTTTTTATTTAATAAATATATTTATTTAATAAACATAAATTTCCAAAGTACAACTTCTGGATTACAGCGGCTTTTCCCCCCATAACCTCCCTCCTACCCGCAACCATCCCATCTCCCACTCTCTCTCCCATCCCATTCTTCATCGAGATTCATTTTCAATTATCTTTATATACAGAAGATCAATTTAGTATATATTAAGTAAAGATTTCAACTGTTTGCACCCACACAGACACACAAAGTATAAAGTACTGTTTGACCAGCAGTTTTACCATTGATTCGCATAATACAACACATTAAGGACAGAGATCCTACATGGGGAGCAGAAAATTTTGAAAACTCATAAAAAAGAAAACAACCTATTGAAAAACGGACTAAGAGATGTATAGACATCCCACCAAAGAGGACAAACAGATGGAAAAGAAGGCATGTGAGATGTTCAACACAATTTGTCATTAAAGAGTTGGAAGTTCAAACAATGAGATGCCACTTCACAAAATTCTACCTTTTACAGTTGGTAAAACTGCAAAATCTGACCATATCAATTCCTGATGAAGATGCACATGAAATAAATGTTTGAAACTGCTACATATCCTATGATTCTAGTTTGTGATGATATTCTAAAAAGGCAAAGTTATAGAGACATTAAATAACTCAGTGGTTGCCAGAGATTTGGGGAGGGAGTAGTATTGAACTATATGGGACTTTTTTGAGGGTAATGAAACTATTCTTTATGATCCTGTAATAGTAGATATAGATATATGACCTTATACATTAGTCAAAACCTATGAAACTATAACAAACAATGAAAAAATTAATGAAAAGTATAGATTCTAGTTAATAATAATGTATAAATATTTTCACATTAATTTTAAAATACTGATGTAAGATGCTAATAATATGAAATAACATGGAAACTATACAGGGAGGAAAAGAGGCATTTGGGAGTTTTTTGTACATTCTGACTAATCTTTCTATAAACCTAAAACTGTTCCGAACTAAAATTAATTAATAAAAATATGATGACCTAAGTAATTTTGGAAAGAATTGGATACTTTAACAGTAAAGACCAAAGATAATTGAATATAAACAGTGTAGTCTAGTTTTTACAATTTTTTCTCTTGGGGGTGCAGATTAACAATTCTGAAAATGCTATGCAGGCATCCTAGAATTGAAGAAATAAGTAAATGGATGTTTGGATGGTGGGAGTTGGGTTTCTTACTGTTGAAATAGGAAGTTACAGAAAGAGAAAAAAATCAATGAATAAATAATTCAATGTTGGATGACAGTTGGATATGTTAATATGAACTTATGTTTAATCTAATATAAAAACAGATGATTGAATATAGAAATAATTACCAAGGCTCCATGGAGAAATGGTTACATCTAAAGCTAATGCAAGGAATACCAAAATGAGCTTAGACCACGTTGTCATATCAAAAAATAAAGACGGAAAGAATAGAAAAAATCTGATGAAGGCATGTTATAGGAAGTAGGCACTAATTGAAAGAATTTCCAATGGCTAAACATTTAACAATTGGAGCAACAAGATAAATTATGTAGTACTGAATTGGAAAACACACCATAAAATAAACACCATAAGTTCATACTGCTGTAAATATATGATAAGTAATTGAGTGGTGAATAACACATTTTCTGTTAATATTTACAAATAATTTATACAGACACTTTACTCTCAAGAAGGTAGACCATAATTAACTCCATTCCTTAAGTGTGGGCTAACCATAGTGACTTCCTTTCAAAGAGAAGAGAGTAGGAAAAGAAAAAAAAATTGACTTATCATGCAGAAACTTAAGAAATGCTATCTCAGCCATGTGATCAAGATGAACATCAATAGTGTTGTCATGTTGATGTACATGATGGAATGAAATTGGCGCTGTAGGATTTGGTTTCACTCCAAAACTTGTTACTCCAGTCTAATCATGAGAAAAATCTCAGACAAACCCAAATTAAGGGGT
The DNA here is from genome assembly GCF_033115175.1 of Lepus europaeus. Classification (NCBI taxonomy): domain Eukaryota; kingdom Metazoa; phylum Chordata; class Mammalia; order Lagomorpha; family Leporidae; genus Lepus; species Lepus europaeus. The sequence goes on along the minus strand of NC_084839.1, from coordinate 32,384,453 downwards.
ATTCTACAAAATACCCCATCACTATACCTTAAAGTCATCAAAAACAGGGTGCATCATGGAACCTTGAATCTAAGCCTAAAACTATGCTAAAATGAAAAGCTTACTGAAAAAATACAAAGAAAAATAAATATAAATGAGAGTAGGACTTGGATCTAGGGCATAAAACAGTGAGGAATTGAATGTGATAAAGAAACACAAAGATAGACGAAGAAAAAATTCAAAGTGGGAATATTCATGAAATTGTTGAATTAATACTTTGATTCGATATCTTTGAGATGTATTAGAGCTTTGAGAAGTTTCCTTGGCAGAGTTTAATTGTTTCCCTTATGTGCATTCCCTTTATTGAGTTCACCATCAGTGCCCTATTTCTGATCTTATTTTACTTTATTTATTCCAAAATTATCTTTCCATTCCTATCCCCTACTCATTTAAGCAAATATATGCTCCAGGAAATCTGTTCTGTTCACTATTTGCTAAAAATGTATAAAGGTGCTTGCACTAAAGTTATTCTCCTCACTTGATTGCACAATTTTCTTGTTCCAATCATTCATCTTGAGGTTCTAGCCATCCAACAAGAATTCTTGGCTATCCTTAATTTCCCCAGCTGCAAGTGACCCCATCTTCCTCTGACCCACTCACTCTTGCTGTACTTCTCAAATCAACCATAGATTGCTTTATATTGGGGCATTATATATGTAGCTTCTCTATTGATTAGCAAATACTTAGAGGGTAGGTCCCTGACTTGTACATTTTTGCATTTCCCTTGGCTGTTTTCATAGGTATTTACAAAAAGTTGATCTAATGAATGTTATCAGTGTCTGACAGTCATGTTCAGTTAAGAAAAAACTTGAAACCAATATCAATTGGACTAAATTAAAAAGAAAACTTTTAATTCTTCAGAACAGAGGTTATTTGATGGAAAGGGACAGCTGCATTTCCCTTACATCTGTTTTTATTGTGGGCTTTCCATTTGTGGTTGATAATGCACTGAGTCAATGCCTGTCAGGTAATGCCTCTTGTGTGTGAGTCATTATTACAATAATTAATAACAATGGCAGGTTAGTTGATAGGAACTTGGCAATGTGTGTATCCTTATCTTTAAAGCTCCAAATGGTTTGGAATTTGGCTCTTTGTGAAAGCATTTAATAGGAAAGTGTGTGTTTAGAATCTGTTCCCAGCTCAAAGACTGACCCTTATCTCTAAAGCCCTTAATGAGAAAGCACCTGACAAATTGACTGGCACACTCCACTCCTTCACATAATTTCCCTTCCTGCCAAATGAGTTTCTTTCAGTCTCTGCTCTTAACTTAGAAACCATTGAATGATGAACAGTCTGAGGCCAATGTCTCAAGCTTCAGAAAGCACTCTTCAAAAGGTGATTTAGCAAAGTAAAATTAATTTATTGAAAATCGGAAAATCAATGTTTTTTTCTCATTAAGTCAATTAGTTATTTGCTGAGATTTACTTGTCTGAATTGACTAATAGTTTTAGTACTCAGCAGTTACCTCAAGAGAATCTTCAGGATGACCTCATAAAGTTTATTGAAATATAATAGTATAGAAAGCAATGCAAATAAACAAAAACAAATGTGTTATCAATCTTAATAAGTATTATTTAAATCTACTCATAAAGCTCCTGGAGTTTGCTTTTATTTATTAACTTAAGTATTCAATAATTACCTCAGATAGGATTAATATTGTAACAAATGTAAAAATGCAAATGAAAATAACTGAGCTATTTTGATTGAAATTAAACACAAAAATAAAAGCAAAGTTTTTATGTGGAAAGACATCATCAAAATGAAGCTAGAAAAAAATGGAATAACTGACACCACTGTCTTTCTTAAGAGAACTAAATAACGGTTTATTATGTTGCATACATATTTCTGTTGTGGGAGATGGTGATTTAAAATGATGTGGAAATTTAAGACATTTTATGCAACTTTTAAATCGTGTTCAAGATATTTAATATTTAAATTCTCAAAATGTGCTTAGTAAATGGGTTAAGAGATTAATGGTGAATCAAGAATTAATAATGTGAGGCAGGACTACCCTTTCAAGAAGTTTGACTGAAAAGAATGAGATCACAAAATAAAAGAAAAAAACAGATACTCCCTTTCTCCACATTTTTGCTCTATCCAGACCCTCAACAGATTAGATGATTCCCATCCACAAAGCAAAACGCAACCTAATTTACTGAAGTCACTGATCCAAATGTAATCCCATTCATCTGTAAACTCCTACAAACAAACACAACCAGAAATCATGATTAACCAGATATTTGGACATCCTATGATCCAGCCAAGCTGATGAATGAAATTCTCCTTTATACCTTCTCTGTTTCATCTTTCTCTTAGGTATTTATCATGGCCTGACATAAAAAAGAATGTAAACTTTATGAAAGTCACAACTTTGTTTTGTCCACTGCTATATCCTGATAGCTTAGAATATCACCTGTTTTATAACACATGCATAAATATACGCTAACTGTAAACTCTCAGAAATTAAAACCCCTTAAAACACAGTCTCCTTCATAAGTAGGGATCCATTTTAATTCCGTTAAGTTCTTCAAATCTTCCTGAGTCCTAAATGAGATTAGAAAATAAAGGAAACTTTAAAAACAAAATGAAAAATCTCATAGAGCAAGCTTGATTGTTTTGATAAACTGAAAAACAAATAGTGCCACTAATGAGGAAGAGACTCAAAATTAGGAGACAGTAGTAATTGATTAGAGTAGAAGACATTAATTTTAAAAAATAGACAAATGGCCTTTGAATAACATGACAGTTCCTTAACCTAGAGACTAGAAAGAAGAGGAAAAGGTGGGTGGATACTTTGATTCTCAGTGGAGATTAAGTGCTTCAAGAGGAGTGAAGATTTAAAATACGAAGTCTAGTAAAGTGAAAAGGACAAATAAGGATTAATTAATCCGTTGCTTAGCGGGATTGTCGGGGCACTAATTGTTGGAGCACTAATATATATATGGTGTTTTTATGATCTTTTGTCATGTTCAGCAATTTGGGTATAATGTATAGTAACTTATTGTGATAAGAATTTTCCTTAGATTAGATTATATAATTTTCACAAATAGCTTGTGTAATAAGTACACTTATTTCCACTGTTCCAATTAGAAATCTGAGCCTTTGGTTAAGGAATTTGCCAAATGTATAGAGCTGGTAAGCATTAAAACCAGTATTTATTTGGCACAGAGACTGTGCTTATACTGGGTTGCTTTATTTTAGAGATAGATTTCTTTTTTTTTTTAAAGATTTATTTTATTTATTTGAATGACAGTTACAGAGAGAGGTGGAGACAGAGAGAGAGGTCTTCCATCCACTGGTTCACTCCCCAGATGGCCACAAAGGCTGGAGCTGTGTCAATCCGAAGCCAGGAGCCAGGAACTTCTTCCAGGTCTCCCATGTGGGTGCAGGGGCCCAAAGACTTGGACCATCTTCTACTGATATCCCAGGCCATAACAGAGAGCTGGATTGGAAGAGGAGCAGCCGGGACTAGAACCTGCGCCTGTATGGGATGCTGGACTTCAGGCCAGGGCTTTAACCCACTGCGACACAGCGCCGGCCCTGAGATATACTTCTTCAAATCAGGAACTTGTGTGGTTAAAATAAAACAAGAGGGTTCAGTAAGGCGAGGATATTGAACTATTTAATTGTGTTCACGGTTCCTCTGAACAACCATATAGCACAGGATGAATAGGGATTTCAGACCAGTGAGGAAGGATGACTCAGGAGATGATACCCAGAGGACAAGATGCAGGGGATTTCTGGAGCACTCCATTTCTGAGTTGTGACAGGGTTCAAATATTGGCCATTGGTATGAGTAGTCAGAGTGGGTGATGTACAGGAGAAATGAAGGGCTCAGGAAGATTTGAAGAACTAAATGGAATTATGATGGATCCCTACTTATGAAAGAGGCTGTGTGTTAGGGGATTTTTATTTCTGAGAGTTTATAGTGAGTGTGTATTTATGTAGGTGTTATAACACAGGTGACACTCTAGGCTATCAGGATATAGTAGTGGACAAAAAAAAAGCTGTCACTCTAATGAAGTTTACACTCAATTTTCTTTATGTCAGGTCATGCTAAATGCCTAAGAGAAAGATGAAACAGAGAAGGTGTAATGGAGAATTTCATTTGTCAGCTTGGCTGGTTCATAGGATGTCCAAATCTCTGGTTAATCATGATTTCTGGTTGTGTTTGTTTTTGGAGTTTACAGATGAATGGGATTGCCATTTGGATCAGTGACTTTAGTAAATTAGGTTGCATTTTGCTTTGTGGATGGGAATCATCTAATCTGTTGAGGGTCTAGATAGAACAAAAAGGTGGAGAAAATGAGTATTTGCCCTTTCAGCCTGAGTGCTTGAGCTTGAACATGTCTCTTCTTTCTCTGAGGTTCTGGTTCTTGGACCTTCAGACTTCAACACTGCACCACTGATTATAGCTCTCAGGCCACTGAACTGTGTACCGCTGGCTTTTCCTACATCTCCAGTTTTCAGACTGCAGATCATGGATTTGTTAGATTCTATGATTGTGCAAACCAATACCTTGACATACCTATGTGTATCTGTGTCTAACTTCTATATGTATGTGTGAATATATATGTATATGAAACATGTATGTTATATAAATACATGTATGTATAAAAGGCTATTGTTGGCTTTTTGTTCTTCTCTTAACTCACCTCCCCCTCATTATCTATCTCCTTTGGTTCTTCCTCTCTGGAGAACACTGATGAATACAAAGGAGAATAGGTATTGTCAGAGCAAGGTGTATTAGTAATGTAAAGGTTGGTTAGAAACCAATGAAAAACTGGTGTGGCTAACAGTATTAAGTGACTATTTGCAGAGATGGGCAAACATTTGAAGGGTTGTAAACTTTTGTTGGGGTTGAAGAATAAAGAATTAGATTTTTGACCAATTATTTTGAGATGTTTGCCAGACATCCAGAGGAATACTGACTAATTAAAGTGTCGATATAAAATTTCATAGAGAAAGTCAGGTGTCTAGGCTAGAGATATAATTTTAGGTATAATTCCACAAAGCCATAAAAATGGATGCTGCCATTATGGAAGAGAATATAGGCAGAGATGTGGAATACTCAGACAGCTATACAGAAAACGTAAGGATAGGATAACAGTCCACAAAGAAACAGAAAAATTTACCAGAGAAAAAGGAGAAAATCCAAAAGAATGACGTTTTAGAGGTCATTTGAAGAATGTTTCAAGATGGAGGAGTGATCAATTGAATAAAACATCACTGAGGAGTAAAAGAAAATAAAGGTTGAGAACTAACCAACAGAATTAACAACGTAGAGCAATTTGTGACTTTAACAGAACAACCCAATTGCTGCTGGGGCAAGAGAGAAGGGAGGAAATGAAATGGAGAAAGTGATGTAAGCAGAAAAACAGAGTGGCAGTTGGGGAGGTTGTAGGATCAAAGGAAATTTTAATGTTTAAGACATAAAATGTTGCAGCATGTTGTGGGTTGATGGAAGTTAACCTATAGAGAAGGATAATTTGATGATGAAGGACAATTGTTGGAATATTACTGAGACATTGATGAGAGGAAATATCTAGGTACAGGTGGAGAGGTTGCCCTGGGAACACAAGAACCCAATCACAGTTGCAACTCTTAAGTTCTAAGGCCACTATACTTGCTAATGTGTGACAGAGACACTATACACTGAATACTGCTAAACCCAGCATAAATCCCAGTAATAATAGTTAGTGAAGTTGAGCATGGAAACTTTATACAGTGGAACTGCACTTTTGCTTGTCAAGAAGACAACTGAACCACTGAATGAGCAACACGAATAAACTACAGCAGTTAAAAACTTGTGTAGTAACCCAGGAAAGGATAGTGTAACATTGACTTTCAGAAGTGAGATTTGTTTACTGAAAAATTAGCGTGCAAAATTGTAATTATTACCTCTCCCAGATTCTCATTTTTTCTATAGAAGATAAACATCTACTTTACACCCATATTGGAGTTCTACTAATTATACTTCATGATTCTTTAAAATTTATTCCTTATATCTTAGCTCTATAAGTAGGACCTCATTTTGCAAACACAGGGAAATTGTATGCTTTTTTTTTTTTTACTTTTTCATTTTCAGAAAATAATGTATGTTATAGTGGAAATATATCTGAAATGGGAATCAGGGCACTGTGTTTCTTGCCCCAGCTCTGCCACTAAGTCACTGGGAATTGCTTTCCTCTCAGGAAAATGAAGTAGTTGGTCCAAAGGACATAGAAAGCCACTTCTGGATCCAAGTAATGAAATCATAATAACAATCTAAATAATTCAGAAATTCACAGCTGATGCTCTTTATTTTTATATGCCCATAATATTCTATGTCAAGATAAGTCACATTTATATTGTTGAGAAGTTACCAATCACCCATGCATTAATATCTTACAGGCTTATTGTGAAGATTAAAAGGGAGAATGTGAAATAAATCCACAAACTATAAAGTGAAATACTGTCTATCATTAATAACATGTAGGCACTAAAATATTATATTTATTACTGTCATCCAGATTCTGGTTTTACTTGGATAGTTTTTGGGACATCAAATAAAATAGTTATTCAAGGGATGCAAATAGGTAAGTAGACAGTTTTACTTGAAGAAAACCTATAATTGCCTTTTTCAAACTTTTTTATTATTAAAAAATAGGCTTAAGCTACTTCAGGTCTTAAAAAAACCCTTGGAAAAGGTATTATGATAAATATAAGGCATATATATTAACTAGGTCTCAAATATTCGATCTGAATCAGAGAAGCATGGAAAGAAACATTATCAGGTTTTATAAAATGTGCGGTAGTATTTATAAACCAAAACAAAACCTAAGTAAACTGAAAATTGGAATTAATTAATGTTAAAATTTTAAGTTTAAATCAACAATCTTAATGCCAATGATTGTCAGAGTTATATTTTTGCTTCCTCTCAAAGTTAATTATTTTTTAATAAATTTGTTATGTAATTTTCTTTATGAACATTCATATATTCATTTGTAGGATGAATTTTTTTTTTGACAGGAAGAGTGGACAGTGAGAGAGAGAGACAGAGAGAAAGGTCTTCCTTTTGCCGTTGGTTCACCCTCCAATGGCCGCCGTGGCCAGCGCGCTGTGGCCGTGCTCCGCGCTGATCCGATGGTAGGAGCCAGGTGCTTATCCTGCACCTCATGGGGTGCAGGGCCATCCTCCACTGCACTCCCTGGCCATAGCAGAGAGCTGGCCTGGAAGAGGGGCAACCGGGACAGAATCTGGCGCCCCGACTGGGACTAGAACCTGGTGTGCTGGCACCGCAAGGCGGAGGATTAGCCTACTGAGCCATGGCACCAGCTTTGTAGGATGAAAATTTAATACTGAGCATTTACCTGGTAATTTGTACATTTTTGTATCTTTCTGTATTTTTTTTTTTGTATTTTGGAATGAATATGCTACAACACAAATAGTAGCAATGATAATTCGTTTTAGATTAGTATAGCACACAATTTTTTTCAGAGTAGCTTCACAATTATCTCACTTTATCCTAACAATGATAGTTACTGTAGTATGAGCTGGTAAATCTCACTGGGCTGTAGTTTTCTTCCATGTAAAATATAGATGATATAAAAGGTCTTTGAAAAATTCATGGAAAATACATATTATGAAAAATCTATGAATGAATATCAAATATATTTGCAGTTTTTAGCTCCTGTTCACACTCCTGTGAAACAGTGGTATTTCTAGTTTTATTTGTTGAACGTTATGGTTAGTGGTGCATTAAGCCTATAATTATAAAGTAAATTGAAATAATGTTATTGCAGAAATTAAATGGAAAAAAGGAAGAAAGAGGGAGAAATTTATGGGAAGGGAAAAGAGGAGGAGGGAAAATATAGTTATCTTCTAAGAATTATATGTATGAAATACATGAAATCTGTTGTTTTTATATTAATTAAAATTATTCCATTTTCAATGAATTGCTTGTTCCTAGAATTATATGTGAATATTGAGTGAGTTAATCTATGTAAAAAATTTAGGACAGTGCCTGGCATATAGTAAGCACCCAATAAATGCTTATTATTACTGTAATAATTATTATTACTGTTATTCTCTTATTTTTTGATAGGCAGAGTTAGACAGTGAGAGAGAGAGACAGAGAGAAAGGTCTTCCTTCCATTGGTTCACCCCCCAAATGGCCACTATGGCTGGCACGCTGCGCTGATCCGAAGCCAGGAGCCAGGTGCTTCCTCCTGGTCTCCCATGCGGGTGCAGGGCCCAAGCACTTGGACCATCCTCCACTGCCTTCCCGGGCCACAGCAGAAAGCTAGACTGGAAGAGGAGCAACCGGGACAGAATCTGGCACCCCAATAGGGACTAGAACCTGATGTGCCAGTGCTGCAGGCAGAGGATTAGCCTAGTGAGCTGCAGCGCCAGCCCTGTTATCCTCTATCAGTTGTTTAGAGAATATAAATGCATTATGTCCTATTGTCATTTTGCAGTTTTCCCAATAATTCATCAGTCTGAATGTCTGAAAGTTTCTAGCAATAATATAAATGAGTAAAACATTTTGGGGGGCCAGTGCTGTGGCTCACCAGGCTAATCCTCCACCTGTGGTGCCAGCACCCTGGGTTCTAGTCCCATTTGGGGCACTGGATTCTGTCCCCATTGCTCCTCTTCCAGTCCAGCTCTCTGCTGTGGCCCAGGAAGGCAGTGGAGGATGGCCCAAGTGCTTGGGCCCTGCATCCGCGTGGGAGACCCGGGTTGGGGGGCCCCTGGCTCCTGGCTTCGGAATGGCACGCTGGTGGTAGCAACCATTTGGGGGGTGAACCAATGGAAGGAAGACCTTTCTCTCTGTCTCTCTCTCTCACCGTCTAACTCTGCCTGTCCAAAAAAAATAAAACAAACAAACAAACAAAAAAAACCATTTTGAGGATTGTCATGACAAATTAAATAGCCCACATCCATAAAACTAGCAGATTCTACTCAGTCCCAGGAAATGTTGCCATACAGGAATATAGTTCCAGTGTTGTCACATGGTCCAATTTCTCAAGAAGATAGCTATTTAGATTTTTATTTCAGTCTCTTAACAAGATATTGGAAAGTTATTTGGATTTTTGCAAAAACATTGTGCTGGTCAAACACATACACGTCTCTGGTAGGGTTTAGAACTATGGGTCATATCTTTCTACTGAATACTTAACACTGTTGTATTCACATAGATTCTTGGTAGAATTTTGATTTTCTGTAAAAATTGGGCAATATTAACAATAGATATGAAATCAGTATGGTGAAGAGATATCTGCACTCCCAGGTTTGTTGTGGCATTATTCACACTAGCTAAGAAAATAGCATCAACTTAAGTGTCCATCAATGGATGAATGGGTAAAGAAAATGTGTTAAATATAACTAATAAGATACTATTTGGTCTTAATAAAAGAAGCAAATTCTGTCATTTACAACACTATGGGTAACCCTGGAAGATATTATGCTGTCTGACATAAGACAGGCATAGAAAAGCAAATGCTGCATGATTTCAATTACATATGAAATCTAAAAATGTCAAACACATAGAAGTAGAGAGTAGATTGCACCATTGGAAGATAGTAGAGGTTTGGGATAAAGGTGAGTGATGGACAGATGTTAGTTAAAAGGTATATATTTTCAATTAGACAGGAGGAGTAAGTTTTGAGATCTATTGCATAACATGGTGGCTATAGTTCATAATATTGTATTTCATATTTCAAAATTACTAAACTAAACTTTATTCTCCCTACAGAAAATTACAACCATATGAGGTGATTGATGTTAATTAGCTTTATTTTTTTCATTCCACAATGTAAATTATATTAAAACATCACATTGTTCCCCATAAGTATATACAATTGTTATTTGTCAATTAAAATACCTTAAAAAGGAGTCTGTTTATTTTCCTAGTATTTTGGAATTTCCCTAATATCTTTCTGTTAGTTCTGTTGATTTCTGATTTCTTTATAGTCATAGAAGACACTTGTATTACTTGAGTCTTCACCTATTTACTCAGATTTATTTTGCATAGAATATGATCTGTTTAGGTCAGTTTTTCTGGTCTACTTGGAAAGATTGTGTATTTTGCTGTTTTTTGGTGTAAAGACCTATAAAATATCAATTAGGTCAAAATATTGATAAATGAGCTCCTCACTAGTAGTTGGTAATGGGTTGATTAGAAAAATCTAAAACAGTAGCCGAATATTAAAGAGGCATTGTCTGAATACCAATGAACAGCATCTCCAGAGTGTTTCTGGGATACAGTCAGCTCCATCCTGGTAGTTTCCTTGATCCTTTGGGAGAAAGAATGATGAGCAAGAAATTAGGCAAGAAGATAAAATGTGCAGCTGGAAAAAAGAAAAAAAAACAACAAAGTCAAAACTAAAAGAGAGGTTTTCTAGACCCAAAGATCTATGCTTTTTCACATTACTAGACTACCTCTAGAATAAGAATTGTGTAGTGCTTCATAATATGCAGATTAGGTCTTGCTTGGGTGTCCCAGAGTAGTATTTATGTGTACTTTATATCCAGGTGGTGATTATTGGTGTTCTGCCTATGTTTAGGGAGTTAGCTATTGAAGTTCATTGGCAGGAAAAAAGGCTCACCTTTAATGTGATTCAGCTTTATGAAACTTTCAATTTTGTATGACTTTTAAAAAAAACATTTTACATCAGTTAAGTCCTAGATTTTTGATGATTTCTGTATCACAGAGGGATACTCTTAGATAATTGAAAAGGGATGAGTCATAATGAAGTGTTGCTGATGCACGTTGACTCTGCTCAGTAAATCCACTGATACCTGATAGGGAACATGAAGAGCCTCTCATCTCATGACTTGATGGCATAAAAAGACTCACATCAAATACCTAGAGCTTGATTCTGCCCTTTAGGAACTGGTAGGGCTTACCTAGTGACAGAAAGAAAAAAGATTTTTCTCCCTGACTTGCTTGATCCTACAGAAGCTCTAATTCAATCAACTTTGTTTCAGATGCGATGCATTGGAGACACTATGTTCCACCATTGTCCTGTGAAGTGTTTGTCTCACATTTGCACCTGCTTCTTTTGCTATTCAATTGGGGCAGTTAGAAAACTTAAACATCCTCTAATGGTACATTTACTGCAAAAGGTCTCTTTGTTCTTGAAATATTGGCTGCCTGATAGTTTAACATTTCAGTCCCACAGGTAACTAAGAAATGGGTGCTTTATGATTTTTAATAGCCCTTTTCTTGCCTTTTGAGGAACAGTGTTTTATTTTTTTTTCATACTATTTGTTGAACTCTTTACTTAGAACAGGGTTAATTTTATGAGTATAAAGTTAACTGAAAATAGATCTTTGTAAAAAATAAAAATGAGAATAGGAGTGGGAGGAAGAAGGGTGAGGGGGGAGGGTAACCTTGAAAGTATCACTATGTTTCATGTATTTCATATATATGAAATATATGAAATTTGTATACGTTAAATAAATTTTAAAAAATATGGTAAGCAACATAAGGATCTTTATTTTTTGTATTCTCAAATCCAACAGCATTTGATGACTACAAAGTGCTCAAGAAATATCTATAAATGTTTACTGAACCAAATTAAAATCTTAGGCATTCCATAAATGTTTGTCTACATAGATTAGTTTTGAAGATATATTGCAGATATGTTTGAAAATATGGGTTTGGGTGAGTCTGATTAGGGCAATAGAATTAATGTAAGAGTGCTTCAAAAAGTTTTTGATAATAAAATTAAAAGATTATTTTGTTTTGTTGCCAAAAATTTGAAATCCATGTGTACTTTTCTCATAATATATCGTGCCATGAACTTTTGAGATTCCATCATCTAAAACTTCCCTGAAATGGCAGAGAAGATTCTGGGAACTGTAGCCTTCATCCAGAATTCCATAAGTAAATGAACAAAGGCTTCTAAAGAGCAGCAGGAGGAAAAAGTGGCCACTAAGCCTCTGTATATTACAGGATAGGTACAAGGGACAAACACTGTGTAATTGTTCAACTGGAATTCCAATTTCCTTTTAAAAATATTTATTTTTCCTTTTTTAATTCAATGAAGGTGGTATCGGGAATGACCCCCTAAATTATATACGAAAATGTGGCCCCTTAAAGTTCCCCAGAAGTGCTATATGGGGTGCTACATATGCTATCAAAATTTGGGGTGCCATATGATATCACCAAATGTTTATTAGTAAATCCCCAATATTAATAAGCCAGAGAGGGTTCTTGCCTAATATTTAGAGAAGAATTCTAAATATCGGCATTAATAAATGAGGCAGCATGGTATATTTTAGGCTTTCATTTAATGAGAAAGATGTATAGGAGAGTGAGAGCTTTATCTATGAGAGAGAGGTAAATCTGGGTTCATACCGAGCACCAGGAACCAGCCATGTGGAGGAGCATGAAGGCCAGGAAGCCTACGGCATGTGGCCAGAAGGCCATGCACCCTGGAGGTGCAGGGCTACAGCAAGCCCCCTCCTGGCAAGAGGCCAGGAAAGAATAGAAGGCAGGACACACCAGTCCCAGGCTTTTAACCCACTTCCAAAGGGGAGTGGTTAATTAACCTGATTGGCTGATAGGCACCCAGGTGTGGCCAGGTATGGGATGAGGTCACACAGGGACGTGGTGAAGGCATGGTCTTCCAGCTCACAAACCTAATTGATTTTAACCTGTATGCCTGCCTACTTCACAGAGAACAAATTTCATGATATTTCATATATAGTTTTAAGACCATAATGGTACTTCCCACACTACCCTCCCTTCCTCCTTCTCTCTTATCTTCCCTTTTTCTTTTTTAGTCTTCAAAATTCCATTTTGGAGGGAAGACAAGACATTTGTTCTGTTATGAAATATGTGGTAGTAGTGAGAGAACTGTTAGTAGTACTATGTTGAGTTATGTTGAAGCCTGAAGCAAAAGAAAAAAATCAGAAATAATGATGCTGATTTTGTTTGAAATTTTGCTAATTTGTTTGTCATGACTTTATTTGCATTAAGTTTTCAAAATTTTTTAAATGTAATTTTATTATCTGGGTTTTTAGTTTTTTTATATTTTCCTCTTAAGATTTTGTACCCAAAGTGAGTGTCTCATTTAAATTGCTGTAGTCCCCGTCTAGGATGTGAGAGCAGAAATACTTCGTGGCTGATATGATTTAGAGAAAAACTAATTTTAAAACATTTTATTTCAGAAAATTTTAAACTTGAAACAAAAATGTGGGCAGTAACACAAAGAATTTCCATATGTCCCTTAGAGCATTTCACCTATTCACATGCTAGAGTCTTTGTCAGAGTTAACAAACCACACCAGGATTCCCTACTTTCTTTTTTTAATACAAATTCCTTTTATCCCTAACACCCCTCCCAGTCTCTAGTGATCAGCATTCTGTATTCATGTTGAAGTTTTTTTTTTTTTTTTTTTTTTTACCTCCCAGACCCCTGGAGTCGGGTGAAAGCAGCCCAGAGGCGAGCAGCCCGCAGACTCGTTTATTTCAGCTGGTACAGCAGCTTAAATAGCCATGACAGCCAATCTGGTCAAGGGGTGGTCTATGCCCTAACCAATCACAGCCTGTTGCCAGGCAGGCTCCGTTGCCATGTAGTTCCTGAAGCCATCCAATCACAGCCTGTTGCCAGGCAGGCTCCGTTGCCATGTGGTTTCTGAAGTCATCCAATCACAGCCTGTTGCCAGGCAGTTTCTCTTGCCAGCAGCCATCTTGGCATGGCCTTCTCATTCCACCACATATATACACCATGTTTTCTTTTCTTTTTTTAAAACTTTTATTTAATGAATATGAATTTCCAAAGTACAGCTTATGGGTTACAATGGATTCCCCCCTCCCATAACTTCCCTCCCACCCGCAACCCTCCCCTTTCCCGCTCCCTTTCCCCTTCCATTCACATAAAGATTTATTTTCAATTCTCTTTATATACAGAAGATCAGTTTAGTACATATTAGGTAAAGATTTCAACATTTTGCCCATATAGCAACATAAAATGAAAAAACTACCATTGGAGTACTAATTATAGCATTAAATAACAATGTACAGCACATTAAAGACAGAGATCCTACATAATAGTTTTTTAAAAAAATTAATTAATTTTCTATGCCATTTCCAATTTAACACCAGGTTGTTTTTTTTCATTTCCAATTCTCTTTATATACAGAAGATCAATTCAGTATATAATTAGTGAGGACCTCATCAGTTTGTACCCACACAGAAACACAAAGTATAAAAATACTGTTTCAGTACTAGTTATAGCATCACTTCACATTAGACAACACATTAAGGACAAATCCCACATGGGGTGTAAGTACACAGTGACTCCTGTTGCTGACTTAACAATTTGAATCTCCTGTTCATAGCGTCAGTAATCTCCCTAAGCTCTAGTCATGAGATGCCAGGGCTATGGAAGCCTTTAGAGTTCACTGACTTTGATCTTATTCTAATAGGGTCATAGTCAAAGTGGAAGTTCTCTCCTCCCTTCGGAGAAAGGTACCTCCTTCTTTGATGGCCCCGTTCTTTCCACTGGGATCTCACTCACAGAGATCATTCATTTAGGTCTTTTTTTTTTTTTTCCGTGATATCTTGGCATTCCATGCCTACTATACTCTTATGGGCTCTTCAGCCAGATCCGAATGCCTTGAGGGCTGATTCTGAGGCCAGAGTGTTGTTTAGGACATCTGCCATTCTATGAGTCTGCTGTGTATCCCACTTCCCATGTTGGATCTTTCTCTCCCTTTTTGATTCTATCAGTTAGTATTAGCAGACACTTGTCTTGTTTGTGTGATCCCTTTGACTCTTAGACCTATCAGAGCCATCAATTGTGAGCTGAAATTGATCACTTGGACTAGTGCGATGGCATTGGTACATGCCATCTTGATGGGATTGTGTTGGAATCCCCTGGCACATTTCTAACTCCACCATTTGCGGCAAGCCAGATTGTCCATGTCCCAAACTGTGCATCTCCTCCCTCTCTTTTTCCACTCTGAAATTTAACAGGGATCACTTTTCAGTTAAAATTTAAACACCTAAGAATAATTGTGTGTTAATTACAGAGTTCAACCACTAGTACTAGAACAACAACAACAACAACAAATACTAAAAAGGATAAAGTAGTACAATGTACATCTAAAGTCAGGACAAGAGCTGATCAGTTCATTGTTTCTTATAGTGTCCATTTCACTTCAACAGGTTTCCCCTTTGGTGCTCAGTTGTCACTGATCAGGGAAAACAAATGATATTTGTCTCTTTGGGACTGGCTTAATTCACTCAGCATGATGTTTTCCAGATTGCTCCATCTTGTTGCAAATGACCGGGATTCGTTGTTCCTTACTGCTGTATAGTATTCCATATAGTACATGTCCCATAATTTCTTTATCCAGTCTACTGTTGATGGGCATTTGGATTGGTTCCAGGTCTTAGCTATTGTGAATTGAGCTGCAATAAACATTAATGTGCAGATGGCTTTTTTGTTTGCCAAATTAATTTCCTTTGGGTAAATTCCAAGGAGTGGGATGGCTGGGTTGTATGGTAGGGTTATGTTCAGGTTTCTGAGGAATTTCCAGACTGACTTCCATAGTGGCTTAACCAGTTTGCATTCCCACCAACAGTGGGTTAGTGTCCCTTTTTCCCCACATCCTCTCCAGCATCTGTTGTTGTTAGATTTCTGAATGTGAACCATTCTCACCGGAGTGAGATGGAACCTCATTGTGGTTTTGATTTGCATTTTCCTGATGTCTAGTGATCTTGAACCTTTTTTCATGTGTCTGTTGGCCATTTGGGTTTCCTCTTTCGAAAAATGTCTATTGAGGTCCTTGGCCCATCTCTTAAGTGGGTTGTAGGTTCTGTTGTTGTGGATTTTCTTGATTTTTTGTGGATTCTGGTTATCAACCCTTTATCTGTAGTATAGTTTGCAAATATTTTTTCCCATTCTGTTGGTTGCCTCTTCACTTTCCTGACTGTTTCTTTTGAAGTACAGAAACTTCTCACTTTTATGCAATCCCAAATGTTAATTTTGGTTTTGACTGCCTGTGCTGCTGGAGTATTTTCCAAAAAGTCTTTGCCTGTACCTATATCTTGCAGGGTTTCTCCAATGCTCTCTAATAATTTGATGGTTTCAGGTCATAGATTTAAGTCTTTAATCCATGTTGAGTGAATTTTTGTGTAAGGTGATAGGGATGGGTCTTGCCTCAAGCTTCTGCACGTGGAAATCCAATTTTCCCAGCACCATTTATTGAATAGACTGTCTTTATTCCAGGGATTAGATTTGGATCTTTGGTCAAATATAAGTTGGCTGTAGATGTTTGGATTGATTTCTGGTGTTTCTATTCTGTTCCATTGGTCTATGCATCTGTTTCTGTACCAGTACCATGCTGTTTTGATAACAACTGCCCTGTACTATGTCCTGAAATCTGGTATTGTGATGCCTCCGGCTTTGTTTTTTTGCACAGGATTGCTTTGGCTATTCGAGGTCTTCTGTGTCTCCATATGAATTTCAGCATCATTTTTTCCAGATCTGAGAAGAAGGTCTTTGGTATCTTGATTGGTATTGCATTGAATGTATAAATTGCTTTTGGGAGAATAGACATGTTGATGATAATGATTCTTCCAATCCATGAGCATGGAAGATTTCTCCATTTTTTGGTATCCTCTTCTATTTCTTTCCGTAAGGTTTTGTAGTTTTCATCGTAGAGATCTTTAACTTCTTTGGTTAAGTTTATTCCAAGGTATTTGATTGTTTTTGTAGCTATTGTGAATGGGATTGATCTTAGAAGTTCTTCCTTATCCATGGCATTGCCTGTGTATACAAAGGCTGTTAATTTTTGTGCATTGATTTTATATCCTGCTACTTTGCCAAACTCTTCTATGAGTTCCAGTAGTCTCTTAGTAGAGTTCTTTGGGTCCCCTAAATAAAGAATCATATCATCTGTAAAGAGGGATAGTTTGACTTCTTTCTTCCCGATTTGTATCCCTTTAATTTCTTTTTCTTGCCTAATAGCTCTGGCCAAAACTTCCAGAACTATATTGAAGAGCAGTGGTGAGAGTGGGCATGCCTGTCTGGTACCAGATTTCAGTGGAAATGCTTCCAACTTTTCTCATTCAATAGGATGTTTGCCGTGGGGTTTTCATATATTGCTTTGATTGTATTGAGGAATGTTCCTTCCATACCCAGTTTGCTTAGAGTTTTCATCATGAAAGGGTGTTGTGTTTTATCAAATGCTTTCTCTGCATCTATTGAGAGAATCATATGGTTTTTCTTCTGCAGTCTGTTAATGTAGTGTATTACGTTGATTGTTTTGCAAATGTTGAACCATCCCTGCATACCGGAAATAAATCCCACTTGGTCTGGGTGGATGATCTTTCTGATGTGTTGTTGCATTCTATTGGCCAGAATTTTATTGAGGATTTTTGCATCTATGTTCATCAGGGATATTGGTCTGTTATTCTCTTTCAATGTTGCATCTTTTTTCGGCTTAGGAATTAAGGTGATGCTGGCTATGTAGAAAGAATTTGGGAGGATTCCCTCTTTTTCGATTCCTCTGAATAGTTCGAAAAGAATTGGGCTTAGTTCATCTCTAAATGTCTGGTAGAACTCAGCAGTGAATCCATCTGGCCCTGGGCTTTTTCTTTGTTGGGAGGGCCTTTATTACTGTTTCAATTTCTGTGTCAGTTATGGGTCTGTTTAGGTTTTCTATGTCTTCCTGGCTCAATTTAGGTAGGTTGTATGTGTCCAAGAAACTGTCCATTTCTGATAGATTTCCCTGTTTGCTGGCATACAAGTCCTTGTAGTAATTTCTGATGATTCTTTTTATTTCTGCGGCGTCTGTTGTTACGTTTCCCTTTTCATCTCTGATCCTATTGATTTGGGTCTTTTCTCTTCTTTTTTTAGTTAGTTGGGCCATTGGGGTGTCAATTTTGTTTATTTTTTCAAAAACCCAGCTCCTCGTTTGGCTGATTTTTTGTAATGTTTCTTTGGATTCAATCCTGTTGATTTCTTCTTTGATTTTAATTATTTCCATTCTCCTACTGGGTTTGGGTTTGGTTTGCTGCAGATTTTCTAGATCCGTGAGATGACTTGAAAGCTCATCTATTTGGTGCCTCTCCAATTTCTTGATGTAGGCACCTATTGATATAAACTTTCCTCTTAACACTGCTTTTGTTGTATCCCATAGGTTTTGGTATGTTGTGCTGTTATCCTCATTTACTTCCAGAAAATTTTTGATTTCTCTTTTAACTTCTTCTACGACCCATTGTTCATTCAGGAGCATGTTGTTCAATCTCCATGTGTTTGCACATGCTCTGGGGATTCCAGAGTTGCTAATTTCCAATTTCATTCCTTTGTGGTCTGAGAAGCTGCATGGTATGATTCTAATTCTTTTGAATTTGCTGAGACTTGCTTTATGGCCTAGTATGTGGTCAATCCTAGAGAAGGTTCCATGTACTGCTGAGAAGAATGTAAAGTCCTTAGATGTAGGACGAAATGTTCTATAGATATCTGTTAGATCCATTTGGGCTATAGTGTCATTTAAATATGCTGTCTCCTTGTTGATCTTCTGTCCTGTTGATCTGTCTATCTCTGAGAGTCGAGTATTGAAGTCCCCCAGTACTATTGTATTGGGGTCTAAGTCTCCCTTTAAGTCCCTTACCAAGTCTTTTAAATAAGCTGGTGCCCTGTAATTAGGTGCATATACATTGATAATCGTTATATCTTCCTGTTGAATGGATCCCTTAATCATTATATAGTGCCCCCCTTTGTCTCTCCTAACAGTTTTTGTGGTAAAGTTTATGTTGTCCGATATTAAGATGGCTACGCCCGCTCTTTTTAATTTCTGTTGGCATGGTATATCTTTTTCCAGCCTTTCACTTTCAGTCTGTATACATCGTTGTTGGAAAGATGAGTTTCTTGTAAGCAGCAAAAATATGGATTTTGTTCCTTAACCTATCAGCCAATCAGTGTCTTTTAACTGGACAGTTCAGGCCAATAACATTCAATGTGACTATTGAGAAGGAGTAACTTTGCCCTGCCATTTGCCAAAGATACTTTCTAATATATGGTTTGAGATTCCTGTGATCTTTTGGTGTGAGGTTTCCTTCCTTTACCTTCTTTCATATTGGTGACCGTGTTTCTGTGTTTCTGTATGTGACACATCTTTAAGCATCTTTTGCAGGGCTGGACGAGTGGCGACAAATTCTTTCAATTTCTGTTTGCTGTGAAAGGTCTTTATTTCACCTTCATTCATAAATGAGAGCTTTGCAGGATATAATATTTTGGGTTGGCAGCTTTTCTCGCTTAGTACCTGGGCTATGTCTCGCCATTCTCTCCTAGCTTGTAGGGTTTCTGAAGAGAAGTCAGCTGTGAGTCTAATTGGAGATCCTCTGAGAGTAATCTGGCGTTTCTCTCTTGCACATTTTAGGATCTTTTATTTACGTTTCACTGTGGTGAGTTTGATTACGACGTGTCGTGGTGAGGATCTCTTTTGGTCACGTTTATTAGGGATTCTATGAGCTTCCTGTACTAGGATGTCTCTGTCCTTCTCCAAACCTGGGAAATTTTCTGCTAGTATCTCACTAAAAAGGCCTTCTAATCCTTTCTCCCTCTCCATGCCTTCAGGAACTCCTGGGACCCGAATGTTCGGTTTTTAAATAGTATCCTGTAGATTCCCGACAATGTTTTTTAGATTTCTAATTTCTGCTTCTTTTCTTTGGTTTGCCTGTTTCCTTTCCTGTTCTCTGTCTTCTAATTCTGATATTCTCTCTTCTGCTTCACCCATTCTGTTTTTAAGGCTTTCTAATGTGTTTGTCATTTGATCTATTGAATTCTTCATTTCATTATGGTTTCTCGTCACTATCACTGTTTCTTGTTCTACTAGTTGTTTCATTTCGATTCCTCCTTAATATTTCATTTTCACGAGAGAGGTTTTCTATCTTGTCCATTAAGGATTTCTGTAGTTCAAGAATTTGTTTTTGAGAGCTTCTTAATGATCTTACCAATTTTATGAGATCCGCTTCTTGCATTTCTTCTATCTCATCATCTTCATAATCTTGGATTGGGGTGCCTTTTTTATTTGGGGGCATTTGAGTGTCTTCCTTGCTCTTGTTACCTTGGTTTCTACATTTGTTTGGCATCTTGGAGGTGTGGCCAAAGAGCTCTGTTTGGTTCTTCAGTGTTGCCTATGCTAAAGAGTTTGTTTTTCTTATGTAAAGTGGTCCCTGCTCTTTGTCTTTCTGGGGTTTGTAAGGAGAGTGCAGAGAGGCTAGTGTCCCAGCTGGTTCCCCTTTTTGTTTTTGTTTTTTCTTCCAGTCAGCCTGGTGTAGTTCCCCCTCCCCCCCGCGTGAGCTTGGACCACGGTCTAACCTTCGCGGCCAATGTCTCGGGTTACCTGTGCTTCTAGCGCCGGGGCTCAAATTCTGTGGGTGGGCTTCTGTAGCTGGGTTCGCTGTTTTCCCAACTCTAGTGGCCCCTGTGTCCATGGCGCGGCTCAGTGCGGGTCGGGTCGGGTTGGCGCGGCGCAGTTGGGTGCTGCTAGGTGCGGCTCAGGGTGGCTCCTTTTGGCTTGGCAGGGCTAGGCGCGGCGCGGCAGGGCGCGGCGCGGCGGGGCAGTGGGCCACTTTACTCTACTCGTAGGTCCTCCGTGTCACATCCACTAGATCCGGAAGTGTTTCCTCTGCAGTTTTTTCCTCTGAGTCTCTTCTTAAGGGTACAGTAACTCCACCCTTGTTAAAATTTCTTTTCCCAAACTGTTGTGTGCACCCTCACTCTTCCACCATCTTGGCTCCGCCCCCAGGAAGCCATGTTTTCTTTATCTGTTTATCTGATGATGGTTGATTCCTTATTTTGGCTGTTGTGCTGCTGTAAACATAGTGGAACAGGTATCTATTTGTTGCAGTGAGCTTTCATCTTTTGGCTGTACATCCAGTAGTGAGATTGCTGGATCATATGGCAGTCCATTTTTTGGTTTTTAAAGAAATCTCCATACTGTTTCCTACAATGACTGCACAAATTTACGTTCCTATCAGTAGTATATAAGAGTTCCCCGTTAGTAAGCCACATCCTTGCCAGTGCTTGCTCCTGTCTGTCATTTTAATAATAGTTATTCTGACATAGTAGAGGTATATCTCATTATGATTTTGCATTTCCCCAATGGCTAGTGATACTGAACATTTTCTCATGTATTTGTTGGCCATTTGTATTTCTTCCTTTGGGTACTGTCTATTCACATCTTTCCTCCATTTCTTAACTGAATGGATTGTTTTTATATTGTTGTTTTACTTTGAGTTGCTGATATACTCTGGATTATTAATCCTTTGTTGGATAAATAGCTTGCAAATATTTTCTCCCATTCTATTTCATGTCTCTTCACTCTGTTGTTTCCTTTACTTGGCAGAAGCTTCTGAGTTTGATATGTTCCCATGTGTCTAGTTTTGCCTTTGTTACCTGTACTTTGTGGGGGGAGGGTTTCATTCAAGTGTTCATCACCAACATCATTGTCTTAAAGTGTTCTACCATGCTTTCTTTTAACAGTTTCACAGTTTCATGTTTTGTATTTAGATCTTTGATCCATCTTTAGTTGATCTTTGTATATAAGATAGGAATCTATTTTAATTCATTTATACATTCAGGTTTGCCAGCACCATTTATTTAAAAGACTGTCCTTTCTCCAGTGTATATTCTTGGCACCTTTGCCAATCAACACACACATGGATTAATTTTTAGCTCTCTGTTCTCTATCATTCATCTATGTGCCAATTTTATGCCAGTTACCATGCTGTTTTAATTATTACAGCTTTGTAGTCTGCTTAGAAATCAGGTATTGTTATGTCTCCAAATTTACTCTTTTCCCCTCAAGATGGCTTTGGTTATTTGAGTCTTTTGTAACTTCATATGAATTTTAGGATTTTTTTTCTAATCGATAAAGAATGTTGTTGTTATTTTAAGAAGAATGGCATTTAATATGTAGATTGCTTTTGGTAGTATAGACATTTTATTGATATTAATTCTTCCAATCCATGGGCAAGGAATATCTCCATTTTTTGTATCCTTGATGATAACTTTCAACAATGTTTTATAATTATCTTTGTAGAAACTTTCACTTATTTTGTTAAATTTATTGCTAAATACTTGATTTTTAAAAAGATCTATTTGTTTATTTGAAAGTCAGAATTAAGAGAGATCTTCATTCATTGATTCACTACCCAATGGCCAGGGTTGGGCCAGGCTGAAGCTAGGAGCCAGGAGATCGATTTGTTTATCCCATGTGGGTGGTAGGGACCCAAACACTTGGGCCATCTTTTACTGTTTTCCCAGGCCATTAACAGGGAGTTGGATCTGAAGCAGAGCAATTGGGGCATGAACCAGAAGTGCCCATGTGGGATGCTGGCATTTCAGATGGTGGCTTTACCCACTAAGCTACATCATTAGCATCCTAAATATTTGATTTTTATTATAGATATTACAAATTGGACTTCTTTTTCGGATTTCTCTTTCAATAAGATCATTGTTGATATGTAAAAATTCTGTTCTTTGTATGCTGATTTTGTATCCTTTAACTTTACTGAATTGGTTTATCAGTCCTAACATCTTTGTAGTGGAATCTTTAGGGATATATAACACCATGCCATCTGCAAGCATGGATATTTTGAATTCTTTCTTTCGAGTTTCAATGCCATTTATTTTTTTTCTCTTCCCTGATTGCTCTTGTTAATGCTTCCAGTACTGTATTGAATAAGAATGGTGAAAGTGTACATGCTTGTCTTGTTCCAGATCTGAAAGAAAGGGCTTTCAGCTTTTCCTCATTCAGTATGATATTGACTGTTGGTTTTTCCAATATAGCCTTTATGTTTGAGGTACTTTCCTTCTATATCTAACTTCTGGGGGTTTATCATGAAAGAATGTTGAATCTTAAAAAAATTTTTTTCTTCATCTATGGGGTTGACCATATAGTTTTTGTTTTTCATTCTGTTGGTGGGAATTCATGCTATCTATTGATTTGCAGATGTTGAACCACTCCTGCATCAATGGAATAAATCCCACTTGATCTTGATGTATGACATTTTTGATATAGTGTTAGATTTTATTTGCTAATATTTTATTGAGAATTTTTGTACTTATGTTCTTTAAGAGTGTTAGTCTTTAGTTTTCTTTTTGTGCTATATCTTTGATTTTGGTTTCAGAGTTGTCAGAGTCTCATCCTTAAAAATATTTCAAATTGTTTGAAATAATATTGGAATTAGTTCTATTTTTAAATGTTTTGTATAATTCAGTAGTAAAGTTATCAGATCCTGGAATTTTCTTTTGTGGGGGACAATTACTACTTCAGTCATATCTTGGTATAGGTCTGTTTAAACTTTGTATATCTTCTTGACTTAATCTTGATATGTTTAATGTAACCAGGGATGCATCCATTTCTTTGAGATCATCTAATTTGTTAGTGTATTGTTGTCATAGTAATTTCTTATGATATTTTGTATTTCTGAGTATCATAGTAATATCTCATTTTAATCTCTAATTTTATTTGAGTTCTTAATCTCTCTTAGTTTGGCTAAAAGTATGTCTGTTTTGTTTATCTTCTCAAATAAAACCATCTTATTGTTTTCTTGATCTTTGTATTATTTTTTAATATATAGTTTCATCTATTTCTGCTCTGACTCTTATTATTTCTTGCCTCCTGATAATTTGGGTTTTGTTTGTTCTTGTTTTGCTAAGTATTTGAAATATATCATTAGATTGTTTATTTGTGATCTTTTTTTTTTAAAATATAAGTACTTATTGCTATAGACTTCCCTATAAATACTGCTTTTTGAAGTATTCTATAATTTTTGATACATTGTGTTTTCATTTTCATTTGTTTCAACAAAGATTTTGTTTTAAAATTTTTTCAGTGATCCATTAATCATTCTGTACCATGTTGTGAAATTTCCATGTATTTATAAATTTTCTCTTGTTCTTCTTGCTCTTGGTTTCTAGTTTTATTGCTTTGTGATCTGATGACATGCATGATGTGAGTTCAATGTTTTGAAATTCCGTAAGTCTCTATTTGTGACTTACTATGGTCTATCTTAGAAAATGTCCCATATGTTGATGAAAAGAATGTGCATTCTATAGATGTTGGGTGAAATGTTATATAAATGTCTGCTAGTTCCATTTGAGTAATAGTATGCTTCAAATCTGATATATCTTTTTTTTTATTTTCTGTATGATCTGTTCATTGATGACAATGGTGTGCTGAAGTAGTAATTTACTTGGCTGTCACACCTCCTTATATTATCACGTCAGTTAGAATTTCAGCATTAACTTTGAAGAGGACACCAGCACTCCAACCATAGTAATCTTTATTTTAAAATATTTTTCTAATTAAAATAGTGATTGCTTTATTCTTTGTCATTGGGTTACCTGAAAGTATATACCTTAGTTTCAAAATGCAGGTTTTCTAGTTATCATTTTGTTATTAATTTCTAGCTAAATGAAATTGTTATTGGAAACAATATTCTACATGATTTTGTTTCTCCAAACTTTGTTGCTACTTGTTTGTTATCCATAATATGGTTAATTTTTGAAATGTATATCTATTTTAGAAAGTGTTTATTCTGCAGTTATTGGATAATTGGTCTATATATGTTCAATTGGTGAAATTAATGAATGGTGCTGTTTAAAATATTCAAAATTCTTACTGATTTTTGTCACCTTGTTCTATTAGTTACTGATAGAAATGTGTTAGAAATATTCTAATATGGTTGTGGAATGGCTTATTTCTCCTTTTAATCCTGGGAAGATTTTGCATTACAGAATTGAAACTATTCTATTAGGTGCCCAAAATTTAGAATGTATTTATCTTCCTGTTACACCAAATATTTAAGCTTTATGGTATGTACTTCTCTCTTGCTAACAATGTTCTTTATTTTTAAAGATTTATTATTTATTTCAAAGAGTAACATAGAGAGAGGAAGAGACACACAGAGAGAGACAGAGACAGAGATTTTCATCTGCTGGTTCATGTCTCCAAATGGTCATACCATCTGGGGCTGGGCCAGTTCATAGCCTGAAGTCAGGAGCTTCCTCCATCTCTTCCATGTAATTACAGAGACCCAAGCACTTGGGCCATCCTGTGGTGCCTTCCCTGGCACATAATCAAAGGGATACAAATTGGAAAGGGGGAAATCAAACTATTCCTATTTACAGATGATATGATTCTATATATAGGGGATCCAAAAGGCTCCACTGAGAGCTGAACTCATAAAAGAGTTTAGTAAAGTGGCAGGATATGATACCAAAACAGAATAATCAATATCCTTTGAATACACAAATAGTGAAATGGCTGAGAAAGCGCTTTTAAGATCAGTCCCATTCACAATAGCTCTAAAAAGAATTAAATACCTTGGGATAAATTTAACCAAGAATGTCAAAGTTTTCTATGATGAAAATTACAAAACACTAAAGCAAGAAATAGAAGACATTAAAAGGTGGAAAAAATCTTCCATGTTCATGAATCGGAAGAATCAACATCATCAAAATGTCCATACTACCAAAAGCGATTTACAGATTCACTGTGAAACTAATCAAAACACCAACGACATTATTTGCAGACTTAGAAAAAATGATGCTAAAATTCATGTGGAAATTCAAGAGACTGGAAAAGCTAAAGCAATCTTATATAATATAAACAAAGCTGGAGGCATCACGATATCTGATTTCAAGACATACTACAGGGTGACTATAATCAAAACAGCCTGGTACTGGCACAAAAACAGAAATGTAGACCAATGGAAAGATAGAAAC
Organism: Lepus europaeus; assembly: GCF_033115175.1. Taxonomy (NCBI): domain Eukaryota; kingdom Metazoa; phylum Chordata; class Mammalia; order Lagomorpha; family Leporidae; genus Lepus; species Lepus europaeus. The sequence continues at coordinate 32,358,670 of NC_084839.1, read as the reverse complement.
TCCAGAAATCAACATACCTACAACCAACTTATCTTTGATAAAGGAGCTAAAATCAATCTCTGGAGCAAGGACAATCTCTTCAACAGATAATGCTGGGAAAGCTAGGTCTGTGCATGTAGAAGTATGAAAAAGATTCTTACCTAACACCTTACACAAAAATCCACTCAAAATGGATCAAAGAAAGACCTAAGTATATGGCCTGAACAATCAAACTTTACAAGATTTTGGCATAGGCAAAGAGTTCTTGGAAAAGACCTCAGAAGCATAGGCAATCAAAGCCAAAGCTGACAAATTGGATTACATCAAGCTAAAAAACTTCTGCACTACAATATAAATGCTCAGCAAAGTTAAAAGGCAACCAACAGAACAATATGGGAAAACATATTTGTAAACTATGCAAATGATAAAGGGTTAACATCCAGAATCTATAAAAAACTCAAGAAATTCAACAACAAAAGTAACAATCTAGTTAAGAAGTGGGCAAAGGACTTGAACAGGCATTTTTCAAGAGAGAAAATTCAAATGGCCAACAGACACATGAAAAAATGCTCAATATCACTAGCCATCAGGGAAATGCAAATCAAAACCACAATGAGGTTTCGCCTCACTCCAGTTAGAATGGCTCTCCTACAGAATTCAACAAACAGCAAATGCTGGCAAGGATGTAAGGAAAAAGGGAGTGCAAACTGGTGCAGCCACTGTGAAAGACAGTATTGAAATACCTCAGAAATCTGAAACTAGACCTACCATATGATCCAGCCATCCCAGTCCTGGGAATTCATCCAAATGAAAAGAAATCACAATCAGTACCCCCAAGTTAATTGCAGCACACTTCACAATAGCTAAGACATGGAATCAACACAAATGTCATAAACATTTATGTTTATGGAATTATGGTATTTATATACTATGGAGTTCTACTCAGCTATAAAAAATAATGAAATCCTATCATTTATAACAAAATATACACAACTAGAAACCATTATACCTAGTGAAATTAACCAGTTCCAAAAAGACAACTAACAGAGAACCTAAAGTGTAATAAAGTACACTGAAATGTTAATTTTGAGATTTGATGATTGTTTACAGCTCTTGCATCTGCTGTTGATGAACAGTGCTTTTTTCATACTATTTGTTGAAATATTTTACTTAGTGTGGGGCTAACTATATAATGATTAAATAAACTGAAAATAGATCTTTGTAAAGATTAAGAGTGGAAATGTGAGAGGGAGGAAAAAGAAGGTTAGGGGCATGGGCTGGAGGGAGAGTAGGCTGGAAAGTATCTCTGTGTTGCTAAATCTGTATATATGAAATACATGACGCTTGTATAACTTAAGTAAAATTTTTTAAAAATAGGGAGCTGGATTGAAATTGAGAAGCTGGGACTTTAGCCAGCACCTGTATGGGATGCTGGTGTTGCAGATAGTGGCTTTACCTGATATACCACAATGCAAGCCTGGCCCTGGGTTCTTTGTCTTTAAAATTTATTTTGTTATTAATATAGTGGTATTAGCTTTATTTTGATCTTTTGTCATACTTTTCAAGTTTACCATATCCTTATTGTCCAGTGAACAATATATTAAGTTATTTTAAAATGTAATATGAAAATATACAATATTTCTTTGATTTGACATGTTTGATTTGTTTAATATAATCACTTATGCATTTTGGATAAAAATTTGCGGTTTCTTTTTTCAGGTATGGTGTATCATTCTACTATTTTTTTTCTATGTGTTTAGAAGATGTGCATTCTGTTACTGTCTTAATACTGACACTCTGGAGACAAATATCCTTATGTGACAAATGATTGGGACTTCTGCCCAGATAGTTCAGTGAACTTATAACACTTCAATTCTCTCTATTTTCTTCCAACCTATATGCTATTGTTTTCCTGTATTTTATTTCAGTTTATTTTAATTTCTTTTTTTTTTTATTAAACTTTTATTTAATGAATATAAATTTCCAAAGTATAGCTTATGGGTTACAATGGTTTCCCCCCTCCCATAACTTCCCTCCCGCCCGCAACCCACCCCCCCTCCCGCTCCCTCTCCCCTTCCATTCATGTAAAGATTCATTTTCAATTCTCTTTGTATACAGAAGATCAGTTTAGTATATACTAGGTAAAGATTTCAACATTTTGCCCATATAGCAACATCAAGTGAAAAAACTACCATTGGATTACTAATTATAGCATTAAATAGCAATGTACAGCACATTAAAGACAGAGATCCTACATAATTTTTTTTCAAAATAATTAATTTTCTATGCCATTTCCATTTTAACACCAGGTTGTTTTTTTTTTTTTTTCATTTCCAATTCTCTTTATATACAGAAGATCACTTCAGTATATAATTAGCAAAGACCTCATCAGTCTGCGCCCACACAGAAACGCAAAGTATAAAAATACTGTTTCAGTACCAGTCCTAGCATCACTTGGCTTTAGACGACACATTAGGGACAGATCCCGCATGGGGTGTAAGTACACAGTGACTCCTGTTGCTGACTTAACAATTTGACACTCCTGTTCATGGCGTCAGTAATCTCCCTGGGCTCTAGTCATGAGTTGCCAGGGCTATGGAAGCCTTTAGAGTTCACTGACTTTGATATTGTTCCAATAGGGTCATAGTCAAAGTGGAGGTTCTCTCCTCCCTTCGGAGAAGGGTACCTCCTTCTTTGAAGGCCCCGTTCTTTCCACTGGGATCTCACTCACAGAGATCATTCATTTAGGTCTTTTTTTTTTTTTTTTTTCCATGATATCTTGGCTTTCCATGCCTGCTATACTCTCATCCATAGAATACTATACAGCAGTAAGAAACAACGAAACCCAGTCATTTGCAACAAGATGGAGCAATCTGGAAAACATCATGCTGAGTGAATTGAGCCAGTCCCAAAGAGAGAAATATCATTTGTTTTCCCTGATCGGTGACAACTGAGCGCCAAAGAGAAAACCTGTTAAGTGAAATGGACACTATAAGCAACAATGAACTGATCAGCTCCTGTCCTGACTTTAGATGTACAATGTAATACTCTATCCTTTTTAGTATTTGTTGTTGTTGTTGTTGTTCTAGTACTATTGGTTGAACTCAGTAATTAACACACAATTATTCTCAGGTGTTTAAATTTTAACTGAAAAGTGATCCCTGTTAAATCTAAGAGTGGAAAAAGAGAGGGAGGAAATGAACAATTAGGAACATGCTCAATCGGACTGGCCGTAAATGGTGGAGTCAGAAATGTGCAGGGGATTCCAACACAATTCCATCAAGATGGCATGTACCAATGCCATCGCACTAGTCCAAGTGATCAATTTCAGCTCACAATTGATAGCTCCGATAGGTCTAAGAGTCAAAGAGATCACACAAACAAGACAAGTATCTCCTAATACTAACTGATAGAATCAAAAAGGGAGAGAAAGATCCAACATGGGAAGTGGGATACACAGCAGACTCATAGGATGGCAGATGTCCTAGACAGCACTCCGGCCTCAGAATCAGCCCTCAAGTTTATTTTAATTTCAAGTCATTATTCATGTTATTGATTCATTCAATCAATATTAACATGTTTCTTAAAACTTATTTCACTGTTTACTTTTCCTTTCTCCATCTCTAAGATTTTCTCTGGAATTATTGTATTTATGCCCCCAAAATAGACTTTAATATATGATTTAGTGAGAGTCTGATGATGAGAAACTTTGTCATATGTATTTTTTAGAAAAATCTATTTATGATTACCTTGTTACATAATATTTTTATTTGTAATACTTTTTCACTCCATCTGATTTTTTCTCTAGAAATTTAGAGATATTCTATGTGTTTTGATTTTTATAATTTTTAAGGAGTCAGAAGTTTCTTGAATTATTGATTTTTAAAAGATAAGTTCTCTCCTATTTAAAAGTATTTAAAAGGCTTTTGGGAGTGGTTGCACTTAATAGCTTTAATATGTTTTAATTTTTAGTTTTATTTTGTTCTTGGTTAAAAATTCAGGGCTATTTGACTTGTAGTTTCATGTTTTTCAGTAGTTTTGAAAATTCACAGCTATTATTTCTTCATTTTTCCTTCTGCTCAATTCTCTCTTTTCTACCATTCCGAATCTGTGTACATTAAGATTCTTGGGTATTTGCTATATGTTTATTTATTTATTTCCCCCTTTCCCTCATTTTTCAGTGTGATCTGTTATGTTTGTATTCTTTGAGACTGCATTTTCTGATCTATCTTCTAATTTACCAATGGTCCCTTTAGATATATCGACTCTAATATCCATCCATTGATTCCATATTTTTATATATTTAATTTTTTAATACACATTTTCCTGTGTATCTATATTCTTCTGTACCAACTTTTGACAGGTTTTCAGTCTTTTTAAATTTTATCTAAAAATTTTTAATCTACCTTTTATTGCTTGGCTATATTAAATCTAGTTTTTAAAAAGTATAGATGAGGGGCGGAGCCAAGATGACAGATAGTGAGGACGTGCGCCAATAGTTTGGGAAAATAAAGTTTCATAAAAGTGGAATTACTGTAGCCTCAGGAAAAGACTCAAGAATAAAACTGCAGAGGAAACGCTTCCAAATCTAGTGGATGTGACACAGAGGACCTACAAGGAGCCCACTGCGTAGAAACCCAATTGCGGGAGCCGAGCAGCAGAATCGCGCCAGCGCGGGAACGAACAGGAGGTAAGACAAAAACCTCAGAAACCGGAGACATTGGTGGGGAAAGGCAGAGGCCTATCTCTCCACTCAGCTAACAAAACCGAGCAAAACAAACAGCTGGCTCCATTTACATATGTAAAGCGCCAACCAGTACACAAATTCAGTAACTTTGGAACTATGGTGAAACTTGAGAACACATTGAGGGCTGCATAAACTCTTTGTGTGGTCCCAGGGGTAGATCAAAGGAATACTCAAAGAGGCCAGATTTCAACTACCCTCAATTCCACTCAGCTGTGTGGAATTACTTCCCAACTGAGTCAAAAAAAAAAAAAAAAAAAAAGAGAGAGAGAGAGAGAGAGATCCAGCAAGGAGCAAGGGAGAGAACAATCTGGGTGAGTCACTTTTTGCAGCCTTAAACCTGAAGAATCAAAACTGTGATAGTGACAAGAAACCACAATGAAATGAAGAATTCAAAAGATCAAATGAGAAACATATTAGAGAGCCTTAAAAACAGAATGAGTGAAGCAGAAGAGAGAATATCGGACAGAGAACAGAAAAGGAAACAGTCAAATCAAAGAAAAGAAGAAGAAATCAGAAATCCAAAAAATACTGCCAGGAATCTACAGGATACTATTTAAAAACCCAACATTTGTGTTCTAGGAGTTCCTGAAGGCATGGAGAGGGAGAAAGGATTAGAAGGCCTTTTTAGTGAGATACTAGCAGAAAATTTCCCAGGTTTGGAGAAGGACAGAGACATCCTAGTACAGGAAGCTCATAGAACCCCTAATAAACATGACCAAAAGAGATCCTCACCACGACACGTCGTAATCAAACTCACCACAGTGAAACGTAAATAAAAGATCCTAAAATGTGCAAGAGAGAAACATCAGACCATTCTCAGAGGATCCCCAATTAGACTCACAGCTGACTTCTCATCAGAAACCCTACAAGCGAGGAGGGAATGGCGAGATATAGCCCAGGTACTAAGAGAGAAAAACTGCCAGCCCAGAATGTTATATCCTGCAAAGCTCTCATTTATGAATGAAGGTGAAATAAAGACCTTTCACAGCAAACAGAAATTGAAAGAATTTGTCGCCACTCGTCCAGCCCTGCAAAAGATGCTTAAAGATGTGTCACATACAGAAACACAGAAACACGGTCACCAATATGAAAGAAGGTAAAGGAAGGAAACCTCACACCAAAAGATCACAGGAATCTCAAACCATACATTAGAAAAAATCTTTGGCAAATGATAGGGCAAAGTTACTCCTTCTCAATAGTCACATTGAATGTTATTGGCCTGAACTGTCCAGTTAAAAGACACTGATTGGCTGATAGGTTAAGGAACAAAATCCATATTTTTGCTGCTTACAAGAAACTCATCTTTCCAACAACGATGTATACAGACTGAAAGTGAAAGGCTGGAAAAAGATATACCATGCCAACAGAAATTAAAAAGAGCGGGCGTAGCCATCTTAATATCGGACAACATAAACTTTACCACAAAAACTGTTAGGAGAGACAAAGGGGGGCACTATATAATGATTAAGGGATCCATTCAACAGGAAGATATAACGATTATCAATGTATATGCACCTAATTACAGGGCACCAGCTTATTTAAAAGACTTGGTAAGGGACTTAAAGGGAGATTTAGACCCCAATACAATGGTTCTCTGGGACTTCAATACTCGACTCTCAGAGATAGACAGATCAACAGGACAGAAGATCAACAAGGAGACAGTAGATTTAAATGACACTATAGCCCAAATGGATCTAACAGATATCTACAGAACATTTCATCCTACATCTAAGGACTTTACATTCTTCTCAGCAGTACATGGAACCTTCTCTAGGATTGACCACATACTAGGCCATAAAGCAAGTCTCAGCAAATTCAAAAGAATTAGAATCATACCATGCAGCTTCTCAGACCACAAAGGAATGAAATTGGAAATTAGCAACTCTGGAATCCCCAGAGCACGTGCAAACACATGGAGATTGAACAACATGCTCCTGAATGAACAATGGGTCGTAGAAGAAATTAAAAGAGAAATCAAAAATTTTCTGGAAGTAAATGAGGATAACAGCACAACATACCAAAACCTATGGGATACAACAAAAGCAGTGTTAAGAGGAAAGTTTATATCAATAGGTGCCTACATCAAGAAATTGGAAAGGCACCAAATAGATGAGCTTTCAAGTCATCTCAAGGATCTAGAAAATCTGCAGCAAACCAAACCCAAACCCAGTAGGGGAAGAGAAATAATTAAAATCAGAGAAGAAATCAACAGGATTGAATCCAAAAAAACATTACAAAAAATCAGCCAAACGAGAAGCTGGGTTTTTGAAAAAATAAACAAAATTGACACCCCATTGACTCAACTAACTAAAAAAAGAAGAGAAAAGACCCAAATCAATAGGATCAGAGATGAAAAAGGAAACGTAACAACAGACGCCGCAGAAATAAAAAGAATCATCAGAAATTACTGCCAGCAAACAGGGAAATCTATCAGAAATGGACAGATTCCTGGACACATACAACCTACCTAAATTGAGCCAGGAAGACATAGAAAACCTAAACAGACCCATAACTGACACAGAAATTGAAACAGTAATAAAGGCCCTCCCAACAAAGAAAAGCCCAGGGCCAGATGGATTCACTGCTGAGTTCTACCAGACATTTAGAGAAGAACTAAGTCCAATTCTTCTCAAACTATTCAAAACAATCTTTCTATGAAGCCAGCATCACCTTAATTCCTAAGCCGAAAAAAGATGCAACATTGAAAGAGAATAACAGACCAATATCCCTGATGAACATAGATGCAAAAATCCTCAATAAAATTCTGGCCAATAGAATGCAACAACACATCAGAAAGATCATCCACCCAGACCAAGTGGGATTTATTTCCGGTATGCAGGGATGGTTCAACATTTGCAAAACAATCAACGTAATACACTACATTAACAGACTGCAGAAGAAAAACCATATGATTCTCTCAATAGATGCAGAGAAAGCATTTGATAAAACACAACACCCTTTCATGATGAAAACTCTAAGCAAACTGGGTATGGAAGGAACATTCCTCAATACAATCAAAGCAATGTATGAAAAACCCACGGCCAACATCCTATTGAATGGGGAAAAGTTTGAAGCATTTCCACTGAGATCTTGTACCAGACAGGGATGCCCACTCTCACCACTGCTATTCAATATAGTTCTGGAAGTTTTAGCCAGAGCTATTAGGCAAGAAAAAGAAATTAAAGGGATACAAATTGGGAAGGAAGAACTCAAACTATCCCTCTTTGCAGATGATATGATTCTTTATTTAGGGGACCCAAAGAACTCTACTAAGAGACTACTGGAACTCATCGAAGAGTTTGGCAAAGTAGCAGGATATAAAATCAATGCACAAAAATTAACAGCCTTTGTATACACAGGCAATGCCATGGCTGAGGGAGAACTTCTAAGATCAATCGCATTCACAATAGCTACAAAAACAATCAAATACCTTGGAATAAACTTAACCAAGGACATTAAAGATCTCTACGATGAAAATTACAAAACCTTAGAGAAAGAAATAGAAGAGGATACCAAAAAAATGGAAAAATCTTCCATGCTCATGGATTGGAAGAATCAACATCATCAACATGTCCATTCTTCCAAAAGCAATTTATACATTCAATGCACTACCAATCAAAATACCAAAGGCATTCTTCTCAGATCTGGAAAAAATGATGCTGAAATCCATATGGAGACATCGGAGACCTCGAATAGCCAAAGCAATCTTGTACAACAAAAAGAAAGCCGGAGGCATCACAATACCAGATCTCAGGACATACTACAGGGCAGTTGTTATCAAAACAGCATGGTACTGGTACAGAAACGGATGGATAGACCAATGAAACAGAATAGAAACACCAGAAATCAATCCAAACATCTACAGCCAACTTATATTTGATCAAAGATCCAAAACTAATCCCTGGAATAAGGACAGCCTATTCAATAAATGGTGCTGGGAAAATTGGATTTCCAGGTGCAGAATCATGAAGCAAGACCCATACCTTTCACCTTACACAAAAATTCACTCAACATGGATTAAAGACTTAAATCTAGTACCAAACAACATCAAATTGTGAGAGAGCATTGGAGAAACCCTGCAAGATATAGGCACAGGCAAAGACTTCTTGGAAAAGACCCCAGGAGCACAGGCAGTCAAAACCAAAATTAACATTTGGGATTGCATCAAATTGAGAAGTTTCTGTACTTCAAAAGAAACAGTCAGGAAAGTGAAGAGGCAACCAACAGAATGGGAAAAAATATTTGCAAACTATGCAACAGATAAAGGGTTGATAACCAGAATCTACAAAGAAATCAAGAAAATCCACAACAACAAAACAAACAACCCACTTAAGAGATGGGCCAAAGCCCTCAACAGACATCTTTCCAAAGAGGAAATCCAAATGGCCAACAGGCACATGAAAAAATGTTCAAGATCACTAGACATCAGAGAAATGCAAATCAAAACCACAATGAGGTTTCACCTCACCCTGGTGAGAATGGCCCACATTCAGAAATCTACCAACAATAGATGCTGGAGAGGATGTGGGGAAAAAGGGACACTAACCCACTGTTGGTGGGAATGCAAACTGGTTAAGCCACTAAGGAAGTCAGTCTGGAGATTCCTCAGAAACCTGAACATAACCCTACCATACAACCCAGCCATCCCACTCCTTGGAATTTACCCAAAGGAAATTAATTTGGCAAACAGAAAAGCCATCTGCACATTAATGTTTATTGCAGCTCAATTCACAATAGCTAAGACCTGGAACCAATCCAAATGCCCATCAACAGTAGACTGGATAAAGAAACTATGGGACATGTACTATATGGAATACTATACAGCAGTAAGAACCAATGAAACCCAGTCATTTGCAACAAGATGGAGCAATCTGGAAAACATCATGCTGAGTGAATTAAGCCAGTCCCAAAGAGACAAATATCATTTGTTTTCCCTGATAGGTGACAACTAACTGAGCACCAAAGGGAAACCTGTGGAAGTGAAATGGACACTATGAGAAATAGTGACTTGATAAGCTATGGTGCTGACTGTTGATGTACAATGTAATACTTTATCCATTTTAGTATTTTTTTTGTGAACTCTGCAATTAACACACAACTATTCTTAGGTTTCTAAATCTTAACTGAAAAGTGATCCCAGTTAAATATAAGAATGAGAAAAAGAGAGGGAGGAGATGTACAATTGGGGACATGCTCAATCGGACTTGCCCCAAATGATGGAGTTAGAAAAGTGCCAGGGGATTCCAATACAATCCCATCAAGGTGGCATGTACCAATGCCATCTCACTAGTCCAGGTGATCAATTTCAGTTCACAATTGATCACACTGATCTAAGAGTCAAAGGGATCACACAAACAAGATTAATGCCTGCTAATACTAACTAATAAAACCAAAAAAAGGGAGAGAAGGATCCAACATGGGAAGGGGGAGACACAGCAGACTCATAGAATGGCAGATGTCTAAATAGCACTCTGGCCTCAGAAAAAGCCCTTAAGGCATTTGTATCTGGCTGAAGAGCCTATGAGAGTATTTTAGGCATGGAAAACCAAGACACTCTGGGAAAAAAAAAAAAAAAAAAGATGAAGAAGAAGAAGACGACCTAAATGAAGTATCTCAGCGAGTGTGATCCCAGTGGAAAGAATGGGGCCATCAAAGTAGGAGGTACCTTTCTCTGAAGGGAGGAGAGAATTTCCACTTTGACTATGGCCCTGTCAGAATAGGATCGAAGTCGGCAAACCCTAAAGGCTTCCACAGCCTCAGCAACTCATGGCTAGAGCCTAGGGAGATTACTGAATCCATAAACAAGAGTGTTAAATTGTTAAATCAACATCAGGAATCACTGTGTACTTACGTCCCATGTGGGATCTGTCCTTAATCGGTTGTCCAAGGTGAAGTAATGATATAGCTAGTACTGAAACAATATTTTTACACTTTGTAGTTATGTGTGGGTGCAAACTGATGAAATCTTTATTTAGTATATACTGAAGTAATCTTCTGTATATAAAGATAATTGAAAATAAAAAAAAAACCTTGGTGTTAAATTGGAAATAACATAGAAAAGTAATCAATCTTTTTTTAAAAATATCATTCAGGATCTCTGTCATTAATGTGATGTACACTGTTACTTAATGCTATAACTAGTACTCCAACAGTATTTTTGTCACTTTGTGTTGCTATGTGAGGGCAAACTGTTGAAATCTTTTTATATATTAAACTGATTATCTGTATATAAAGAGAATTGAAAATGAATGTTGATGGGAATGGAAGGGGAGAGCAAATGGGAAAGGGGAGGGTTGTGGGTCGGGGGGAAGTTGTGGGGGGGAGGAGCCTTTGTAATCCAAGAGCTGTACTTTGGAAATTTATATTCATTAAATAAAAAAAGAAAAAAAATAGTCTATTAATTTTTTAAATGTGAAATATATATGTAACAGAAGAGAAATGGTAGATATTCATTTAAAAATTACCAAAAAGACTCAAGTTTGGAGAAATATCATTATTTCATTTTCAGATATGTGGATTTTAAAATATGCTTCACATACCCAAAGAATGTAACAAAGAGCAGTTGAACTTAGAGGTCTGGAATTCATACTAGAGATTTAAGCTGATGACATAAATGTTAATAATAATAATTTGTAAATATGTGGTATATAATGCCAAAAGCAGTGATAGAATCTTTCAGATGAAATTGTATTAAAGTATTCTATGCCTCAGCTTCTATGCCTTGCTTTGGCACTAGCTATTAGAATCATAAGGACAAGGAAATAAATTAAGGAAACAGCTGTATTTTGTGTTATGTTTTTTGGTTTTTTTATTATTTTATGAAATGTGAATGTCAGAGAAACTTTGGAAATTTGTCTTTGAGAACTGGCCAACAAAAGAAGACAGAAAGAAAAAAGGACAAACCTGGGAGCCAGAAATGTCTTCTTAAGATAAAGCAAAGGCACAATGACCAGTAATAGAAATAACTGTCCTGTTCTGGTAAAATCAAATAAGATGCTGGTTATTTGTTCAAAACCAGGTGGTCAAGCAGTGGCTGCAACATCACCCATCAATCCTCTGTGTAGGGTAGAGTCAGGGCTAGTAGAAAGGATGTAAGACGTTTCATTGGCTATTCCCATGTTAATATATGAAGCCTAGCCCAGAAATAGCTGCGATATATGCCCCTTTCAAAATATTTTCAGTTTGTCTTCATCTGCAGGGAACAGAAGTCAGGAATCTTGGGAAATCTGGAAGATACACAGTCTATAAACAGGAATGGGCTGCACTTCACAGTTTTACATCCTAATTTAGTCTAGATTAAATTATAATTTCCAGGTAAAATGACCATAGTTTAAATCCCCAAGCTTTTAGGAATTTGCAAATATCTAAAACAAAACCAACATAACTTACGTCCCAGAATTAACAGTTATTTTTTGTTCAGTGTGAATGAATGCTTTAATATAACTCTTGTTAACACTGTATAACATAGTGTTTAACATGTTCATTTGTGTACCAATTCAGGAATTATGATATTTCAGGAATACCCACAAAACAAACTGGACAAAAATTTATATACACAGTAACTGAGACATTGACATCTAGGAATAGCACACAGATAATTCAAAGCAACTTTCCCATTTGGAATAATTTTTAAAAATCAGACAGCAGAAAGCTAGTGAGACACTGAAAACTGTCAAAACTTGGTACAGAAGAGTACAGATACACAGGAAAATGATCACAGATTTTCACACTACTTTTCACTGGTAACATTTGTCAAGTTCAGAGAGAATGGCTAAGGAGGTGAGAAGTGTTTTGTGTCATCTTCCAGGTGCAAAGGGGCTAACAATGGAAACATTGTTAACATTCGTAATTGAAACTGTCTTCACCCACTTGCTTTGGGTTGGGAAGACAAAGGTTACATTTAGGACTAAGTGGGAATTAAAAGGATGAAGGAGGAAGGTCTCAATAGGGACTGAGGCTCAGTTTAAAATCATTTTTACCTTAAAATTGAAATTACAGGAGCCAGAGCTGTAGCATAGCTGGTAAGGCCCCCACTTGCAGTACCAGCATCCCATTTGGGTACTGCTTCAAGTCCCAACTGCTCCACTTCTGAACTAGCTTTCTGCTGTGCTCTGGGAAAGCAGTAGAAGATGACCCAAACCTGCGTAGGAGACCTGGAAGAAGCTCCTGGCTCCTGGCTCCTGGCTTCGGATCAGCACAGCTACTGCTGTTGCGGCCATCTGGGGAGTGAACCAAAAGATGGAAGACCTCTCTCTGTCTCTCTCTGTATCTCTCTCTCTCTTTCTCTCCCTCTCTCTGTATCTCTCTCTCTGCCTCTCTGTAACTCTGCCCTTCAAATAAATAAAATAAAATTCTTGAAAAAATTGAGTTACAATATTCCTATATTGCCTGTTTCCTCAAGCACTTGGCAAGAACAAATTATAAATCCCTCTCTGGAACAAGATAATGTATCTAGGCCACCAATTTTTTAATTTATTTTTTATTTATATGAAAGGCAGAGTTACAGAGACAGAAAGAGAGAGAAAGAGATCTTGCATCCACTGATTCACTCCCCAAATGGACACAATGGCCAAGGCTAGGCTTTGCCAAAGCCAGCAGACAGCAGCTTCTTCTAGGTCTCCCATATGTGTGCAGGGTTCTAAGCACTTAGCCATCTTCTGCTGCATTCCCAGACAAATGAAAAGGGAGTGGAACTGGAAGTGGAGAAGCCAGGTCTGGAATCAGCTCCCACAGGGGATGCCAGCATCACAGCTAGTGGCTCAATGCTATGTCAAAACTCCAGCCCCCATGTGGTATTTTACAAACTATTTTGAAAATGTAATATATGCCATAAAATCATAAATAACAAGGCATTTGAAAATGAGCAAAATCAAAAAGAAAAACCAACAATAGAAACAGGGCCATAAGAGCTTATTATATTGAACTTTTCATCTATACTTTTTAAAATTTTTTTTATTAAATTTTATTTAAAGAATATAAATTTCCAAAGTATAGCTTATGGGTTGCAATGGCTTCCCCCCTCCCATAACTTCCCTCCCACCCGCAACCCTCCCCTTTCCTGCTCGCTCTCCCCTTCCAATCACATCAAGATTCATTTCAATTCTCTTTATATACAAAAGATCAGTTTAGTATATATTAAGTAACGATTTCAACAGTTTGCCCGCATATAGCAACACAAAGTGAAAAAAAATACTGTTGGAGTACTAGTTATAGCATTAAATCACAATGTACAGCACATTAAAGACAGAGATCCTACATGATATTTTTTTTAAAAAAATAATTAATTTTCTATGACGTTTCCAATTTAACACCAGGTTTTTTTTTATTTCCAATTATCTTTATATACAGAAGATCAATTCAGCATATAATTAGTAAAGATCTCATCAGTTTGTATCCACACAGAAACACAGTGTAAAAATAATGTTTCAGTACTAGTTATAGCATCACTTCACATTAGACAACACATTAAGGACAGATCCCACATGGGATGTAAGTACACAGTGACTCCTGTTGCTGAATTAACAATTTGACACTCCTGTTCATGGCATCAGTAATCTCCCTAGGCTCTAGTCATGAGTTGCCAGGGCTATGGAAGCCTTTAGAGATTGCTGACTTTGATCTTATTCCGATAGGGTCATAGTCAAAGTGGAAGTTCTCTCCTCCCTTCAGAGAAAGGCACCTCCTTCTTTGATGGCCCCGTTCTTTCCACTGGGATCTCACTCACAGAGATCTTGCATTTAGCCATTCTCACAGGGGTGAGGTGAAACCTCATTGTGGTTTTGATTTGCATTTTCCTGATGTCTAGTGATCTTGAACCTTTTTTCATGTGTCTGTTGGCCATTTGGGTTTCCTCTTTCGAAAAATGTCTATTGAGGTCCTTGGCCCATCTCTTAAGTTGGTTGGTTGTTTTGTTGTTGTGGATTTCTTGATTTCTTTGTAGATTCTGGTTATCAACCCTTTATCTGTTGCATAGTTTGCAAATATTTTTTCCCATTCTGTTGGTTGCCTCTTCAATTTCCTGACTGTTTCTTTTGAAGTACAGAATTTCTCAGTTTGATGCAATCCCAAATGTTAATTTTGGTTTTGACTGCCTGTGCTCCTGGGGTCTTTTCCAAGAAGTCTTTGCCTGTGCCTATATCTTGCAGGGTTTCTCCAATGCTCTCTCATAATTTGATGGTTTCGGGTCGTAGATTTAAGTCTTTAATCCATGTTGAGTGAATTTTTGTGTAAGGTAAAAGGTATGGGTCTTGCTTCAAGCTTCTGCATGTGGAAATCCAATTTTCCCAGCACCATTTATTGAATAGACTGTCCTTATTCCAGGGATTAGTTTTGGATATTTGATCAAATATAAGTTGGCTGTAGATGTTTGGATTGATTTCTGGTGTTTCTATTCTGTTTCATTGGTCTATCCATCCGTTTCTGTACCAGTACCATGCTGTTTTGATAACAACTGCCCTGTAGTATGTCCTGAGATCTGGTATTGTGATGCCTCCGGCTTTCTTTTTGTTGTACAAGATTGCTTTGGCTATTCGAGGTCTCCGATGTCTCCATATGGATTTCAGCATCATTTTTTCCAGATCTGAGAAGAATGCCTTTGGTATTTTGATTGGTAGTGCATTGAATGTATAAATTGCTTTTGGAAGAATGGACATGTTGATGATGTTGATTCTTCCAATCCATGAGCATGGAAGATTTTTCCATTTTTTTGGTATCCTCTTCTATTTCTTTCTCTAAGGTTTTGTAATTTTCATCGTAGAGATCTTTAATGTCCTTGGTTAAGTTTATTCCAAGGTATTTGATTGTTTTTGTAGCTATTGTGAATGCGATTGATCTTAGAAGTTCTCCCTCAGCCATGGCATTGCCTGTGTATACAAAGGCTGTTAATTTTTGTGCATTGATTTTATATCCTGCTACTTTGCCAAACTCTTCGATGAGTTCCAGTAGTCTCTTAGTAGAGTTCTTTGGGTCCCCTAAATAAAGAATCATATCATCTGCAAAGAGGGATAGTTTGAGTTCTTCCTTCCCAATTTGTATCCCTTTAATTTCTTTTTCTTGCCTAATAGCTCTGGCTAAAACTTCCAGAATTATATTGAATAGCAGTGGTGAGAGTGGGCATCCCTGTCTGGTACAAGATCTCAGCGGAAATGCTTCAAACTTTTCCGCATTCAATAGGATGTTGGCCGTGGGTTTTTCATACATTGCTTTGATTGTATTGAGGAATGTTCCTTCCATACCCAGTTTGCTTAGAGTTTTCATCATGAAAGGGTGTTGTATTTTATCAAATGCTTTCTCTGCATCTATTGAGAGAATCATGGTTTTTCTTCTGCAGTCTGTTAATGTAGTGTATTACGTTGATTGTTTTGCGAACATTGAACCATCCCTGCATACCAGGGATAAATCCCACTTGGGCTGGCTGCAGGTCAGCGCAGCTTGGCGTGGCTCGGCGCAGCTCAGCACGGCTCGGCGTAGCAGTGGGCCACCTTGCTCTCCCTGTAGTTCCTCTGTGTCACATCCACTAGATCCGGAAGAGTTTCTTCTGCAGTTTTTTTCTGAGTCTCTTCCTGAGGGTACAGTAACTCCACTTTTGTTAAACTTTCTTTTCTCGAACTGTTGGTGCGTGCCCTCACTCTTCTGCCATCTTGGCTCTGCCCCCTAATAGACTATTTATTAGAGCAGTTTTATGTTATAGAAAGATTGAGCTGGAAGTACAAAGAGATCCTATATCCTTCTGCTCCTGTACTCTGTTTACCCAATTAATAATATTTTGCATTTATTTGACATATTTGTAATAATTGATGAATAAATATGAATTCATTATAAACTAAAGTTCATAATTTAGGTTAAGATTTACTCTAGGCCAGCGCCGCGGCTCACTAGGCTAATCCTCCGCCTTGCGGCGCTGGCACACCGGGTTCTAGTCCCGGTCGGGGCACCGATCCTGTCCCGGTTGCCTCTCTTCCAGGCCAGCTCTCTGCTGTGGCCAGAGAGTGCAGTGGAGGATGGCCCAAGTGCTTGGGCCCTGCACCCCATGGGAGACCAGGAGAAGCACCTGGCTCCTGCCATCGGATCAGCGCGCTGCGCCGGCCACAGCGCACTTCCGCGGTGGCCATTGGAGGGTGAACCAACGGCAAAAGGAAGACCTTTCTCTCTCTCTCTCACTGTCCACTCTGCCTGTCAAAAAAAAAAAAAAAAAGATTTACTCTTTGTACTGTATGGCTTTGTGGGTTTTGTCAAATGTATTATGACAAGTATCTACCATTACACATATCATACAGAACAGTTTGACTGCAACTGTTTATCTCTCATTCCTCTTTCTGAATCCTAGCAACCTCTGATTTTTTTCTATCTTCATACTTTTGCCTTTTCCAGATCATACTATATATGCCCTTTTCAGAAATACTCCTTTCTCTAATCAATAGTCATTTAAGTTTTCTCCATGTATTTTTTTGTGTGTGTGGCTTGGTAGATCATGTCTTCTGTTGCTAAATAATATTCTGTGCTATGAAAATACCAGTTTGTTTATCCATTTGCTTACTAAAGGACCCTTAACTAAGGACATTAGTTGCTTCAAAATTCTGGCAATTATGAATGAAATCTGTTATGCATATAGGGTTTTATGTGGAAAAAATATCCTAGTTCAAACAACTATTTTTTTGGATTACTTCAAAGATCTCTTGTTTTGTAAATAATAGAAGCAAAGAAATATTCTCAAAAAGCAAATCTAATTTTGTAACCTCCAGGACACTTGCTGGAGACTTCCCAATAGATTTACATTGTGTTTAAGTTAAAACCCAATATTTGGTTATGACCTACAATGTCCTGCATGCACAGTCTCCTAACTTCTTCAGCGTCTTCAAGAACTATGTTATCCCTGTGCTTTCAAGGCTGTCAGTGTGACCACTGATGTTAGTGCAGAGAGGCCAAGGCTGGACCAGACAAACTCAAGAACCTGAAACTCAATCAAGATCTTCTATATTGGCGGCAGAGACCCAAGTATTTAGGCCATTATCTGCAGCCTCCCAGCATGTGTATTGGCAGGCAGCTGCAACTGGGAGTGAAGTACTAATCTGAATTCATGTCTTAATGTTATGCTCTAAGGCTCCCAACTTTTCCCTTTGGTTCTCACATGCAGGCAACCTTCTCTACTTCAGAGAAGACTCACATGTATTGAAAATAATGAGTCTTTTTTTTTTTTCATTTTAACCAAAAAGTTTATTAAACAAGAAGCTTGACTTGAAGGAAAAACTATGTAGGACTCATTTATTTAAAAGTAATTGAGCCTTAGTTAAAGACAGATTGCTCGACATGTTACAGGTACATACAAAAAGTTGTACTGTTGTCCTTGGTTTTACAATGATAAATGAAAATACATTAAAATTCTCCAATAAAACAAGTTATGCAAGGATTTTTATGTTGTTTTTTGTTAGAACAATGAGAGCAAAATAATTTACTTGACTATAAAGACATAAGGTGAATGAGTAAATGAGTATGCTACTAATGAAGAAAGGGGATGTTTTCACAGAACAGGTATTTTTTTCCCATTCCATCTCCATTTGTTGTAAATCAAGACATATCATTGGCCATTTAGAAAAGAGAGAGAAAGAGAAAGAGAAAGAGAAAGAAATGAGAGAGAAAAAATACAATTCAATATGCTTGTGCACATATATAATATATACAGTAAAGAAATAGAGAAGGGGAAATGAAAGAATAGAGAAAACTATACTGATGTTGCAGTTGCCAGGGTGTGATGGAACCCAATTGCAATTTTCTTTTTTTTTTTTTTTGGACAGGCAGAGTGGACAGTGAGAGAGAGACAGAGAGAAAGGTCTTCCTTTTGCCATTGGTTCACCCTCCAATGGCCGCCACGGTAGCGCGCTGCGGCCAGCGCACCGTGCTGTTCCGATGGCAGGAGCCAGGTGCTTCTCCTGGTCTCCCATGGGGTGCAGGGCCCAAGGACTTGGGCCATCCTCCACTGCACTCCCTGGCCATAGCAGAGAGCTGGCCTGGAAGAGGGGCAACCGGGACAGGATCGGTGCCCCGACCGGGACTAGAACCCGGTGTGCCGGCGCCGCAAGGCGGATAATATGTTCCTGGTCTGTAAGGACAGTGTTCTGGAGTAAAGCAGCAGGTTCCCTTTTTAGTAGACACTGCCCATCTGCTGATGGAACATACCAATCATATCTTTGTCCTCCATTTCCAACTGTGCTGGTGTGTCTAATTCATTGATTAGCTGCCCATCAAATCCAAATCTGATCTGCCTCATTGACAAACCATGTCGTTCACAATAGACTTTTTTTTTAGTTTACTAAGTGGTACTTAAGAGACAGTCTTTTTTTTATTTTAAAAGGTATTCAATTTTAAAAATCAAACTACTGCTTTTCTTTGTGCTAACTCTAGAGTATTTATTTTTGAATTTTTCTATTTGAGTGAAATACAAAAGCTGTGGTTTTCATTGACCCTGTCCACATGCACTAATTTTTCCTTATTCTTGATGCCTCTGTACACACAAGTGTATGTATGTCTATAGCACAACAGGTTACAAGAACATAATAGAAAACAGCCCATTGTCATCCTTTCAAGCCCACTCCCAGATGTCTTTTCCACACACTAAGGTTAGTTACATGTGTTGAGATTTTGATTAGACCTCTGACCACATTGTGCCTGTAGAGTATTTTTCATTCTTAATAAAGGACCTGTATTTCTACTGAGGTCTGTAAAGTGGCCACCAAGGGTCTGCACCTTGAAGAAGTTGTGAATATTTAAGTCACTGGGAAATAAATCTGCTTTGGGATGTTTCTTTTCTTTTCTTTTCTTTTCTTTTCTTTTCTTTTCTTTTCTTTTCTTTCTTTCTTTCTTTTTTTTTTTTAAAGGAATGATCATAATGCCTTTGGGTGTGCATCCCTAAACTCTGGTATAGGTGGAATCACAAAATCTACTAAGGCTAGCATTTGCAGGCACATTCAGTGGTCAGTTCTCTGTTGGAAATAGGTGAAGTGAAACTAGATTGCAAAGAATTATTGACAAAGAGTTTGGGACAACATTGCTTTTTTTCAGAGGTGGCTTGCATTTACTCAGCCATTCATTTGCTCATTCACTGCAAAATTTCTAAGATTTTTGGCACCAGCTGTGTGCATACAAAATGAAAGCAGCCATGTGGATTTATTTACAACTGATTTATTTAGCTTTTAAGATAAAAAGGACCTACATGTAAAATGGTCTATATTTTGTGCAAGAAAGAAAGCTGAATTAAGAGTGTCTTTGGGTAGATAACATGGCATCTCCTAAGTTGATTGCCATGTTGCCTGCTTGCTCTTGTTTTCTGTTTTCCACGTTGCTAGGGATTTTCCACTATAATTGAGAGGGGCTCCAGAGGGTAGTGCTCTGGAGCTGAGGGAAGGGAGTTAGAGGCAGCTTGATAGGCAGGGCTCCCTTCTTCCACTTTCCTCCTTGATTTACTGCAGTGGCTCCGGCTTTGTTTGTTTTGCATATTGGGCTCCTTTATCTGATATCACTGGTGACTGATATGATATGATTCTAGGATAAGCCCTCTCTTTTCACAAATTGCTCACTCATTGCCTTAACCCTTCAATGTTACAGATGCTTGCTTGCCTTTTCTCAGTGCTTCTTTTTCCTTGTTTTCCATTTAGGAAAGCCGTTTCAAACTTCTCTATCCATATACCCCATGGCAGATCCCTCTTCCAAGGCACAGTTCTATGGGACTTATTTATTTACTGTCACCTGGGGCTGTACCTTCTTTCTTTAATCACCAAAATATTGAGCATAACAGTAGAATCATTATTGTGTCCTCAGTAGATATTTGCTGGCTGAACAAGCATGTAAAAGGACAAAATATGAAAGAAACAGGTGTTATCTGATTGACAACCCCTGTGAGTACAGCTGTAGAGAGCAGTCTGGTTTTCATTTTTTTTTTTGGGGGGGGGCTGTCATTTTTAAACTTGACTTTCTAGATTTTACAGAGTTTCAATTTCTACTTAAAAGAATAAAAAGACAAAAAGCTCAATTTCTCAATGGAAAGAGAACTTAGTCTCCAAGAGCTATGGTACAATTAGAGGACTCCTTAGTGTCTGGTTCTTCTTAGAATCTTGTAGCTTCTAGGGAATGATTTGTTATTATCTAGTTTCTTCTATTTCAACAACTGAGTAAACATTTACTGTAACTCTACTTACTCTAAGGTGGTACTCTTGGGGATATGAGGGTGAATGAGACATGACTTTCACTTCTAGATACTCACTAGTGGAGAGACTGCCTCAAAGAGGAAACACTTCAGCCTGTGGTGGGAATTGGAGTCCAGGTAGAGAGTGCAATAAAATAGAGGTGAGATTGATTATTTTTGTCTGAAAAGGAATCCCTAATAGACATGATTTGGGAAATATTGTCCAAAGAGTGTGCAGAAATTCAGTAGGGGGAAACAAAGAGTATTAAAGGCTCAGGGAACAGCGTGAGAAAGGCACAGAATCATGAAATGTGTATGAAATGTTTGTGATGCAGTGGAGTGCATGTGTGACCACAGTACCAGTTACAACAGGTGGCATAATGACAGGTAACATGGGGAATCTGCTGTAGCCAGCTTATAAAACATTTTTCAATTCTATGTATGACTGGAGATCACTGAATGTTGTTTGAGAAGGGGAATGAAATGAGATGGTCAGATTTAGGTTAAAAGTTACCTTTGATGAAAAGATGGAAGAGGAAAGAGCTCCTAGGAAACTGTTAGAATGCTCCTGATAAGCTTTGATGAGAGTTAGGACAGTGGTGTGAGGAGATCAGACTGAAGCACAGAGGGTGAGAGAAACATCAATAAAAACTGACAGGATTTGATGCTGTTTAGATGCAGTAGAGAAAGGAAATAATAGAAAGCCAAAGTACTTGAGTATATTTCTGAAATTTTAAGCCTGAAATACTGGCACTGGGGAGGGACAGATGATTGTAATTATTTTTACTGAGATACAGCATAAAAAGAAGTTTTAGGGTCAGAGTAAGAAGTATTGGGGAAATACGGTATGTTTAGTGATGTGCAGTCATCCCCCAGTATCCATGAAGGGTTGCTTCCAGGACTCCTGGTGGATGCCAGAGTCTGTGAATCTCATATCCCTTGTCTAAAATGGCATAGTATTTGCACAGAACCTATGCCTATCCTCCTGTATACTTTAAATCATCTGCAGGTTATTTATAATACCTAACCCAAGGTGAATGCTATGTAAATAGGTATTGCACTGTGTTGTTTTAGAAACAACAAAGGACAAGAAACTCTATATGTTTGGTATGGACCAAATTTCTCCAACTTTTTTTTTTTTATTGACTATATAGATGCAAAATCCACCTGGAATATGGAGGGCTGATAGTGTGCCGGTGCCGTGGCTCAACAGGCTAATCCTCCGCCTAGTGGCGCCGGCACACCGGGTTCTAGTCCCGGTCGGGGTGCCGGATTCTGTCCCGGTTGCCCTCTTCCAGGCCAGCTCTCTACTGTGGCCCGGGAGTGCAGTGGAGGATGGCCCAACTGCTTGGGCCCTGCACCTGCATGGGAGACCAGGAGAAGCACCTGGCTCCTGCCTTCGGATCAGCGGGGTACACCGGCCGCGGAGGCCATTGGAGGGTGAACCAACAGCAAAGGAAGACCTTTCTCTCTGTCTCGCTCTCTCACTGTCCACTCTGCCTGTCAAAAAAAAAAAAAAGAGATACTAGTTTTCAGATGCCTATGGTTTATCTGCGGAGTAATTCCCCACAAGTTATTTAAGATGCATAATATGCCTCAGGAATGGAGAGTGCATTTGGGAAGTGTTACTATGGAGTGTCCTAGGGAGTGGAAGGCATAGAGAGATCCCAGAATTCTGAAGGATGCCTGTAGAAAGTTTGGCTGAAGAATAGGTGCTGACTGAGTCCAATTATGAAACAAGGAAAATTTCCTATCAAGGAATCCAAGAGAGTTATAAATGGCAGGCAGCATGAATAGGTAAAGAATGTAAAAGGCCTTGAATTGATAATTCGGTAGATTTTTTTTAACTTTTATTTAATGAATACAAATTTCCAAAGTACAGCTTATGGATTACAATGGCTTCCCCCCCCCCATAATTTCCCTCCCCCCGCAACCCTCCCCTTTCCTGTTCCCTCTGCCCTTCCATTCACATCAAGATTCATTTTCAATTCTCTATATACAGAAGATCAGTTTAGTATATATTAAGTAAAGATTTCAACAGTTTGCACCCACATAGAAACACAAAGTGAAACATACTGTTTGAGTACTAGTTATAGCATTAAATCACAATGTACAGCACATTAAGGACAGAGATCCTACATGAGGATAAGTTCACAGTGACTCCTATTGTTGACTTAACAAATTGACACTCTTGTTTATGGCATCAGTAATCACCCTAGGCTCTTGTCATGAGTTGCCAAGGCTATGGAAGCCTTTTGAGTTCACTGACTCTGATATTATTTAGACAAGGTCGTAGTCAAAGTGGAAGTTCTCTCCTCCCTTCAGAGAAAGGTACCTCCTTCTTTGATGACCTGTTCTTTCCACTGTTTTTTTTTTTTTTTTTTGCCAGAGTGTCTTGGCTTTCCATGCCTGAAATACTCTCATGGGCTTTTCAGCCGGGTCCGAATGCCTTAAGGGCTGATTCTGAGGCCAGAGTGCTGTTTAGGACATCTGCCATTCTATGTCTGCTGTGTATCTCGCTTCCCATGTTGGATTGTTCTCTCCCTTTTTTGATAATTAGGTAGATATTAATGATCTAGAAGTACAGTTTCAATAGAGGGACAAGGGTGGAACTCAGACTGCATAAGGTTGAGCAGTTATTGAACAGGGAAAGATTGGAGATGAGCACAAGGAGAAAGCAGATCAGAGGCTGATTCTTGGAATATGCTTTGAATGTGTTTGTACCTGAAGGAGAAGGAATGAAAGGTCATTACAGAGAATAAACTACACATACAATGACTTCTGATTGTGGAGAAATGAGTTACTTATTACATATTTTAGTAGATTTCTGCTGGGAAAAAAAGACCCCGGGGATAACAAGGGTGGAAAATAAATAGGTCGATTTGACATCAGTGGGCATCCAAGAACTCTGCCAGAAAAAGCATATCCGGCTCTTAAATAGTTTTGATCACAGCAGTTTTGGTCACATATGGTGTGCACACACTTGGAGGGAATCCAACTTGTAAAAGGGTGATCTCCAAGAAAGGACTTAGAAGGACTGAACAAGAGAGCCTGGGCACCAGTTACTCCCCATATTATGATGACATGATAATGGCAGGAAGTGTGGGACTGATATGGTTCCAGCATAGGAACCTGGGAGGAAGCCCTATGCTGGAGCCTAGATGGAGTAAAGAGAGAGAACAACAGAAGGAGGGGTTTGGAGATTTTGTGAAAACACATAAGTGTAAGCTTGTATTCTGAGATTATCTGGTTATTGCAGGCTTGATATCTCACTCTTTGATTCTAGTACGAATCAGTATTCAATTAGAAAACATGTAATTGCAATACCGAATCACTTCCTGGTTTTATTAGTATAACTGATTAGAGGAGAGCTTAACTTACAAAGAATGGAGACCTGTGACCACTTCTTGCAGCCTGGAGAGAGAAATAAAAATAGAATATGTCTTAGGTCACTCTCCCTGCCTGACTCAGGAGGGGTTGGCATAGAGATAATCAATAAATGTGAAAAGTTGAGGTAATGAGGAGCCGGGGGTTAATGGTTAATCAAGACAAAACAGCTTAATATGAGGAAGGAGATTTAGTTAGATCATGCGCAGAGTTAAGCCTTTGGATTTGGAATGAGGAGGAGGAGGAAAAGAAAAACAGAAAAAAATGTAGAAAAAGGATAACTCAGTATATCTCTGATTTGAGATCCACTGACCTCAAACTTCTTTCAAACTGATGTTGGGGATCAGAGCTGGAGGAATTAGGAAGAAGAAAGGTTTTCAAAAGTTTCCGTAGGCAGTGCAGTGGAGTGCCTGTGAGTGAGATCAAGAGATTTAAGAGGAAGGAGCTGGATGGAATATGAAATGCCAGTGAAAGCCACTGAAGAAGGGGAGGCCAGGAAAGGGCCCTGAGGCTGGGACCATAAAGGTTTGGAGGCTTGAGGATGGGCAAGTTGTGTCAGAGCTTGGAAAACAACAAGAATTAAAGGGCTGCATCCTGCTGTTCACGTCAACATTAAAAAGATGGTATCATGCTCTTTGGCTGAAAGCTCTTAGTGACTTCTGACATGAAGAGGAAATGCAGGGTGGTAAAATAGAAATGCAAACCCCTAAATAAGGTGTCCACTAGATATATCACATAAATTATATAGCAATTTAATAGCTACATTTAAGAAAATAAGATAAAAACAACAGGTTTCAATAATGCCTTTTGTTTAATGTATCATTCTAAATCATTATTCTAACTTGTAATCAATATAAAACTATTATTTTACATTAACAGTTACTAATTCTTTCAAATCTTGTGTGGCATTATTTCACTTACAGCAAATCTCAACATGAATACTCAATTGTATCAAACATTATTGACCTACATTTAGATTTTATAGGAATTATTGCCCCACAAGTGGATCTATTCATAGTTGTTCCAAATATAATTGAAGGTTTTCCAGTAACTGAACTGAGTATAAGTAAATTTACTTAAATTAAAGTTAAATAAAATCAGTAGTCACATTTGGCCAGTCGCTGCCAATTTGGACACTGCAACCCCAACATGTTGGTTAATTGCTAACAAAATTAAGTAGTTGTTGGCCATTATTGGGGTTTATGTACTATTTTATTGACTTTAAGAGATAGAAATTGGACTTTGCCCTCTGGAAAATAGAACCAGAAAGGGGCGATAGTGTAGGCATTTGATTTTCACTATGTAGCAAAGTGCCAGGATGACATATACATGAATTCTTCAGAAAGTCCATGGAAATATGTAATTAAAAGACCAGATTACTTTAGTGCAAAAATATTTTCAAAACCCATGCATAGTTTTTTTTTTTTTATAACACAGACTCCCATGGATTTTTATGACCTCTCCTGCACTAGCACTGCCATAGCCTTCCAGGAATAAAGTTCTTCCATTTTCTGAAATTCAGATGATTCATAAAGCTGGCCCTTACTCTGAAAGTAACTTAACCACGAGAATGAAAATAATGATCACTAAAATATCAAATTATTTCCTCTCATTTCCAAGTCCTTTTTGTAGACTGTGGATCATTGATAAGAGGTTTTTTACAGTTATCTTCCAGTTTCATTATTTTAAAATAATATTTGGGTCTTATCCTTACACCAGGTAGTAAGCTTGGGTGAAAAGAAGTGGTGGAAAGAAGAGAAAACTTCATTGTTATTAGTGTGATTTATAGTGCCTGCTCTGTCTCACGTGTATGTAACTCATAATCAATTTGCACATAAAATTGATTAAGCTCTATGGGAATATTTAGATGAAAGAAACTCTGTAAATGCCAGGTATTTATTATCTTCATTATGATCCTATAATGTGGTAATAACAGAAATGTTACAATTGATTTAATGGAGCTTGGTAATTTGAAGCAAGTCTGTAGAGTTATTATGTCAAACTTAGTTCTTGAATTTTATGTTATTTCATGCATCTTACTGCATCTGTATGCTTTCTCATATAGTGAACAGAAATGAGTAAATCTGCTTTCCTTTAGAAATGTAGGAACCATGATGTGTGTGCATGTGCAAACACACATTCCATAGTTTTTATATATATTTTTACAAAGAACAACTGGGTATTGTGTGTTATTCATTATTTTATAGTAAAAAGAATTGTATGATAGGCATTGAGTAAAAAAAAATAATGAGGACTAGAGCCATACATTTAAGCTGTGCAATTAGTTAATGACTCTGGTAAGATCAGTACATTTAATACCTTTTGATCAAGAACCCACAATTTCTAAATGATATCTTAATGAACAATGTTCCAGAAAAGCATTATATAAGAAGGCCTAAAAGACAAGCTCTAGTTCAGATGACACTGGCTCAAATCTCACTCAGAATTATTGGCTGTGAGATCTCAGTTGAGGGACTAAAAGGCTTGGTTTTCTCACTTATAAAAGGGAAAGAAATTAATAATCAGGTGAAATTTTTTAAAAATGTTGGATGAAGAGTTTTGATATATCTTGATTTCTGGCTGAAGGACAATGTTATTTACAGATACAGCATATTAAATAGATAGCGGGAATCATTGACATTATTTACAAGGACCACAGAAGCCTGAATAGCTACACCATCCGGGCATGTATTATCTTGACTAGCTATGTCCAAGTCATTTTGTCTCTTACTATATCCTAACTTCACTGGCCTCTTTACAAACTGCTGAAGCTGCTAAACTCTTCAGTATAACTTTTAGCCTTTTGCAGATGTTGACCCCAGAATGCTGTGCTGTAGGCTCCTGGCTGGTTCCTTACGTCTACCTTCCCTTCCTTCCTTTCATCCTTCTTTCTGCCTTGGCTAAATGTCACTGTCTCAGAGGCCTTTCGTGATGGTTCCATCAGAAGACTCCCCTCGTGCTTCAGTGGTTCTTTATAGCCTGGATTACAGCTTGTTTTTAAAATGTTATTATTGACTTGATTCAATTGTCTAAGTAAGATTTGCCCAGCACATTCTGAAAATTTATACAAGGATACTTCAAAAATATTGTGAGAAAATGGAATTTTCGAGTTTATCATGGTGTAAAATTTTTGAAATCCATGCATAGTTTTTATACGTGTTTTTCATGAATATTTTGAAAATCTCTTGAACAAGGTGGGATTCTATTTGAATATATGTGTTTATAATTTTTAATTCTTTATTAACAATCCAGGAATTTATTTTGGATATGTTCCTTTATTAAAATTATATTCAGGGGCCGGTGCTGTGTCGTAGCAGGTAAAGCCACTGCCTGCGGTGCTGGCATCCGATATGGGCACCGGTTGGAGACCCGGCTGCTTCACTTCTGATCCAGCTCTCTACTATGGCCTGGGAAAACAGTAGAAAGTAGCACAAGTCCCTGGGCCCCTACACCTGCGTAGGAGACCCAGAGGAAGCTCCTGGCTCCTGGCTTTGGATCAGCATAGCTCTGGCCATTGCAGCCAATTGGGGAGTGAACCAGCAGATGGAAGACCTCTCTTACTTTCTCTCTCTCTCTCTCTGTCTCTCTCTCTCTCTGTTGCCTCTCCTCTCTCTGTGTAACTCTGACTTTCAAATAAATAAATAAATCTTAAAAAGTACAATCATAACATGCATCTAATGTCTGTATATTGTTTAGTCATGCAGATCATAGTAGCTTATTTGATTACTTTTTTTTCATTGTATATTTCCTTTTCACATTTAAAAAACTATTTTAAGAAATATTACATTATGATACCAGATTTCAGGACATACTACAGGGCAGTTGTTATCAAAACAGCATGGTATTGGTACAGAAACAGATGGATAGACCAATGGAACAGAATAGAAACACCAGAAATCAATCCAAACATCTACAGCCAACTTATATTTGATCAAAGATCCAAAACTAATCCCTGGAATAAGGACAGTCTATTCAATAAATGGTGCTGGGAAAATTGGATTTCCATGTGCAGAAGCTTGAAGCAAGACCCATCCCTATCACCTTACACAAAAATTCACGCAACGTGGGTTAAAGACTTAAATCTACGACCCGAAACCATCAAATTATTAGAGAGCATTGGAGAAACTCTACAAGATATAGGCACAGGCAAAGACTTCTTGGAAAAGACCCTAGGAGCACAGGCAGTCAAAACCAAAATTAACATTTGGGATTGCATCAAATTGAGAAGTTTCTGTACTTCAAAAGAAACAGTCAGGAAAGTGAAGAGGCAACCGACAGAATGGGAAAAAATATTTGCAAACTATACTACAGATAAAGGGTTGATAACCAGAATCTACAAAGAAATCAAGAAAATCCACAACAACAGAACAAACAACCCACTGAAGAGATGGGCCAAGGACCTCAATAGACATTTTTCAAAAGAGGAAATCCAAATGGCCAACAGACACATGAAAAAATGTTCAAGATCACTAGACATCAGAGAAATGCAAATCAAAACCACAATGAGGTTAAACCTCACCCCGGTGAGAATGGCTCACATCCAGAAATCTACCAACAATAGATGCTGGCGAGGATGTGGGGAAAAAGGGACACTAACCCACTGTTGGTGGGAATGCAAACTGGTTAAGCCACTATGGAAGTCAGTCTGGAAATTCCTCAGAAACCTGAACATAACCCTACCATACAACCCAGCCATCCCACTCCTTCGAATTTACCCAAAGGAAATTAATTTGGCAAACAGAAAAGCCATCTGCACATTAATGTTTATTGCAGCCCAATTCACAATAGCTAAGACCTGGAACCAACCCAAATGCCCATCAACAGTAGACTGGATAAAGAAATTATGGGACATGTACTCCATAGAATACTATACAGCAGTAAGGAACAATGAAACCCAGTCATTTTCCACAAGATGGAGGGATCTGGAAAGCATCATGCTAAGTGAATTAAGCCAGTCCCAAAGAGACAAATATCATTTGTTTTCCCTGATTGGCGACAACTGAGCACCAAAGGGGAAACATGTTGAAGTGAAATGGACACTATAAGAAACAATGAACTGATCAGCTCTTGTCCTGACTCTAGATGTACAATGTAATACTTTATCCTTTTTAGTATTTGTTGTTGTTGTTGTTGTTCTAGTACTAGTGGTTGAACTCTGTAATTAACACACAATTATTCTTAGGTGTTTAAATTTTAACTGAAAAGTGATCCCTGTTAAATTTCAGAGTGGAAAAAGAGAGGGAGGAGATGCACAGTTTGGGACATGCACAATCAGTCTTGCCCCAAATGATGGAGTTAGAAATGTGCCAGGGGATTCCAATACAATCCCATCAAGGTGGCATGTACCAATGCCATCTCACTAGTCCAAATGATCAATTTCAGTTCACATTCGATGGCTTGGATAGGTCTAAGAGTCAAAGGGATCACACAAACAAGACAAGTGTCTGCTAATACTAACTGATAGAATCAAAAAGGGAGAGAAAGATCCAGCATGGGAAGTGGGATACACAGCAGACTCATAGAATGGCAGATGTCCTAAACAACACTCTGGCCTCAGAATCAGCCCTTAAGGCATTCGGATCTGGCTGAAGAGCCCATGAGAGTATTGTAGGCATGGAAAGCCAAGATACCATGGAAAAGAAAAAAAAAAGAAGAAGACCTAAATGAAAGATCTCTGTGAGTGAGATCCCAGTGGAAAGAACAGGGCCATCAAAGAAGGAGGTACCTTTCTCTGAAGGGAGGAGAGAACTTCCACTTTGACTGTGACCCTATCGGAATAAGATCAAAGTCAGCGAACCCTAAAGGCTTCCATAGCCCTGGCAACTCATGACTAGAGCCTAGGGAGATTACTGACGCCATGAACAGGAGTGTCAAATTGTTAAATCAGCAACAGGAGTCACTGTGTACTTACATTCCATGTGGGATCTGTCCTTAATGTGTTGTCTAATGTGCAGTTGTGCTATAACTAGTACTGAAACAGTATTTTTACACTTTGTGTTTCTGTGTGGGTACAAACTGATGAGGTCTTCACTAATTATATACTGAATCGATCTTCTGTATATAAAGATAATTGGAAATGAAAAAAAAAAACCTGGTGTTAAATTGGAAATGGCATAGAAAATTAATTATTTTTTAAAAAAATATTATGCAGGATCTCTGTCTTTAATGTGCTGTACACTCTTATTTAATGCTATAACTAGTACTCCAACAGTATTTTTTTTTCACTTTGTGTTGCTATATGGGGGCAAACTGTTGAAATCAATACCTAATTTATATTAAACTGATCTTTTGTATATAAAGAGAATTGAAAATGAATCATGATGTGATTGGAAGGGGAGAGGGAGCGGGAAAGGGGAGGGTTGTGGGTGGGAGGGAAGTTTTGGGAGGGGGAAGCCATTGTAACCCATGAGCTTTACTTTGGAAATTTGTATTCATTAAATAAAAGTTTAAAAAAAAAAGAAATATTACATTATGTTTGTACATGAGTCACTTTTGTCCTTATTGCAATTGAAATATATTTGATTTATTTGAGTAATCTTTTTTCACTTTTTCATTTTTTTTGCATTTACCCATGTTGGTTTTATGTTATTATTAATATGTACAGCCAATTTTATGTTAATAATATTAATTCATTGCTCATAACACTGTTGCAAATATTATTCACTTTCATTGTTTCAGTTTTAATTTTGTTTACACTTTTGGTGGATATATTTTAATGTTTTTCTACACTCAGGTTATTAAACTTTACCTTTATGCTCTTTACCCACTAATTTTTATTTTATTAAAAAATTTTAATATAAAAACAACAGATTTTATACATTCTATAGGTACATTTTTCTAAGACAAACATAATTTCCTCCTTCCCCTCTTCCCCAGGATTCCCCTCCCTCCCTCCTCTTTCTATCAGTTTGTGCAGAGACATAATTTTAATCCAATCTATATTCACAGGCTTAGTTCACCACTAATCATAATATTCAAAAGTAAGTATATACCAGATTGTAAGACATACTACAGGGCAGTTATATTCAAAACAGCATGGTACTGGTACAGAAACAGATGGATAGACCAATGGAACATTATAGACATACCAGAAATCATTCCAAACATCGACAACCAACTTATATTTGATCAATGAGCTAAAACCAATTCCTGGAGCAAGGACAGGTTTTCAACAAATGGTGCTGGGAAAACTGGATTTCCATGTGCAGAAGTATGAAGCAAGACCCCTACCTTACACCTTGCACAAAAATCCACTCAACATAGATTAAAGATCTAAATCTATGACCTGACATCATTTGAATGGGCCATCAAAGAAGGAGGTACCTTTCTCTGAGGGAGGAGAGAACTTCCACTTTGATTATGGCCTTGTCTAAATAAGGTCAGAGTTTGTGAACTCAAGAGGCTTCCATAGCCTTGGCAACTCATGACAAGAGCATTGGGTGATCACTGACGTCACAAATAAGAGTGTCAATTATTAAATCAACAATGGGAGTCACTGTGTACTTACTCCCCATGTAGGATCTCTGTCCTTAATGTGTTATACTATGCAAATTAATGGTAAAACTAGTCTTCAAACAGTACTTTATACTTTGTATGTCTGTGTGGGTGCAAACTGTTAAAATCTTTACTTATTATATACTAAATTGATCTTCTGTATATAAAGATAATTAAAAATGAATCTTAATGAAGAATGGGATGAGAGAGGGAATAGGAGATGGGATGGTTTGTGGGTGGGAGGGTGGTTATGGGGGGGAAAACTGCTACAATCCAAAAGTTTTACTTTCAAAATTTATATTTATGAAATAAAAGTTTTTTAAAAAAGCATTGAACAGGCAGATAGGTACAGTGGGAAGAATCACTATGTTCCTAAAGTTGTGTTTATGAAATGCATGATGTTTGTATTCCTTAAATAAAAGGTTTCTGAAAAAATGTGGAAAAAAACAATACAACAACAAAAAATAAATATAAAGACCACAGCTACTCAAGAATATAAACAAAGGCTAAAGACAAAAATCATATCAGAAGATGTCCATTTCATTCCTATACATTTTTTGTATACTATATTAACTACCACATATCAGAGAAAGCATGATATTTATCTTTTTTAGACTGGCTTATTTCACTAATCATAGGTCTTTATATATGACTAGATGGGTTAAATATCTATCTAAATTTTCTCATTTCTCTATTTCCCCACTTATTATTTTACTTTTTGAATCTATATGCCCTAATTCATAGTATCAAATGAAGTATTTAAATTTGTTAAAAATAGCTTCATATTTTCTAAGTAATACATTTCTTCCTTAATGGATTGTGATTTTTTTAATCAAGTATTCTGTTCACTTGTGTCTAAGAAAGCTAGCTAGAAACCTACACTTATGTCTTTATATCTGTAATTACTGCAGGCTTAAGTTATAGTTCAATAGCTAGTAAGACAATTTATTACTCCTTTCTCTCCTTTTAATTTTTTTCACCTATTTTTTTCTTGTTTGCATTTTTGGATAAATAAGGAAAAATCTCTTCAGCTCTAGTAGACTGGATAATGCCCTCAGAAAATATTCAGGTCTTAATCTTTGGATGTCATAAATTCTCCCTTGGAGAAAGGGTCGTTGCAGATGTGATTAAATTAAGGACTTTGTTTTTGCTGGTCATTATCTGTGATTATTTAGGTGGGCTTAAATGTAACCACTATATTTCTTATAATTGAGGGAGAGGCAGAGGGAGATTTGAGTATAGAGAAGAAAGCTATGTGAAGACCGGCCAGAGTGAAATTTGAAAATATCATGCTGCTTATCTTGAAGATACAACAAGGGTGGCCATGAAGCAAGGGATACAATAAATTCAGTACAAGAAACTACTATGGGTGAGGATCAGAATTCTTCTGTAGACCCTGTCCAGCAAATGTGGCCTTACTAAAACCTTGATTTACACTTAGTGGCACCAATTAGGACTTTTTACTTTTTTAAAAAAGAGGTATTGGCTTTGATAACTAATAGAGCACAGAAAAGGCAATCTATAGACGTGAAATTAACATTTTGAGAAGCCATGACTTGAACAGTCCTTGTCTTCACTGTTGAGGAATAAGTTTTTTAAAATACTATTTGTTTAACTCTTTACTTAAAATAGAGTTAAACATATGTATATATAATCAGTTGAAAAAAGATCTCAGTAAAAATGAGAGTGAGAATAAGAAGGGGAGGAGGAAGAGGGGTTGTGAGTATGGGTAGGAGGATTGGGACGGTGGGAAGAATCACCACGTTCTAAAGTAATTATGGAGTGTATGTTGTTTATAACTGTAAAGCTGTATAGTTCTGCATACATTCCTATGGACTTACTTCTAAGGCTACAGTTTAAAAATTTGCCATGGGACCCCAAATCCCCTTAAGACAGGTGGGAAAATACCATCTTAAGTGTTAAAGTGATCATATGGATAGGATTAAGGGTCTGGTAATAATAATAGGTAGAATTAAAAAGGAGTGAATGCTCCAACATGGGAAGCAGTCCACATTGCAGACTAAGGGGATGATGATCGCTTTAAGTAGCACTCTGAACTCAGAATCAGCCCTTAAGACATTCTGGTCTGGCTGAAAAGCCCGTGAGAGCTATTCAGGCATAGAAAGCCAAGACACTGTGGCAAAAATGTCCTACATGAAGGACCTTGGTTGGTGAGACCCCAGTAGAAAGAAGTGGTCATCAAAGAAGGAAGTACTTTTCTCTGAAGGGAGAAGGGATCTCTCACTTTGTTTATGGCCTTGTCTAAATACGGACAGAGTTTGTGGATTCAAAAGGATTCCATAGCCTAGACAGCTCATTGCAAGAGTCTTAGGTGATCACTGATGTCACACATAAGAGTGTTAATTGTTAAATTAACAATAAGAGTGACTGTACACTAACTTCCCATGTAGGACCTCTATCCTTAAAGAGTTGTATTATAATTATGTCTAAGTGTTTGCAAAAGATGTATCATTCTTGGATGCTTCTTTAAGTTAATTCAGTTTCTAAAAAAAAAAAAAAAGAAGTGCTTCAAGGTGCAATGACTTTTTTTTATAAAGCTTTTATTTAATGAATACAAATTTTGTAGGTACAGCTTTAGGAATATAACAGTTCTTCCCCCTATACCTGCCCTCCCACCCTGACTTCCCTCCCAACTCCTATTCCTTCTCCCATCCCATTCTTCATTAAGATTCATTTTTAATTATCTTTATATACAGAAGACTAACTCTATACTAAGTAAAGATTTTGACAGTTTTCGCCCACATAGACACACAAAGTGTAAAGTACTGTTTGAAGACAAGTTTTACCGTTAATTCTCATAACACCACTCATTAAGGACAGAGGTCCTATATGAGGAATAAGCACACAGTGACTACTGTTGTTGATTTAATATTTACCACTCTTAAGTATGATGTCAGTGATCACCTGAGGCTCTTGTCCTGAGCTGCCAAGGCTGTGGAAGCCTACTGATTCTGCAAACTCTGTCAGTATTTAGACAGAGCAAGATGCAATGACTTTTAATAGCCCTTGTCTGGACTGTTGAGGACTAATTTTTGTTTGTTTGCTTTGTTTTATGTTTTTTTTTATGTGCAAATTGTTAAACTCTTTACCTGGTATAGAGTTGTTCTTCTGTGTATAAAGCTAGTCAAAAGTGGATCTTAGTGGAGAATGGGATTGGGAATAGGAAAGGGAAGAGGAGGAGGAGTGGGAAGGCGGGTGTGCTGGGAAAAGTCACTATCTTCCTAAAGTTGTGCTTATGAAATGCATTAAGTCTGTATTCTTTAAGTAAAACATTTCTTGGGGGTGTAAATAAATAAAAAAAGAGGTAGTTTTTGAATTTTCACTAATGGAATTTAGTAATTTTTTTGAAAAATGATATTTTTAAATATACAATATTTCCTCCCTACAAAATATTTTTTGACGTAACATGGTTTTTCCCCAGAGAATCAGCAGCATATTTTATATAAAGTAATTTTTTGAGGATATGTGTTAAGGAAAAATGAATGTCATTAAGATTGGCAGGTGATAAGCATTTAACAGGTCAACTTCTACAATATCATATAAGAAGCAACAATATAGTTCCTTAAAAGAAGTTGGCTTAAGAAATCAACTTATAATTTCCCCAAATTATTTTATTTTTTAGAAATGGTCTTCTATAAGCTCATTTTCTTCATTCTATGATTATAGATGATGAGCAAATGGAAATTTAAAGCTCTGTTATCTCTCTAAAATACAACATTTTCTACAACACTGAGTCAGAGTGTACCCAGAAAAATTCTTAGACTGAGATTAGGTTTTCTGTGAAGATATCATAACTCTAAGGTTTCTAGACATTTTATACATACTCATATTCTCTGGTAAACATTTGACATTTAATTCTTATTTCAGTTCTTATTTTGAACATCAAGTAAACTATTTCAATCTAGACATTGAAGTACTAGACATTGAAATACATTTTTTGTGTGTTTCAGAAGTCTACAGGAGAGGAAATTTTGAGGTTTTGGAAGTTCGGTAGTCACATATTATTAATGTAACCTAATAAGATATTTTGGGCAGATTAAGTTTCTATTGGGTAGTTCTAATAGGTGAACTTCAGAATCCTTATATAAAATTAAAAAAAAAAAAAAAAGGAATCCTCAGTGCTCTTCAAAATGTTTAGGAGAGAGCACAGCATTTGTATTGGTAGAAAGTTCTAAACAGGATTCTGTTGTGCCCAAACTTTCCTCAGCTGAGGTTACACAGTCACCCCTCAGGTCTTAGGTGTTATCTGCACTGTCAAGCAACCCCACGGTCTGTCATTTGTCATCTTGTTGAGGTCGCTGTGTGAATGCATCCCTTTATTTGAGCTAGCAAGAAAATCTAGTACCTCTCTCACCTCCCAGTAGTGTTTTCCAGAGTTTCCTTTTTATACAATAAATCTTATTAAGGACAGGAAGACCAATCTAAATTATTTAATTATTTTAACTTTATTTATGGTGAATATATGGTAGTAGTGTAGCATTTGGGAATTGAAGATTAAAAAGTTCTCTGGTATATCTCTTTCATATATCAAAGATATAATGTTGTGAATATAAGTCTGATGGCAAAATAGAAAACATTCAACAAAAACAGTAATTTTGAATGAAGGAAGTATGTCATTTTTCTCTGTCATTTTTTTTCTCTGAAATCTATTTCAAAGAACTGTTTGAAATAGCCTTAAAAGCTTGTAACATACTCAAATTTTATGGTGAATTATCCTTTTTTAAATTGTTAGACATTTACAATTATTTTGGTGCCTGAATATTAGGCTTTCTATTGTTCCTCAATCATTACATTTAAAATTTTTCTCTGCAAGCTTATGAATCTTATTAGAGCTAATATCTTTCATATCATTTATAATGTTGAGAGTATTAACCAGTGCATCTTAAAGGCATAATACTGATATATCGAGTTAAGTAAAATCATCTTTCTAAAGAAACTGATTTTATCAAGTCCAACTAATTAAAGTGTCACATATGTATCTGTTTTTCTTTATAGTAAAACAGTTTCGAAAGGCTAAAGAGAATGGCCACTTTCTTCCTGCCGTTTGTCTTCAAAAATAAGATTGCTATTTTGAGGTTTTGGATAATTATCTTTTTTTAATAAGAATGCTTGTTAAAAGCTAGTGTGCTCATCTAAAAATAGTAAGAAAAAACAGTTGTAGTAATGTGTTTCTGATATGTATTTTTTTGCATTTTTATGTTACTGTATTTGCTATGTTTTTTTTTCTTTTTGAAATTTTATTTAATGTATACAAATTTCATGTATTTCATATATACAGTTTTAGGACATAGTGATATGTCTGTGTTTTGTTTACATCTATGTTAAGAGCTGAGGATGGACCTTTATTTAATTAACAAAGCAAGAATTAGGAAACTACAACAGGTATGAGATGCTAGATAATTTAAACACATGTCAGAGTGGCTTTATTCAGGCAACAGTAATTTTTGACTTGTGTGGATGATTTCTTGGCAAGCCTGGCTGAATTTATTATTTATCATAAACAATATGTTTGTTATAGAAGTGGTATCACAAGTCCTCTTTTTCACCTTCAGAAAAAGTGGGTTCAGAATGTTTTTACAGAATAGAACATGCTTCTCATTAAACATCACAAAAAGCCTTGGTGCAAATGAACATTAGCAACAAGTTCCCATCCTCTTCTCTTTGTTTCACTGAATTTCTTTCTTAGATTTACATTTAGCTGTTACAATAATAAAAACTGTTAACAGTAGAAGAACAATTTTTGAATATCTGAAATATATGCTTACCCTGTAGCAAGATTTGAGTTCTACACAGGTTTTGCAGGGATTCATCAGCTACACAAAATGGTATACTACACAAAATGTTATGCTACACAAAATGTTATGCTACACAAAATGTTTATTTTCAGTACTGATAATTGGTAAGCTTAAAATACTCATGTGTCTTTGTGTTTGATTCTCAAAATATTGTTTTTGATCAGCTCTACTACCTGTGACTTTAAAGCCTTTCACAGAAATTTCAGTTAGATTTACAAGACACTTTTTAAAAACAGTCAGAAGTCCCTTATTCTCCTCTATTGCTCCTCTCACAGTTGTACAAATGCACACAAAAGTATGTTTATTGCTTCTTCCTATGGAGCCTCAATAACCTAGTGACATACTTTGACATGTCTGGTAACAATTCTGACATAGAAGTGGCATACTTCTTAATTGGAAATAGCTGGGTTCTCAAATTCTTTAACAGATCATGCCTTAGCATAAAGTCACTTTGGAATCAATTAAATATGAACCTTTGTCACATCAGTATTCACAGAAAAGCACTTGGGTGATTAAAGACCCTTGCCCTCTAAATATTTGACTACTTACCAGCACCGGCCATTTAGAAAGCCTTATTAGCTCTTTTATTCTTCCAGGGATGGCTGCATGAAAAAGTAAAATGAAATTAGAAGAAAAGTAATTGCTTCCAAACGAACGTTCCTTTAGTATTGTCATAGCTTGAGCTATTCAAAGATGCTACCATTCTCTCTAGCTTCCCATACCTTCTGCTGCTAACTTCTGGGGCATTTCAAGTTCACTGCTTCTTTACTTATATATTGTTCATAACAGGGAAAATAAAAATAAACACATACATTTATGATTCTTCATCATCCACATAGGATTAGGTTAAAATGGGCATTTTTTGGTCAGTAAATGAAGCAAGTTTCAGCATGTTCAGTATTGCAGAATTGCCTTAAGCTTAAACAAAGTATTAAAATGTTTTAAAAAACAGATAAAAGTGAATGTATGAATGTTGTTGGTTTTAAATAATTATTTGTGATACCAATCATAATAGTTACTATTTATTGAAGAAATTACATGTTAACCTATGTGATATACATGAGCTCATTTTTTCTTCCTAACACCAATTCTGTGAGTTAGGTTTTTTCATCTCTATTTCTGTATGAGAAAACTAAAGATCAGAGGGGTACTTTAAGTAATGTACGTGATCTACAGAAGGCTATACAGTATGGAAGTGGCCTAGTTGCGATTAGAATCAACTAGAGCCTAACTTCAGAGCACTTTTGCTTGACTACCAAGCTCAAATGACTTCTCATGCATGTTCCCTAAGGATCTACAAAAATATTCTCTAGGAACTATTCAAGAAATGAGTGAATGACATTTTTTTTTGCCTAGGCAGTCACTAAATTTAAAACTTTTATAAAGAGCAACCTTTGCCCAACTTGCTTATAATTTATAAATCTACCTGTTATAATGTAGTTGTCTTATCAATTACATGAGCCTTTTTGAAAATTATTTTTATTAATTTAATGAGAACAAATTTCATAGGTACAGTTCTAAGATGATAAACATACTCCCCTCTCTCCTTCACTCTCTCCCTTAATCCCTCTTCTTCCTTCCTGATTCTTTAGTGGAATTCAGTATTTTATTATTTAAAGTCTTACACATGATGTTTTTATTCATATGAACTTGGGATGTTTGGCTGAAATTTTCAAAATGCTACTGTGTGCTTTATTTAGATATAACAATGTATTTTAAAAATATTCTGCGTCATAGATGTCCTATTTTAAAAGGTGGAATAAGCTTCAATAAATTAAAACAAATGACTATAAAAATAAATTTTTTTACTAACAGAATACTACTGATCACTGGTGGTCATTAGTGGTGGCTAATGGACAAAAAGAAATGTGAAAATATATTATCAGATGATAAGACTGATTTCTGATAAAAGGAGTGTTGCACATTGACCAAAATAAAAAGTATATTTTGATATATTTAAAAATAAACTATATCACTATTTCTAAGCTTATGATGCTATGATATTTCCTTTCCATCTTGTGCCCATTTTTCTTTAATTTTATACAATAATTTTAATCTGAAATAATATAAAATCTGTATATTTATTAATCTATGATGCAGGTTTGAGATTAGGGTGATTTTTTTTTTCCTGTAGTTTGTGAAGTCCTCCCATTGTCTCGATCATGTAAAAATAACAACTAATATCACACAACCTTGTTAAGAATAAGAATCAATAGATATTATGAAAGTTATACTTGAACTTTTGATCATTATACCATTCAGTAACTTTATTTCATTTTTTTGTAAAGATTTATTTATTTATTAGAAAGTCAGAGTTACACAGAGAGAGAAGAGGCAGAGGAAGAGAGGTCTTCTGTCTTCTGGTTCACTCCCCAATTGGCTGCAATTGCTGGAGCTATGCCAGTCCAATGTCAGGAGCCAGGAGCTTTCCCTGGGTCTCCCATCCGGGTACAATGCCCAAGGACGTGGGGCATCTTCCACTGCTTTCCCAGGCCATAGCAGAGAGCTGGATCGGAGTGGAGCATCCGGGTCTAGAACTGGCACCCAAATGGGATGCCAGCACTGCAGGCAGTGGCTTTCCCCACAGCACCCTTCCCCCCACCCACAGTAAGTTTATTTCAATCTGCAATATCTGGACACTCAGTATTTTAGGTGCAGCATTGTTAAAATACTGCATATTTCCCTCCTTATTCTTTCAATGTGCAGTTTCTTTCTATTTCATACCTTTTAGAGCAGCACACATGTTACATGTGGTTTATTCTCCTGAGTACCTAAAGCATTGCTATTGGGATACTCATATAGCATCAGACCATCTCCTAGAGACAAACTGACAAAGGAAAATATCTTTGAAACAAGATACTAGCAGTCAGGATGAG
This sequence comes from Lepus europaeus, assembly GCF_033115175.1. Lineage (NCBI taxonomy): Eukaryota > Metazoa > Chordata > Mammalia > Lagomorpha > Leporidae > Lepus > Lepus europaeus. Next base: position 32,318,197 of record NC_084839.1, on the reverse strand, counting down.
ACTGTTAGGTCAGTCAGAAGTTGAAGTATAGTAAAATGAGGAATATTTTGTGCAAATATTTCTTTTTTTTTTGTGGAAGACAAGGCAATATAATGACTTATAGTCATAATAATAAGGGAAATAGGTCATCTTAGAACAACTGCCGCAGAGAATTTGAAAGGGGCTGTTGAGGTACAAGTTCAGCAATCATGAAAAATTCTCATGACCACCGACCTATGTAGCCTGCAGATTTGTAATATAGCCAGGATATGACCTCAGGTTGAATGCTGATACAGCTGCCTGTAGGCTGCCAAGGTTGAAATACTCCCTGATCGTAATTTTGGGAATTGAAAAACACACATAATTTTTCTTAGTTATATTATTCTATTAAATTAAATATATGCAGTAAGAATTTTTTACATAAGACTATAAGAAAAACTGCAAATTTTAAATTTTAAAATAACATCAAATACACTATAACCTGTCAATGCAATTGGACACTATATTTTTAAAATAATAAGTTTTAGACCATGTGACCTCACACAGGTATTAAGTAAAATTTCAAAATAGTATATATAATACATTATTGTAAATGACCTGTGGTTAAACTTACCCTTAAGATGTTTCCAGTCTGTGGACACTAGGTAGGAGTTTACAGTTACGATTTTGGACTAGAACGTGGATTCCTAACAATGTATTACTTTGATTATGTGGCTGAATGCCTTAACCTTGCTTGAAGGATATTTGATACAGTGGGAGGCTGCACACCTTGAGAACTCTGGGTGTGGCCATTGTGTGTGTGTCTGTGTATTCCAGCTTGAAGTTTGGTTAGAGCAGATCAGAGATTTATTGGAAAAATTCATGCTTCATCAGAACCTGGAAGAGTTCCCAAATTGTCATGATTAGAAACATTGTGAGAGGAGGGAGGGTGCTATATTGACTCTTCTGGTATCAAAGTTTCAATGCTCATTTGAGCTAGAAATAGTTCAGAGGCAACCCAGTCTGTGGGCAGCTGCCACATAGACTAGGTCCCTGGAGACACCCTCCCCCAATCAGAAGCCTTCATATCCAGCAGAGGGTATGAGATGGGGCCCACAACCTCACTTTACCCCTACAATGGTGAATTAGGTAAAAAAATACAACCCTGCTCATCACCTGGGTAGCAGCTTTATGACACATTATGCTCTACAGTATGGGTTAGGTTCAGCAATAAGCAAGGGTAATTTTGTTCCCAGGTAAGGTAGGCAGTTCGTGTCAACCCTCTCCCTGAGCTCAACTAGACAATAGATAACATATAGTTTAAAAATCTGCTTGAAGGAATTGGGAAACAAAAAAGCAAACAATTGCTGAATTTCCAAACCAGAACATTGAGAATGACAGAGACACGGGGAAGGAAGCCTGTTTTTTGAGGACATCTCATCCTTGGGAAATACACTAGCACTGATTGTTGAATGCACCATTGCTCAGGAAGCTGACTAGCCCTTTCCATAGGGATCCTTACAGAGATCCCAGACAGAATGCAAGATGCTCGATAAATTTAACTCTCAAATAAATGAAGAAACTGTCAGACTGAAAATATCTCATGCACTATTTGTTTAGGTGGGTATAGGAAGAAGCTAATACACATAAGAATCTCAACACATCTGGCAATGCACTAATACAATGATGATATGCTTTATTGTTATGTAAGGTTTTAATTTATGGTATACCAATACTTTGATGCCAATAATTTGTTGTGACAGCTACTAGTTTTGTTCTTTGTTAGTGTAAAAGGAGAAGGCCCATTTGCAAATCTTGAAAAGAGAGTTAATTCAGAAAAAGGAAGGGAATTGAGATAAAATGGAGTGTTTTAAGTAGTTTGCATTTTCTTGCTTTGTACTACACACACACACACACACACAGGCATGGGAGTGTGCAGGAAAGGACACCAGATTTACCTTTGTTGTTTGAGAAGATCTGTGGGGAAGGGAATCTATGGAACTCTTTAAGTGGGGAACTAGCTAAAGTTCTCAATGGCTGTAAAGTGAGAAGGAACAGCAGAAATGGCTGCACAGCATGTAGAGATAGGAGAAGGGCAAGATAATAGAGTTTCCTATCACTTCCCAAATGACTCTAGAGAGCCAGATTATCCCTGAACAGTGTATACAAGTAGTGGAGAGGAAGGATAGGAAACCAACCAAGAATTTACAGAAGCATAGGGTAATGGGAAAGTTACAATCCCATTGCAACAGCAAGGAGCAGAGGGCCTGCATAAAAACCTTGTGCAGGGAACATGAGTTGGGCAGAAAGCTGAAGAAGCTCTAGGAAGTGTGGGGCAGATAAAAAGGTGGTATCTGCAGAGTCATGTTGCCCAACCATGGCCCAGGGTCTAAAAAATGGTCTATGGTCTCTTCTTTGGTATTTTCTCTGCTTGGCAATGGTTATACAAATCCATGAGAATGCAAAACAAGTCAGAGAGCAGCAAGTGGAGGTAGAGAAAAACCTGGGTGTAGACATGAAGGCAGCATGTGACCAGATCATAAGTCGAAGTCCATTTGACACTGAAAGAAAATCTGAAATTGATCAGAGTAGAATGTCCTGTATTAGGTAGGGTGAGGTTTGAAGGCCAGATGTGAATTGATTGTGCAAATGAAGATAATTCACCATTCTTGGATAGTTAGGGTTTTCACTATAAATTTTATACTTATTAATAAGTACAAAGAAGAAGAACCTGAAAAAAATACCAAGTTGTTATTGACAATTTGGACTTGGGTTGCAGTGGAACAGAGATTTGAAATGATAGCAATATTCCCTTAGGACATTTTATATTTCTTTCTTTCTTTCTTTCTTTCTTTCTTTCTTTCTTTCTTTCTTTCTTTCTTTCTTTCTTTCTTTCTTTTTTTAACAGGCAGAGTGAACAGTGAGAGAAAGAGAGAGAAAGGTATTCCTTTTCCGTTGGTTCACCCCCCAGGGGCCACTGTGGCTGGCGTGCTGTGGCCGGCCTTTGTATGAAAATAAAAATTTCTTTTTAGTGGGAAAAATCCTCCAATATCACATATTGATATTAAATGCCCTGATCATATCCCCTATGATCTTCCTTCTACTGGAGCACTGAACTAGTGGCCTAAGTCTGAAAAAGAAATGAAAAATCCGCATGAAATACTATATGTTGTGCCTGATGTCTCAGAGTCATTGATGAAAAGATGCAAATCAGGGCACCACTGGTGTTCATGCTGAGATAACTGGAGCTCCATTTGTTTCAATGTGGCTTTGTCTCTGGTAAATCCCATAGTGAGAATCACTCCCTCATGTGGAGCACTGCAGCTAAGGCAGACAAGAAGTGACCTGGCCTCCTGCTGTGTGCATTCCTGGGAACAATGCTTTGCCTCCTGGCACCTGCTGTCTGAGGGAAATGACCAGATAGGCTGGAATTACTCCTTTACCACAGAGGTGGAAGAGGATAATTCTTCACATGGCAGAAGCCTCCCAGCTAAGCCTGAGGGCTTAGCTTTCCCTAGAAATGACTTGGTGCAGCCTGGTCACCTCCTACTTTCTGATGGAGACAATCTTATCATTTCTTTCACTACCTGAAAATCCAGCAGGCTGGAGAGCTGGAGTGAAAGTGCTTGCTGAGCACTCTCTCAGTCTCTAACAGTAGAAGGCATAGACAGCTCAGAAAGGAGGCAAAGCTGGAAATCAGAAGCAGGTGGCTGCATCTGGGGAGACTGTATCATTAAAAGTGAAAAATGGAATAAGACTGCTAAAAACAAAGTTTGTGATCAGAAGATTAAATAGAGGAACTATCTTTCAGCACAAAAGAGAAATACTGAGAAATGTAAATCCTGATTGAAAAGATAAGAGACAGGGAGGACAGTCTTCAGAGAACTAGTATGCAAATTAGCAGTAGTCCTACAGGAAAAGAGGAGCAGATTTAGGTAGAATTCATCATCAGATCTCCCTGATCTAATGAGAGATTCAATGGCTCACCAATGTCAGGCAGAAGTGATGATAAAGACACATATTGAGACATATCTTTGTGAAACTTCTGCTTCTGTGAATGGAGAAAAATGTGTTTATATTTTAGACAGATAAAAAAATTTATATATAATAGAAAAAGAATAAGCTTGATGTTTACTTCTTTTGTACAATACTAAAGTTAGAGGAAGAAGGTTTATAATTTGTGATGGAGAAAGCACTACGCTATAAAAATCCTGCTCTCTGTAAATCATTAATATGATAATAAAAGAGGGATATTTGGGGGAGAATAGGATACTTCAAAAAGCTTGTAGAAAATGGAATTAAAAGGTAAGTTTATCTTGGTCCAAAAATATTGAAATCTGTGCACAGTCCATAATTTTCATTTCCATGAATGTTTTGAAGACCCCTCATATGTAGGAACTCAAAGTATTCTCCCTTTGTTTCCATTCAATAACACTGAAGGATATACTCCAGCATAAATATGAGCAAATTTAAATAGAAGTCTAAAATGCGTAGAATATAGACACAATACAGAGTAGTGAACAATGAATCTAGTAAAATATGTATGGTTAATTCCTGTAAAATAGTTATTCTCTAAAAATCAGAAAAAGTTAAGGGCAATTATACATATAGGTAATTCCCAAATGTGAACATGTAAGCAATACATGTGTGAAGAAATGTTAAAGTTAACTGGTAGAACAATTGATAACTGAAACTATCATCATGAAAATGGAAAATTTAAAAAATAACATCTAGTAGAGATGAGGGTGTGAAAAACAAATAGTTGCCAACTGTTGGTAGGAGTAAAATTGCTATACATTGTCAGAAATTACTTTTTAAGTATCCATTCATTTTAAAATTTGATTCTAGTTTGTTCCATCATTCCATTTGAGAAGATATCCTATAGCAATCGAATCATTAGATTTTCTTTCCTTCCTTCCCTCTCTTTCTTCCTCCTTCCATCCCTCTCTCAATTTTTTTTTTTTTTTTTTGTAGAAACGTGTTTGGTTTAGATAAATGCCTTTCTTTCAGTAATGGAAGTTTGTTTGGCAGAGTCTGTTGGTGTGTTCAGACACATCTAACGTAAGGGATTCTTTCCCCACATTCTTTTGTAAATAGATTGGGGCCATATTACCACTTCAGGTCAATGGGTGTAAGTAAAAGGAAGTGTGGAGACAATCTGGAGAGAAGATGTGATTCCTCTTGTGCTTTTTCCCCCTATCTGTGTAGGTCTGGAGGCCATGTGTCCTAGATCACATAGTTACAATATGGAGGGTGGTGGTCCAAGCCATGTCATATTTAATTGATCAAGAAATAAACATTTGGGCTAGGCATTTAGCAAAGCAATTCAGATGTCTCTGGGCATGCCTGCATTCCATATTGTAGTACCTGGATTTGAATCTTACCTCTGTTCTCCAGTGCAGCTTCCTGAAAATGTACATCCTGGGAAGCAGTTGGTGATAATTCAAGTCCCTGCCATACATGTGGGAGATCTAGAATGAATTCCTGGCTCTCTGATGTATCTTGGCTCAGCTCTGGCTATTGCAGGCACTTGGGGAATTAATCAGAAGAAGGGAATTTTCTCTGTCTCCATCTTTCTTGCCTGTGTGTCTTTCTGGCTTTCAAGTAAATAAAATAATTTGAAAATTTTAAAAAAGTAATAAGCAGTTATTGTTTTATGCATCTAAGCTTTGGGAGTTTATTTTATTATGACAGATATTTGTTATTTTTACTCTGAAGTCTTCAATTGATTGATATGTCCCACCCACATTATTGAAGGTAATTGCCTCTACTTAAAGTCAAATAATTGTGGATGCTAACCACATCTACAAAATACCTTCACAGAAACATCTTGATTAGAGTTTGATTAAATGACAGGGTAGGTACTATAATGTAGCCAGGTTGACAGAGAAAATTAACCATCACATAGATCTCTTGTATACTGATTTAGAAAAACATCATTGTTACGTGAAAAGAGAAAATAACCAACAAACAGTACAGAATGTAAGGCAAATACTTTGGGATGGCTTGGACAAGAACTGTTTTAACTTTTTCTTAGCATGCCTCTGCACACTTTTGAGATTGACAAGGTAGAAATTGTATTCGCCAGGTTCTCTTGAAGCTCAGGGCCCAGATGTAACCAAAATCCTCCCAGGAGGACATAATGAGATAAAGAAGCAAGCAAGGTGAGACACAGTTGTACATGTGTGGTAGTGATGACATTTGGCTCTTTTCATTTGATTCTGATATTGGTTCAGGTGTCAAATTTCAGGGCTCGGGCTGCTCTATTGCATAGTCACAACACTAGGTTTTCTGCTTTAATAGTATTGGGTGTAGATGAACTTTTCCCCTGATTGCTTTCTATTTCTGATCGCATATAATATAACTTTTCCTGAGTGGCCTTGTTAGAAGTTCTATATGTTACTTAATTCTCTCAGTAATCCCTTTCTGCACAAACCAGGTATATTTGATATTGTTTTCAGTTGCTAAGAACATTAGCCAATCATATGTAATCTATTAATGTATAAAAACTAGCTCTTTCTCTTTCAGTTTCAGTATAAGGAAGAAAATTTTAGACATGTCTAAATGAACCTATTAAACAAATGAGAAAGATGCAGATAAAATTAGTATCCAGAGAGTATGGGAGGGGCAGAGGAGTGAAATTTATTTTTTTATCAGTCAGTCCAAGCCAGGCAGAAAAAAAAAATCGAACCTCCTATAACTGCTATTACCTCCAAGACTTCCTGCTATTTGTGTTTAAAAAGTTCTTGGTTTAAATAATTTTGAGTTGGGATTTATAATACTTGCAACATTATAATTATATTTTTTCATGTACATCTATATTCAGAATCCTGGAAGGTTATATCAAATGTAGCTAATCTGAAAGCAAAAATATAAATGGAACTACATCTGTTTATTTAAGTCACTATTGATATCTAGAGACATTCAAAGTTTATTTTGCAGTAAATGTCACAAGTTTATTTTAAGCATGATATATCTGTGCTGAAAGATCCTGAGAAATAATTGATTTTATTGCCTTAATTTTTACATTTGCTGCATTAGGTTCCTGATAGCATATTTTAATGAATTATTTGTTATATAATCTGACATCTGTTTTTATATGAATGTATTTATATGTTTTTAGAGCCCTATAAAAGCTACCATATTCCCTGTGGATAAAAAAATGATTACTGATTAGGTCCCTTTTCTTGGTACCTCCCGAACACAATGCTGTAACGGACTCTAAATGCTTTATTTCTCAGCACCCCACCTACTCTCCCCTCTATTGAGCTGTTTCCCTCCTGCTCTGCTGCAGGAGGGGAATGGAAGCTGCTAAGGTCTTGCAGAACCCATGTCCTCCCCTCCTCATGGATTTAAATTTTCTGGTGGAGGAGTCCATCTATGACGCGCATTGGGCCTGGGAATTTCAAAACCTGGAAATCAGAGGAATGAGGAGTCAGTTCTCCCCTCTGCTGAAAATGTTTGAGGTTTTTTACCAACATTATCACCAATATGAAATAAAGTGGCTGGTGTGCAACAAAAAGTGGAGACATGGGGTGATGAGATGGTGGATGAGTATCCTAGTAATACTTTTTTTTGGTCTGAGCTTTGTTGCTCAATACACAATACAAATTTCAGTCACTTCAACCAAGGGGAACAAGTAATCGAATTTCCTACATAGTTCTGTTTTTCATGTTTACCCTGCAAGATTTAGGAATGGACTGCCCAGCAGCACTGGATTGGTGGGGGTTGGTGGTGAGTTGGGGTGGGGGGAGTGTTTGGTGTTTAGAAGTAGTAAGCTTTATTTAGAAGTGAGATATCTACAAGTTGATGAGAGCAGAGCTTACAGTCAGGGTCAAGCAAACAATGAGTGCATTCCACCCAGTTTAATCAGTCCTTAGACTGGACTTCCCCTCTGCTGTGTGCCTTTTGGGACTCCCAGGCCCTCCATTCTGGAGTGGTACTTTCTCTTCATTTCTGTCCTCACCGAATTTCCCATTCCATTTTCTCTTTCCTATTCTGACTGGTATGTGGGAGCTGAAAATGTCTTCAAGCATTAAGGAACTGTGTGGCCACAAAACAGAAGCCTCACTTCCAGGCCCACATTTCCTAATCTATAAAGTGGAAGACCTTGGCAAAGCTAGTCCAACATTTTTTTTTTTTTTTTTTTTTTTTTTTTTAGCTTGGAAATGTGATCCTGTGGATTATGAGGGAGACAAAATACTTTGGAAGGAGAAAATCACTGAAAATAGATAAATTTCCTTTAAAAAACTTTAATGTATCTTAAAAGAGGAAGTGGTATACATAGAATTAGAGCAACTTGGGGATGTGAAAGGAGAACCTACAGCGAGAAGCAGCAAGAAGAAAAATATAGTTCTGTATCACAGGGCTATGTTAGATGAATGGTGACCGAAGCTTCTCTACTCGCAGTGTTGTAAAGAGATTTGTTATACTCATGCACACACCACATACACACATCCCACATGCACTTACCACACATATGCATACAACGTATACATAACACACACCACATAGAACAAAAACATATACCACACATATACAACATATACGCATACACACCGTACCCACATGTACACATATGCTAACACAAACATATACACAACCACCTACTACACACATTACACAAAATCACCCACCCCAAACCCCCACACATGGGCATTATCTGTGAAGGAAACATCCTCCTAATTTAGAAAGTCACAATTATCTAGCATTTAGAATAATAATGACTGAATGGAATGAGATACCTAAAGACAAATCACCTAATAATTGAGGAAAATTTATATTTTGGAACAATATTTGACCAGTTTAGAAAATAACAGAAAATGACATTTTGTAAGGAAGTATTTGAACAGCTTTGAAAATACAGAAAAAGGGCCGGCGCCATGGCTTAACAGGCTAATCCTCCGCCTTGCGGCGCCGGCACACCGGGTTCTAGTCCCGGTCGGGGCGCCGGATTCTGTCCCAGTTGCCCCTCTTCCAGGCCAGCTCTCTGCTATGGCCCGGGAAGGCAGTGGAGGATGGCCCAAGTGCTTGGGCCCTGCACCCCTTGGGAGACCAGGAGAAGCACCTGGCTCCTGGCTTCGGATCGGCGAGATGCGCCGGCTGCGGCGGCCATTGGAGAGTGAACCAATGGCAAAAAGGAAGACCTTTCTCTCTGTCTCTCTCTCTCACTGTCCACTCTGCCTGTCAAAAAAAAAAAAAAAAAAAAAAAAAAAAAGAAAATACAGAAAAAGATTATAACATCTCCTATCCATAAGTAACTTTTAATGTAAAACAGGTAAATTATGAAGAAATTTTGAAAGAAGTTTATAAGAGAAAATAGATCTGTGAAATATTCACAATGAATATTACAGGATGGTTATATGACAGAGTGAAAATAATGTAAATTGAAAGATAATTTGATGTTTTACAACCTACATTATAATTTTTGAGAATAATAGTCATACATTTATCCATTGACTCATATATTTTTATGATTAAAACACACTAAAATTTTCAAACCTAGATTTTTTTTTCTCATTGATTGTAGCAGTCTGGCATGCATGGTGTATATATTGGCATTGGAAAGTCAGCGATCTTAGTAGGTAACATTGAAGGAAAATCTGGAGAATCTAGGAGAGTGAAGCACAAAAAAGTTAAAGCACTTAATGTATAGGAGCCACTGCTCATTGGGTATACAATAGCCATTTACTCCCTCTTTTCATATTAGAAATTCTCATATTTTTTTCCACAGAAATTCAAGTGGGTAACAAATGGCTCCTCCTAGGGTTCTGTGAATCACGGCTGGATTAAACCTGGCAAAGTGGCCCTATTTTTGCCAGTGATTCATATAGGAAAGGGAGGGCATGTGATCCAGTTCTGACCCATAACTTAGAATGAATTGCCTGCTGAGGAACTCTGGGAAATATCTCTCACCTTAGAAAAATAGACATTCATAAGGAAAGACCTCTCGATTTGTTTTCTACCTTTGGATATTTTCATATGAAGAAGTGATGTTTGGCAACATTGCAGCCTTCTTATTGTTATTGAAAGCCTAGTCCTTGTCCCAGTTCTCCATTTTGCCTTTTTAATCTTCCTGTTGGTAATGGTGACCTACACTCTGTACTGATTAGTAATCTGTTGCATTCCTATTCCTATTCCTATTGTAAACCCACTGCAAAATCATTAGGAACTCAACAAGAGTCATGGCAAAGGAAAGTTCAAATCTTTCATTTTATGAACCTCCTGCATTGTTCCAGTTCTGCTGGAAGTAGAATGGAGTTGACACACCTATTCTATAGATATAGAATGAAGGATTGACACTGGGGAGTGCATATTTATTTTCTTTTCATATTCTGATGAACCTTAGCAAACTACTGGATGTGTGATTGACTACAAAGGTGGATCAAATAGACAAAATAATGGTTGCTTGTAAATTCTAGAAACTAACCTTGAGAAAGCCAGCTGAAGTTACAAAGTAGTCTGGCCCTCCTTGGTCAGCATGACTGGAAAATTGAATACATTATAGCAGAATGTAATGTAACTAAGGTCATAATAAGCACGGGCTCTAGGCTGAGTGGTCTTCATCCTGATGAATGAAATGCTGGGATCTCTTAGCACAATAGTTTGCCTCTCTAGGATCCCAACCGAATAACATTTTGTAGCTGCTTAGTTTTGCAGCACATAATTCTATTCTCTCTTCATGATAAAAGTCAAACCACCAAGCAAGTTTCCTAGGGAATGGTACTGACTTCAGAGAAAGGCTGTTATCAGACCTGCAACTGGCTTCAGTACCTGACCTGGCAGCCCAACATCCTTTACAACCTTTTTAAAAACAACAGAGCATCTCACTGAGTAGGATGGTAGTTCTTGAGATTGCAGGTAGGCTTCCGCCTGATCTATCAATAGATTAAATGAGCTCTTTCCTTTACCCTCTAACCTGTCTGTCTCATTTTGATTCGCTAGCAGGGACAGAGACCAAGCTTCTGGTAACATTATGATCTTGAGGATACAAAGGCAAGAAAATCTCTGAGAATATGGCCCAGAGCTTTAATGTAGATTAGCTTATGATTTAACTAACCCTGGCACATGCAATGCCTATCTTCTTACTATTGAAATAGTTATTCTATCTTGTACAAAGAGTTTTATTGTTTGTAGGAAACACCATACTATTTGACAGAAAATTAACTTAATATTGGTGAAAGTGTGTACTATGGAATCCAGAAGTTCTGAATTTGAATCTCAGATCTATCAAAGAATATTTATATGACATTGTAACTAAGTAACTTAAATTTTCTAAGCCTCAGTTTTTCATCTCTAAAGTAGGGGTAATAATAGAATCCAACTCATTGGATATCTGAGAGAACAAATGGCCTCCTGCATGGTGCCCTTCATATGGTGAACACAGAGTGGAATGTAGCTATTTTTAAAATTTAGTTAACTTTAGTTACTGTGAGGAAGGTCTGTGGCAACTCTGTGAAAGAAAACTGGAGAACAGTAAGCAGACTTTTCAGGCTTGCTTACCACTAGTCACTGGTCCTCTCTCAAGATGGCCCTTTAGTTCTCTCCTTAATTGCTGCTGAGGACTGGAAAACAAAGTAGGACTCTGAACCTGTTGTGCAACGCAAATGATAAGCAGAGACTAAAGGGAGGCACTGTGCATGATTGTGCATATTGGGACGAGTTATGAAGATGAAGATTGTGAGAAGTATTGTAGTTGAGCTAGACATGAAAGCATCGAGGGGCAAGCTGGAGGTTAAGCTTTGGAGAGAGTCAGTGCAGCAAACAAGATTGAGTTAGAGGAGTATTTGAGGAATTGACAGAATATCACGAGATCAAAGTAAGACATGGCAGTTGGGGAAAGAAAGGGAATACATATCCACATTATTTACTCAAATTATTGAGTTTTAAAAGCCATGCCTCTCTTCTTCACTTTGATTTTTGTGCTCAGTCCAGAGCTAATTGCTGGGAATGAAATGGTACTAGGAGGAGGATTAAAAAAATTATTTCTTTCATCTTTAAGTCCCTAAAACCTTTTATTTTTATAAGCTCTCGATGTATGTTGACCCCAGTAGGATCTCTAGTTTGAAAAGTTTATTCTGCTAACTTTGCTGCAAATAAGCCAGGCATAAGTTGGACCTCTTCTTATTACAGCATTGGCTTCAAGTAGGGATTTATTCACTGACTCTGAAAGCAATATGGCATTTGAGGGTGACTCTAGTACCTGCCTCCTGCCTTCATTAGGTCCTGTGCCATCAAGGTTGTGCAGGAATTAAGGAGAACTAGAAGTCTGGCTGAATCATTCTAGAAATATTATATGGAGTCCTTCAATTTTAGTACTGTAGTGTAAAATGTACGTTCAAATAGTCTCAGCCATCTAAGCCTCCTTCAAATCCTGTGAGAATTACGTGGGAAGCAGATTCTATAGAGCTCGGTTCAGAGCATTTGTGTGAAGCCATGTCTGTGATTTTCAGTAAGCATTCTTGGCAATTTTAATGCCAGTGGTCCATGAACTAAATTTTTAAAAAACATGCTCTCACAAGCAGACATGCCTTCAAAATGTCTTTTTCTTTCCTTATTCCTCTAACTTGCAAGATATACAGCAGTGATAGAAACTGTTTTTGAATAACTATGGTGAAATTCTCTTTAAAAATTAAACATAACTGGCTAATGTTCTGAAATTAGAATGTTGCCTTGGAAGACTGGCTCTTATTAGAAAGAACACACCTCTCTTGGGAAAAGCAGATGCTGCTGAGATGATTAAAAACCAATTAATGTGTGCCGGCACACCGGGTTCTAGTCCCGGTTGGGGCGCCGGATTCTGTCCCGGTTGCCCCTCTTCCAGGCCAGCTCTCTGCTATGGCCAGGGAAGGCAGTGGAGGATGGCCCAAGTGCTTGGGCCCTGCACCCCATGGGAGACCGGGAGAAGCACCTGGCTCCTGGCTTCGGATCAGCGCGATGCGCCGGCCGCAGCGGCCATTGGAGGGTGAACCAACGGCAAAAAGGAAGACCTTTGTCTCTGTCTCTCTCTCACTATCCACTCTGCTTGTCAAAAAAACAAAAAACAAACAAACAAAAAAGCCAATTAATGCAACCTCTGCAGCCTGTGGTGATCATTCAAGGAGAGAGCTCTTTTTCAAGTTGGTGGAACTCTGATCAAATGCTCTCTTCTAGGGAGCAAAGTGGGTGTAGGAATTCTAAGCCAAGGGGGCCAGAAAAGTCACTTTCAGACATGTTAATACATTCATGAAGTTTTGGTTATAATTTTATTTTTTTTAGAGATAACCAAAACTTTAGTAAAATGGCATAGGCACAGGTCCATGTTTTCCTCTCTATTGGGAGGCCCAACACTGTAGCATTAAGATTGGAAGTGGTGTGTGGGAAGACATCTGGTTGATTTGTATTCAATAGTGTGTTCCTCAGAGAGGTAGAAAATAGCATGAGAGAGGAACGTGCTGCTACTCTGAACCATCATGACCTATCCATAGGAAGCTTCTCCTCACAAATTTCATCATATATGTGATGAAATGTATTAAATGGCTACCCAAAGAGAGATTAAATTTTTTGACATAATCTTCTTTCCTGAGGTTTCTGATTCACCCTAAGAAAAATGCAAATAAGTATCCACCCCATAAAATTTCAATACCAATTCATGGAACTCCTGAAATTTATATGTTGACCCCAATTGAAATACATTTGCTCCAGAATAAATATTGAGAAACCTGCAGATGGGAGTCAGGGGTGTGAAAATCTAATAAAAATGATTGTGAATAAGTAGAGCATTGACTTCATTGCAGGCTTTTCTTATGACCAGACTACTTGGTTCAAATTTGGCTCAGTCTCCTCGCCACCCCAGCTGTGGCACATGGGGTAATGGCCTTCCTTCTTTGTGCCAGTTTCCACTTCTCCATCAGGGGTATGATCATACTGTGACAAGTTCAATCATTACCAGGAAATATGCGGGATGTTCATGTTTTGCAATAAATATTTGGTGAACCTATCACTGCATTCCCAGCTGTAATGAATGGTTCTGACATCAACACCTATCCAGTCAATCTTGCCAGATAGCTTTGCATTATCATTTAAATTCTTCCTCTTTATAATCCTGCATTTTAGACCCTTTGGTTCACACAGACTAGGTACTTAAAATTTGAAGAATGAACTTTATTAAGTCTTTCTAGGTTATTACCTTTCAATGTTTTCCTTGCTTTATGCTTTACCTGCCACTACTTTAATTCAGAACCTCTTCACCACTTATCAGGACTTTTGTAATGGTATTTCTGGTACCTGACTACACCTTACAATCAGATAAAGAAGATGGATTCCTTTTTTCTATGAGATGTACAGAACCAACAGCTCTGAAGTGAGAGTACTGAGGACGGTGGTGGAATTATTTCTAAAGATTATCAGGTGATTTGTGGTGATGTGTTTCTCAAGTAATGCTAGTTTGGAACTACTTGCACTATATGAAAAGTTTACTATCCTATCATGAAAGACCATTGTATGTATTTTCTCATATAATGCCTAATGCCTATAGTTTTCCTATATGCATCTGAAACTCTAACCATACAAGGCACCTGTCATATTCCCAAGTGCTCTGTTCTGCTTTTGAACTCTGAAGGAAGAAACTTTTAAAATTATTATTAAACTCTGATACTAGAAACAATTTGTTATCAGATTCATGCTTCCTTAGGAATCCTCCCCCCAGTACCTTCCCTTTGTTCCTTTATTTGAGAGGTGGAGTTACAGGCAGAGAGGGAGAGACAGAGAAAAAGGTTGCTCCCCAAATGAATCCAGGAGCCAGGAGCTTCTTTTTGGTCTTTCATGTGGGTGTAGGAGCCCAAGCACATGGGCCATCTTCCACTGCTGCCCCAGGCCATAAGCAGAGAGCTGGATTGAAAGAGGAGCAGCCTGGACACAAACCAGTACCCATATGGGATGTGGGCACTGCAGGCGGAGCCTTAGTCTACTATGCCACAATGCTGGCCCCTACCTTTATTCTTAAATGTTTGGCTAACTAGTGGAGCAAAGAGGATGATTATATCCTGAGCCAAACTATTTTTTTTAATTGAGATAAAATTTACATATCATAAAGTTCTGTCTTATATTTTACAGTTTTGCTGATTTTAGTATATTCACAAATTGTGTGATCTGACCATATCTAATTCCATGAAAGTTTTTATTATCCCACAAAGAAACCTTGCAAGTAATTTCCTACTCCCCATTTCTTACCCTCAAGCCTCTGGCAATGATTAATATATTTTTTGTCTCTTTGGTTTTCTATTATGGATATTTCATATAAATTGGACTAAGCAACCATTCTCTTATGTGTGATTTCTTTCACTTAGCATTGTGTTTTCAAGGGTTGCACATGTTTTAGATTTATCAATACTTCATTTCAAAGAGTAATAATATTCAGTTAAATGGACTTACCACATTCTATGTATCCATTTATCTTGTTGGTCATCAGGGTTGTTTAAGTCTTTGGCCATGAAGATTAATGTTGTTAGGATCATTATGTATGAGTTATTTTTTGTGTTTTTTAAAAATATTTATTTATTTATTTGAAAGTCAGAGGTATAGAGGGAGAGAGAGGGAGAGACAGAGAAATCCTCCATCTGCTGGTTCACTCCCCAGATGGCTGCAATGGCAAGGCTGAAGCTAAGAGTCACGAGGCTATTTCAGGTCTCCCCTGTGCGTAGCATTGGTCCAAGCACTTGGCCATCTTTTATTGCCTTTCCCAGAACATTAGCAGGGAGCTGGATCAGGGACATGAGCCAGCACCCATAGGGGATGCTGTCATCACAGGTGGTGCCTTTACCCACTATGCCACAACTCTGACTGCCAGCCCCTGTGTGATACATACCTAGAGTGGATTTGCTGGGTCATATGGTAACACTATGTTTAACTTTCCAAGGAATTGCTTAAGTGTTCTCCAAATCAGCTGTACTCTTTTTACATTAGCAATTCTTAAAGGTTTCAGTGTCATTACATCTTTATGAACATTTACTTTTTTCCACTCTTTTTATTATTTCCCAATTTCTGGATATACACACCAAGTGCCTACAACAGCCAGGGTTGGGGCAGGCCATGGCCAGGATAGAATCTCCATCCAGGTCTCTGACTTGGGGTGGCAAGGACTCGATCACTTGAACTATCACCTGATGCCTCCTTGGGCATGAATTATCAGGGAGCTGGAATTGAGAGTGGAACTGATACTTAAACCCAGTACCTCAACGTGGAATGTGGGCATCCCAAGCAGCATCTTAACTGCTGTGCCAAATGCCCACTTCTTTCAATGTCATTTCTAGGAAACTATTTCCTAATCCAAATTCAAAAATATTTATACCTATGTTCACTTCTGATACTTTTAATGATTTTTATTCTTACATTTAGGTGCTTGATCTATTTTAAGTTAATTCTTATATGTGGTATGATGGTTACTTATTCTTGTGCATGTGGGAGCTTGCAGCACCAGTATTGAGAAGACTGTTCTTTCTCTATTGAATTGTAGTGTCTCTGTTTTTGAAATCAACTGATGATAAATGTGAAGGTTTGTTTCTCTATTCTCAGTTATATTCCATTAATCTATGTTTATTGCTATGCTACTATTCCACTGTCTTGATTATGGTAACTTTGTTTTGAAATCTTAACTTGAGAATCCCCCAACATTGTTCATTTTCAATATTGTTTGTCTATTCTGAGTTTTTTGTCAACTTTTGCAAAAAAGTAGGTGGTTTTTGCAAAAAGGTAGGTACACTGAATCTGTAAATAAATCTTAGATGTATTACTGTATTAAGGATATTAAGGAATGCCATTCCATTTATTTAGTTCTTCCTCAATGCATTTAAATTACTTTTTTGTTTTCATTGAATGAGTTTTCCACAGTTTTATGAAGTTTATTACTAAATATATTTTATTATGAATAAAATCGTTTTCTTAATTTGATTTTCATATTGTTCATTGCCAGTGAACACAGATATGGTTGATTTTTATATATTGATATTTCTTGCAACTTTACTGAACTAGTTACTAGATTCTTTGGAGTTTTATATGTGTAATATCATACTATCTGTGAAACATGGTCTCATAATTCATATGGAATTTTGGCTAATATGAGCCTTCTACCATTTACTGCTTTATTTTCTTATCAAATTGACTTTCAGGAGAATAAATTCTTCATCTGTGAAATTATAGTGTACCCCAGCTCTAGAATTGCTGTGAAGAATAGAAATGATGATATGATACTGGTCTTAACTATTAGTTCAATGACTTAATATGTGAATCATAAGAATTATTCCATTTTTACTAAAAATGAGTAGATCATTTTCTGAGTCATTTTTCCAACTTTATTAACTTTTGGGGTATTTTAGCTAGCTCAGAAAGAACACATTAGGTAATTTCAAGTTATTTAGGATGAGAGGAACTATAGGAAATGAAGCTGCAAAAGTTGATTTGAAATTCTATGTACATACTTTGGTAGTCTTAATAAATATTATTTTATGGAAACAAAGAGGCTGTTAAGGGATTTTTGCTGTGGAATGATAAAAATCAATGTTGAGGACATATTAGAAGAATGAGGAGGGGCTGGAGCTGTGGCATAGCAGGTTAACGCCCTGGCCTGAAGTGCCGGCACCCCATATGGGTGCTGGTTCTAGTCCCGGCTGCTCCTCTTCCCATCCAGCTCTCTGCTATGGCCTGGGATAGCAGTAGAAGATGGGCCAGGTCCTTGGGCCCCTGCACCCACATGGGAGACCCAGAAGAAGCTCCAAGCTCCTGGCTTCAGATCAGCACAGCTCCGGCTGTTCCGGCCATCTGGGGCGTGAACCAGCGGATGGAAGACCTCTCCCTCTGTCTCTACCTCTCTTTGTAACTCTGTCTTTCAAAATAAATAAAATAAATCTTAAAAAATATAAAAAAGAAAGAGTGAGGAAATTAGAAGTAGGGTAAATGTATAAGGTTATCAGTAAGAGTTAAGAGCTCAATCATAGGTAAGAAGTCAGTAAATGACTGATGAGAAACTCACTTAAGACAATGTTTGGGAAAAATGAAAAGGAAATATTGTACTTTGGAATTATTTAGTGTATTATGGGCGGAGTTCAAGAATCATAACTTCCAGCTTCTACATTGTAAATCATTAATTGAAAGAGAAATTATGAGAGAAGAATATCCAGGAAGGATGTTGCCTGAGATACATGCAGAGAGTCTTGGTAGCCATGATAATATTAATGGAGGATTAGTTTGGAATTTAAGAGAGAACATTGAAGATTCAAGATACACATAATTTTAAAATTTCTTTTCTGAGAATATTTATGGTCTTCATCTTTAATCTTTCTTCAGCATAGAGTCCAAGGTTCATAATTATGGTAACTGCCTTGTAAACAAGTGTAACTGTTTCTCCTTCTTCCCTCATCTTCCTCCTTCCTTGTCTCTCCTCCTGCAAAACAAATCTCTGCTCTAGTAACCTCTAAACGTTGCATTCTTACATCTCTGCTTGAGACTTCCTTCTCCTTTTGGTCTCCTGCTCTGGTCTGAACTGATTATTCTACAGAATTATAGTATAACTGTGGTTTGTTGCATTCCTCTTTGATGAATTCCTTATTTCTTGGATTTTGTGTATATATAAAAATACATAAATTTATATGTTCTTTATAATATTTTTAAAAATTTATTTATTTATTTGAAAGTCAGAGTTACACAGAGAGAGAAGGAGAGGCAGTGAGAAGAAGTCTTCCACCTGCTGGTTCACTCCTCAATTGGCTGCAACTGCTGGAGCTGCGCCAACCCAAAGCCAGCAGCCAGGAGTTTCTCCAGGTCTTCCCATGTGGGTGCAGGGGCCCAAGGACTTGAGCCATTTTCTACTGCTTTCCCAGGCCACAGCAGAGAGCTGGATTGAAAGTGGAGCAGCCAAATCTCAAACTGGTGCCCATCTGGAATGCTGGCAGAGCAGCCCAGTATGCCACAGCAATGGCACCTTTTTATTCTTTTTTGATTTTATGTAGCATGAAAACTGAATTTTAAATCACTTCTTAGGTGAAAATGAATATTTTACCATGATAATAGTTTGAGTAGGTTTAGAATCTCAGGCTGAAAATCAATTTCTTTTCAATTTTTTTTTTTTTTTTTTGACAGGTAGAGTTTTAGACAGTGAGAGAGACAGATAGAAAGGTCTTCCTTCTGTTGGTTTACCCCGCAAATGGCCGCCACGGCCGGTGCATTGCCGATCTGAAGCCAGGAACCATGTGCTTCTTCCTGGTCTCCCATGTAGGTGCAGCGGCCCAAGCACGTGGGCCATCCTCTACTGCCCTCCTGGGCCACAGCAGGGAGCTGGACTGGAAGAGGAGCGACCTGGACTAGAACCCGGCACCCAAATGGGATGTTGGTGCCGCAGGCGGAGTATTAACCAAGTAAGCCATGGCGCTGGCCCCTCCTTTCAAATTTTGAAGGTATTTTAGGATCTAGGGTTACAGTTGGGAAACCTCATATGATTCTGAGATCTATTTCACTGTTTATGACTTGAAATTCTTCATAAAGGGCTATTCATGTTCATTTGAAGATCTTAGGATATTATCTTTATGCCTTGTCTTCTGAAATTTTACAGTGGCAATTGAATTTTTTGTAATGCATTCTTTTGAACATTTGATGTGTATTTCCAAGCTGGAAAAACATTTCTAAGAGTTTTGGGAAATTATTTTGTATTCCTGACTTCACAGTAGCGTCCCTTTCATTTTCACATTTGTCTTTTCATAAACTTATAATATGGTTGGGCCGGTGCCGCGGCTCAACAAGCTATTCCTCCGCCTAGCGGCGCCGGCACCCCGGGTTCTAGTCCCGGTCGGGGTGCCGGATTCTGTCCCGGTTGCCCCTCTTCCAGGCCAGCTCTCTGCTATGGCCTGGGAAGGCAGTGGAGGATGGCCCAAGTGCTTGGGCCCTGCACCCCATGGGAGACCAGGAGAAGCATCTGGCTCCTGCCTTCAGATCAGTGTGGTGCGCCGGATGTGGTGGCCATTGGAGGGTGAACCAACGGCAAAGGAAGACCTTTCTCTCTCTCTCTCTCTCTCTCTCTCTCTCTCTCTCACTGTCCACTCTGCCTGTAAAAGATTTAAAAGGCCGGTGCCGTGGCTCCACAGGCTAATCCTTCGCCTTGTGTGCCGCACACCGGGTTCTAGTCCCAGTCGGAGTGCTGGATTCTGTCCTGGTTGCCCCTCTTCCAGGCCAGCTCTCTGCTATGGCCCAAGTGCTTGGGCCCTGCACCCATAGGAGACCAGGATAAATACCTGGCTTCTGCCTTGGGATCAGCGCGGTGCGCTGGCCACAGTTTCAGTTTCTCTTGAGAAAACAGGAAGATTTGGCCATATATTTTCTCTGGTGAGGAAAAACAGTCATTTTGAGTTAGGACATGTATTTTCCTCATTTTCTGTTTTATGGATTTGTCTTTTGGGCCCTGTGACACATTTAAGTAGAACCACCTTCCCCATACTTGCTTGTCACTCATAAGTATGCATTCCACTTAGTAATACCTTAGTGTTTCCTTTGGAAACATTACATTATTGAAGATGCAATACTTCTTCTGTTTTACTTCTAAAAATTCTCTCCTGTGATCAAATCCTTTAATAAAGTAGTTGCTCTTTTAACTTGAGAGTGTGAACAAGTGTTATGAAGATAGATTGTTTGATATGCTCCAAAGATACTAGTTACTGGGAATAATTTAGATTGCTTTATCTCAAAAATCTACTCTATGTGAAGTAAAAAAAAAAAAAAGAAATTTCATTTCTTGTATATCATTTTGTGTGAGTTGAATCAATTACTGAAAACAGGCTTTTTTTCTTTATATGTGGATATTGTGACTTAATTACATGTTGACAGTTTGATGCTTATTTTTAATAAGTGACTTTTTCTTTAATTTTTAAATGAAAAAAGGTACAATTCAATATATGTATATTGTTATTAATTCAAACAATATGTCATATCTTATGGGAGACCACATGGCTGAGGGTTACAAGGCTGATTACAAGTGCATTGATTCATCATTCAACCACAAATATTTATTAAGTGTAAGTGACATGACTGCACTCTTCAGAATGCTGTAAGCGATCAGTAAATCAAATAGATATATTCTCTATTTTCAGGGAGCTTATAGTAGGGAGAAAATAGCCAATAAAATATTTTAAAGATTATATTGATTTCATGACTTTGGGAAATTCATTTTATGTATCTGAGACTTTTCTTTTTCTTTTAATATATAATACAATTTTATATACAATGATTTTGTCCAAATTTTCTTTCAAGTGCTACATATAAAGAATTAGAGAATCCAAAATAATGGCATTTAACCATTATTGTTTTGCAAATGATATCAAATTTCTTTTTTAAAAAAACTTAAATTTTTCAATTTAGTTTTAAATTGACCAAATTTCATGTATTTCATATATAGAAATTTAGGATTATAATGATACTTCCCATGCTGCCTCCCTCTACCACTCTCCTACCCTCCATCCCGCTTCCTTTGTTATTCTTTCTTTTAATTTTGGAAATTAAAAGATCTATTTTCAGTTTATTTTATATTCATAAGATTAACCCTACACTAAGTAAAGAATTTAACAAAGAGGAAGAAGAAAATAAATATTATTCTTCAGCAGTAGAGACAAGGGCTATAAACAGTTGTCAAATCTCAAAATTTTAATTTCGCTCATATACGTTTCATTTTTTGTATTGTTGTTACTGCAGATCAGGGAAAACATGTTTTCAAGACTGGCTCATTTTATTAAGTAGAATGGTTTCCTTTTGCATCCATTGTTGTAGAACACAGGATTTCATTCTTTTTTTTTATTTTTACAGCTGAGTAATATTCCATAGTGTATATATACCACATTCTTTATCCAGTCATTGGTTGATGGGCATCTGGGTTGACTCCATGTCTTAGCTATTATCAATTGAGCTGCAATGAACAGGGGGATACAGATAATATTTTCATTTGCTGATTTCATTTTTTTTGGGAAAATTCCCAGGAGTGGGATTGTTATGCCCGCAGTCCGTGGTCCCCTGAAAATCACACCATCAGCAACCGAACTTGAAGCCAATTAGCAGGGTCGTTTTTATTACGAGTTCGAACCTGGGCCTCTCAGTGCCTCCAGGAGAGGAGAGGAAGCCCCCCCCCCCCCCCCCCCGAAGCCCCAAGCCCAATTCTTCCAGAGCTTTTATTATGTAGAAGCAGGTTTCAGGGGATTGCTTAGGTCAAGTTGACATTTCTGATAAGTCCCAACATCTTCGCAGACTCCAGGGTAGGGGCTGGTTGTTATCTCAAGCTTTAAACCTCCCTTTTACATTCCTGGACCTTGGTCAGGGTAGGGTCACATCTGGCCAGGTGGAGGAAACGGGGAGTGTACAATAGCGAGGGCCAGGAACGGGCAGTGGTGCAGGTCGCACAATAATCAACTTAATGTAGCTACTGGATTACTTAGCTCAACATCTAACATAACACTTATATAAAGTCAAAGACACTTAGCATTGCTTATTATTACTACTAGTTGCCTAATGAGCTAATGTGATTACACTTTAGGTTACATTAAAATAATGATAATATTTTCTAGCACTATTATAATGGATAATAAGGACATAGTAAAAGCTGGTTATGCAGGTGTCTTCTCAGGATGGCCAGATCACATGGTAGATTTAATTTTAGCTTTCTGAGGAGTCTCCATACTGTTTTCCACAAAGGATGTACTAGTTTACATTCCCTCAAGAGTGGATTAGGGTACCTTTCTCCTGACATCCTCACCAGCATTTGTGTTTATTGATTTCTGTATGAGAGCCATTCTAACTGGGATGAGGTGAAACTCATTGTTGTTTTTATTTGCATTTTCCTGATGGCTAGTGATCCTGAGCATTTTTTTATATGCCCGTTGGCCATTTGAACTTCCTCTTTTGAAAAATGCATGTTCAAGCCCTTTGCTCATTTCTTAACTGGATTGTTTGTTTTGTTGTTGTTTCTTGAGCTCTTTGTAGATTCTGGATATTAAACCTTTATCAGTTGCATAGTTTGCAAATATTTTCTCCCATTCCTTAGGTTGCCTCTTCACTTTGCTGAGTATTTCCTTTGCAGTGCGAAAGCATTTTAACTTGATGTAATCCTATTTGTCTATTTAGCTTTGATTGTGTGTGCTTCTGGGTTCATTTCCAAGAAGCCTTTGCCTATGCCAATTTCTTTGTTTCCTCAGTGTTCTCCTTTAGTAATTTGATAGTATCAGGTCACAGATTTAGATCCTTGACCCATTTTGAGTTCATTTTTGCATAAGGTATAAGATAGGAATCTTGTTCCATACTTCTTCTTTTTTTTTTTTTTTTAAGATTTTTGTATTTATTTGAAAGAGAGTGTTACAGAGAGAGTTAGAGGGAGGGAGGGAAAGTGGGAGAGATCTTCCATCCACTGGTTTATTCCCCATATGGATACAAAGTCTGGCAGATCTGAAGCCAGGAGCCAGGAGCTTCTTCCAGGTCTCTCATGTGGGTGGCAGAGGTCCAAGCCTTTGAACTATCTTCCATGGATTTCCTAGGCTAGTTAGCAGGAGCTGGATCTGAAGTGGATCAACTGGAACTTGGAAACAGGGCTCATATGGGATGCTGGCATTGCCAGTGATGTCTTAGCTTGTTACACCACAGTGGTGACCCATGTTTTATACTTCTGCTTGGAGAGATCCAATTTTCCCAGCACCACTTGTTGAAGAGACTGTCCTTTTCTCCAGTGATTGTTTTTAGCTCCTTTGTCAAAGATTAGTTGATTGTAGATGCGTGGATTGATTTCTGGAATTTATTCTGTTCCCTTGGTCTACATGTCCATTTTTGTCCCTCGCGAGGCTATTTTGATTATAACTGCCCTGTAGTATGTCTTGAATTCTGATGTTGGGATGCTTCCAACTTTGTTTTTGTTGCTTAAGATTACTTTAGATATTTAGGATCTCTTGTGTTTCCATATGAATTTTGGAATTTTTTTCTAGATCTGAGAAGAATGTCATTTGTATTTTGGTAAGGATTGCATCGCATCTGAAAATTGCTTTCTGTAGTATGGCCATTTGGATGTTATTAGTTCTTTAAATTCATCATCATGGAAAATTTTCCTGTTTTGTGGCTTCTGTTTAATGTTTTGTTATTTTAATTGTTAAGATCCTTTACTTCCTTGGCAAGATTTATTCAAAGATATTTAAAATTTTTGTAGCTATTGTGAATTGTACTGATCTTGCAAGTTCTTTCTCAGCTATGGCATTGTCTGTGTATACAAAGGCTGTAGATTTTTGTGTGTTAATTTTATATCCTGCAACTTTACCAAACTCTTATGAGAGAAATAGTCTCTTAGTGGAGTCTTTTGGTTCCCCAAATGTAGAATTATGTTATCTGCAAACAAGATAATTTGAATTCCCCCTTTTCAATTTATATCCCTTTCATCTTTTTCTTGCCTTAAAGGCTCTAGCTAAAACTTCCAGGACTATATTGAATAGCAATGGTGAAAATTGGCAACCTTGTGTGGTTCCAGATTTTAATGGGAATGCTGGCAACTTTTCCCCATTCAATATGTTACTGGCTGTGGGTTTGTCATGTATTGCCTGGATTCTATTGAGGTATATTACTTATATACCAATTTGATTAAATTTGATAAATTGTATTTTATCAAATGCTTTTTCTGTATCTATTGAGATAATCATATGGTTTTATTCTTCAATTTGTTAATATAATTTATCACATTTATTGATTTGAGTATGTTGAACCAACCCTGTCTAACAAAAATAAATCCCACTTGGTCCTGTTGAATGATCTTTCTAATGTGTTATTGGATTCAATTAATATTTTGTTGAGGTTTTGCATCTGTTTATTGTGTATATTGGACTATAGTTCACTTTTTTGTTGTATATTTTTCAGGTTTTATAATTAAGGTGATACTGGACTCATAGACAGAGTTTGGGAGGCTTCTCTACCTTTCAGTTACTTTGAATAGTCTGAGAAGAATTGGAATTAGTTCTTTAAATGTCTGGTATAATTCAGCAGTGAAGTCTTCTGGTCCTGGGTTTTTTGTTGTTGTTGGGAGAGTCTTTATTACTGATTCAATGTCCTTTTTAGTTATGAATCTGTTTAGGTATTCTATGTCTTTACGGACACAATTTTGGTAGGTTGTATGTATCTAGGAATCTCTCCATTTCTTTTGGATTTTCCAATTTGTTGGCATATAGCTGTTTGTAGTAACTTATAATGATTCTTTTTATCTCTGTGATATCCATTATGACATCTTCCTTTTCATCTCTGGTTTCATTGATTTGGGTGTGTCTTCTTCCTTTTTTTTTTTTTTTTTTGATTTGCTGGGCCAATGATATATCGGTTTTGTTTTGTTTTGTTTTGTTTTTTTTCAAAAAACCAGCTCTTCATTGTAGTGATTCTTTGTTATTTTTTTATCTCACTTTTTATTTTTCTCCAATTATTTCTTCTACTAATTTTGGGTTTGGTCTGCTGTTTTTCTAGGTCTTTGAGATGCATTCATAGCATTTATATCTCATTGATTTGATGTCTTTCTAATTTGTTTATGTAGGCACTGATTCCTATAAACGTCCCTCTTAGCACTGATTTTGCTGTATCCTATAAGGTTTGATAAATTGTGTTGTCATTTTTATTCATTTCCAGGAATTTTTAAAATTTCCTTTAAGATTTATTCTGTGATCCACTGTTCATTCAGAAGCGAGTTGTTCAGTCTCCAGGTGTTTTTGTGTTTTCTGTAGATCCTTAAGTTGTTAATTTCTAACTCAATTACATTGTGGTCAGAAAAGATACTTGGTATGATTTCAATTTTTAAAAATTTTGCGGGAGAGAATGATCCAACATGGGAAGTGGGATACACAGCCGACTTGTAGAATGGCAGATGTCCTACACAGCACTCTGGCCTCAGAATCAGCCCTTAAGGCACTCAGATCTGGCTGAAAAGCCCACGAGAGTATTTTAGGCATGGAAAGCCAAGACACTCTGGCAAAAAAAAAAAAAAAAAAAAAAAAAAAAAACCAACAAAAACAATAACAACAACAACAAACAAAACCTAAATGAAAGATCTCCGCGAGTGGGATCCCAGTAGAAAGAACGGGGCCTTCAAAGAAGGAGGTACCTTTCTCTGAAGGGAGGAGAGAACTTCCACTTTGACTATGACCTTGTCTAAATAAGATCGAAGTCAGCGAACTCAAAAGGCTTCCATAGCCTTGGCAACTCATGACTAGAGCCTCGGGTGATTACTGACGCCATAAATAAGAGTGTCAAATTGTTAAGTCAACAACAGGAGTCACTGTGTACTTACTCCTCATGTGGAATCTCTGTCCTTAATATGTTGTCTAATGTGAATTAATGCTATAACTACTACTGAAACAGTATTTTACACTTTATGTTCTGTTTGGGTGCAAACTGTTGAAATCTTTACTTAACATATACTAAATTGATCTTCTGTATATAAAGATAATTGAAAAGGAATCTTGATGTGAATGGAATGGGAGAGGGAGCTGGAGATGGGAGGGTTTCAGGTGGGAGGGAAGTTATGATGGGGAAAAAGCCATTGTAATCCATAAACTGTACTTTGAAAAATTATATTTACTAAATAAAAGTTTAAAAAAAATTTCCAAGGCTTGTTTTATGACCTAGCAGATGGTCTATCCTGGAGAAAGTTCTATGCACTGATGATAAGAATGTGTATTGTTCAATTATGGAATGAAATGTTCTGTAGATATCAGTTAGGTCAGTTTGGTCCATAGTATTGATTAGGTCTGTTGTTTCTTGATTTTCTGTCTCAGTGTTCTGTCCATTGATATAACTGTGGTATTGAATTCTCCTATTACTATGGTATTAGAATCTATGTCTATATTTAAATCCATTAACATTTCTTTTAAATAGCCAAGCACCCTGACATTGGATGCATATACATTTATCATATGCCATCTTCCTGTGGAATTGATCCCTTAATCATTACATAATACCCTTTGTTTTAAGTTTTTGGGTTAATATCAGTTTTGTCTGATATTAAGATGGCTTCACTTGCTCGTTTTTGCTTTCCATTAGCATGGGATAGCTTTTTCTAACCTTTCAATTTCTGTGTGCATGTGTCTTTGTTGATGAGGTATGATTCTTATAGTTAGCAATCCAGTGATCTTACTTTTTTAATCCATTCAGCCAGTCTTGTTGGTTTTCTCCTTTGATGGGTTTTATCTTTGAACTATACCTCTCTATCTTAGGGGAATGTCTGCTCCTTCAGTGAGTACCTAGAGATTTGTGCCTGATGGGGCCAGGGATCTGTGGTCAGTGCTCCAGGGTGGGCAGGAATCCAGCATGACACCCAAGTTGGTCATGGTTGATCTCCTTTACTGTCAGCAGTTGGCATATTTCCACTCTCACCTCTTCTCTTGCAAGCTGATCAGTGATGGAGGTTAGCCAACAGTGGGTACAATCCCCATCCACCCTGGCACATGAACCATACAATGGATGTATGTGGTCCTCAGAGTGAGCAAGGAACCCTCTATAATGACCCACCCTCGGCCTTCAGTGAGCTCTGAGCCTCTGGTGCCAGACATAGTGATTGCCCAAAAAACCAGTTACACCCTGCACAATATTGTGCGGTCACAGAATTCTCACAGCCACACAGCGTGCAAGGCTCCTACAGTCTTGGGGTGCAGAGGAACTGTTCAGCCCCTTGAGCCTGCCCCATCCATGGAGATTACAATGATGTTCCAAGAGCCATCTACCTGTGCATGTTTCACCTTGGTAGTTTGAGTCCCAGAACCTGTGATATACTGAGAGGATGGGGGTACCTCACAGTCTTACGTTGGTACCCAGCCCTCTGTCAGCCCTCCCAGCTGGACTCAAAGTAAGTGAAGAATGTGGATATTTTCCTATTGAAAAATCCCCTGGACAGGCCGTCGTCGTGGCTCAATAGGCTAATTCTCTGCCTGTGGTGCTGGCACACCGGGTTCTAGTCCCAGTCAGGGAGCCGGATTCTGTCCTGGTTGCTCCTCTCCCAGTCCAGCTCTCTGCTGTGGCCAAGGAAGGCAGTGGAGGATGGCCTAAGTCCTTGGGCCCTGCACCCCATGGGAGACCAGGAGAAGCACCTGGCTCCTAGCTTCAGATCCTTTGCCATCGTGGATTCCTCAAGTCAGGACTGTATAACTAAAGCAGTTTCAGTTTTATTTTTTTTTACAGCTTTTTTCCCAAAAAATGATTTGTAGTTGTGTGTGCAGCACTTTGCCCTGATATGTGTGCTCTATAATAAAAACCAAATCTAATGTAAAAAAGTTTCATATCTGTTTATCTATCTATCTATCTATCTATGAAAGAGAGAGAGAGAAACAATTCCATTTCCTGGTTCACTTCCCAAATGGCTACAGTAGCTGATTCTGGGCCAGGCCGAAGCCAGGAGCCAGAAGCTTCTTCTAGGTCTTCTACATGCAAGCACTTGGACCATTTTCTGCTGCTTTTCCAGGCCATTACCAGAGAGCTGGATTGGAGTGGAGCAGCTGGGACTTGAACCAGTGCCTGTATGGGATGCTGACACCATAGGTAGGAGCTCTACTGGCTATGCCTCCATGCTAACCCTGAAATCTGAGACATTTATTTCTAGTATATAAAATTAAAAGACTGAACCTTAATCTTCTTCCATATGTGTGAATTAATGTCCTGTTTTAGCTTTTAATGTTTGTAATCCTCTAAGTAAGATGAAACTGGATGTTGCATGAGTGTAACATAAAAGTAGAAAAAATACCCTCTATTGGTAGTTTGAGAAGGATCTTAAAGAGCAGTCTCATATATTAAGTTTTCAATTGCATGAGATGGTATGATGAAAATAGATCTGTATTTCTGTGGTAATATTCTATTCTAAATATGTTCATGGGTATACTAATTTAACATAACTGTGTTCCATACATTTTAGCATTATATTACATGTACCTTGAGCATGTATTATATGCTGAGCACATTAATAAGGTTTAATAGAGACAAATTTTCTACCCTCATAAAACCTACATTTTTAGATAGAAAGATTTTTCCCATATATTCAAAAAGTAAGTAACATTTCAGGTAGTGATAATGGCTATTGAGAAAAATAAAGTTGGGAATGAGAGTGCAGTAAATGAAGGGAGGGGTCAATTTTATGTTGGGTAGCCAGAGAAAAGACCTCTCTGAGAAGATAATTTTATGGGTATCAGATAAAATGAAGGATTATAATTAATTTTGCATTTCAGATAAGTGACAAGTAACCTTTTTAGTATAAATATGTCCCACGAAATATTTGGGACTTAGAGTGTAAACTTACTCATCACTTAATTGAAATTCAAATTTGATTAGATGTCTTACATTTTTATTTTCTAATCTGACAACCATGCACTTGAGCTAAAGTTCGAAAATAGATGAAGAAACTGACTACATAGGGGATCTACAGGGATAAGTTCAAGAAAAAGGAAAAAAAATTCCAAGTCTTATAGGAAAGAGTATGTTCAGTGTAGGGCAGAAAAGCTAACATGACTGACTTGGATTGAGGGAGGACGGGAATGGTGTTTAGTGTCTGAGATACAGGAAGATGTCATATCTTTGAGGTCAATTAAACCACTGTAAATATGTTGGATTTTATCTGATAGAAAGTCATTGAGCAAATTATTAATGAGTTCAAAGTTTAAAAAGATCTCTCTGGGGGGCCAGCATTGTGATATAGTGAATTAAGTTGTTGCCTGCCAACACTGGCATCCCATATGAGTGCCGGTGAAAGTACCAACTGCTCTACTTGAAATTAAGCTCCCTGTTAATGCTCCTGGGAAAGCAATGAAGATGGCCCAAGAACCTAGGTCCCTGCTACCCACAAAAGGGGCACCTAGATGGAATTCCAGGCTCCTGGCTTTAGCCTGGCCCAGCCCTGGTTATTGTGGTCATTGGAAAGTAAACCAGCAACTGGAAAACCTCTTTCTCTCTGGCTCTCACTCACTCTTTGTAACTCAGCCTCTGGGTACTCTATGAACAAGTTGTTTGAGGATATTTCAAAAAGTTCATGGAAAATTGGAAATAAATTAGGTTTATTTTGTTGCAAAAATTCTGAAAATCTCCATGAACTTTTTGAAGATTTCTTCATTAAGTTCAAGAGATGAAACAGGAAGATGTATTAGAAAGCTAAAGAAATAGATCTATGTTAGAGATGA
Organism: Lepus europaeus; assembly: GCF_033115175.1. Classification (NCBI taxonomy): domain Eukaryota; kingdom Metazoa; phylum Chordata; class Mammalia; order Lagomorpha; family Leporidae; genus Lepus; species Lepus europaeus. The sequence goes on along the minus strand of NC_084839.1, from coordinate 32,288,072 downwards.
AGGTTGTCAGGGAAGATGGTACAAAGGGGTCTGAAGAATTACATAATTGCTGGTCAATTCCATGTTGTAAGATAAAGAGAAATCAAAGATGAATTGTTTATCTCTGGTCTGAGCAACAGGATAATTTGTTGTTAGCAAGTTTTATAATTAATGGGAAACAAATTAAATTTATTTAAGCATCTGTTTATTAAAAGCATACACATCCCTATACATACACATACACAAAGCAAATTCTTTGCCAGGGTGATAAAATCAGGTTACTGTTCTACTTCATCATTATCATCGTCATTATCATTTTCACATGCTTGTTACGGGAGGGAACATTAGAATCCATCATATGTATTTCTCAGTTAATTACCACAACAAGCCTATAATATAGGTACTATTATTATTATAACCAGTCTTGTGTTAGAGATGAAGTAAAGGAAACCCACAGCAATGAAATATTTTCCAAAGTCAGACAGTTAGGAAATGGCAATGTAATGGATAAAAAGACAACCAGAAAGATTCTCAACACTTCTGCTTTTACAAAAATAAACAAAAAGAGAAAAAAAATTTGAATTATTTTGAATATAAAAATGTATTCTTTCAATCCTTAGATTCCTGCTCAGGGACTGAGAAAAAATTTAGTAAGAAAAGTGAGGAACAAACATAAAAAATAAAGCTTAATTTATAATAAGAGACATCTGGCAAATTTAAGATTAGATCCTTGTTCTTCTTGGGAAGATTGAGATCACAAAGTATTCAGTTTTTCCAAAATTAATTTATAATTCAACTTACATCAAAATCATATATATATGTGTGAGAATTTACTTATATGTTGATTTGTATTTCAGCAAATCCTAAAAGAGGTAGACTATAATCCATCTAAATCAAAAAGAAAAAAAGAAAGTACAAATATAAAATCCAGGAAAAAGTAAAAGCAATGTAAGAAATATTGAAAATTAATAGATCATCAGATACCATGCTTTTTCCCTAATCTATTTGTGTACACATATATTTCTATTTCTAATGGAAAGAATTCCAAGCTTCCTGTTTACAGATAAAAACAAGGTAAGGAATAGTGAATATCTTACAACATGTGTGTGCAGAAAGGGAGAAAAGACTACTGGATATTCGTTTTTTCTTCATAAAAAAAACTCTGAAGAATAAATAAGAAACTCACAAAGTTGTAACTGGCTGAGGTACGGGGATAGCAACCAGCTTGCTGTCATATTGAATTATGCAACAATTCAAATATAATAATATTAACATGCTATGCTTTTTAAAATAAGAGATAGTACTTGTGTGGTGCAAAAATCTTGCTTTGCCCACCAACCATACAAAATTTAACTCATTTTACTACAAAGCAGCCTGGCTTGGGAAGCCACATGGTTTTGATCAGGTAAATCTCTGGATGATTTTCATAAGTCTTTCATCATGTATTGATTCTGAAAAAACCCTTTTGACGTCATAATTTGAGTTTGGTCAAACTCCATATTGGTAGTTTTATTTCCCCTTTCATAGTCTCTAAAACAATTTGCTTCCATGTCTGAACAAGTTTTAGCCTATAGATAAAATAGAAAAATTAGTTAACTAAATCTGATGCATTATCTGTCCTACAGCTACAGTCCTATGTTTGATTTACTTTTAAAAAGAACTACAAATATTTCTAGGCGTAATACTTTAAAGCTATACTTCATAAGTTTCATGTGTTTAATCCTCTTTTCTATTCCATAATGAACTGCAAAAATAGGTGTAAAGTGGTCGTAACAAACCTGGTCATATTGCTCTCCCACAGAACAATTATATTTTGCACAATTCTCTCTACAATTCTGATATATGACTATTATCTTTAATTTATTCAAGTTGGTTCACCTTTCTATAATTTTCATTGGCAATATATTTTATCTTATATCCTATTTTAGTTTTTTAATACTTTATTTAGCTGAATTTGAAGTATATATATTGTATCTCTTAAATTTTTACTTTTATCTTTCATTTAATGAGGGCTGATAGCTTCAGAGATTATTATTATCATTTAAATGTCCTGCAACATTACAGCATCACCATTAGAGTTGTTTCCTTCCTAGAAGGACAGAGAGTTCATTCTTTACTTTCTTCCAAGTCCTTACTTACTATAGAACTTCTTTTCCAACCCTTACTTCCTCTGGAACTTTCTGTATATTTTTTTTCTTTTTTTTTTAAATTTTATTTAATGAATATAAATTTCCAATGTACAGCTTATGGATTACAATGGCTTCCCCCTCCCATAACTTCCCTCCCACCCGCAACCCTCCCCTCTCCCGCTCCCTCTCCCCTTCTATTCACATCAAGATTCATTTTCAATTCTCTTTATATACAGAAGATCAATTTAGTATACATTAAGTAAAGATTTCAACAGTTTGCAGCCACATAGAAACACAAACTGAAACATACTGTTGGAGTACTAGCTATAGCATTAAATAACAGTGTACAGCACATTAAGGACAGAGATCCCACATGAGGAGCAAGTGCACAGTGATTCCTGTTGTTGACCCAACAAATTGACACTCTAGTTTATGGTGCCAGTAACCACCCTAGGCTGTCGTCATGAGTCGCCAAGGCTATGGAAGCCTTCCAAGTTCGCCGACTCTGATCCTATTTAGACAAGGTCATAAAAGGCAGGGTGAGGATAGTAACCAATGATCCTAAGAGTGGCATTAACCAGGTTTGAACAATTATACCCCTCCCACTATAATTTGGCTTTGCATCCACCACATACCTGCAGTCACTTAGGTTAGTAAAGACCTTTATTACGAATTAAATGCCCACATCTGGATCCTGATGGCCAGAGCTGGGCCGATCTGAAGCCAGGAGCCAAGAGCTTCTTCTGGGTCTCTGGTGTGGGTGCAGGGGCCCAAGCAGTTGGGTCATCTTCTACTGCTTTGCCAGTCCATTAGCAGAGAGCTGGATCAGAAGTGGAGTAGCGGAATATGAACCAGTGCCCTATGGGATGTCAGCGCTGCTGGCAGAGGCTTAGCCTGCTATGCCACAGCACCAGTCCTGGGCAATTGCATCTACTACCATGATTTCAATGAGAAAATCTCCATGTAGGTAATTTTCAAATTTTATCGCCACCATCAAAAATTTCCCTTTGAGATTCAGATTTACATATTTTCCTGAAATCTCTACTTAGGTATCAAATACTTCAGGCTCACACAATCAAACATGAAGCCATCACCTTTCTCCCCATATCTGTTCTTATGGTTATCTTATATGATATGTCTGTTATCTCATAGGCAGATAGGTGGGTTTGGTGTTTACATTTCTTGAGGTTCTGTAGAGGCATGTCTTTGGTCTATCCCATTGAAGACAATGAGGACCCATTGCTTAATGCTTCTATAGTCAACAATTGCAGAACAACCATTGCAAGTATGTGATTTTTATGGACTAAATTGTATCCTCCTCCCTTCATTTGCTTCCAGTTAATTCTACAGTCATAACCTCTAGCACTTCAGAATCTGACTTTATTTAGAGATAGGGTCTTTAAGTAGATAGTTAATATAAAATGAGACTATTAGGGTAAATCCTAATCAGTATGAGGATGAGCCAATAAGAAGGAGCCATCAGAGCACAGATTAGCACAGAGGTAATAGAATGTGAAGAGACACAGGGAAGTGACCACCATCTCCAAGAGATGGTCTTTAAGAAATTAATCCTAGGGACACTTTAATTTTAGGCTTCCAGCTTCCAGAATTGTGAGAAAATACATTTCTGTTCTATACCATCTGATCTATGGCACATTGTTATGGCAGCCCTAGCAAATTAATACACTGTTAATTAGTTGAAGTATATCTTTCAAGGTTAAGTTTCCAACCCATGTTTAAAACAGTCCTCTTTTATTTCAATTTTCATTGTAGTCAAAGGCTTAAGCCCACTAAATAAAGAGTTCAACAGATAAAAAGACCACAGTTCAACAAGAATATAGGTAAGGGCTATAAATAATAATAAAATGAAAAGATGTAAATTTTACTCATGCAGTAAATTTTAAGGTAGTCACATATCATTAAAACTATAGTAGTATGTCATTATTAACAATTTGACAAAGATTTAAAATAAAGTTTGTAGGATAGTGCTTTTACTATACATTGTTAGGATAATAATCTTTACATAGCTTTAAAATAAATATTAATTTTTGTTAGGGTAATAAAATGCAAATATGATAATTTATATCTCCTCATGAATTTTCTTCACTATGTATTAATAAAAATACCTCCCGTTATAAGGAGCATGATGTAGTTTTGTAAGTATGTATATGTTATTACATATTCTGGTATAACCTAGAGTTCATTTTTTAAAAAGTATTCGGAAAAGTGCTGTGTGAAACTGGTATAAGCCATGGATGATAAAGTTCTTTTATATTACACAAGGATGTTAAATGGATTGTACAGTAATGTGAAAGTGCCAATCCTGTATTTAAGGTCGAAAAAGTCATTTCCATTTTAAACTTCTATTTTCTATTTCTCATATATATTTTTTAAAATCCTGCCTTGTGAAATTTCTCATGCTTCATCTCAATTTTAGCCACATATGTGAGGTTACAAAAAAATTCATTTGTCCACTTCTGAGGCATCCAAATGTGAAAGGACATTTTTTCACTTAGAGGATATTTTTGAAATAAATTAAAGATTTGATCATTCAAAATGATTTGACCTTTACTTTAAGTAATGCTTTTACTTGACTTGAAATAATTTATATTGGAAGGAGCAAATAGGTGGCCTTATGAGAGAGGTGCCCTGATCATGGGGATAACCACTGGCTCATGCATTTGCTACTCTAATGGGCTCCCCGGGATTCTGCTGTAAAAATGCCCTCACCGAGCGTGAAGTCGTGCATCAGGAGACAGCCGCTCATATCCTCTTCCTGTGGCCAGAAACAGCATGAAGCAGCTCAGTTCTTCCTGTGGTAGGCTTTCTAAGTTTGTTAAATCCTCTCCAGAGTCTCCTATGGCAATGGTTCGATGTCACAATTACCAGTGTACCACATGAGATAATAAAGGATGTGTGTGGACATGCATTCACACACATACAAACAACCACGCTGTTTAGGGTCTCCAGAGTTTCTTAGGTCTAAGCTATAGTAAAATAATATCCTGTGAAATAGGAAGCAAACACCCAGATACTGACTAGATGAATTTGGAGTGAAATGAGACAAGCATGTTCCAAACAGTTTCCAATTGACAGTAACCCACAGGGACATGGCACTGAAACGGATGCCGTTTGCATACTTATATTTATACATGTTAATATAGGATTCTTTCTCTCACTTGCTTCTACTACTTCTTGATTTTATTCTTTCTCTGAAATGTAGCATTGTATGATAACAAAGTATTGTGAAAATACAAACAATAAGACAGAAAATACCCATATACCTATCTTTCTCTCTGCAATATAATTTGGTTCCACCTATATATACATATTTTTGTATTCTATTTTAAAAGGCTATGACCATTTTTAATTTTATTAAATATAATTTAATGATATTTAGATATTGATTACACATTCTAAATTATTTTAGTGTTATTTTTAATTATTTTTAATAATTAAGCTGTTTCAGTTTGGGTTTGGTTTCTTTTTGTGATTAAAATTAACACAGAGTAATCCACCTGTTGTATCAATGCCATTATACTCAGTGACTGGAAAACTCAGTGCTTTAACAATGACTGGCAATTGTTCAATTATGACATCCTAGGAACTGTGCCACTGGTGGACAACACTGAGGCCCCTCTTCAACTCCAGTGTCCTTTAGGGATCAACAAAAGCTTTCCTGAAGCTATTCCTAAAATTGCCTAGCTTTTCTTTCTTGCTTCTGCTTCCTCCACTGGCTTGCCACTTTCCTCTGGGAAAATCGCCCTAATAAATCACCTGCAATATATCCTTGTCTTGTGGTCTCCTATTAGGGAACCTGACCTAAGACATCACTTCAAAAATCTTTGATAGTTTTCATGGGATAATGTTATTAGAATTATCCAGTCATAGAGTAGACACTTTTAAAAAGTATTTGACAAATACTGCCTCTTTGCTTTTTCAAAAAATTGTGTAGAATTAAATTATGACTGTCAATGCATGCATTTCCTTTTATTGTATCCTCTGGAATATGATCCATTATTATTATATCATTTGGATAAATCGTTGAGTTTTGTAATAAGAAAACCTTTCTGTCTTGTAATAAGCAATATATATTCTTTTTGGTTAGACTTATTTTGGGGCTCTTTGGTGAGCAATTTCTGAAAAGAATTGAGTAAAAGTCTTTTTTGATCATGAATAGCTGGAGTAATATGCCGCTGATCACTTTCAAAGAAGAAAAAACCACCAATAAATCGATTTTTTTCATAGCAGCATCACCTCTCTGGGAATAAAGAAAGTCCCAAGTGGCCATATTTGCTATTTGGAGACACTGAACCCCTACTACAGGTGAGGAAGTTTGGAGCAGACACCGGACTATTTTTACCTATCAGATTCTCTTTCTGGTAAATATAAAATAGGACACAATGCCAGAGAACCTCAAAGGCCTAGGACACTAAAAATCTAGGAAGTGAGGATGCATTGAAGGCAGAATGCTAAAAAGTTGGTCCATTAACACAAAAGGAACAATGTAATGGAAAAGAGGATTTAAAACTGATCTCATGTTTATATTGGAAAATTTGATCTTTAAAACTTTCATGGGAGCTGAACAGAGACTTCAAGAAATGGTGCTGGGAATACCATTTATTCAATGGAAAAATGAGTATGTTCCTCTACTTCATCCCTTGAAAAAAATCAAATGAATTGGAGCAAGGACTTAAATCAGAAAACCTTCAGAGAAGAACATGGGAGAAGAAAATTAAATTTCAGAGGGATTTTATATAAAGCACAAATAGATCTTACCATAAAGAAAAAACTGAGAAACTTGGCTACATTCACATAATCAACTTCTAATCTTCAAAAGTGACCATTAAGAAAAGAAAAGGGCAAGCCAAAAACTAGGAGATGGCAATTGAGCATCATCATAAACAAGAATTACTGATGTCTGCAGTATAGAAAGAGTATCTCTAAATAAAAAGAAAAAGGCCACCTTATAGAAAATAGGGCAATAGGTGTATATGGATATTTTGCAATAGGGGAAATATACACAGTGCACAAACATGAAAATATACTTAACTTCTTTAGTAATCAGGGAAAGGGAAATTAATAACATAAGATTTCACCCCCAGAATGTTTAAAGTATATAAGCCTGATAGGACCGTATATTGATCTCTTCTGCAGTGGAAACTTTCATGAATTACATTTGAGAGTATATATTGAAACAAACGCTTTGGCAAAGTATTTTAACTTATCCTTTAAATTTCAGAATTTCCATATGAAGAAACTAAAACTCTACTTCCAGATATACAGAAACTTGCCTATATGTGTATATATAAAAGACCTTCCTTAAAATTTTTATGAGCAAAAAAATAGAAGCAACTCAAATAATTTTCAGCAATAAAAAGGGTAACAATATTACAGTTTTTATGTATTAGTTTATGAGTTAAGATAGAACATGAAGTGGCCTGCATTGTGGCATGTCAGGTTAAGCTGCTGCCTACAGTGCCAGCATCCCATGTGGGTACTGGTTCAGATCTGGGCTGCTCTACTTCTGACCCCGCTCTCTAATCATGGCCTGGGAAAGAGACAGAGAGTGGCCTAAGTGCTTGGGCCCCTGTACCCACATGGGAGACCTGGAAGAGGCTTCTGGCTCCTGGCTTTGGCCTGGCCCAGCCTTGGTCATTTTTGGCTATTTGGGGAGTGAATCAGCAGATGGAACACCTCTCTCTTTGTGTGTCTCTACCTCTCTCTCTGTAACTATGTCTTTCAAATAAATAGTCTAAATCTTAAAAAAAATAAAAAGGAACATGAAGTCACAACTACATACATCAGCATTAATGAATCTCAAAAATAGTGTTAAATGGAAGAAGAAAATCATAGACTATGTGAAATAATATGTCCATTCAAATAACAAAAGAAAATAAATAAAAATAATACATATAGGAAAAGTCTCAGAAAAGTCCATGGAAGATACATATTAGGAAAATAATAAACTATACATGGATTTCAAAATGATTTTGCACCAAAATATCTTTTAATTTCATTTTCCATAAACTTTCTGAATTCCACTTCTATGTTTTCATATAAGACACACAAAACTGGAAAGAAAAAGCAATTTGCATAAAAATTAAGATTGTAGTCAAAGCAACTCAGGGGAGAGGGATGTCCATAGAATTGAGAGTGGCATGTGGGAGTCTTAAGGTTAATAATTTGGGAAGTAAACTCATAGACTTTGCTTTATTATTCTTAAAATTGTACAGAATACTATGTATGTTGGCATCTATCCTTTCACATTCATAATTGTTAATTATATTAAAATATGATTTTGGAATAATAGTTGGGTATAAATAGAACCTATGAGAGCACATCTACTATGTAGGGAACTAAATATTGATAACAGTTGCCAGCTAAGGTATAGTAAGTGTTAGAGAAGAAGGTGAGGAGGAAGGGAATATGAATATATTCTTATAATTATTATATCTGTGAACTATATTTAATCTGTTAAAAACAAAAAACAATAAAAATCTTAATAAAATATTGAATCATTAAAAAGAGTGTTTATCAATTACAGGAACATTTTTAAAACAAAAATTTTTAAAGATTTATTTATTAATTTAAAAGTCAGAGTTACACAGAGAGGAGAGGCAGAGAGAGAGTGGTCTTCCATCTGCCGGCTCATTCCCCAAATGGCTACAATGGCCAGAGCTGGGCTGAACCGAAGCCAGGATCTTCTGCTATGTCTCCCACAAGGGTGCAGTGGCCCAAGGACTTGGGTCAACTTCTACTGCTTTCCCAGGCCATAGCCAAGAGGTGTATCAAAAGTGGAGCTGCTGGGACTCGAACCAGCACCTGTACAGGATGCTGGTAGTGCAGATGGTGGCTTTACCTGCTACACCACAATGCCAGCTCCGAAAATATTATTTTTAAAAAATCATTTAGTGTAAAGTCAGATTATGAAATTTGTTCATTATTTGAACAATGAATGATTTTTGTTTAGAAATTCGTCTACATTAGTTACCAATCTAGGTAAATGGTTTAGAATATTAAACAATAGACAAAATCTTGGTTTTCTCTTTTTGATTAATTTTAGTTGTCATAAAGAGGCAGAGGCAGAGAGAGGAGAGAGAGAGAGAGAGAGAGAGAGAGAGAGAGAGAGAGAAAGGAAGAGAAAGATTGTCCATCCGCTGGTTCACTCCCAAGATGATTGCAATGGCCAGAGCTGCACTGATCCAAAGCCAGGCGCCAGGTGTCAGGATCTCCCCCTCCGGGAACTGGCCCAGTTGCCACGAAGAAAGAGTTGAGGAGACAGGAAAGTCAAGCTGAACACATTTTATTGGTACTCTAGGCGACTAGGAGGAGAGATTGCTTAAGCCTACTCCTGCGGGCACAAGGCACTGTGGACCAGGAGCTTCTCCCCATGGACACAAGGCACTAGAGGCCAGGGAGAGAGGCTGAGCAACCTCTGCTTTACAGTATCTGAGGGTCCCCTTATATATGGTTTCTAGAGGTCAGCTCTGCCCTCGTGCCTACCTCCCAGGGTCCCATAGTCATAGCAATGACGGTTATGACCATTGATTTGCAGTTTGCGGTTAAGCCATTATAACGGTTTTGTGGTTAGGCCGTTTCCTCTTTCAAACTGCGCTATAGCGTGGTTACTTTCTCCACCAATGGGTCCCTAACACCAGGAGCCTCCTCCGAGTCTCCCATGTGGGTGCCAGGGGCCCAACAACTTGAGCCATCTTCTACTGCTTTCCGAGGCCATAGCAGAGAGCTGGATCAGAAGTGGAGCAACTGGGTCTTGAACCGGCACCCATAGGGGATGCCGGCACCACACGTGGTGGCTTTACTTGCTACGCCGCAGCGCCAGCCCCTTGGTTCTCTTTTAACCTTCAGGAAAGGTGTGATAGGGAGAAACTTGCAATAAGCACATAAATAGATGTATGTCAATAGATGTGTGTATGGCTGATAATAATTACAAGAAAAAACAAGTAAGATTGAATCTGCTCTTGACCACATCAAAATAACTGGCACAAAACTTGTGTTACCAACAAATCTCTATAAAATTAAATAATATAGTTCACATGATTCCTTAGGTAAGGCAAACTACAGGTGATCCCAGAGAGGTTTAGTGTAGAGAGTTTTATACTGTTGAAACCTGGATGTATGACATAACCTAAATGGATACAGTAAATAAAATCATACTACTTCAAGTGCATAATGTATTACATGAGGATAATGGTAACTCAAAGTAACTATGATAAATAATTTACAATATTGTAACTCCTGGGAAACACACACACAGACATAGACATACACACTCACAGAGATGTATAGCTGAAAAGTCAGTAGAAGAATTGAAATGGAGTACTAAAAAAATTTGGGAAGTGAGAAACGAAACAAGCAAACAATACAGAAACAAATGTAACAAGAAGCAAAGTTGTCTTCTGTTTTGGTTGCTATAACAAATTACCGTAGACTGGGTAGCTTAAACATCAGAAATGTGTTTGTTGCGATTGTGGAGGCTGGAGATCTGAGATTAGGGTGCCAGCATGGTCCAGTTTGAAGGGTGGATTCTCTTCCAACTTGCGGAAGGTGACTGCTGGTAAAGTCATAGTAGGTTAAACTGCCATCTGTGATGCCTGCATCCCATATGGGAGCCAGGTTGAGTTCTAGCTACTCCACTTCTGATCCAACTCCTTGCTAATGCACCTGTGAAAGCAGCAGATGACACAGATATATGGGTCCCTGCACCCACGTGAGGGACCTGGAAGAGGCTCATGGCTCCTGACTTCAGATTGGCCCTGTCATTGTGGCCATTTGAGGAGTAAACCAGATGATAGAAGATCTCTCACTCTCTCTTACTCTGTAAAGAAAAAAAAAAATGTTCATTAAAGTAATGTTAAATGGGCCAAAATCTATAATTGAAAGTCACCGATTATCAGACTGGATAAAAACCAAGAACTATCTCTGTGCTCACTATAAGAGAGTTATTTTTATATAAACCAAACTGTGCTTTAAAGATGTTGTCTTAAAATATAAATAATGTTTATTTACCATTAGCTATATGAATGATGCCTGCAAAAGTTATGCCTCTAATTTCATCCTCTTTTTGAGCTATGTTGCAACAATATGTCCACATGCACACTTCCAGTCTTTTGTTACCTTAAATGAAAAATGCTTAAAGGTGACTTAATCATTCTATGCCCTAAAGAGAAATTTGTTCTCTTAATTTTTACTTTTACATCAATGAAATGATACTTTTGGTAAATCTCTCAGGTCCAAAACATTGAAATAAACTTCTATTTAAATTTACAAAATTCTAATTTAAATTACTAAATTATAATTCATCTTCACCCCAAAATATCTCTTTTCTAATGCCACAATCATTTAAGTCATGATTATTACATATGTTTTGTAGAGTTCTCACAGAGTTTAAGCAGATGTTATCTGTATGTGCTTCTCAAATTTCTATACATATTTTAATTTTTAATCATGTTCTCAGCATCTTCTTTATGTTAATGGCTGGTAACCTTCAAAACAGCCCATAATAAACTGTTCTTAGGCTTTCGGTTTTTATTAAATTTCAACGTCAAGTACTTCGTAGTCACACTGTGCCAGAAGTTCCATAAATTTATTTGTAAAATTTTTATACAAACATTAGAAGAAACACAAATGTTTCTACAGTTCATCTGTACTTTAAAAAGTAGTTTAAATTATAAACTTTTATAGGTATATTTTATATTATGTTATTAAAATTTTAGTCACTTAATTTCTGCTGAGAAGTCTTTTTAAGATTTAACCAATGGAGAGGGAAGACCTTTCTGTCTGTCTCTCTCACTGTCCACTCTGCCTGTCAAAAAAAAAATAATCTTTTTAAACCTAGAAACCTTTTATTTAAGGTATACAAACTTAATGCATTTCATATATACAAATTTAGAAACATAGTGATTCCTCCTACCCTACCCTCCCTCCCACACACACTCCCACCCTTCTTCCTTTTTCCTCTCCTATTCCCATCCTTTTTTTATACGAAGATCTATTTTCAATCAACTTTGTACTCATAAGATTAACCCTACACTAAGTAAAGGGTTCAACAAATAATATGGCAAAATAAAAAAAAAATGTTTTTAACAGTAAGACAAGGGCTGTTCAAAATCATTGCATATTAAAGCATCACTCCTTCCTTCCTTCCTTCCTTCCTTCCTTCCTTCCTTCCTTCCTTCCTTTCTTTCTTTCTTTCTTCCTTTCTTTCTTTCTTTCTTTCTTTCTTTTGACAGGCAGAGTGGATAGAGAGAGAGACAGAGAGAAAGGTCTTCCTTTTTGCCATTGGTTCATCCTCCAAAGGCCGCTGCGGCCCGCACATAGTGCTGATCCGAAGCCTGGAGCCAGGTGCTTCTCCTGGTCTCCCATAAAGCATCACTTCTATACATTACCTTTTATATACTCTATTAGTTATCATAGATCAGAAAGAACATATGGTATTTGAATTTTTGGAACTGGCTTATTTCACTAAGTAAAAGGTTTCCATTTGCATCCTTTTTTTTTTGTGAACGACAAAATTTCTTTTCTTTTTTCTTTGTCTTTTCCTTTTCCTTTTTTTTTTTTTTTTTTTTTTTTTGGACAGGCAGAGTGGACAGTGAGAGAGAGAGAGACAAAGAGAAAGGTCTTCCGTTTGTCCTTGGTTCACCCTCCAGTGGCCGCCGCGGCCGGCGTGCTGTGGCCAGTGCATTGCGCTGATCTGAAGCTGGGAGCCAGGTGCTTCTCCTGGTCTCCCATGCGGGTTCAGGGCCCAAGTGCTTGGGCCATCCTCCACTGCCTTCCCGGGCCACAGCAGAGAGCTGGCCTGGAAGAGGGGCAACCAGGACAGAATCCGGCGCCCCTACCATAACTAGAACCTGGTGTGCCGGCTCCACAGGCGGAGGATTAGCCTATTGAGCTGCGGGGCCGGCCAGCCATAATATTTTTATCAAGTCTTCAATTGAAGGGCATGTGGGTTGATTCCATATATTAACTATTGTGAATGAGCTACAATGAACATGGGAGTATAGATAACTCTTTCATATACTGATTTAATTTAAATTCCCAGGAGTGAGATAGCAGGGTCATATGGTAGGTCTGTCTAGAGCCTTATGATATCTCCATACTGTCTTCCACAGTGGCTGTTCCAGTTTATCCTCCCACCAACAGGTTAGAGTACCTTTTCCCTCACATCCTCACCAGCATTTGTTCTTTGTTGATTTCTGTAGGAGAACCATTCTAGATTGAAGTGAAACCACATTGTGGTTTTGATTTGCATTTCCCTGATGGCTAGTGATCATGAACATTTTTTCAAGTGTCTGTTGGCCATTTGAATATCCTCTTTTGAAAAATGCCTTTTCAAGTCCTTTGCCCATTTCTTAACTGGGTTGTTTGTTTTGTTGATATTGAGCTTCTTGAACTCCTTGTAGATTCTGGATATTAATCTTTTATTAGTTGCATAATTTGCAAATAATTTCTCCAATCTGTTGGTTGCCTGTTCACTTTGCTAAGTGGTTTTTTTTTTTTTTTTTTTTTAATGCAGAAACTTCTCAGTTTGATATAATCCCATTGTCAATTTTGGCTTTGGTTGTGTGTGCTTCTGGAATCTTTTCCAATAAGTCTTTGCCCATGCCAATTTCTTGCAGGGTTTCCCCAATGTTATCTAGTAATTTGATAGTAGTAGGTCATAGACTTAGATCTTTGATCCATTTTAAGTGGATTTTTGTATAGGATGTAAGGTAGGGTTCTAGTTTCATACTATTACATGCAGAGATCTAAGTTTCCCAGCAACATTTGTTGAAGTGACTGTATTTGCTCCAGGGGATGATATTAGCTCATTTGTCAAAGATACATTGGATGTAGATGCATGGATTGGTTTTTGGAGTTTCTATTCTGTTCCATTGGTCTACCCATCTATTTTTTTGCCAGTACCATGCTATTTTGATTGTAATGGCCCTGTAGAATGGCTTGAAATCAGGTATTGTGATGCCTCCAGCTTTGTTTTTGTTATATAAGATTTATTTAGCTATTTGGGGTCTCTTGTGTATCTGTAAGAACTTAGCGTCATTTTTCAAGATTTGAGAAGAATGTACTTGGTATTTTGGTTGGGATCGCATTGAATCTGTAAATTGTTTTTGGTAGTATGGACATTTTGATGATATTTAATCTCCAAACCATAAACATGGAATATTTTTGATTTTTGTGTGTGTAGTCTTCTATTTTTTAATATTTTATTATTTTTAGCATAGATATCTTTGACATCCTTTGTTAAGTTTATTCCAATATTTGATTTTTGGTAGATATTTTGAATGGGCTTGATCTTAAAAGTTCTTTCTCAGCATTGGAATTGCCTGTATATATAAAGGGTATTGATTTTGTGTGTGAGTTTTATATCCTGCCACTTTACCAAACTCTTATGTGTTCAAATAGTCTCTTCCTGGAGTCTTTTGGATCTCCTATAAATAAAATCATGTTATCTTCAAATAGGGATAGTTTGACTTTCTTCTTCACAATTTGCATCCCCTTGATTTTTTTTTTTCTTGCCTAATGGATCTAGCTAAAACTTCCAGGAATATATTGAATAGCAATAGTAAGAGTGGGCATCCTTGTCTGTTTCCAGGTCTCAGTGGGTATGCTTCCACCTTTTCCCCATTCAGTAGGATGCTAGCCATGGGTTTCTCATAAATTGCCTTGATTGTATTGAGGAATGTTCTATACCCAATTTGCTTAACATTTCATCATGAAAAGGTGATGTATTGTGTCAGTTGCTCTCTCTGCTTCTATTGAGATTTTCGTGTTGTTTCTGTTCTTCAGTTTGTTAATGTATATCACATTTATTGATTTGTGAATATTGAACCATCCCTACACACCACAAATAAATCCCACTTGGTCCAAGTGAATGATCTCTCTGCTGTGTTGCTGGTATTGGTTGGCTCGTATTTGGTTGAGGATTTTTACACATAAGTTTATCAAGGAAATTAGATTGTAGTTCTCTTTTTTGTGTCTTTCTAAGGTTTTGTAATTAAAGTGATACTAGCATCATAGAAGAAGCTTGGGAGATTTCCCTCCCTTTCAATTGCTTTGAACAGCTTGAGAAGAATTAAAGTTAGTTGTTCTTTAAATGTCTGGTAGAATTCAGCAATTTAGCCTTTGTTCCTGGGCTTTTCTTTGCTGGGAAGGTCTTTATTACTTTTTCTATCTCCATTGGTATTGGCCAGCTTAGGTTTTCTATATCGTCATGGTTCAGTTTTGGTAGGTTGTATGTGTCCAGGTTTCTAGGCATATATTCTGGGTTTCCAAATTTGTTGACATATAGCTGTTTGTAGTAATTCCTGATGATGCTTTTTATTTCTGTGGTATCTCTTGTTATATTTCCTTTTTCATCTCTTGTTTTATTGATTTGGGTCTTCTCCCTCTTTTTTTGGTTAGTTGGGCCATTGGTCTATCATTTTGTTTATTTTTCAACTCTTCATTTCATTGATGTTTTGTATTTTTTGTTTCAATTTTGTTTATTTCTTTTCTAATTTTATTTGTTTTCTCCTGCTAATTTTGGGTTTTGTTTGCTGTTGTTTTTCTAGGTACTTGAGAGGAATTGATAGCTTATTTATTTGGTGTCTTTCCATTTTCTTGATGTAGGCACCAGTAGTTATAAGCTTCACTCTTAACACTGGTTTTGCTGTATCCCATAAATTTTGATATGTTGTATTGTTGTCTTCTTTTGTTTCCAGAAATTTTTTCATTACTCTTTTGATTTCTTCTGTGACCCACTGTTCATTCAGTAACATGTTGTTCAGTCTTTGTGTTTTTGCATATGATCTACATATGCTTGAGTTGCTGATTTCCAGATTCATTCCGTTGTAGTTAGAGACAATACATGACATGATTCTGATTTTTTTGAATTTACTGAGATTGCCTATGACCTAGCATGTGGTCTATCCTAGAGAAGGTTCCATGTACTATTGTGAAGAATGTTTATTCTGCAAATTTGGGGTAAAAAGTTCTGTAGATATCTGTTACGTTCATTCAGTTAATTGTATTGTTTCTTTGTTGATTTTCTGTCTTGTTGATCTGTCCATTGCTGAAAGTGGGATATTGAAGTCCCACATTACTATTGTATTGGAGTCTATGTCCCTTTAGATCCATTAACATTTCTTTTAAATAACCAGGCACCCTGTATTGGCTACATATGGTACATATATGTTTCTTATAGTTACAGCTTCTTGTTGAATTGATCCCTTGATCATTACATAGTGCCTTTCTTTGTCTCCTTTAACAGTTTTTGTATTAAAGTCTATTTTGTCTGATAGTAGGATGGCTATACCAGCTCTTCTTTGCTTTTATTAGCATGGAATATCGTTTTCCATCCTTTTACTTTCAGTCTGCGGGTACCTTTGTTGGTGAGATGTGTTTCTTGTAGGCAGCAAATAGATGGGTTTTATATTTTAATGCATTCCACCAAAGTGTATCTTTTATCTGGAGTGTCAGGCAATTTATATTCAAGATTACTATTGATAAATAACATCTTGGCCCTTCCTTTTTCCATAAATATTCCTGTTGTTTACTTTGCATTTCCTTTGTACTTTTACTGGGAGATTTTCTGCTTTTACATTCATTCATAGTGATGACTGTGTTTCTGTATTTCTGTATGTAGCGCATCCTTAAGCATCTTTGTAAGGCTGGACAAGTGGTACAAATTCTTTCAATTTTTGTTTGTTATGAAAGGTCTTTATTTCACCTTCACTAGTAAATGAGAGTTTTTCAGGATACAGTATTCTAGGTTGACATTTTTTTTTTCTATTAGACTTGATCTATGTCTCACCTTCCTATTCTAGCCTGTAAGATTTCTGATGAGAAGTCAGCTGTGAGTCTCATTGGAGAGCCTCTGAAAGTAGGCTCAGAGAAGGTATTTTTGATAGAGTGACATGTGCATTGGCAGGAATCTGGATTGAAAGTGGAGCAGCTTGGACTAGAATCAGTGCCCGTTTGGGATGCCAGCACTACATATTGTGATTTAATCAGTTGTGCCACAGCACTGACCTGAGATTGATTATATATTTATACACATTGTTATTTCACATTTAAAAATTCCTTTTGTTAATATCATCATCATTCAAATGCAATCCTGAATTCCTTAAGAAAGCTCCCGCTCACAATGGTAAATATAATTTTTCACATTTTTTTTTCTAAGCTTGAATTTTATCACCATCAAATGCTGTGAGTTTTTATCCTTGAAGTGACAGACTCTTTGTTCATTTTTTTGCAAAATATCTTGGCAAATATTGAGGCCTAAATAACTATAGTTTGTCATATATGCTTTCAAGTCAAAATTATGTTTCATACCACAAAGAATAATGCAAGTACTTTTCCACAGTAGAAGCATTGTACTTAGTCTCAGTCAAATCAACTGAGAACACTCAAGAGAACCGAAAAACAGAAATAAATTCCAGCCATTGAAGGGAAGAGACACAAAGTAACACTCAAAGGGCACAAATTCAGGGAGCTATGATTCATTAGGACTCACTAGGTAACATCTACTATAAGTAATAAAGGTGACACTGAAAGAAAATATTTGAATATTGCATATATCTTGAATACTGGGTATATCTTGAAGGCAAAAGCCATGAGGATTTCTTGAGGGATTTACTGTAAATTTTGGACAAAAATGAATCCAAGTCACTTAATTCTCAGTCTGAGTATCTGGATGAATGGTTTTGCCTTTTAGTGATACACAAAAAAATGGGAAGAGCAGATTTTGTGAGAGATTGAGATAAGTGTAAGACATAATTTGAGGTGCTTATGAAATAAAATGAGTACACTATGAAGGGAGTAATGTAAGTCTAGATTCCAGGGAGAAACAGAGAATAGGCATTAAAATTTGTGAGTTCTCTTTGTATAGACTATAGAATCATCAAATTAGATGCTCTTATTTTCTACAGAATGAATATAGATAGGGACAGAGGACAGGGACTGTACGCATTTTAGTCAAGGTTCTCCAGAAAAAAACTCACCCACGTTATAAGGAATTGGCTTATACAACTGTGGAAGTTGAGAAATCTCATGCAGCTGTGGATGCTTATGCAGCTGTGGAGTTGAGAAATCTCATGATCAGTCTTCTGCAAGTTGGAGACCCAGAAAGGTGATGGCATAAGTTCCAGTCAAAGGACATAAGAATGATTTCCTGGCTCCAGGAGTCAGGCAGAGAGAATGGATTCTCTTTTCTTATACCTTCATGTTTTAGTCATGCCTTCCACAGCCTGGATGGTGCCCACTCACTCTGAGGAGCGGCCATGACCCAGTTAAGTAGACATGTAAAATTACCCCCACAGAGAGCGAGCTATGCTTTCTCTGTCTAAAAGTCTACAAGCCAAGGAACCCAGCCAAGGAAACTGTTATAAAAATTATAAAAACTAAGTTAAATTATGTACTCACTACTTAAAATGAATTTTAATAATATATTTTTCATTTTTAAGTCTTGTCTCTGAGAACTCATGAAATTCTTAATCAGATAAGGATAAATAAGTACCTTTTTCCTGTTTTGTTCTGGTTGCTTCCCTTTCTGGGATTAGAGCATATTTAATACTTACTTGAGTACATTAGGGGAATTCTCAGCAACAGAGCATGCAGTTGCCAAGTTTCTGGACTTCAAAAGAGAATCCTATATACCATATATTCTGGAGTTCATTGTAGAGAATTTAAGGAACATCTATAAAACACTTTGCAAAAATTTACCATTTTTTTTTTCCTCTCCCTTCCACCCCCTTTTCCTATTTTTATTTTCCAAGGACCACTTTCACCTTCCCTTTCTCTGGCTATACATTGGAAAACAGTTACCCTACTTGTTGCCAGAATCATTGGCATTAACAATTCTTTCCTTGCAATACAGTAAGCAAACACCTTTGATTAAAACTCAGAACTGTGTATCTTAACTTTTGTGTTAGCCACATCCAGCAAAGGAAAATGGCAGAGAAGGAAAACTAGGCCAAGACAAGTATCTTCTGGTACCTTTGGGATTACAGACAATTGTTTTATTATCAAGGACTTTGGAAACTTGACTGTAAATTTGAGTATAGTCTCCATTTTTAAAATTGTTCTCCTCCTGAATTCTATTAATATACAGAAGCATTATATCTGGAGAAATAAGCTAGCCTGTGACAGCTTGCATGTGGGGAACTGAGAAGAGGGGTTTTGTGTGGGTGGTCTCCTATGTTGCATTGGGTCAGCAACCTCCGCCTGCAGAGGTCTATGGAACCAATGAGGGCACTAGTGAGGGGGAGGAAATTGGGTGCAGGATTAAGATCTGATTCTTTCATCAGTTTTCAACTACTGGCAGGGTAGGGGTCATGTAGAATCTTTATATGGTGATCCCCTAAATAATTAAGTCTGAGGATAGCTTTATCTTCTCTGTCTTTGCTCCAAGTCTCCAACACACAATTTTGACTCCACAGGATTCACACAGACAGGCCATAGGTTTTTCTTTTTGTTCCCCTCCAGCTGGATTTAAATCACAAAAGACAACTTTCTCTTTGCAAAATCAGCAGGAATGGAGCTAGAGCTAGAGATTAAAGTAGGAGGAGTAAACTTGGAGAGAAAAGATAAGATTAAAAATCAACACCCTATGCAACGAGGAAAGTGCCCAGAGCCAAGGGCCCATGGCCCTGCCTCCTCTGTCTCTATCACACCACCAGGCTGATTCCAGCACCCAAACTGCCAAGTTCCCTAAGGCTGAGCTGCTCTTCATGCAGAGATCATTGCACTGAAGAATGACTTTTTGACAATGACATAAAAGCTTTGTCTTGAGATTCTTTGTCATTTATGTAATAGGAAACTGAGTGCCATTAATTCACTCCTGGATAAAAGAGATGTTAATACTGAATTCGATTCTGGTCTTTTATTTATAACCACTTTTCTTAACTCAGCAATGCATTTTCATGTATTGATTTGGAATCTGAATGTCTAGTTTATTGCCTGAATCAGAACCTAGGGTATTTAAGAGCATTTGCTTTTCTTCTGTGGAATGTCACCATGTGATCGTCCTCTAGTCTCTCTCTTCTTTCTCTTTTCTTGCTTTTCTTTGGGTGTTTAACAGCTCCCTCAGGGCACTGCCAATTATTTATGACACTCTTCTCTTTGTAAGATCTAGTTGGAAAACCTGTTCCTATGGAAACTGCTGTTTTCAAACCGGATGGTTCTAACTTCAAAACAATATTATCAACTGTGCAACAGCACATATATTTGTTTAAGGACAAGTGTATTATAATGATTTGCACAACCAAATTGGAACATCTGGACATTTTCTAAAGAGGACAAAATTTATGGAAAGCCTTTCTGAGTGAGAGGCAGATGAGATTATCTGAAGAAAACTTTTGGTAATTAGCTTGCCTTAGTATATTTAGGGAAGTCTGGTAAGAGGCTAGCATAGTCTTTGGAATTATGTTCAGTGGAGAATTATGGCTATTGTGGACTGGATTTAAAAAACAATTGACTAAACCTGGTATTAACATTGCTGCTTTTGCATACTCTTGAATATGAACCCCCTACTAAAGTCTCTTCTTTCAAAGCACAGTCCCTGACAACCCAGCAGCAAACACTACATTTTATAACCAGGTAATTTATTAGCTTATTACTTAGTTATAGTCTGCCTGTCTTTTTTTTTTTTTTTTTTTTTGTCCTACTGTTTATTTGTTTCAAAGCTGAGGAATGAAAGACAGTGTTACCACTGAGTGATGTTCCTCACAGAGAGCTTTGTTAATCAGGTTACTAAGACAAAATCACTCTCTAAGGTTATCATCCTTGACTGATGATTTTCTTTTGTTTGTTGAGAGTCATTTTCTCTCATTGCATTCAAAACAAAATTTTACTAGTTACCATGGCAATATTTTTGAAGTCAGGATCACTCTTATATTCCATCATGACCTGTTATGATATTGCTTGGATTTGTTGAAAACTTCATTTATCCACCAGTCATACTGGAGAATTCTGACAGAGAAGGCAAAGGAAACTGAATTCTGAGAGATAGAATGAGGGAAGGAGAGGAATGAATTATGACAAATCATATTATTGCATAAAAACATAGAAATGAGCCTAATTAATGTCAAAATAGCATATTGCATTAAGGAAGACAAATCATTATTTTAATCCTTATTCAATTGTATTACAATATAAATTCAGGCACAAATAATGAATTAACTCCACTGTTAAGAATATGCTTGTTCCTTGATATTTGGACAATAGGCTACTTGAGAGTTATATAAATACATAGGAAAAAATTCAGAATGTTCAGATTCATGATGTGATATTACAGTTCCTGCTGAGGATTCAGTTTGGAGTCTTTGGCTGGCTCACTCTAGGATTTGATTCAAGCATGGTAGTCTCTTTGAACAGACATCATTTGTGAATGAGGCTAGAAAGCATGGGAGTGGTAGATAGCCGAGAACAGAAAGGCAATGCCAGTGGAGAATTCCTACGTGCACCTTGACCCCTGATCAAAAGGTAATATACTGATATAGATTGGAAGGAATCTGCTTATATATTATCAGAATAAGTTTTATCATTGCCTTGATTCTATATTTTTCACTTTCAGTCACCAATTATGGACTTCACACGGTTCCCCACAGCCTTGAAAACAAATCTGCCATTGTGAATAATTTGTAAAATTTAGAAAATTAAATAATTAGAATAGTTTGCAGCTGGGATAAATATCAACACATACATTTTCAATGAGAGTGACATTGATTCTTGGGTGATGAAAACTTTCTTAATCTTATTATAAAACATAATGTTCATATATTACACAAACTAAACTGTCTTTGTGAAAGAATTTCAATTTCAAGGGCATGGCAATTTAAACATTTCTATAAAGACTTCTAAAGGAATAATAACAAAATGAAGAATGCTGAGATGAAATGATCTAGGGTAAGTCCCTCACTTGTAAAACAGTCCTAGATGGGCGAACTAATGTAATTTCCACAGCTTAGTGCAGATGCAACTGTCTCAAATCTCTTGAGTTTGCCACAAAATTACTATGTTTGTTCAGCAAGTATTCCTTATCAATATGCAATGCACAAGTGAACTTTTGGCTAGTGGTTAAGATGTGTGCATCGCATATTGGTTTGTCTGGGTTCAACTCCTGGCCTTTCTCCCAATCCCCCACTTTCTGCTAATGCAGACATTGGGAGGCAGCAAATGATAGCTCAAGTAATTGAGTCCCTCTCACCCATGTGGGAGTTTTGGATTGAGTTCCTGGATCCCAGCTTCAGCTTAGTTCATTCTGGAAATTGTGGAATTTGGGGAATAAACCAGCAGGTGAGGACATCTTTCTGCATCTCTTGCATATATATACAGATAAAATCCAGTGTACCAAAGACAGTGTCATGGTCCATAGCATCAAGGGGACACTGGAGGTATTTGATGATTACAGAACACTGTGATAAAGGCAATATCTGCAGTAAAATTTTATACAGAACCCATGTTTTATCTGGTATGTGGAGGAGCTAATTAATCATAAATAAATTAAACTTAATGTGTATTAATATCCTATGATATTGACTTTGGTTTTCTTATGTGAATTTACTCTTTGGGAGATATTACATATTTTGTTTTGTTGTAACAGACTCAGAAAATCTGGTCTTATCCTTAATGGTCAGCCAGATAATTTTCAGTTGGTTGTAGACTGCTTGCTCATGTTCGGTAAGCAAGGGATCAATTGCTCTGTTTAATCAGCTAAATTTTTTTGCTACCTATTTTTGCTTTTGTGCCTGAGGCCTATCCCTTGGGGATAGGTTGTTGAATTCAAGGAGATTCTTCAGTGGGTCATCAACATGAACTTGAAATTTGGGAGTAATGAAAAATGCACTATAAGTCTCTTTCTGGCAAGGTCCAGTGAGGAGGAATGTGACTTCTTATGAAGTGCAGTCAATTCATTGGGAGCTGGAGGAACAAGAGTAAACTTGATGCTTATGCTTGAATGATCTGTTCAAGAAGTGGGTTTCTGGAAGTTAGTGGGGACTCTGGCTTTTGCTGAAGGCTTGTTGTGTAGAAATAAATGAAGGTCACTTATGTAATAAGCAGAGGTGGTTTTATTGCAAGGGGGTCAGCTGCCATCATTTGCATTTGGTAGAGACTGAAAGATAGGCCATGGAATGGGAAAGCTTTAGTTTACGAAAATGACTTCAGATGTGCTGATTGGCGGTTGTTGGTGTAGGAATTGGTTAATTAGAAGTGTGGCATCTTCTGTGGTAGGTTTGGGAGCATGTTTGGCTTTCTTTGAGTTGTTATAAGTTAGAAGGAAGCTGGAGTCATTGACTTAACTTCTGACCATTTTGAAGTGTGATTCTGCAGAGGATGCTGTTAGAGTTCATCTGTCACAAATGGGGAATGCCTGGACATTGCACATTTGTATACTCTGTCTATCGATATGCACATTTCTATGCTACAGGTGACAAAGTAATCTGTTACCATTTTTAAAAATATAAGTAAACCTCTTTGGGACATTTCTAAGAAATGAATTGGCGAGGTTAAATCATAGTTTCCTGGATGTCTCAATATATCTGGGAATAACTACAACATGGATTTCCTGAACTCTGGAACTTGTACAGCTTCTTTATGTCTATTTTCCCAAAGGTGATTAAAACTTAAAAGTTTAAAATTAAAATATCTTGTTTACTTGTTTCCCACAACATCTAGGGAAGAAAGAGTTGGAAGTGTTGTGTTACTATTTACAACAGTCCTGAGAGGCAAGGAAGTGGGTAGAGGGAATACTTGAGTTAGATTTTAAGCTGACTGAATCCTTGGATCCAAAGTCCAGAAATTAGGAAAGTAGGGAGGAAAAATAGTGTGTATTGGTGACATTCTTTTGTCAAATACTATGCCCAAAACATAACAAATAGCCTATCTTTAGAAGCAAACTGTAAAAAAAAAAAAAGAAGTAAACTGTAATGTTAATATTATTTCCATTTTACAGCTGAAGAAAATGAGAAAGAGAGACGATAAATGATTTGCCAGTTTATGACAACTGTAAATGTAAGATCTGGTATGATTACTGTCTGTATCATTGAATTTACTGTTCTCCAAACCTCTTGCCCAGGAAGATAAAAGTGCAAATAATATTATTATTAACTCTAAGAATTTCTTGAAAACTCATAACCTTCACTATAAAGTATTAGCAGACTATTTACTCTCTAACACTCTTTGAACTAATTCAAAATCCTCACCTTGGCACTGCCATGGTGGTGCAGTGAGTTAAGCTGATATTTGCAATGCCAGCATCCCATATCAAGAGTGCAGAGGTCCCACCTGTATTACTTCCTATCCAGTTCCCTACTGATGTGCCTGGGAAGACAGTGGATAATGGCCCAGGTACTTGGACCCCTGAAAATCTTATCAATGATCCTGTTAGAATTCTTCTTTCTGGCATCAGCCTGACCCAGACCTGGCTGTTCCAGCCATTTAGGGAGAGAACCAGCAAATGGACGATCTCTGTCTCTGTCTCTCTTGTCTCCCTGATGCTCTGTCATTGAAATGAATATGTACATAAATAAGTAAATCTTTAAAAGAATCTACACTTTGCGTTTTTTAATCCTAAGCTCTTATATCAAATTTTTATTCCATCCCAAATAAGACCCACAATGAAAATTTTGTCTTATTCTAGACTAAAATCTCATGAACTGAGATCTTACTCCTCTTCCTTCAAGACTTAGTAGAGTTAATAATAAATTCCGCTTTTCCAGAGTGAATCTGGCTCATTTATTCATTCAAATCTCATGCAACATATCTGTGATACTAAATTATATGTATTTTCCACCCATACTTTAGTGATTCATCTTTTTTTAAAGATTTATTTTCATTTATTTGAAAGAGTTACAGAGAGAGGTAGAGACAGACAGGTCTTCCATCCGCTTGTTCACACCCCAGATGGCCACAATAGCTGGAGTTGTGCCAATCTGAAGCCAGGAGCCAGGAGCTTGTTCCGGGTCTCCCATGTGGGTGCAGGGGCTCAAGGACTTGGGCCATCTTCCACTGCTATCCCTGGCCATGGCAGAGAGCTAGATCAGAAGAGGACCAGCTGGGACTAGAACTGGCACCCATATGGGATGCAGGTGCTTCAGGCCAGGTCTTTCATCTTTTATTTACACGTTTTCTTTGTTCTACTTCCTCTTTGTCACTTGGATCTACTTGGATGACCTTATAGTGACACATAGACAAGTGCACACACAGACACGCACACACACAAATCCTCATTTATATCTTAATGCAACTTCAAATACGAAGATCCCATGACATTATTCTATCCTCTTCTAGTTGTGCAGATGGAATCTTAAGCAGCAGTGGACCTCAGCATTTGTTTTAAAATAATTTATTTAGGAAGAGGTTATTTAAAAATCTATAATGTGTTATTTAATGTTTATGATAGGAAGTATACCACAGTCTCATCCAAATTGTAGAACAGCATTAATACACATCTATTCTGAGAATTCATTATAAGGTTATAATTAATGTTTAGGCTTAGGTTAGGAGAGGAAGGGGATGAAAGAGTTATAAAGTCTTGATGAATACATATTAGCTGAACAGAGAAGTTTATTTCAACATGGTTCATGAATGACTACCTCAGGTATGAGAAGCCCAGGTATGTTAGAAAGGAGCAGAAAGCAACTAAGGGAAAAAAGTGGCACAATTTCTACCCTAACCTTGATGGTTTATAAAACAGGTGAAAGAGCTCCAGTTTTTACATCTGGAGCCTTAGTTGCAGGGACAACAAGTGGCAAGTAGAAAGGAAGATATATGGAAATTCACAAGCTGTTGAAAAATATGGGTGGGGTCCATTAAAATTATTGACTATGGTTTTGAGAGACTAATGTTGGCTTTTTAAGAAACTAAGTGTTTCAACCAAAGGTTTCTATATTTCAGTACAAGCTATAGCGCTACAGGCTGCCTATTCTTGTAAAACCAGGCAAATTAGACATAGCCTTTGGGCAACAGTGGGTTACTGTTTGCAAGGAAGAAACAGAATATTTGTCTCTCTAGAGGCTGCCTTAAAGAGGCATGGTAAATCAGAGCAAGTGAATCTGAGTTATAACCAATTCTACATTTTGCAAATAGACATGGGCACTGAAAGTGGTTTGTTTATGCTGAGAAATTAAGGACATGAAATTATATTTTGGATGGAAAGAAATCAGTGGTAAATATCAGGTAATGAGATTCTAATATCACAACATTTCAAGGTTGTTTTGAAATTCATTGTCGGCAATGCATAATGCAGACAGGAAGACAAGAAATTAGGTGTTATGAGACAGGACATTTCCCTTTGTGGTGTGCAGTCGAGACAGGGGAGCAGTCTTCTCCAATTTGCAGTTGTAGAGCACTTGTTTCCTTAGTGTGATGAAGCAGGGAACTGAATAGTAAATGACAACCCAAATGTCAAATGGAATTGCATAGCTTTGAATCCCCTTGTATTTTAATCCTTAGAAACTGCAGGATTCTGAACCCAGAGTACATCATGGCATCAAATTCTCATCTGTTCAATTTTTACCTTCAGCATGAAATTAGGCAGTTTGTTTTGAAAAAAAATAATAAAGCATGTTTATTTTGCACTTTGCAGTTTGATAGTCACATACAATATTGACTATTTGAGTCTTAGGATAGTATATATATTTTGATACTGCCATAATTTTTATAGCAATTAGTGTGAAATATTTGCTTCTCTACATCCTATGTCCTTATCCTATCTTATTCTTTTTCAAAGTCAGCATTACACTAGAAGGATAAACCAGTAGGCAAAAATAGACCTGTAATAACCAAATAAGAATGATAGTTAACAAACTGATTTCATGAAATAATTAGCATTTTAGTAAATAAAATAATTTAGAAATATGGGTCTCATTTATATTTAAAATATTACAGCAAATATATGATTCCTCATGGCAGAACTATGAATATTAAATAATTATGCATACTTTTTGCTTTATTCTCATTTTACATGATGATAATTATATCATTCAGCAACCCAAGAAACCTTCTAAAGTAAAAACTTTTAGATCTGTCTTGGTTATTCCATGAAAATAGGAATTCAGTATAAGATTCCTATAAAGGAAAACCATACTTTTAAAGGGGACTCATTTATAAAGTTGCTGTGAGAAAAAAAATGAAGAACTTTCACTGAGTGTATCTTCAGTCTTTTTATTTTTCCCTAAAAAGTTGTGTTCTTCTTCTCTGTTCTTGGAGTTTCCACAGTATATTTAGACTTTATGGGTGACTGAGGCACCTGTACAGAGGTAATGATTATAAATCCATTGTCACATCCCATAATTTCCTGCAGCAAAGTAATTGAGGAAGCAACCTGGAGAAACATTGCTTTACAACCAAGAGAATTTCTAGAGTATCCAATGTCTTCATTCCTAGGGGAAAAGGAAGGAAGTTAGCAGGAGAAAATGAAACAATTCAATTCAACTCAGCAATTCTCTGTAAAAAAATCACTGAGCTGAATTTAATTCAAAGCATTGTGTGAAATATGAAAATAAGAACAATTTGTTCAGTGCCCTCAAAGACCCTCTCCTCCAACCCCTCTCTTAATAAGACACAGCTCTTCCTTTTGGGACCATACCCTCCTTCATTATATAGCATTTAAATGCTTTGGGATAGACCCAGTTTCAAGGATGAGCCCTAACTGGTCAAAACCAGGGATTGACTAACATTTTTTTTTAAAGAGCCAGTGTGTAAATATTTTAGATTTTATGGAACCATGCAGTCTCTGTTAGCACTGCTCACCTCTGCCTTGCAGCAGCCACAAAGGGAACATAAAAAAAATGGGTGTGGCTATACCCCTATAAAAGTTTACTTCTTTAAAAACAGGCTGTAGGCAAGAATTGTTCCAGTGCTGTAGCTTCGGGGCAGTGTTGACCATGGTTTAAACCAATCTCCAATGCTATGGTGACGACTAGTTCAAGCCAAAGCTGGTCAATGCAAGACTTTTCCTCAGCTAAAGGGATTCTTGGGAAATAGTATCAGTTGGCGGGGACATAAGATTTCTCTGTATTCCTGTATCTGCCACATGTAAAGGAGGAAATTATGGTTGCTGCCAACAGCCAACTTACTCCCATAAGAGAAGCCTGCTCAGAGGCTGAAGCCAACAGAGGGAGAGAACAGAGTGAAAAGTTTTGAAGAGTCCCAGAAAGTTGGATCTCAAATACTGCTTTAACCATGCCTGAAAGTCTGTCCTACTTCTCAACATTTGTTAAATATTTTGGTGTATTAGTCAGTCTGAGTCAGTTTTATGTTCCTTGTAACTGAAAGATCTCAACTCTTACAGACCTATACAGTGCTATAAAAGAATTGCGAAACATCATAGAGGCTGAGAAGAGAGAAATGTAATTGTTTCTGGAAAAGTTTTATTACATGATGGTATTTGAGGCAATCCATTTAGATTAGATTTGTATAGTAGAGATGGAAGATAAGATCCAGCATGATAAAATTGTTCTCCAGTGGCAAATAGTGGGTTGAATTTGTGGATAGTCAAATATTACAGCATGATAGAGGCATTACAGCATGATAGAGCAGTGTGGGAATATAGGAATCAGTGCATGGAATCAAAAGTTCTTCAAAATCGAACACTTGAAGGTAAATACAAAGGCCTGGTAATGGAATTGTGGTTTCTAATTGGACCCAACTGAAGAAATGACAGATTTTTGTTATGCAGAGTGGTGATATTGACAGTTAATTGGCAAAATAAGCTAATTCAGAGATAAAGTAACTACAGGGCACAAATCTATTCTGGGTGCAGGTACATCCTAAGAAAATGTAATCAGATATCAAAACTTAATTCCCGGGGTCCTTTTGAGGAAAAATATGGATGTAGTTAGTAGGGATACTGATAAAGCAGTGGAGGTGGTGGAATTGACACCTCCAGCAGAAGTATTAGTGAGGATAATCATTAAAATTACTTTGAATAGGGTGGATTAATGAACTGCCAAGCTTTTGTTTTGCAGAGTGCTGTATTCAAATCTAGAAGCAGAGCTTATTTGCCTATATTCTGCATGAGAGTCATTTTAATAACACCTGCTCTTCTCTGTGCTCTCCTAATAGAGCCTTTGGCTTCCCTTCCAAACAATGGCCAATCAACATTTAAAGGCTGTGTCTATTTCAAGGAGTGCCTAATTGTTAGTCAGTGCCATGTACCATCTTATCTCTATCCAGCTTTATCTGGAAGTGCCTACTGAGGGTGCACTGGCTTTCTGTAGGAAAGTTCTTCATGATCAAGATGCCCTGGGCAATCCAAAAGTGAAATGCAGCTCTGCTCTTCAGTCACATTGTGAGAGTTACTGCAAATCTGCTGTGCTCACTCACCAATTTAGGGAAGAGTTCAGAGATGAAGAGAACCCTATTCCTGTCCTCAGGAGCTGTGATAGTTGCCTTTTGTTTCCTCATACTCACCTCTAGCATACCTCACTGTATTCCATTCTTCTTAGAGTTCTGTAATCTATCATTTTATAAATTAGCACTTGGCTGTGATCTCAAAAAATGCAGAGACAAAATCTGAGGTTAATCTTCTAGTTTAACTAACTTGATTAGTTATTAATTGTTTTGTTGGGTCTTCAGAACAATAGATATCATGCTTGCCTGCATATTGCAATACCCAAGGGGCTTTCATAATACTCAGGCCAACCCCTAAGACCCTGAAAGAGTCTGTTTAATTAGCACAAGGTGACCCTGAGCATGGTGTATATTTAAAGTTCCCCCAGGTGGTTCTAAAAAATAGGCAGAGGGACTGTTGTGAAATTTTATTCCACACCATAGAATAAGCCTCTTGCAACCAGCCGTTTTCGTTCTAGTATCACCCTTAGAAGGTGGTTGTTATTTTCTCCAAGGGATGTTTTAAAATTTGTCCAGTCATGGCTCATCCTACTGCCCATTGCCTTTTGTTTTCTGTTTCTTGAATGAAGAGAAGTGGGGTGAACTTGAGTGAAGAACATGGAGGAAATAGAAAAATGGACTTTTCCTTTATTGTTGTCTCTCCTCTTAAGTATTTAGAGTCCCTCTCAAGACCAGAGGCCAAGGGGAAGGAGATTGAGCTATACCTTAAGAATGAACAGAAATGAAAACCACCATTCATGAGGGAGCAGAGAGGTGGACAGACATGAAATGAGAGTTTGGTGGAAAATTTCACTAAGCTTTCAATTTTATGACAACAACCTCTTTTCAATATTGAGGGTCATGTGTTTTGAGAGGTCTGGCTATTTTCCATGTTTCATCTTTTAAAAAGTGCATATAAAGATTAAACCTGGCCGGCGCTGCGGCTCAATAGGCTAATCCTCCGCCTGCAGCACCGGCACACTAGGTTCTAGTCCCGGTTGGGGCAGTGGATTCTGTCTGGGTTGCCCCTCTTCCAGGCCAGCTCTCTGCTGTGGCCAGGGAGTGCAGTGAAGGACGGTGCAAGTTCTTGGGCCCTGCACCCCATGGGAGACCAGGAGAAGCACCTGGCTCCTGGCTTCGGATCAGCACGGTGTGTCGGCCCCAGCGCGCCAGCTGTGTTGGCCATTGGTGGGTGAACCAATGGCAAAGGAAGACCTTTCTCTCTGTCTCACTTTCTCACTGTCCACTCTGCCTGTAAAAAAAAAAAAAGAAAAAGATTAAACCTGTTACTGAGTTTTCTGAATATATAAGCTCACTCAGCAAAGAAATAAGCCTCCTGCTTGGCACAGTCTGTGTCTCTGTTGGCTTCTTGCTTCCTCTTGCCTCATGTTTTGTTCTTTCCACATTTCTCAGGATTAAACCCTTGGCTTAATTTGAGGCACCCTCTCATTTCTCTGGGTTTTCTTCCTTTTCTTTTCTACAATATCCCCCCTCCCATCCCATCCATAGAAATTTTCAATATTCTAACATTTACAGAAGCTGATTATGAAAAGGAATTCAAAGTAGTAATTTTATAATCACCTGTGATATCTTATGTGTTAGATTAACCACTGGCCTAATATTTGTTTCAGTTGTCATTTTCTTTCTTTCATTCCAAACTCTTGTTCTGTTAGAATGTAGTCATTATACTTCAATATAGCTTTATACTTCAATAGAGCCCCCACAGAACACATCTGTAAAAACCACAGAAGGTAACATTTTGTTAAAAATTGTAACAAGGATCACACAACTTTGACACATTGAATTCCTTCTGTAGTCAAGCCAAGTGGAATGGTATATAAGGAATTTGATATTTCTTTTTTGTTGTTGTTCAGATTTGTTTGTTATTTGAAAGACAGAGAAACCAACGGAGACATAAACAAAGAGAGAGACAGAGACAGAGAGAGAGCTTTTCTCTCATGGTTAACTTCCTAAATGGTCAAAACAGTGAAGAACCAAGGACCAGGAACCAGGACCAAAGCCAGGAAGCAAGAACTCAATCTTGATTGCCCACATGGGTGGCAAGGACCCAAATACTTGGGCCATATTTGTGAGTTTTGCATGGGCATTAACAGGAAGCTGGATTGGCAGCAAACCAGCTGAGACACAAGAAAATCATCATCAAAGGACCACTTCACTCTTCAGCTTATGTTTCCAGGGACTGGGTGTAGTGTCATGCTCATTCATGCACGTACAGTGTAGGAGGAGGATAATTTTGAAGGTCCGGAAGTGCCAGAGACTGGTAATTGTGCTAGTTTGCAGTGATTGTTCTATGCTAGGTTATTTACATGGAAGTGGCTACAGAGCATTCCTTTCCATGTCTGGAACTTCAGCCAGAATCACAGAAACACTCTAACCTTGAAATGAGTTTTAGGAGCCTGATTTTTGATGGACATAATAGAAATAAGAAATCCTTGTTTTCCAGTTTTCTTAATCTTCTCTTTTATCCTTTTTTCCCCCTCTCCCTTACACAACTCAACCAGATTAGATTTTGTTCACTGCCTGCATTATTTAATTTAGTCCCCATACTAAGTAACCAATGTGCATCCCCTGGTTCTACAGACAGTTCATGGAGTGGAAAAGCACTGGGCATGGGGTCTGGAGACTTGGATAGCCCTGTTTCCTGACTGTGAACTTGGGCAAAACACTTTCCTGCTGAATCTTTTTCATCTTTTGTTGGTCAAGCTACTTATGTATCTCTAAAGTCTCTCCCACTTCTTTAGATCGAATAGTTTAACTCCAGGATTCTATGTGTGATTTTTCACAGTGGGTATGTGTCTATGGCAGCATCTAACAGAAAAAACTGTTGTGAGTTGATGGTTACCCCATTATCTTGTGATAATCTGTGAGCCCTGTTGGGTGCTCTGTCTTTGCCACTTTATCCAATATTACATTGTAATTACCCACACTTGCTCAAACTGTTAACAATAGGAACAAACTCCATTATAAGCAGAACATTTCTTGTAAGTATAACCAATAGCTGTGATTATAACAAGTTTCTCTGTTATGATAAACAATCACTTATTAATAACCTGTCTTATGACTTGTACTATGATTAAATGCTTTTTAAGAATACACTGCCACATTGTAATTCACTGGGAGTAAGAAAAGTGATAAGGAATTTAGTTTGCTGAATGGGGGGAGGGCCAACATCAAAGGGAAAACTCTTTTACTCCAAATCTGTCAGTGCCAGATGATTCCTTTGGGTACTAGGGGCCTCTTCTAAAGTTTGAGTTTCCAATTTTACAAAAAGCATAGAAATTTGAACATACTACATTGGTAAATGATCAAGTGATATTTTAAAACTAATAGCAAGAGAATAAACATCTCAGCTATAGAGATAAACCAAGACAATTTCTGTGACAATTTTTAGAGCCAAAATGTCAGATTACTCATTAAAATATGATTATTAATAATTGCAATGCCTTTGTTTTTAGCAGTTCATATTTTCAGAAAAGATTGGTATTTATTATTTTGTTCTCTCACCTCACAGTATGGGTAGAGAGAGCATTATTATGCCCATTTAGTCATGGGAGTTAAGGGACCAAGTAATTCACTCAGTGTTGCACAGCTTGACAAGAGAAGAACTGGTTTTGAATCCCAGATTAATCGACTTAAAATCTAGTGTGTATTTTGTGTTATGAACACAGGAAAGCTGTGAGGACTGAACACCTGAAAAAGTACTGTAAAAATAACCAGAGGTTGAGACTTCATACCTCCATATGAACACATACATGTGGATGCACAATCGTCACCACACAGGTAAAGAAGCATCAAAAATACCATCAGGAACAAACAATAGAGTGAATCCAAAGCTGTAACTGCAGTTTTCATATCTCTGTTTGTACTTGACAATTCATAGTACATGTCAGAAAGTGGTACCATTGTGTGTAGAATGAGCCCTGAAAGAAAAAGATATTCCTTTTGATTACCAGAAAGAAGCCTAAAAAGTAAAGTCTCATTGGGTTTGAGGAAACCGTGTTAATACCTAATCCTCCAAAACAGCAATAGAAGGAGACTCTCCATGTGTAGCTAGAGCTTCACCTAGACTTGGAAGCTGACTTTCTCGCTGAGAAACCTTTGCTTTGAAGGCTTTCTTATTATCAGCCAGGCTCTGTGTGCTTGCTTTCTTTTAATGTTCTGCTATAAGGTGTAATTCCAAGGAGCATAGATGAAGCCTAAAGAATGATTTAGATAAGTATCTGGGACAGCAAACAGAGTAATAAAGAGAGGAAGAAGTGGCAAGAGAATCTCAGTTCTTTTTATTTATTTATTTATTTATTTGAAAGGCAGAGTTAAAGAGAGGCAGAGGCAGAATCAGAGGCAGAGAGAAAGAGAGAGAGAGAGGCAGAGAGAGAGAGAGAGAGAGAGGGAGAGAGA
Organism: Lepus europaeus; assembly: GCF_033115175.1. Taxonomy (NCBI): domain Eukaryota; kingdom Metazoa; phylum Chordata; class Mammalia; order Lagomorpha; family Leporidae; genus Lepus; species Lepus europaeus. The sequence continues at coordinate 32,254,212 of NC_084839.1, read as the reverse complement.
GAGAAATCTTCTATTTGCTGGTTTACTCCCCAAGTGGCCTCAACAGCCAGAGCTGCACCACTCCAAAGCCAGGAGCCATGAGCTTCTTCCTGGTCTCCCGTAGAGGTTCAGGGGCTGAAGTACTTGGGCCATCTTCTACTGCTTTCCTAGGCCATAACAGAGAGCTGGATTGGAAGTGGAGCAGCCAGGACTTGAACTGGTGCCCATATGGGATGTCACTGCAGGTAGTGGCTTTATCCACTTCACCACAGCACCGGCCCCAATAATCTTGGTACTTTAGAAATTCTTCTTCCTTGCTTTATGACAAAAGTGGGCAGATTTCAGCCTGAACAGATTTCCATGATTTCATGAAACTGTGGCTTACACCTAGAGTTTGTACAGAGTATAAAATAGAACTGTTTTTTTCCATTGTTAAATATTTGTAAAAATCGAAAGAATATTTTGTGATGTGAAAATTATATGCAGTTTTAATGTCAGACTCCATTGCTATATTGCAACACCAATTTATCCATTTGTTCATGTATTCTCTATGGTAATTTCCAGACTATGAAGAGAGAGTTAAATAGTTGTGACTACAACACCCCTACCCCAGCTAAATTCTAACGCATATTCTGGATGCTTACAGAAAAAGTTGCTGAGTCCTCAAATATATAACTTCTTTGTTCTCAGTTGTAGGCCTATTTCATCCACTTTTGGTCAATAGAAAATATTCTTCTAAAAGTTTCATATGCTTGTATTAAACAGAGAAAAGAGAAGAATATGACTAGCTATAACCCTCTATCTGTGCCCTGAAGAAGAACGGATATTGCTGCAGAGGAATGGTTTGATTACTGATGTAGAGAGGGAGGGATAATGAGATTTTAAAGGCGATCAAGCCTTCCTTGTATTCAAAGAGGAGACAGATTATAGTTACCCAAGTTTAGAATCAAGTTTGTGAGATGAGGTATCCAACATTGTAAAATGAAAGTGTCTTTGGAAAAATAAAGTCTAATTTTTTTCTAGGAAGAACCTACTGTGGACTGAATTGTATCTTCCTAAAGTTCATGTAAGGAAGCCCTAAACAACAATGTGATCATATTTGTAGATGGGGCCTTTTAGACATAATTGGATTTAGGTAAGAATGGGATCCTCATGATAGGACTAATGCCCTCATAAGAAGAGATACCAAAGTTCTCTCTCTTTGTATCACACTGTCATTTGAGAATACAGCAATAATGAAGAACTTTCACTAGAATCCAACCATACTGACTCCATAATCTCAGACATCTACCCTCTGAAACTTGAGAAATCTCTGTTTATACCACCAATTCAAAGGGTATTTTGTCATGCAGGCTAAGCTGACCAAACATGACCACATATAAGTAAATGGAACAGTGGAGAGTGTTAAATCTCAGTGTAGTTGCATTGGTGATAGAAGGGATGCCCATGTGGGCCTGTAATCATCCTCTCCCCTCACTCTATCAAGGTGCCTGGACTTAACTTGCCATTGGTTGGAGCACCAACCAATGTCTATCAGGCAGGCAGCTGGAACTGAGAACTCGTCAGCTTTCTCTGTGTTTAGAGGAGACCCATGGAGCTTAAAGTGGATCCCCTGCCCCTTTGACTGTGGGAGCTCTGTGTGCTATGACTTGTGGGAATTTTGTGACTGCATGATAGGACATGGGGTGTGCCTGGGTCTCTGGGAAATCACTGTTTCAGAGGCTCAGAGTTCCCATAGTGCCTGGGGTGGGTCATCACAGAAGATTCTATGCTCACACTAAAGAGTGCACAGATCCTTTGAGCGGTTCACACATCTGCATTGGTGGGGTGTGTAGCCACTGTGGGCTCACCCTGGTTCACCTTGGCAAAGGGGGTAAAGCTGTGACCATGCCAGTCAATGCAATCATACCTTCCCCTCTCTTGATAACAGACAAGACCTACCTTTCCCAACTAGGGTGTCACTCTAGACTCTTGACCCACTGTCAAACACTGCCTGGAGCTTCCTGGTCCCATCCTGCACATGGACATATGCTGAAGGAGTAGACACTCCAATAAGCCATAAATGCATATTTCAAAGATGAAAATCCTGAGGAGAAAGCCAACAAGTCTTTCCATAAATGCCTGAATAAGGAAGAAAATATAACTCTTTGAAAGGAACATAGCAGTGCTTCAATATTAGAAAATAAAGACAAAGGGATTAATAAAATGCCTGAAGAGGAATTCAAAAGAATGATTATAAGATTACTCCAAAGCACAGAGGAAAAAAAATACATGATTTAAAGAAATGGATACATGACATGGATGAAAAATTCTGCCGAAATATAGAGATATTCAAGAGAAATTAAACTGAAATGTTGGAAATGAAAAATTCAATAAAATTCAAATAAAAATACAATGGAAAGCCTAAATAGCAGATACAACAAGGCAGAAGAAAGAATATCTGAGGTTTAAGAAAAAATCCTTGGAACTACCTTAAATAGAAGGAAAAATAGAAAAAAAAAACAAAAATAATGTTTGAGATTTATGGGGAACTATCAAATGACCAAACATAATGTGTCTTAGGAATTCCCAAAGATGTGAAGAGAGAACAGATTAGAAGACCTATTTAGTGACATAGTGGCAGAAAATTTCCCTAATTTGGAGAAAGATGTGCACATTCAAGTACAGGAGGAATATATAACTCCTGGTAGACAAGGTCAGAAAAGACTTTCAAGATCTTTACCATGACACAATATAGTCAAACTTTGAAGAATATAGCATAAAGATCCTAACTGTGCAGGAGAAATGCCAGATTATTTTCAAAGGATCTCTAATTAGATTGAAAATGGATTTCTCATCGGAAACTTTACAGACTAGCAGACAATGAAGAGATATAGTCTCGGTTCAAAAAAAATTTTATCAAACCAATCTACTATACCTGCAAAGCTCTCATTTATAAATGAAGGTGAAATAAAGATCTTCCAAAACAAATAGAAGTTGAAAGAATTGGTAATCACTTCTTAAGCCTAACAAATGATACTTAAGTATGTACTACACATAGAAGCAGAGAGAGATAGTTATCATCATGAAAGAATGCAAAGGCAGCAAACTCCTAGTAAAAGTACAAAGGATATCCAAAAATTATAATAAGAATATTTTTAGAAAAATGGGCCAATCTGCTACTTATCAATAATAACCTTGAATGTAAATAGCCTAAATTCTCCAGTTAAAAGATATGGACTGGCTGAATGAACTGAAAATTAAGACCCATCTATTTGATGTCTATAAGAAACACACCTTACCAACAAAATTACACAGACTGAAAGTGAAAGGGTAGAAAAAGATAGTCCATGCTAATGAAAAGCAAAAATGAGCAAGAGTAGCCATCCTAATATCAGACAAAATAGACATTAACACAAAAACCATTAAAAGATACAAAGAAGGGCATTTTGTGATGACTAAGAGATCAACTCAACAGTAAGATGTGATAATATATGCACCCAATGCCAGGTATTTAAAACAAAAGTTAATGGGTCTAAAAGGAGACCTAGAGTCCAATACAGTAATAAAGGCTACTTCACCCCAGGTTCATTAATGAACAGATCAACAAGACAGAAGCTCAACAAAATAAACAACAGAGTTAATTTACACTATGTACCAAATGGAAATAACATATCTACAGAACAACTCATATCACAGTTGAAGAATACAAATTCTTTTCATCAATGCCTGGAACTTTCACTAGGACAAAACATATCCTGGGATATAAAGTATGTCTCAGCAAATTAAAAAAAAAATTAAAATCATGCCATGTCTCCTCTCTGACTGCATTGTAATCAAGCTAGAAATTAACAACTTAAGAATCTCTAAGAAAACACACAAATACATGGAGAAAACAACATGCTCCTGAATTAACAGTGGGCCATAGAAGAAATCAAAAGGGAAATAAAAAATTTCCTGGAATGAATGAAGATGACAATATAACACATTCAAACTTATGAGATAAAGGAAAAGCAGTGTTAAGATGGGAGTTTATAGCAATTAGTGCCTGAGTCAAGAAATTGGAAAGACATCAAATAAATGAGCTATCAATGCATATCAAGGGCCTAGAAAAACAACAACAAATAAAACCCAAAAGTAATAGGAGGGTAGAAATAATTAAAATTAGAGAAGAGATAAACAAAATTGAAACCAATAAATAATACAAAAGATTAGTGAATTGAAGACCTGGTTTTTTGAAAAAAAAATAAACAAAATTGATACACTGTTGGCCCAACTATCCAATAAAAAAAATAGAAGACCCAAATCTATAAAATCAGAAATGAAATAGGAGATGTAACTATGGATATCACAGAAATTTTTAAAAATTGTTAATAATTAATAAAAATAGCTATATGCCAAGAAATTTGAAAACCTAGATAAGTGGATAGATTCCTGGACACACACAGTCTACCCAAATTGAGTCATGAAGCCATAGAAAATCTAAATAGACTAATATCCAAAATGGAGATTGAATTAGTAATAAAGGCTTTCCCAATAAAAGAAGACCAGGTCAAGATGGATTCATTACTGAATTTACCATACTTTTAAAGAACTAATCCCAATTCTTCTTAACTATTCAAAACAATTGAAAGGAATGATATCCTCCAAAAATCCTTCTATGAGGCCATTTTCACCTTAATTTCAAAACCAGAAAAAGATACAACAAAGAAGGAGAACTATGGACCAATCCCTGATAAACATAGTTGCAAAATCCTCAACAAAATGCTTGTTAATTGAATCCAGTAACACATCAGAAAGATCATTCATCTGAATAAAATGGGTTTTATCCCTGCTATGCAGGTCTCATTCCACATACTCAAATGAATAAATGTGATACATCATATTAACAAATGGAGAATAAACACCATATGATTTTCCTCAGTTGACGCAAAGAAAGCATTTGACAAAATATAACACCATGATAAAAACATTAAGAAAATTAGTTATATAAGGTACATACCTCAAAACAATCTAGACAATATGTGATAAACCAAAATCCACTGTCATATTGAATTGGGAAAATCTGAACTAATTAAGAAAAATCCAGAATCAGAGAAGGATGATCATTCTAACCATTATTATTCATTATAGTTCTGTCATTTTTAACCAGAGACATTAGACAAGAAAAAGAAAGAAAAGGAATACAAATTGTAAAGGAGAAAGTCCTATTATCCCTGTTTGTAGGGGAACTAAAAGATTCCACTAAGAGATTATTGGAACTCATAAGAGAGTTTGGCAAAGTTGCAGGATATAAAATCAGCACTTAAAAATCAATAGCCCCCCATGGGAGACCAGGATAAAACCTGGCTCCTGCCTTCGGATCAGCGCGGTGCGCCAGCCGCAGCGTGCCGGCCACAGCGGCCATTGGAGGGTGAACCAACGGCAAAGGAAGACCTTTCTCTCTGTCTCTCTCTCTGTCCACTCTGCCTGTCAAAAATAAATAAATAAATAAATAAATAAAAATAAAATAAAAAAATCAATAGCCTTTGTATACACAAATAATGCTATGTTGAGAAAGCGCTTGTAAGATCAATCCTATTCACAGTAGTTACAAAAATTTTAAATACCTTGGATAAATTTAACCAAGGATGTGAAAAATCTGTACATTGAAAATTAGAAAATAGTGAGGAAAGAAATAGAAGAAGACACCAAAAAAAAAATAAAATAAAAAGTGGCAAAATCCTCTATGTTCATGTGTTGGGAGAATTAATATCTTCAAAATGTACATACTATCCAAAGCAGTTTACAGCTTCAGTGCAATCAAAATACCAAAGATATTCTTCTCAAATCTTAAAAAAAGACTCTAAAATTTATATGGAATCACAAGAGACCCTGAATAGATAAAGTAATCCTAAACAATAAAAAGAAAGGTGGAGGCATCACAATATCTGATTTCAAGGCATATAACATGGAAGTTACAATCAAAACAGCTTTGTTCTGTCATAAGTATAGGCATGTCAACAAAAGGATCAGAGACCCCCAAAATTAATTCAAACAACCAATTAATCTTTGACAAAGGAGATACAATCACTTCCTGCAGAAAAGACAGGATCCTTCAACAAAGGATGTTGAGAAAATTGGATCTGTGCATACAGAAATATGAAACAAGACTGATACGTTAAATGCTATATACAAATCGATTCACAGTAGATCAGGGATTTAAATATAAGACCCAAAGACATCAAACTAATAGAGGGAAACATTGCAAGACATTGGCATATAGAAAGTCTTTTTGGCTAAGGTCCCAGCAGCACAGGCAATAAAGGCAAAAATAGAGAAATGGGATTTTATTAAGCTAAGAGTCTTCTTCACTACCTGGGAAATACTCAGCAAAATGAAGAGTCAATGGCCAGAATAGAAGAAAAAAATTGCAAACTATACAGATGAAAGTGTATTAATATCCGAAATATATAAGGAGCTCAAAAAGCTCAATAACAATAAAAGAAACAATCCAGGTAAAACATGGACTAAGTATATGAACAAGAATTTTTTAATGAATAAAATACAGAAGGCAACAGACACATGAAAAAATTCTCACAATCACTAGCCATCAGGGAAATGCAAATCAAAACTGCAATAAGGTTTTATTGTATGGTTTTCATACAGAAATCAATAAACAATAAATGCTGGTGAGGATGTAAGGGAAAAGGTACCCTAATAAAAGATTGGTGGGAATGTAAACTAGTATAGCCATTATGGAAGACTGTATTTCAATTCTTCAGAAATCTGAAAATATATACAATATGACCCAAGCATTCCACTCCTAGGAATTTACTCAAAGGAGGCGAAATCAGTATCTGAAAGAGTTATCTGTACCCCCATGTTTATAGCAGCTCCATTCACAATAGCTAAGATATGGATTCAACTCAAATGTCCATCAAATGTTGGTTGGAAAAAGCTATTATGATCTATTTACATGATGGAATACTATTCAGTGATAACAAATGAAATCCCAGCTTTTGCAACAATTATGGATAAAATTATGGATAAAATTTGCCAGTACCAAAAAGACAAATATCATGTATTTTTTATGATTTCTGGTAACTGATATACAGAGTGCAATAAATGTGATAAATGTGAGTGAAATTATAATTGCAAGATTTGGTTATTATTTATGGCCCTTGTCTATACTCTTAGGGAACAGTGTTTTTTATACTTACTACTTGTTGAATTCTTTATTTTGTGGATAGTTAAAATTGTGATTATAAAAAAGATTGAAAGTATGTCATTTTAAATATTAAAAGAAAAATAAGAAAAAGATGGTAAGTGGGAGGGAAGATAGGATAAGAATTATTATGCTTTTAAACTGTATTCATGACATTTGTTCTATTTTATTAATAAAAAAATTTAAAAACCTGAGCAAATGGAAAAAAACCCTCTGTGTTTGGTCTCCAGTTGAGAAAACAGGGAAGAACTTGGCAGAGGGCGTTTCTGGGATGGCAGTGTGAGTCATGCTGGAAGGTGTAGTAGTTACGTCAAGAGCGTTGCAGTGAGCCTCGAAGGCTGGACCTCAGCAATAGAACCCTTAAACTGTTGTACAGCAAAGTGTGGTAACAGCTACATCATAGTTTTCTCATGATGTCTGAGGTATAAAATTCTCATTAGCCAAACTCATGTGGACATGGGGTTTATATAACATCCTGCTCACATACTTTGTCATTTTCATCGAGATGTTGATGTGTGTTCTTTTAAGTTATTGCTCATTACAGAAAACATATTGCCTGCACAGACCTAAGGGCTAGGTTTTCTGCATGCCTGAGGTTAGACATATGACATAGAAGATATATTTGAGGCACTTGTATGTCATGTTCTATGAATTTTCTTTCTTTGTCTTTTCCCATTGTATATCATGCAATTGATCTTTGCCTTCTAAACCTTTAAAAAGTGTTTGTATATTAGGCATGATTGATTGAAATGTTTTCTCCAGTTTGTTATGGTTTTATGATTTTTCTTATTTTTATTTTGCAAAAAGAATTAACACATTCCAATCCAATCCATCAACCTTTTCACATATTCTGGGTTCTGAATTATACTATAAAAGCTTCTCCCAACTCCCAGGTAATACTGGAAAGTCTTCTAATGCTTGTGTGATTGCCATTGTATACTTACATCTATGATATATTTGGAGTTTTTGTTCTAATATAAGGTGATATATCATTTTCAAGTATTCAACTTCACTTTCAACAAGATAAATAAAAATTGAAACTATCCAGAGATTTCATCTCTCATATGTCAGATCAGAAAAACTATAAAAGCTTTCCAGGATCTGGGGCAAAAAGTGCTGGAAAACAAGCACTGTGGTATATTACAGGTAAGAATGTAAAATGTTACTATTTCATGGACAGATATAAATATCTAAAAAAATTTATATGCAGACACGTTTATATGTGTCTGTATTCAGTACACACACACACACACACAATACACAGTCTTTCTACTGAAGGCATCTCGAAGCAATGACATTTGTTGACTAAAGGAGCACATCTTGCTTGATTTCAAAGTTCCATTCCCTATTAAAGGGAACTATAGTTCATCTGAGAGTGAACAGTAATCTATGACAAGAAAATATGAGGTAATCCTGGAATATCATGTGGCATAAAGCCAAGAAGTACTCAGAAGCAAAAGAGTCGTGTCAAAATGCTATGGAAGTCAATTTGAATAGGCCCTACATAAGTTGTGGAATTTGAGCATTTTAAAAAAAGTTTATGATAGACATTATGGTAAATGCGTTGTCACAGCTTCTGTGAGTTGATGGTTATAACTGTGAGATAGTGAAAGATACAAATTAAAGCACCTTTTTTTTTTCCAGAAATTTATCAATTAGTAAATTTAGAAGGTATGGTAGAATTAGAATATCATCATTGACAACTTTAAATGTAGTAAGCAGATTAGAGAAAGCTTTCTCAGTGAATCCTAAAACTTTTACATGAAGTGTGGTTGGCAAATAGAACATTTAGTTAAAATGAATTTGTTCTCTACACAAATTATTTTCCCACTGAATTTTATAGGGGGTAATGTACCTTTCCAAAGAATCACTTATCTTTACTTTTAGTGTGACAACTGGGTATCTTGTGGCTCTTGATATGATATAACAAAAAGTACCCTCAAATACCAATTGTTCTTCCCAAATATGATTAGCCTGAACTTATTAATACCTATTAATAAGAAGGCAATCAGAAAATCCAAAATATTATCTTCTTCAGAGTAACTCAATTGGACTTTTAAAAAAATCAATGCCTCTGAAAACAAAGAAAAACCATAAAAATGTATGACTTCTAAATTAGCAGAGGCTAAAAAGGCATGATAATTGAGTGAAATGCTCTGATATTCATTGTATCCTATATTTTAAAAATCATAAAATATATTTTTGAACAACTGCATTGGTGACATTTTGTATAGTAAATGGTATAGCTAATTTTCTTCTTGTAGGATGATATTCTTATCTTTGTGAGATGGATAATAAAATATGTAGGGGGGAAGACTCATCATTTCTGCAATTAATTTTCAGATTTCTCAGAAAATAAAGTCTGACACATCCAGCACACCCACAGGAATAGATGTGATAAAATGGTAACAATTGGTGAAGATAGGTGAAAGAATTCAAGTCTTTATTATATTAGTCTTTCAACTTTTCTGTGAGTTTGTAAGTTTTAAAAATAGGAAGCTGAGAATAAAAGTAAATCTCATGGGTTATATAATGAGGATTTCTGATGTGGTATATGAGCCCAAACTGTTGACTTAGACACCGGCAGTCCTGCTCAGCAGTAGATGGTTAGATGATTAGCAGTAGATGATTAGAATGTTTCAAATATACAGCTAATGATTCAGATCTATAGCTAGTGTCTATGGAGTCTGCATGTATATATTTAACTAACCCTGGATTGAAAAATAGCCTCTAAACTGGGTATGTAAGGACTTTTTATGTTGTCAATTTCCCTACACAGTATAGTATAACAACTATTTATTATAGAATTTGCATTGTATTTTAAGAACTCTAGAGATGACTTAAAGTATGTAGAGACATAAGTATGAAATATGTAAATACTATACCATTGTATAGAAGGGACTTGAACACCTGCCCTTTTTGGAGGATGGCCATACATTCTCAAATACTATTGTGATGTTTGGAAAAGAGTTCCAAGAATATTGTAGAAGGGTCTTTAGTCTGACCAAGAGGAAAAGCCTACTATATTTCACCCCCCCTCTTTCTACTTACTATAAATTTTAATTTAGAAAACTAAACATGCTTATTTCATTCATTCAATATTAGAAATTGAGCATGGACTCATCTCATACTTCTCATACTCTGCTTTCAAGAGAGTAATCTTCTCACTGACTTCTGGGACTCCAGCACCAGTTTCCTTTTCCCCCAACCCCACTGCTCATTTCTTCCTTGTTTCCATAACCTATTGCTGTTTCCTCCTTTTTCACTTTTTTCTCAGCCTGTACCTCAAAGAATGCCAGAAGACCCTAAAGAAAAAAAAAAAGTACGAGTTTATTTTTCAAGTAGTAGAATTATAAAAAAGGCTGTTTATTTTTCAGAACTTTTTCCATTTACACTGTTGGCTTATTTTTGCTCAAATTTCAGTAGGAGACCATACAAACTTAAGTTAATCATTTTAGTGTTTTCTATTAAAGAAATACCAGGAGTAAATAGGATACGAAAGGTGAGATTTGGGTATTTTTAAAAGTACTGATCTAGTAAACTTCTATTTGAATTGTGCTAGATAGCTAAACTTCCCTGGGAATGCCCTTTTAAATAATAGAACACAGAAGGAATCCTACAGATAGTATTGCTGATGATGCATTTCCAGAAGTAATACACAAATGCTGTCTCCTCTCAAGAGACTAATAGAAGACTCAAAAGATGGCAAGTAATTTGGATATGGATATTTAAACAGTAAAAACATAAATGGATAGGAAAATTATTTTTAAAAATCAAATGACCCGCTTTGAAGCTTTAAAGCAATGTGACATGACTCAGACTAACATTTAGAATCACCATATCTAAATCAACCTTGAAATATGCTTCACTGTAGTATTTTTCTTTTGAAGGAAACAAAGGGGGATGAATTGATAGCATTGGAAAAAAGAGGTAGACATCATTTCTTATTTCTTTTAGTGTGCTGTCAATTCCTTTGTGGAGGCATTCCCCTTGTGATTATGCTGCCTAAGGCTTTTTCATTATACAATTTATTTAATGTTTCTTGGGATTTAATTTTGAGCAATAATGTATTCAAAATCCATTTAATGACAAATTGTGTTATTTAAGGATCTAGCAAGCCCTAATATACGCCTATAAACATGAAACTCCATTGACTTAGTTCCTAATTTGATATTCCACAACAAGAAAAATATTACTTTTATACACTATAAAATAACAAGATAATAACCCAAGTGGTGCATTCTCTTTATATATAACTATTTATTGATTATTTTTCTCTGCAAGTTTTGCACAGTATTTTGATCCATTTGGGTTATACAACTACTTTTGGAAGTAGTTATGGGAAGTAGTTATGTGTCTTCAGAAATCAGCAAGACACAAAATAAAACATCAAGAAACTTTTAGTCTTACACAAGTCTAGAGCTGAATATCTTCTATTAGGCCTTGAACCCAAGCTGGGCATCCTTGCATAATTCTAAGTTCTGTAGAATTAGAATTTGCATTCAATAATGTATGTGTCAATCAGTCAATATATGTATAAGTCTCTCTCTCGCATATATATATATATGTGTGTGTGTGTGTGTGTGTGTGTAAATACAATTTATTTTCATATAGAGCTACAAGCAAAGTGCTATTGAGAATAGCAGGGTAATGGAATATAATATCTGGTTGGGAATAAAGGAAAGACTTCATGGAATAGGAACCACTCGAATTAAATCTTGAAATGTGAGCAGGTCTAAAGTATGTAGTTATGTTGAAATGAAATGGTACATTGCCCATGGAAACACAAGTATACAAAATGGTATACACAATAGCTAGTGACAAGTGGAATGATTTACAATACTTTGGCTATATAAAGTGTAAGTAGATGAATACCCACAAAAATGAGTATGCAATAAGTGTTTGTTGGACAAGTACACAAATATATATGATGCTTATACCATCATTCCAGGATGCACCTTAGTTAGATATGAGTAATAATACTCCAAAAGAATGTTATACACTCTGTGGTCTTACAAAGTAGCTTCCCTGAGATACTAGAATTAAGCTGGTTTTATGTATCTCTTCAAAATCGCTTCCTATGTCTTTGGTTTGTTTATAGTGTATATGTGACCAGGTTTCAGTTTCCAATTGCTGGCTTCCTAAGAGTGTGAAAGTGCCTGTAGAAAGTGCCTCTTGGTCTGGAAGCTGCTTACGTATATTTAATGCTTCAGGGAAATAAGATTGAAATAAGATTTGAAGTTTCCTAAGAGAAGAGTGATCTTTGACCTAGAAAAGAGAATTCAGTGAGAAACTGGAAAAAGGGGTTTCCCAAATATAGGGGAGAATACCATATGGCATCCTGGTATATTATGGGAAACTGAATTTTTTTTAAAAAATCAAACAGTCCTGGCTTTAAATTCTGATTCTGATTCCCACTAACATTGCTATTTTGAGACCATTGCAAAAGCCTTGAGCTTCATTTTTTTCCTCCTTTGTAAAATGACACAAAATGCCTTTCACGACTGTTGTGAGGATTAAATGAGGTAATGTTTATAGCAAGCATCTGACCCCTGGTGAGTGCACAGTACTCCCTTGTGGATCAGCTCTGAACCAATTATGTCATAATGTTTGCCTTGAAAAATGGGATACAAGCACATTGCATTCTTTCCATGTTGCAGTTCTGTCAGTTTATCCTTGTATACAATATTTCTCAGAGATGTTTATAATTTATCTGTCTCTCCAGGATCTTATTCAAGACTTTGTACCCACGAGGAACCTAATAAGTTGTTCTTAAAATAATTTCCATCAACACTTCATCCTGAGCTGACTTTGATTCCAAACAATTCTGAACCATACCACCATCACTGACAAGTTTCATCTGTGTATTGAATTACTGATTTGAATTGATAATGTGTCAGCTCTGAAAAGATCATCCCTAACAGCTTTATTAAGTAAGCAAACACCAATCATGTGATTTACTGTTTAAAAAACAGAACATAGAAACTTCTCCCTTAAATAGGCATCTATTGTTTCACTGACTCTGCCAATTGCAGTTTTAGTGTGTTATTTAGGTTATGACCATTTGTTGCCAAAATCAGCAAGAAGTAAGCCTGTATTTGCAGTACATTGAGTTTCACATAAATTTGTAGCTGACCTACTTGCTCCTGCATCACAATATCCTCCTTTCCTAATACATTTAATTACACTAATGGTAAAAATTGCTTCTTTTGTGTTCTTAGCGTGCCTTCATACTAGCCAGAGACAGTATCATCAGAGTTTGAATAAACAGAAGCTAATACATTGTGGGAAGATAAGAAACATTTTTTCTTTATCCTGAACAAAAGGAAGCCTCTGGCCTTTTTAGCCTAGAAACAAATTATTGGAATCTGCTCCCTTAATATATGCTAAGTAGCTTGTACCAAAAGGCAATGCTCCTCTCTAGGCTAAATGAGTCAAGGACATTTTGTTCAATCTATAGGACAATATATGGCTTTTCCATTGTAGAACAGGATCGTCATTTCTAAAAGTTGAATAGAATGCTGCTTATAGAGGAGAAGCAAACATTTTCAGCTGGTTAAATCTGAGATGTTGAGTGAAGTTCATTACAATGCCCATAGCACTTTCGCTTGATCTTGGAGAGGCTTTCATTTCCTGGAGGCAGTTTATGTTTCTCAGGCTTTGTGGAGATAGTCAAACAAATATTTAAAATTATATTGCAGATGTAGAGTTAAATGTTCTTATGCTTAAATATTAACTTCATTTGTGCTGCTAGTTGAACATAACCTTATAATTTGTTGTTAGTCAAAGATTATGTTAGAAACATGTGCCTTTTCCTAGAACTTGTAGTTTGAGCAAGTTGGGGGTAGAAAGGAAGAAATAGTAGCAAAAAAGTCCTCAAAGCTGCTATGGGGGGAATAAGAAACGATGAAAGAGAGAAACTTTGTGTAATTATATAAATGTTTTCCATTTCCCAAGGTGAAGAAAGTGCATTACGCCATCTTAGTTATGTAATGTCTTGATTTCCTCACCTATTGACTTGTAACTTTTTCCTAATATAATGTTCTCCCTCCCTGTATATTGGAAACCATCTTAAATCCAAGAATAAAGCAGAGATACAAATGGATAGTTCCTATTGTTTAATAAAGAAATTTGTAAAGAGGATTAAATTTTATCCTTATTTCATGAAGGTATTTTAAACATAGACCATTTTAAAGGTACTGCTACACACACACACACACACACATACATATGCTCAATTTCCCTTCCCAAAAAAAGAGTCATGTCATATTTGCTTTCACCTTTGATCAAAGCCAAGGACAAAATGTTAATTCATAGTTTTGTAGAGAAGATTCCATTGCACTACCCTACATGTGTAAATCCTCCCAGCAGCATGATTGGGTAGATGAATAAAATCTTGAGAATCATAGGAATGAAAGTTGATATTTCTCTTAGAGCCATGATTCTCAAAGTGTGGTTTTCCAGGTAAGCAGCAACAGTATCATCTGGGAACATGCAAGAAAACAAAATCTTTGGTTCTTCTGCAGACCTACAGAGTCCTGGAGTTCAGATAATTCTGATGCCCATTCAGACTGGGAGCCACCATCTTAGATTACACAGTTCTCTGCGTGATAATCCCAGATGGGCTTTTACATCTACCCTACCACATTTTTGTTCTTTAAAAAGTATAAGCTTAACAAATAAATCTTGACAATTAAAAAACAGAAGGTGAAGAAAGCAAAGAGGTTGAAGGAAGAGGATGACAACAAAAAGTTGCAGCCCAACTACCATGTGCAAGAATGTTAGAATATTTTGTGACTTTCCATTAAGTATTTATTTTAGTTGTAGGTTATTTGTTTTCTCCATTATGCAGACATTTAGTAATACCTATGTATTCTAACCTGCACTTTAAATGTAACAACATTTTCCCATGTGATTGCCTGGATTTATGAATCTCATTTTCAGGTCTTTAAAAAATTCCTCTCATTTAACAATCTGCCTGTTACACATTTATATTTCACAGTTTATAGTCAACTCTGGTAAATATATGTGCTTAAAGTGTTTCTGAGGTTTTGAAATATATTTTTAATAGAGTCCTTTAAGTGTACTTTTTGAGTCTAAGTAAATGATTAACTTGTAAGATACTTTTATTCTGACCATTGTGTTAGGCCCACTTATTTCTAAGTCACATTGCATTAGCTCAGGAGGCAAACCTTTGTTAATTTTAGTTCTCTTTTTTAGCTTGTTTGCATTGCTACTAAATGTTGAATTAAATCTTCATGAATGTGGCCCCAAGTTCAATCTTGTTCTAAGCTTGGAGTGCTGTCTACATCATCTCACCTGTGCAGCTCTTCAAAGGCAACTTTAAAGAAACTTGGATGCAATGCCAGCACTTCAGTAACATTGAGCATAAAACTTCTTTTAAAGCCTCCTTTCAACAACATTTCCCGACCTGCGTTCACCAGTGTACTTCCATGTTTCATATCCTTTTATTTTTAAATATTGGCTTATTTATTTTCACTTTACTTGAAAAGGGGAAGGAGAGAGAAGGAAACACACACACACACACACAGACCCACGGATCTTTCATCTGCAGGTTCATTCCTCAAATGCCTGCCAAAGCAGGGCTGGGCCAGGCCAAGTCTGGTAGTCCAGAATTTGATCTGGGTCTCCGACATGGGTGGCAGGGACTCAAGTACTGGAGCTATCATATGTTACCTCCAAAGTTGCACATTGAAAGTTTGAATGGGAAGCAGAGCCAGGACTGTAACCAGGCATTCTGATAATGAGATGTATGCATCTTAACCTCTATGTCAAATAACTATCCCACATACCCATGTTCATATTTAAATTTCCATTTAAAAGCCACACCCAGTGGTTTCAAGCCACCTTTCATAACATTGGCTTTGCCTTTTCAAGTTCCTATGTGACCCTTTCCTTTTTCTCCGTTAAGTCTATTTTCAAAAAAATAATGTTTATAATTAAGCTAAGACTATGTAATCAGTCTCCTACACGGAGTTAAATACTTTTGATAGATCTACCTATTTATTAGTGGGTTTCCACACAACTTGAAATTCTTCAATTGTCTAATTTCCATGTATTTTCCTTATCTTCCTCATTAATTGTCTGAGTTTCTGTTTCTCAACTTCCCTCTCCTCAACCCAGGCATTACTCTAACTGAGAGGGATAGAGATGAGCAAGCATGAACTCTGAATTCCATGTCACTGAATTCTTAACCAACTTCACCCAGGTTTCCGTATAGGTTAGGAATTTGGGGTTAGAGTGGAGGATTCATCAAACAAAGGCCCTTCATGTATTCTTCCTGTAAATGGATCCAGAATGGTTGCCAAATCAATAAATCTTTGAAAAGTTATCTTTCCTTTACTTAAGAGCACTTAAAGAAACTGTCTTTAGTCTTTCTGTCTAGGGGGAGAAGTCCAATTTAATGAATCTGTTTCCACAGAGGCCTACAAAGAAGGAATATGGCTTTGAAAGAGTTTAACATACACCCAGGGAATAGTTACATGCCTTGCAAACCTCTATCAGGATGCAACAAAAGTCAGGGAAATACATCCAGTGTTAAACCAAAATTAATAATAGTCCAATTACCACTTCTCACTCATGTATTTTCAATCTAATCATTGCAGTACGTTTCTTTGTACCATGTTTATACAGACTGTACGCCTAGAATGAATCAAATTTCTTTTTTTTAAAGATTTATTTATTTATTTGCAAGTCAGAGTTACAGAGAGAAAGAGAGAGAGAGAGAGAGAGAGAGAGAGAGATCTTCCATCTGATGGTTCACTCCGCAATTGGCCGCAATGGCTTGAGCTGTGCTGATCCTAAGCCAGGAGCCAGGAGCTTCTTCCAGGTCTCCCACATGGGTGCAGGGGCCCAAGGACTTGGACCTTCTACTGCTTTCCCAGGCCATAGCAGAGAGCTGGATTGGAAGTGGAGCAGCCGGGTCTCGAACCGTCACCCATATGGGATGCCAGCACTGCAGGACAGGGCATTAACCTGCTGCACCACAGCGCTGGTCTCTGAATCAAATTTCACATGCACCCACACAGTTCATTTAATTTTCCCCTTAAATGTGGACTGAACAAGTCAGTGGTTGAATGGAATGGGGGAGATGGCTTCCGTAATAAAATAAGAGATTGGTCAGTTAAAGTGATACCCCTTCCAACATTTTTAAAAAGTAAAAATCACTTATTAATTAATGAAAAAATGCCCATGTATTAATATGAAGTAAATGGAAGAATATTTATGGGCTTCTAAGTTTACATTTGTCCTATCAGTATTCTCAGTAAATGAAGAGCATGTGGCAAAAAACACATTCAAGTAACTGAAAGCTCAGTCAAAATTAATTAACCCATTGTTTCAAACAACAACCTTATACAAATCTATTCTAGAATAAGTTCTATTTAAAAATTAGGGCACTTAAACTTCTAGCAGTATTGAGATTTGAATCTGAAAATTCTCCCATTTTAAAAACAGATAGAAATGCTGCTCAAAATATAATAGATATCTGGTTGCGGGTGGGAGGGAAGTTATGGGAGGAGGAAGCCATTGTAATCCATAAGCTGTACACTGGAAATTTATATTCATTAAATAAAAGTTTAAAAATATATAATAGATATCTTCACATCTTAAATATATACTCATGCTCATTATAGCATAAGCAAAAATGATAGCAACATTAAAAAGAAAATTGAAAATCAGAAAGGTGTGAGTTTCGAAGGTCTGGTTTGTCTAAGCATGTTTGCCAATTCCTGTACAAATGAACATTTAAGAACTGGACACCATACCTAGTCTGTCTGCAAGGTTGGATCTGACATAACTTGTATAAGGCAAAAATTTCCTTGGAAATTGCCTCATCACGTCCTTTGTTCAGGGACCAGCTGCTCACCACTTTGTTCATTAAGGAGATCCTGCAGCGAAGGAGCAAAAGTGTCTAATTTCATAATCCTTTTGATTTTACCTTACAGCTGGTATAAGTCATAGCAAAGATAGGGGATGGGATTACATGCAGTAGCATACCTAACCCCAATAATTAGTTCTTTCCAACATCAGGGCAAAATGATTTTGAGAAGCCCTGTCTTCTCAAACTCATTTATCCCTTGTGATGCTTTTATCTTGGAGCATATCTTCTTTTCTGACATGGCCATTCATGTCAACCCTGTCCCATTAGACATATCTATATAAGGCATTGACTTAAGTGAAGGGTATATGGGTTTAATAATTGAGCTTCTAGGTTGCAAAAGAACTCAAGATTTTACCTAAACATGTTTCTGTATCTCTGAATATGTCAATTGATTACATTCCTTCTGTCCAGAGTACGTAGGACTGTAGAACACGTATGGAAAGCAAAGAATGATCGCTGCACAAACTTTACACAAGAGTCTCTCATTAATTCATGTAATATATGGTGATTTTTGTAAGTATATAAGTGTTTTCTACCAGAGTGTAATCACCCTTTTAGTTAGTGTTAGTCACATTTCCTCTTCCTTCTCTACATGACTAAAAGCTGGGAAAGATGGTAGCAGTGTTCCCACTTTATTCTGCTATGACTATTTAAATACTACTAGTTCTTATAGGACTCTAAGAGAAGTAGAAAAATATGGTGTTGCTATAATAATGCAAGTTATTATTAAGCAGTCCAGTATGGGCTCTCTGGAAGTTAGTTGGGTAAGAATAGAGTAAAAAAAAACAGGCAAAGAAGGATAGTTGGGTTTTTGTCTTTGGTCTGTGAGGCTTATCTAGAATTCTAACCCAAGAGAAGTGACAGCATATATGTGGTAGCAGCAAGGGTTATAAAAACAATGCCTTTCTCATTATAAGTGAGGAGAAGAAAAATTAAGGGTGGGGAAAATGAACAGAGACATTAAGAATGAAAAATTGGATGGATACATTGGAAGTTGTTATGTCATTAAGCTACTGATTTATTCATTCAATAATGCATTCATAGTCACTATGGAGGCAGAAGGATCACCCATTAGGAACCTCTTTATCATGTACCACTAGACATTTCATGTCACTAATTTCTTAACATCTTTTCCCTGAAGACTTTGGGCAGTAGATTATTATTTGTTCCTTAGTTAGGCTATTATTATGCCTTTTGGTTTTATTGTTTGGCTGCTCCTAACAGTAGTAAATAAATCTGAATCTAGATAAATAATACATTCCATCACATTTCTTCCAGTGATTCCCCCACTTAAGTAGTTTTTCTAAAGGGATTTTTGTTTAACTCATTTTGACATTTGGGTTTAGTGCATGAATTAGGCATTTTGAGCTTATTCATAGCTTTGATCTATTTAGATGCTAGCTCAGCACTCTGAGACTGTGTGGAATGTGACTCACCATGACAGTTTTAGGCACAGTCAATGAGCTGGAAATTTCTTCCTTGACCTTTCTTGTTCTGTCTAATGGTGGTCACAATCTCAGTACTCAGTGCTTAATGATTCTGCAAGTAGGTATTAAAATACCTAGCTCCTTCTCCTTTATGATTGATACATAAAGGTTTCTAGAAGATAAACTTGATTTGTAATTTAACAAATAAGTAATACAAACAGATAAAGCAGGGAAAATTACATTACATTTTCCCCAAAGGTTGAAATAACTAATAAAGGTATCATAGAGTGGAAACATCTTTTCTAGGATGGAATTTGGAGTTGGACACATCGGGATTTAGATGCTAAGTTTTATCTTCTTCAACAGTAAGATGGAAATACACACAGGGCTTCCTGGGCCAGGGCACTCTGAACTTTAAATGAAAATGTGTGTGAGGCATTCAATAGAGTGCATCATTCTTTCCAGACATAGATAAGAGCTAGTATTAGTATCAATATTTATAGCCTTGTTTGCAATTTATGTTGCTCTACCTTACTGACTGGAGGGTCTGACAGAATGCCATGCATCTTCTCCATAAACTCAACTTCTTGGTGTCTGCAGCTAAAAACAGTGTCTTGTTTAAAAATGAATCTACCACATACAGCTGTACAAAGGAACCATCATCAAAAACAGATAGGCTATGTTCCTCATGCTTTACAGATTGAATATCAGTAAAACTTTGTGCTCCTATGAATTTACTGAATATTCTGAATCTAGTGATGAGTATTAAGAATATTAAAGATATTTTTGCATTTCTTATTTTATTTATTTAATCAGTAAGGTTATTTAGATTATTCTGAGGTAAAACACTTGCCTCCCACTAGGGGGCTACAAGGGCGATAGAAACAGAGTCCTGGATTTCGCTTTCCAGATTTCACTTGCAGTGTGTGCATGATTCTTATTTCTCAGAATATAATTATTAAGTTGTAAATGTTAACATTTGTCTTAAGAGAGAAATACTCGATTATGCTAATCACAGATCATTTCTTGGAATAGGCTGGGATGATGATGGAATTTGCAGCAGAAAAATCTTCATCTACATTTACATGTGACCCTTACATCTCCAAGTAGAAAAGAAACACATTCAAATGGGAAAACAGCTGCTACCATGTAATTAGCAAATTGTGCAGCTGTCTTGTCATGCTGAGGCCACTTTGCTTTGATTATGTGCTGTTTTGATAATATGGCAGTGAAATCAATTACTAATAAGGATAGATTTTAGGTGCTAAAGTTCTAAGTTCTTTAGAAAAAAGATAAAGAGATGTAAAGATATTTAAGGCATCAGAGATAGCAATGGAAATTTCAGTCATAACCGTCCTCCTGTGGCTTAGGTTGACACACTACCCATAAGTGCAGTGAATGCAGTTTTGGTATGGACTGGAGAACTTTGGTTACTTTTTTGACCTTGAAGTGGTCATTTTAACTCAAACTAGAAGACTATACCCACAACACATCCTCTTAATGGACTCACATACTGTCATCAGTTAACATTCCAAGATTGTTTTCATTCAACAGAGTGAAGCTTTTTAATCTCATAGTGTGAGAGTGGAGAAATTCAATTATGGCACAGGAAGACTACTCCAATTAAAAGTGCTTGTTTTCTTCTGCACAGGCATTACACCATCAGAGGATGGGGTTTGAGATGCCACTGGGAAATTCTAGCTGTCTAAAAAGTCTGCATGTAAGAGACAAATGGATTGGTTCATGGCATATAAATTTCTGAAGTGAAGTGTTCCCCAACTTTTTTGTTGTCCTTCAAGCACATATAGAAAATGATAACATTTACTGTACTAAATCAGAAAATTTTGAAATATAGGGCATGATGATGAAAATACTTATACCCTTGTCCTGACTGTCGAAGAACAACTTACTATTTTATTCCTTTTAATATTTTTTTTGTTCTACTTAATACCATTGGTTGAGCTCTTTAATTAAAACACAATTATTCTTAGGTGTTTAAATTTAACCAAAAAGTGATCCCTGTTAAATATAAGAGTGGGAATAAGAGAGGGAGGAGACGTACAGTTCAGCACATGCTCAATCAGACTTACCCCTAATGGTAGAGTTAGAGACGTGCCAGGGGATTCCAATTCAATCCCATCAAGGTGGCATGTACCAATGCCATCTCACTAGTCAAAGTGATCAGTTACAGTTCATAATTGATCATAATGATAGGATTGGGAGTCAAAGGGATCACATAAACAAGACTAGTGCCTGTTAATACTAACTGATAGAATTAAAAAGGGAGAGAATGATCCAACATGGGAAGTGGGATACACAGCAGACTCATAGAATGGCAGATGTCCTACACAGCACTCTGTCCTCAGAATCAGCCCTTAAGGCATTCGGACCTGGCTATAGAGCCCATGAGAGTATTTCAGGCATGGGAAGCCAAGACATTGTGGCAAAAAAAATGGCCTAAATGAAAGATCTCTGTGAGTGAGATCCCAGCTGAAAGTATGGGTCATAAAAGAAGGAGGTACCTTTCTCTGAAGAAAGGAGAGAACTTCTACTTTGACTATGGCCATGTCTAAATAAGATTGGAGTTGAAGAGCTCAAGAGTCTTCCAAAGCCTTAGCAGCTCATGACAAGAGCCTTGGGTGATTACTGATGCCATAAATAAGAGTGTCAATTGTTAAATCAACAATAGGAGTCACTGTGCACTTATTCCCCATGTAGGATCTCTGTCCTTAATGTGTTGTACTATGTGAATTAAGGTATAGCTAGCACTCAAACACTCAAACAGTACTTTATACTTTGTGTTTCTATGTGGGTATATTTAGTATATACTAAACTGATCTTCTGTATATAAAGATAATTGAAAATGAATCTTGATGTGAATGGGATGGGAGAGGGAGTGGGAGATGGGATGGTTGCAGATGGGAGGGAGGCTATGGGGGGAAAAAGCCACATTAATCCAAAAATTGTACTTTGGAAATTTATATTTATTACATAAAAGTTAAAAAAATAAAAAAAAACATAAATAATTAATACATTCTTAATATGTGTCCCTGGTCTTTGGTAACTACAAGAGTACCTAAAAGGTAATCTACAGAAGTGAAATTGACACTTTGAGATGTCATGACTTTGCACAGCTTTTGTCTCAACTATTGTGGAACAGGTTTTTAATTTTTCATACTATTTGTTGAACTCATTACTTATGATAGGGCTAATCATACATTTATAGAAGTGAACTGAAAGTAAATTTTAGTTAAAAGTAAGAATGGGAATGGAAAAAAGAGGAGGAAGAAGAATGGGGGTGCAGGTGGGAGGGAAGGTAGGGTGGAAAGATTGACTCTGTTCCTAAATTTGTATTTATGAAATGCATGAAGTTCATATACCTTAAATACAATTTAAAAAAAATAAGTAATGTGATGAACATTGGTCTAACAGTTAAGAATGTTTGGGGTACCTTACATGTCATATCAGAATGCCTAAAATTAAGTCCCAGTTCTGTTCCTGATTCTAGCCTCCTTGCTAGTGTGTGCCCTAGAGGAAACAGTGATGTCTCAAGTGATAAATCCATGCTTTCCTCCCTCAAGAATTTATGCTTAATTCAGGTCCTAGCAACTCTACTTATTGGTTTTATAATCTTAGACAAATTTTATAACTTCACTTATCTTTACTATGCTCATCAAGGGAATAAGAAAAACAATAGATCCTTCCTTATTAATATGGGAATTGAATGTGATAATGCATGTGAAACAACCATTATTGTGCCCTTCTTGGAGTAAGCATTTTATAAATGTTTCTATTGCTACAATTAATGTTGAAACAGAAGTAGGGGATGTCTTAAGGCCAGTTACTCTAACAAAGGCATCCCCCTTCTTCCTCCTCCATTCTTTTTTTTTTTTTAATTTTTTTTTTAATTTTTTTTTTCTTTTTGATAGGCAGAGTGGACAGTGAGAGAGAGACAGAGAGAAAGGTCTTCCTTTTGCCGTTGGTTCACCCTCCAATGGCCGCCGCGGTAGGCGCGCTGCGGCCGGTGCACCGCGCTGATCCGATGGCAGGAGCCAGAGGCTTATCCTGGTCTCCCATGGGTGCAGGGCCCAAGGACCTGGGCCATCCTCCACTGTACTCCCTGGCCACAGCAGAGAGCTGGCCTGGAAGAGGGGCAACCAGGACAGGGTTGGTGCCCCGACCGGGACTAGAACCCGGTGTGCCGGCGCTGCAAGGCGGAGGATTAGCCTAGTGAGCCGCGGCGCCGGCCTCCTCCTCCATTCTTGTGTCCCCCTGCTCTCTGTCCTTGAATTGCTAGCTCAACACTTTATCCAGTTTGTAGTCCTCTTAGATGGTCAGCCTTGCCCTTTTCATAAGGACTGCTTTTCTCTGAGAGTGACATATTCAGCTCTACTCTAAAGTCAATGGGTTCTCCCCAAAGGGCTGTCTGCTTTATTTTTATGTCCAATAATGTCAAGATGCCATTTTCTAAACTGCACCTTTCTTTTCATAAAAGCCTTTTGTCATATAGAAAATTCCAAGGTAACTGATGCTCAGTTAAGAGTTTTGCATTGTCCCAAGGGGATTAAGTTGGATTGGGTTATTTGGGCTAACATATTTATGCACTTCTGAGGAGGGAGTATAAGCAAAATTGAAAAGTTTTGGTGTCAATTACTTGACTTCAAGTTATGTGTTGGCTTTTGATGCTATGTGATAATTCTCTTCATCTTTATTTCTCTCTCTCTCTCTCTCTCTCTCTCTGTGTGTGTGTGTGTGATGTATTAAGATACTTATACTATGTTCACTTTAAAAACGGAGAAATAAATTTTCAATGATAAGTTATCACTATTGTTACTAGATTCTTACAGCCACCTTCAAAGGACACACTATTTTTTTTTCTTAAAAAATTATTTAGTTGAGAGGCAGAGTTACAGACAGAGAGAGGGAGAGACAGACAGAACAGTCTTTCCATCAGCTGTTTCACTCCCAAATGGCCACAATGGCTAGAGCTGGGCTTATCCGAAGCCAGGAGCCATGAGCTTCTTCTTGGTCTCATATACTGGTACAGGTGCCAAAGCATTTGGGCCATCTTCTGCTGCTTTCCTCCACCATAAGCAGTGAGCTGGACCAGAAGTGTAGCAGCTGGGGAACCAACCAGCATGTATATTGGATGCCTGTGCTGTAGGCAGAGGTTTAGTCCATTATTCCACAGCACCAGCCCCATGGACACACTATTTATTCTGGATCAGCTGCAACAGTTACATGTGAGACTTTTTGTTTATGTTTGTACTATTTTTGGCCCTTTTACAGTGTATGTTATTTAATTATTACAACAACCAGCTAAGACAAATACTGTTGCTGGTTTTCTTATATAAACAAGAAAACTGATGTGGAGAAGTTAAGGAATTTGGGGATCTCCAGTTAGTTCTTCCAAAAACTGAAAACCAGGGTTCAGACTCCACACCTCTCCTCTTAGTTGATATAGAACTTCTCCTTATAGTCCTCAGGAGAGTGGCAGGGTTGCTTATGAACCTCACTTACTCTTTACACTTCAAGAAACCAAGTTAGGAATGAAGAAAAACAGAATATGAAAACAGTGCTTGTTAGTTGTGCAGCTTTTCATGCAGTCCTTCTTCCTTTGCAGTATAAAATGGTGAGGATGTTTTAAGTAGAAGAGAGGAAAAGCTAATTTTAGAATAAGCACAAAATGGAAAAGAATTTGTGTATATTTTGTTTCCAGTTTATTCTTAGTACTAGCAAGTGCATGCATTACTGTATCTTAAGTGAGTGAATAAATGAAGTCAGGAAGCTTGTGCCCCTGTAGAATTCCACCCTGAAATAGTTCCCACAAGGCAATGAAGGTGGCAGGCAGTTACTATACTTCTAGGCACTGAGGTAGTTTCTGAAATATTTCCTTTTGTTTGAATTACTAATTTCCTAAGAGTCTCATGATTCGTTGGTCCATTCCACTTTTAGCTCCATAGTTTCCAGGACTCTGATCAAAAGTCTTGTTCACTCATGAACAAGGGGGTACTTTTTTCATATCCATCCCTTCATTTAATTAGTATAATAAATAATCTCTTACTTTCTAAACTCTTATCATATCTGAAATAAAGCCCTTAAAATGTGTGTCTTAATGACAGATTTGATAACAGTAAAGATATGTGTGATATGTGTTTCCTATTTGTTTTAGTTATTTCAGAGAAACTTTGGGAGGAAGGAGAGTTAGTTGATTGAAGATATATATATATATATATATAATATATATATACATACATATATATATTTCTATATTTCAGAGAATTCATACAGAATTAATTCTTTTAACTTGAAGATAATGTTCAAAGAGATTGTATGGTTGTTTCAGCATCAGGAGACTGGAAAATAGTCTTAACTCAATATTTTTTTTTTGAGATAACATACTTTTAATTTACATTATACTCAAAGGCTTAATGGCTTCCTAAGATAAAGAGTTCAACAAATATGAAGTAAAGTAAAAAAAAAAAAACATAGTCCATCAGGTAAAATAGGCAAGAACTATAAACTTAACTTCCATACTGTGTCCTCTACTCCGAGACTTATTCAGAGGTGGCACAGATCTGCTCAAATGGATATTAGAAGTGATAGAGGGGCCGGCGCCGTGGCTCAACAGGCTAATCCTCCGCCTTGCGGCGCCGGCACACCGGGTTCTAGTCCCGGTCGGGGCACCGATCCTGTCCCGGTTGCCCCTCTTCCAGGCCAGCTCTCTGCTGTGGCCAGGGAGTGCAGTGGAGGATAGCCCAAGTGTTTGGGCTCTGCACCCCATGGGAGACCAGGAGAAGCACCTGGCTCCTGCCATCGGAACAGCGCGGTGCGCCGGCCGCAGCGCGCTACCGCGGCGGCCATTGGAGGGTGAACCAACGGCAAAAGGAAGACCTTTCTCTCTGTCTCTCTCTCTCACTGTCCACTCTGCCTGTCAAAAAAAAAAAAAAAAAAAGAAGAAGTGATAGAGGAATGTCCTTTACCTGGAACAACAGTCATATCACCTTCCCTTCCACCATCATTATGAAACTGTTGAACAAAAGATTCAGTTGTTGGAATTCAGAAACAATTTTACTTTCTTTTACTGCAACCAATTTAAGAAAATTGACCTACAGTGCATTGGGGTGTGCACTTTTGATCTGTGGGTATCTGACATTCATCTATTTGATCCCCTTATTGCTCAAACACATCCTGTTTCTGCAGCTTTGAGTTAAAAAATTGAGTGATTTGTATCCTTCAGCTCGACAGTGACAACAGGGCTGAATCCATCATTTGGTTTTGGTCTCTGGCACATAATGCCAAATGCCTTCCAAAGCCGCTGAAATTGATGGTGACAACTTTCTACATTGCTCATTTGTGGTTTGCACTGTGACTTTCTTCAGTTTTTGATCTCTCAAGCGACTAAATTCAGTCTGTTTTGAGTTATATTTTACAGTTATAACCCATTTAATCTTTTGAAGTTGCTCTTTGGAAAGAGGCTCTCTCTTACATCTATAAATTGACCAAAAATCACGAACAGGCAGTAAGACCCCATTTTTAGACTTCTGCAGCCTTTTATTGTTTTCTTTACACTGACCAAAAGGGTATATTTTGATGTGGTGGTATCAAATGCTTCCAGTAGTTCTGCTCTGATGTGATCATCTCTGTTTTCAGTTTTATTTTACAGTGACTTACATGAGTACTTCCATAAGTTGCTACATGTGTATGGAGTCCCAGGCCAGCTGTGCTCTGTTGGACTACTTCTGTTGAAAGTGTGTCTAATGGCAGAACATCAAGTAGCACCTGCTTGGTTAACAGGAGTAGGCTGGCAACCAAGAGAAGAAGTAGAGAAACCTGAGTAGCAGGTGTTAAGGACAGTTTTATCCATGCACTATTAATGCAGGCAGCTATTATTGTTCATAGCACAAAGGAGAGATGCTATTTATTTAAGCAAAAGCCTCACACAATTCATGAAATAAAAAAGAGAACTCCAAAAAGACAGAGGCTAATGATACTAGTTAAGAGTATCAACCAGAAGCTTGTCCTTAGTGTGAGATGCCCTTAGTTCACTTAATCAGTAACATAAAAATAAGATATTCACATTGAATTGACCTTGAGATTTTATGGCTGAATATGGAAACATTTAAAACTTTCTGTTGTTTTTCAATGAAGACTTGGTTGCACTTTTATCTTTTTTTAAAATTGTAATTAGTTTTGACAGAGTCCATGTGATTTTTAGATAAAATTCTAAGAACATAATGATATAACCTTCCTCTCTCCCCCCGTCCCCCTCACCCACTTTCTTTCTCCCTTTCTTGTTTTTTTAGTTTTTGAGGTAACGTATTTCAAAATTACATTACAATAAAAAGCTTATTATTTCACTGAATAAGAAGTTTAACTGGTAAAAAGCAAAAAGACAGTACTTTAATGGGAATACAGACAACAGCTATAAAGAATAAGTGGATGGAAAAATGACAATTTCACCCATATACAGTAAGTTTAAATGTAATCACAGATGATTAAAAGTACAGTAGTATAACATTCTTAACCAATGGTTTGCCAAAGGTATAAAACAAGGTTTTATAAAACTATATTTGCAGCAATACTTATACAGACAGATGATTATTTATTTTTTCTTTTTTTAAATTTAACTTCCACATATAAAGGAGAACATACAATATTTGTCATTCTGGGTCTAGCTTATTTCACTCAACATATTGTCTTCCAGTTGCATCCATTTTTCTATAAATCATATATTTTCATCTTTCTTATAACAATAATATTTCATTGTGAATATATATAACATGTCCTTTTTCTGTTCATCTAATGATGGACACCTAGGTTGAATGCAAATTTTGGCTATTGTGAACAGCACTGCTTTAAACATGGTGGTGCAGTATCTCTTTGATACATTGTGTTCAAGGTTTTTGGGTATACACCCAGCAGTGGGATTTATTGTTTAAATTGCAAGCTATTTATTTTTTTAAAGAAATCTCCACACTTCTTTCCACCGTGGCTGCACTAATTTACATTCCCACCAACAGTGTATAAATGTTCCCCTTTTTCTACATCCTTGCCAGCATTTGTTACTATGTTTTGGATTTTAACCATTCTTAGAAGGGTGAGGTAACATCTCATTGTGGTTTTGAGTTGCACATTCCTGATGGCTGGTGATGTCGAACATTTTTTCATATATTTGTTGCCCATTTGTGTTTCTTCTTTTGTGAACTGTCTATTGAAGTCCACGCGGGTGCAGGGACCCAAGGGCTTGGGCCATCTTCTGCTACTTTCCCAGGCTATAGCAGAGAGCTAAATCAGAAGTGGAGCAGCCGGGACTCGAACTGGTGCCCAAATGGGATGCTGACACTCCAGGCAGTGGCTTTACCTGCTACGCCACAGCACCAGGCCCTAGCCTTTGAAATTTTGAGGAATGTTCATTCTATATCTAATTTGTGGTGGGTTTTTATCATGAAGGGGTGTTGAATCTTATGAAATGTTTTCTCTGCATCTATTGAGATGTCCATATGGTTTTGTTTCTTCATTTTGTTGATTTGATACATGATATTTATTGATTTGTTAATATTGACCCACCCTTGCATTTTTTAGATAAATCCCATTTGTTTATGATGTATGATCTTTTTGAGGTGGTTTTGGATTTGATTTGCTAGTATTTTATTGAGAATCTTTACATCTATGTTCATTAAGGATATAGGCATGTAGGGTTTTTTTTTTTTTATGTCTTGTGTTTGTCCTCATAAAAAGAGTTTGGCATAGTTCTGTTCTGTTCAATATTTGGGAATAGTTCGAAAGGTATTGGAGTTACTTCCTCTTTGAATGTTTTGTAGAATTAAGTAGTAAATCCATCAGACTTTTCTTTGATGGAGACTTTTGATTATGGCTTTATTCTCATTGCTTGTAATGGGTGTGCTTAGGTTTTCTGTATAATATTGATTTAATCTTGGTAGATTAAATGAATGTAAGAATTTACACATTTCTTCAAGGTTTTCTGGTTTATTAGCATGTAGTTCTTCATAGTAGTTTCTTAAGATCCTTTGTAGTAACTTAGTGGTGTCAGTTGTAATGTCGCCTTATTGATCTCCAATTTTATTTTTTTGAGCTCTTTTCTTTTTCTTTGTTAGTCTGTCTAGAACTTTATCTATTTTGTTTATCTTTTCAAAACCCCAACTTTTTGCCTTGTTGATCTATTCTTTTATTCAGTATTTCATTTATTTCTACTCTGGTCCTTATTACTTCTTGCCTCTTGCTAATTTGGGGCTTGGTTTGTTTTTGTTTTTCTGTCTTCAAGGTGCATCTCTCTCTTTAGATCTAGTAGTAGTTGTATATATATATATATATATATATATATATATATATATATATAATATATTTATATATATAGTTGTGTATTGCTGAATTGGACATTTTAGCAAAATATAATGTCCTTCTTTATTCTCTCTTTACAGTCTGTTTTATCTTATATCGGGATAGCTACATTTGCTCACTTTTGGTTTCCATTTACCTGCCATATATTTTTTCAACCCTTCACTTTCAGTTTGTGTGTATCTTTGTTTATGAAGTGAGTGTCTTGTAAGCAGCATATAGTCTGGTCCTGGTTTTTTATCCATTCAGCCAATGTAATTCTGTTGGTTGGTGAATTTAAACCATTTACATTTTAGGTTAGTATTGAAGAACTAAGACCTGGTTAATGATTCTGCATGCTCTGTTAGTGAATTTGGTTATATCATGTGTTTTTATGATACTTACTTCTAATGCAGGGTGCCTTTCAGAATTTCTTACAAGGCTGGTCTGGCTGTGGTGAATTGTCTGTTATCTGTAAAAATGCTTTATCCTTCACTTTTAAATGATAGTTTTGCTGGATATAATATTATTGGTTGAAAGATTTTTTTCTTTTAAGACCTTGAATATATCATCCCATTCTCTTCTGGCCTAAGGGTTTCTGCCTAGAAGTCTAATGTTAATCTAATTAGTTTTCCTTTATATGTAACTTGACACATTTCTCTTATTGTCTTTAACTTTTAACAATTTGATGTCAGTATGTCTTGGCGAATACCTTTCTGGTTAAGCCTTCTTGGAGTTCTTTGATCTTCTTGCATATGGATGCCCATGTCTCTTTCAAGACCAGGGAAATTTATACCTAGTAATTCATTTGACAGATTCTCAATGCCCTTTTCCTTTTCTTCTCCTTCAGGAAAACCTATAATACACATATTTGGTCATTTATTGGTATCCTATATTTCATGCAGACTTTCTTCATTCTTTTGTCTTTATTTTTGTCTGATTAGGTAATTTCAAATTCCTGTCTTTGGGGTCAGGAATTCTTTCCTCCACTGCATCATATTTTTATTTCACTGATTGCAGATTACATCTCCAAAATTTCTATTTGGTTTTTCTTAATGAGTCCTATCTCTTTAGTAATATTTTTTATTCATGTCACTCATTGACTTCCTCATTTCTTTTATCCGTCTTTGTTCTTTTCATTTTGAATTTCATACAATCATTATTTTGAAATCTGTATCTTTCATTTCACAGATTTCCTTCATTTTGGGTTCTAATTCTGGAGCAGGAAAATTGTGTCCTTTTGAGGCATCATCCTGTCTTGTTTCTTCATGTCTCCACTATCCTTACATTGACCTCTGCCCATCTGGTTTATTTGTCCCTTCTTCTTCATGGAGTAGGTTTTATTGTAAAAGAATTTATGGTTTAGCTGATATGACAGAAACCGTTTGGCTTGTTGTTTTGGCTTTGGTTCTAGGTGAGCCCAGGATTGTCATTTCAGAGTGATTTCTTTTGTCTGAATCAATGTCAGCTGCTGCAAATTCAGATGGAAAGAAGTGTGGCTTTGAGATGAGTAAGCGTCTCCTTGGGAGTGTATCTTTGGTCCACAGAGGGTTCATTGTCAGTGCTTCTGCTAAATGTGATAGCCAGGGCCTTGTTCTTGGTGCTGAGACAGGGTGGCTGCTCTCTTGTCCTACTGGCAAGCCTGAGTGATTCCAGGACTTGTGGCACCAATTGCTGTTGCTCTAGTACTCTGTGATATTGATTGACTCTTCTTCAGTTCCTGCTAGGAGAGTTCAACTGGTGCTGTGGCTTATAATACCAACAGCCTTGGTCCTAGGTCTAGAAGATGTGAACTGGACCCTGTTCCAGTTCTACAGGTGACTACAAGGTATACAAGAGATTTTACTCCCAAGTATATGAGTCCAGAGGGGGTGGAATGCATGTAGATTCTTCCCTATATCCACCGGGTAGATTCCAGTAGCACTGAAAAATTTAGAATGAATTGCTACAGTCCTGGTGTTGCAGGGTTTAGTGGCTCATTACCCAGATCTCCCAGGGTTAGGGTGGATTTTTTATGGACTCATTCTGGTGTTAGTTTCCAGAAACTAAGATGAAATAGAGTGAGCATTACTCTGGGGCTAATGCCCAAAAAACTTCCATAGTTACAGGATACAGGCAATCTGTCCTTTTCCCCACTTGTTGCCCTGACTCAACTCTGATGCAGGTAGGAGAACAGAGGTGCACTGCATGACTTCTTGCTGCAAAGTATGGCACTCTGCGGGAGTGAGGGAGGAGAAGTGAGTAAGGAAGCTTCCCTCCTCCAAGTCTGGCAGTTTCTCAGACCCCATTCAGCTCTCCAGGCTGAAGTAAAAGTCAGTGTGTGACTGTGGAATTCCCTCTCAGCTAAAACTGTGAGCGGTGGGGTGTGCAGTGATGTTTTTCCTTCTTTAATGTAAGACGCCAATTCACAGCCAGCAGTTGGCTGCAGCTGGTTGCAGCAGTGTCCCTATCTTCTTTCCTTTTGTCTCATGGAGTCTTCATTTTTTTCATTTCTTCATTGAAAATTTCCACCAGTCAGACATTTGGAAATGTAGTCTTTCCTTTATTCTTTTCATACTCCAGAGCAGCTTAAGTTAGTGTGGCTATACCCTATTTGGCCACCTTGGATCTCTCAAGACTTGATTGCTTTTGAATTTGTTCTTTAAGATTAATTAATATCTAAATTTTCAACTATAAAATCTGTGCAACTTTCCTTACTCTATGACTATGAGTATTCCTGCTTTGATGGCCTATTTTCCAATTTATGGTTAGGATTGATGTAAAGGTAATGCAACAGATACAATTATGCCTGTCAAGCTCAAATTTGACTAGAATTATCAGTATTTGTGTTGTTGAACACAAATGTCTCTTATCGGAAATCCTCTGTTTCCAAAATTCTTAGATATCTACTTCCAGTTAAGGTGATGCTAAGGTGAATAAAAACTGTGCCTACCTGGGAGGGATGTTTCTTCCTTAAGATGAAATATGGTATGCTATGTACAAACAGATCACACTAAAAACTATTGTTTAATAATTAGTTTTAGTTTGAATATGGTTCACAGTTAAAACACATGTAAATATATGCGAAGGAAGCATAAGCTACAGTTGAAATTTTGTGTAGATAATTGACTTTATTCATTTAAATAAACACCAAGCACACTAAATATGATCCTCATCTATTACAGTGGCAATAATAGTCAAGCAAGATACTCACAAACCACAACAACACTTGCTCCATGACAAGCTTTTACTCTGTGTGTAGCATTATCTTTCTATTGAATTCCAATTCATGAACTCAGTTGTGGGCATATGACAATCAATAAAGGGAGGATGGAAGAGAGACTTTTTAGTTGCCCTGGTATCAGCAGCTCTTGCTGCTTCACCATGACTCTGGTGATAATTTCTTATAAATTTGTGACAGCTGCTTAGGACACTTTACTGGGAGGTTGATTGTGAATGGACTTGCTTGCTTCCCTAGTTATAGCCTTTGATTCTTCCCATGAAATATATATATATATATATATATATATATATATATATATATAAAAGATTTATTTATTTATTTGAAAGTCAGAGTTATACAGAAAGAGAAGGAGAGGCAGAGAGAGAGAGAGAGAGAGAGAGAGAGAGAGAGAGAGGTCTTCCATCCACTGGTTAACTCCCCAATTGGCTGCAATGGCCGGAGCTGTGCTGATCCAAAGCCAGGAGCCAGGAGCTTCCTCTGGGTCTCCCACGTGGGTGCAGGGGCCCAAGGACTTGGGCCATCTTCTACTACTTTCCCAAGCCATAGAAGAGAGCTGGATCAGAAGAGGAGCACCCGGGACCAGAACCGTAGCCCATATGGGATGCTAGCAATTCAGGCCAGGGTGTTAACCCACTGTGCCACAGCGCCTGACCCACTTTTTTAATATTTTATATAAAAATTTTTCCCTTTAATACTTCTAATTCTCAAGCCAGGTGTCATAGATGGAGAAAATTTTGCCTAGCATGGTTCTGTCTGCAGTCATAATCATTTTTGGATTACTGCAAATTAGATAATCTTTGAGCTGCTTCTGTGAAGAGAGAAGCAATTCTAAATTTTAAAATGTCCAGATTCCAAAATTGAAACCCTGTGTGGTTAATGGAAGTGGGGTAGCTCTACACAGGGAAATAGAATATTTTAAATAGAAAAATCACTAATGACAAATTTCTAGTCACACACCAAAGATGTTGACAACTATACATGTCAAAGCCCGGAGTAAAATCTTTCAATAGGTCTAGACACCTTATAGAAAAAAAGTAAGTTTACTTGTCCTGGTGGGCAAGCAATTTCGTAAGTCATCTCTGCTTTTTGTTTCTTTAAAAAAAAAAAAAAACTTTTATTTAGTAAATGTCAATTTCCAAAGTACAGCTTACGGATTACAATGGCTTCCCCCCCCCCCCCCCCCAATAACTTCCCTCCCACCGGCAACCCTCCCATCTCCTGCTCCCTCTCCCATTCCATTCACAAAAGATTAATTTTCAATTATCTTTATATACAGAAGATCAATTTAGTATATATTAAGTAAATATTTCAACAGTTTGCACCCACACAGAACATAAAATGTTAAATACTGTTGGAGTACTAGTTATAGCATTAATTCACATTGAACAACACATTAAGGACAGAGATCCTACGTGGGGAGTAAGTGCACAGTGACTCCTGTTGTTGACTTGACAAATTGACACTCTTGTTTATGGCGTCAGTGATCACCCTAGGCTGTTGTCATGAGTTGCCAAGGCTATGGAAGCCTTTTGAGTTTGCAGACATTGATCTTATTTAGACAAGGTCCTAGTCAAAGTGGAAGTTTACTCCTCCCTTCAGAGAAAGTTACCTCCTTCTTTGATGGCCCGTTCTTTCTACTGGGATCTCACAGAAATCTTTCATTTAGGTTTTTTTTTTTTTTTTGCCAGAGTGTCTTGGCTTCCCATGCCTGAAATACTCTCATGGGCTCTATAGCCAGATCCGAATGCCTTAAGGGCTGATTCTGAGGCCAGAGTGCTGTTTAGGACATCCGCCATTCTATGAGTCTGCTGCGTATCCCACTTTCCATGCTGGATCCTTCTCTCCCTTTTTGATTCTGTCAGTTAGTATTAGCAGACACTAGTCTTGTTTATGTGATTCCTTTGACTCCCAATCCTATCAGTATGATTAATTGTGAACTGAAACTGATCACTTTGACTAGTGAGATGGCATTGGTACATGCCACCTTGATGGGATTGAATTGGAATCCCCTGGCACATTTCTAATTCTACCATTAGGGGTAAGTCCGATTGAGCATGTGCCGAACTGTACATCTCCTCCCTCTCTTATTCCCACTCTTATATTTAACAGAGATCACTTTTTGGTTAAATTTAAACACCTAAGAATAATTCTGTGTTAATTACAGAGGTCAACCAATAGTATTAAGTAGAACAAAAAAAATACTAAAAGGGATAAAGTATTAAGTTGTACATCAACAGTCAGCACAAGGGCCGATCAAGTCACTGTTTCTCATAGTATCCATTTCACTTCAACAGGTTTCCTTTTTGGTGCTTGGTTAGTTGCCACTGATCAGGGAGAACATATGATATTTGTCCCTTTGGGACTGGCTTAATTCACTCAGCATGATGTTTTCCAGATTCCTTCATTTTGTTGCAAATGACCAGATTTCATTTTTTTTTTTTACCACTGTATAGTATTCTATAGAGTACATGTCGCATAATTTCTTTATCCAGTCTACTGTTGATGGGCATTTAGGTTGATTCCATGTCTTAGCTATTGGGAATTGAGCTAAAATATCTCGGGTTTTTGTTTCTGTCATTACCTTTGAGAGCAGGTTCCCTACATACCACACTGTTTCATATTTCTGTGTATCTTCATATGCTATCCTTTTCCTTGGATGGAACTTTGTTTCTGTATTTTCTAGGCTCCATGCTTTACATTCACCAATTCAACTTCTTAAAAAGATTTCCTTGTCATCTTCTGGCTTGTCATTTCTCAGCCCATGATAGTCTAAGTGACCTGTTCAACCCTCAACATCATGCACCTACCTACTTCCTAAATGGAAAGCATGCATTAACCTATATGAAAATATTTGTACATTCTGTTTCCATTACTCTTTGTGTTCCTGGGAACCAACTTGGTGCTAGACACAGGGTATGTGTCTAGGGCAACACTGTAAACAGATGGAGTAACAGTGGCCAAAAGACACAGGTCAGTCTAATTACGAAGAAGACAAGACATGAAAACTCACTTCAGCTTTAGTGTAGATAAAGATTCCATCATGCCTACCATAAGACTTTCTCTTCCACACATAAATTTTGGTTACTTCCTTCCTCAAAAGTAGAATTTCTGTTGTCTTTTTGTGCATCCTGCATAAAATGCAAGTTTCTACTGTAAGCATAGAACATCTAAATTATAGCTTCTAATTTTGTTGTCTCATTTTCTTCTGCTACTCATTTTGCATTTTTTAGTTTTACCACTTTTTAAATTTTTTTATTTTTATTTTTATTTTATTTCGACAGGCAGAGTTAGTGAGAGAGAGAGACAGAGAGAAAGGTCTTCCTTCCATTGGTTCACCCCTAAAATGGCTGCTATGGCCAGTGCGCTGCGCTCATCCGAAGCCAGGAGCCAGGTGCTTCCTCCTGGTCTCCCATGCGAGTGCAGGGCCCAAGCACTTGGGCCATCCTCCACTGCCCTCCCGGGTCACAGCAGAGAGCTGGCCTGGAAGAGGAGCAACTGGGACTAGAACCTGGTGCCCATATAGGATGCCGCGCCGCAGGTGGAGGATTAACAAAGTGAGCCAAGGTGCCAGCTCAGTTTTACCACTTTTTAATTGTGTGATTTTAATGTAATGATTTCTCTTGGAGTCTCTTTTCTTATTTATAAAATGAGAATAAATGATATCTTAATAATATTAAATTCAATAATAATATGAACTACTTGGTCCACATACTGTTAAGATATTATTTATTATTCAAAATGAGACATGTCATGACTCACCAATATTTTAGTTCATGCAAACATATTTACAAGCCAGTCTTGGATATATTTGTGTTATTCTGCCTCTTTTGCTTCCATTAGTTTTATTTTTCTATTGAAATCATGGTTTACATCCAAGAGTTAGGCTTCTAGACTTAAATCAGAATTAACTACTTTTGTAAAATATTCTCTGACTACCAGATGTCTCCGACTTTTATAGGAATTATCATGTCTAAACATGTAACACCTAAGTAAAAATTGAACTTATAGTCATTCAGCAGATATGCATTAAGCACTTTCTGTGTATAAATCATTGTGTTAGTAGAGGATATAGGTGGTAAATGAGTTACCACCATCATTGCTTCTGAGGAATTCATGGTGTAATGATTTTTGAATGGACTCTGGAGCCAGACTGCTCAGATTTGTGCACATGCAGCATTGTTTACTATCTAACCTGGAACACGTTTCCTGAACTCTCTGATTCTTACATACGGAAATTTCCCAGAGGGGTGTGTCTAGCACAGAGTAGACACCAGATAAATATTATTACAGGTTACTGTTGTGGTTATTGGTATTATATTTAATCAAGAATGCATGAGTGAATGACCTTAAGCAATTATAGAAATAGTTTTAATAACAATTGTTACTACGCAAATATTTTACAAAACTTAACATTGAATCCAATGAGTCCGTGAATATGCCTCTCACCAATCTGAGATTCAGAAATACAAAAAGATGGATGATGAATTTGCATACTTATAGCATAGTTTCAAAGGCTTTGGAGAAAGAATAAAGGTTTTCAGGCAGTGAAAGAGAAGCTCCCTTTTAGATTTTAGTTTCTGTAATGGCTAAGTGGATGATTTGGACTAATCTTTCCAGTAATGATAACTAAAAGAGTTAGTCAAAATTAAAAAAAAAAATAATTTCTTCATTCCCCAAACGTAAAGATATTAAAATCTTTCCAGGCCAGGAAAATGAGAGAAAATAATAGGTAATCAGTTAAACCAAAGGCTGCTTCTGTGTAGAGGAACTTTTCAAAAGCACTTGTAGGTGAGGGCTCCAGGAAAGACAGCTATGTGTCTAAGTCAGAAATTGTGGTCCTAGGAACAGTGACTCCAGAGACTTCCCTCTTGTCCCTTCTCTTCATCTGTTAATCCTAGAGAAGTTAAGAGGAAAATACAGTTTTGAAGCAAACTCCCTTAACTGAAGGGAAAGAATCAAATTTCAGTACATAGGGAAGGTTGAACCATCAGTTGGGACGGTGCCTGCTCTAAACAGGGACTAAAATGTTAAGCTGTAAAGTGGTGGTAGGAAATGTTTCCTGGTTATCAGGGCATTCTATATATACCATTCGGACACATTGTTCTTGGACTAGGAGAAAGCTGTACTTTGGAAATTTATATTCATTAAATAAAAGATTAAAAAAAAAGTGAATGAAGTTAAATAATTTCTGATATAACAACATAGGTGTTATGATTTCTGAATATAAGTTTTATCAAAAAATTTTCCATAAGGCAATTTAATTCTTTTTTTAACTTTTATTTAATGAATATAAATTTCCAGTGTACAGCTTATGGATTACAATGGCTTCCCCCTCCCATAACTTCCCTCCCACCCACAACCCTCCCCTCTCCCGCTCCCTCTCCCCTTCCATTTGCATCAAGATTCATTTTCAATTCTCTTTATATACAGAAGATCAATTTAGTATAAAGATTTCAACGGTTTGCACCCACATAGAAACACAAAGTGAAACATACTGTTTGAGTACTAGTTATAGCATTAAATCAAAATGTACAGCACATTAAGGACAGAGATCCCGCATGAGGAGCAAGTGCACAGTGACTCCTGTTGTTGACCCAACAAATTGACACTCTAGTTTATGGCGCCAGTAACCATCCTAGGCTGTCGTCATGAGTTGCCAAGGCTATGGAAGCCTTCTAAGTTTGCTGACTCTGATCATATTTAGACAAGGTCATAAAAGACAGACTGAGGATAGTAACCAATGATCCTAAGAGTGGCATTTACCAGGTTTGAACAATTATACAGCATTAAGTGGGGAAGAGGACCATCAGTACACACAGGTTGGGAGTAGAGCCATTGGTGGTAGAGTAGAGGTTATGATTACAAAGGAATGAGGCCCAAGTGCACTAGACAGGGCCTAGAACAAAGGACAGAGTCATTATTAGAGGAGCTAAGAAAGGTGCTGTCTAAGCTACAAGTAATTTTTCTGATTGAGAGGCAAATAGAACCTGATAGAAGGGGCTTGATAATAATCTGGTGGGCTTTAGGCCTTGTAAATTCAGAGGCCCAGACCTATCTATCTCTTCACATGGGGTACATCCTAAGGGAGGTGTGAACCTCCTAGGGGAAGGCACTCTGTTGACTTTCATTACTTGGCTGGCCTGGGAGGAGAGCTGGCCAGGTAAAGGCAGGGGGCATCTCTAACAAGAAATTTACAGTTCTGCCTGCAATGTTGCTGACCCTACTTGACCATCCCCTCAGCTGCAGTGGTCACTTTGGAAGTTGGGCTGAGTGAAGGGCTTTTCAGCTTAGAGCCAATAAGATCTGTGGCTCTGACCTGGGCATCCTTCGACTCCAGGCCAGGTCCATTTCCAGTGATCCAACTGTTGGCAGAGCTGCCAGGGCTCTTCACAAGCTGACTTCTGCTGAAGCCCAGGCTTACCACATTGAAAGCCACTGCAGTGGACTGGCCTGTTGGGTCTCCTTGAGGGCAGATCACTGTACAGATCAGCCATTAATAGGCCTGCCACCCATTGCTTCTGATGCCTAGCTTTCTTTTCCTCCTGGTTTGTGTTAAAGCAGACCAGAGGATGCAAGTCAAGGGAGTGCCCAAGTCCCATCTCTAATCTTCGGTGGCCTGAACTACAAGTCTATAGTCACAGGCATGTTATGTAGT
This sequence comes from Lepus europaeus, assembly GCF_033115175.1. Classification (NCBI taxonomy): domain Eukaryota; kingdom Metazoa; phylum Chordata; class Mammalia; order Lagomorpha; family Leporidae; genus Lepus; species Lepus europaeus. Next base: position 32,214,501 of record NC_084839.1, on the reverse strand, counting down.
AGTTTTTCTAAGGTAGACAATGTAAGGCAATTAAATTTTATGAAGCATATAAAGCAATAAACTATAAACTAAAATAACCAGAAAGAATCCCAAACAGAACATATTATCAAGATCATAATCATGGAAATTATTCATACAGAATTTAACAGCACTAGGTTCATTATATTTTAGAAGTAAAAACTGAATATAAATAGTTTCTGCCAGGCATTAAAAATGAAATATAATATTTCACTTTTAAAAAAGATTAAACTAAAATGATGAAATTTAAAAACATAATGAATATTATGAAAATATGAGATCACCCTAATGCAGAATTAGACACAAGTGAAGAAAAAATTAATGAATAAGAAAAGAAATTCAAGTGGTACACAAAGAATTAAACATGCAGAAGTACAGCTGAGAGACTAATCAATCTAAAGGTTAAGAACATCTAAATTCTGCTCATTATTTAGAGTCCCAAAGGAGATGAGAAAGTGAATAAGAAAAGTATGATAATATTTGATGAATTTCAGAAAGTAATTTATTGGCAAATTGGGATAATTAAATGGAAATCTACCTATGGATATAAATATATAAAACCAAATACAAAGAACAATCAAAAAATGCACAGCAGAGAAAAAGGTGAATTATCTCAATTGTGAATTATCTCCATGAGAATAACAATTATACAGAACAGGCTAATTTATTTTCATATTTTTTAAACATTTTATTTTAACTTGAAAGGGTAATGGTGACAGAAGAAGAGACAATGAGAGGGAGAGAAAGAAAGAGAGAAGGAAAGAGAGAGAGAGAGAAAGAGAGAGAGAGAGAATCTTCCATCCTGTGTTTCACTCCCCAAATGGCAACAATGGCCAGGGCTTAGGGAGGCTGAAGCCATGAGTCTGGAACTCCACCAGAGTCTCCTACATGAGTGGCAAGGACCCAAACAGGTATACTATATTCTGCTTCTTTTCTAGGAATATTAGCAGGGAGCTGGGTCAGTGCTCCTATGAACCAGTGCTCCTATGCGATGCTGGTGTCATAGGCAATGGCTTAACCCACTGCACCACAACACTGACCCTCAGGCTTATTTCTTAACAGAAAGAAAAAGGGAGTCAGAAAACAATGCGCCCATAAAATAAATTAAATAGTAATATAACACTATTAAAAAACCAACAAAAGGTCATAACTTGCAAACCCACATTAAAAGAAATTTTAAAAAGATTTCTTCAGACAGAAAGAAAACAGTCCCATATAGGAGCTTGTAGATGCAAGGAAGAATGTGGAGGGAAAACTGTAAATCTTACAAACATCCAAAGTAAAAATGCTACTGATTTATGAGTTGTAATGCAGGGAGAATTGAAATATATTACAACAATAGCACATATAGGGCAAGGGCTGAATGGAGTTAAGTGTGGAGCCCAATGAACTTTGATAAAAGCACAAACAATATTAGAATTTTAAGGTAAAGACTACGTAGAGACTAATCATTAGGGCACTCACTAAAAGAATATGAAACTGTATGTCATTTCTGAAATGTGTAAATCATGGGAGAAACTGTGGAATAACCTAAACCAGTTGTGGTGGCTTTACAACATGTCAGCTTGGTTAGACTAAATCATGGTTCTCAGACTTCCCATCCTGTAAATTCCTGGTTTGGATAATCCATACATTCTGGTGGAGGATTTCTAAAGTGAGAGGGAAGCAACAGTCTTTATGTAGCTTTTTTGTGATACTGTCCTTTACTTGTTGGCCTACTCTATTGACTTGAGAAATGACTATGGCAGAAAGTGTCCCACTTTTCTTACTTACTTATTTAGTTAGTTATTTGAAGGTTAAAGAGAGAGAGGAGAGAGGGAGGAGATGGGGAGAGAGAGAGAGAGAGAGAGAGAGAGAGAGAGAGAGAGAGAGAGATGAGAGAGAGAAGAATATATCTTCCATTCACTGGTATACTCCCTAAATACCCACGTAGTGGGTGCTGGGTCAAGGGGAAACCAGGAGCAAAGAACTCAAACTGGATCTCTCACGTGAGTGTCAGGGACTTACCTACTTGAGCCATTGCCTGCTGCCTCCCAGGGTGCACATTAGAGGGAAGCTGGCATAGGAAGCTTAGCTAGGACTTGAACGCAGACACTCTGATATGCAATGTGGGTGTCCGAAGTAGCATGTTAATCATTGCATCAAATATCTACTTCACCATCTTTCCTTGGATCCTCCTATAGCTTCTCTGATTCTTGAGGCAAGGTAGAATGGATTTAACACCATGACGAAGGTCCTGACTTCTGCAAGATCCCACACCATCAAGGTTAAGAACAATAATTGACCTAGGATCCAGTCTGAAATTGTGGACTCCAGCTCATGAGTAAGGGTTCCAACTTTTACTTGCTCTCCCTACTTTGCTTTCCTATTTCTTTTCCAACTTCCTGCCCAATAGAATTTCAAGCTCTAGCATTAAACTTGCAAATGGCAACTTTATAGGGAATACTTAATCAATGCTTATAATTTCATAAGGTAGCCTATGTTAAAAATCCTTTCATAACTACCTCTATCTGTATCATCATCTCTCCTAGTATTGCTAAAAGTGTAATTGAACACTGGCACAGTAAGTAGACAATTATGCCAATTAAATGCAAGGAAAATGGAAGATGAATAATTGTACATACATGTAATCCAGTAAAATGATGGGTATAAACTCAAATGTACTAATAATTACATAAAATATAAATAGCCAAAAAGCTTTTTCTAAAACTCAAAATTATTGAATTGAAACTAAACACACAAAACTCAAAATATATGGTGTTCACAAGACATAAGTAAAATATATGAACCAAAAAGTCTGAGAGTAAATACAAGATATGTTACACAAACTTTATTAACAGAAAGTTTGTTTGATGTGATTGTACTATATCAAAATAGACTAATGTATATTTACTAGAGATAAAGGGAGATACTTTAATTGACAAAAGATTCAGTTCATCAGGAAGGTGGAATAATTTGAAATTTTATGACCATTAAATGTATATGAAAATAATTAACATAACTTAAGAGAAATATTTAAAGTCACAATCATGATAGAAAATATTAGCACAGCTCTTTCTATAAGTTGCAGAATATGTAGAAAAACAAATATATTTTGTTACAATTGGATAACAATATTACTGAATATTCAGAAACAATAAATGTAGCGCAATAATCTAATTTACATACATATTACCATACACAGAATTAACATGTAGTCATTTCAAGTGTACATAGACATTGATAGAATGACAATTGTTTGTCCCTTTTCATCCCTCCCTGCAGAAATGAGGAACTGAAGTCCCACAGAGGACATTTTGTGATCACAGAATATTTTTGTAGAAATAAAAAATAAAAGATAAATAGGAAACTAATGTATTTGAAACTAAGCAATCATTTATGAATAACTCATGGATTAAGGAAGAAATACAAATAGAATTAGATGACTGGTTGAGTAGAAATAATATTAAATATCAAACATTCTGGGGGTACAGTTAAAGTCCTACTTTTAAACTGATAGCATAGAAAATAACAAAATAAAATAGAAAATAGAAGGAAAGAAAGAGTAAATAATAATAAAACTTATTATATATGACTGAATAGTACAGTTTCAAAGAATATCACTAGAAAAGAGTAACAAAAGTTCTTACAGAAAATGTATTATTAGTAAATATTAACATTTACCTGAAAAGAACACATTTCAAGAAAAATGCAACTTAATTCTGACACACTAATAAATATATATTATGAATCACATACATTTAAAAGAATCCTGACTTTATATCCTCTCCTACCCCTCTCCTGAACCCACCCACACACAGCATGTCCCAAAGCTCACCAGTTAACTCTACCAAATATTTAAAGAAAACAATAATTACAGTTTTTATACAAATTTTTCCAGAATAGAAAAAGAATACAATTTTCCACCTTGTATTTTTAAAGTAACATGGCTTTCACTGTATAACCCAGAAAATTACATAAGAAAAACTGTTGCAGACCTACCTCTGTCCTGAACATAGATATTAAAGCTGTAATTAAAATAATACTAAGTCTAATCTGACTTCAGTTAAAAAAAATGATACTTCACAACCAGGTTTGATTTATTTCAGGGTACAAGTTTGGTTTTACAACATATGCAAAATGTAATTTTCATATTAACCTAACAAAGAAGAGAAATCATATAATTATTACATAAAATGCAGAAGAACCACTTGCTAATTTAATATCCAGTTACAATGGAAATTCATAAACTTGGAAAATTATAGAAATTTAATGAAATGTGTCTTAAAGAAAACATAAAGTAAGCATTACATTTAATGCTAAAACCTGAGAAGAATTTCCTTAGTTGTCAGAATGATGAAGAGTGCACATTGTTTCCACTTAAACTTTTAATATTCAGCAAGAAAATTAAATGTACAATTTTCAAGAAGAAAAAGCTAAGATTGTAAAGTAAAAGCAAAACCAAGAGAACATAAATATCAATTTACAATGATCATCTTGGCAAAATCTTAAAGTTGAAAAAAATAAAATATTGGTGAAGATGTGGAGCAACAAGAATTTTCATAAATTGATAATGGGGATATGAAATGATGACATTTCCTATGAAAATCTTGACCCTATTGTAAGATGCTGAAAATGTACATACTGTATGATTTAACAGTTCTACCCAATGTGCACAGGAAATGACTAGGAAACATGGACAAGAATATTCATAGTAAGGCTATTCATTATAGCTATTCATTATATAATGCTAGAAATATCCAAATACCTGTCAGTATTAGAATGGGTTAAAAAAAACTACTGAATATTTTTCCAAAAATACTTTTTATGAATGTGCTTATATATAAACATTTGTGAAAAGTTGAGTAAGCCTTTAAAGTGCTGTGTAAAAGAAACTAGATATTTTTAAAAGTCTGTAGTATGTTTTCCATTTACATACCTTTCAAACACAGGCAACAAATTAAATCTTATCATTCCAAGATCTACAATTAGTAAAACTTTAAGGCAAAAGAATCAGAATGGCTGTCATGGTTACCACTAGAGTTATAGGGGTGATACTTTCTACAAGAAGAGTCCACAGGTATTTCCATATGACAGTCATAGCTGGTTTTTGATATTGGTGGGGGCTACAGGAATGTTCACTTTTATAATTTGTTAGCTGGTATATTTGTCTTTTTTAGACTTCCTGTAAGTTTGTCACCTACCTTATTTAAAAAAATAAGACAATGAAGAAAGAAGAAATGAAATCAATTAACAGTTGACACGGAAGAAATACCAATCTCAGTATCAGGGGATGATGTATAATTTTGTGTGTAGAAATTGTTTAGAAGCCTTGATGTTCATTCCTTAGCAGCTGAGTGAAGATGAAGAAGCAAGCAGAGACCAAATGCAATGGAATTTCATTGAAGGGATATCAATAAGAGAGTAACTTGATTAGACTTGGATTAAATGTCTCTAGTTTTTCTCTGGTTTCAGGAGTTATGGCCCCTAGAATAATTGTCTTATCCATGGTATGGCTTCCATAATGATTCGTGAATCAAGTTTACTAAGAAAAGGCCAATTGTATTCATTTGAACATTTTTCTTTGATCTTATAATACAAATATAATAATGGGAGACCTCAGAAAATTATTGGAATTATATTTGCAACTTTTCCTGTTTTACACACAAATGGATATGTTGTCTACATATCTAATGCAAAGTGATGAATCTAGTAGAATTCAGGCTAACTATAATTTTTGTACAAAAATAACCAATCAAATAAGCAGAATAAATAAAGAATGAAACTTCGCATGAATTATCTAGAAAATCTCTTATTTTTTCATTTAATACTGCATATGTAAATACAGATTTGATTGCTAATGAAGTTGCCTGAACCAGTTCTGTAAGTACTCTCATTCAGTACATTACTTCAAGCCAGTCATTTCTAAGCTAACATTTTAGCATCATTCTCAAGATTTTCTAAATAAGACATGTGTGATTTTTAAAATAAGAGATATATAAATGCATAATAATTCAAGATTTCATAATAGTGTTTATAATGTAAAAGTATACTAAATATTAGTAGAGTGTTAATGAAATATTAAATGTGATTTAAAATAAAATAACACAAGAAATACTAAGCTTAGATTAGCACTGCAATATTGTCTTAAACTCATTAAATATTCCATTAGCAAAGCACACTTAGCATTAGTAATTTTAGCCACAATATTTAATAAGAATACATGTTTATGTGTTTGAAATTTCATTTGTAGTGTTGCAGAATTACAATCTGTAGTTTTTTCCTCTAATTTATGAGAAAAGGTAAGATAAAATTAGAAGGAAAAGAAAGGATTATGAAATCAAATATTTGTTTTATAGAGTTATAGGCAACTTAAATTAACTCATGTAGCAAGTTTCCCAAATTGAAGAGCAGAGTTTTATGATTTAGAAAGAACATTAGCTAGCTTCTTAACACATTCTCAACCGATTCCACTCTACACCATGCTACATCTGAGTTTCCAGGGCTGAATTACTCTCTTCTGGTTGTGATTTGAAATAGAGAAAATGAATCTGACCACTCTGCCTAAACTCATGGGCTAGAGTATGTAGGGAATCCTGTAATCACTTTCTGACATTATTTTCAAGTGTCTGAGCATTAATTGGTAAAACTCCTTATTGATGCTCCATAGATTGGCATGCAAAGCTCCCTGGTTTGCCTTGACCTTTCTATTCTCTGAATTGAAGCCTTCTTTCCTATACATGTTTAATGATGCTCCCTTCTTGCATTATATGTTTGCCTATGTGTTTAATTACAGTAATGGGATTATCCCTCTTGTTCACCTATACAAGATGATCTTGCCTTTCTTCAGTGTTCAGATGAAATTCTAATTTTCCTATGAAGTTTTGTGGTATTTTCTCTGTGAAGAGAATGAGTCTTAAAGCCCACTACTATTTCTTTGACTTTTGTGAACAATTTTCATTCACAATTTGAAGCCATAAAAGTTCTCCAAATGGAATGTAAATTCCCAACATACAAGACTTATCTCCTTTCTTTTGGACTTGGGCACAAAGCCTTGCTCCTAGCAAATGCCCATCCATCTTGACCAGACTTCTTTAAAATTTCAGTCCTGATTTCTTCAAGTTTCCTGGACTACACATCCTGGTGGATGCTCAATGCATCATTTTTCTTTCACTGGAATGGCTGCAGTAACAATCTCCAATTAATTCAGAGTAGAGCTCTATTTTCCATTAATGGTATTTACTGACAACCTTGACGTCAGTGCACAGATGTTGGTGTGGCTGTTGTGTCTTCTTCATTCCAAACTCTAGTCTGAGGAAGCGGCCCTGAATCTTGACTGGCTTGTTTTATAGCACAGAGAAAAGAGGAAGAGCACCAGCAGAAGCATGCAATGGTTTCTAAATCCTCTGTTTAGAAAGGACGATTTTCTCTTCAGAGTTTAAGGGCTAATGTGAAGTAAAAGGCCTAGCTTCACAATGAGACAAGGAAGTAGTTGTTGCCTACAGAGATGTAATAGAAGCACATGGAAGGTTGTGGGCTTTTGTAATCAGGAGGCAGTTGTATAATGTATCTCACCTAAGATTCGCAGTGGTATTCTCCGCTTATTTTTGGACTTCCCCAATGTTAAACCTCATTTTGTCTGTAGGTTCGATGTTTATATTGGTTATTTTCATTCACTGTTGTCCTTTGAATCCATTCCACCTTTCCATCTGGCTCTTCTTCTGCTAGGTGGCCAAAGGTAAAGTGTCCTGTGTTTGGAAGAAATATCTCTTATCAGTACACTAATTACCTTATCAGTGATTCTTGTGTAAGTTACGTTGTTTGATAACTGCATAAACTCATTATTTAACAACAAGATTATTTTTTAATCAGTGTCAGTGGTTTTGATTCTGAACTCAATGACCCATGTTTACCGCTAAGTACAGTGCATATAGCACCTGCTTTTGCCAAGAATGAACTTTGAAAGTGTTGAAGGTGACAATTGTGAGATTATAGTTAAACACACTGAGAGGAAAAGTGGTTTTTCACTGCTATCCTAAGAGAGTCTTCTCTACTAACAGTTTGCGAGAGAAAAAAAATAGTCAGAACATGTATTCTCCACTGCTCTTCTAAAATCTTCTCATCCAAGTGGCAAATTCCAGCCGCTATGATTTTTTAAATTTATGGTTGTGAACAAAGACTGAGATGCAAGCTAAGTTCCTACTAGAATTTAAATGATAGATTTTATGTTTATGTGTGTGTTTTTCTGTAATTAAAAAATTGAATCTAAGCTTATAGGTACAATAGAAAGAATTTTTACTTATGGTAATAAGGGATGTGATTAGTAGTTCCAAAATTATTAACTTTAGCTTCAATGAGTTATAGGTTTATCTTTACCTTTTCTATAGTTGTTTTTCAAAGTGATAGGATAGGCCGGCGCCACGGCTCAATAGGCTAATCCTCCGCCTGTGGCACTGGCACACCAGGTTCTAGTCCCAGTCGGGTCGCCGGATTCTGTCCCTGTTGCCCCTCTTCCAGGCCAGCTCTCTGCTGTGGCCCAGGAGTGCAGTGGAGGATGGCCCAAGTGATTGGGCCCCTGCACCTGCTCGGGAGACCAGGAGAAGCACCTGGCTCCTGGCTTCGGATCAGCGCGGTGTGCCGGCCACAGCGCGCTGGCTGCAGCAGCCATTGAAGGGCGAACCAATGGTAAAGGAAGACCTTTCTCTCTGTCTCTCTCTCTCTCACTGTCCACTCTGCCTGTCAAAAAATAAAAAAAAAAAATAAAAAAAAAGTGATAGGATAAAAAAATTACATGAAGAAGGATTGTAAAAGATTGGGTATTGGTATTTAATTATATAAAATATCCTCTAGGTTTTTTTCAAAGTATTATTTATAATAGCATATCATATGTATGATGATTTAAAAGCAAATAAGAGCTTCATAAGTAAGAATCTAGACATCAGGGATAAAAAGATTTGAGAAACCAGAATTTCTGCTTACCTGAAATACTATGTCAGGGAAGTCAGTCATTCAAAACACAACCACAAAGCAAATATATGACAGGAAATTTTGATAAATTTTCTGAAGAGAAGAAAGAATTCAGTGAGGATGTTTAACCAAGTAACATCACATAGACTTGGTTGCCAGGGAACTTTTCCTGAGGGAGAGATTCTCCAGCTAGGATCTAGAAGATGAATTAAAGTTAAACAAGCAATGTGTGAAGTGGTTATAAGGAATACTTGTCACTTTGGGTTTTAGGGACTAGAATGTGAAAGACAATCTGATGGCACTTGTATGATGAGCTCTAGGAACTAAAAGAAGGCTTGGATGACAGAAAAACAAAAAGTGAGAAGTAAAGTGTGTGATGTGAAGCTAGAAATATTGTTAGGAACTAGCCTGACTAGGGGCTAAAGCCTGCGCTGAGAATTCTGGCCTTTATTCTAGGTTCAGTAGGGGTTCACTATTAAAAGATTTCAAGCAGGAGTATGATCAAGTCACATTTGAATTATTAGATATGCTTCAGGTTCAGGGTGAAAAAATCTCTATGGCAGAGTGGCATGGGCCACGTGAACAGAGAGAGACAACAGTAGAGAAGATAACGTGCTAGTTTAGATGAGACTGGAGCATGAGAATAGTCACAGAGAAGAATGAATGAAGTCAAGAGACATTTAAAGTGGATTCACTGAGGACCCTGCATTTCAGACTTGCTCAGTCAAATGAGTGATAGCCTCACTTAGTGAGAGAGAGAATGCTAACATAAGATTTTAATTCAGAATGATTTTAGAATTTTGTCCCAGAGATGTTGACTTGTGGCATCATGCGGACACCAGGACTAAAGATGAATCAACTTTCTGACATAAATGTCTAGTCTCAGAGGAGGGGTCTGGTTAAGTGATAGAGATTTGGGAGCCATCGACCTGGGCCTTAAGGTGCTCCCATATCTACAGTCCAGTTAAAGAATGACGAATCTGCAAATAAGTTCAAACTAGAGCAGCTAGAAGGATAATAAGCAAACCTCCAGTGTGAGACATCTTAGAAGCTAAGGGAAAAGACCCATGGGAGAATAAGAATGCTCAATAGTGTCAAATGCCTCATACATATCAAGGGTAATGTGAATAGAAAATTTCACTGAATTAAGTGATTGGAAAGTCACTAGTTAATTTGATGAGAGTTGTTTTGATGTGGAAAGAAGCATATAAAACAGATTGTAGTGGATGAAGAGTGAACGGTAGGTAAGCAAATGGACTGAGTTTAGATAACTGAGAGTCCCTGACTGTAGATAGAGGGGGGTATTAGGATCAAACAACTTGGTAGGATTCTCTTACATGTTTAGAGATTCTTGAGCATATTTAAATACTTATGAAATAATTTATTTTGTTATTCTTTAGAGGGGAGAGAGGGAAAAACTTGTTTATAAAAGCCAACTGTTTAATAACAGGAAGCCCGTAACCTCTAGAGTGAAGAAGACATATTAGAAACCAGCATGTATGTAAAATTCGCATCCACATCTATAGATATAATACAAACCAGTTACATGCCAAATTTATTTTGAATTTGTGGTGCACAGAATACAAAATTTACACTATTTAGAGATTACAAGTATGAGGCTGCTGAGATATCTGGCAAGAACAAAACTTTTTCTAAACTTTTCATTATGAGAATCCTACTTTCATATGCCAAAGTAAGTTATCCAAAACTGTAAATCAATAAATACTGAGTTATTCTATGCCCTATTTTATTTACCTGAAATTCTTCTAAAATATATTCAAGTAAAAGATCCCATCTGATTTTTCTCTTACTGCTTACCATTTTCTTGCATCACAGGAGGCTTTGCTGAGGAAGTAGATTTCACTTTGTTCTTGCTAATAGAGCCCATGAGGTAAGTGTAAGAAACAAATGTTGATGTTCAAATTTCTACAACATAAACAGAAGAAATAATGATGACATATTTTTCAGTGTCATCTCAGACACATTTGTTTAATTTGAAGGGCACACACACACACACACACGATCTTCCTTCTGCTTAAATACCCACAACAGCCTGAGCAGAGACAGGATGAAAGGCTGAAGCAAAGTTGAGAACTCACGTCAGGTCTCCCTTGTGGGTGTCATGGACCCAAGTACTTGAGCAATCACTTGTTGTCTCCCAGGATGCACGTTAGCAGGAAACTGGAGTTGGAAATGGATACAGGGTTTGAACCTAAGGTTTTCCAAAGGGATGTGGGTGTCCCAAACACTGCACTGAACACTGGGACCTCACTTCATTTTCTTATTGCCTTCAGTCTTTTGCTTCTTCTTATGCAGTGGTCATATACTTTTGAATTTACCAGTACAACATTAATACTTTGAAAAGGAGGAAAGCAAAGACTTGGGTCTGCACATGCTGCCTATTTCTTCTTCAGGAGCTTAATAGGAAGAAACAGCTAAACACAAGCAATGACTTGAAATAACTTGCAAAAGTATCATAATTTTTAATTTTGTGTTTATGTTTTATTTCTTACTCTCCTGTATGTACTCAAACCTGCATTATTTTAATTTGTGGGACCTGAATCTGTGTATCATATGTTTTAGACTTGTTGGTAGAAAGAAACTAAAAATATTTTATATGGTTGTGCTTAAGTTTACTGGCTAAACAAACTACACCATGTTAGATACTTAAGAGGTGTTTTCAAATACATGATTCTTAAAATTTATAGAAGGCATTGGACCTTCTGGTAAATGTTTTCTTAAGTTGTTATCTAATGGTTGAAACGGTTTGCTAAGTATTCATGTGATATTGCTATTGTCAGCAAGCGATCTAGGACTTGCTCCCTCATTTCTCTATTCTAAGCCCAACTTGTTCTTTCATTTCTCTATTCTCTTCAAGGTAGGAAACTAATTCTATTATGAAGGAATCTGTAGGACGCACAATTTAATCTTTAGACCTTATAAAAGAGATGGCTAACATTTTTCTGCAATAGCATAGCCAAAATAAGAACTTAAATAATAATCTCATAGCTAGATTCACTTCGCCATCAGCGAAGTATACAGTAAGTAGAAAAAACCTCCCTTTCAGACCAAAGGGAAAGAAAGTTTTAAAGTGAGAATATAATTTTCCTCATGGGCATTGTCTACCTTAGAAAAACTACTACAGAACATGCCTGTGACTATAGACTTGTAGTTCAGGCCACCGAAGATTAGAGATGGGACTTGGGCACTCCCTTGACTTGCATCCTCTGGTCTGCTTTAACACAAACCAGGAGGAAAAGAAAGCTAGGCATCAGAAGCAATGGGTGGCAGGCCTATTAATGGCTGATCTGTACAGTGATCTGCCCTCAAGGAGACCCAACAGGCCAGTCCACTGCAGTGGCTTTCAAAGTGGTAAGCCTGGGCTTCAGCAGAAGTCAGCTTGTGAAGAGCCCTGGCAGCTCTGCCAACAGTTGGATCACTGGAAATGGACCTGGCCTGGAGTCGAAGGATGCCCAGGTCAGAGCCACAGATCTTATTGGCTCTAAGCTGAAAAGCCCTTCACTCAGCCCAACTTCCAAAGTGACCACTGCAGCTGAGGGGATGGTCAAGTAGGGTCAGCAACATTGCAGGCAGAACTGTAAATTTCTTGTTAGAGATGCCCCCTGCCTTTACCTGGCCAGCTCTCCTCCCAGCCCAGCCAAGTAATGAAAGTCAACAGAGTGCCTTCCCCTAGGAGGTTCACACCTCCCTTAGGATATACCCCATGTGAAGAGATAGATAGGTCTGCGCCTCTGAATTTACAAGGCCTAAAGCCCACCAGATTATTATCAAGCCCCTTCTATCAGGTTCTATTTGCCTCTCAATCAGAAAAATTACTTGTAGCTTAGACAGCACCTTTCTTAGCTCCTCTAATAATGACTCTGTCCTTTGTTCTAGGCCCTGTCTAGTGCACTTGGGCCTCATTCCTTTGTAATCATAACCTCTACTCTACCACCAATGGCTCTACTCCCAACCTGTGTGTACTGATGGTCCTCTTCCCCACTTAATGCTGTATAATTGTTCAAACCTGGTAAATGCCACTCTTAGGATCATTGGTTACTATCCTCAGTCTGTCTTTTATGACCTTGTCTAAATATGATCAGAGTCAGCAAACTTAGAAGGCTTCCATAGCCTTGGCAACTCATGACGACAGCCTAGGATGGTTACTGGCGCCATAAACTAGAGTGTCAATTTGTTGGGTCAACAACAGGAGCCACTGTGCACTTGCTCCTCATGTGGGATCTCTGTCCTTAATGTGCTGTACATTGTGATTTAATGCTATAACTAGTACTCAAACAGTATGTTTCACTTTGTTTTTCTCTGTGGGTGCAAACTGTTGAAATCTTTATACTAAATTGATCTTCTGTATATAAAGAGAATTGAAAATGAATCTTGATGCAAATGGAAGGGGAGAGGGAGCGGGAGAGGGGAGGGTTGCGGGTGGGAGGGAAGTTATGGGAGGGGAAAGCCATTGTAATCCATAAGCTGTACACTGGAAATTTATATTCATTAAATAAAAGTTAAAAAAAAAGAATTTCAATATTTTATGAAGTGAGACTTCCTTCATGGCAGATTTCAGCTCCAGTCCTAGATTCTTAACTGCGTTCATTTTCTTGTGTTACTTTGGGTGAGATTTTCAACTTCAAATAAATTATGGTTTTCAGACTAATGTCAAACTATGCCCCAAATACACAAGCATTCCTCTTTGATTCATGTTTTAGGGTAGATATACAAATAAAAGTATGTATAACTTATATAATTAAGTACTATTCTGATTTTCATAATGGTAATAATTGTGATAATCACTGTGAATATTACGTTTTACTTGGTAAATGTAGTAAATTCTACAAGATTGCTTCATTTACTTGTGATAGAAAGAGTATAACAAGTAAATATGTTTCTACCTAGGAAGTGCCATTTTATGATTAATTTAATTCTACTTTTTTTTTTCTGCAGAGAAAAGAGAGAAAGATGGCTTATTGTCATTTTAATAAACTTTTTGGGACAGATATTTGGTACAGTACTGCCCCTAGGGAGTGCCTAGGTTTAAGTTTTGGCTCCACTTCCAATTCTAGCTACTTGTTGTTGGGTACCTTGGGAGGCAGCCAATGATGTCTCAAGTATTTGAGTCCCTGCCACTTGTGTGAGAGATCTAGATTGAATTCCTGGCTCCTGATTTTGACCTAGCCCAGCCTTAGCCATTACAGGAATTTAAAGAGCAAACCAGTGGGTGGAAGATTTCTCGAACCAGTGGATGGAAGATTTCTCTCTCTGTCTCTGTCTCTCTATCTCTCTATCTCCATCTCTCTCTTTCACTTTTCTCTCTCTCTCTCTGTTTTCTCTCTCTCTGTGTCTGTATTTCAAATAAATAAATTTACAATAAATTACTGAAAATGATGAGTAGGAGCTTCTTAACCAAGTAGTAAAAGAATTAGTGGGAGACCCAGAAGAAGCTCCTGGCTCCTGGCTTTGGATTGGTACAGCTCTGGCCATTGTGACCATCTGGGGAGTGAACCAGCAGATGGAAGACCTCTCTCTCTGTCTCTACCTCTCTCTGTAACTCTGTCTTTCAAATGAATAAAATAAAATAAATCTTTAAAAAAAAGAATTAGGACTCAAATTGAGAGATAGAAAATTCAAAACAACTGATAATATATGTGTACTTGGAGGATTTATAGGAAACAATATATGCAGGTGCTGGCCAAAGTGAGTAATTTTGTTGACAAGTCCCAAGTTAAGATACATTTAAGTGGGAAGTGTATATAAACATTCTTGAGAGATCCACAGCTCATTAAGGCTGCCCCATTTTGGACACCTGGCTATATTCCTTATGGTATAGAAGGTTCTGTGGAATAAAGGCTAAATGGCACCCCCTAGATTGACTCAACACTGTGCTCCTGAAGCATTCTATGCATTGTAAGTTGAATTTAGAGCGTTGCTAATTACAAAGGTAAAGTGATTATAGATTTAAAAATTTACCCTTTAGAAGGTCAAGGGTAAATCTTTGGAATTATTGCTTCCAGACAAGAACACCAATCGTACTTTCAGGCAGGGCTAAAAGCTGAAGTGTTGAACTAATGGTGAATTTACTGCCTACATTTAGGGTCCAGGTTCTGTTAGCTAAGGGATTTGATGGCATCCCATTGTCTTCTGTAATATGATTTGGCTGCCAACATCACAGGAGGTAGCTTTACCTGTTATGCCATAACACCAGCCCCGATTTCTTTCTTTTTTTTTTTTTTTATTATTAAGAGATCACTACTCCAGATCAACCTTCTCATTTCACAGGTTAGAAAACCAACTGCAATAGCTGGTTCTGTGTTTTCCAACTTGTGATGGAAGAGTGAATAAAAGACCATCCAGCAGTACTTTAGAAAATCACTCACAGTCACTTATCATATATTATAAAAATAAGTGAAAAAATTATACCCAAATTTCAACAAATTGTATGATAGAACTCCCAAAATATGTTTAAGGATAACATGAAAAAATGTGAATTATTTAATCAAAGTCTGAATTTGTGATTTTTTTTTAAAGTTAGCATATTTGCGTATATGGAGGTAGTATAATTTTATGAGTAAATGCCAAGAACAGAGTTCAGGTAACTTTGCATTTCCTAGTTTGACAACCTCTACCAATGCTCCCAATTATGTTGGAAGTATTCTGCTTGCATCTCTGCCTGATCCTACTGTTGTTTGTGTTTGTGATCTCTGGCCTTAGTGCTCCTCAAAATACTTTCTAACTCCCAGTGCTTATGATCCACTGTTGTCTAAATGATTTGTGAGCCTCATAGTTGTTTGTTACTCAGTGGTTACCTACTATATTTTCACACCATGCATACAACCTAATATGCTTTTCTAGCTTTATATTTATTATCTTTATAATAATAAATAAATGCACCATACTCACATTTTGTGTTTTTTGATGCTGTTTGTATTTTTGCTCTGATGTTGCATTTTTCAATATATTTTGCTGTTTGAAAAATACATAGTTCCCTATTGACCATTTTGTAAAAGTAATAAGTATTAGTCTGGCTTCCAAGGTTCCGAATGAATAGCCCCCCATCCACTGGTTTCCCTTCCTTTCCCATCAAGCCTCAACACACACAGAAATCCAATCTAGCCATATCTTTCTTGTTTCTTCATGTTATGCTGTGGTATAATGCCACAGCTCCCAAATACAAGCCAGTCTCACTGTATTGGGAAGTTTTTTCAAATACATACATATTTCTCTGTATTTATCCCAGATATACTGAATCAAAATCATTGGGGACAGGATCGTTTAAAAAAAAGATTTATTTATTTATTTATTTATTTGAGAGGTAGAGTTACAGACAGAGAGAGGGATAGACAGAGAGAAAGGTTTTCCATCCTCTGGATCACTCCCCAAATGGCCACAATGGAAGAGTTAGACTGATCTGAAGCCAGAAGCCAGGCGTTTCTTCTACTACTTTCCCAGCCCATAGCAGAGAGCTAGATGGGAAGAAGAGCAGCTGGGATACCAACCGGCACCCATATGTGGTGGTGGTGCCATAGGTGGAGGCTTAGCCCACTACACCACAGCACAGACCCTGGGAATGGGATCTATATATTTGCTACATAGCAGAGCACTTACCATTTATCTTAAAGTCAAAACACTTAGACATGAATTTTGATTTCTGGATTTATTAACTCCCTGACCAGGGAAAACACTTAACCTCTCAATGCCCTAGTTTCCTAATCTGAAACATGGAAATAATAACAATGTGTAGTGTTAAAGAGTTGTTATGTGCTTTAAATAAATTAATATCTGTAGAATGCGTATAACACTTTCAGGCCTAGCAAACACTGTGTAACTGTGTGTGAAAAAGTTAAGTCAGAATCTCTTCCCTATGACTTTGATGTAAACAAGGTTTGGGAATGAATGGAATTGAAAAGAGTTTCTGTAATGGTTGGCCCCATTCCTAATTACATATTTGCCCACTCTTGTTCTGTCAGTTATTCTCAACAGGGATAATGCCATTGCCAAGGTATGGCTTTGCAAATATGTGAAAGCACTTTTGGTTGTGATGTGATTGGACAGGATTATGAGTAGCAAAATCTTCAGTGTGAAAACAATCTTGTACAAGAAATGAATGTTCTAGGTCCTCACCATATTCAATTAGCAACTGGCTATTTGTGTAAATTGAAATACTGTTCCTAATTATTTGAGACCATAATTTAAATGTCTTAGATATAGAAAATCAAGGTTTTATTGTATAGGTTTAAAAAATTTGTATTCTCATAGACACCGAAATTTTTCATGAGTGTAGCTAGCATAAAAAATAAAGGGAAATTTTTTTTTCCTGTGGAATAGAAGTCAGTCACAACTTTGGAACCACACTTCTGACAACTGTATCTCTCTTGATCTTTTTAACACTGACACATTTTTAGCTGTCACATTTAGGACCAGTGTCTGACTCTGCCTCATCTTGTCTTCTAGTGTGTGGGCCTGATCAGTTTTATTCTGAAATACATATGATTTTATTATAAGTTATGCTTGCCTATTCTTCATGTCACTTATAAGGCAATATATTAATTTCTTTGAAATTATGTTCATCATTAGGTTTTATCATCTAATGACTTCATTTCAGAATAATAATGGGGTGTCATAAAATTTTGGTTATAAAAAGATGGCATGATACCTGATTGAGATTCAGAAATTTCATATCTAGAAGAAAGTATTAATTAGTCTCATTTGGTTCTAAATAACATTGCATTCCCTCAGAATATACATAATGGCCCCACTAAATTAATTTGTGTGCTCAGTTTAGATTTTTGGAGCGTATTTTAGATGCTTTTAAAGGAGATGTATGTTTACTTTCACCAAGTAGATTTTACATCCTTAAAAGAAAGAAAATATTGCCTAGATTCCCTTTGTATCTTTTCACAGCAGGCATTCAATAAGTGGTGTTGACAGCCTGACTCAAGCTTAAAGAAAAGCAGGAAAATTCAGAGTCGACTCAGAAGTTTAAAGCAAATTGAAAATAGAGTGCCTCAAAAATGTTAGTTCGCCAGAAGAGAACCAGTGAAGGGAAGAGAAGCAGAGACACAGAAAGCCTTCAGCAGGCAAGGGGGATGTGTTGATGAAGCAATTGGAAAAGTCAGCTGTTAAAGATAGGTGCAAGGATGCCATACCTTAAGAAAACCCAAGAGAATTACCATGTTTTAAAAACTAAAATGAAAATACAAATAAATTAGAGGTTTCCTCCCTACAGGAGGAATGTAGACTTTTCAGTAGCTTTAAGTTTATAACTTATGATAGATTTGGGTACAGTTCAGCTAGGGTTCAGTTTAGAAAATATTTACTTTATTCAAATTTTTTTGAAGTATAGTGATTTTAAAAATTAAGTGATTGGAGTACATGGATTTGAAACCTGACTCTGTTTCCAATTCCAGCTTCTTACTAATGTGGGTGCTGCAAAGCATCAGTGATGGCTCAAGTAGTTGAGTATCTGCTGTCTGTGTGGGAGACCTAACTGACTTGATGGCTCTTGGATTTAGCCTGGCTGACTCCAGCTATTGTGGGCTTTTGGGGAGTGAACTAGTGGATTAAGATGTTTTTTTGTCCATCTTTGTCTCTCAGCCTTTCAAAATAAAAAATAAAATAAAATTAATAAAATGAACACTATATTGAATAAATTAATAATTCTCAGAATGCCTGAAGATCAGGAATATAAAATTTACATGTTAGATAGCATCTTATCATTCATGATTCTAGCTCAACAAATATGAGAGTACTTCAAAATTTCATACAAACATGGAATTGAAAGGTAAGTTTAGGGAGTAGGTGTTTTAATCTAGCAGTTAAGTTGTCTCCATCCATGTCAGAGTACCTGGGTTCAAGTTCCTGCTCCAGGTCCTTACTCTAGCTTGGTATTGCAGAACCTGGAGGCACTTGTGATGGCCAAAGTGACTGGGTCCTGCTACTCACATAATAGAGCTTCATTTCATTGCTGGTTCCTGACTTCAGTCAGTTTCAGCACAGCCCCAGCCATCTGTCCATTTTGGACATCTGGGGAGGAAGCCAGCAGGTGGCAAGTCTATCTCTTTGTCTCTAAGAGAAATAAAATTATCAAAAATAATTGTATTTTGGTACAATATATTTATAAATTTATGCAAAGGAGGGGTCTTCAAATATTTATGGAAAATGCATATTAGTGAGAGCTATGCATGTATTTTCAAATTTGTTCTACCAAAAATAAATTTATCTTTGATTCCATTTTTCTGTGGAATCTTTGAAGTAAACTTCCTTATATTTAGGTAAACAAACAAAAGGAGAAACTAAACACACTGCAGTTTATTTCAGTTGAAAGCAGGTGTAGGTGCTATACAGCATGAGTTGGGATGGAAATGTTTATTTTACTGATTGACTATGAGTGTCAGTTGGAAACAATCTAAGTGTATCAATCATGATGATGAAGATGCAGCAAGATGGGATACCATGGAATTTGCTTGTTTTCTATTATCATCCATGTAGAAATTCTTCCAAAGATCATGGAGTGTATAAACACATGCACATATACATATATGCACACACATATGAATATATATGCATAGTAAACTTTTAACTAAACTTATATTTTAAAAGTTAGAAGCAGGGAGAAAATATAGAAAATAAAGTAGTCAACTTTCAGTTCAATCGATGTGGATTCCTAAATACAGGGTTTGCTTTTCCTACCAGTCCAAATTTCATGGGAACACACAGAAAAGGAAATGGGGTACACAGGAATTTGGAAAGCTGAGCAGAACTACCAAAAAAAAAATAAAGAAAGAAAGAAATCCTAGATCACTGTTGTATTTTTTAAAAAGTAGAGCATGTGATATCAAGTTGAAAATCAAATGTCAGATTGACAGAAAGTACACACTGGGGAAAGAGAGGTACTCCAAACACTGCTTTTTTCCCAGTGATAGTAGTTGTAGAAAAGGGAGGTCATGTGAGATCTGCTAGGCAAACAACTCTGTGTAACAGCTGTACCAGTTATATTTATCAAGTTCTTAAATGTAGGTAAAAAAGAAAAAAAAGCTTACTCTGAATAGAGCAGATAAATATTTGAATGCCTCACAAAGTTACAGATTGCTTGCACACCAGGCTGGGGCTGGGTTGCTTGGCTTGACTACAAAACCCAAACCATGGCAGGGGCCTTGTTATAAAATCTGTGTTGAATATGGGTGCATTGACAATGATCTTCCACTGAAGCACTTCTGTCCTTGCAATTTCATGACATGGACATGAATTTTTCCTTATAGACCATTAAATCTTCAATAACCTTCTAAAACATCAAAGAAAAACAATAGCATAAGTAAATAAGAGCAAAGAAGGAGAATAAGAAATCATAACAGACAGAAAAGAGTAAAAATAATCATTATAATAATGACATTGAATATAATTATTAAAATATTTACCCTATGTCTACTATAAATTCATGAAACAGTATATATACATATATACACATATATGCAGAAACACATTTAAGTGCATGGGGATGTAATGGCATATGCTAAAGTATCATTCCATATTTGAGAAAAAAGAATGATGCAATAAATATTGTAGCACCAATATTTTTTTTCTTCTTTTAACTTTTATTTAATAAATATAAATTTCCAAAGTACTACTTTGGGTTTATAGTGGCTTTTCCCCCCCATAGCCTCCCTCCCATCTGCAACCATCCCATCTCCCACTCCCTCTCCCATCCCATTCACATCAAGATTCATTTTCAATTATCTTTATATAAAGAAGATCAATTTAGTATCTACTAAGTAAAGATTTCAACAGTTTGCACCCACACAGAAACACAAAGTATAAAGTACTGTTTGAGTACTAGTTATACCGTTAATTCACATAGTACAACACATTAAGGAGAGAGATCCTACATGGGAAGTAAGTGCACAGTGACTCCTGTTGTTGATTTAACAATTGACACTCTTATTTATGGTGAACACCAATATTTTAACTTCATAAAGAAAAGGCTAAGTCTTTCCTTTTTAATTCTATCAGTTATTATTAGCAGACACTTGGTTTAATTTATTTGATCCCTTTGACAATCCTATCTTTATGATAAGTTATGCACGTAAACTGATCACTTTAACTAGTAAAATGGCATTGGTACCTGCCAACTTAATGGGATTTGGAGTCCCATGGCAAGTGTTTAGCTTTACTCTTAGGGGTAAATCCAAGGGAACATGTGCCTAATGTACATCTCCTCCCTCTCTTATTCCCACTCTTATTTTTAACAGGGATCCATTTTCAATTGTGTGTAAATACCTCAGAATAATTCTGTGTTAAGAGGTTAACCAATGATATTAAGTAGAAAAAGAAAATACTAAAAAGAATAAAATAGTAAGCTCTTCTTCGACAGTCAGCACAAGGGCTGATCAAGTCATTGCTTCTCATAGTGTCAGTTTCACTTCTACAGGTTACCTTTTCGGTGCTCAATTAGGTGTCACAGGTCAGGGCGAACGTATGATATTTGTCCCATTGGGACTGGCTCATTTCACTTAGCATGATGTTTTCCAGATTCCTCCATTTTGTTGCAAATTACCAGATTTCATTTTTTTTTTACCACTGTGTAGTATTCTATAGAGAACATATCCCATAATTTCTTTATCTAGTCTTCCGTTGATGGACATTTAGGTCGATTCCATGTCTTAGCTATTGTGAATTGAGCTGCAATAAACATTAAGGTGCAGACAGCTCTTTTATTTGCCAATTTAATTTCCTTTCGGTAAATTCCAAGGAGTGGGATGCCTAGGTCCTGTGTAGGGCTATATTCAGATTTCTGAGGTATTTCCAAACTGTCTTCCATAATGGCTTTACCAGTTTGCATTCCCACCAACAGTGGATTAGTGTGCCTTTTTCCCCACATCCTCGCCAGCATCTGTTGTTTGTTGATATGTGTATGAGGGCCATTCTAATCTGGGTGAGGTGAAACCTCATTGAGGTTTTGATTTACATTTCCCTGATGGCTAGAGATCCTGAACTTTTTTCATGTGTCTGTTGGCCATTTGGATTTCCTCTTTTGAAAAATGTCTGTTTAGGGCCTTACCCCATCTTTTAAGTGGGTTGTTTGTTTTGTTGTGGGGGAGTTCCCTGATCTCTTTGTAGATGCTGGTTATTGATTGATGCTGGTTATTGATTAATCCTTTATCCACCAGTTGCATAATCTGCAAATATTTTCTCCCATTCTGTTGGTTGCCTCTCCATTTTCCTGACTGTTTCTTTTGCATTACAGAAACTGTTCAATTTGATGTAATCCACGTTGTTAATTTTGGCTTTGACTACCTGTGCCTCTGGGGTCTTTTCCAAGAAGTCTTTGTGTGTGCCAATATCTTGCAGAGTTTTTCCAATGTTCTCTAATAATTTGATGGTGTCAGGTCATAGATTTAGATAATTAATCCATGTTGAATGGATTTTGTGTAAGGTGTAAGGTAGGGGTCATGCTTCATACTTCTGCATGTGGAAATCCAGTTTTCCCAGCACCATTTTTTGAATAGACTGTCCTTGCTCCAGGAATTGGTTTTAGATCCTTGATCAAATATAAGTTGGTTAGGGGCCGGTGCCATGGCTCACTTGGTTAATCCTCTGCCTGCGGCGCTGCCATCCCTTGTGGGTGCCGGGTTCTGGTCCCGGATGCTCCTCTTACAGTCTTCTGCTATGACCCGGGAGGGCAGTGAGGATGGCCTGAGTGCTTGGGCTCCTGCACCCACATGGGAGACCAGGAAGAAGCACCTGGCTCCTGGCTTCGGATCAGTGTAGCTCTGGCCATGGTGGCCATTTAGGGGGTGAACCAACAGAAGGAAGACCTTTCTCTCTGTCTATTTCTCTAACTCTGTCAAATAAATAAATAAATAAATAAATAAATAAATAAAACAAATATAAGCTGGCTGTAGACGTTTGGATTGATTTCTGGTATTTCTACTCTGTTCCATTGGTCTATCCATCTGTTTTTGTACCAGTACCAGGCTGTTTTCATTATAACTGCCCAGTAGTATGTCCTGAGATCTGGCACTGTGATGCCTCCGGCTCTGTTTTTGTTGTACAAGATTGCTTTAGCTATTCCAGGTCTCCCATGCCTCACTATGAATTTCAGCATTATTTTTCCAGATCTGAGAAGAATGTCATTGGTATTTTGATTGGTGTCGCATTGAATATATAAATTGCTTTTGGAAGAATGGGTGTTTTTTTTAAAGATTTATTTATTTATTTGAAAGTCAGTGTTACTTACACACACACACACACACACACAGAGAGAAGTCTTCCATCTGATGGTTCATTCCCCAATTGGCCGCAATGGCCGGAGCTGTGCCGATCTGAAGCCAGGAGGCAGGAACTTCTTCAGGTCTCCCACGTGGGTGCAGAGGCCCAAAGACTTGGGCCATCCTCTACTGCTTTCCCAGGCCATAGGAGAGAGCTGGATCACAAGAGGAGCATCCAGGTCTTGAACTGGCGCCCATATAGGATGGGATGCCGGCACTTCAGGCCAGGGCGTTTACCTGCTGTGCCACATTGCCAGGCCCAGGATGCACATTTTGGTGATATTTTAATCCATGAACATGGAAGATTTTTCCATTTTTTGGTATCTTCTTCTATATCTTTCTTTAAAGTTTTGTAATTCTCATCGTAGAGATCTTTGACATCCTTGGTTAAGTTTATTTCAGGGTATTTGATTTTTTTTTTGTAGCTATTGTGAATGGGATTGACCTTAGAAGTTCTTTCTCATTCATGGCACTGTATGTGTATACAAAGGCTGTTGAATTTTGTGCATTGATTTTATATCCTGTTACTTACCAAACTTTTCTGAGTTCCAATAGTCTCTTCGTAGAGTTCTTTGGATCCCCTAAATAAAGATTCATGTAATCTGCAAATAGGGATAGTTTGACTTCTTCCTTCACAATTTGTATCCCTTTGATTTCTTTTTCTTGCCTAATGGCTCTGGCTATAACTTCCAGTAATATATTGAATAACATTGGTGAGCATGGGCATCCCTGTCTGGTACCGGATCTCAGTGGGAATGCTTCCAGCTTTTCCCCATTCAATATGATGCTGGCCATGATTTTGTCATAAATTGTCTTGATTGTGTTGAGAATGTTCCTTCTTTTTTTTTCATTTATTAAACTTTTATTTAATTAATATAAATTTCCAAAGTACAGCTTATGGGTTACAATGGCTTCCCCCCTCCCTTAACTTCCCTCCCACCCACATCCCTCCCCTTTCCCGCTCCCTCTCCCCTTCCATTCACATCAAGATTCATTTTCAATTCTCTTTATATACAGAAGATTAATTTAGTATATATTAGGTAAAAATTTCAACAGTTTGCCCCCATGTAGCAACACAAAGTGAAAAAAATACTGTTGGAGTACTAGTTATAGCATTAAATAACAGTGTACAGCACATTAAAGATAGAGATCCTACATAATATTTTTTAAAAAAAATTAATTAATTTTCTATGCCATTTCCAATTTAACACCAGGGTTTTTTTTTTTTTTTCATTTCCAATTATCTTTATATACAGAACATCAATTCAGTATATAATTAGTAAAGATCTCATCAGTTTGTACCCACACAGAAACACAAAGTGTAAAAATACTGTTTCAGTACTAGTTATAGCATCACTGCACATTAGACAACACATTAAGGACAGATCCCACAGTGACTCCTGTTGCTGACTTAACAATTTGACACTCCTGTTCATGGAGTCAGTAATCTCCCTAGGCTCTAGTCATGAGTTGCCAGGGCTATGGAAGCCTTTAGAGTTCGCAAACTTTGATCAAAAACAAAGCCAGAGGCATCACAATACCAGATTTCAGGACATACTACAGGGCAGTTGTTATCAAAACAGCATGGTACTGGTACAGAAACAGATGGATGGACCAATAGAACAGAATAGAAACACCAGAAATCAATCCAAACATCTACAGCCAACTTATATTTGATCAAAAATCCAAAACTAATCCCTGGAATAAGGACAGTCTATTCAATAAATGGTGCTGGGAAAATTGGATTTCCATGTGCAGAAGTATGAAGCGAGACCCCTACCTTACACCTTACACAAAAATCCACTCAACATGGATTAAAGACTTAAACCTATGACCAAAAACATCAAATTATTAGAGAGCATTGGAGAAACCCTGCAAGATATAGGCACAGGCAAAGACTTCTTGGAAAAGACCCCAGGAGCACAGGCAGTCAAAACCAAAATTAACATTTGGGATTGCATCAAATTGAGAAGTTTCTGTACTTCAAAAGAAACAGTCAGGAAAGTGAAGAGGACACCGACAGAATGGGAAAAAATATTTGGAAACTATACTACAGATAAAGGGTTGATAACCAGAATCTACAAAGAAATCAAGAAACTCCACAACAACAAAACAAACAACCCACTTAAGAGATGGGCCAAAGATCTCAATAGACATTTTTCAAAAGAGGAAATCCAAATGGCCAACAGACACATGAAAAAATGTTCAAGATCACTAGCAATCAGAGAAATGCAAATCAAAACCACCATGAGGTTTCACCTCACCCCGGTGAGAATGGCTCACATTCAGAAATTTACCAACAACAGATGTTGGCGAGGATGTGGGGAAAAAGGGACACTAACCCACTGTTGATGGGAATACAAACTGGTTAAGCCACTATGGAAGTCAGTCTGAAGATTCCTCAGAAACCTGAACATAACCCTACCATACAACCCAGCTATCCCACTCCTTGGAATTTACCCAAAGGAACTTAATTTGGGAAATAAAAAAGCCATCTGCACCTTAATGTTTATTGCAGCTCAATTCACAATAGCTAAGACCTGGAACCAACCCAAATGCCCATCAACAGTAGACTGGATAAAGAAATTATGGGACATGTACTCCATAGAATACTATACAGCAGTAAGAAACAACGAAACCCAGTCATTTGCAACAAGATGGAGGAATCCGGAAAACATCATGCTGAGTGAATTAAGCCAGTCCCAAAGAGACAAATATCATTTGTTTTCCCTGATCGGGGACAACTGAGCACCAAAAAGGAAACCTGTTGAAGTGAAATGGACACTATAAGAAACAATGACCTGATCAGCTTTTGTCTTGACTCTAGATGTGCAATGTAATACTTTATCCTTTTTAGTATTTGTTGTTGTTGTTGTTGTTCTAGTACTAGTGGTTGAACTCTGTAATTAACACACAATTATTCTTAGGTGTTTAAATTTTAACTGAAAAGTGATCCCTATAAAATATAAGAATGGAAAAAGAGAGGGAGAAGATGTACAATTTGGGACATGCTCAATCTGGCTTGCCACAAATGGTGGAGTTAGAAATGTGCCAGGGGATTCCAACACAATCCCATCAAGGTGCATGTACCAATGCCATCTCACTAGTCCAAATGATCAATTTCAGTTCACAATTGATGGCTCTGATAGGTCTAAGAATCAAAGGGATCACACAAACAAGGCAAGTGTCTGCTAATACTAACTGACAGAATCAAAAAGGGAGAGAAGGATCCAACATGGGAAGTGGGATACACAGCAGACTCATAGAATGGCAGATGTCCTAAACAACACTCTGGCCTCAGAATCAGCCCTTAAGGCATTTGGATCTGGCTGAAGAGCCCATGGGAGTATTGTAGGCATGGAAAGCCAAGATACCATGGAAAAGAAAAAAAGGAAGAAGACCTAAATGAAAGATCTCTGTGAGTGAGATCCCAGTGGAAAAAACGGGGCCATCAAAGAAGGAGGTACCTTTGTCTGAAGGGAGGAGAGAACTTCCACTTTGACTATGACCCTATCGGAATAAGATCAAAGTCAGAGGAATATTCCTTCTATACCCAATTTCCTTAGAGCTTTTTTCATGAAAGGGTGTTGTATTTTTTTTTTTTTTACAGGCAGAGTTAGACAGTGAGAGAGACAGAGAGAAAGGTCTTCCTTTTTCTGTTGGTTCACCCCTCCAAGTGGCCGCTATGGCCAGCATGTTGCAGCCAGCGCACTGCGCCGATCTGAAGCCAGGGGCCAGGTGCTTCTCCTGGTCTCCCATGCGGATTCAGGGCCCAAGGACCTGGACCATCCTCCACTGCCTTCCCGAGCCACAGCAGAGAGCTGGCCTGGAAGAGGAGCAACTGGGACAGAATCTGGCGCCCTAACTGGGACTTGAACCCGGGGTTCCAGCACCGCAGGCAGAGGATTAGCCTAGTGATCCATGTTCTATTTTATCAAATGCTTTTTCTGCATCAATTGAAATAATCATATGGTTTTTCTTATGCCATTTATTAATGTGGTTTATCACATTGATTGATGTGTGAATGTTGAAAATTCCCTGCATACTAGGGATAAATCCCACTTGGTCTGGGTGGATGATTTTTTGTATGTTTTGCTGGATTCTATTGGCCAGAATTTTATTGAGGATTTGCACCTATGTTCATTAGGGATATTGGTCTGTAATTCTCTTTGCTGCATCTTTTTCAGGTTTAGAAACTAAGGGGATGCTGGCTTCATAGAAAGAATTTGGGAGGATTCCCTCTCTTTCAATTTGTTTTGAATAGCTTGAGAAAAATTGGAGTTAGTTCTTCTTTAAATGTCTGGTAGAATTCATCAGTGAATCCATCCGGTCCTGAGCTTTTCTTTGTTGGGAGGGCCTTTATTACTGATTCAATTTCTATCTCATTTATGGATCTGTTTAGGTTTTCTATGTCTTCATGGTTCAATTTAGGTAGTTTGTATGTGTCCAGGAATCTATCCATTTCTGATAGATTTCCCAATTTGCTGGCATACAACTCTTTGTAGTAATTTCTGATGACTCCTTTTATTTCTGTGGGGTCTGTTGTTACATCCCTTTTTCATCTAGAATTTTATTGATTTGAGTCTTCTCTCCCCTTTTTTTAAGTTGGGCCAAGGTGTGTCAATTTTGTTTATTTTTTCAAAAACCAGCTTATCTTTTTGCTAATCTTTTATAATTTTTTGGATTCAATTTTGTTGATTTCTTCTCTAATGTTAATTATTTCTCTTCTACTAGTTTTGAGTTTGGTTTCCTGTATTTTCTAGATCCTTGAGATGCATTGATAGTTCATTTATTTGGTGCTTTTCCAATTTTTTGATGTAGGCACCTATTGCTATAAACTTTCCTCTTTTTTATTTATTTTTTATTTTTTATTTTACAGGTAGAGTTATAGACAGTGAAAGAAAGACAGAGAGAAAAGTCTTCCTTCCATTGGTTCACTCGCCAAATGGCCAGTATGTCTGGTGCTGCACCAATCTGAAGCCAGGAGTCAAGTGCTTCCTCCTGGTCTCCCATGCGGGTGCCAGAGCCCAAACACTTGGGCCATCCTCCACTGCCCTCCCGGGCTACAGTAGAGAGCTGGACTGGAAGAGGGCAACTTGGACTAGAACCCAGCACACATATGGGATGCCAGTGCTGCAGGAAGAGGATTAACCTAGTGAGCCATGGCGCCGGCCCCTAAACTTTCCCCTTAACACTGAGTTCCCTGTATCCCATAAGTTTTGATATGTTGTGTTGTCATTTTCATTTGTTTCCAGGAAGTTTGTGATTTCTCTTTTGATTTCTTCTATGACCCACTGTTCATTCAGGAGTATCTTATTCAGGATCCATGTGTTTGTATATGCTCTAGAGATTCCTGAGTTGCTGACTTCCAGCTTCATTCCATTGTGTCTGAGAAGATGCATGGTATGATTTAAAAATTTTGAAATGCTGAGACTTACTTTGAGGCCTAGTATGTGGTCAATCCTAGAAAAAGTTCCTTGTACTGCTGAGATGCATGTGTATTCTGCAACTGTAGGATGAAAAGTTCTCTAGACATATTAGGTCCATTTGGTCTGTAGTGTCGATTAAATCTGCTATTTCCTTGTTGATTTTCTGTCTGTTTGATCTGTCCATTGCTGAAATTGGAGTATTAAAGTCCCCCAATACTATTGTATTGGATGTTAAGTCTCCCTTTAAATCCCTTAACATTTCTTTTAAATAGCCAGATGTCCTGTAATTAGGTGCATATATGTTTATAATAGTTAACTCTTTCTGTTGAATTGACCCCTTAATCATTACATAGTGCCATTCTTTGTCTCTTTTAACATTTTTTGTGTTAGAGTATTTTGTCTGATATTAAGATGGCTACGCCAGCTCTTTTTAGATTTCTGTTGGCATAGAATATCTTTTTCTATCCTTTTACTTTCAGTCTGCATGCACCTTTGTTTGAAAGATGTGTTTCTTGTAAGCAGCAAATAGATCCCATTCTTATTTTTTACAAAGCTATATCTTCAATTAACTTTATACTCATAAGATTAGCCCTACATTAAGTAAAAAGTTCAACAAATAGTATGAAAAAAACAACTGTTCCTCAACAGTCAAGACCAGGTCTGTTCAAAATAATTGCATCTCAAAGTGTCAATTTCACTTCTATGTATTATCTTTTAGATAGTCTACTACTTGTCACAAATCAGGAAGAAGACATGGCATTTGTGTTTTTGGGACTGGCTTATTTCACTTAGTATAATGGTTTCCAGTTGCATTTATCTGCCCCCTATGAATATTAAGACAGATACTGTTTGCAGCTGGTGACTGTCTTAATATTCATATGGGGAAGAATTTGGGAAAGTCTGCAGTGTTATCCATTTTCTTGCCCTTTTGAAGTGCCATGGCATAAAGTGCATGATAGGATAAGATGTATCAGTCATAGTATTTTCATTTAATAACCTTTTAATTAGTTAAAGTTCAGCTAGAGCTGATTTCAAGTGGCAAAACCATGGACATTTTGCTTTTCAATTGCATGGAAAGGTAAGGGGTTTAGGGGGTGCAGACAGAACTACAGAACTTGCAGACAGGGCTACAAGAAAGGGCTGATGACTAGCTACAACACAATGCACATACTCTGTTATGGGATGTGAGCATCTTAATCCCTCATTTAGAGATTTAAATTATAGTTGGGTTAGGTGTTCTATTATAGAACCAATTATTGTAGTGAAGAATATTGAAGTACGTGGGAATATAGAGAATAAAGTGTTAGACACTATAACAGCACACTTGTATGTGTCATTAACTACTTGAGAGAGAGCATGAATGAGTTCCTTATTTCTTTTGGTTTTAGCTACTTATCTATAAACAAGGTCTGAGCTAATTGCTCCATAATATTCCTTCCAGTTTTAGTGTGTTTGATGCAGCAGTGATTTCTGATGTCATCTTTTTCAGCTACATTATATAATTTGTTAATAAAAAAGAATTTTGTAATTAATTAAATGCTGACTCATTAATGTTCCTTGTCTATAAGTACGGACCCTGTATCATTAAGAACTTTTTATTTTGTTTTATCCCTAAGGACTTATTTTATGTGAAATTCATTTGGCCATTGTTTTATTTCTAATTGATTATTATGATTCTTTTTTCCATCTTGTCATTTTAAGAGGCTGCCTCTGTGGAATTATTTTCTTTCTGTATTTCAGTTCATGACAATGCTTCGGGTTAAAGCATGCGAATTCAGTAACTTCTGTGAACTGAAATAAATGGCAGAAGGTTTTTTTTAAAGCATAAGATATCTTCTGGCAGATATAAAATATATATTATAAGCTTGCTCTCGGTTTTCAGCAGTACTACAAAACTGTGAATATAGGGACCACAAATAAGATTTTTCTCAGTCCTTTGAATGATGATTACACTTAATTTTATATTTTTATAGTCATACTAATCATGAAATAAAGATTTTTAACATAGTTTATACAATTTCAGTTTATAACTAAAATAAGTACATCATGAAGTATATTTAAATAAGATTAATCTCTAGAAAAATGAAAATGAACATTAAGTAAATGAATTATATTACATTTTATGGTCACCATAATAAGGGGAAAAGTTGCATTCATTAAAAAGAATAACATGAAAGATTACAATAAAAAATAAATTATTATATAATATAATAATAATGTTAATATAATAATATGATATAATATAATAATAAATAATAAATTTAAAATAGATAAATTATAGAACTCTGTAAATTATTTGAGAAACAGTGTTTTTTTTAAAAGGTGTTGACAGGCACGTCAATTTTCAGAATGAATGGGCCCACAGAATGTCTATCCCAATGAATGGAAGAATACTCACACCAAACATGTTCTTGTGAAATTTCAGAACACTAGGGATAAAGAGAAGATCTTAAAAGCTTCCAGAGGTGAAGAAAAAAGCAAGTCACATTCAAAAGGTGAACAATTACATTTGGGCAAATCTCACAGCTGGAAAGTATGACTTAATCTATATTTCAATTCATGGAAGTAAGGGTGAAAGTATCACTTAAATATGGATTTGCTGTCCTATTGGTTAATATCCAAGCCAAGCCTGAATCTACAAATGAAGGTCATGGGAGAGTATGAAAAACCTGGAGAAATGAGCCAAGGGATGTTCATTCCTCCTAAACAAAATGTTGACCTGGGAACATACATGCAAGACACAGTTGGAAGGCAGAATGTATTAAGTCCTGTCATTGCAGTTCTAGCTGATACTGAAAGGGAAAAAAAGAGGTGGTATTGGATCAAACTACAGTGAAGCAAAGCCCTGGCTCCTTCTCAATATATTTCTGATTCATTCTCTCTCTCTCTCTCTCTCTCTCTCTCTCTCTCTCTCTCTCTGTGTCTCTGTGTGTGTGTGTGTGTATGTTTGGAGGTGGGGCAGTGTGAGGCGTAGTTATAAGAAGAGACCTGTGGGAGGGAATGATAGGAAGCAGAGTAGACGCTTGCGAACAGAGTTCTGGATGAGCCAGTTTTCAAGCACGACCTTCAGGTAAGGGCTGAACTTGGAGCTGATAGGAGACAAACTCCATGTGGTGTGTAGTCAAGAGAGCATGAAGATACATGCCATAGAGAACCATCACTATCATTGGAAACCAAACACCCCCAGTTAGATATTGGCAGTGATATAAAGGCTCTGTACTGTCCGTTACTCTACTGGGACCCATACTGCATTACCTTTTGAAATGCCTAAGGACACACTTCATTTTCATAAGTAGAATATGTGACAAAAATGTAACAAAGGCCTTGCAACATTGGCTGCTGTTAGAAAAGTTCTTAATTGGTCTATCTGCTAAAGAATATGTTTAGAATGCAGCCCTGGACTGAAATCTCAAAGGTTGGCTATAAAGGTCTGCTGAGCCAGGGGTTTGACAATGTATGTTTTAAGAAAGGAACACTATACCATAAACTGAAGCACCATATGAAATTGGACTTAGCATTTTTCCTTTTCTTTCTCATGCGAAGTCTGTTCTTTCTGAATATTACTACCATGTTTTCATTGTTGACACTGTGAGACCTGATGCTACAATTCTCTGCACTGGTTCTTCATATCTTGTCCCAATGGAATAACAGTTTAAAAATTTTCTGAAAAAGTAAGAAAGAAAATGAAATATGATTTAGGAAAGAGGGTGAATAACTCTTTTTTTAAAAGATTTTATTTATTTATTTGAGAGGTAGAATTATAGACAGTGAGAGGGAGAGACAGAGAGAAAGGTCTTCCTTCCATTGGTTCACTCCCCAGATGGCCACAACAGCTGGAGCTGCGCTGATCCAAAGCCAGGAGCCAGGAGCTTCCTCCGAGTCTCCCACGTGGGTGCAGGGTCCCATGGACTTGGGCCATCTTCTACTGCTTTCCCAGGCCATAGCAGAGAGCTGGATTGGAAGAGGGGCAGCTGGGACTAGAACCAGTGCCCATATGGGATGCCCATGCAGCAGGCAGAGGATTAACCCATTGTGCCATTGCTGGCCCCAACAAGTGAATAACTTCTTGAGGGGAATAAATGATAAAAATATTCAAATACTTAGTGGGAAGATGAAAGTGGTACAGAAATAATACTTCAGTTTGTATATAAATGAAAAATAATAAATTAGATACTGAGATGATACACTTTT
Source organism: Lepus europaeus (assembly GCF_033115175.1). Lineage (NCBI taxonomy): Eukaryota > Metazoa > Chordata > Mammalia > Lagomorpha > Leporidae > Lepus > Lepus europaeus. The sequence continues at coordinate 32,181,644 of NC_084839.1, read as the reverse complement.
TACAGAGTGAAACTGCCGGATAGAATATATTTCATATCTCTTATAATAGTATAATAGCAGAGCCTATTGTTTTCAAAGTCACTGATGAGACTAGAAACAGGCTATACTTCTTTAAATAGATTCAGGTCTGGATAACCTTGGAGATCTTAATCCGTTTGCATTTTACCATCTGTTTTGCATGCTTCTTAACTTAATATGCATATCTCAGAATTGATTCAACTTTCAAGCACCTTCAGGAAGCAATGTGCTACTATTGTACTGCAGAAATGGTGATATTCAACAGTCTGTACAACATATACCTGAAAGGACAATCTGGAATGAATACTAGACAAGGAGCCTTTCAGTAACTTCAATTCAGTTATGTTATAATAATTAATCCATTTTGTGACCTTGAACATCTCACCTAAACCTTCTGGTTTCAATCTTTGCATATGTAAAATGAATTATTTAGTCTCTATAAAAATTCCTTCCAAATTCAAAACTCTCACAAATATATCATCATCTTACTGGGAAGGTTAATCATTTCGATTTAAAAACATGTATCAACTGGAGCCACTTTTCTTCTATTTTGCTATGTGTTCGGGTATTTCAAAAAGTTTGTGAAAAATTTAATTAAATTTATATTGGTGCAAAATTTTTAAAATCCATATGTACAAAATGTCCATGGAGATATTAATATTATGGAAACACAATGATTGGACTTCAGAATTCTTAGCCTAAACTAAGCTTATTTTTTTTTAAAGATCTATTTATTTGAAAGTCTGAGTTACACAGAGTGAGAAGGAGAGCCAGAAAGAAAGAGAGAGAGAGTATTCTATTTGCTGGTTCACTCCCCAATTGGCTACAATGGCTGGAGCTGCACTGATCCTAAGCCAGGAGCCAGGAGCTTCTTCTGGGTCTCCCATGTGGGTGCAGAGCCCAAGGACTTGGGCCATCTTCTACTGCTTTCCCAGGCCATTGCAGAGAGATGGATGGGAAGAGGAGCAGCCAAGACTCAAACTGATGACCATATCGGATGCCGGCACTGTAGGCTGCGGCTTTACCCACAGTGCTGGCCCCAACCTTATCTTTAAAAAATATATATTTTATTTCATTTGAAAGGCAGAGTTACAGAGAGAGGGGGAAAGACAGGATAAGACTTTCCATCCACTGGTTCACTCTCAAAATGGCCGCAACAGCTGGGGTAGGCCAGGCTGATGCAAAAAGCCAGGAACTCCATATGGGTCTCCCCTGTGGGTTCAGAGGTGCTTAGGTCACGTTCTGCTGCTTTTCCAAGCACATTACTAATGATTGAATCAGAAGTGGAGCAGCCAATATTTGAACAGCACCCATATGTATTGCTGGTGTCTCAGGCAGTAACTTAACCTGCTGTGCCACAATGACAGCCTGAAACTTATCTTCTAATTCCATGTTTTTCCTGAACTTTTTTACGTACCTTCATGCTAAAAAGCACTTCTCAAGAGTTTCTAGTGGAAAATTATAGTTAGTCTGATAATAAATACAACTAGAGGTATATATTCATATATTAAAGATTAAAGGATTCATATATTAAAGATTAAAGGATATTAAAGATTTAGTATTTATAAAAAACATGAAAAAATAGAAGTAAATGAGTTTAAGTATAAAAATAATCACAACAATTATATAAGAAATTTCATTGCTGGGAGCATTTTGCAGAGATTGGGAGAAAGAGAGAGTGCGCGAGCGAGAGATAAAGAGAAGGAAAGGGAGAGAGAGAGGTGAGATAAAATAAAAAATAAATCCAGCTATAAGATATTTGAAAGATACATTTCTGTGACACAAATTAAATACATAGAAAGATTGAAATATGACTGATCAAAAATATATGTATTCTAATCAAAAGGAAGTTGATGTAGCAATATTATCAGAGTAGATAGTTTTCAAAAACAAATGTATTGCTGGGGGAGCGAGAATTAAAACTTAATAATAAGGGAACAATTCACAATAAATAACAGTCCTGAACCCTGAAGTCATCCAACAATATAGCTTCAAATCTATCAAACATTCGCAAAACTACCAAAATATTTCTCAAAACATATTATTTTGGGACATTTTCATACACTGATAGATCAAGAAGATAATCTAATAAGAAATCTGAATTGATAAAACACCCAGAACCCTGTAGCCATCATTTCATTTTCCAAAGTGATGTAACCTGTTTGATAGCCATATAGAATTATTGCATACCCTCATGATTAAGAAAAATGTTAAATGTGGATATTCATGCTTATTCCTAATTTTAAGGGAAACCATTCAGGTTTTCACCATTAATAAATAATCAAGTAATGAAAACAGTGTTCATGTTGATCTCCTTATTAGGTTGAAAAATTTTTTCTTACTCCCGTTTTCCTGACAGTTTCATGAAAATGTCTTGAAATTTATTATGTAATTTTTCTGCTTCTGTTGAGATGAAGATGTAGTATTTCTCATTAATTCTTTCAATGTGGTGAGTTATATTACTAGGGTTTTGAATGATAAAGCATTTTTGCATCCCGAGGGCAAACTCTGCATGTTATCCAAATATATTGTTGGATTTCATTTACTATAAATTATTAAGGTTTTTGCATTGATATGCATGAAGGATATTGGTCGGTAGTTTCTTTATTTATGGTGTCTGTGTTTGATTTCGTGTTGGGATGGTGGTAGCCTCATAAAACCATTTGAAAAGTGTGCTGTCCTTTTCTGTTTCCTGAAAGAGTATATGCATGAACTTGTTGAAAAATATATGTATCTTCCAATTTGTGAATTAATTAATCTATCGTTAGGCACTAGCAGGGTATTGACATATCTTGGCTATTGTAAATAATTTTGTAATGAACATGAAAATATATCTCTATGAGGTGCTGTTCATATCAAACTAAAATGTTTCTGTGCTTCAAAAGAAAACAATCAACAAAATGAAATGGGCAGCCTATGGATTGAGAGATGATAATTGATAACCATTTTAGCTAAGGGATTAATATCCAAATTAAATAAGGAACTCACATGATTCAATAGCAAAACATAAGTAAATAACATGATTTATTTATTTATTATTATTATTATTATTTATTTTTGACAGGCAGAGTGGACAGTGAGAGAAAGACAGAGAGAAAGGTCTTCCTTTGCCGTTGGTTCACCCTCCAATGGCCGCCGTGGTAGCGCGCTGTGGCCGGCGCACCGCGCTGTTCCGATGGCAGGAGCCAGGTGCTTCTCCTGGTCTCCCATGGGGTGCAGAGCCCAAACACTTGGGCCACCCTCCACTGCACTCCCTGGCCACAGCAGAGAGCTGGCCTGGAAGAGGGGCAACCGGGACAGAATCCGGTGCCCCGACCGGGACTAGAACCTGGTGTGCCGGCGCCGCAAGGCAGAGGATTAGCCTGTTGAGCCATGGCGCTGGCAATAACATGATTTTTCAAAGTTGGTTGTGGATAGGCATTTCTGCAGACAGGTGAATGTGTGACAGGCAAATGTGTAACAGGTATGAAAAGATGTTCAGTATTACCAATCATTGTGGAGATACAAGTTAAAACCACAACAAGATATCATTTTATATCTATTATGATGGCTATTATCAGAAAGACTAGAGATACCAAGTATTGATAAGAGTGTGGGGAAACAGTACCCTTGTATACTGTTCATAGGGATATAATTTGTCCAGCCATTATGAAAAACAGTATGGAGTTTCTACCAAAAAATTTAAAGTAGTTCTGGAACATGAGCCAGCAATCCCTCTTCTGGGAATACTGTATATTTAGAGGAAATGGATTTAGTTCCTCATAGAGACATATGCACGCAGACTTTTCTTGAGAAAATCATTGTTGGCCGGCGCTGCGGGTCACTAGGCTAATCCTCTGCCTGCGGCGCCTGCACACTGGGTTCTAGTCCCTGTCGGGGCGCCAGATTCTGTCCCGGTTGCTCCTCTTCCAGGCCAGCTGTCTGCTGTGGCCCGGGAAGGCAGTGGAGGATGGCCCAAGTGCTTGGGCCCTGCACCTGCATGGGAGACCAGGATAAGCACCTGGCTCCTGCCATTGAATCAGCGCAGTGCACCCGCTGCAGCGCGCCGGCCGTGGCGGCCATTGGAGGGTGAACCAGCGGAAAAGGAAGACCTTTCTCTCTGTCTCTCTCTCTCACTGTCCACTCTGCCTGTCAAAAAAAAAAATAATAAAAAATCATTGTTAAGCTAATTAGATTTTCCACATTTTTGTGAGTTTTGGTTGGTTTTAATTTTCTAAATATTTTTAGTTTTCTTGCAGGTAAAGTATATTGTCACAAGTTGTTGAAATGGTCACATGCATTTTTAATATCTGTGGAATCTTTAATTTCTGATGATTTGTGTCTTATTTTTCTCTTGGCTGACTTAGTAAGAGAATCATCAGTTTTGGGGTTGGGAATCCTTTTCAAAGATCAACTAGTTTTAATTGATTTTTCTCTATGTTTTCTATTTTATATATTTTAATTGTTTACTTATTTCCTTCATTATACCAATTTATTTTTAATTTACTGTTTTTTTCTAGTTACATAAGAGTACTCTTGGCCGGCGCCGTGGCTTAACAGGCTAATCCTCCTCCTTGCGGCGCCGGCACACCGGGTTCTAGTCCTGGTTGGGGCGCTGGATTCTATCCCGGTTGCCCCTCTTCCAGGCCAGCTCTCTGCTATGGCCCGGGAAGGCAGTGGAGGATGGCCCAAGTGCTTGGGCCCTGCACCCGCATGGGAGACCAGGAGAAGCACCTGGCTCCTGGCTTTGGATCAGTGAGATGCGCCGGCCGCAGCGGCCATTGGAGGGTGAACCAACGGCAAAAAGGAAGACCTTTCTCTCTGTCTCTCTCTCATTATCCACTCTGCCTATCCAAAAAAAAAAAAAGTACTCTTACCTCATTTATTTTGAGACTTTTTTTCTAACAAGTAATTATTACTATAAATATCTCTCTAAGCACTCTTTTACCTACATCACAGAAGGCTTGATAGTTTGATGATTTCATTTCCATACATTTCAAATATTTCCTAATTCTTTTTGTGATTCCTTAATTGACATGTTTATTTAGAAGAACACTGTTTAGTGTCCAACTATTGAAAGCTTTCCAGATAGTATTCTCTTCTTGATTTCTATTTTATTTCTACTGCTGGAGAACATACTATATATTTGGATTTCTTTAAATTCATCGGGTCTTACTGTATGGTCCAACATATGAGCTATTTTGGTGAATGTAGCTCATTTGATTAAAAATAATATAATAATAAAGTGTTCTGTAAGTAAATATTAGGTCAAGTTTATTGATAGCATCTCTCATTCTCTTCTGTATCTTCACTGACATTTTGTCTACATGCTTTATCACTACTAAGATAAGACCTGAAATTTCCAAATACAATTGTAATTTTTCTCTTTCTTCTTAGTTCTAGGAGAAATTTTTGCTTTGTGAATTTTGTTTGTGTATTTACAAATATAAATGTGATATATCTTCATTAGGAACTGACCCATTAATCATTATGACAAGTTCCTTTCAATCTCTGAAAACATGCCTTTACTTAAGTGTAACTAATATGACTTTTTTAAAAAAGATTTATTTATTTGAAAGGCTGAGTGACAAAGAATGATAGAGATCTTCCATCCACTGTTTTACCTTTCAGATGGCCTGCCAAGGACCCTGGAACTCCATCCAGGGCTCTCCTGTGGGTACAGGGGTCTAGATACTTGAATATCCTCCAGTGCTTTCTCAGGCACATTAGCAGGGTGCTGGATCAGAAGTGGAGTACCGGGACTGGCACTGTGGTGCAGTGGGAAAAACTGCCGCCTGTAGTGTTGGCATCCCATTTGGGTGCCAGTTTGAGACCTGCTCCACTTCTGATCCATTTCTCTGCTAGGGCCTGGAAAAGCAGGGAAGATGGCCCGAATCCTTGAGCCCCTGTACCTGTTTGGGAGACCCGGAGGAAGCTCCTGACTCCTGGCTTCAGATCAGCTCAGCTCTGGCCATTGCAGCCATCTGGGGAGTGACCCAGCTGATGGAAGACCTCTCTCTCTCTGCCTCTGCATCTGCCTCCTTATAACTCTGCCTTTCAAATAAATAAATAAATCTAAAAACAAAACAAAACTTGGAGCAGCTGAGATTCCAATCATTGCTCCTATGCAAGATGCAGGCATTGCAGGCAGCAACTTAAACCTCTTAGTCACAAGGTTAGCCCCTGATTTCCTTAATACATAGTATTTGCATTATACATGTTTTTCATCTTTTTACTTTTTATTCTATTAATATCTCTATATTTAAAGTGACTCTATTTGAAATGTAGACAGTGTATGATTTATTATTATGTGTATTTATCCTGTCTGATAATTATTGATTTTTATGTACCTGGACCATTTACATTTAACTATTTTTACATAATTGAACACAAATATACCTTTATTATATATGATTTTTACTTCCTTTTCACTTGCTTTTCTTTTTTGGGGATTATTCAAGTTTTGTATTATTTTGTTTTTGTTAAGCTATTTTCTCTCTACCTTTCTTCCTATACTTCTTTGTGTATCTTTAAGGAATGTTCTAGATTTCATATATATTTTATTTCACTTACCCTTTCATACATATTTAGCTTAACCATAAAATATTTTCCTATAATACTTCACTTCTTAAAATTTTAAGGTTTATTTAATAGAAAGGGAGATAGATAGAGATATCTCATCCACTGGGTACTTCTCTAATGTTCACAAGAGCTGGAATTGGGGCCAGAAACTTAGTTCAGGTTTCCTGCTGGGTGACAGGGACTCACCTACTTGAACCATCACTTGCTACTTCTCAGAGTGTGCATTAGTGGGCAGCAGGAATCAGGAGAAGAGTCTGGATTTGACCCAAGAACTCTGTTATGGGATGTGGGTACCCCAAGTGGTGTCTGAAACGCTACACAAAAAGCTAGTCCCAACGTTTCTCTTCTAACCCTTTGTGCTTTTGAATTGGTACACTGCATATATATGCATGCATATACGTACATATACAAATATAATGCATACATACAGATATAATACAGATAAATATATATCAACATATTTTACTTAAATAGTCAATTTTCAAAAGACTAAGACAATGTAATAAAATGTTTTTGCACTTGCCTCCATATTTACAATTTTTGGTGTGTTTTTTGTCATCTTCTGTTTCAATGGATGTTACTTCATTGTATCTGAAGAACTTCCTTCAACGTTTGTTTTAGTGCACATTCACACGTTCTGACAGAACTGTCAGATTTGTTTGAGAAAGTTTATATTGCTTAACTTTATAGGCTATTTTCTTTGTATTCTAGCCTAAAAGTTGCTTCTTTTTTTTTTTTTAATTCATCTTGAGATTTCACATAACTGATTTTGGTTCACTGAATTCTTAATGTATCTCTGGAAAAATTTCCCCTCAGTATGAAATATGCCTTTTTTCTTGACATGATCTTTAAAAAAATCTTTAAAATATTTATTTATTTGAAAGTCAGAGTAACAGAGATTGAAGGAGAGACAGGGAGAGGTCTTCCATCCATTGATTCACTCCCCAAATGCAGCAGGAGGACTGAGATGGGCCAAAGCCAGGAGTCTGGAACTCCATGTGGCTCTCCATTGTGAGTGACAGGGAGCCAAGTACTTGGGCCACCACACCCTGCCTTCCTGGGTGCATGGCAGGAAGTTGGATCCAAAGCTGTGTAGGCAGAATTCCAGCTGACACTCTGATATCCCATATAGCCGCCTAACTCAATGTGTCACAATGCCCACCCCTTGATATGTTTTTAAAAACTTTTGCTTTATCTTGAATTCTCAGTAACTTGATTATAATGAGCTTTGGTGTGGTTTTCTTCATGTTCATTCTTTTTGTTGTTTATTGATCTTCCTGAATCTGGGCTTATCGCTTTCACTAAATTTGAAAAAAAAATAAAATTTTAATTTCTTCAGCTATTTTTCTTTTATCTGTTACTCAAACTAACTTGCAAGTTACTAAACCGTTCTTTTTGAAAGTCTTTCTTTTCTTTCTTGTCTCTCAGTGTCTCATTTGCATAGTTTTATTGTTCTATCTTCAAGTTCTCTGATCTTTCTAGCACGTCTTAGCTGCTGTTAATTCATTCTAGTGATAAATTAATTACAGGTATTATAAATTTCATGTCTAAGTTCTATTGAAATTTTTTCTTCTACTTTCATCTCATTATGATTTTCTTTAAATATTTGATCATTGATACCTTGTTGGTCATTATAATTTTACATGTTTGAATGCTGCACTATTTAGAATAATGTAAGAAGTGAAACGATTTGTCCACATATCAGTGAAATTGTTTATATGTCATTTTGATGCCGCTGTGCTTTGCTGTTGGAGTTGGGGCAGTTATGGAGTAACCTCTAATATAAGACTAATTTGTCTTATTATTGAACCATGTTTCTTCTGGGGAATCTACTGAATGTTCCATGTTCTAATAAAGAGATCTCTCCTTTCTGACTGACAGGAATTCAAATGATTTCATGAACTGGAAATTATTCGCAATACAGAGTCCTGGTAATTGTTATGCTTCTGAAATTTCTTCTTCTCTTGGCCAATCACAAACATGTATTGTTTACCTTGCCTCTCCCCACTCCCTTCACCCCCCAGTTTTAGCTGCCTGGGCCTCACTGAACTTAAGTCTCGGTCTTCTTCAGTAAGAGTGACCACTGATTGAATTTCTCCTCCATTTTCTGTCCTGAAACTACCTGAAGGCAGAAAGCCAGGGCTCCTTTCTTTGTGACATCAGTTTTCTGGTGACTAAAAACATAACTTTTTATATTTTGCCCTTTTAATTGTTTATAATGGAAAAATTATTGTTTAAAATATTATTATATCATAGTCCAGCAGAAGTTGAGTTTCTTTTAAAAATATATTTAGATCTGTTTATCTGCCAAGTAAAAATTCTTGTTTATTCCAAAATGTTAGCCATTGTTAATTTACTACACATGGGAATAATAATTTTATCTTCTAACAAATCGTTTCCAAACTCTATAAGGAATCTAAAGGTCAGGTCATGAATATAAATGTACCTTGAGATATGGCACCCTTTTTCCTTGCCTGCTCCAGTCTGATTGCCTATCACAATTTGTGATTGCTCAGTCAGTCAGTGGACTGTGTTTTGTGCTGTGTGGGGCACAATGAATTGAAAACTTTTTACAAATATTGTTTTCTTGGCCGGCACGTGGCTCAATAGGCTAATCCTCTGCCTGTGGCGCCGGCACACTGGATTCTAGTCCCAGTCAGGGCGCCTGATTCTGTCCCGGTTGCCCCTCTTCCAGGCCAGCTCTCTTCTGTGGCCCAGGAGTGCAGTGGAGGATGGCCCAAGTGCTTGGGCGCTGCACCCCATGGGAGACCAGGAGGAAGCACCTGGCTCCTGGCTTTGGGTCAGCATGGTGCACCGGCCGCAGCGGCCGTTGAGGGGTGAACAACGGAAAAGGAAGACCTTTCTCTCTGTCCTTGTCTCTCACTGTCCACTCTGCCTGTAAAAAAGAAAAAAAAAAGAATTAATTAGAAGTACTAGTTTTATTTCTTCTTCTCCCAACTAGGTAAGTCAATATGACTTTGGGAGTCAAGTTTACTTTGTGTAACATGAGGAAGTTGAATTAGATAGTCAGTCTCTGAGTTTTATTCCAACATATTTCTCAACATTGCAAGTTTTAAATTAGGAGGGGCAGGCGCTGCGGCTCAATAGGCTAATCCTCCACCTGCGGCACCAGCACCCTGGGTTCTAGTCCCGGTCAGGGTGCCGGATGCTGTCCCGGTTGCTCCTCTTCTAGTCCAGCTCTCTGCTGTGGCCCGGGAGTGCAGTGGAGGATGGCCCAGGTCCTTGGGCTCTGCACCTGCATGGGAGACCAGGAGAAGCACCTGGCTCCTGGCTTCGGAAAAGCGCAGTGCGCCGGCCACAGCACGCCGGTGGCAGCGGGCACTGGGGGATGAACCAACAGAAAAGGAAGACCTTTCTCTCTATCTCTCTCACTGTCCACTCTGCCTGTCAAAAAAAAAAAAAAAGATCATTAAATTAGGAGGATAAAGCTTAGAAATAACCATGACTAGTATGGATTAATGTTCCATCCAGCCCCCAAACCTGTGCAAACCATGGCCCAAGGGAATGTACCATGAGTAGATATAATTTTTCACCTTGACATTAAAATTTGAGATACAGTGTTCTTCAGTTTCTTGTTCATCAGTTCCTTGTAATCTCCATTGATGGCACTATGGAATATAAATTCAACCAGTCCTTTTGTGAATCCACTTATGTTTGCTGTCCATGCCTACCTCTTGGGGGTTAAGAATTTCATAAGTATTATCCTCTATATAAAGAAGTACTCCCCCAACTTGTTTTGCACTGTTTACTTTGCTTAGGTTTAAAAATTATCCTCTCAAAAAGAGAATCATCCTACTGATTCAGATTTTAAAAGGTAAATATACGACTGTTTTCATTGTATCAGTCATCACTATTTTCTATTTTAAGATTTTAATCTTCTTGGCATCCTTTGATTCTGTCTTTCCAAGTTGAAGAGTGTTATACTTTCTAGCCCCATCTTGCATTGCTGGCGGTCTTCCCCAGCACTACTCCCACTCTGAATCCTCGTGATTGACTGCATTTTCATTTTCTGGAATTTTATCACTTCCATTTTGCATTCCTGGAGGTACAGCAACAAAGAGTATATATAGATTCTGTAGGTGGAAATGGAAGAGAAGGGCAATGTAGTTTTAAAAAATATTTTTTGGGGAGCAATCCAAACTTCGCTGGAGAGTTTACAGAAGTACAAGGGGCCGGCACCGTGGCTTAACAGGCTAATCCTCCTCCTTGCGGCACCGGCACACCAGGTTCTAGTCCCAGTTGGGGCGCCGGATTCTATCCTGGTTGCCCCTCTTCCAGGCCAGCTCTCTGCTATGGCCCGGGAAGGCAGTGGAGGCTGGCCCAAGTCCTTGGGCCCTGCACCCGCATGGGAGACCAGGAGAAGCACCTGGCTCCTGGCTTTGGATCAGTGAGATGCGCCGGCCGCAGCGGCCATTGGAGGGTGAACCAATGGCAAAAAGGAAGACCTTTCTCTCTGTCTCTCTCTCTCTCACTATCCACTCTGCCTGTCAAAAAAAAAAAAAAAAAAAAAAAAAAAAAAAGTACAAGGAAGTCTATGTTCTCAAGAACTAGTTTATACTTATTTAATCGAAATTAGATTTTAAAGTATGTTGTGTTCTGTCTTTTCTATGTTTCCCTCTCCTTTTTCTCTTTCCCTTTTGTTTTTCAACTTTCCTTTCTGCTTGGCTACTCCCTCATTCTAGATTATATAAGGCAGTCACATGGGCCGTGGCATTGTCTTAGTCCATTTGGGCAGTTGTAACTGAATGCATCATAAACAATGGGAAATTACTTCTCCCAGCTCTGGAGGCTGAAGTCCAAGATCAGGCTGCCAGCACAGTTAAGTTCTTGTAAGTGCCTTTTCCAGGGTTGCAGAATGTTATCTCATGTGGGCAAAAGAGCAAAGATCTCTCTGTGACTTTTTCTATTTTTTATTTAATTAATTTATTTTTTAATTTATTTGACAGAGTTATACAGTGACAGAGAGAGAGAGAGAGAGAGAAAGAGAGAGAGAGAGAAAGATCTTCCTTCCATTGATTCACCATCCCCAAATGGCTGCTATGGCCAGAACTACACCAATCCGAAGCCAGGAGCCAGGTGCTTCCTTCTGGTCTCCCAAGCAGGTATAGGGGTCCAAGCACTTGGGCCATCCTCCACTGCTTTCCTGCGCCATAGCAGAGAGCTGGACTGGAAAAGGAGCAACTGGGACAGAACCCGGTGCCCACTTGGGATGCCGGTGCTGCAGGTAGAAGATTAACCAAGTGAGCCATGGGACCGGCCCCTATTTTTTATTTTTAATATATAGTTTATTTAGGTTATACAAGTTTCATATATTTACTTTATACTGTTATGTGGCCTCTATTTTGTTTGTTTGGGTTTTTTTGTTTTTGTTTTTCTTTTTTTTAACTTTTATTTAATGAATATAAATTTTCAAAGTACAGCTTATGGATTACAATGGCTTCCCCCCCCCCATAACTTCCCTCCCACCCGCAACCCTCCCCTTTCCTGTTCCCTCTCCCCTTCCATTCATGTAAAGATTCATTTTCAATTCTCTTTATATACAGAAGATCAGTTTAGTATATATTAAGTAAAGATTTCAACAGTTTGCACCCACATAGGAACACAAAGTGAAAAAATAATGTTGGAGTACTAGTTATAGCATTAAATAACAGTGTACAGCACATTAAAGACAGAGATCCTACATGATATTTTTTAAAAATTAATTAATTTTCTATGCAATTTCCAATTTCACAGCAGGGTTTTTTTTTTTTTTCATTTTCAATTATCTTTATATACAGAAGATCGATTCTGCAGATACTAAGTAAAGATTTCATCAGTTTGCACCCACACAGAAACACAAAGTGTAAAAATACTGTTTTAGTACTAGTTATAGCATCACTTCACATTAGACAACACATTAAGGACAGATCCCCCATGGGATGTAAGTACACAGTGACTCCTGTTGCTGACTTAACAATTTGACACTCTTGTTTATGGGGTCAGTAATCTCCCTAGGCTCTAGTCATGAGATGCCGTGGCTATGGAAGCCTTTAGGTTTCGCCGCCTTTGATCTTATTCTGATAGGGTCATAGTCAAAGTGGAAGTTCTCTCCTCCCTTCAGAGAATGGTACCTCCTTCTTTGATGGCCCCGTTCTTTCCACTGGGATCTCACTCACAGAGATCTTTCATTTAGGTCTTCTTTTTTTTCTTTTCCATGGTATCTTGGCTTTCCATGCCTACAATACTCCCATGGGCTCTTCAGCCAGATCCGAATGCCTTAAGGGCTGATTCTGAGGCCAGAGTGCTATTTAGGACATCTGCCATTCTATGAGTCTGCTGTGTATGCCACTTTCCATGTTGGATCATTCTCTCCCTTTTTGATTCTATCAGTTAGTATTAGCAGACACTTGTCTTGTTTGTGTGATCCCTTTGACTCTTAGACCTATCAGAGTTATCAATTGTGAACTGAAGTTGATGACTTGGACTAGTGAGATGGCATTGATACAAGCCACCTTGATGGGATTGTATTGGAATCCCCTGGCACGTTTCTAACTCCACCATTTGGGGCAAGCCAGATTGAGCATGCCCCAAATTGTACATCTCCTCCCTCTCTTATTCCCACTCTTATATTTAACAGGGATCACGTTTCATTTAAAATTTAAACACCTAAGAATAATTGTGTGTTAATTACAGAGTTCAACCACTAGTATTAGAACAACAACAACAACAAAATACTAAAAAGGATAAAGTATTACATTGTACATCAAGAGTCAGGACAAGAGCTGATCAGGTCATTGTTTCTTATAGTGTCCATTTCACTACAACAGGTTTCCCCTTTGGTGCTCAGTTAGTTGTCACCGATCAGGGAAAACAAATGATATTTGTCCCTTGGGGAATGGCTTAATTCACTCAGCATGATGTTTTCCAGATTCCTCCATCTTGTTGCAAATGACCGGGTTTCATTGTTTTGTTTTGTTTTTTTTTTTCTGCTGTATAGTATTCTACAGAGTACATGTCCCATAATTTCTTAATCCAGTCTACTGTTGATGGGCATTTGGGTTGGTTCCAGGTCTTAGCTATTGTGAATTGAGCTGCAATAAACATTAAGGTGCAGAGGGCTTTTTTGTTTGCCAATTTAATTTCATTTGGGTAAATTCCAAGGAGTGGGATGGCTGGGTTATGTAGTTGGGCTATATTCAGGTTTCTGAGGAATTTCCAGACTGACTTCCATAGTGGCTTAACCAGTTTGCATTCCCACCAACAGTGGGTTAGTGTCCCTTTTTCCCCACATCCTCTCCAGCATCTATTGTTGGTTGATTTCTGAATGTGAGCCATTCTAACTGGGGAGAGGTGAGACCTCATTGTGGTTTTGATTTGCATTTCCCTGATTGCTAGTGATCTTGAACATTTTTTCATGTGTCTGTTGGCCATTTGGATTTCCTCTTTTGAAAAATGTCTATTGAGGTCCTTGGCCCATCTCTTAAGTGGGTTGTTTGTTTTGTTGTTGTGGATTTTCTTGATTTCTTTGTAGATTCTGGTTATCAACCCTTTATCTGTAGTATAGTTTGCAAATATTTTTTCCCATTCTGTCGGTGTCCTCTTCACTTTCCTGACTGTTTCTTTTGAAGTACAGTAACTTCTCAATTTGATGCAATCCCAAATGTTAATTTTGGTTTTGACTGCCTGTGCTCCTGGGGTCTTTTCCAAGAAGTCTTTGCCTGTACTTATATCTTCCAAGGTTTCTCCAATGCTCTCTAATAATTTGATGTTTTTGGTCATAGGTTTAAGTCTTTAATCCATGTTGAGTGGATTTTTGTGTAAGGTGAAAGTAGGGGTCTCGCTTCATACTTCTGCACGTGGAAATCCAATTTTCCCAGCACCATTTATTGATTTTTTTTTTAATTTTTTTTAATTTATTTTTTTTTTTTTGCTTTTTGTTTTTAGTAACCTCAGTTAACCATACTTTCTCTCAGTTGGTACTGTTTATTTTTTATTAAACTTTTATTTAATGAATATAAATTTCCAAAGTACAGCTTATGGGTTACAATGGCTTCCCCCCTCCCATAACTTCCCTCCCGCCCGCAACCCTCCCCTTTCCCGCTCCCTTTCCCCTTCCATTCATGTAAAGATTCATTTTCAATTCTCTTTGTATACAGAAGTTCAGTTTAGTATATATTAGGTAAAGATTTCAACATTTTGCCCATATAGCAACATAAAGTGAAAAAGCTACCATTGGATTACTAATTATAGCATTAAATAGCAATGTACAGCACATTAAAGACAGAGAACCTACATAATTTTTTTTCAAATTAATTAATTTTCTATGTCATTTCCATTTTAACACCAGGTTGTTTTTTTTTTTTTTCATTTCCAATTCTCTTTATATACAGAAGATCACTTCAGTATATAATTAGTAAAGACCTCATCAGTTTGTACCCACGCAGAAACGCAAAGTATAAAAATACTGTTTCTGTACTAGTTATAGCATCACTTGGCTTTAGACGACACATTAGGGACAGATCCCACATGGGGTGTAAGTAAACAGTGACTCCTGTTGCTGATTTAACAATTTGACACTCCTGTTCATGGCGTCAGTAATCTCCCTAGGCTCTAGTCATGAGTTGCCAGGGCTATGGAAGCCTTTAGAGTTCGCTGACTTTGATCTTATTCCGATAGGGTCATAGTCAAAGTGGAAGTTCTCTCCTCCCTTCAGAGAAAGGTACCTCCTTCTTTGATGGCCCCGTTCTTTCCACTGGGATCTCACTCACAGAGATCATTCATTTAGGTCTTTTTTTTTTTTTTTCCATGATATCTTGGCTTTCCATACCTGCTATACTCTCATGGGCTCTTCCGCCAGATCCGAATGCCTTGAGGGCTGATTCTGAGGCCAGAGTGTTGTTTAGGACATCTGCCATTCTATGAGTCCCAGCACCATTTATTGAATAGACTGTCCTCATTCCAGGGATTAGTTTTGGATATTTGATCAAATATGAGTTGGCTGTAGATATTTGGATTGATTTCTGGTGTTTCTATTCTGTTCCATTGGTCTATCCATCTGTTTCTGTACCAGTACCATGCTGTTTTGATTACCACTGCCCTGTAGTAAGTCCTGAAATCTGGTATTGTGATGCCTCCGGCTTTGTTTTTGTTGTACAGGATTGCTTTGGCTATTTGAGGTCTTCTGTGTCTCCATATGAATTTCAGCATCATTTTTTCCACATCTGAGAAGAAGGTCTTCGGTATCTTGATTGGTATTGCATTGAATGTATAAATTGCTTTTGGGAGAATAGATATTTTGATGATATTGATACTTCCAATCCATGAACATGGAAGATTTCTCAATTTTTTGGTATCCTCTTCTATTTCTTTCTCTAAGGTTTTGTAATTTCCATCGTAGAGATCTTTAACGTCCTTGGTTAAGTTTATTCCAAGGTATTTGATTGTTTTTGTAGCTATTGTGAATGGGATTGATTTTAGAAGTTCTTCCTCAGCCGTGGCATTGCCTGTGTATACAAAGGCTGTTGATTTTTGTGGATTGATTTTATATCCTGCTACTTTGCCAAACTCTTCTATGAGTTCCAGTAGTCTCTTAGGAGAGTTCTTTGGGTCCCCTAAATATAGAATCATATCATCTGCAAAGGGGGATAGTTTGAGTTCTTCCTTCCCAATTTGTATTCCTTTAATTTCTTTTTCTTGCCTAATAGCTCTGGCTAAAACTTCCAGAACTATATTGAATAGCAGTGGTGAGAGTGGGCATCCCTGTCTGGTACCAGATCTCAGTGGAAATGCTTCCAACTTTTCCCCATTCAATTGGATGTTGGCCATGGGTTTTTCATATATTGCTTTGATTGTATTGAGGAATGTTCGTTCCATACCCAGTTTGCTTAGAGTTTTCATCATGAAAGGGTGTTGTATTTTATCAAATGCTTTCTCTGCATCTATTGAGAGAATCATATGGTTTTTCTTCTGCAGTCTGTTAATGTGGTATATCACATTGATTGTTTTGTGAACATTGAACCATCCCTGCATACCAGGGATAAATCCCACTTGGTCTGGGTGGATGATCTTTCTGACGTGTTGTTGCATTCTATTGGCCAGAATTTTATTGAGGATTTTTGCATCTATGTTCATCAGGGATATTGGTCTGTAATTCTCTTTCAATACTGCATCTTTTTCTGGGTTAGGAATTAAGGTGATGCTGGCTTCATAGAAAGAATTTGGGATGATTCCCTCTTTTTCGATTGTTTTGAATAGTTTGAGAAGAATTGGAGTTAGTTCTTCTTAAATGTCTGGTAGAATTCAGTGGTGAATCCATCTGGTCCTGGGATTTTCTTTGTTGGGAGAGACTTTATTACTGACTCAATTTCTGTCTCAGTTATGTGTCTGTTTAGGTTTTCTATGTCTTCCTGGCTCAATTTAGGTAGGTTGTATGTGTCCATTTCTGATAGATTTCCCTGTTTGCTGGCAGACAAGTCCTGGGAATAATTTCTGATAATTCTTTTTATTTCTGTGATGTCTGTTGTTATGTTTCCTTTTTCATCTCTGATTTTATTAATTTGGGTCTTTTCTCTTCTTTTTTAGTTAGTTGGGCCAATGGGGTGTCAATTTTGTTTATTTTTTCAAAAAACCAGCTCCTCATTTGGCTGATTTTTATAAATTTTTTAGGATTCAATTCTGATGATTTCTTCTCCGATTTTAATTATTTCTCTTCTCCTACTAGATTTGCGTTTGGTTTGCTGCAGATTTTCTAGATCCTTGAGATGACTTGAAAGCTCATCTATTTGGTGCCTTTCCAATTTCTTGATGTAGGCACCTATTGATATAAACTTTCCTCTTAACACTGCTTTTGTTGTATCCCATAGGTTTTGGTATGTTGTGCTGTTATCCTCATTTACTTCCAGAAAATTTTTTGATTTCTCTTTTGATTTCTTCTATGACCCATTTTTCATTGAGGAGCATGTTGTTCAATCTCCATGTGTTTGCACGTGCTCTAGGGATTCCCGAGTTGCTAATTTCCGATTTCATTCCTTTGTGGTCTGAGAAGCTGCATGGTATGATTCTAATTCTTTTGAATTTGCTGAGACTTGCTTTATGGCCTAGTATGTGGTCAATCCTAGAGAAGGTTCCATGTACTGCTGAGAAGAATGTAAATTCTTTATGTGTAGGATGAAAAGTTCTTTAGATATCTGTTAGATCCATTTGGGCTATAGTGTCATTTAAATCTACTGTTTCCTTGCTCTTTGTCTTGCTCAGCTTTGTAAGGTGAGTGGAGAGAGAGGCTAGTGTCCATGCACGTTCCCCTTACTTATTCGTTTTGTTTTGTTTTTTCTCTCCTCCAGTCAGCCTGGTGAACTTTCCCCAGTGGGGCCTCAGTCCTCGTTCTGCCTTTCCCTGCCACTGTCTCGGGTTTCTGAGGTTTTTGTCTTACCTCCCGTTCCTGCACTGGTGAGATTCTGCAGCTCAGCTCCCGCGGCTGGGCTTCCACACGGTGGGCTCTCTGTAGGTCCTCTGTGTCACTTCCACTAGATCCGGAAGCATTTCCTCTGCAGTTTTTTTCTTGAGTCTTTTCATGAGGCTACAGGAACTCCACTTTATTAAACTATCTTTTCCTGGACTATCGGTACGCTCCCTCACTATCCGCCATCTTGGCTCTGCCCGGTTCTATTAATCGGCCTCTTTTAAGAGTACTAATCTTATTCATGAGGTCTCTAGCTTATTGATTTAATCACATCATATCATCATCATCAACATCGTAATCTTGGGAATTAGGATTTAAACATATGCATTTGTGGAGGACACAAACATTTAGAGGATAGCAAGCATCCTATATGCTTACTACTAAGCAACAGATTAACTAATATGTGCTATTGTAAATCCAAATTCTTTAATATCATTGAGAGGCTCTTTATCCTAATTTAAATCCATTACGTCAAATAAAAGCCAAGGATTTTCTGGAGGGTTATGGGAAATGCCCCAGGGACACAGAACAAGGAGGAACTGACAAAGCCCCTCAGAGATTCAGACTGAGAACAACGAAATACATCCAAGCTGGAACTATCTTATTACCCATTTAAGATACATTGCTTTGTTGTCCTGTCTCCTTTCCTTCACCCTTTTGATGCCCAGTCCCTTTTCAAGTGTTATTGGTTTAAATTTATGTTTTCTTCTTTCCCTTGATTTTATCTCACCTGAAATCAAAGTGCATTTCATTTGTTCTTGAATGTGCTACTCAACTTAATGATCAATAGGGACTTGGAAACATATGCACACACCAGCAAAAAAGGAAGAGTACTAAAATATGTTGAGTACCCATTTTATATCAGGTACTTTACTGGATTATGTTCTTTCCTTGTTTCCTGAAATCCTCACAGTATCTCTGTCAGAGAATTGTTCAATTCTGCCTTTTATACATGAGTTACCTGAGGCCCCTTTGATCATTTTCTCTGGGATTCTAGATGTACCAACCAGTAAGGAGTTTATAAATACCCACAATACTCTGGGCATTAAGAGACTGTTAGAATCAAGATTTTTCATTGTTTTAATAGCTTTTGTTTCCTTATTACAAATTACAGCAATTCTTTTCATAAGGTTTTTTGTTTGCCTCTATTCTTGTTTCTCAGGAGAGTAAATTTATTACAGAGGTAGTTTGAGAAGAATGGCTTAAACTAAGTGTTTTTCACAAAATGGATCTTAAAGATATTGAATACATCCTCAATACTTTCTGAATAAACTGTTCATTGTTGTCAGCCAGGAACCAAGGGTTGACTTCCTATATTAAAGAAGCAGTCAGAGGTGATCTCTCTTTTATTTTTCTAGGCTGTATTCTGTTGTAGTTGCTGTTGATTATTTTCAATATTTTTATAATAACATCATAGATTAAATTGTTAGTGCAGGGAACTCAAAGACCTCATTGTGAGTGAGTTCTCTATTTATACATAACTAAAAGGTTGTACAAACTAATCAGAGATAGATTTAATGCAAAGGAAGATATAGGCAATTAAATAAAACAAGATTTCTTGATAGGTCTCATTAGAAATACTAATTTGGAATTAGAACAAAAATTTATTTAAAACTATCTACTAACGAACATGCATGCTTCTAATGTTAATAAGTTATCAATTAGCTAATTTTATAATTTTGCATGGTCTGTCAAACACTGAACTTCCTCAGTAGGAAAATGCTATCCTTTACTTTTCTGGGGCCCTCAAGGGGAAAAGAAGTAATTACTGTCAATGGTACTTCACTCCCTAAGTGCTATAAGTAGCAGATCCCCTGATTTGTAATTCTAGCCACAGAATCTCTTTTTCAAATTCATTTAGGTAATAACTGAAGGCTGACAGATGCTTATTTAAAAATCATCACTAGAGCATATATATATATATATATATATATATATATATATGTATATATATATATTCTTACTGAGAAATCACTGAAACATTTCTTTATGAAAGAATGAAAATTTGAAGTGATAGGGTTGACATTTTTTCATCACTACTTCCAAATTCAGTACAACATATATTTATGTTCCTTAACTGTTAGTCAATTTGAGAGATTTGACTTAGTTTGATAACATCATTTAATATGTCCACAGATATAATATTGAAAGACCTCAACTACAGCAGCAACAAAATTTTTCAACTTTATTTTTCAATAAGTTTCTTCTAAAGATATATTCAGATGCTTTACAGTGGGTATAAGAAGTCCAAAACTGGAGATAAGAAATATCCTAATACGCAGAGGCATAGGAGTATGGTTCTGCCTAGTCTTCCTCTGGTTTTCATGAATTTGATTCTGCATTCACTGATCATCAAATCATCCAGGAATCCCATGTCTTTGGTCACTTTGACCTAAACCCACTTCTAATTTTAGTTGCCTGAAAATGGCATGTTGGGAGGTCATAGGTGATGGCTTAAGTACCTGGGGCGCTGTCACACTTGGGGGAGACCCAGTTTGATTTCTGGCCCCCTAATTTGGCCATGGCCCAGATTCAAATGTTGCAGGCACTTGAGTTGAGAAATCACCCAATAGATTGAAGATCTTTCTCTGCCCCCACCCTTGTTCTCTCTCCATCTAAAATAAATAAAATAAAAAATACTTTTAGAAAAATTATAATAACATAAGAAAATATCTAATTTCCATTAATGGTAATGTCATAGATATTACTTTATATTACTGTTGATTTTTCCACATCTATAACTGAAGACAGTTCTCATTTTAAGTTATAGTTTGGCAGAGCTAAGGATATCTTTTTGCCCATCATAGTTCACAGACTACCTCAAATCCCGCTATGGCCCCATTGGGAATAATACAATTACTACCTAGTAGAAGATGATAAATGAAGTATTATCTTATGAACTATAATTTCAAATGTATCTTGCTTTACTGGTGAGTTTCTGTTGGAGCTTCCTTCTTATGGCTTATCGTGTATTAGAATTTATCATGAATATAAACAGGTCTTGGGAAACAATATATCTTACTGGAGAAGCATTTAATGAATTCCATACTTTAAATCAAGACACCATTTGTTTTAAAGGTAAAGCATTGGATAGTTGAAAACCAAAGGATGGAAATGACAACTCTTTAATAATCAAAAAGTAAGCCAGCATTTCTTGTCACTTCTCTCCCAATTTCCGCCCTCCCTGTCAACTTTGTATATGTTTTTGTGGCTTACCTATTCTTTTCTGTACTTTGTGAACTTTTCCTCCTTCTTTCTGATATGACCTCCCATGTGCTGTTTTATTTTTTCCTTTTTTAATTTTTTTTTTAACTTTTAATTAATGAATACAAATTTCCAGTGTACAGCTTATGGATTACAATGGCTTCCCCCTCCCATAACTTCCCTCCCACCCGCAACCCTCCCCTCTCCCGCTCCCTCTCCCCTTCCATTTGCATCAAGATTCATTTTCTATTCTCTTTATATACAGAAGATCAGTTTAGTATAAAAATTTCAACAGTTTGTACCCACATAGAAACACAAAGTGAAGCATACTGTTTGAGTACTAGTTATAGCATTAAATCAAAATGTACAGCACATTAAGGACAGAGATCCCACATGAGGAGCAAGTGCACAGTGACTCCTGTTGTTGACCCAACAAATGGACACTCTAGTTTATGGCACCAGTAACCACCCTAGGCTGTCGTCATGAGTTACCAAGGTTATGGAAGCCTTCCAAGTGCGCCAACTCAGATCATATTTAGACAAGGTCATAAAATACAGAGTGAGGATAGTAACCAATGCTCCTAAGAGTGGCATTTACCAGGTTTGAACAATTATACAGCATTAAGTGGGGAAGAGGACCATCAGCGCACACAGGTTGGGAGTAGAGCCATTGGTGGTAGAGTAGAGGTTATGATTACAAAGGAATGAGGCCCAAGTGTGCTAGACAGGGTCTAGAACAAAGGACAGAGTCATTATTAGAGGAGCTAAGAAAGGTGCTGTCTAAGCTACAATTAAGTTTTCTGATTGAGGGGCAAATAGAACCTGATAGAAGGGGCTTGATAATAATCTGGTGGGCTTTAGGCCTTGTAAGTTAAGAGGCCCAGACCTATCTATCTCTTCACATGGGGTATATCCTAAGGGAGGTGTGACCCTCCTAGGGGAAGGCACTCTGTTGACTTTCATTACTTGGCTGGCCTGGGAGGAGAGCTGGTCAGGTAAAGGCAGGGGGCATCTCTAACAAGAAATTTACAGTTCTGCCTGCAATGTTGCTGACCCTTCTTGACCTCAGCTGCAGTGGTCACTTTGGAAGTTGGGCTGAGTGAAGGACTTTTCAGCTTAGAGCCAATAAGATCTGTGGCTCTGACCTGGGCATCCTTCGACTCCAGGGCAGGTCCATTTCCAGTGATCCAACTGTTGGCAGAGCTGCCAGGGCTCTTCACAAGAGCCACAGGAGCCAGAGATTGGAAGCTCTTTCCCAAGGACCACACGGGGAATCTGTGCTGCCCTCAGTGTGGGCTCCAATTCTCCTGCAGTCTCCCACTGGGTTTCCAAGTTAGATGCTAATCTCCTGTTATTTCACCCCTCCCCCCAGAGTCAGGTTTTTCTGCTAGGCTCAGGGCCAGTGCAGACCTGAGGTCGCCCTGCTTATGACGTATGTCCAAAATGGCGCCTGCTCTTTGTCTTGCTCGCCTTTGAGGGGTGAGCGGAGAGAGAGAAACTCGTGTCCGTATCGGTCAATTTTTTTTTCTCTCTCTCTCTATTCTAGTTAGCCTGGTGAACTTTTCCCCACGGAGTTTCAAGCCTCGTTCCCTCTAGTCTCCTCTTTCCGCTTGCCCGCTGGTGTCTTGGGCTATTGAGGTTCGGCTCACCTCGCGTTCCAGCGCTGGTGTGTTGAGTCTGCCGCTGGTGTCCCGAACTTGGGCTCCCACGCTCTCCATGCAGGTCCACTGTGAATCACTAGTTCCGGAAGAGTTTCCTCTGCTGTTTCTTCCCCTACTCTTCCTTGACCCTGCAGTATCTCCACTTTTATTAACCTGTCTCTCCCCCGGAATAATAGTGTGCTCCCTTCCTATTCCACCATCTTGCCACTCCAGGTTTTAAGTTTTTCTATTTTTTCCTTTTAATTCAAATAAGCTCTGTTTTCAGTGAATCCTTATTCCAAATTTCCTAGAGACAAAATCTAATGAGTCTAATTTGCTATGGAGTCTCCATTTTCAATACATGGTATCATTTTCTTCCCCTTTTCCTACCATAGATCTTGTCCTAGAAATATAGATCCACCAACATCCAAGCCAGTGAGAAGCAGCCAAATTACCAACCAGGACATGGTATGACATGACATGACATGGCATTCCATTCCATTTCTTTCCATTCCATTTCTTTCCATTCCATTCCATTTCTTACAGTGAACCAAATTAACATGTGAATACAGTGAATATGCCAGGTTCCATGATAAATTCTGAGAATGAGAAGCTAACTGAGACATGGAAATTTTCTGAAGTATTCAAAGCCAGTATTGTACAGAATTACTTACACAGAAGTTACTTACCTGTAGTACATGACAAATTCTGAAATGTGATATGAGTTAATTAATAACAAGTTAGAAGAAAAAAATAACCAAATACTGACTTGTGTAAGACTCTAGGGAAGTTTAACATAAAAGTTAATCTAGCAGCCCTATTGTTGTAAAATATATTAGATTTTATAATTCGAGGCAGCCCCCAACCAGTTCTTATCAGAATTACCATGGATTCATTTTGTAGTTAAATCATATAGGTAGCTTTCATAAGATCAAATATATCAAACATGAATGCATATAAATCTGAAGTTACGTGGTAGTGTTCCAGATGTGTAGACTGACACAAATAAACCTCACACGTTGTCCAAATAATTGACTTTCTAAAAAAATTACTGTATAAGTGCATAGAATTCACTTCATGCACAGTGTCTCAGTAGCTCCATGATCACTGTAATCCTAATCAATTGGTGAATATTTCCACCTCACAAAATTCCCTGTTGTTTTTTGAACTAGAATCTGTCCCATACAAAGCTTAATCCATATTTAGACAGGCAACACCAGTGGATCATAGGAAAATGGTATGAGTGGAAGCCACTTATATTGTAAGCAAATACACAGGCAAAATCTTGAAAACAAATCTCTATCTTATTTTGCATCCTTCCATTAAAAAGTATAGGATAGGTTACACTGCAATAAAAGACAACTTCCAAAACTCAATGTGTTACAAATTACCATAAACCTGGGCACTTAAAATACACTCAGTAATTACCTCAGGGCTTTGACAGGCCAAAGGTTAGGGTTCTTGGTCTCTGAGCCAGAGGCTCACTCACCAGGCTGTGATCAGTGTGTTAGCTGAGGCTGTAGTTTCATCAGAGCCTTAACTGAAGAAAGGTCTCATCTAAGTGCCTTAGTTTTGTTGGCAACATTTATTTTATTGTGATTGTTGGAGAGAGGCTTGGTTTCATGCTTGAAGCCATTAAATTCAAGATCCATAGATCTTGGAGGCTTCCTTCAGTCCACACTACTGGGTTTCTCTAGCAAAGACCCGATTTCAGAGCAGCTTACTTCTTCAAGGCAAATGAAAGGAGTATCTGGTGTTCTTCTTAAGAAAAAGTCTTACATCTGTTGTTCCACTATCACAGATAAAATCTCCCATGTTTTTGGATGAATTCTATTGGTTAACAAATTACAGGCCGGTGCTGCGGCTCACTTGGCTAATCCTCCACCTGTGGCACCAGCACCCTGTGTTCTAGTCCCGGTTGGGGCGCCGGATTCTGTCCTGGTTGCTCCTCTTCTAGTCCAGCTCTCTGCTGTGGCCCAGGAGTGCAGTGGAGGATGGCCCAAGTGCTTGAGCCCTGCACCTGCATGGGAGACCAGGAAGCACCTGGCTCCTGGCTTTGGATCGGCGCAGCGTGCCGGCCGTAGCAGCCATTTGGGGGGTGAACCAATGGAAAAGGAAGACCTTTCTCTCTCTCTCTCTAACTCTGCCTGTCAAATAAATAAATAAATAAATAAAAATAAAAAGAAACAAATTACAGAGGCAGTTTGAATATGTACTCAAAGACAAGGGACTATGCAGAAAAATGAGCACTAGGAGGTGAACATTATTGGAGGTCCCCTTGGAGTGTGTGCATCAGAGCTTACAAGAGTAAAGGTTCACTTCTCCATCACATTGTGTGTACAAATTCCTTGGGAAAATCAGGGCTGCAAACTGATAGAGGCTTCATCTTAACATGTCATTATTGCAGTAGTGGGAAGGAATAAAAGAGTTGT
This sequence comes from Lepus europaeus, assembly GCF_033115175.1. Lineage (NCBI taxonomy): Eukaryota > Metazoa > Chordata > Mammalia > Lagomorpha > Leporidae > Lepus > Lepus europaeus. The sequence goes on along the minus strand of NC_084839.1, from coordinate 32,156,331 downwards.
GTACTGAATCTAAACATCTGGCTTAGACGTGACCCCATTACTTCTACTCACATTCCGTTCACCAAAACCAGTTAGGTATCTATGCCAAAATCTAAAGGTATAAGGAAATTCAACATGACCGTGTAATAGTAAAAGAGAAGGAAATACATGTTAAGTATTATTCCTAACTTGTGTACCTTCTTAGCAGAAGTAGGGGATCGACCTCAACTCACGGCTTAGCACACTTTCAGCATTACAGCCTGTTTATACTTGGTCCTTAAGGGAAGTTAATGTTATCTCTCTATTCTCTTTTGTGGATTTCAATCACTAATAGTATAAATTTGGATCTATTAACCTGCTCAAACTGTCCATATTTTTATCCTAATAAAGCATTGGAATGAATTGCTCTCTGGGTTTGATTTTTCAAATTGACTTTAGAATCACTTTGATGAATGATTTACTTGAAAAATTTTCCATGTGTCTAAAATGTTTCTGGCCTATTCTTTTCCTGTTTTTAGACGTTTGGCCTTCAATCCTGGAATATCTTCCCTTTCCTGAAGGAAATGCTAGTGTTTTAGACTATTTTATTTGTAAGATAGTTCCACTTGAGGTTTTGAGACCATATGCTGTATCATCACAACTTTATATCCCCACTCTCAAGACCTGCAGCATCTCAGGAGTTTGTTCTCCTCACAATCTCAAATCCTCTCTATCCCTTAACTATATGCTACCTTAAAGTATCTTTCATTTCCAGTAGCTTGTAGCCTTGTCAAAGGATCCCAATGCCTAATAGGCAACAATGTAGTAGCAATCTGGGTACCAGCAAAACTTAAATGTTTATACAACAGGCTTTTTCTCCCTTTCTGGGAATGATTTCCTTAATCTCTTAAAGCCTGATATATCAGTTAAGCTGTGCTGAAAACAACTTCTACATTTGTTAAAAGTGCTCAGTCTAGTAAGTTCACATACCATTTTCCATATACTTAGCTTCCCATATAATGAGATTCAGTGGCATAATTTACAAACTGTGCTCTGACTTTGAGGTATATCCTAATAGCAATTAAGATATATGCTGATCAGTCTGTTCTGTGTCCTTCTTCAATTATTTGGATAAATTCAAGTTCACCCAAGAATATCTACAACCTTGATTGTGTTCAAGGATGAATGATTACTTATGTGATACAGGTGGCCAACACATACTTGATCACAAGCTCCAAGATAGAGAGCCTAAAATGAAATTTGAGTGAGCACAGGCCATGAGAGGTATGTCTAAACTTGCTTCAAGTTCACAGCATTTTATTGCTTTTATTTTAACACCTTTCTTTTGGCCATCACCTGACTGCACCTGTCCTTTCCATCATAATTTCACTCCTACCACATGAGAGCAAAATCCTGACTGTCACCAGTTATTCACAAAATGTTTTGTCATCTAAATTTTGCATGAACTGATAACTTCGCTGAGATATACAGCACCACACAGCTGGTATCACATGTTCAATCATGGCTATCTTCATCACCCATCACTATTCCCTGGCTCTTGCCCTGCTCTTCCTACCCTGGAGGAGGAATCACCAAGTGGTTTTTTCTTCTGTAAAGACCATGAATTGATTCTTTCATACTCTGAGTTCTTGAGGTTTCCATTCATATTTGAAAAGAGCCTGCATATTACCGTGTACTTCTTAAATGATATTAGAGTGAGAAAAAGTTCTTCTTTATGCTAGGTATAATTATGTTTGTATAGAAAAGTATGTTGTAGATGAGTTATGTAGTGTAGGCTTTGGGAACACAGAGGAAGGGATGATTGATTCTTTTCTGGAGAGTTGGGATTAAGAAATACAAGTGAGAGGCAAATCAGGGCTCTGGCACAGCAGGTGTGAAGGTGTTGATGATTATGATGTAGTTAAAGATTGATGAACAATGGATAGGAAAAAGAGAAGAAGATTAATGTGAAATGCTAGAAAGATAGAGATGCTGCTTTTACTGATATACATATATCATCCAGGGTCTTCTGAGAGATTTAGCTAAATTGCAGAACTGAGTCATTATCCTTGAAGCTTTTCCTCTACAGAAAATTTTTGCTTCAAGCAGCAAGTGTGAATTTGAAATTTTGTAGAGCAAAGTTACTAAGCAACAAGATGGAAAAGGTTAAAGCAAGAAGCAATGGAATTTTATGTCATATTTCATAATAGTGCATATTGTATTTAGGACTATGTGATGCATACTAAAGTAACAGAATCTTATATATCTTATATTCTAAGAGTTCACCACATGTATATGTGATCTTAGTAAGCCAATAAGAGTTTGCTCAACCATTACTTGACAGCCAATGGTTGTCTTCCCTGTCCTAAGCTTGAATGCATAGATTATATTAGGCAGGATCTAACTGAATTGAAAAAGTACTGCTATTTTCATTTTGAAATTTTCTATATCTTTTTGAAGCTAAAAAATGTCAGGTATTGAAGGTACATTGACTGCAAGAGTAAGTACTAGAGAAAAGCTGCTTTCTGCCTTCTTTTCTCCTCTATATTACTTTCTTCCTTGCTCCTTTGATCCACAAATGTTTATTGAGTGCCTGCTATGTACCATGGACTGTGCTAGCTATAGGGAGACAAATTGCAATTGCAGTACTGTGAGATAAATATTCTTAGGAAAGTGTTTTTCAGGGGCACATAAGCAGAGCCTTAATCCAGCATTGAAATAAGAGGAAAATATAATCTTGAGTGGAAATTTGAAGGATGAGAGATGTCAGTGCATGTTAAAGAGAGGATTTTGAACATTGAAAAATTTATTTACAGTTAGTAGGTCAGTGGAAGACATAAAATGAACATTAAAAAAATACTTGAATCAGCACCTCCTGTAGTATGGAATAAAGGTGTGGGAGGAGGAACAAAGGAAAAAAGAGCAATAGGATAAATGACAAATCCAAACACCGTACACTTAAAAAGACAGATGTTTAAGTAATTACATTAAACATACATAGGATAAAGAACCCAATTAAAAGGCCATGATTATCAGGTGAGTTAAAAAAAAAAAAACACAATACTGATCTACATGCTGTTTGCAAAAATGCTTTAAAGAAAAAAACACAGAGATTCCATCATGGTGAAACTTAGAGAACACAAATGTTTACATTTCTGCAAACACTGAGCATAAGAAAGAAAACTTCCTGTGATAACCATCAGATAAAAAGGTCAAATAATCAAGAAGACACAGTAACCTTCAGTGTGTATGTATCAATTCTAAAACTAAAATTCATTAGTCAGTAATTCTCAGATATAAGGGAGGAACTCTGCAATAATTTATGGAGATTCAAAAAAACCTTTTTCAGAAATTAATAGAATGAGTTTGCAACTATCAGTTAATATATGGAAGAATTTAGCACTATCCACCAAGTAAACTGAAAATATCAGAACACTATAATAAAAAAACCATATAATACATATTCTTCTCAAGTGAATATGGAATTTACATAAAATAGACCTCACCTCATTTTATGGAAAAAGATTTAATACATTTCAAAGTATCAAAGCTATTATGTTATTTGCTCATAAGTAAATTCTCTACCTCTGAACTAGAATTCAGTAGCAATGCAAATTTGATAAATTCCCCCAGGTACTTCTAAATTAAACACAATGCTTATGAAGAACTTATGTATGAAAGACAAGAACACAAGAAGAATTTGCAGCTATTTTGAACTGAATAAAACAATATGGTACTGGTACAGAAACAGATGGATAGACCAATGGAACAGCATAGAAACACCAGAAATCAATCCAAACATCTACAGCCAACATATTTGATCAAGGTTCTAAAACCAATTCCTGGAGCAAGGACAGTCTATTCAATAAATGGTGCTGGGAAAACTGGATTTCCACGTGCAGAAGCATGAAGCAAGACCCCTACCTTACACCTTACACAAAAATCCACGCAACATGGATTAAAGACTTAAATCTATGACCTGACACCATCAAATTATTAGAGAACATTGGAGAAACCCTGCAAGATATTGGCACCAGCAAAGACTTCTTGGAAAAGACCCCAGAAGCACAGGCAGTCAAAGCCAAAAAGCCAAAATTAAGAACGTGGATTGCATCAAATTGAGAAGTTTCTGTACTGCAAAAGAAACAGTCAGGAAAGTGAATAGGAAACCGACAGAATGGGAAAAAAATATTTGCAAACTATGCAACAGATAAAGGGTTGATAACCAGAATCTACAAAGAAATCAAGAAAATCCGCAACAACAAAACAAACAACCCACTTAAGAGATGGGCCAAGGACCTCAATAGACATTTTTCAAAAGAGGAAATCCAAATGGCCAACAGACACATGAAAAAATGTTCAAGATCACTAGCAATCAGAGAAATGCAAATCAAAACCACAATGAGGTTTCACCTCACCCCGGTGAGAATGGCTCACATTCAGAAATTTACCAACAACAGATGTTGGCGAGGATGTGGGGAAAAAGGGACACTAACCCACTGTTGGTGGGAATGCAAACTGGTTAAGCCACTATGGAAGTCAGTCTGGAGATTCCTCAGAAACCTGAACATAACCCTACCATACAACCCAGCCATCCCACTCCTTGGAATTTACCCAAAGGAAATTAATTTGGGAAATAAAAAAGCTGTCTGCACCTTAATGTTTATTGCAGCTCAATTCACAATAGCTAAGACCTGGAATCAACCTAAATGCCCATCTACAGAAGACTGGATAAAGAAATTATGGGACATGTACTCTACAGAATACTATACAGCAGTAAAAAAAAAAAATGAAATCTGGTTATTTGCAACAAAATGGAGGAATCTGGAAAACATCATGCTGGGTGAAATGAGCCAGTCCCAAAGGGACAAATATCATATGTTCTCCCTGATCGGTGACAACTAACTGAGCACCAAAAAGGAAACCTGTTGAAGTGAAATGGACACTATGAGAAACAGTTACTTGATCAGCCCTTGTCCTGACTGTTGATGAACAACTTAATACTTTAACCCTTTTAGTATTTTTTTGTTCTACTTAATACTATGGTTGAACTCTGTAATTAGTACACATTTATTCTTAGGTGTTAAAATTTAACTGAAATTTGATCCCTGTTAAATATAAGAGGGATCAAGAAAAAAACAAAGAAAGAAAATTTTCTCTAAAAGCAAAATACTAAATCATGGATAAGAAAGGGAACACTAATATGCAAAGACACTCCAGGCTTAAATGGCTTCAGTAATAAATCTTATTAAATATTTAAGGAAAAATTATACCAATATAACACAATGTCTTCAAAAGGTAAAGAAGGTGTAACAGTTTTCAACCTTACAACATTGCAAGGGAAAAAACTACAGACTAATATTGAATGTAAATGCAAAAAATTCTTAACAACACATAACCAAATAGAAAACAGCAACATATAACAAGATTTGTACATATGATCAAATAGGTTTTGTCTCTCCTGGGAATAAATTTGAATTCCTATTCAAAGTGGATTCATGTATGGAAATCGATCAATCCACCATATTAACAGATTAATCAGAGTAAAATCACAGGATAATTAAACAGAGAAAAATCCCAGGATAATTTCAATATTATAGAAAAGGTATTTGATAAATTTAATAACAATTTATGATTTTAAAAATTCCCAACAGCAAACCATGAATAAAAGAAAACTTCAACCTCATATAAAATATCTATGAAAAATTTATAGCTAATATAAAATTTAATGATATTTCTTTTTTTTTTTTGACAGGCAGAGTGGACAGTGAGAGAGAGACAGAGAGAAAGGTCTTCTTTTGCCGTTTGTTCACCCTCCAAGAACCGCAGTGGCCGGCAAGCTGTGGCCAGCGCACCGCAATGATCCGAAAGCAGGAGCCAGGTGCTTATCGTGGTCTCCCATGGGGTACAGTGCCCAAGCATTTGGGCCATCCTCCACTGCACTCCCTGGCCACAGCAGAGAGCTGGCCTGAAAGAGGGGCGATCGGGTAGAATCCGGTGCCCCGACCGGGACTAGAACCTGGTGTGCCGGCGCCGCAGGCGGAGGATTAGCCTATTGAGCCGCGGCACCAGTATGGCCTCAGAATCAGCCTTTAAGGCAGGTGGATCCAGCTGAAAAGCCCATGAGAGTATTTCAGGCATGGAAAGCCAAGACACTCTGGCAAAAAAAACAAAAAAACAAAAACAAAAAACAAAACAAAAAAAACCCACCAAAACAAAACCTAAATGAAATATCTCCATGAGAGAGATCCCAAGATCCCAGTGGAAAGAACAGGTCATCAAAGAAGGAGGTACCTTTCTCTGAAGGGAGGAGAGAACTTCCACTTTGACTGTGACCTTGTCTAAATATGATAAGAGTTGGTGAACTCAAAAGGCTTCCATAGCCTTGGCAACTCATAACAAGAGCCTAGTGTGATTACTGACGCCATAAACAAGAGTGTCAATTTGTTGGGTCAACAACAGGAGTCACTGTGCACTTACTCCTCATGTAGGATCTCTGTCCTTAATGTGCTGTACATTGTGATTTAATGCTATAACTAGTACTCAAACAGTATTTTTCACTTTGTGTTGCTATGTGGGTGCAAACTGTTGAAATCTTTACTTAATATATGCTAAACTGATCTTCTTTATATAAAGAGAATTGAAAATGAATCTTGATGTGAACAGAAGGCGAGAAGGAGCGGGAAAGGGGAGGGTTGCGGGTGGGAGGGAAGTTATGGGGGGGGGAAGCCATTGTAGTCCATAAGCTGTACTTTGGAAATTTATATTCATTAAATAAAAGTTAAAAAAAATTAAAAAAATAAACAAATAAAAATTAATGATAAAAAATTACCACCTTTTTGCTTAGATTAGAATAATACATGGGTTACTCCATCATTTTTAAAATGCATTTTGCTTTGTATAATTTTTGTTTGCATCAGAGTTTTATACATTTCATTAATATGCATTAATTTTACATACTTATAGTGTAGAGTATATTTCATGACATACAGCTTATACTAATCAAATCACCATAATTAACATTTCCATCTTATCATTTCTTCATATTTGGAGACTTCATGCACCTTTCTTCTAGTGCTTCACAATATAAATGATAGGTTATTGTGAACTATAGTCACCCAGATATTCCGTGGGACAATGGAACTCATTTCTTCTACTCAACTGTGTTTTGGTACTCATTATTTAACCTTACTCTATTCACTTCTCCTTTGTTCCTTTTTCTCAATGTTTCAGTAGAGTCCAACAGTGTAATAAAGCAAGAAAAATTATTAAGAGAGGGTCAGGCATTTGGCCTAGAGGTTAAAATGCCTCCGTCCCATATTAGAATGCTTGAGTTTGAGACTTGGCTTTACTCCCATTCCAAGTTCTGCCAATTTATACTCTGGGAGGTAGTAGGTGACAGTTCAAATAGTAGGGTTCTTTTTCCCCATATAGGAGATCTGGTTGAGTTCCTGGCTCCAGGCTTTGGCCTCACCCAGGCCTGGTGTTGCAGGCATTTAGGGAGTGAACCAGCAGTTGAGATAATTGCTTTCTCTCTCTCTGCTTCACACACACACACACATACACACAAAGTAAAGTTTTTGAAAAAAGAAATAAATCATTCATGAGAAAGATGAAATAACATTTTCATTATCAAACTGTATATAAACATGCAAAGGAACCTCTAAAAATACTATGAAATAGTAACAGAATTTTGTGGATTTTACAATACAAAATCATTATATAATAATTACTCTTAATTAAAATTTCAAAGAACAGATAAGAAATAAGATAAATATTCCCTTTATGATAACACAAAATGTTTATCAATAAGTCTAATGGAAGATATTTAAGAACTCAACAGTATAGACAAGAACAAGGATGAAAATGATTAGAATTCTAAGTAATAGAAAATATTTTTATGTCTCATGGGTTGAAGGGGTAGGTGCTGTGGCGCAGTGGGTTAGCGCCCTGGCCTGAAGCACCAGCATCCCATATGGGTGCCGGTTCTGGTCCTGGCTGCTCCTCTTCTGATCCAGCTCTATGGTATGGCCTGGGAAAGCAGTACAAGATGGCCCAAGTCCTTGGGCCCCTGCACCCATGTGGGGACTCGGAGGAGGCTCCTGGCTTCGAATCAATGCAGCTCTGGCCATTGCAGCCATCTGTGGAGTGAACCTTCGGATGGAAGACCTCTCTCTCTCTCTGCCTCTCCTCTTTCTGTGTAACTCTGACTTTCAAATAAATAAATAAATCCTTTAAAAAAAGTCTCATGCGTTGGAATAATCCATATTGTTAGGAATTTAATTCTGCCCCAATTATTTTAAAATGTTATGATATTCATTAAAACTACAATAAATAGTTTGTTTGTTTTTTTACTAAAAAACAACAGGCAGATTTTAAAGACTATAGAATCACTATGTTTTTAAATTTGTATTTCTGAAATGCATGAAGTTTGTATACCTTAAATTAAAGGTTTCTGGGGAAAATAAAGGCTATGTGTCAAAAAAATGACCTAAAACAACCAAGTAATCTTGAAATAAAATGAAGGGTGGCGTTTTGTGCAGCAGTTAAGATTAGGGTTGCTTACGTCTCATATTGAAATGCCTGATTTGAATCCTGGCTCCTAAACTTCTGATTCAGCTTCCTGCTAATGAGCACCCTTAGAGGCCTCAGGTTATGGCTCAAGTAACTTTTTTCCTGCTACACATGTGGGCAACTTGAATTGTGTTCCAGACTCCTGGCATTGTCCTTACCCATTTCTGACTGTCTTGAGCATTTGGGGAATGAACCAGGAGATGGAAGATCTCTGTCTATTTGTGTGTCTCTCTGTCTCTGTATCTCCAACTTTCAAACAAAATGATTTTTTTTTATAAAAGGAAAGAAAAAATATAGTGCATGGCTAATGAGAATACAAAAATGTTGGAAGTCTTACTTTGGTACACTTAAAAAGTATTTGTTTCCTACTTCAAATCTATGCAATCAAGCCAGTGTAGTACTATTGAACGCACAAGTATATCAAAATAGAAAGCTGATGGTCTAGGAATGGAACAAATATTATGAAATCAAATGATTGTTGGCAAAAGTACTAAAGTAATATAAAGGGAAACAGAAAGTCTTCATCAAGTGTTGCTTGATCAGTTGGATAGGAGACAACAAACCAAAACTAAACCAAACAAAATCAGAAGTAAAAAGTAAACATCAACCTTCATCGTAGCTATACACAGAAATCAATTTGAATTACATCATATACTGAAACATAAAAGTTAAAACTCTAATGCTTTGAACATCCACATGCAAAAAAAGTGGATCTAGACACAGACCATATACTCTTTTCACAAATATTGACTAATAAGGGATTAGAGATTTAAATGTAAAACTATAAAACTCTTAGAAAATAATTTAGGAGAAAATCTATGATAATGTATTTGGTGATGATTATTTTGATTTAATATTAAATGCATAGCTTGTTAAAGAATGAATTGATCTGCTGGACATAATTTTTAAAATTCAAACTTGGACTCTCCAACAGGCACTGTCAAGAAAATGAAAAGACAAGATACAGAATAGGACAAAATGTTTACAAAGACAAAAATGATAAAGGGTTGTTATCTAAAATATACAAAGAACTTTTAAAACTCAACAAAAGAAAATAAACAGTGAGTTTGCTTCTTAAAGCATATATTCATCTTTACTTCCCAGTTCTCAAAATTTCTGTATGTATCCCATCACTACAGAACATAATTTGACCATCTGGAAGTGATGGCAAGATGGCTGAATAGGACAAAGACATGCTGATTTTGACCAGTAGAAGATATCTGAAGAAAAGTTGAGGAAGTGCATTCCCAGGGGAGAGTTGGAGAGAAGTTTGTAGTGGAAATTCTACAGAAAGGATGCTGCAGAGCAATATGGAAAGTGCCCATGCACAGCAGTGAGCAGAGACACCACCCACGGCACCTGCAGATGGGGGTAATGGAGGAGATGCCAGCTTCTGAAAGTGATATGAGAACAGACTGTGGCATTCCATTCCACTGATGATATTGCTTGTGAGGGAACCTTGTGGACAACACTGACTTTAAGTCTAGCCTGGAGTCCTAGTGGGGGCAGGGTACTCACATAATCTAGTGGAGGAAAAGCACATTTCTTTTTCTCCTTATCCCCACAAGAGTGCCTGGTAAATGGTAGGGAGAAGGTGCCATCTTGACACCATAGAGGCTGTGGTGGTCCTCACATGACCAGGGGATTTCACCAAAGGGGGGAAAAATTGTATTTCCCACTGAAATTGAGTCTCTCTGGGAGGTTTGACAGGGGGCTTAGCATCCACTTAGGACTGTGAAGTGCCTTCATCCTCTCAACCTATTGCAGGCTCAGAATCTCAAACCGCCAAGGCAGTGCACTCACAGACAACAGCTGTGGAACCTCTCTGCTCTCTCTGGGATGCATCAGGCTTATGGGGCTGAGAGCAGAACCTCTGCACCCCGTGATTGTAGGAGACTTGTGTGCTATGACTGTGGGAAATCTGTGACTTCATGATAGTGTGTGAGGTGTAGCTGGGTGACTGGACAATCACTGTGTCTGGTGTCAGAGACTCAGAGCTCCCTGAATGCCTGGAGTAGATAATTGCAGAGTGTTCCATGCTCACACTGAGGACTGCACAGATCCTTTATGTGTTTCATGCACAAGTGTGGATGGAGGTGGTACACACTGTGGGCCAGCCCCAGGCATTGATCACCTTGGAAGAGAGGAGGTGAGGTTATGAATACACCAACAGGCATTATCATACCCTACCCCCTGCTGACAATAGAGATTTACCATAACCAACTTGGGTGTTACTCTGGATGCTCAACCCACACTTGAGCCCTGGCCAGAGCCCCCTGACCTCACCCAACACATGCCTCTAGGTCATTGAAGGAGCAGGCACTCTACTAAGACACTCCAACTAAGCCATGGTTCAAAGATAAAACCCATCAAAGAGAAAAACCACAAGTATGAAGGAAAATTTTGCTGAGAGACTGAGATATTGAAGAGAAATCAAACTGGAATATTAAAAATGAAGATTCAATATGTCAGTTAGAAAATACAATGGAAAGCCTCAACAACAGACTTAGTGTGGCAGAAGAAAGATTATCTGAGTTAGAAGACAGACTCTCAGAAATATGTCAGTCACACAAACCAACAAAACCAAGAGAAAATGAGAAAAACTGAAAATAGTGTTCAGGATTTATAGGACACTATCAACTGACCAAACATACATGTCTTAGGAGTTCCTGAAGGTGTGGCAAGAGAGAACAGAGTAGAAGGCATATTCAGAAAAATAACATCAGAAACTTCCCTAATTTGGAGAAAGGGATATTCAAGTACAGGAAGCACATAGAATGCCACACAAAAATGATCAGAAAAGATCATCACTAAGACATATTAAAATAAAATTTTCAACAATAAAGCATAAAGATAAGATTCTAAATTGCATGAGAGACATTCCAGATTATCTTCAGGGGATCTTCAATTAGATTAACAGCTGTATTCTCATCAGAAACTCGACAAACTAGGAGAGAATAGAAAGACAAAGTCCAAGTCCTAAAAAAAATTGCCAACATAGAATAAAGTAATCATCAAAGCTCTCATTTTAAATGAAGATGAAATAAAAAACTTCCAAAACAAACAAAAATTTTAAGAATTTGTCACCAGTTGTTCAACCTTACAAATGACTTTTAAGGATGTACTACACACAGAAACAGAGAATAAATGTCATCATTATGAAAGAATTCGAGGCAGAAAATCTCCTAGTAAAAATACAAAGGAAACCCAAATCAAATAATATGCGTTTTTAGGGAAAAATGGTAAGACCAAATTATTAGTTATCAATAACAAACTTGAATGTAAATGGCCTAAATTTATCAGTTAAAGGATATAGACTGGCTGAATGGATTAAAATGCAAAACCCATCTATTGAGGCCTATAAGAAACAACTCACCAAAAAAGATACAAGCAAACTAGAAGCAAAAGGATGGAAAAAGATATCCCATGTAATGGAAAGCAAAAATGAGCAGGTGTGGCCATCCTATCAGACAAAATAGACTTTAACACAAAAAGTCTAAAGTACACAATAAAAAGCATTAAATGATCAATTCAACAGGAAGATATGACTATAATAAATATATTTGCACCTAATGCCAGGGACCCAGGTTATTTAAAAAACTGTAATGTATAAAAAGGGAGACATAGACTACTATGCAATAGTAATGGGGTCTTCAACATACCACTTTCATCAATGGACGGATCAAGTAGACAGAAAATCCTAAAAGAAACAACACAGCTAATCTACACTATGAACCAAATGGACATAACTGATATCAACAGAACATTTCATCCCACAGTTGACAAATACATTTTTTTAAAAAAAAAGATTTATTTATTTAATTGAAAGAAGAGCCACAGAGAGGCAAAGGCAGAGAGAGAGAGAGAGAGAGAGAGAGAGAGAGCGAGCCCACACAAGCGAGAGCGAGCACATTCTTTCATCTGCTGGTTCACTCCCCAAATGGCTGCAACAGCCTTGGCTGGGCTGATTGGAAACTAGGAGCCAGAAGCTTCTTATGGGTCTCCCATGTGGGTACTTTCTCCCATTGCTGGTGGGAATCCAAAATGATGTAGCCACTTCTTGAAGACAGTTTGGTGGATTCTGATAAAATTATGATACTTTTACCATATGATCCATTAATCACACTTCTTGGTATTTCCCCAAATGAGCTGAAAGCATGCCCACATAAAAGCCTGCAGTTTGATGTTTATAGCATCTTTATTTGTTATTAACATTTGAGGGAGAAAGATGCCCTGTAGTTGGTGAGTGGTTAAATAAATTATGCTTCAATAAGGCAATGGGATATCATTCAGTACAACAAATTATGTAGTATAAAACCATGAAAATTATCAACTCTAGAATATTCATAAATTTCAAAGCAAAAAGTGGTAACTTTACAATGGGGAATTATGTTTGACACTACTTTAAGTAAATGGTCAGTGTTAACATCACTAGCAGTACGTGTCAACATCCTTTACCCTTTGAAAGGATGTATTGAAGAGGTTACCTGTGGTATCTTTATTAATAAAGCATAACCTTAATTTCCTAATAAGAAACATTAAATAAAATTCCAATGAATTCTGAAAAAATATGTGACCAGTAATCCATGGAATATCAAGGTAAGGCCAGACCCATGAACTCTCAGAGATTTGGAGATTAAGGAGCCATGACAATGAGTGCAATGTGAGTTCCTTGATTAGATCTTTTATCAGGAACGTGATGTAGATGGGGAAAATGATGAGATCTGAATGAGTTGTATTTTGGTTGTATGTTATGAAATCAAGATTTTTTTCTCTGTTTTGGTGAATGTTCTCTGGTTATGTATGATGTGACATAGGAAAATTTGGTGAAAGATATGTGGGAACTTTCTGTTCTATTTGTCCAACTCTTTTGTATGTTTGAAATTAACTCAAAAGAAATTTTTAAACAAAACAATGTTTATCAAAACTAAAAACTTACATCAAAGTCACTCCTCCATGTAAATGAGGTTACATATCCTATGTCTTTCAGTATGTATGAATCCCATAATGCACTTGCCTATTTTTGAGACATTTTAATGTCTGCTATATCTGTAGTCTGTTTTGAGGAAAGCAGGCAAGTGGAGTTCACTGTGTATAATGTCGCTGTGGTTTGTCTCACGTGATACATGACCTTGTAAACTTACTTAAACATGTAATATTTGAATGTTTTTCTTCTTTTTCATTGGGTAAAATATTTCATTCCCTTTTGTCACTCAAATGTTGTTTCTCCATAATAAAAACATTTTCTCAATGAGATCAACAGTGTTTTGGATTATACTAGTATCCATTTAAACACCTGCATTTTAAGAAAGGTTTCTTTTTATGAGAATGACAATAAAACATTTAACAAAAAGAAGCTCTAAGTCTTCAATTTCATGTAACAGTGAACTAAAGGGCAAATTACCCAGAGAGGAGCTGGAAATTGGTTGTTGGACTCTGTCATCAAATTGTGCAGTTGTCTTCCCTTCCTTAGCAGTCTGGGCTGAGTTTAGATAATTTTGACAATATTTAAGAATTTTTTTAAAAAACTCTATAGTTCTAACAAAAACTCCATTTGGCATGCTATCTTTTCCCTTGGACTGTAATGATTTATGAGAATCATTGAGACAGTACTCTTAGTAGCCCTAATAGGATACATCAGAAATCTCACAGTGCTAACTCAAAATAGCAGAAAATAAAACCACAAATCAAGTGGAATTAACAAAGCAAACCAAGTACCAGTGAATGTAGCCATTAAGTAAACTTCCTTCTGGACCAAGAACAGATGCAACATTTTTAGTAAACACTTTTAACAGTGCCCTTGAGTAAACGTTATTTGATTCACAAGGTCATATCTTCAGAATGTTATTTAAAGATGTACAATGTTTATTCATTTTCATGTTTCCTCTGTCATTCTCAGTAGTGTCAACTAATGATCAAATATGTCCATTATCTTTTTCTTGTAGCTGTTTTTCAACCAGGGAAATAAAAATACTGTGCTAAAATTGGAGATAAATTTTCACCTCGTGTTAACAAGGCTATAAACTGCTTGTTTACTCAGTGATTTTCACTGTTGATAAATATGTTTTTCTGTCAAATGTTGGTAGCAATGTTTCCCTTGTCATTAATAGCCATGTTGAAATATCTTGTACCTAAAGGACATGCAATAATACTGATACTTTGTGTTCATATTTTTTTTTAAAAACAGTCTCCCTTGAGAAAGACCTACCATCACTGTGGAATAAGCATGCTACATTAACTGCCTGTTGGCCACTAGGGAACAGTTTAATGAACTGCAAAATTTAAGGCAAATGTAAGTGATATATCCTGTTATTCTTCAAAGACTTTATTGGCCTCTTGTTTCTAGTGACTGGAGTTGGGGTATCTTATGTACTTATTTCATGATGCTCAGATTTGCTTTTTTATCACTGCAAGGTGGATAGGCAGATACACCTCAAAGAACACAGAAGTCAAAGTTCATTCCCAGCTCCTGGCTCATGGCTTCAGATCAGCCCAGCTCTGGCCATTGCAGTTATCTGGGAAGTGAACTAGCAGATGAAAGACCTTTCTCTCTGTTTCTCTCTTTCCCTCTTTCTCTAACTCTACCTCTCAAAAATAAATAAATCTTTTTTTAAAAAAGAACATCCAAATATAGAATATGAATATTACAGGATCAAACGGATCAATAGATGAGGTGGTTTCACAAACTACTAAGCAAAATGCAAAATGCTAGGTATTATAACAAATGGACTCATCACCAATAAGTATCAGACAAATGCTAGATTTTTCCCTTTCCTGTCGGGTTTATCACACTGGGTACTATTGTATTGCTTTTCTTTTAGGCATCTAGTACCATTATATTTACCTCCATACTCTCTAGGGGAAAAAAAGCTTTTCATAAAAGATCTATGTTATGCATTCATGTGACTATGGTTCTCAATTTTTTCACATTTTAATGGAATACAGACATTCATCTGAAGGAATGAAGCTAAAATAGAAGGATGAGATGGAGTACATCATATTTTCCCTGTGTTATTGCTATAACATCAGTCCCTGAATTTCATCAAGAAAGAGTGAAGGAATATAAATGTGCTAGTGGCACTCGACACATTTTTCAGACCCTTTGTTGTGATTGGTAAAACATTGAGTAGCTATGAAGCAATGTCTGAGAAAGCTGAGAAAGAACTTAGGAACTTGGGAGATGAGACCTGCTATGTAATTTATGATCATTCTTTGGCTGTGAGCATAATGGAGTTATAATGTCCTTATTTTAAAGGTGGAATAATAGAGTCCAACTTATTAAAAATTACAGACATCCCTATGGAGGATATGAAAACTGAAGCAGGTGCTGTGAACAATTTTTCCCCAGGAGACTCAAAGGTAACGGGGGCAGACCCCAGCTCCAACCACAGCAATTCTGTGTGTCATTGTGCTTTGTTTTAGTTGAGATTTTGTTTGAGAAAATGAGTGTAGACACAAACTTTATTTTTTAAACAATTCCATTAGAATAATTGTATTGTCATTGTTCTCAATAACAATTTGCATCCTTTCATAAATAGAATTATAATGATTCTATTAAATATTGAATGGGCAATGAGCATTAAGAAAGTTAGTTTAAAGTGGTGACTTTTAAACTGTGTGCAACCCATAAAGAAAAACTGTGAACAACTGTGAAGTCTGATGTACAAACACGCACACATAGCAGAAACAAAAATGCTAGAAAGAAAAGATCATGCAGTTTTATATTTTCATTCTGTTCTAGCCTGATCAATTTCAATGAAAGAGGGCTTCCCAATTTTATAATTAATCTTTAGTATGTGTTATTTCAGAGTAGTGGTTCCTTCATTCAACAAGAAGTTGTCTTATTGCTAAGATTTTGAAAATCGACTTCAATATTAATAATATTGGCAATATAGACTAGGCAAGGTCAAATCAGATCTGGAACCATCATTTCTTTGTGCTGTCCTAACTATAATTTCGAGAATATAAAAGAACTCAGGAGGTGTCCAGAAGAAGTTAAAACAGACATCACGGAGATTAACATTGATACTTCTCGGTGGTTGTTGAATGTCCTCATAATTGTTGGTGACCTTTTCTTGAGTCCTCCACCTTTTTCTTATTTTTCCAATAAGTTTTCTCAGTTGTCTCCTGTGGAGTTTTTTCTATTTCCCCCTTTCCTTTCCTTTTTTTTTTTTTTTTTTTCCCACTTTCTCTTGACTCTGCCTAAGGCTTATGTATAATTGCAACTTTATCTACTTTTAAAAGGCAAATGAGTCTCAAATGCTGAATATACCTTTAGGGGTCAACCATCAAATTGCAGACAGAGCACTGTAAATTGTTTAATTTTAATTAAGGAATAATGTGCCTTTTTTGTTCTTTTAGCTTAATACTTGCCACTTATCACTTCTTGCCTTACATAATATATAGTTGCTTATTCCTGCTCCCTCTCAATATATTTACTATGTAAGTAAATAATTAGAAATTCAACACAAAATATTACTGCCACCAGATATTTTTTGATTGAATAGAGATGCAATATACATATTCTCAATCAAGTTAAATGAATAAATCTGAAGATGACAAAAATTTGACATCTTACCCATCAATTTTCAATGCTGGGTTCAAGGTATACATCCTTAAACCTGGATTTCCCCTTCAACTGGGCAGGGACTGGGCTTTGGCATCCTCCCTAACACAGCAATTTAGGAGATATAATTAGTTCATTAGATTTGACATTCTAATGAACATGGCTGTAATATTTCTTTTAATTGAAGTGAATTTGGTTACCATAAAATTACTTTTCTTTGTATCTCTGATTTACACTGAGGAAATTGCCAATGATGCAGGTAAGTAAATTGCAGCCAAAGTGAGAGACTTATTAGGGGTGACATCTGTTCCTTTGCTCTTCCTCTCATTGTTACAAATTGAAACATGCTTTCTTCCTTTTGTTGCTATTAATTATTGAAGTATTAGAAGTTCTTTTTTTTGTCTGGGATTATTTCTTAGGGAGTATATCACACGTTTTAATTCCAATGCACCATTTCCTACAAAGCCTTCTCTAGCTATCAGATTCCCAAGCATCAATCAGAACTCAGCATCAAGAGGCTGTGGAGGGGCCCGCGCTGTGGCGCAGTGGCTTAACGCCCTGGCCTGCAGTGCTGGCATCCCATATGGGCGCCAGTTCGAGACCCAGCTGGGAAAGCAGTAGAGGATGCCCAAAGTCCTTGGGCCCCTGTGCCCGCATGGGAGACCCAGAAGAAGCTCCTGGCTCCTGACTTTGGATCGGCGCAGCTCTGGCCGTTGCAGCCAACTGGGGTTCACTAACCGTCAGATGGGAGACCTCTCTCTCTCACTCTGCCTCTCTTCTCTCTGTGTAACTCTGACTTTCAAATAAATAAATAAAAAATCTTTAAAAAAAAAAGAGGCTGTGAAAAGGAGAAAAAAAAATCACACAACTGTAGCCTATGCTCATGCCTGAATCTGTCTCCAAAAGGGGAAAGAAACCTAGCCAACAGACTTGGATTAGTCAACAGACTGATGTTCCCCAGTAACTGTGGGAAGCAGTTCCTTAAAAATAACGGTCATTGAGAGGAAAGTGAATGAAATTGGGCTCGGTTAGAATAAAAAAAAAGGAGGAACTAGGACAGTGAATAATGTCTGCCACATGAATTGCCACATAGCAATATGAACACCTAATTGTTCCTTGTGTGGAGTCAATTATCACCATGTTCTGCCGGGGTACTAATTCCTCTGTCCCATATTCTGCCCTTCCTCATGTAAAGCAAAAGCATCTGCCATCCTCTTAGGTTTACTTTTGCCATATGCAGAATCTGTCGTTTTCAGGGAAGATATTACAGCTTGATAAACTATTGATAGACATCTACATGTGAATTTTGTTCATGTTTGTTGGTGTTTATGTGTGGGTTGGGGAACATTTTCTAAAATGCAGGAAATAGGGGGTAGGCATTTGGTATAGCAGTTGAGATACCAGTTGGGACACTTACATTCTATTTCCAAATGCCTGGGTCTGAATTCAGCTGCCATTCCTGATTCCAGCTCCCTGTCAATGTGTACCAAGAGGCAGCAGGTGATGGCTCAGGTAATTGGGTTGTTGCTACCCACAGGAGAACCTGGGTTGAGTTTCTAGATCCTTGCTATAGCTTTGGCAATTATATTATGTATCATATTCTCATTCTTTATAGATTTCTTACAGCCTCCATATGTATACTGGATCTGGGTTCTGTAGGATAGACCACCTTGAAAAAGAGCCATCTGAGGCTTGCAGAATTAATAAGAGGGGAAGAATCTGTGTCATTTGAGATTGGGTGAGTGGATTCACTCACATCTGCAATGTTGTGTCATGAAAGTAAGGGGCAAGAAGAAAGAGCCTACTCTTTTCTTCTGTTGTAACACATGGAATCGTCCATGTCTGTGTTTCTCAGGGAGATATCTCCAGTTAGTGGAATAACAGTCTTATTCCTGCTGTTTTTGACTTTTCTTTCTCTTGCTTTTGAAATGACTCTTAAAAATAAAATATTAAAGGAAAGAAGTCTTCCAAATACCTTAAGGAAATCAGCTTTTGGAGCTGAGCCTATCAGTAGAAACTTATAAGCAAGCACTCAGGCTTTAACAGAAATAGAAAAGATAAAAGGACCAAGAAGTGCATCTGCCCTCTGTACTTTGAGGATGTTGCTTCCTTGTTAGAGGAAAAATGAATGGAACTAATTGCTCTTGGCCCCAGATTTTGTAGGGAGGTTGTTGAGAAGGAGGAAAATGAACTTACAGACATCTGTGAATGGAAGAACTATTTTTCCCATAGTGATTTCTTTAGACTTTTGAATCCACTGTTCTCATGGGTCACCAGGCACACCTTTGCAAGGTCAAGACTACAGGAGTCAAGGAGGAAATCCCTGTCTGGGCTTTTTCTATAGTTGTGGGCTTTTGGTCAAGCTTATTTTGAAGATAAGAAAGGTACTTCTCAATGGATCCATGTCTGCCACCTCATGTATTCATTTTCCCTTTTTATTGGGCCAATTTCTTTCTTCAATGTCCCTTTCAAATTAACTCTGTACATAGGGTATGTATTTTTCTAAATAAGTCTAATCTCCTCCATATTCAGGCCAAGGTTTCAATATTGCTTAGAGAAATGTGAGTGTGCGCCACGTTGGCATAATGAGAGAGCCTCCATGAACAGTGACAGCTCCCTTGCTGAAGCTCCTGCTTCATGAAGACTATGAAGACTGTTTTACATCTGCCCTCGGCATCCTCATAGAATAGGTCCTAACCGAACAACCTCTTTGAATAAGGGTGAATTTTTCTACTTCCCTCATTGTCAGTGTTTTCATTCTCACAGATGATTAGGTTCCACTTAAATGTATTTTCACATGCTGTGCTCCTTCCAGCAAAATAGAAATTGTTGGAAAACTAATTTTGAACTATTAGAAAGGTTTTCTCTCATTCTGATATTCACCACTGATTTATTATTGCCACAATAGCAAAGTATAATCTTTCCCCAAAGGGAGATCATTATTTTATGTTCATAAATTTGGAAATATCTGCCATGTAAAATGCTGAGCACATCCTTTAATTGTTATTGTTTCTTGCTGATAAGCAAGAAATGTAGATATTATGATTAATTCCTGGATCTATGCCACATGAACATTTTAACCTCATAAAAATGGTTATACTTTAAGTTAGTGGGTACCTGGATTATATTGGGTTTTTTAAGAATGAATAGCCTCTGGTAACCCCACTGCCATACAATTTACATTTCTATTACTCTTCTCATGACTAATATTTCCAGATAAGAACTAGTTGGAAGTAACAACAAACTCTTATAGGGAAAAGAAATTTAAATTTTCAGTTCCACTATGACTATTTCTGTGTGAAAGTACCTCATATGTGTATTGTTATCTAAGGCTCTGGTTATTTTTAAGATGTTTTTATAAGTTTGGGGATATTTCTAAAGACTTTGTCTGAAAATGTAATCAAGTAAGATGCATGCATTTCCTTTTATAACAAAAATTGATTTAAAAGGAATTATTAGCAGTGACTCTCACTTATGCTAAAGACATAAGCTTGAAGTAACCTTGCTTATCTAGTAGTGGAACCAGATCATTCCAGAATTATTGTACATCTACCCTGCCCGTGGCACCTTGAATCTTTGGAGGATTTAAATTAAACTTAATGTTATCCCTTTCATTTATGATAGACTGTCAACTAGGAAATCATATTAAAAAACAGAATTAGCAAATATTATGATAGACTCATATAAGCAATTGCTCTGGGAATACCATCAAGTATAGAAGAAAGAACAGAAAAGAAATTATGCCTAATGATGCTAAAAAGGAGAAATTTTGATTTTTAGATGCCAGTACAATTAAGGTACAAAATAATGCACTTATATAAATGGTCCTGGGCCATGACCAGATTAGCCTCTAATATTTCCTATTAGAGGAAACCTTTCTTTTGTGATTCAGCTGACTCTTTGGCATTGTTAACATTCCCATATCCAGGACCTGCGTTGTTAGTCCAGTGATACAGTGGAGAACATGTGTGTGTGTGTGTGTGTGTTTTCATTTGACACATTGCCAGTATGATCTGTTGATTGATAAGAGAGGAAAAGTAGCTGGTGAAGAGATAAGGTACTCTTCTGACTCTTGTCCTAAGCCTTCCATTAAACCTATCAATCCAGAAGCACCGTTATGAGAAAATTAGAGGACTCTGAGGAAACCATGTATGCTTTAATAGCTATTGTATCCTTACTCTTAAGTGTCAAAATGTATTATTGGCTCAAAATGAGTAAAAGTATATATACTATATATTAAAAAATGGAAACCAACCTACAGGATGGTTAGGGACACTATTGAAAAATACTTTTCATTGCTCTGAATGAAGGCTTCTGAAGAGAGGGTCTCTTAACTTATTAATAAGTAGGAAAACAATGGAGATGTGTCATAATGACAGAAAGGATAGCTCTAATTACAAGAATAATCACTGCCCTAAGACGCACGCATGGAGGTTAGACATTGTGATCTGTGGGGGTGTAGTTGAGGATGAGGGTCCATGGGGCATAGACAGTATGTTTGCAAGTTCTTCTAAAATACCTCTTTGGCACACTGGGGATTTTCGTAAAGCACACGAGTCAGAAGGCATTTTGCTAATTTTGGTAAAATCCAAAAAATGATTTGATGAGAACTAGTCTTCGCTTCAAGTACTTTACTTTTAGCAAGTACTCTTAAATGGCTGTTTTGGCACATTGAGTAGAAACCAAAAATTTTTAAAGCATGTTGAATATCATTTCAGTAACTCTCTCATTGTCTTTAGGGTCCTGGATATTTAGCTCAGAGCATTAATTGCTTACACAAATCACAGCCTTTCTAAATTGCCATAATATACAAAATACCAATTTTACTTGCATTCTCAACATGGATTTTCAGAAGATTATAGTGGCTGTAGTTGCCTAATGGCAGTTTCAGCCACATGACACAATTTGAAAATACCCAAGGGAGTCTGGATGGGATGAAAGAAAAGATCCGTTTGTTTTTTTGAAGCAGTGGCGTAGCAGGTGGAAATAGCTGAAGGAGGCAGTAAGAACTGAGGCAGGAAGGGTAGGTTAATGCTTTTAAATGTTTAATTTTGTGTCTGGGAGGAACAGGTGCACAAAGGGAAGTACTGACTTTTCTGCTCTCACTTCATTGATTTTTCAGTGAATAGACCATGAACTATTCCCACCTCATTCATAATATCTATGTCACAGTCACCTAACCTGTCATATGGACATAAAAGTGAATGAAGTAAGTGTTCCTTTTTAGTCTTTGATGAGTAGCAGTTGTCACTTGCTGCCCAGCTGTCAACTATGAGATGAAACTATGAGAAGCTTCGGATTTTTGAGCTATTTGACTAGTTTCCTTGTTTGCTTAACTGTTGAATATTCCCTTGTAACCAACTAACTATATGAAGACCTTGTTAATTTTTAATTTTAGAAAATAAAAATAAACAACCTCTGAAAGAGATCAGTGTATTTATGAAAACTTCTATCAACCACAGACCTGGATATTTCTACAGACGTGAACACTTTTTTAAAAATAGGCTTTTTGTTGGATGTGTTTCAGCCTTGAAGATGGCTCTTCTAATTCATCGCACTATATAATGATAAATATGACAGGGAATTGAAGTAACAATTTCTGTATGCACGAGTTCTGGTTATGTTTTCAACAGGTCATAAGAGGCTGTGAGCCTTGTCAGCATTGCTTACACAGTAAGCAAATACAAAACATCTACAATGAACTAATAACACAGAACATGATAATTTATATACTTTTTCAGAGTATACTTATGATTTGTTTGATACCAACTATTTATCAGAAGATTGGCTCTGAGACAACTTTTGTGAAGATTATCTAGGAAATTAAGATTGATTGTGGAAGGTTATTTGAAGAATTCTTTGTTTTGCTTTCACTCTCTTCTCTGATTTAGGAAACATTGTTTTTTCCAAACCAGGTTTCCTGAATCTTAGCATATCTCAAGAGTGAACAAGGAGTTCAAATTTTTTTCATAGTCAATTTATTTGTAAAGCATTGAGTTTAAACAATGTTTTTATGAATCCCTAAAAGGAGAAAGCAATTGTTATTACAACTACTTTAAAATTCAATCTTGGTTTGGTTTAGAGTATTACTGCATTGTGTTCTTAGGACATAATATTTTGGTTTTCATTGAGTTATAATTTGTAGAGAGCCATTGTCCTTCATTGAGGGACTTCCAGAAATATATCTTGGAGAGACAGTGCTAAATGTGCTTCAGGAATGTTGCTGAGAATCTGATTTATTACAGTTGAGTTTTCTCCTTTATGAGGTCCCACAGGAAGAAGTTCCCCCCAGGCCTCACTGTCAAGAGCAATTTTTCTTTATTTGAAGGATGAGTTATTATTATTACTATTATGCATAAATACTTTAAAATTATTCTGAGAACTATAAACTGGGAATCTGAATATGTTTTTCACTTTAAACTGACTACCAAGAAGCTCAGAATCAAATTTGCCACTTGTCTCTAAAAAAGCTTCTAGACCTTTTGATACTTGTAATATACTACTAGTTTGATTTTCTTTAAAATGAAACTTGGTATACTTTTAGTTTCATTTTCTTTAAACTCTATTTTACTGTGTCCCCATTTTTACTAATTTTTTAAAATCTGTCGGCATAGAGGAGATAGAAACCGGAGTATGCCTTTTCTTGTCAACCCTACTGAATTTTAAGCTTTCCAATGAAAATATTAATGCCTTAATCATGTGCCATAGAGCCATACATTACCTATGCTTATAATGCGTACTACACTCAGTTATTATCTATTATGTCATAGTCACCATAATGGCCACTACCGAAACAGTTATGGAAAGAATGTGTCCTAAGGAACTTGAACATGGACCTGCTGTTTATTGAGATGAGAAAGACAGCAGGAATTGGATTTTAGTTTGGGGTTGGGAAATCAGGAGACTTAATTTTGGACAATTTAAGTTTGAGATGGACACATTTACAATCATATTATCCTGATAACTCTCATAGTTCCCCTTATGAGCAATGACTTAGAACTAAGAAACAGAGGCACAGACTTGGGCCATCACCCTGTGTTCTTTTCCTTCTTACTCCAGCAGACAGCCAAGCAGGGATTTCTCAGGGCACATTTTCAGTCCTCTGCAACCAAATCTCAGATCCTTGATTGCTAAAAAAGAGAGATTTCAGTTGCGAGGGGATGGATTCTCTCTTAGTTTTCCATCTATCATTGTCTGGAGTCACTAGGCAGTTCTGAAGAGTCCAGCTAAGACCACCATATCATATTTGGTAGGAATGAAGACAGAACTGCAGGACCAGCATGCTGTATTTTCCCCTATTTATAAGGCATTCACAGCCCTTCTGCACAATTTCCTAGTCTGAGAAGGACTGGAGCTGGCCAGTGAGGCACTGTCCTTGGGGTTTAAAATTAAGGAGGCACTAATAAATCTAAGTAACAAGAAAATGCTATTTTAATATAGTATTTATAAAAATTTAAAATCATTGCAAATATCAATGAATTAATAATAACATCAAACCTAGGCACATTGGAGCCTGAGACAAAAGGAATAAAAATCAATAAATCTGGGACCGGTGCTGTGCCTCAGTGGGTTAAAGCCCTGGCCTGAAGCGCCGACATCCCATATGGGCGCCAATTTGAGACCTGGCTGCTCCACTTCCAATCCAGCTCTCTGCTATGGCCTGGGAAAGCAGTAGAAGATGGCCCAAGGCCCCTGCATCCATGTGTGAGACCTGGAATAAGCTCCTGGCTCCTGGCTTCAGCCATTGCAGCCAATTAGGGAGTGAACCATCAGATGGAAGACCTTTCTCTCTCTCCCTCTCTCTCTCTCTCTGCCTCTCTTCTCTCTGTGTAACTCTTTCAAATAAATAAATAAATAAATAAATCTTTTAAAAAATCAATAACTCTGATCCTGTTTTTATTCAAAATTCTTATAATTTATTCATTATTTTTTTTAAATTGCTACCTTAAATTTTTTCCTCCGTTCAGTGCCTCACTCTCCCATGACCCAAGACTCAGACCATTGTAGATTGATCCATTTTCCCATTCATCTCTGTTGTCACACTCTGTGTCACACTGTGATGTCATCACTTGTGCTATCAACCTCATCTGATTCTCTTTGTCTCACTTCATCCCACTCTTACCTAACTTTCCCCCAGCCTCCCAGAATTCAGTTATTTATAAGATTATATGTGTTATAGTAAGAGTTTATATCTCTTATATCTTCATTCTCTTTACTAAGTACTTTTTTTTTTCTTTTCCCCACTTCCTTTTTCCTCTGTTGTCCTCTCAAGTGGTGGTTGTTTTCTTTCCCATACTATTTATATGATTGGCCTTGGGAAAAAATTATACTTTTGCTCATTATAACTAACTCAGGCATCTTTCCTCCTTATAATTCCTCAGTTTAAATAGTGTGTAATCATACCATGAACCACAATTTGTAATTTATTTTTTAAAGATTTATTTATTTATTGGAAAGTCAGAGTTAAGGAGAGAGAAGGAGAGACAGAGATCTGCCATCTACTGATTCACTCTCCAGATGGTTGCAATGGCCAGAGCTGGGCCAAGCCAAAGCCAGGAGCCAGAAACTTCATCCAGGTCTCCCACATGAGTGGTAAGGGCCCAAACAACTGGGCCATCTTCCACGGCTTTGCTTTTCCTAGGCCATTAGCAGGTTGCTGGATTGAAAGCAGAACAGCCATGACACTAACTCACACCCATAATGGGATGCCGGCATTGCAGGCAGTGTATTTACCCACTACACCACAATGCTGGTCCCTCTATTCTTTTTTATAGTTATCCACCAATATCTGCCTTACTCTGTTGTGGACTTTAGTGACTATAGTTTATGCTTAGATGAATATTTCAATAACTTGATCTCAAAATTCTTTATTTACCTCATCTCCAATGATTGTATTCTTTATTCTTCCATATTCATTCACTCCTGTGGCCATAACCTAGATTAGATCAGTGCTAAAAATGAACATTGTTGTGGCCTTAATTTCAAGCATCTCGTGTTCCAAGCATCTTTCCTTATTATTCCATTTTAGTTTGTCTGGTAGC
Organism: Lepus europaeus; assembly: GCF_033115175.1. NCBI lineage: Eukaryota > Metazoa > Chordata > Mammalia > Lagomorpha > Leporidae > Lepus > Lepus europaeus. The sequence continues at coordinate 32,130,192 of NC_084839.1, read as the reverse complement.
CCCCAATTCAGCAAATGTTTGAGCACCTTGATATAATTTACAAATTCTGCCATTGTTCACCCTTCTTCACCACCCACCCCTGTCCATAGATGCTTCCTCACCCAGGTTATGTTCTGTTGGTTGGCATTAAATCTCTGCTTTACAGAGTCTCTACTTTATTATCTGTCTCATTTTATCATGGATTTTTTTAATTTAGTTTCATGGCAACCTTTCAAAGCTGGCTGGATATATCTTTCCACCTGCAGTGTCTGTATCTCTACACATTAATGCAATTAAAACAATGCATGAAGGTGCTTCAAAAAGTCTGTGGAAAAGCAGAATGAAAATATAAGTTTATTTTGGTACAAAAATGTTTAATATCATGCATAAATTATTTCAAATACAAATTTTCCAGAAACTTTTAAAATATTATTTCTATGAGCTTAGGCTATCTAGTAGCTCTTTAATTTTGTGGAATCTTTCTAATCTTGAGTGGTTTCTTAATGTGACTGACCCATCCAGTTCCACTGCAGTAGTTCACTCTTTTTGACCAATTTTTAATACATTTTCATCATTTTTAGACTTCTGGTTCTTTTATCCTCATTCTTAACTGACTTCCCCATTTCAATACACAGAAAATAATGTCAAACAGAAGACGATGCTTCAAGTTTTCATCATATATATATATATATATACACCTGTATCAGCACCCATTGTTAAGGCTTTTCACCCTCCCTGGTTGAATTATGTATGTAGTAAAGGTAAAACATTGATTTGTGCACCTGATCTGATGGAACAAGGACATAAGCCTCAGCCATTCTTGCTCATTGCCCAAAAGAGATAAACTTTGGAATGTATTCCTTGCCCTATTGCCTTCATACCCCACCCCCACAGCCACTTTAAAGACCAGTCACTGGGAACACTTGAAAGACCAGTTCCAGGAATTCCCCTCTGCCTGCTGCCCCCTGCTCCCTGTCCCCACCCCCATCCCTAGCCCTCCTAAAATATAAAAAGGCCAGGCCCCTGGAGGTCAGCACTTTCTGCCATGTGTTCTCTCAAGGTGCATGTGGGAAGTTGGTTACCCACCTCTATGAATTTATTTTCTCTGCATAAATTCAGTCTGGCTGTAAATTCGTACACTGTCTCCTCTCTATTCTGTGCCTCTTTTTCTAACATTTTGGTGCTCTGTGTGAGGAGGCAAATATATCTTCCTTCGAATTAGATCATACTAATCAGTTTATAAACATTTACAATTTCTCCCATTATAAAATAACACTACATTCTTCTAGTTACTCTTACCTCCCTGGCTGCTTGTCTACTTATTCTCACTTATTTCCTCAACTCTACGTGTAGCTATTCTGAATTAAGAGTATGCAGTCCTCAAAACCCTGCTGTTTGTTACACAGTCCCCTGATTGTAATTACCATCTTCATACAATAGAGTCTTTAAATTTATTTTTATTCTATTTGATTATCTAGCAACCATCTGCAAGTTTACATAGCCTAAGTTACATTACTGATTTAACTCTCTGTGATGATTAATTTCATAGCTGGCTAAACATTATTTCTGGTTGTTTCTAGGAGAATGTTTCTGGAAGGTATTAGCATTTGAATTGGTGAACTGAGTTAAGAAGATGGCTTTTCAGGGTGTGGCATAGATAGCATTCAATCTTCTGAGGGTTTAAACAGAAGGAAAAGGTGGCTGCCTGTCTGTGTGCACTGAGACATCTGATTTCTGCCTAAGCACTTGTGGTTCTTATTCTTCAGATCAAGTTTGGAATCTGCACAACTGTCACCATGGTTTTTAGGCCTTCAAGTTCCACTATCAGCTCCTCTTGGTTTCCAGCTTTCATATAGTAGATTGTAGAATTTATAGCCTTTACAATTGTATCTTATTATATATATATATATATATAATATATATAGAATCGGTGTATATATATATATATATATATATATGTGTGTGTGTGTATACATATATACCAATTCTATTTCTCCAGAGAAGCATAAATAATATGTCCTGTCCCGGTGGAATTTTTTCAGTTCTCTTCATCTTAATAAATGGCAACTTTAGCCTGTCTCTCAGGTCAAAGTAATATAGTCATCTTTTATTCCTCTTTCTCTTTTATGACACAAATCCACTAGCAAAGCCTAACTTAGAATATATTCCATATCTGAAGACTCCAGCAAATTTATTTTGGTACAAGCCAGCATTCTGATTTGCCAGGATATCCTCTTGAAGTAATTTTGCTGTTCCCCCCATTTCCTCCTATGGTCTAATTCAACACAGCGGCCGACATGTTCTCTTTAAAATTTGATATCTGGTGATATCATATCTCCTCTCTAGAAAGTTCTTGGCTTCCAGCCCCTTCACAGTGCAGCCAAAGTACTTAAAATGACATGCATGGGCCTACATGATTCTCCCTTCCACAACTTCCCTTGTCTTATCTACTGCTCTTCTTTCTCTTGTTCATTCATCCATCCTTTCCAACCCTTGAATGCACCATATAGGCTCCATTGTCTCAAATGTTTGGCTTTGTTTTACTTTCTGTTTGGAAGATTCTTTCACAAGATGTTTGCATTGCTTGTTTCTTTATCTCCTTGAAGTGTTACATTTTTTTTTCTTTTTTGACAGGCAGAGTGGATAGTGAGAGAGAGAGACAGAGAGAAAGGTCTTCCTTTGCCGTTGGTTCACCCTCCAATGGCTGCTGCGGACGGCGCATCGCGCTGATCCGAAGCCAGGAGCCAGGTGCTTCTCCTGGTCTCCCTTGCAGGTGCAGGGCCCAAGCACTTGGGCCATCCTCCACTACCTTCCAGGGCCACAGCAGAGAGCTGGACTAGAAGAGGGGCAACCGGGACCGAATCCGGTGCCCTGACCGGGACTAGAACCCGGGGTGCCGACGCCGCAAGGCGGAGGATTAGCCTGTTGAGCCACAGCGCCGGCTGAAGTGTTACATTTTTTAAAAAGATTTTATTTATTTTATTTGAGAGTTAGAGTTATAGACAGGGAGAGGGAGAGGGAGAGACAGAAATGCCCTCCCTCTGTTGTCTCACTTCCCAAATGGCCACAATGGCCAGAGCTGCGCCGATCTGAAGCCAGGAGCCAGGTGCTTCTTCCTGGTCTCCCATTTGGGTGCAGGGGCCCAAGCACCTGGGCCATCTTCCACTGCATTCCCAGGCCACAGCAGAGAGCTGGACTGGAAGAGGAGCAACCAGGACTAGAACCGGGGCCCATATGGGATGCTGGTGCCACAGGCGGAGGATTAACTTACTGTTATATTCTTAATGAGGCTTTTCATATCCTCCTTATCTTATTTTTGAGAAATATTTCATTTATTTATTTATTTTTTTGAATAGTAGAGAGACAGAGAAAGAGAGACATAAATAGAGAAAGAAAGAGAGACATTGTTTGCTTGTTCATTTTCCAAATTTTCTGAATGGCTGATAGTATAAGGAAGCTTGAATAAGGAGCAGAGTCAGGACTCAAAGCTAGGTACTCTAATAAGAGAAGTTAGTGTCTCAGTTGGTATCTTTTTCAACACTCAAAGGCCAATCTCATTATTTGACTTTGTTATTTTAAATTATATTGATTATAATTTCCTTATTCCTCTGTATTTTTCTTGACCTGTTATATTTTAAATTATTTATTATCTTTTTTCTTCTCTCTCTCCCTAAACACAAACTCTAGACATCAAGATCTTTATAGGCAGGGATTTGAATCTTTGTGCTAAAATCCAATGGCATAATGAATACTGAGTATAGTCAATAACTATTTTTAAATGATTTTGTGAATAGATATATCCATGTGCCATTTTGTTAGGTCTAATATGTTAGTTTCCTTTTACTTGCTGATTTAATTCATCCACCAAAACATGACATGAAAAGGAAAACACATGTTTCTACTGTCAACAGTCTAGTGGCAAAGAAGCCCGAGCATATGTATATTATAAAACTGAGAGGTAGCCTATTTGTCTATGTCACACATCTGTAGTTACCATGATTTTATTCTTTGCTAATGAATATGAATAGAAGACATTTATATGTATACAATCATCTACATTGATTTTTATATGACTTTAGGCCAACAGTGAAAAACAAAAATGTCTTGAGAGTTCAGGAAAGCTGCACAAGTTTGTGGAAAGGAGCCATTGGACAAATAACAAGCGCTCGCCCCAACTGTAGTGGATAGCCCTTATTTAAACTCAGCTGACTGTTATGAAGTTTTGTGGGTTCAGTCTTACCAGCGATACAGGTTTTCAAAAAAGTTGGAAGTCTATATTTCTACCTGAAATTACCTTTTTTCTTTTTTTTTAAAAGCATTTTATTGAAATATAGTATTTACACAAAGAATTACACATAAAGGTATAGATGAATGGAGTTTTAATCCTCTGATCACATTCATAACCAATATGCAAATTAAAAATAAACAATTCTAGTACCCCAGATTCACCATGTTTAAAATTGCAAGTTGGAGTAAATTTTTAAAAAAATTAAAAACAGTACTACACACCAAAAATCTCTGCAAGTTGGATTTGTCATCTGAGTTTCTTGTTTGAAACCTCTTATTTTAAGGTTTGTATGTCCCCAATGGACAAGCTAGTCCCTGTGAATACTGAAAAGGTGTGAGTAGACCCCTAACCTATGTCCATGACTTATGATTTTTCCAGTTTTGAGGAAAATAGATGCAGGATTTTTAACTAATTCTTTTATCCAGAATGTTATGATGCCACTAAGAACTGTTAATAATATCATCTCTGGATAAAGTTAAAATTTCCAATTTCAAAAGGGGTTTTATAGAATATTGTATTCTATAGATTTATCTCATTAACATAGGTTCTGTTATTATCAACATAACTCTATAACAATTATTCCCTTGTCCATTTAAAGATATTCATGCTATATACTGTGCTGAATGTTATGGATGTGATCAATGACAAAAGCTGTTTGCCAAGACAGAGAATCAATATTTATTTACCTTTCCCCTATAATAGCACCGGTTTAATGTTGGATGACAACATGTCTAGTAAAAGACATTTCTACTTTTGATTGCAAATTGTTGTGGTTATGTGAATGAATCCTGTCATAAGTTTCTCCTATGTTGAATTGGGCTTCCCAAAAAGATAGGCTGAATTCCCAAACCCAAGTACTTCAGAGTATGGCCTTATTTGGAAATAGGGTCTTTTCATATGTAATAAGTTAAGATGAGGTATTCTGGCAATAATTTAAGATTAGTTCATACTGGAGGACACAGAATCCTAGGCCAGAAACTGGGATAAAGATTAAATATATTTCTTATTATATTACTACAATCTCACAGAAGGAAGAAGTGATTTTGGGAAAGTTCCAAAAATTCAATTCATTTCTATCACAAGATTTTCTGATGGATTGACTGATATCAACTACTAGGGTTATGTAAGATTACTTCTTATTTAGAAGTTTTGTAAACTCCTACTTTGAAGAGTTGATTCCTAAAAGAGAGTCAAATGTTAGACGCAGAATTTTGAGGTCCAGCCAGTCTAGACTGGAATGTTTTCTCTCTAATATTCATTATTGTTGATCTGTCACTTATTATCTAATGTATCTAAGCCTCAGTTTCCTTATCTATAAAAATAAAGAGTGTGACTCATAGACACTTATGAGGGATAAATGAGGTAATACATGCAGAATTACCTGAAAGGAATACATAAGAAAGTTCATGTGGGAAAAAGCAATGTATAAATGACATATGAAGAACAAGTGAAGATACTATAAGAGATACCTAAATATCCTGTTATGTATTGAATATTCAATAAATGTTACTCCTTTGACCCCACTCTATCTTATACCATTTTTCCTTCTGCAATATCAGGTAATACAAATAATTTAAAAGGGGATGATGCTCTTTGGTCTAATGATTAAGTGGTTGGTTGGGGTGGCCACATTTCGTATAGAAAAGCCTGCTCTCAATTCCAGCTTCCTGATAATGTTGACCCTGAGAAGTAGCAGAAAGCAGCTAAAGTAGTTCAGTTCCCACCACCCACATGGAGGACCAGGATTGAGTTCCATGCTCTCTTTTTTTTGCCTGGCCATGCCCTACTCATTCTAGGCATTTGAGTAGTGAACCAGTGCACGGGGAGTCTCTGCCTTTCTGTCTGTCTATTTCTCTGTTTCCTCATCTCTCAAATAAGCATATAAATAAAATTTTAAAAAATTTAGAAAAGAATTTGGACTTTTTGGAGGATGGGAACATAATTATTAATAAAATTTTCTATTTGTTACTATTAACTTTTAATTTTTATTAATATAAAGAGAAAAGATTTCATATGTTTCATAGGTACAATTGTAATGTAGCCATAATTCCCTCCTCCTCTCTCCTTCTCCCTCAAACCCCTCTTCCTTTTTTGTTCTTTTTTCCTTTATTATTACAAAGATATCATTTTAATCCATTTTATACTCACAGTCATAATTAAATAGTAACTATATAATTTAATAAGCAAAAACTAAGAAGAATACAGTTTCACTGGACTATAAACAATGGCTAATAATGACAAACATCAAAAGGTGTCATTTTCATTCTTATACATTTTTAATATTCTATATTAACTGGCACACATCAGAGAAAATATACAATATTTTTCTTCATTTCACTGATCTTTTGTATTATTTTTTTCCAATTTTGTTTATCTCTTTTCTAATTTTAATTATGTCTTTCCTGTTGCTACTTTTGGGTTTGGTTTGTTCTTGTTTTTTCTTTCTTGAGATGCATTGTTACATCATTTGTGATGCCTTTCCAGTTTGTTGATGTAGGGACTAATTACTATATGTTTTCCTCTTAACACTGTCTTTGCTGTATTCCATAAGTTTAAGTTTTGATATGTTGTATTGTCATCTTCATTTGTTTCCAAGAATTTTTTTTTGTTTCATTTTGATTTCTTCCATGACCACTGTCCATTCAGGAATATGTTATTCAGTCTCTGTGTATTTGTGTATTTCCTAGAGTTTCTTAAGTAGTTGTTTTCCAGCTCTATTCAATTGTTGTTAGGAAAGATACATGATATAACTACAATTTTTTGAAATTGTTGAGGTTTGCTTAATAGCCTAGCATATGGTCTATCCTAGAAAAAGTTTCATGCACTGATCAAATGAATGTGTTTTCTGTATCTGTGGGATGAAGTTTTCTGTAGATATCATTAGCTCTGTTGTTTCTTTGCAGATTTTTCGCCTAGTTGATCTGGCCACTGAAGAAATTGGGATGTTGAAGTCTCCCATTATAATTGTTATGGAGCCTGTGTCTCACTTTCATTTCATTAACATTTGTTTTAAATAACCTGGTGCCCTGGCATTGGGTGCATATATATTTACTACTAGAGTCATATCTTCCTGTTGAATTGATGCCTTAATCATGACATAATGCCCTTCTTTGTTTTAACAGTTTTGTGTTATAGTTTCATTTGTCTGATATTAGGATGGCCACATCCACTTGGATTTGCTTTCCATTAATTTGGAATCTCTTTTTCCATCCTTTCACTTTCAGTCTGCATATATCTTTATTGGTGAAGTGTGTTTCTTGTAGGAAGCAAATTGGAGAATTTAGTTTTTTACATTCAAGGTTATTGTTGAGAAGGAACAACTGGCCCTGCCACTTTTCCATAAATATCCCTATTGTTTGATTTGGATTTCCTTTGTATGTTTACTAGGAGACTTTCTGTCTTCACATTATATAATAATGATGACTATCATTTTCTGTTTCTGTGTGTAACATATCCTTAAGTATCCTTTGTTAGGCTGGATTAGTAGTGACAAATTCTTTCAATTTTTGTTCATTATGAGAGGTCTTTATTTCACTTTCATGTATAAATGAGAACCTTGCTGGGTATAGTATTCTAGGTCTCTCCTAGCCTGTAGGGTTTCTTATGAGAAATCTGTAGTCAATCTAGTTGGATATCCTCTGAATATAGTCTGGCGAATCTCTTGTGAACATTTTAGAAACTTTTTCTTGATGTTGCTGCTGAAAATTTGACTCTTATGTGTCGTGGTGAAGGTCTTTTCTGATCATGTCTGTTCAGAGTTCTATGTGCTTCTTGTACTTGATACTGCTTTCTTTCTACAAAGTAGTGTAGGCTTCTGCAATTATTTCACTTCAGAGACCTTTCTAATCCATTCTGGCTTTCTATACCTTCAGGAATTCCTTAGGTACATATGTCTGGTTGTTTGAGACTATCCCATAAATATCAAACACTATTTTCAGTTTTTCTAATTGTTCTTACTGTGTGTGTGTGTGTATGTGTGTGTGACTGAGATATTCCAAGGATTTTCTTCTAGATTGGATATCCTTTCTTCTGCCTCACCAATTTTTTTGGTTAAGGCTTTCCATTTTATTCTCTATTTGACATATTGAATTCTTTATTTCTAATATTTCTTTTTGGTTTCTCTTCAGTATATCTCCCAGCAGGATTTTTCATCCACATCATGCATGGATTTTTTTATATCATGTGTTTGCTTGTGTGTGCTTTTCAGTAATCTTGTGATCATTCTTTAAATTCCTTTTCAGGTTTTTCATTAGTCTGTTCCTCTTCACATTCTTATATTGAAGTGTTGTGTTCTTTCTGGGGAGTCATATTATCATTTGCAAAAAGACTTGTTGTTTGTCTCCTCTGATGACTTGTATTTTTGAAATATTTCTTTGTGGCCTAGTGGAGTGTCTGCTCCTTGAGATATCAGAGGTGTCTTCTGGGTAAGAACAAAGAGCTCCTGTTAGCTTTCAAGGATGGGGCAAGGGTCCAGCATGACACCCAAGCTGGGCATGATAGATTCTCCTCTATTATCACCAGTAGGGAGGGAATGATCATGTCAGCTGGTGTGAACATTGTCTCACCTCTTTGCTACCAAGGTGATCAGTGGCCAGTGTAAGCCCATAGTGGTTACATACCCCACCTACGTATGTGCGTGGACCCCACAAAGATCTGTGCAGTCTTCTGTGTAAGCACAGAACCCTCTGCATTGACCCACCCCAGTTACTCAGGGAACTCTGAGCCTCTGAAACCAGGCACAATGATTGCACAGAGACCCAGCTACACCCCACACCCTATTGTGTAATCACAGAATTCTCACAGTCATAGCATGCAGGGCTCCCACAATTACAGGGAGCAGGGATCCACTCTCAGCCCTGCAAGCTTTCTCTGTCCATGGAGAGAACTGAGGCATTCTCAGAGCCAGCTGCCTGTTTTTGTTCCATCTTGGCAATTTGAGTATGGGCGTCCATGATAGATTTAGAGAGGGGAGTGCCTTAGAGACTTAAGTGGACACCCTGCTCTCTGTCAACCTTGCAGGACAGACTCAAAGTCAATGGGGACTGTGGGTTTATCCCTCCAATAAAACCCCCTGGTCATGCTCATGCATGAATTGCAGCAGCCTCTACTTTGTTATTAAGATGACCCTTCCTCCCTGCTAGTCACTAGATGTCCTTGTTAGGGATGAGGAGAAAGAAATGTGTCCTCTCTTCATGATATTAGGTGGGCACCCTGCCCCTGCTAGTGCTCCAGGCCAAATGCAAAATCAGTGTGGTCTACAAGGCTGTCCCTCAGGCAGTGTCACCAGTGAAAGGGCTGTCACAGATTTCTCTTACCTTGCTCCAGGGAGATGGTGTCTTCTTCTGCCCCCAGCTGGAGGATTTGGTGGTGTCCCTATTTGCTGTTACATGCTTGTACTGTCCATGCTGCTCTTTGACTCTCTGGTAGGAACATCTCTGTGAGTCTGCTGTAGGAACATAGCTACTACACTTTATTTCTGTTATCTTCCAGCAGGCAGAATCAACATATCTTTTCCCTATTCAGCCATCTTGGATTCCCTATTAATGCAATTTTCCTCATGCTTCGTGTGTGTAGCATATTATGTTCTAGTGCACTAAAGAACCAAGCTTTTATATTAAGTTGTGGCTTCTGATAGGATAATATTTCCTTCACATGGATGATAGACATTTTGGTTCAATCAACTCAAGAGTATGTTCTGTTTCAGATATTAAAAGAAATGCTTTATTACCCATAGGAATGTCTTAAAATATCATGGGCCATATCAAATACTTGGGGGCAAAGACTATGTTTAACCATACCCAACTGTATTATCTTCTGTTAAAATATTTTTATACAAATTTTTTTTGTTTAATAAAAAATCTTGGTTCCTAACTGTGAAAAATACAGATATTCTTTGACCTAGCTTGGCCATTTGGTAAATATGATTAAGACATTAAGATGTCTCTGAAATATTATTTTGCTTATCTTTTTAGATTGTATTTTTTTCTCATAATTGAGCTCAGGACCTGGGAGTTATTAGGAATACTTGGATGGTGCCATATTCCCTCATTCCTTTCAGATGCCTCATCTTCCTTCCTTACTCTGGTCTCAAATTTTCCTACATTTTGAGTTTAATCCTTCTCTTGGATAGGAAATACATGAAGACACTGTGGCTTGGATAATATATAGTGATCTTTTATCTTGAATTAATGACTCTCAAAACTTGCCCAGTTAGCTTCTTTGGATCCCTGCTCCAGGTGCCCAAATAAACTGCCACATGGTTCTGATTTTGAAACCATTTGTTCACTTTTGTTGCAATTCCCTCTGTTCCCTAGAACTTGAGTCACCTTTACTTAAAGCCCTAGTCCCACACTACGTTACAGAAATAGCTTGACTCCCAATGGGAAAAATATGTGTCCTTGTAAACCTATAAAAACTCTACGTTAAATCAGCTGTGTTCTTGGTTTTGTTCTGAATGTTAGCATGTTTCAAATTATCAAGGGATGTGCAACAGTTAACTAGGTTTTAGTTTCATTCCATTTAGCTTGAGCACATTTCTTGGTTTTCTTCTCTAGATCTTCCTAAGTTGATCTTATTCTGTGTGGTTCAGTTGGGAGGTGACATCCTGACTGTGTATCTCAGTTCACTTTGATTCTGGTCTACCCAACATTGACTTATGACCTGTACTGCTTATTGCAAAATGCTACTGCCCGCTTCCACCATGACTATGTTTGATGTCTGCTCTTTGTTTCTAGTCATAGCTCATAGTAGGACTCAGCTCACGTACAGGAAGAAGATTGTCCCATGCAAGTCTTCCTTATGCCAGAAATGCTCTATATTCTTGGTGACTGAACCCAGTTCTGACTTTCTGCTTTAAATTCTATCTCTTAGCTGGATCTTTCAAGTTCCAAGTTGTACTATAATTTCCTACAGAAGATATTGAGTTTGAATAATTTTTTGTGCATATAAGAACAAAGATTTAAAATGTTAAATTGTAGCTAAGCAGTGCCTAAATGTGGCCTTTGGCAAAATTTTATTATAGGTCAAGAGTGCTAAGAATGTTCTTCCACTGCCCCAGGAGGAAACCCTCTTTCTCCCTTAACTCTTCTTCCAACTGGTTCTATAATTTCTAACTGCCCAGATCATCCCAACTGGGAGTTGATAGAAAAAGCTTTATCATATTTCTTCTCCTAGAACATTTACATGATAAAAGGCCTCAAGTATAAAGGATCTTTGAAAGATTTGAAATCTTTATTGCCTTTCCTACTGTATTATATTATAGAAAAACATTTTCTACAATTTTGACTCAATTAATTAAATTGATTGAAATAATTAATATGATAAACTTGTGGCTATTAAACTTTTTATTTTAAAAATGACATGTAAAAATGATATGTAATGGCAGGAATTTCTAATAAGAAAATAGAAATGACATAATCTCAGAATAATGGGCAGTATTTTTCATGAATGTTGACTGTCAATGTTTTACATGAAATTTTGCTTTGTATGTGTTTTTGTGCTACAGAGTTTGTCAAATTGACATAGGTTCACTGTACAGAAACAAAGGGAAGGAAGGCAAGCAAGTGAAAATCAAATGTTAAACTATTTCCAGGATAGATTTTGAAAGTTGTTGAAAATCTAACTTCGTGTGGGTCTATTTATGATGAAAAGCTAAACTTTATCTGAGTCATATGCTCCTATAGAACAAGAAAGATCGGGAAATTGCTGTCCTCCCATCTATCTATACTTTTCTGTTCTGAGAAATGGCTAGGCTGGTAATTAAGACCACCCTACCCTGGCACATTGAAAATACAACCCACCTGTACACTTCCTCAAGGACTTCCAAGTTTTGTATGATCTCAGGTTTTCTCAGCAATGAATGCTCTTCCATTCAAGACCTGGATAAAGTAATATCCTTCATTGTCTGGTGCATCTTGTAATCATCAATATATCCAAGGAACCCACCTCTCCCTCACCTCTTTGTTATAATCAATTCAGCATTTTCTTCCTGCATAGGGAAGTCAAGGAGCAGCAGCTTTTCTCCCTTTGCTGGGAGGGAATAGAAGCAGGCAGGTGGACTGGCTACTGTTGGCTTCCACTGGCCCTTTAGACCTTGGACTCTCAGCCCTGAGATGATAATTTATTCAACATGGAGCTGGTTGGTATTAGTCTGACAAGAGGACATGTGTCAGAGTGAGTGTCACCTTCACCCACCATGAGTTGGAGGAGAGATTTTTGGGAGGAGATGAAATTTTTTTCCATGAGATTTTATATTAGAATTAAGTTTATCAAAGTAATAGTTTAAAATCGGGTTTTCCTTATACCTTTAAATTTCATGTACAGATTTTATTATGCTATTTATAAATCTAGTAAACTTTAACATTCAAAATGGAGATTTTTAAAAATATTTATTCATTTATTAATTTGAAAGAGTTACACAGAGAAAAAAGGAGAGGCAGACAGAGAGAGGTTTTCCATCCACTGGTTCATTCCCCAATAGGCCACAATGGCCGGAGCTATGCCGATCTGAAGCCAGGAGCCAGGAGCTTCTTCTGGGTGTCCCACACGGGTACAGGGGCCCAAGGAATTGGGCTCTCTTCTGCTGCTCTCCCAGGCATAGTAGAGAGCTGAATTGGAAGTGGGGTAGCCGGGACCCAAACCGATGCCCATGTGGGATGCTGGCACTGCAGGCAGCTGCTTTACCTGCTACGCCAGAGCAATGGGCCCACAATGGGTATTGATACCATTTATTCTACTCAAATAATTAGTAACTATTTAAATATATAGTTTCATTTACAAGTGTGTTTTAAATTCTTTTAAATCTTTAAAATTATCTTCAAATTTATTCCTTCTCTTACTTTGCAAAGCTTCCTAGTGTACAAAGTAAATGTAACAACTCATGAGATTCTTCAGAAATTCATAAAAAATGGTATTTATTTTTGTACTGAAATATTTCGAATTTATGAATGTTTTTTTCATAATGCCCATTTTCCACCAATTTTCTGAAGATCGCTTGCATATACCTATTTCTGTCTTGTGACAGAAAAATTCAAAGTAAAGATATAACTTTACAATTCCAGGCAAGTTGCAGATATCGTGTCACAAAAGCTGATGTAGCTTATTGACTTAATGTATTTTTACTTTGCATGTTGAAGAGAGCATGCACTCTGACTTATACATTTTTATTTTTGGCCTAACAACTTCAAATTTAGTTGGTATGAAGTAACATCTTGCCAAATACTTTTTACTTTTTAGTCTGAAAAATCTCTGAGAAGTTGTAGACAATTCCTTTGATAATCTTTCCCCTGATTAATTGAATGTCGGATTATTATTACCTTCTTCTACTCTAGCTATAGCTGTTTTGTAGATATTAACAGGACCTACAATTAACATTATTCACAATAATGAAGATATGGAATCAACCTAAATTTACATCAGTGTATAAAAAATTTTAAGATGTGGCATATATACACAATGGAATAAAAGAGAAGTAAATCTTGTTCCTTGTGGAAACATGGAAGCATCTGGAAGATATTATCTTTATTTTTAAAGATTTTATTTATTTTATTTCTGAGCTAGAGTTACAGACAGCGAGAGGGAGAAACAGAGAGAGAAAGGTCTTCCTTCCCTTGGTTCACTCTCCAAATGGCCGCAATGGCTAGAACTGGGCTGATCTGAAGCCAGGAGTCAGGCGCTTACTCCTGGTCTCCCATGAGGGTGCAGGGGCCCAAGCAATTGGGCCATCTTCCACTGCTTTCCCAGGCCACAGCAGAGAGCTGCATTGGAAGTGTAGCAACCTGGACTAGAACCGGCGCCCATATGAGATGCCAGTGCTGCAGGCTGAGGATTAACCTACTGTGCCACGGCACCAGCCCCCTGGAGAATATTATCTTAAGGGACACAAATCAGGCCCAGGGAAACAAATACAACATGATCTTACATCTGTGGCATAAAAAATGTTGAAATTCAGAAGATAATAGAGTAGTGGTTATCAAGGGCTAGGGAATTGGAGGGAGATTGGGGATATGTTAAGGACACAAAATTTCAGTTAGATAGCAGGAATAAGTTTAAGAGATCTAGTTAGTGTACAACATGGTGAGTATAAATGAGTATAAATGAGTATAAATAACAATTTATTTTGTTCTTGTAAATTGATGAGTAGATTTTAAGTGTTCTCACCACTAAAATTGATCTTTGTGAAATAATGCATATATTAGCTCAATTGAGCCATTCTACAATGCATATATATTTCAAAGTATCATGTTATATTCTGACTATATGCAAATTTTAATTATTTTAAAAATTAAAAGAGAAAAAGGTCTACAGTTGGATTCTGCTTCTTTCATGAATCCATTTGTTTGTAAGATCACAACTTCCCACTTGTACCATCAATCCACACACACTTCTTCATGGGCTAGCATTTGTAACCCACTGAGAGAGACTGCCATAGCCTGAACGAATGAACAAACCTAAGAATCCAAGACTATCCAAGAGAAGACAGGGAAGCATGGACTGTCTCCTAAATGCTAATGTATTCTTCAGAGATATGTCAACCATGATGTGCCAAAAAGAGCCTCAGCTTTTATAAGTATATGGCACCTTTTACAAGGCATGTGATAAAAACTCAGTGATACCATGTGCTTGGAAAACTTAGGATTTTTTTTTGCAAGTAAGAATCATAAATCCTATTATTGTTATATATGTTTCTCATCATTTGAACATGAAATAACAATTAGTTTGAAAGTTAATATCTAGGGTGAATTTGATTTTCAAGGAATGTATTTTAAAGGAATAAAAATTGTATAGAAAACACTGTACCACAAGAAGAGTCCTTCAAATGTTGTGAGTGAGAATATATCACAGAAAGAAATAGTTTAGGGTAATAAAACAACCCAGCTTTGCTAAACAGACTGTGTGACACAAAATATGTATTGCTTCTGGAGTAAATTAAATATGACTTAGGAGAATGAGCTAAAGAGACAATTTCTGGGATCGAGGGGCTAGAACCTTTTGCAATAAATAAAATAAATCCTAACAAGCACTCTTTTTCCTCCTTCAGGCTTTTCCTATTAAAGTGATATATGATTACAAAACAGATACCCAGCTATATCACCGAATAGATTGAATGGGCTGAGGCACATCTCACAACAGTAATTTTGATGCTTTGAACTTCTAGAAACACAACTACTTTTGGATAAGGAATGGAATTTTAAACTAGAATAGAATAGGATTGTAAGAACTTTAAATCCATATACTTTTTTTTTTGAGATTGTGTCTTTTTGAGTCTTTTCACTTTACCTCAAGATTGAGCTGGATTTATGGTCACTAATCAAATATTGAGGAGTCCTTGGCTGTCTGAGGCCAACTGCCTTTACCCAGCTATAAAACACCTGGGTTGATTCTATCTATTCTGGTGGGGAAGAACAAAGTTGTGCAAAACAACATGGGTAACGACTTCGGTAGGGAAGTCTGTTATGTCTTAAGATCTTCTGTATCTTACAGTTGTCCTTGGCTTCTGTCTTTCTCAGTCTTCCACACATCCCCAGTGTTGCCCACATTCAGAGAGTACAGAGTGTTGCTTCCTGTCATCACAGCAATCCATCAGCCCCAGGCTGTAGTATAGGATCATCAACCCCACCATCCACACAAGCTTGTTGGTTGTGGGCTGGCTCAGGATATGTAAGGCTCAGTTAACAGAGATATGGCAGCATTTTTCCTTCATACAAACAAAAGAGTATTCTGCTCTGTTTGGCTTATGCCTAAGTATACGAAATAACTACAGCTAGGGTAAGGTTGTTGCCGGCAATTGAGTGAACGTTGGTGGCACATTGCAGCCAGCCGCCAGCTATTCTGCTTCTGAAGAGATAAACAGCATCATCTTAGGAGAGCATCTTTTATTTTATTTTTAATTGTCAAATCATGTGTATTCATGGGGAAACCTTATGTTTTGTTTAATATGCGTACCATAGAAGATTCTGTCAAGAAACTTACCATACCCATTACCTCAACTTATCATTTTCCGTGTGTGTGGTAAGGACATTAAAGTACTTAGCTGGTGTTGGTAAAAAGCGTGAAAAAGGAGCTGCAGAATGCAAATAAGGAGCAAGGAGGCGAGTGCCAAGAAGCACGTGAAGCATGTGTGTGAGAGGTTAGGTAGGTAGCAGGGGACAAGGAGTCAGCAGTGGGAGGTAAGCTGAACAGGAAACTCCTGCAGAGCAGTTTGGCATCTACAGTGAAGAGCAGGCAGGGGTCAGGGAACTAGAAGGAGCTGCCAAGCCAGTGAGAGAAGGCGGCAAGCCCAAGGACAGCCTGAGGTCTCAGGGAAGAGGTCTGAAGAGTTAATGGGAATAGAAAAAAGGAAAATAACATGAATATGACTTGGAGTTGAGCAAAGAGGCCCCTTTAACTGATTCCCAGGCCACTCTTTTGGCAGGAGGAAATATCTAGTGGTAGAGGGAGGTATTATACATGTTCAGGCTGGGAGTAGGTAATACACGATACAATAGTTTTCTAGTCAGTAAACAGGATACTGTGTGTAGCTACATCAAAGGTAACCTTGTATCCCCTCCATCTTGCATAGTCACCAGGAGCACTAGCTGAAGTAATGCTTCAGAAAATTTGGACCATCAGACCAGAGACAGACATGAGCAATGCGTCACACAAAAGTGTCTATTTCTGAGAGCCACAGACGTGAAGTTGAAGGGTTATGTGCTACCGAGCAAACGTCCTGGGCTGAGAATTGACCTGACATCCCAAAGAGGCCAAAAAATCCAGAATCCACTGGGAGAGTCTTGGGCTTTATCCTTTTTCCTTTAGTTTCTGTTTTTTACCCAAGACATTTTAAAGAGTAAAAATGGAGTTATTTTTTACTCTCTTGTATTTATTCATCCAAGATAAAGCAGGGAAACTTTTTTTAGATCCTAGGACATTGTGTAATACATTTTCTGCAGTTCTAATGGAATACCTCAGACTGGATAATTTTTTTTAAGATTTATTTATTTATTTGAAAGGCAGAGTTACAGAGAGGCAGAGAGAGAGAGAGAGAGAGAGAGAGAGAGAGAGAGAGACAGGTCTTCCATCCGATGGTGATGGTTCACTCCCCAGATGGCCGCAATGGCCAGAGCTGTGCCTATCTGAAACCAGGAGCCAGGAGCTTCCTCCGGGTCTTCCACGTAGGTGCAGGGCCCAAGGACTTGAGCCATCTTCTATTGCTTTCCCAGGCCATAGCATAAAGCTGAATCAGAAGTGGAGTAGCCGGGACTAGAATGGGTGCCCACAAGGGATGCCGGCACTGCAGATGGAGGCTTTACCTGCTTTGCCACAGTGCCAGCCCCTGGAGAATTAAATGAATCTTAATGGAGAATAGGAATGAGAAGGTGAGAGGGAGGAGGAAGGAGGGGTGGGAATGTGGGTGGAAGGGTGGGTTTGGTGTATGGTGAGAAGAAAAGCTATTTCTAAAGTTGTACATATGAGATTTGTATTCCTTAAAAAATCAATTAATTAAATAATTTTTAAAAAATAATAGAAGTTCATATGGCTCACAGTTCTGGAGGCTGAGCATTTCAAGAGCATGTGCCAGCATCTGGTGAAGGCTTCTTGCTGTGCCATCCCATGGCAGAGAATGAGGTGTTATGCAACAGCATGTAAGAACAGGCAAAAAAGATGAAGGGGACCCTTTGATCAGGGCCTATCTCCTGGGACAATGCATTAATCCACTCATGAGGGCAGAGTCCTCATGTTCTAAATACTTCTTATTGATGTCCACATTCCAAACACTACCACACTGGGGATTACGTTTCTAACACATGAACTTAAAAACTAATTAATTAATTAATTAATTGAAAGAGAGAGAGAGATAAAATGAGAATGCTCCTATCCACCCATTCACTCAAGTTTGTAAAGTGACCTAGGGGCCAATGTGGGCTGCAGGAAATCAACTAATTGGGTCATTCCTGCTGCTCTCAGAGTCTTCATTAACAGGAAGTTGAAATCAAGAGTCAGAGTAACTAAGTACTCTGATATGGGACATGAGCATCCTAACCAGAGTCCTAATCACTACACCAAACCCCACACATGAACTTTGGAGTGGGGAGATACACATTCAGTACTAGCACAAATTACTTTGTTTTTCTAGGGCTACTGAAAGGAACTACCATAAAGTAGATAGCTTAAAACAACAGTCTCATTGTCCTGGAATCTAGAAGTACACAATCAAGATGTTTACAATTCCACACTGTCTCCAAAATCTGTAAGAAAATCCTCCCTTGCCTCTTTGTAGTGTCTGGTTGTTTACCAGCAAACTTTGACATTCTTTGGTTTTTAGATGGTTACTGGTCTTCATGTGATGGTCTCTTTCTGTCTCTGTCCTCATACGGCAATATTTTAGAATACACCAGTAATATAAGATTTGGGGCTGCCTGTACTCCAATATGGCCTCATCTTAACTAATAATGTTTGCAAAGAACCTATTTTCAAATAAGGTTGTATTCTTAGGTACTGGGGTTAAAGATTTCAACATACCCTTCTCCCCACCTTTTTTCTCTATTACTTTTTGTTGGGTGGGGAATTGGTAGGGGAACAATTCAAACTATTATGCCTTTCATATGAAGCTTTTTTAGTGAAATGTGAAAAAACTCTGGTTTCTGGCCTCATGTCCCCAACACTGCCTTGGATTACATGCATTGAGGACGAAAGAACTGATTTTAAATATCTATACTTTTTCTGTAGTGTAGGTTGAAGTCATTGTTCTAGCTAGTATGTATCTAGTATGATACATGCCTTATTTTTGTATACTCTGAATTCATAGTGAAGGGATATCTCATTAGTAGAGACACAAATGGTACATACTCTTGAGTCTGGAAGAGTTACACTAGACTACAAAAGAGAATACAATTTAATGAAAGTTCTCAGACATTTTAGTTTGCTCTTCAGGGCATCTTCTAACACCTGTCTTAAGGGTAAGATGAAATGGAAAATGGGTCACCCTGGTGTTCTGTTATGGACTATTTCTGTCTCCCCAAAATGCATGTGCTGAAATAATAATACACAATGTGGTAGGATTTGGAGATGAGATCTTTTGGTAAAAATTAGGTTTAGATTACATAGAATTAGTACCCATTTATAAAGAGACATCAGAGCACTTGCTTTTGCTCTGTCTCTCCACCATGTGAGAGCATACCAACAAGTCAGGAAGAAAATCCTCACTGGAACCCAACCACATTGCCATCTTGATCTCAGTCATCTAGCCTTCAGAAATGTGAAAAAAGATAAATTTCTGCTGTTTAAATCACTCAGTCAGTTTTTTAGGGCAGCTTTAGCAGACTAAGTCATACTCTATATAATCATGATACCTCATACTGTAGAAACTATTAAATGATAAATTCCTTGTGGGTAGCAGACAGCTCTTTCATCAAAACCCACTGAAATGCTTTACAGTGAGCACATAACTCCCATTACACTGCAACCATCCCTGTTTTGTGGGAAAAGAAAAAAACAACAAAACTGAGAATAGGGAACTTGTGCTAAATTTAAGCAGAGTTCAGAGTGCTGAATCTGTTCATTTTCCCTAGGCTCCTGTGCCTGCTATAGTTTTAGTTTCAATGTCTTGGAACATAACCATGTTAAACTGATTTTTTTATTTATAGAAATAATTTTGTTGACAGCTTAGGAAAAGGGGACCATAAGGTTTGATTGTAGGGAAAATATTGTGTGGGCAGTGTTCTGTTGTTGTTGTTGTTGCTGTTGTTTGCCTTTCCTCTAGAATGCACCTGTAATTACTATTATTACAGCTTTATAGATAATCTAGTCTTCTGAAATCTATAGAGACAAATATAGGATTGGAAACTGCGTGGGCAGAGATACTAGTAAGGTCTAGGAGGACAGGCAGAAAGACTGAGAGCTTTTGGTGATAGAGGCTGGTGGAGTATCTAGGGAGAAGAACTGCAGTGTCATAGCCTCTTTATGCACTGCAGGGCTTCTGCCCATGCTGTGCATCTATATTTTCATCTCCCTGATTAATAAAGACCACAGTCTATTTTGTTCTGGCTTATGAGCTTGATGAAATGCATCCCAGGATGGAAAAGCTAATGGAAGAAACCTAATCAATTGGCTCTATGGGTCTCTGGTACAAACTGACTTTAAGAGATGGTATATTTTTAAAAATCCATTACCATCCAGACTACCAATTATGTTTATTTTTCCTTCATTATAAATAATACCCCATATCTATGTATTTGGAGAGATTAGTCAGAGCAAGAACAGTGCCCTCACCAGCTGCATATAATGTGTCTTCTAAGATACTTCTCTTGAAACTCACATAGGAAAGAGCAATTTTACAGAATTACAATTTTACAGAATTGGGTGGATATCTCACATTCTGAGAACATTGAATAAGTTGTTAGAATTTTATTATTTGCATATCAATGCAATGTGGAGGAAATGGGGTTGATCTGTTCACCCAAGAATTTACAATCTCCAGGTGGCTGGAATAAGTGAGAATAGGTGGAGTTGGAAAGACTTATTTTTAAGAAGGAAACAATGAGGATCATAATAAATAATCATTTTTCAAAGCTATTGTGCTTAGAAATTACTCAGGTAGGTTGTTAGAAAGTAAATTTCATGAATGAAACACAGATTCATTATACTGGGGAGAACATTTTATTAATTATCTCAGGTGCTTCTGATGCAGATGGACACAACTACAAACAATGCTTAAGAAACAAAAAAAATGGCATAAGATGAAAAAAAAGGGTAGGACACCATGACTTGCTAGGCTACAGGGTTAGAGGAAAAATGCAATAGGATGGGTGAGAAAGAATTAAGCACAGAGAGAATAATATAAAATTTTGAATAATATCTAAAATTCTTTACTACTTTTACTATTTTTCAGAAGTATCCTTAATGCTAGCTTCTCAATTACAATTGTAATATAATCATTGCTACTATAACTATTATTTTTGTTATTTTAATACTTTAAAAGTTGAAGGCTATTGCTTTTTCTTCTTTGTCTCTCATGGACAGTGCTCTTCAAATATTTAATGATTATCTGGTTGGAAAATATAGCACATTCATGTGAAGCTGACTCATCTCTTCTGATTTAATTATAGTTAGTACTTTGCTTTTTTGGTTTAATCTTCCATGTCATTTGACTTTCTTTGCATATTTTTCAAATTCTCATTTGTCTATACTACATTCTGAATGGTTTCTCCACATATTTACACATTTATAAATATTTTTTCCAATTGTCTCTAGTTTCCATTTAAACATCTGGGTATTTTTAAAAATTCAAAGATTGGATTTTGTTTACATTTGAATATCTGTATAATTATTTTTCATTTTGATCAGTTCGTTTCTTCCATAATGTTTTATGAGTTCTCCTTTTCCCTTTTTTTAAATTAAAGTTTATTTTATGATCATAGAAAATGGCTCAATTTCCTTATTTTTGTCATATGAGCAATCTCTGATATATTGCATTTCCTTGCTGTTATAAATGGTATTTTGTTTCCTTATGTCTGTTTCCTTTTTGTTAGTTATCTTTACTTTTTATTTATTTGTATACAAAAGTGTTATTTTTATTACTAAACATTGTAGTGGAAACCTGAAAAGTAAATAAAAAAGTGGCAATAAACCACATGATGTCTCTCCTCCCCAGGAAAGGTGCAGAGCATGGCAAGTAAAACGCCCACTTACAAGGTATAGGCAGAAGTCACTGTGAAGGATGTGACTATAAACATTGGACCACCACACTGGCAAACACTTGATACTGCTTATGACATGGTTAGATATTCTAAAACAGTTCAGTCTTCTGCAACAAGAACCACCAAAGTGGATCTGAGGCCATTTCTGGCAGTCATCACTAGTGAGCTCAGTGCAATATGGGTAGATACGAGATTGATGAATCCAATTATGAAACAAAGAACAGTGTGTGAAAGCAGTTTCCCATTTTTAGTCCACACAACCAGAGATAGGCAACAGCTACTCCATTATTGTTTTGTTGTTGTTCAGTGATGTTAGCAGAACATAGCAGATTAGTCTTTCACGGGAATCCCATGTGTATCGTGAGTCATGGAGTCACCACAATAGAGTGCTTTAGAGTATTTTCATTATAATTGGGTTGTTAGACCAATTTTTAAATAATTTTTTTTGGTTCAGGATTTCTTCATAATTTTCATAGTCTAACATTGGTTACTTTGTCCATACTTGGCACAGGCTAAAAACCTCAGTTCTATTCACAATCCAGATCCACTGGCTCATTTGTAAGAATACTCTGAGTCTGTAGATACAGGTTTTGTAGTTTGTTCTAGATCACAGAGTTGTAATTCTTTCTTTATTTTTAGCCTAATGGATATAACTCCTATCTGCCAAAACATTAGAATTGTAGTCCCTAAGGTATGTGTCTGATTATGGTATCCCAGTTGGTGATGGGGACTTTTTTCTCTTGCTTCTCACTTTTTTTTAACTTTCCCTATGAAAATTACCTTTTTCTCTTTTTGAGGTCAGTTGTCTTTCTGATTTTTAAGTTATTTCATTAACAGTTACTACATATTTTTAGCTAGATGGAGGTGCCATGTCTAGTTGGACTAGCATCTTGTTAGGAAGATAAGGGGGCTTTTGTGATTATTTCCATTTTATAGATGAAAATGGAGGCAGTTGGGGTCAACTGAGCCTGTGTTATAAGTTCAAGCTTGACATTTCTATAGCATATTTTATATTTGCTAGTTAAAAATAAGTTAGCTAATGAAAAGAAATCCTTATGGAAAGTGGGAGGTAAGGGAGATAAGGGGATGATGAATATAGATGATAAGAGTCACCAAAGCAAGAGTTACAGATTCCAGCATATTTAGGGGGCAGGTCAGTAGCTGTGAGAAGGTTATAATACAATAGATTGGTAAATATAGTACAAGTGGAGCAGGCATGCCTATGCAATGCTAAGCATTTGAATTCAAAACCTTTTCAAATAGAAAGCTGGAAAAGTGCCATCCACTGGTTAAATTCAAACTGTTTACTATTTTGCCACCCGAGGCTTAACTAATTTAGACTTTGTCTTGTAAGCATTGGGGGTAGAGACACAAAATCCCTTGTGTGAAATCCACTGCAATATTCTTATTATAGCTTATTTTCATAACAAATATCAAGCCTTAGTCTGCATTCTGAAGGTGCAGTAAAGTGAGAGTTCAGGAGGTGGCCAAATATAAGTATATACTAAGCAATGGGAGATAGCATATTAAAACAACACTTACAAAATGGATAATGTACTCACAAATTTTTGAAAGTGTTTATCTTGTGATTTGCAGCCCATTATTAATAAGTAAACATTGTTTAGTATGTGGCTAAGTTATCAAGAGGCAGATTGCTTTTCCCTTGGAGAACTTGAAGGTCCCTAAGGGGAATTAAAAGAAATGGGAAAATGTTTGCTGATTCCATTACAAAGAGGAAACTGAATAAAAACAAGAAACCCATGCTGTAGGGACAGATCTAATGAGTGATGATCAAACAGGGTAAAAGAGGATAAGGATGTTATTTTGGGCACGGTGGCCATTTGGGTATTTTTCAGCCTTTACAGGGTTAATCTTTTTCAGTTTCTTGTCTTGGAGTAGTAGTTCTTGAAGTGTGTTTCCCAGACAAAAATCATCAATGTCACTTGTGACTCATTAGAACTACAAATTCCCCGTCCTCATATTTTACAAGCAGGAAAACTATTATTATCTCAATATTATAGAAGAGAGAATTCCCGGCAGCCCACCTAAGTTAATTAACCAACCCTAGGTCACACACTGTGGTTAGCTGCACACCATAGTCCACTCTTGGACCATCACTTACCGGGAAAACTCAATTTGGATAATTACTTATGTGAGAAATACATTTATCCTGGGTATGAAACACAATATATCTTGGGGTGTATTTTTTATTGCCTTCTAGGACATCCTAACAAACATGCAAGACAAGCAGAGCTTATATTTGAGCCCAAATAATTTAATTCTGGATTGTTTTGGTCTTAACTCTAGCATTATACTACCTGTCCAGAACTGCTGTGGATGTACTTAAGGAAATTTATCCCTTTGTTCTCTTCTGTATTGATCTTTGATGATTTTATGCGCCATTTACAGCACTGTGCCTTATACATGAACTTTAACAATTATTTTCCTTTAGTTTTTTAGTATTTATTCAGTGACATTTATTGCATTACTTTCTTACTCCCCTGTTGCCTTGCTAAATTATTTTCTGTCATGTTTACCCAACTCTGAAGTTTTTCTCTCCCTGACACCATTCCCCAAGATTATCTCATGGTCTTGTTACTCTTATTTCCACTTTCATGTAAATTTTTCATGTAGTAGCTCTCAAATTAATCTCTTTTAAATTATTTATTATGAAAACATAGTTCTTCCATGTTAGTAGTTTAGATCCTCCTGGTTAACTTCAACTATATTTGAAAACTTTTTACAAATCTGGCAAAAAGTATATATAATCCTAAACTTTCTCATTGATTTCCTCTAAGGTAACTTTATCTGTGAAATATTCATTTATATAAAGTGTTTGGGATCAACTATGTCTTTAATTTCACGAGGGCAGTAAATACACCACAGAAGAAACAGAAAATAACAGAAGTGCCTTCTGTACCAACAGTGTCAGTGTATGATTACCACCTAATAGCTGTGAGCCTGGACACACCACTGTATCTGCAGAACAGTTCTCACCTGTGAAATGACAGGCATAAGATGAAGACTAAAGTTCTTTCTTGCAATAAAATTCTGTGACCCTCATTATAATTTCAATTATAATTGCAAAGGTTAATTTCAATGACATTTCCCACTGGACCAGATTTCCCAAAGAGAGGCCCTGGATGTTTAAGTTTATAGAATATAAGGTCAGTGTATTAGTCAGGGTGAGGCAAGATAGATGGATCCCACTCTAATTGTTTGATATAAGGAATTTAATGTGAGGAACAGTTTAAAAGGTTTAGGACGCGCTGAAGGGGTAATAATAAGACCCCTCTGTCCAATCTCTATAGTGCAGGAGCAATGAACCAAGGTGGTATAAGGGCAGCCTAAGAGCAGGGATATGAAGAGTTGGGATTGCCATAGCAGAAACTTGGCTAAGGCACAGGTAAAATTGTGGTGGGAGATAGAAATATGAAGGGAGGGACTCAAATGAACCTGAGCCACACATAGATCCAGTCATTGCTAGAGATGATTCTCAGTGTAGAGTCATGCAAGAAATTCTCTGCGTTTCCTCCTCCTATGCCCCATACAGTCTCCCTTCAGTGATTCTTATTATCAAATTTATTTGGATGCCAGAAGACAAACCTAGAAAATATAAGTTACAGGAGGTCAGACTCCTGGAACAAAGTACAGAAAAAGGGAAGGTTTTAAACACATGCAATGAATACAGAACATCTGTCATGGGATCACTCACTTCCATCTTCCACAGTTTTGTTCTACTAAATTCTAGCCTGGATAACCATGTGTTTGTTTCTCACCCCCAACTGACTATTCAGCTATAGTTCCCATAAACCAACCATTCCTGCCCTTGCATATTGCTCTACAACTCATGTTAGTCTAGTAAACCCCACATAAAATACTAGTGAGATGAACAAATTGCCTAAAAAGGGAGTCAGCATAGAGAGATTTGTCCAAAAGTCACTTATTAGGGATAAGACTGTTTTCTCCAGGCAACATGTATAGTCATTTTATTAGGGATAAAGCTTATTTTCAGTTGCAAGATGTGTAGTACACCACTCTGTTTTCACAGTCCAAGGTAGTTGTAAGAAAAGGCAGCAAGGGTTGGCCTTGGTGATGTCACCCTGCTCAGGGCATTGAGGAGGTCCTTCTACTCAAGGCTGCGATACTATATAAAGTTGAATGGGATCGAGGATATTCTTTGCATTCCCCACTAACCAGTAATTGGATCACATAGTACTGAAAAGTGTTGGCATCATTTCTCAGTTCAGGCTACTCTTTTTGACTCATTTTAACTTGCTAGCATTTCTCAACTGACTTAAAGGCTTCTCAACTTTAATTCATTTGCAGATCCTTGTAACTTACAGATTCTGGTTTTGAACATCTGCCCTGGGCTGCTTTTGTAGGTTCTGCATTTCTAGAAATCTCTGAGGTGTTATGCATGGTGTTTGTCTATGTACCTCAGTGATGTTAGTGTACATACCTCATTGAGTTTTCTTCTGTTTTTGTTGTTTAGCAGACATTCCTCAGATTTGTGCTCAGGGACCACATTCTGCAAGTCCCTAAAACACACACACACACAGACACAAAACAACAAAAGCACAAGTGTTTGAGTGAATGTGGAATCTAGACCACTGTCTCCCATCATCCTGCTCTGCCCAAGGACATGAAAATAGCAGGAAACTCAGGTAACTCTAGTGAGGCTGGGCAATGCTGGTTTCCTTGGAGTAATAAATGAAAATGCTTCACTTCACTGTAGGGTGGCTCTGTTTTAATAACTGGCTAGAGAATATCCTTCAGGCAGAAAACAGGATAGAGATAAACTGAGATTGGAATAACTGTGGACAGGTCACAGCTAAGTCGTGAAGCACATTGATTCCCCAAAATTACTGTGGCTTGCTTAGTGCCTGGCGGGGCAGCCAGCTGGTTTTCCTCCAGCACACTGTCAGTATATCCCTGTATTCTTTACTGTTTATGATGAGTGTCCCATAAGGAAGACCCCAAGAGATGCATGTCTTAAAATTGGGGATTCCTTCTTAGCAATTCCAACAGAATTTGACAATTCCAGATCTCTAAAAATAAGATTATGTTACTTCACAGAGGTTAGTGATGGTTGATTTGTGTTTGGGTTGATCTGTGCTGTCTCTACATTGATGATCTAACAGGTCTTTATTTTCCTTCATTTTCTGGATCTTTTAAAGGAAAGTATGAAGCTATTCCACAGGGAGAGAAAAAAAACAAAAAACAGATTCTACTTCTATTCCATTCGCCGACTGAGGCAAATGATTAGTAAGATTAGTGGTATCAGAGAAAGAGCAAAGTTGATCAAATGCATATAGGAGAATCAAACAACTTAGCAAACAAGCAAAGAATACACAATGTCAAGTTGGGAATTGGTGCAGCGTTCACAAAAGACTCAGAGCATTAGCCCCTATTTTTAAAATTCTTGGTGATTTTTAGATCCTTTATTGACAATTAAAGAGATTATCTACACAATCAATGACTCCATGCCTGAACAGATTATTTTTTCTATGTTTATCTGATTTGGATGCCATCATTTGGAACAAGAAAGGAGACTCTGGGAAATAATCTGCAATTTCTTTATCCATGAAATTGGATAACATATTAAACCTCAGGACAATTTTACTGATCAAGTGAAATAATACATAAAAATTCTTAGGATTTTGAATTGCATGTAACAAATCTTCAAGAACTGTCAATAATCCATATGAGTATTCTCTATGCCTCTAAGTCCATCTCTGCCTCATTTAATCCTGAAGACATTCTCATGAAGTAGAACTTATCTTCATTTGAAAATTCCTGCATGTTTGGAAACTCAGAACTGCCTAAAGTCACATAACTGGGATTTTACAGAGTTAGTTTGATAACAAATTCTCTGGTTTTTGCATCCATATTCTATGTATTTCATTTCTCTCCCTTATGTTCACACTCTGTTAAGAGGTGAGCAAGTGGGGCATCAGGGGAATAGGAGAGTACTTCCTTTGAAGATCTTGGAAAAACTTGGTAATGGTGGTGCATGAACTTCTCTCTGTTACAATGATGAGAAATGGATCTGAACATGTCCAAAGCCCTTGATAGCAAATTACTTTGATTCATCTCTACACCAATGACTGTTAATGTCATGGTTTTGTAATTTGTTCCAATTCTGTCTGAGTGCAGCCACTCCTTCCGCTTTCAATTCATTTGGGTGCTTCCTTGTCATACTTTTGTCATCCCTTCCACACACTTTCCTACTCTCCACCCTCACCAACTCTTAACTTCGTTATCCTTTAATACTTAACTTTTTCTACTCTCAGCACCACACAGGATTGATTCCTTTTAGAGCTGGGTAAACTCCATTTTATTTATCTTTTGAGATGTGGCTTTAATTGCTAAAGGGACTGCCTGCTCTTTTCAAATTATACTGAAATTGCTGACTGAATTCCACTACAACTACCTGGAGGCAGATTTGGTGGAAAATATTTTATGTTACTTCCTGAACCCCATAATGAAACACACTATGTTTTAAACTACCAAAGCTGGCATTGGTCCTAAATAAAGTTTGTAAAATTCTTTTCTAGCCAAACATTTAATTTGTTTGTATTGTTAAAGCTGCTTGCTTAAACCACTAGGTTCTTCCAACTGTGCTTGTGAAATATTTAATCTCATTTAGAAATAAATCACTCACTCCCTTTACCAGAGGACTATTGTTAATAAAATTCAGATTCCCAAATTTGTTACAGTACTTTCTCCTCTTGGATATGGAATTCTTAAAAATGGGTTTAGTGTACACTCCTGCCTTGTTGAATACCATATTGTTTATTGCTTTCTGGTTGGCACAGGTAATCACTCCATCTGTATACTTGCTCTTCCATTTGAACCTGAAAAACCAAATACTGCCTTTAGTCTCTTCCACATGCCTATGGTTTGGATTTGGAATCTAAATGTCTTTTTCATACTCAGTTTTGTGAAAAATATACCAGAGGAGATGCACTTAAGAGGAACTGGTGTGAGAAATATCTTGGTACTTATTTATACAAACAAATGTCTTTAGAGAGTATCTCAAACTTGCTTTCTGCTTTGCCCTCCTCTGCAGACTCAGTGAGTGAATTCCCTACTCACTGATGTATTTGCTTTTACTATAGTTAGACTGTGTTCTGGGACATGGGTAATATTTATGGTTGCTGAATGTTGTGGATGTGTTACAACTGATGGCAGAGTAACTGCCTGGATCCATCTGCAGATGTTATCAATTAGAGCCAGCACCATTTTCCCACAGCTGTGGGCCCTAAAACTCTCCCACCTGCAGGTTCAGAATTGTCTAATACTTAAGGCAGTGAGAGTCTGGGTTGATGCAATGCTTGCAGCTCCTTTCTGAGTGGGTGCCCTTTCAATGGAATAACCCATCCTGAAAGCTAGACTTATTCTTGAGATTCTGACAACCAGCTCCAATCCAGTCATGCTCTGGGCCTGGGCCTGGTTCTTAGTTAGGGATCCTAAATCCTTGGGCTTGCTCTGGGGCCCTAGGAATAGCTTCCACTTTGGCCACTTCTATTCAAACCAGTTAGTGGTACTTCTAACAAGAGGCTGGACTTCTACTTGCAGTAAAACCTTCCGCCAACTGGAACTATGCCCTGCTGTGTATCCTCAGGGCAGATCTCTTGGACCTGAGGATTGGCTCAGATTGAAATCAAGAGCACCACTCAGCTTGTGCCTGGAAATTTATATTCTTGGCTCCCCTGGAGCAGGCCAGTCATTTGCTTTTGTTTGTTTTTCCCCATTCCTTTGTGAAACTGCCCCTCATGAATGATTTCTTGTGGACTGGAACTTTCAATAAACCATCCTCCAGAAAGAAAGGCTTTTTATGTATGTAAAGTCACCTGCCATCATGCATATAATTGGAATGATTGATAGCATCACACAAAATGATGATAAAAGAAAAAAATAATTTGAGGCTGGCGCTGTGGTGCAGCAGGTTAACACCCTGGTCTGCAGTGCCGATATCCCATATGGGTGCTGGTTCTAGACCTGGCTGCTCCACTTCCGGTCCAGCTCTCTGCTATGGCCTGGGAAACAGTAGAAGATGGCCCAAGTGCTTGGGCCCCTGTGCCCACGTGGGAGACCCAGAAGAAGTTCCTGGCTCCTGGCTTCGTATCGGTGCAGCTCTGGCCATGGTGGCCATTTGGGGAGTGAACCATCAGATGGAAGACCTCTCTCTCTCCCCCTCTCCTCTCTCTCTGTGTGACTCTGCCTTTAAAATAAATAAATAAATCTTTAAAAAAAATTTTAGAATTCTATCTCTATTTAATCCTGTTTAACTTCCTTTTGACCCCTTCCTTGAGATTAGATTTGGGGTTGATTTATTATTTTACAGCAAATATTAATAATCTAATGAATGATAGATGTTCTTACTTTTTTTATTTCAACAAATAGGCAGACGTTCAGCTAGATATACTTTCCCCTCACTCGCAGATGAAGATATGGAGACATAGAGAAGCCTTTTGATTTAAATCATATGCACACACACATATACACACATGCATATACAAATGAAGTGTGTAGTCATGGCAGAATTCAAATTATCTTTGTCTTAGAAACAATTATCTTTGTCTTAGAAATCCACTCAACTTTTTAGAGCCAGATTGTTTAATTTTATGCTTAAGGAGAATAGCTCTCACAGAAATCAAGACACTTGCACAAGCTAGTTGATTGCATTATATAGGTTTCTTGACTTCAAAGCTAGAATTTCTTTCATTAGCCATGTTGCACATTGGCATAGTTACAGAGAGGAAGTGAAGGAGAGAGAAAGAGAGAGAGAGAGAGAGAGAGAGAGAGAGAGAGAGAGAGAGAGAGAGAGATCCAGAGACCATCTATTCACTGGTTCACTCTCCAGATTGCAGCAAAAGCTAGGGCTGGACTGGACCAAAGCCAGGAGCCAGGAGCCAGGAGCCTGGAGCCAGGGGCTTCTTCGAGGTCTCCCACTTGGGTACATGGGCCCAAACACTTAGGCCATCCTCTACTGCTTCCCAGGCACATTATCAGAGAGCTGGATCAGAAGTGGAGCAGCCAGGAATGAAGCAGTGCCCATATGGGATGCCGGAGTCTCAGGCGGTGTCTTTTCCTGCTATGCCACAATACTGGCCCTGTAATGTGCTTCTTGATTTCCCCTTTCTTCATTTTCCTGTGACCCTACCCTTCTTATGTTTAAGAACTCACAATCTCTGCAGAAATCCTAGTTGCTTAGATTTGAACAGTCACTGCTATTTTTGAAATAGTAAATCCTGGCAGAGTAAACTCTTTCCCATCAGATTAGCCTTCTTTTCTCTATATTTCCTATACCCTGACATTGTCACCATTTATACATCAGAAGCCTCATCTTAATTCAGCTACATAAATTAATTTATGTCAATATCCCAGGGGTTTGAAAGATGCAGTGAAGCATGGAATATCTGAGCTAGATAGGATCCTCAGTGCAGATCTAAAGGCATTAAAGGAGTGGTCCTATTGAAATTTGGGCATTGTGCCCCAAAGGAATTTTACATATTCATTGTCTGCTTTCAGTTGCCTTTGGATTTCCTTTATGGGTATTAGCACAGGTAGAGACTTGTGTATTCTTAATCTATTTCTGTGAAAAAGCAGTGGAATGAGTTGTGAATGCTGGAGAGCAAATCCCAGCTCTGTTATGTGTGGGTAACACCAGTGCATACTTCCGATACTGAATACTTTTGAAAACTCTGTACTAGCAAGACTGATCCCTATGACAGTATTCTTTGTAGTCAGCCAAATATAAAAGTACCTTCTGTAATTAGGCAGAAATGCATGGTGGGATTTGCCTTGGAAACTATGAATTTTAATAACTAATTCTGGCTCCTCTGCTTTCTTTATTTCCCCTAATGTCAATCAGTACAATTTTTTTTATAAACTTTGCTTTTTTGTGACCAATTAGCAACCAATGAACAACAGGATTGAAAAATTTTGCTGTAGAATTGATACTAAAAGAATTCAGAGAACCACATTCACATTTGTTTGCACATCTGTGACTTCATTGTGATGATTCTGTATTGTCACTTTATTATGAAGCAGATATTTGAACAAGATGTTAAGGGACTAAATCATCTAGGCATATTTATTTCCAAATAATTTTTCATGACCTAAATCCATTAAGCTATGTGGGACTCATAAATTGCATAGGCATTTAGAGAGGATACACTGTGCCCAGAAATAGTGTGATGCCATTAGGTAAGTCCAGGACATAAAATATGTTCATATAGCATTGAAGAAGCAAGGGCGGAGGATTAGCCTATTGAGCCGCGCTGCCGGCCTCAGCATCCTTTCAGTTTCATTTGATGACCCCAACTCCATTGAAATTGCTGTGCTGTATCTACCCCCAAGTCTATGAATGTGATCTTGAGTCATGATAGTCTTAGCAATAGACCCCCCCCTCATTTTTTATCTTGTAAATGGAATCAACTACCATATATGGAAGCAGTTTCATAGCCATGAATGCCAGAAGAATTAAGGTGGGAAGAAAACAGCCTCAATCTCAAAACTTGAGGACCTGGGAAGTTTTGTTATCTTTGCTGAGAACAGTGGGTATTTCTACACATAGTATTTCTTCAGTGCTTCAGTGAGAAAATGTTTTCACATGTGGAACATATTCAGAGTGTAGAGAGAGATGCAAGTAAAGCATGCAGCTGGATTCCAGACACTTTGTTAAAATTTTAAAGCTTGCAAGCTAGAGGCCATTTTTTAAATGCTAACTTGCTTCTGAGGCGGAACAGACATTATCTCTAGCAAGCTCATTTGTTTTCGATTCTCTGTAGTTTTTAAGGGCATTTTAAACCAAATGACCAATCTGAGAAGACCTGGAAAATGAATGTCTTATCTATTATGGCTTGAAGGTCTCAATGCACAAATCATAAATCAAACGTCAACAGATGGTACATGAGGAAAACTTTAAACTCAAAGATTCAGAGCTTCAAAAGGTAATTTTGTAGGAAAGTCGATATATAGACAATGAAGAAAAGGTGATTGGAGAAAAATGCACCAAAGAGAGTTGTAGATTTGAAAGAAATTCCTTCAAGAGCACCCATGTATGAGGCAATCTGGCTCATATGAAATGAATATTTGCATATTTCCTATTATAGATCATATGATTATTAGGGAGGTTATTTGGTAATTTCACTCATCTGGGAATGTTTAATTACAATAAAGCTTTCTTGAATGTTTCTTGTTTTTTAAACATTTATTTATTTGAAGTTCCCAGTGACTAAGAAAGGGAGAGGAATACAGAGAGAGCGATGGAGAGGGGAGAGGGGAGAATGGAGAAGGGAGATGGAAGAGAAGAGAGGGAGAGGTCTTCCCTCTGCTGATTCACTCCACGAATGTCTGCAACATATAAGACTGGTTCAAGCTGAAGCCATGAGCCAGGAATTCCATTCAAGTTTCCAATGTGGGTAATAGGAACTCAAGTAATTAGACCATTATTTATTGCCACCCCTAGCTATATTAGCAGGAAGTTGGATCAGAAACAGAAGAATTGGGTCTAGATCCCAAGCACTCTGTGGGATGCAGGAGTCCTAAATGGTGGCTTAATCTGCTGTGCCACAATGCCCACTCCTGAAATCATTTTTAGAAAATCATAATTCTGTAGCAATTTTACTGAAGGTCAGATACCTTCTAGGCTCTTGAGAAGAATCAGTTTACTGGATACTGGAAGCACTGCTCTGAGGAATACGGGATGTTGGTAATTTATTTCAAGTTAATTATTAATGTATTTCCTAAAATTGGACTCATTTCAAACAAAGCTTAAATTTTTTGTCTTTCGACATTACAAAACTCTATCAAAATAGTGGTCTACTCAAAAATAATTTAAATGCAAACTATCGAAGTTTCTTAAGTAAATAGGATTAGCTAGGTGTAGCACATTGGTCTTAAGTTTTATAACAGAGAATAGTGTGAATAAATGGTATTTGCAAGCATAACACCTAAGGTACTTTGTTAACTAGAACTCTTCATAAAATTAGTACTTCAAATAGATGCATTTTCAGGTAGGTAACATTAAATCATCAAAGCAAACAGCAACTGAAACACACTTTAACTGTATAAATATTGCAGATAAATTAAACAAGTCCTTTATCCATGGCTACACAAAGGTAAACCAGGTGCCCCATCTCAGACAAGCGACTTCAAAATCAAGACCTTGAGCAAAATGTTAATTAAACTTAGCAGTTGAGGACTGTACACTTAACCAATGAGAGAGAAAGCAAGGACCAGAAGCGGCAGAAATATCAACCTGTTGCTCTTTTAATAATTCCCGTTTGTTTAAATAGACTGAAACACAGTAATCTAATTAACTGAACACTGTTTTCAAAGGGTTTTAGGATTGACAGTTCAACATTGAATCTAAATTACTGTGTCTCTTGGCAATATTTGAGAAACAAAAAGATGATAATCCCTCTGTCTTCTGCATCATGTACGTTCATTCATGCTGCATTTATTCATTCTCACAGGCTATGTTATAGATGTCAAGGCCACTGAAGTGAGCAGAAAGAACACCACAGTCATCAGCACAAGTATCCACTGCACAGAATTCCTTGAGTAACATTTCTTTTCATCAATAATTAATTCATTCAACTACTTAATTTTTCCAAGGGTAGTATGATCAAAATTCCTGTTCATGTCTGAAAAATTTATGTTCTAGCCAGACCAAAGCAAGATTATAAGTGTTACAATACAAGTAAACACAAAGAATCATGCAAAGAATTAGGGAGGATAAATAGCTCACATTGACAGATTAGAAAAGGCTACCTGGGCGGGAGGACACATATTCTGATTTTTTGAAGATGAATGCAAGTTCCTCCAAAAGAAGGTATGGGATTATCTTTGTGTTGCAGTAGGCTAAGTTGACATGCTCAATTCTAGCCTCCTGTATCTGAGTGCTAGTTGAGTTGAGCTCAGACCGCTCAACTTCTCATCTAGCTCCCTACTAAAGTGCCTGGGAAGGCAACAGGAGATGCCCCAAGTGCTTGGGTCCCTGTCATGCATGTGGGAGACCAGGATGAAGTTCTAGTCTCCTGGCTTCCGCCTGCCCCAGCTCCAGCCATTGGAGCCTTCTGGAGAGTGAACCACTGAAAGGAAGATCTCCCTCCCTCTCTGTCAGTCTGCCTTTCAAAAAACTAAAATGAACCAGAAGGAGGAGAAAGAAAAGTGTGGAAGGTTAAAATATTCTAGGCCAAAAATGCAGTATGTTCAAAATTACAGGGGTGTTCAATTTCTGTTCTCTCTGTGGATAGAAAAAGTGAGGACTAAGTAATAAAAGATGAGAGCAGAGAGACACATAAATCTAGAAGGCTCAAAGTATGATATTAAGGGTTTTTGCATTGATATCAGAAGTTGTGGTGATTGAAAGATGTATAGTCAGAAAGAGACAAGGTGAGGTATTTGCATCCCTGAGAAATCACCCCAGCAGCTTTACTATTCTGTTCCTGAATTTGTAATTTGAATGCAGTTTCTTGTTGTCATGCTGTTTATTTTTGCTATTCTTTTGCCTATAATAGTACACTTTCCCATCCTAATCACAGTTGTTTCAGAAGAACCAGCAAAAATCTAACTTCTCCATTTGGCAATTTGCAAGAGACGTTGTTGAAAACCTGAGACATTAAAACAGACATGGCTCCTGCTTTCATGGAGAAATTTTGATTTCTGCCAACTGGAAGCAAGTGCTCTTTACTTCAGACTCCTAGAAGAGTTTGTTCACCCCTTCAAATGCCTTCCAAATTACTTGAGATTCTGTGTATATCCATCAGAGTTCTGTCTTGAAAAGGGTACCTGGATCATATTGGTCAATTAGAGAACAAATGAATAAAGTCTATTTGCAACAATGTGAGCAGGTGCTGTGATCCACATTGCTGTGTAACAAACGTTCCCTGAGTCAATGATATAAATAACAAACATTTTAGTATAGCCTTGTGTTCTGTAGTTCTGGAATGAAAAAAAGGCATGACGGGGATGGCTCTTTCCTGCTTCATTGTTGCTGGGGCTTCTGCTGGGAGAACTAAACCTTGAGACAACTTGATGGCTGGGGATGGATTTATATGAAGACACTTGTGCTGTTACTTGGGTACTTCAGAAAGTTCATGGAAAATAGAATTAAAAGATACATTTATTTTGTGGCAAATAAATTTGAAATCAAAGCATAATTTTTTTTTTCAAAATATACATTTTCTGTAAACATTTTAGAGTTCTTCATATGCTTGGAATTTCAAAACTTTTTTACCACCAAACTAAGCTTAACTTTTCATTCCATTTTTCACAACTTCTTTGAACTACCCTTGAATATGGCATCTTTCCATATTTTCTCTCTTCAATAGGGGCTTTCCATAGGATAGTAAGGCTTTTTATATGGTCTCCTGGGGCTCCAACCACAAGTTTCCCACTAAACGAAACAGAAGCAACATGGCCCTTTTTGAGATAGCCTCAGAAGTCACAAAACACTGGTTTGGTTGCATTTATTCATTAAAAACAAGGCTTACCATCTCAGATCCAAGCACAAATGTTGTAGACTTCATCAACTGATAGAAGTGTCAAGGGATTTGTGCACATGTTTTAAACTGTCACGATAAGATTTATTAATGCTAACAATGGTAGTATAGTACCTTTGTGACTTTGGCTTCTCAAGAAGCAAAAGGCGGATTTGTCAGATCCAAAGCTCTCTCAGAGAGCATCAGTATGGTGCTGTGGTTGTCAGTAGATGACACAGTTAAGTAAGAGTGAGAAGAAAGAAATGTAAAGAAAGTAAATACATGACCCCACTTTCTTCATGCCCTATTATGCTTCCTGATTGGCCAAAACCCACCGTGATCAACGCTCTGAGGCTAAAAACAGGGTAAGGAAGGTGAAAGTGGATCTAGAGAAGAAAAACAGAAAATATAGAATATATCAACTTCCTTTGATTACAGTTAATTCTTCATTTGCCTTTGGAAGTGTATTTGTTCACTATAACATATTCCTAATATTCTCCACCCTCTCAATTATACCCAGTGCATTTTACATAGTGGAACTTAGCATTTGTTTGTTGAATAATGAATGTTTGACAGCTAATTATATGAATGAATGTACAGAGAATTTTCCTTTTCTGTCAGAGTACTGATTTTTACATGTGAATTTAAAGATAAGATATTAATTACGATGTACAGGATAGAAAATAAATCACATTATTTCTACCAAATATACATTTTAAGCACTGAAAACAGTGTTTATAACAGCTTTTAACAACAAAGTTTAAAACAGAAATGGCCATAAGCACAGATTTGTTCATAATAAACAAAGGCACCAGGTTTCTAAATACATGAGTCAAGATAATAATAGAAGTTTAGGGCAGGATAGCTCAATTTGCCATCATGACCCAAAGCACAATTGGCCTTTTTTTAATCTGCAGCTGTGAAATGTCTTCTTTCTTCTTTTTTTATTCATTCCCTAAAAGAGAATATAAAAAAAGCTACAGGAGAGAAGTTTATCAGAAAAAAAATATGCATGAGTTTCTAAGAAATCCAAGATAGATTGAGGGGTGGGGATGCAGCGTTAAGTAAAAAGGTATCATTATGGAAAACAGAAGTGAATGTACCCTGTTATTGTGTTTCTATCAGGGTGCCTTGTGTACTGCTAATGAAGACACTAATGTAAGGGGAGAAGATGAGTGATTTGTTCCCATGCATATCCCAGTTGAAGCCAAAGCAAAGCCGAAAACATTTATTATCTTACCTACCTATTAGTTATGCATTGTGGATCGAATAATATGATGTATTTGAAAACGGTAAGATATTACAGAAAAATAATTCTTATTTCAAGTAAGGTGGGAAAACATATCAAAGTCAAAGCTACTTTATTCAAGGCAATGCTCTAAAAATAAAATTAAAGCCAATATTGCCCAAAGCATCTATTAATTATTTGACTCTGAGTGACTCTCATTCTCCTAACTGTATTTTTAGTTGAAGAATACAGATGCTTACCTCCTTTTGAGCCCTCAAGGAAATTTGGTTGTCACTAAGCAACCCAGTGAGCCTCAGATTAAGATCTGATATTCAGGATATTAAACTTTATCCTATGATTTTTCTATACAATTGTGTAACCTTCCAATCCATAATTAGACGTGCATTAAAAATGAAACAAAATGTGATGTAGTGTGTCTCTAGCAGGAGGTGATAATTACATTTAGAAGTTTCTCAGAAACAAATTTTATATCCATATCAGATATAGATATGGCATGGCTCTCCGTTTTTAAAATTATAGATTTATGGTTTTCCTGAGACAGCATAGAATGGTGATTATATTGCATTAGAGAACTTAAAGTACTTCAAATATGTTAATATGAATTCAGCATCTTGATTAGTAGTGGTATTGACATTTGTCAATTTATAAATTTCAGTTTTATAACATCTTAGTATCTAATTATGTGGAAGCATGTGTTATCAGGTAGCTGATCAAGGAAGTAGAAAACCTGGGAACTTATTTTAGCTGCTATAACAATTGTTTCTTAAGTTTTTCTTTCTACTTCTCATATCATGTGTTGCGTGTTACAAATATATGTCCCTGTATACACTATATTGATTTAATAGCACAAGTGTCTAGTGAATCAACATGCTATATTCAAATTTAATGAAGATAATGTATACTTTTGTTTTCATTTGCCACCATGAAGCTGAAAACATTTCAGAAAAATTAACTCCTTCTGTAAATGAGCATGAGGTGGCTTTATGTATTTTAAGAATATTTAGACTCCTTCTGCCTTATCAATTTATTGTGATTCTAAAGTTGAATTGATGACAATTAATGCTAATTTTAAAAAATGAACTTACATAACTAGGAATTGGCTATAATGTAGGTGGGCATTATATACTATTGATTCTACTTTCAGAAAGAATAGTTATATGGTAGCAATTCCTATTATAGCATTTCTTCTTCGCAAAGAAATGACTATACCCAAGTTTAATTACCTTCAGTATATAGTTTCCTAAACTGTCATGTTATATTTGAAATTAAACCTATTCAGTGAACAGATTCTTATTGGAACATTCCTTCTTCTTTCCTGAAGCTCTATGTGTCATCCCTTGTACTTAACTGCTCTTCCTTTGTTAAGGAGATTGTCATTCCTGTAATCTCTCCAATTCACCACTGCCCCCTTTTTAATTAATCATGCCAAGTTAGTCTGGCTTCATAAAGTCTTTCATACTCATATTTTCTCATATTTACTGTCATTTGTAATTCATACATAGGATAATTTGCAGAATTTAAGGAGGGATAGATAAGACTTGGATGATACAAAGCCCAGAGTAATGAACCACTGAAAACTCCTTAAGTTATACTCTTCATTTACAAGATGTTAATGTTGAACCTGATATAAGTTGAGGGTTTAGCCCGAGGTCATGAAGTCAGTAACTGACAGAGATGAACTTGGAGCCTGGGCTCATGTTCATCCCTCTCTACTATGCAACCTTCCTCAATTAGAATTTCTCTGTAGTTGTCATGTTAGATATTATTTTGTGTGCTACTTTTATTTTCCAACAAATAACAATTTCCTTGATGGAAAAGTAATTTTTACATACTTGTGTTTATTGGACTACCTAGTTCAGATTTAAGGATAAAATGATACTCAGTAAATATTTCTTAAAATGTGTTTAAATGCTAATGTAGCAGGGTTTATTCTTCAGGAAATGGGGTGTGATACAGAGGACATTAGGAGGAAAATTGATTGCTTTTACTTCATAGATTGGAATTACTGAACTTGAGGTACTGCTGTATGATTCCTAGGTAGGAGTTAAGTTTGTATGTAGTTGATGCAGCAAAGGGAAAGACGGTAGAGGCAACAATGGGACCCCTCAAAACAAATATTAAATTTGAATTACAGAAGGGTCTGCAAGATGTTGGGAGCAGACGAACAGTACGGTTCAATACAGTACTCTAGCTTCATATCTCAAATAATGTTCTGTGAATCCTATAATCAACAAAGAAATTAATTATAAAGCTGAGTCATACTCTGAACTGAGAGTTGTAAGTATAGTTTAGTATGTTTTTCATATTGGTTCCAGGGTTTGGAGGAACATTTTGTATATAGAAAATATTTGTCCAGGCTTTCCAAGAATATATAAAAATGGTCCTAAAATGTTAAAGTGTCACATGAGTAGTATTGCACAATGAACTCATTATGCAAGTTTAATTTGATGTTATCCTATCTGATTTTGTCTCCCTTTCTCTCCATTATACAAAGCAAGATAATGATGCTCCTTAGGACTGACACACTGCCCTTTCTTTACCAAGAGCTTAGCCAAACTCTACTTTGATCATTTCTGTTCAATTAATCTTTTTTGCTTAATTAGCTTGTTATCTTTTTAGTACACTTTCTGCTATGGAAGCCCAGGCTGCTTTCTACTTCAGAAATGGAACCCAAAGATGTCATAGGTTATTTTTATCATCAGATTTCTCAGAGTCCATGGCTAGAATATCACAGGTCATCTCATCAGTCCCACTCATTAGAGAACAGCCACTTCATAACCTGTAGGATTATCTGTTCTTGTGGCTTGTCTGAGGTCACTGATTCTTTCTGGATTATTACTTCCATGGGTCTTTGCTGTTAAACATTTAAGATTTGCATAATTTCTTCTAAGATAATGAAGCCTTCATTTAAAAAAAGTGTAATATAATTTTCTGTTTTTTGCTTATATTTATAACTTTATTTTTAGGCCTTGGAACTACAGAGAATGTTTTATGCTCTCTCTCTCTCCCTTTCTCTTAAATTCCTTACATTATTTAATTACTCATTAATACATTGCTTCTCAAATCAATTACTTATTTTTGTAGTTATTACAATAATGAATGGTAGAATTGCTTGTCTCAAATGAATTTGTGATTTCATAAGAGTGAGAAGCAGTGTACAATTCATTTTTTTTGTTGTTATGGTTTGCTTTCCTGATCTGCCACCTACACACTGTGTTATTGGACAAGAAAGATTATTTTATCTGAATAAATTATTGTGGAATCATTATATGCATTAAACAAGAAAACCTTTAAAATACTTAGCATAATTTCTCAAAAATCACTACATACCTATAATTATATAGGATAGATCATATAGGTGTGGAGAATAGATCCCACTCTAAAGAATAGGATTACTTGAGCAATCTTTGTCAACTGAAATAAGTATTTCTACATTTTGTAGTCACTACCACATTAAGCATGTAAAGTTTGTGAGTGAAAAGCAAACCTCTGCTGTTTTAAGCATTTGAGATATGGAGGTGATTAGTAACAATGACATAAATCTAGCCAATCCTAGAAAAAAGCCAGACTTGTCTTCCTTAGGCAAAATTGCTATCTGAATGGAACATATTAAATATACAAAGATCATAGAAATTCCTAATCCTAAGGATTCCTAGTACAATTTCCCATATGGATGTGGCTAACCTATTGGAATAAAAATCTGATTCAAGGAATACTGATCTACAGAATAGATAGTTATCTGTTAGACAAATCGAATGACTTTTTTTTTTTTTTTTTTGACAGGCAGAGTGGACAGTGAGAGAGAGAGAGACAGAGAGAAAGGTCTTCCTTTTGCCGTTGGTTCACCCTCCAATGGCTGCCGTGGTCGGTGCACTGCAGCCAGTGCACCGCGCTGATCTGGGCCAGTTTACCGCACTGATCTGAAGCCAGGAGCCAGGTGCTTCTCCTGGCCATCCTCCACTGCACTCCCGGGCCACAGCAGAGAGCTGGCCTGGAAGAGGGGCAACTGGGACAGAATCCGGAGCCCTGACCGGGACTAGAACCTGGTGTGCCGGCGCTGCAAGGCAGAGGATTAGCCTATTGAGCCGCGGCACCAGCCTTGAATGACTTATATGTGTATCTTAAAGACTTTATTACTAAGAAAATACAAAGTTAATATTCATTTTATATGCTGGCAATGTCAATATTTTGTCATTCTCCTTTCCAGCTAGTAAGCCTTATCATCAGCATGGCCACAATCTAATGGATGAAGAAGATAGTCACATAAATAGTTCCAATTTTGGAATAAATGCTATTTACAAAAAAAAAATGAACAGAGTACTTGTTGAGTAGTATGTGAATGTCTTAGTAAGAACAATGACAGAAAAGAAGTCTATAGATTTGGCTCACATGAGTAGGGTTGATTAAGATGATGAGAATGTGAAGTAGCACAAGAGAAAGGAAGAGATGTCAGCAATATTACCCATCATATTGTTCTATAGTTAAACTCTGCCAAGTCACTTTGACCTAGGAGAAGTTATTGACCTTCTCTAGGTAAACAAATTTTACCTTCACATTCTTAGCTTATTAAAAACACAACAAGAAGTTCCCTCTGGCAGGTAATTAGTATATAAAGCTCACTTGTAAGTACATCATTTTCTCCTTTCTTACCAACACAATCATCTCAGAGTCAGGTCTCTGTCTCTGGGGAAGTATCTCATGCAAAATTCTACATGATATATTTTTGTATATTTATATCCTAAGTGGCTTTTTAGCCTCAAGTTTTGCTCAAGTCACAGCAGTGTCAAATTGAAGTATTTAAGACTCAACTGTGATAAGATTACCCACATGTTTAAAATCTTTACTTATTTACTCTTAGTTGCAGAGTAAAAGGTAGGTTCCAGAGTTTGGTATGAATTTCTCTTCTTTATCTTCAATTATCTATCCTGTTGTCATTTCAAACTGTTCTTTCTTTCTTTTTTTTTTTTTTTTGTGCTTTAATGATTCTAACAAATGTATCTATTTTCACTGGCAATGTACTTATACATGTCCACATTGATGCCTTTGCTCATATTTAAACCCAGTTTTCAAATCACTAATTGTATTTCATTTATGTGTTGGGATCCACTTCAAATGACACTTCTTTCATGAAAATTGTCCATGCTTTCTGAATGACTGAAATTTGAACAATATGCCTGACTCACAAGTGCATGAATGTTATAGCAAGAATAGGCAACAAATAGAAGACATTAATTTCCCTTTTGAAATTCACACTTTGTATATTAAACTTCATTGGACTCTATATTTCTATAATTGGATTGTACAATCTTTGTGGACAGTGATTGTTATATTGTTTTTTCTTTTGTACAAAATATATATTTATATGTATAGCTTTTAAATATATATAATATATATTGTATATATTTTATTATTTATTCATATTTACCTTTATTAAATTATTTACATTTATTAAAATATTTATATTCATAAATATATTATTTATGTTTTATATGTATACAAATATATATCTTTTAAATATATATATATATTTAACCCAGTACCTTTTATTTAAATTATATAAACTTCATGTATTTCATAAATACAAATTTATGAATAGTTATTGCTCCCACCCTACCTGCTCTCCCACATGCACTCCCAACCTTCTTCCTACTCCCTCTCAATTCCTGTTTTATTTTTACTAGGGTATATTTTCAATTAACTTTATAAGCATAAGATTAACACTATACAAATAGTATGGAAAAAAGAAAACTGTTCCCCAACAGTTGAAACAAGGGTGGGTGGTTCAAAGTTATTGCATCTCAAAGTGTCAATTTCTCTTCTACAGATTACCTTTTAGGTACTCTATTAATAATTACCACATATCAGGGAGAACATATGGCATTTGTCTTTTTGGGGACTGGCTTATCTCACTAAGTATAATATTTTCCAATTGTATCCAGTTTGTTACAAATGACAGGATTTTATTTTTTTAACTGCTATGTAATATTTCATGGTATACATATCCCATAATTTCTTTATCCAGTCTTTAGTTGATGGACATCTGGGTTGATTCCATGTCTTAGCTACGGTGAATCAAGCTGCAATAAACACGGGAGTACAGATAACTCTTTCATATTGGGTAAATTCCCAGGAGTGAGATGGCTGGGTAATATGGTAGGTCTATATTGAGAATTCTGACGTATCTCCATACTGTATTCCACAATGGCTGTACCAATTTATATTCCCACCAATGGTGGATTAGGGTACCTTTTCCCCATATTCTTTCCAGCATTTGTTGTTTGTTGATTTCTGTATGAAAGCCATTCTAACTGCGGTGAGGTGAAACCTCATGGTGGTTTTGATTTGGATTTCCCTGAAGGCTAAGATCCTGAGCATTTTTTTCATGTGTCTGTTGGCCATTTGGATTTCCTTTTTTGAAAAATGGCTGTCTAAGTCCTTTGCTCATTATTTAACTGGGTTGTTTGTTTTATTGTTGTTGAGTTTCTTGAGCTCTTGGTATATTCTGGATATTAATCCTTTATCAGTTGCATAGTTTGCAAATAAGTTCTCCAAATTCTGTCCAGATTCTTTGTTTCATTGATCGTTTTTATATTTTTTGTTTCAATTATGTTTATTTCTTCTCTTAATTATTTCCTCTCTCCTACTGATTTTGTGTTTGGTTTGCTCTTGTTTCCTAGGTCTTTCAGATACATTGATAGCTCA
Source organism: Lepus europaeus (assembly GCF_033115175.1). Lineage (NCBI taxonomy): Eukaryota > Metazoa > Chordata > Mammalia > Lagomorpha > Leporidae > Lepus > Lepus europaeus. The sequence goes on along the minus strand of NC_084839.1, from coordinate 32,085,798 downwards.
TTTTTTGATGTCTTTTTCTTGTTGTAGGCACCCACTGCTACAAACTTGTTGTTAGCACTGTTTTGTGATTTCTTTTTTGATTTCTTCTATGACTCAATGTTCATTCAAAAGCATATTGTTCAGTCTCCGTGTTTTTGAATATGTTCTAGAGATTCTTAAGTTGCTGATTTCCAGCTTCATTCCATTGTGATCAGAGAAGAAGCACTGTGTTATTTTGATTTTTTTGAATTTGCTGAAACTTGCTTTATAACCTGGCGTGTGTTCTATCCTAGATAAAGTTCCATGCACTGTTGATAAGAATCTGTATTTTGCAGTTCTAGAATTAAAAGTTCTGTAGATATCTTTTAGGTCCATTTGGTCTATAGTGTTGATTAATTCTGTTTCCTTGATGATTTTCTGTCTGATGGATCTGTCCATTGCTGAAAGAGGGGCATTGAGGTCCTCCATTACTATTGTTTTAGAATTTATGTCTCACTTTAGGTCCATTAACATTTCTTTTAAATAATCATGTGCCCTGTAATTAGGTGCATATGCATTCATTATAGTTGCATCCTCCTGTTGAATTCATCTCTCTTTTAACAGTGTTTATGTTTTATTGTTTTTTGTTTGTTTGTTTGTTTGTTTTTACAGGCAGAGTTAGACAGTGAGAGAGAGAGACAGAGAGAAAGGTCTTCCTTTTTCCGTTGGTTCACCCCCCAAATGGCTGCTATGGCTGGCACACTGCGCCAATCTGAAGCCAGGAGCCAGGTGCTTCCTCCCAGTCTCCCATGTGGGTGCAGGGCCCAAGCACTGAGGCCATCCTCCACTGCACTCCCGGGCCACAGCAGAGAGCTGGACTAGAAGAGGAGTAACCGGGACAGAATCCGGTGCCCCAACTGGGACTAGAACCCGGGGTGCTGGCGCTGCAGGCAGAGGATAAGCGAAGTGAGCCACTGCACCGGCCAACAGTGTTAATGTTAAAGTTTAATCTGTCTGCTATTGGGATTGTTTCACCAGCTATTTTTTGGCTTATGTAAACATGAAATATCTTTTTCCATCATTTCACTTTCAGTCTGCATGTATCTTTATTGAGGAGATGTGTTTCTTGTAGGGAGCAAATAGATAGATTTTTTTTTAAATACATTCTCTCTGTATCTGTTAACTGGAGAGTTGAAGCCATTTATAGTCAAGATGATTATTGATAAGTAATGAATTGGCCCTGCCATTTTTCCTTTAATATTCCTATTGTTTACTTTGGATTTCCTTTGTACTTTTTTATTTTTATTTATTTATTTTTTTGACAGGCAGAGTTAGACCATGAGAGAGAAAGAGACAGAGAGAAAGGTCTTCCTTTTCCATTGGTTAACCCCCCAAATGGCTGCTACGGCCAGCGAGCTGCGCCGATCCGAAGCCAAGAGCCAGGTGCTTCCTCCCGGTCTCCCATGCAGGTGCAGGGCTTGGGCCATCCTCCACTGCCTTCCCGGGCCACAGCAGAGAGCTGGACTGGAAGAGGAGCAACTGGGACAGAATTCAGCGCCCCAACTGGGACTAGAACCCCAGGTGCTGGCACCGCAGGCGGAGGATAACCCAAGTGAGCCGCGGCGCTGGCATCCTTTGTACTTTTACTAGGAGATATTCCACATTCACTTTCTTTTGTAGTGATGATCAGGTTTATGTGTTTCTGTGTTTAGTGCGTCCTTAAGTATCTTTTGTAAGGCTGGAGGAGTGGTGACAATTTCTTTCAATTTCTGTTTGTAATGGAAGGTCTTTATTTCATCCTCATCCTTTGTCGTCTAACTTAGATATTCATTCTTCTGCCTCACTGAGTCTGCTGTTGTTAAGGCTTTCCATCACACTTTTTATTTGATTTATTGAATTTTTCATTTCTAATGTTTCATTTTGATTTCTCTTTAAAAATCTCAATTTTATGGGAAAATTTTTCATTCATGTTATGTATAAAATCCTTTAGTTTGTGGACTTGCTTCAGATTACTTCTAAGTTATTCTATGATCAATCTTTTCATCTTCACATTCCACATTCTAGTATTGAAGGAGTGCTGTGATCCTTAGGGGGCATCATGTGTTTTTCTTACTCTTGTTTCTTGAATTTCTACTTTTATTTTTAGGTATTTGTTGTTGAGGGGAGTGTCCAAGATGACATGCAAGTTTAGCATGGAAAATCTCCTCTTTTTTGTTTTCTTATCAAAGAGGAGTGTTTTTTCAGCTCTGTTGGCATAGTTTCATGCTCACCTCCTCTCCAAGGCTAGCCTGGCACTAGCCCCAGTGCATGCAGTATTCATTCACGCTGCCACAAGAACCACACAAAGGATCCATGCAGTCCTCAGTGTGAGAACACATCCCATGATAATGGCCCTCACCAGGCAATCAGGGCACCCCACGCATGTGGAACTGCCCACAGTGTGTGCTCAGAGATCCAGTTACACTCTGCCCTCCCATGCAACCACAGTGTTTTCAGAGTCCTAGCCTGCAAGCCTCCCACAGTTCTGAGCATCCAGCCCTCTGTCAGTTCCCCTTGACAGACTCAGGCGTCTCCTCTTAGCTGGTTACTGGGTGTGTGACACAAGCTGGTGCAGCTCTTACATGTGTCCAAAATGGCACCTTCTCTCTCTCAGCCAGGATGCCAGTGCCAGGTGGTTAGGGAGAGAAAAAATGCTCCCTTTTTTCCCCCTTCTAGGTTGCCAGGTACACTGTCCCCTACATGGCTCCAAAGCCAGACTCATGCCAGGCTCTTCCTGCAGCTTATCTCCAATGGCTTCAGCTGCTGAGTGTCAGGTCTCTCCTCACTCTTCAAAGCTGGAGCTGAGACTTGGCTGCCGGCATGCTGTGTTGTTTCTGTATTCATGATGCATGTACACTACCCTCCAAGTAGATCCCTAGTGTCCCTCTAACTTGCATGCAGTTTCCTCTGTGATTTTCTTCCTAACTCTTCCCTGAGATTGCACTCTTTCCACTGTTTTAAACTATCTTCCCCTAGACTAGATCAGTAAGCCTTGGTTATGTTTTTAATCCCAACCCATGTAGCACAATTTTGATTGATGCATTGCAATGGGTTTAATATATTAGGAAAGATTAAAGCCTGGATTTTTCATTTCCTATAAAAATCATAATGCCTTGCTCTATTGATGTTAACAAAGTGTTCAATATTTCAAAAATGGAGGGTTAAATTCTATGAAATCATCTTGAAAACCCTGTTTTTTGTAGGTTAAGCTGAAATTCTAAGCTTTAATTTATTAAGTTTCATAAATTTTTCAATTCTCAATGAATCAATGCTCAACTTTGGTGTCACCTTGGACACTCCCCTCACCCTTAAGCACTGAACAGAGCTCCCTGGCCAAAGCCAGCACATGCCTCAAGGTACTCACCGAAAGAGCAGACACTCCACTAAGCCACAGAGGTATAGTAAAGATTAAATCCATCACAGAGGGGAAAACAAACCAACAAGGATCCCAACAAATACCTAAAAATAAAAGCAGAAATTCAGGAAACAAGAATAAGAAAGACACACGAAGCTCCCTAAGGAACACAACAAAATGTTGTATTTATTGAGGAATTTAGCTTATTATATATGTCTTATAAATAGGACTAAGGGCATAATTGTCAGATCTTAAAATACTAAAAGCAATTTGGGGAGATCTGAACTTAAATTTGTACTATAAACCATATATATACAACTTAGACTATCATAAATGGAAATACCCAGTACAGAGGTAAAAAGGGAAAAGGAAAAAAGAAACCTTAAGAGAAAGAAGAACCAGATTGACACAGAGAAAAACAGTGCATGTGAGAATTATTCAAATACCCATCCTCCCATTTTGAAACTATGAATGGTGTATCTTAGGTCGTCATTGGTTTTGGCAGTGGTGATGTGTGTTTCTGTTTATGGATGTGTGCACCTGAATATGTGTGGCTGTTTTCCTGAATACAGAGATATAAAATTAAATGCATACAGATCTACTAGCTATGCTTTACATTCAGCATGATTTTATGCTATACTGCCTCTCAGATGTTAGCTGATGAATTGCCGAGAAACAAAGTTGATGTCACAGACTTTAGAAGGCTGCATGGAGTGGAGAGGCAGACTATAACTTTTGCCTCATTCATAGCATCACACAGACTATCATCTGTGAAGATCAGGTGTGTAAATGATACTTAGAGTAAACATGGGCACCACTGAGTTATGGACCTTTCTTTTTCTCTGGCAAGGGCATAGTTTTTAACAGTAAACAGCTCATCATCCAGAAGAACCTAGAAGAATCAGTTTCACCCCAGTAGAAGAGTAAGTTCTGATGTTAAGACTAAGATCATGTCCAGTGCTGTGATGCAGTGGGTTAAGGTGCCATTTGCAGTGCTGGCATCACGTACGGGCACCAGCTGGAGTCCCAGCTGCTCCACTTACAATCCAGCTCCCTGTTTAAGCATCTGGGAAAACAGTGGAAGATGGCCCAAGTGCCTGATCCCCTGCACCCATGTAGGAGACCTGAGTGAAGCTCAGCTCCTAACTTCAGCCTGGCCCAGCCCTGGCTGTTGCATTCATTTGCGTAGTGAACCAGCAGAATGAAGATTCTCTCTCTGCCTGTCCCCCACTCTCTGTGATTCTGCCTTTCAAATAAATAGATACATACATACATACATAAACATTTTTTTTAATTTTTTACTTATTTTATTATTTTTTAAATTTTTTCTGCTTTTTAAAAAAAAATTTATTTGACAGGTAGAGTTACAGACAGTGAGAGAGAAAGACAGAGAGAAAGGTCTTCCTTCCATTGGTCCACTCCCCAGATGGCCGCTAAGGAGCCAGGTGCTTCTTCCTGGTCTCCCATGCGGGTGCAGGGCCCAAGGACTTGGGCCATCCTCCACTGCCCTCCTGGGCCGCAGCAGAGAGCTGGACTGGAAGAGGAAAAACTGGGACTAGAACCCAGAGCCCATATGGGTTGCTGGCGCCGCAGAGGGAAGATTAACCAAGTGAGCCACAATGCGAGCCCCTAATTTTTTTTTAAAGCCAATAAGATTAGACCAGCTTTCCTACAGCAGAGACTAGAGAAAAGTCAGCATTATGTTCAGGACAGGAAGCCTTTTTTCTATCCTGTTTAGTTTCTACATGTGATTGGAGAATGTTGAAAAAAGGAGGAGCCCAGAAGGAAATATTATTCAAAAGAGACTGTTGCTTTCAATTTGTAAATTTAAGAATTTTTATTTTTGGTACCTGATGGGATGGAAATTTACAAGGATGAATACTTCAGTTAAACTTCACAGTGAAAGTTACCTTGATTTAAATATGAGTGCCATGTGTGTATTTTCAGCTTGGCCATATTCATCCATTTAATACTTACTATATATCCATTTAGCACCTTCTGTATGGCAAACATCATACTAGGAATTGCAGAACCCTAAAGAGTAAGAAATAATGCCTGATTTAAATATTTAAATTTAAATGAAATTTCAGGAAGGAGATGCAGATACAAAAGTCAAAGATTGTGATTGATGTTTTTAAGTGATAATCACTGCTGGTTACCTACCAACTCTTTTTTCCCAAACCACAAGTTCTATTTGGTGTGGCTGGGTTTTCAGGAAAAAACACTCCATGAGAATTCCAAAGGTGAATTAATAATATCAATAATTATAATAATTCCATTTCTCCAAATGTCTTGAAAGTGACTTAATGATATAACTAACAAGACCTGAGAGGAAGTTTTGAGAAATATTTTCCTCCTTAAGATAAATAGAAAGGCGTGAAGAATTAAAAAAGTTCCTCATCCTACTTCTTTCTACTTTGGATTATAGTTGTGTTAGGGATTTCTATCATTACCATTTATGGTTATTCGAGAGTCTTAGAGAAACTAACAAAGAGCTTTACAACCATAGGACTGCCAAACCAATTTTGGAATGACCACCTACTTTTGCAATTAACATTATCCAAAATAATAAATTCTCATTTTAATCTACATTTGTTATTTTTATCTTGCTGATTGAGGAATTCTAATTGAATTACAATACATGTACAATTCAAAAAAGACTTTCAGTTTAGGATGAGTCTTCAAGAATTCAGAGGAACTCCTGCAAAACAAATGAAAAAGAATATTTCATTCATTTTCTATAACATAATCCAGTATGTTATATTCTCATGGTTTCTATTGAAATTCAGTAGATTTTTCTTTCATAAATGTTGCTTCCTTGGCTGTAAGCCTTTAGAACAATTCCAGGAACTTTAAATGGTTCTATTAAAAAACTTACCAGTTGTAGTTGTTTTGCTGCTTTGTGTTTGTTTTATCTTCATGCCAGGTTGTCATAAGTGTTGGCAGTAGTGATGTGTGTTTCTGTATGTGGGTGTGTGCACCTGCATGTGTGTGGCTATTTTCCTTGATACATAAAATATAAACTTAAATACATATAGATCTATTAGCTTCACATTCAGCATGGTGCTATGCTATACTGCCTCCCAGATGTTAGCTGCCCAAGAGCCCAGAAAGAAATTGAATTATTTTTCCAAGATACTGAAGATCTTTGGTGTCTCATTTTTTTCCTCTTTGTGTTTCAATTGGATTACTTCCTTTTTAAAAAAGACTTATCTATTTATGTATCTGAAAGACAGAGTTACAGAGAGAGAATAAGAGAGAGAGAGAGAGAGAGAGAGAGAGAGAGAGACCTTTCATCCACTGGTTTACTTCACAAATGGCCACAACAACCAAGGCTGGGCCAGGCAGAAGCAGGGATCAAGGATATTTTTTTAAAGATTTATTTATTTATTTGAAAGTCAGAGTTACACACAGAGAAGGAAAGGCAGAGAGAGAGAGAGAGAGAGAGAGAGAGAGAGAGAGAGAGAGAGGTCTTCCATCCGTTGGTTCACTCCCCAGTTGGCCACAATGGCTGGAGCTGCAATGATCTGAAGCCAGGAGCCAGGAGCTTCTTTGGGTCTCCCATGCAGGTGCAGGGGCCCAAGGGCTTGCACCATCTTCTGCTTCTTTCCCAGGCCATAGCAGAGAGCTGGATCGGAGTTGGAGCAGCCATGCTTGAACTGGTGCCCATATGGGATGCTATCACTGCAGGCAGCATCTTTACCCACTCTCCCACAGTGCCGGCCCCTGGGATCTAGGATCTTCATCAGAGTCTCCTACAAGGGTATAGGGACCCAAGTACTTGGGCCATCTTCCACTGCTTCCCAGGCACACTAGCAGGGAACTGGATCTGAAAGTGGAGCAGATGGGACTTGAACCAATGCCAATACGGATGCCGGCACTGCGGGCAGCTCCTCTCCTCTCTAAGCCATAGCACAGGCCTTTTCAGCTGGATTACTTCTGTTGGTCTGTATTTATGTCAAAATTTTTTCTCATTTCTGTCAGTTTTACCAATGAGCCCATTGAAGATCACTTTGTCTTTGTAAAAGATTTTCAATTCCAGCATTTCTCCTTTATTTGTTATATATATATATAATTGGTGTATTTTGACGTTTTTAGGATGAACATTTTAAATTATGGAGTTAAGTAGAAAGCTATTTAATCTATGTTTCACAATTATCAGTGAATATATTTGCTGTTGCTTTTTTTCAGGTCTGAACATTTGTCAATTTCCAGTATAATTTCTTCTATGATATAGCATATATTTACTATCAAAATGTAGATATGATTTTTAAAAATCTTATCTTTGATTATTTTCTACATTGTTTGTGATCAGCACTAACTAATCTTTGTAATTTATTGAAGCTAATTTTATGGTAACCAATGAAAGTGATCTTTTTGAAAACATGCATGTTTGTACTTAAAATGAATATATACTTTTAAATTATTACTTATATTATCATTTATATTTCATTCACACAAAATTTGTAATTGAGTTTCTAATATCTTACTAATTACTTTGCTTGCTTAATCTAGAAATTACATTGAGAGGTGTATTGATTTCTCTTAGGCTTGAGTATTTACATTGCTTTTTGTAATTCTGTCAGATTTAATATGCTGATGATATTATATGATGCCAGTAAACTGTTTTTTTTCCAGATTACTGTTGTTAGTATGTTGCCCAATTTTCTAATCTTTTACAGTAACTCTTGCTGTGTAACAAAGAAACAATGCCCTATATTTTTCCCAGCCCCCACCAGATCTAGCTCACAAGATTCTTAGAACTGGAAATTATTTCTTGTTTTTCTTTAGCTATGAGCATTTTTTTGCTTTATGCATTTAGTTCTTATTTATTTTCTTAATGCACTTTGGTCTCCTAAGCATCTATCCTCGATGAACTTAAAATGGTCAGCTCCAATGCAACTTGAATATTTAAAATCAAATGTTGGATTCATCTGCTAACCTTTGGGTATTTTCCATTTATTTTGAAGCCTCAGCATTTTACTATGAAGAGTAGAATTCATCCTAGTGTTTCTGATATAATGTGATATTTAAATATACACTAAATAAAGAAGCAAACCTAAGGATACAGAAAGTACACTTTCTTGGAATCAATCAGTTCCCATTATGATATTTGCAATCTGATATTTATAACACCCTTTCATATATTTCTATCTTAACCATGTTGCATGGGTTAGAATTTCTTAGAATCCCAAGAGGTGTTATTGTAATTCCAGAGGAAAATTGAAATAATTCTTGTCTTTCTAGCAATGTATTCCCTGTTTCATTAATGTTTCATTAATGAAGTGGCATGCGTCTCCCTAGGAGATAAAGACCATAAATCAGAAATTATAGAATGCAAGTTGGGCATTTTTAGTATGCTGCTCAGAAAGACTTTTTAGTTCTCTAAAATAGTATCTATTAATTCATGATTTGAGAAGGTTTTTGAAAACTGAGAACATTTACATTCTAACCAGAAAGTGCTGCTATTTCAGTACATGTGATGGAAAGAAATTCGTTTTTTTGTAAAAGTAATTCATAAAATTATCACATAGTTGTGGTAATCAAGGGAATGGAGAGTAAATTAGAGAAGTGATGCGCACTTTGTTGTCTGACTCAGTTAACTCTAACTTGATTAAATGGGACATACAAAGACAGATGGGGGCCGGCACTGTGGTGTAGCAGGTTGATGCCCTGGTCTGAAGTGCCGGCATCCCATGTGGGTGCTGGATCAAGGCTTGGCTGCTGCACTTCTGATCTGGCTCTCTGCTGTGGCCTGGGAAGGCAGTGGAAGATGGCCCAAGTCCCTGGGCCCCTGAATCCCTGTGGGAGTCCCGGAGGAAGCTCCTGTTTCCTGGCTTCAGATCAACACAGCTCCGGTCATTGTGGCCAGTTGGGGAGTGAACCAGCAGATGGAAGACCTCTCTCTCTCTCTCTCTCTCTCTCTCTCTCTCTCTCTCTTTCCATCTCCTCCCTCTGTGTAGCACTGACTTTCAAATAAATATGTTTTTTAAAAAAAACAAGACAGATGATCTCCACATTTTTTTTTTTTTGGTGAGGAAATATAAGAATCATCCCATAGTAAAAATGACCATATCGGGAAAGGGTGTTTTTGGAGTTTTTATGGTAGAAGAGATTGTCCATTTATAGTATTGATGACATGCTGAGCATATTGATGATGCATTTTATTTTATCATTAGCATTTTTGGGTTGGTATTATGGACAGTACAATATTGTATATTTCTTTCATATTCATTCTTCTTCAGACATTTGTAGACTACCTTTATGTGATCCTTTGTTTGTTATAGAAATGGGGATTCAGAGGTGAACACAAGTCTTCCCTATCATAATCTGCTTATACTACATATATTATAACTATAAATTCTTAATCTGTTTCTCCTTTTAGATTCTAAATTTTTGTCTGTAGTTTGGAGCATTTTTTTAATATAAGGGTTATTTGGATTTTGGTGCTGAAAGAATGGGCTCAATACCAAAAACAGGAATGGCTTATATTCTCTTTGTCACTATGTCAATTTTGAAGACTTTCAAGCGAGAATTTGAATAAATACTATCTGCCGCAATTTTGAATATTTGCTTTGATCTCTTTATTTGATTTATTGATTATTTTTAATTTGCAGTGATATGTCACTGATTAAATTCACATTCTACAATTCAGTAGCTACAGTCCCTAGATTAAAAACACATGTGACTTCAGAAAAAGCATGTTTTATAGAAGTTTGGATACTCTTGCTTTCTCATGGTTCAATAAAAACCTCAGCTTATTGAGTTTCAACTCCCAGTACAAGGCACATCTCTTTTGTTAAGCCCTTTTTTAATTTGTCTATGAACATCCTATTGCTGTGAGAACCTGAAAGCTCAGCATTTCTTTTACTTGCTGATTTTACACCTAATGTGTTTTCAGTGGCAATAGTAAGTGCAACTATTATTGTAAATTTTGTATATGAGTGTATATCTTAGAATCTGCCAGAGCAGCACAAAAAACAGACTAAAGTTTTAGATCCTTATAGCAAGAAAACAACATGTATTCATTTATATCTATAAATTTTAATAATGGATATATTGAATTAATAATAGTATCCTAAAATATTTCCTTACAAACTTTGAAGTATAGCTTTAGAGCTATGCATGAAAGCATAAACTGATACAGAGAGCTGTAATGTGCCAGAAATGGGGATGGCTTTCCTTTATATCTTGTACTAAAAAAAGGAAGAAAATGAAGTTGTAATTTACTTTTTTTTGACAGGCAGAGTTAGACAGTGAGAGAGACAGACAGACAGAAAGGTCTTCCTTCCAGTGGTTCATCCCTCAAATGGCCGCTACAGCCAGGAGCCAAGTGCTTCCTCCTGGTCTCCCATGCGGGTTTAGGGCCCAAGCACTTGGGCCATCCTCCACTTCCTTCCCGGGCCACAGCAGAGAGCTGGACTGGAAGAGGAGCAACCGGGACAGAATCCGGCGCCCCAGCTGGGACTAGGACCCCGGGGTGCCGGTGCCGCAGGTGGAGGATTAGCCTAGTGAGCTGCGGCACCGGCCTGTAATTTACTATTGATATTCTTTCCCATCTGGAAAATTTAAGACGTCTCAAACACATTTTAAGTGAGCATGTGTGTGTGTGTGTGTGTGTATTTATGTCACTGTACTTAAAGTCGTACATTGTACTGTAAACTAAACTTGACCCAGTTCTCTTTTTGAATGTCCTGTACTGTTTATCCAGTTGATTTTCAGAATTTACTTCATGAATGTCCTGGAGATGGCACATATTTAATATTGAATCCCTCCACATGTGATACTTGCTTTGCTAATTCTTTATACTAAATTATTTAGAGCCTGAGATTTGTGAAAAACACCACTGTGCTCTCTGGTTGCTAATCCAGAAAGCTCCATTCTTCTTACATCACCAACCCTATCAATTAAGTGAGCTAAGTAATTCTCTGCATTCTACCACCCCTCTCTCTTATCAGACTTTTCAACTTTCCTGAATTTCTCAAACAGCTTCCAACTAGTGCTTCTGGTTCAAAATAAATTACTGTATAATCCATCCCCTACAGTTCTACTTACCTCCACGATAAAATATAAGCTTTTGCTGGCGCCGCGGCTCAATAGGCTAATCCTCTGCCTGTAGCAGCAGCACACTGGGTTCTAGTCCTGGTCGGGGCGCTGGATTCTGTCCTGGTCACTCCTCTTCCTGTCCAGCTCTCTGCTGTGGCCCAGGAAGGCAGTGGAGGATGGCCCAGGTCCTTGGGCCCTGCACCTGCCTGGGAGACCAGGGGAAGCACCTGGCTCCTGGCTTCGGATCAGTGTGGTGCGCCGGCCACATCGGCCATTGGGGGGGTGAACCAATGGAAAAGGAAGACCTTTCTCTCTATCTCTCTCTCTCACTGTCCACTCTGCCTGTCAATATATATATATATATTACACCAGGTTTTTCATGAGATTCTTCTTAATATGCCTTTTGGATATTATTAAGCCTCTTGCAATGTAAACCTTCAGCTCTTTTCTGCCCCACCCGATTATGCCTCTGACAATCTTTTAGCCAGTAATGTCTTCTTTACATTTTTTTTTCAATTTTTAAAATTTTATTTAAGGTATACAAATATCATTTAATTCCTATGTACAGATTCAGAAAAACAGTGATACTTCCTACCATACCCTTCCTCCCACCCATGCTCCAACCCTTCTTACAAAGATCTATTTTCAATTCAATTTATATTCATAAGAGTTATCCTACACTAAGAGTTCAAGAATTAGTATGAAGAAAAAAAACACTGTTCCTCAACATTGAGACAAGGGATATAAACAATAATCAACTTTCAAAATGTCAATTTCACTCCCATACATTACCATTTAAGTATTCTATCATTTACCACAGACCAGGCAGAACATGATATTTGTCTTTTGGGAACTGGCGTATTTCACTATGTATAATGGTTGAAATTAAATAGAACATACGCCAAATAAGTTAAACAACTATCAATATGCTAATTAGAAAATCCTCAACAATTTTAAAATCAGGTATACATTCTTTTTTTTTTTTTTTTTTTTTTTTGACAGGTAGAGTTACAGACAGTGAGAGAGAGACAGAGAGGAAGGTCTTCCTTCCTTTGGTTCACTCCCCAAATGGCTGCCACGGCCGGAGCTGCACCGATCCGAATCCAGGAGCCAGGTACTTCTTCCTGGTCTCCCATGTGGGTGCAGGGGCCCAAGCACTTGGGCCATCCTCTACTGCCCTCCCAGGCCATAGCAGAGAGCTGGACTGGAAGAGGAGCAACTGGGACTAGAACCCGGCACCCATATGGGATGCCAGCGCCACAGGTGGAGGATTAACCAAGTGAACCACTGTGCCGGCCCCATAGTATACATTCTAACTTACAGGTAGTTCAAAGCAAAAATCACATTAGAAATTATAAAGTATTTTGAACTAAGTTAAATGGTAAGAAAATGTTGTTCATCAAAATTTTAGGTGGCTAAATCCACAGTTATATGTTTAATCTTAAGTGATTAGTAAAAGAAAAGCTGAAGAGAAGTGATATAAGCATCCATCTCATGAAGTCAATTAGAACAAATTAATCCTTGAAAATTATGAAGAATGAAAGAGTAGTGTTATTTTATAGAGATTAAAGCAATAAAGTTCTTTTACAAAATTAATAAAATTTATAAACATCTGTGAGAATTGATAAGAAATATAAATTATAAACATCAACTGGTAGTACGAAAAGTGATCAATTCAATATCATTACAAAAATAAGTTGGATAAAGATTTATGTTATATTTTCAAAAACAAAATCTGTGCTTAGAAATTACAAATATATAGGATATTTAAAAATTCCTACAAAAGCATAACTAACATGAGAAGCAGTTAACATTCTGGGTTATCTTTTAAATACTTAAAATTTGTATGTCTTTTAAAGCATAACTTTAACTCCCTCTTTATATTACACAAAAGTTTCATATTTTTATTAATGTAGTGACTTCATGATTGTGGGGTACAAGACATTTGTATAGGATGCACTGATCAAATGGTAATCAACATTTCCGTCTCCTTAACATTTCTTCGTATTTGGAGTCTGGAAGCTCCTCTCTTCAAGTTCTTTGTAAGATATATGACAGATTATTGTAAACTTCAGTCACCCCACAGATCTGTGGTAACCTAGAACATTCCTTTTGCTTAACTGTGTTTTAGTACCATTGTTCAATCTTCTACCCATCCTTCTGCCTTCCCTCCTAACTTGTAAGTTGTTTAAATGCTAAATTAAATTTCTCTTTGAAAACTTTCCTACAAAGAAAGCATAGATTCAAATAACTTTTTACTTTATTCTTGAAGAATGACAATTTGGGAGATTCATATTGGGAGATGAGTATTAAGATTTGCTTTGCAATCACAGCACTTTATGTTTTCCTCTAGTAGTTTGATAATTTCAGGTTTTACGTTTGTATCCTTGATCCATTTGAGTTGTTTTTGTAGGGTGTGTAAGATAGAGATTTTGTTTTAAACTTCTGCATATGGAAATACAATTATCCTAACATAATTTATTGAAGTTACTATCCTTTCTCTTTTAAGTGTCTTTGGCATGTTTGCCAAAGATTGTTTGTGGATGTGTGCATTTTTTTCTGGGATTGCTATTCATAGGCATTTAGTACATGTGAATTAATTCCTGGTTAGTAAAAATGCTGAAGACACAAGAATCAAACTCTTTAAAAGTCTTTTTTGGAGGGGTCACTCCTTCAAATCAAGCTATAAAGTCTGATTGATAATGTAAGTTTAAAATTGAAAATTACCATATCCACAGTGAAATTAGCCATTATGAAAAAATTCTATAGAACATTAGTCTAATAAAATTTGACTTCCAGGATTATTATATTATATTATATTATTCTGATTGTACACTTCAAGGATAATAGCAGGCAGTGGAGACCAATATTTTAAAATATTGGGAAAAAACCTGGATTTTTATAATCATTAATTTATGAATGTATTTTAAAGACATTTCAAACTAACGAAAATGGCCTTAACAACCTTTCATGAGTGGAAATTCTGAAGCACACACTTAAGGAGAAAAAGAAATGCACCCAGAACATTAAGTTTCAGCCAAGTGAGATAAGCAAACCAAATGGTAGCACTCTAAGTAAAGGCATATTACACAGACTGTATGAATAAAATGGAAATTAAAAAATGAGCATGCAAGAGAGATTGATCTTTAATCTGCTGGTTTACTTCTCAGGTGGCCGCAATGGCAAGGGCTGTGTCAGGACAAAGTCAGGATCCAGAAGCCTCTTTCAGGTCTCCCACAGAGATGCAGGGGCCCAAGCACTTTCTGGATCAGAATTGAAGCAGCTGGGACTTGAACCAGTGCCCATAGGGGGTGCCAGTGTCACACCAGCCCTGTAACACATGAATTTTTAAGATTTCCACAGATCTATATCTATAAATAAAATCAAGAGAAGTTAGAGGGTATGGGAGCCAAAAAAATTTATAAAAAAAAATGAGCATGCATAAAATGCTGATTAAATAACATTAAACAGTAGAAACATTTATTTGCTAATTAGGAAACCAAGAAAAAATAAAAATAAATTATATTTCAAAGGGATACATTACAACAAGGATTCAGAAAAGTTAAAATTAAAACAATGAAATATATGTGTCAAGCAAATAATAACAAGAATAACTTAGATAAATCTATTGTACACTTGTAAAAATTATTCCTAGGGCAAAAATTATTATTATACTTAAGTCACTATATAAGAGAAGATATAACTAAAAAGGGATATTGTAAAAAATAGCAAAATAGTGATAGAGTTATGTGAGGAAATTGAAAAATGTGACATCATAGTGAGAAAGTTTAACCAGACCTTTCTTTAATATATCAAGTAGCTAGAAATTGTAAGGCTATAAAAAGTTTAACAGCACAACTAGTAAGCTTGAAACTTACTCCTAGCAACAAATAATCTATTGCTTTTATTAAACACAAGTGAACTTGAAAACACTGACCAAACATTAGGCCACTAAGTCTCAGTACATTTCTAACTACCTTTGTCATACATAATACATCTGACTAAAATAATTATATTATGACCGTTAGCAGATACAGGAGCCATTTGCTTGGAGTCTCATGAAGTAATCAGCCCCATGTTGAAAACTTTATTTACATGTGACAAGCAAAGCAGACAGTGGGAAGGTATAGTCCCTAAGGAAACTGTCTTTCCTGAGGAGCCACGTACGAACTAATATGACAAGTAAATATCTTCATTTCAAGGCAAGTGCCCAAGGGAAAACACTGAAACTCAGCAATGAAGGCATGTGCACCACATAGGACACAGCAACCTTGGGCTGCATCATCAAAAGAGGACCGAAGTGAACCTGCAGCTGTGATATCAGCCTCACAGTCAATGGGGGTTCACGTGGCAGGCAAAAGGATGCTCAGGAGAGCCCTAGTATACCCCACTTCCATGGACACTGGACATAGAAATGGAGTATACGGGAAGTTTCCACAGTCCTCACAGGCTTAGAGACCATTGAGAGAGTTAGGGAGCTAACTGGAGAGCATTATATTGAAAAAAGCCAAATGCACAAATACTGCATGTTCTTTCCCGTAGGTGGAAGGAACAAATGATACAAACATAGAATAGTGATTACTATTACTTACTGGGAAAGATAGGAGAGGGAAGTTTGCAGGAGGCTGGATAACACAGTCAGATGCCAGTTCTAGTGCTTCACAGCACAGGGAATGACTATAGTTCACAACAATGTACTATATACTGTAGAAAGAACTGGAAGAGGGAAACTAGCAAGTTCCAAACACAAAGAAAAGTTGAGGAAATGAAAGTTTGGTGTCTGCTTTGATAAATTTATGCTGTGCATATATGTTGAAAATTGCTCTGATTCCCATAAAAGTGTGTAAGTATCACAAGCTAATCAATTTTTAAATAATGAAAATATTTTAGCATCTTTTTAAAAATAAGATACATTGTTTAAAAACTCAAGTATTTAAATGATAGACTAAGAGAAGATTTATGATTTTGTTTATATGATTTAAAATGGGGAAGGATTTCTTTTGAAAGACAAAATTCTCAAACTCTGAAAGGAAGTTTATACTTTTAGCATCAGCATTGTCATTTTAAATATCAATTGTATCCCACTTCAAGGGGGACAAGACATTTTATTTTTTAAGTTTATTTTTATATTTCAGAAGCAGAGAGACAGAGAAAGCTCCCATTTCCTGGTTCACTTCACAAATGCCTGCCATAGCTGGTGCTTGCTCAAGACTGAAGCCAGGAGCCAGGAACACAATAAAGGTCTCTCATAGTGGTGGCAGGAACCCAGTTACTTGTGCCATCACAGTTGCCTTTCAGGGTCTGTATTAGCAGGAAGTTGGAATCAGGAGCTGGAGCCAGGAATTGAAACTACTGGACACTTCAAAATGGGATGTGAATGTCTTAACCACTAGGCTAAATGCCTACCCTGAGAAGATACTTTTAAACAGAGGATTTTTCATATTTGGATTTATGAAAAGGGATCAACCTCTTTCTATTACTTTTCTCTTTCTCTCTCACAAATTCTTAGAAAAGTGAAAATAGCACAATAGAAAAATATAAAATACATGTATATAGCCAAGAAATTAATTGATGATGCAACAAGGTTCAATGACAATTATTTCTTTATTTATTTGAAAGGCAGAGTTACAGAGAGGCAGAGGCACACACACATGCACACACACATGCAGAGAGAGAGAGAGAGAGAGAGAGAGAGTCTTCCATCTGCTGGTTCACTCCCCTGAGGGCTGCAATGGCTGGAGCTGAGCTGGTCCAAAGCTAGGAGCCAGGAGTTTCTTCCAGGTATCCCATGAAGGTTCAGGAGCCTAAGGACTTCAGGGCTAACTTCCACTGCTTTCCCAGGCCATACCAGAGAGCTGGATCAGAAGTGGAGCAGCCGGAACTTGAACCGGTGCCTACGTGGGTTACTGAGACTGCAAATGGTGGCTTTACCAGCTATGTCACAACGCCGACCCCTCATTGACAATTTTTAAAAAGATCCTTATGCTTTCCAGTATTCTTGGATCTGAATGTAATCACTAATGATCACACATGTTCTAATTAAGCTATACTCATGTATAGCCAAATTCTCTTTAAAAATTAGCCTTATATGTTCTTGGAATTAAAGGACAAAATATAAATTGTTAGCATTTATATTATAATTAATAAATACACATCAAAATAGGCAAGAAATATGTTAGGAGAAAGTAATTTATAGATACCATGTGAAAATTGATGAAAAATAACAAGTAGAAAGAACAAAAAGCCTCAAAATCTAGATTTATCAACTAACAATAAACTAATTAAACTTCTGAAAGCCTAAAAGGAGAGAGAAGAAATAAAATATAACTAAATATACTCAACATTTAAAATGAGAGAAGACTATGACAACAGACATAAGCAGATTCAATAATATCAGAGTTCAGTGATTTCCACCCTGTGATCGCAATCTTGAAAATCTGGAGGAAATGATGTCCAGCACAACCAAACTTACCACATTTGATGTATGATGAACATAAAACCTATAAACTTATAAAGTATTAACAAAACTAAAATCTATAAAACCAAATCATCTAACAAGTACAGGTTTCATATTTGAATTTTTTTATAACTTTTAAAGCAATATATCACAAACAGTAGGCAATAATAGTAGGCTGGTCTCTCCAGATTGACAGTTCTCAAATTTCAAGATTTCAAGAATTTGTTTCACTCATAAAATTTAGTGAAGTTACCCCAAAAAGCTTTGCTTTTCCCCATGTGTCTGGATGTTATCTATTAATATTTACTATCCTACAAATTAAAAGTGAATATTTAAGAAAACATTTTATCTTTTTTTAGGATTTATTTATTTGAAAGTCAGAGTTATAGAGAGAGAAAGAGAGAGAGAGAGAGAGAGAGAGAGAGAAACAGGGAGATGAGAGAGAGAGAGAGCGAGAGCAAGATAGAGAGAGAGAGAGAGCCATTTCCATCCCCTGGTTTACTCCCCAGATGTGCACATTGGTCAGAGCTGGGCCAGGTGGAAGCCAGGAGCCAGGAGCTACATCTTAGTCTCCCACATGGGTGAGAGGATACCAAATACGTTGGCTATCCTCATTAGCAAGGAGCTGGATTAAAAGTGGAGCAGTTAGGCTATGAACTGGCATCTATATGGAATGCCCGAATTGCAGGTGTCAACTTCATCCACCACACCACAATGCCAACTCTAAAGCATTTTATCTTATTTATAAATAACAAGTATTTTACACGTTAAAAGTATTTCATGAAAAATAATTGTTTTAAAATAAGACAAGACTTAGGAAAATGTATTGTTTTACATTGTTTTTTAAGTATTTATTTATTTATTTCAAAGGCAGAGTCACAAAGAGAGAAGAGTCAGAGAGAGATCTTCTGTTCCCAGTTTCCCTACACAAAAGCCCTCTATAGCCAGGGTTGAGCCAGGCTGAAGCCAGGATCCAGGAACTTCAGTTGTGTCTCCTATGTGTGTGGCAGGGACCCAAGCACGTGGGCCATTACTTGCTACCTCCCAGAGTGCACATTTGTAGGAGACTAGAGAGAAGCAGAGTGGCCAGAACACAAACCAGCATTCAGAACAGGGGTTTAGGCATCCCAAGCAGCAACTTAACCTGCTGGGATAGCCCACTCACCCATTTTACATTTTTAAAAGCTTCTTTACTCTCTGGTTTAATAGAAGACAACTTGATTATCATATATTCTTTATTCAGTGTGTTGCAATATGTTGTTTTGATGGAAATTAAAAAAATCGACCTCACTCAGATATGTAGTTCAAAAAAGGGAAGTATATTTTATAGGTTTTTCACATAATTGCAAATAATTTTTGATACTACACCAAAACTTGACATGTGGCATTTTCTAAAAGGTTAATTTTAAAGCGGAATCTGAAACCTATGAAATAACTTTTCATATTTGATTAAATTAAACTCTGTTGGTCTATCTTAGATGTCGAATGAATATTTTACCCATGCAGATTTTGTGACATAATGCATTCATTGGTTCTATGGAAAGTAGTATTTCCTCAACTTATGCAGATTTCCCAAATGTTGATACTTTCCATTATATAATGTAAAAATAACATTTGCTAATATCACCAGTGATCTCATCAGAAAAATCTTTAAGTTGTGGGAGTATCTCCAACTTATTGTGGAGGATGCAAGCTTTCCAAAATTCTAATTATTGCTTATGAGCTTCATTTTCATCATTGGCAACACTCACTGTGAGTTTTCTTGAAATTAAAGTCTTACTTTATTCATTTTTGAGAAATGTCTGCCAAGCAGCCTTTTCTGAATAATAAAAGTTTGCCAGTCGTTCTTTTTGGTAAAAACACATCTTCAATACAAAAGCTAGTAATTCAGCTTGTGAGTTCAAAAATATCACAAAAGTTTTGTTCATCGAGACCATTACTATATTTTTGGAATGAAGTAGTTGTGTTATGTACATGACACATTTTTGTCACACAGAATATTAAAAAGACATGTCAAGGGTAGGTGTTATATTGTATTTTTCTCTTCCTTCCAGGACATTTGCAAGTACAACTGGGTCTTTCTTTTTTGTTTCTGTGGTGGTGAAACATACATTACTGCAGCTTGGTGCTATTGCTTTGATTCATGCCAAGATGCCACCATTTTCCAATTGCTGCCTTTTGTCTACTACTGCAAGTATCAGCAAAGTAAAAGAGGCAGTAACATGTCATGGTTGTCATGAAAGCATTTATTTTTCCCTTTTGCACTCCTTAAAGGCTCTCAAAAAACTCCCCAAGGCCAATAGGAAACATTTTGAGAACTCTTGGTCTAGAGATAATAGATCGAAAAATTATGCAGTGTGCAGATAAATCGATGCTTTTCAACTTTTGCAGTGATAGAAATTTGTGAAAATTTTAATATAAAAGTCATGAAAATGTTGCCTTACCAAATTGTAAACATTTTATTAATCTTAAAACTCAAGACATAGGAAAAAAGCACAACAAATGACAGATAGTGAATCAGATTTCATAATCCAAGTCCAGAGAGAAATTAAATTATGTTCATGAATGAAGGAAATAAAAATAATGTTTCTATTAAATGGGGGAAAATGTTTTGTTTCATCCACATTGTTTTCATAATTGGACCCAGGTCAGGACAGAAAAAAAATTATAGATTCAACATACAATATTGAATACCAGATAAATTCCAGAGAAATTTAAAATTAAAATGTAAGATGTAAAAATAATGAAAGGCCAATGAAGATTATATTGTGGAAAATGGAAAGTGAGGAAGCTTCACAAATGTGACTGAAACACATAACAGTATACAGAGAGGTGGGAGTAAAATCAATACAAGATAAAAACATAAGCCAAACAAGAATCAGTGCTAGTTTGGTGTCAAAATAATTCCAAAACATATATAGCAATTTATTAATTCTAACATATAAAAGCTTCCTTCAAATTAGTAAGAAAAAGAAAAACTACTTAATGGAAGACTGAAAAAATATAGTAACCAACAACTAACAAAGAAGGAAATGTCAATGTTTAATGAACATTGACAGGTTTATACTCCTACTCATAACCAGAGAAATACAAATTAAAGCAAAATGAGATAATATATTTCACTATGAAATTGGCAGGCACAGAGAATGATAACTTCAGGTGATGACAAGGAAAATAGGTACTCTTATGCACTGCTGATGGAGGATTATAAATTACTATTATGCTTATAAAAGTATGAGTAACCTGGAAACTTTAGTAAAGTAAAAATAATATAATGATTTTTACAGAAATATTACTTTTGGAGAACATTTCTTTTTCACCTATAAGCCAGTCAGTCAGCATGTGATATTGCAGTCTTGAATATGGTGTCAAAATCTTGAAAACTATAATCCTGTATGTCTTTGAATTGGAAATTTTTGATATATTTAGTGTATTTTTAAAATAGAATATTATGCAATCATTAATTTTGAATTGGATCTATATTAATGACTTAGAAGAATAACTTGTTGAACTAAATAGGAAAAGTAAATAGCAGAGTAATGTGCATAAGATAATACATGTATGTGTATATACACACATATTTACATACATATATATGCACATACACACATGTATATATGTACATACACACATTTACATACACAGTATATGTGCACATGCACATTTATGTATGTATACACATATGTATATACACACATGTGGAAAATGTAAATTGAGAGGGCAAGTAAAAGAAGTTTACATGTTTTTCTTTAAGAGTATTTTTATCTTTGTGCCACTTGTTACGATGAGTTTATACATAGTTTCAGACAAAAAAAATCTAGTGGATTGAAAAATATATAGTGGATGAAAAAATATAGTGATGTTTATTGAAGTTTTTAAGGTATCTAAATCCTTATTTTTTTCTTTTTCATATTCTTTTGCTAGAGTGGTAAAATAAATTAATGAATACTTCAATATTTTTATCTCTGAATTTGCAGTGGTTCTGATTTTATTTATTTTGGTGCTATATTAGCTTTTCTATCATTTATTATATTGACAATTATTGAATTATTTATTTTTCTCGGACACAAATTAAACTCGTGGATGTTAATTCTATGAACACATTATTTAATGAATTTAGACTTTCTAATGAGAAGACCAGGGCTGTTACCAGGGCTGATAGGTAAGGTGAATATATACAAGTAAAGATGTTAGTGTCTGGAATCACAGGGATTTTCAGTAGAATTCCCATTCTTCTAGTCAGTTGGAGTGAATTTTGAAGTAAATAACTAAACTGTTATTTTTCTTAATATCTTAATTTCAAAAATTAAAGCAATGAAATATATTATTTGTAGGTTTATGTGATTATTGAATTTGTTAAGCTATCTAAATCACAGTGCTTATACATAGTGTTAGAGGAGTTTTATTTTATTTATTTATTTTTTTTGACAGGCAGAGTGGACAGTGAGAGAGAGAGACAGAAAGGTCTTCCTTTTCCATTGGTTCATCCTCCAATGGCTGCTGTGGCTGGGGTGCTGCAGCTGGCGCACCACAATAATCTGAAGACAGGAACTAGGTGCTTCTCCTGGTCTCCCATGCGGGTACAGGGCCCAAGGACTTGGGCCATCCTCCACTGCCTTTCCCGGGCCATAGCAGAGAGCTGGCCTGGAAGAGGAGCAACCGGGACAGAATCCGGTGTCCCTACCGGGACTAGAACCCAGTCTGCTGGCGCCGCAGGTGGAGGATTAGCTTATTGCGCCGCGGCACCAGCCAAAGAGGTGTTTTTTTTGTTTGTTTGTTTTGTTTTGTGTTTTTTGTTTTGTTTTGTTTTGTTTTGTTTTTTAGCTTTATTTCTCTTTCTTTTGATTGAGTAGCAATATAAAGCAAAGAGAAAACAAGATATTTCAGGAGGAGAAACTGATTTGGACAGGGATTTTGATTTGTGAAAAAAAAATATTTAATGTTAACTCCAGAGAAAAGTTTATAGCCAGCAAAGGGAGGATTAAATAAATTTGAGTCAGGAACCATTGACTGATATGCTCAGGTTTGTTTTATTTTTTATAGTTATCAAAAAAATTGACCTCTCTAGTGGTATACTTTAGTTATGGGACATAAACACAATGATAGAAAATATTTGTGGGGCAGGTGCTGTGGCATAGCAGGTAAAGCCGCTGCTTGCAGTTCCAGCATCCCATATGGGTGCCAGTTCGAGTTTTGGCTGTTCCAATTCTGATCCAGCTCTCTGCTATGGCCTGGGAAAGCAGTAAAATATGGCGCTAGTCCTTGGGTCCCTGTACCCATGTGGGAGACCTGGAAGAAGCTCTTGGCTCCTGGCTTCAGGTCTGCACAACTCTGGCCATATGGAGAGTAAACCAGCAGATGGAAGACCTCTCTCACTCACTCTCTCTCTGCCTCTGCTTCTCTGTAACTCTGCCTTCAAAAAATAAATAAATCTTTAAAAGAAAGACAAGAAAATTTTTGTGTATTTCCCTACACTTTTATGTCTGCCTGCTGGTCTTGCCAGAAAATTTATAAATGTTTTATGACAGACTGATTTTATCTTTGCACTTCAAAAAAAGTCTTTTCTGTGGATTTGGCTGCAGAAATGGCCTAATCTGTGTCCTTAATGCCAAGTCATAGATAAACTTAAACCTTGTTTACTGACCTGAAGCTAGAAATTGACCTTGTGGGATCAATTACTTTCTGTCCAACGAAAGAAGTATTTGAGATAAGCTGGACAATGGATTAAAAGATTTTAAAATATTGACTAGTCATTCCAATTTTTAAAAGCAGACAAAGAAAATATTCTTTAAGTAAAAGACTAAGTGTGACTACATATAAATATACACATAAATTTCATATGAGTATATGCAGGTAATACACAGAGAAATAACATTTTCTCACGGAGAAATTTTTTTTGTATTTTTAAGTTTATTTTTCTATCATTGTTTCTGATTGTGCTCATTACATTATCACATTGGCAAAATATTCTGTCATTGGTGTGCAGTGGCTTACATGCCATTAATGAAAAAGATGGCCAGGGAAAGTAACACTGTTTTGTTGAAGTTGTTATAATAAGTCAAAGGCAATGTCAATCGTCATTGTGACTAGTGTCAACCATTCCACGCTCATCTTTCTATTGTTACATTTGTAAATCTCAGTCTCTAAGGATCCATTAAATTTCTCTTTGCCATACTCTTCTCATTTTTTTTGTTTGAAATGAATTTCGTTGATTTTCTTGTACATGACAGCACTTTAACACATACAATGGCAAAAGTGATGCAAGCATTTAAAGATTTGAAATAAATTGCCATCAGAAATATTTCCACAATTTCTCATGTCTTTCTGGTACCAAATCTTAGAAAAATTTACAGCATTAACACTTAAGTTTTACAGGAATGATTTAAATACCTTAAAGACAAAGCCTTTCAAAGGCATAAAAAATAAGGTGAATGATATCATGTGTTGAGACTCAGACATCGAAACACAAACTCAGCTGTCTGGTGTGAATATAAGAGACAAATTTTTGAAGTTCAACTGCCATAAAACTGAGAATGTTTGTACTTTTAAACTCAGTAATTAAACTTGCAGTCATTCATTCTACAGATATATTTGCTCAAATATTCATATTCATCTACATAGAAATAGATGTGAATGCTAATTTTTGCCTTGTTGTAACAAAAAAAGAGAAATGATTGGATTGTACAGTATTATAGATTATATAGACAAAGGTTTGTTAATTGATATATATTTCCTATATTGTATTTGCATTACTATCCCAGTGGCAGCATTTTATGATTGATATAGGGCAATGACAGCTGTGAAATGTTGTCTCTGAATAAATGCAAACATAGGAGTACAGATCCAAATCTGGAATGAACATCAGCAGAATCTCTTTTTTCTCTTAAAAAACAAAACAAAACAGAGAAACAGAAATGACAACAAGTGGGAAGCAATGAGGCGAGGAAGCGGTGACTTGTAGAGCAACAGGCTCCTTGCCTGACAGCCAGCCAGTAACTAAGGCTCTAGATTTGCATATGATAGTCTTGGATATCCTAGTTCTGGTTGGCCTCACTGAATGCAGCTGTATAAATGACCATAACCAAACCATGGATTCATGAAAATAATGTCACTGCTGGTTCAAGCATCTCAGCGTTGTGGTGATTGACAGTTTTTCAATAGACGCTAGAAATGGTTTTTAAAATCTTGGGGTGAGAGGCCAGCTCTGTGATATAGTGGGTTTAAGCTGCCACTTATGACACCATAAATGGGGACCAGTTGGAGTTAGTTGCTCCTCTGTTCATGTGCCTGGGAAGACAGTGGATGATGGCCCATGGCCACATGCCATCCATGTGTGAGACCCAGATGCAATTGCTGGTTCCTGGCCTCAGCTTTTCTCAGACCTAGCTGTTTTGGGGAGTGAACCAAAAGGAAGCTGCCTTTCTGTCATTCCACCTTTCAAATAAATAATAAATATTTTAAAAAACGAAAACAACTTTGGGGTGTTTGTAGAATAGAATAACTATCTAAAATTTGGATAAATCCTTTCTTCTTTCTCTGGTGTTGGGATCTGTATCTTTGTAAACCACAACTGCTCCCCTCCTGTACTCCTAATAGAGATGTTGGGAATATGGTATAGGTTTAAAAAAATATCACTGGAACAAATACTTGAAGTAACAATAAATCAACTGACTATAACCATAAAAATGAGAGAAATAAAATAATGTTTGATATAATGTTGCTATTATTTTATTGAAGCAACAGAACTCAGATTTTTTGTAATTATAGGCATGATTATAACTATAATATTATTATTATAATTGATTGGCCAAATCAATTTTTGTTAGCCTACTTTTATGTTAGCCTACTTTATGTTAGCCTACTTTTGTGCTTGTACCCTAACATATCAAAACCTCATTATTAAGAAAAAAGTGATAGTGAAAATAGGAAACTAGAAAAGCATTTTCTTCATTAAATTGAATACTAGTAGAATCTCAAAATCATTTTACTATTTTCACATATTTATTTATTTTTTTAACTTTTATTTAATGAATATAAATTTCCAAAGTACAGCTTATGGGTTACAATGGCTTACCCCCCATAACTTCCCTCCCACCCACAACCCTCCCCTTTCCCGCTCCCTCTCCCCTTCCATTCACATCAAGATTCATTTTCAATTCTCTTTATATACAGAAGATCAGTTTAGTATATATTAAGTAAAGATTTCAACAGTTTGCACCCACATAGAAACACAACGTGAAAAAATACTGTTTGAGTACTAGTTGTAGCATTAAATAACAGTGTACAGCACATTAAAGACAGAGATCCTACATGATATTTTTAAAAAATTAATTAATTTTCTATGCAATTTCCAATTTCACAGCAGGTTTTTTTTTCATTTTTAATTATCTTTATATACAGAAGATTGATTCAGTATATACTAAGTAAAGATTTCATCAGTTTGTACCCACACAAAACACAAAGTGTAAAAATACTGTTTTAGTACTAGTTATAGCATCACTTCACATTAGACAACACATTAAGGACAGATCCCACATGGGGTGTAAGTACACAGTGACTCCTGTTGTTGACTTAACAATTTGACACTCCTGTTCATGGCTTCAGTAATCTCCCTAGGCTCTAGTCATGAGTTGCCAAGGCTATGGAAGCCTTTTGAGTTCGCCGACTTTGATCTTATTCCGATAGTGTCATAGTCAAAGTGGAAGTTCTCATCCTGCTTATTACTTAAGATTTTTTCCTTAATTGGAAATAGTGTTGCAAAGTAAAGTGTTACTCGTTTTCCTTTTATAGTTCTCTAATAACATGATTGAAAAATTCAAGATAACTTGTAAACATGAGATAGAAATTAAAATTCCTGACTATTGAGGAACAACTTACTATTTTATTCCTTTTAGTATTTTTTTGTTCTACTTAATACCATTGGTTGAACACTTTAATTAACACACAATTATTCTTAGGCATTTAAAATTAATGGAAAGGTGATCCCTGTTAAATATAACAGTGGAATAAGAGAGGGAGGAAATGTACAGATTGGCACATGCTCACTTGGACTTACCCCTAATGGTAGAGCTAGAAATGTGCCAAGGGATTCCAGTTCAATCCCATCAAGATGGCATATACCAATGCCATCTTACTTGTTAAAGTGGTCAGTTTAAGTTCATAATTGATCAAAAAGATAGTATTATGTGTCAAAAAGAGGGGGTTCAGTATTACTTTTGTCATGCCCAATTTTCCTTTAGCATAAATATAGTTAGGTATGAGAGTAGCATTCTGAGTTTTGCTTTCTATTTGCATTATTTAAATCATAAACTTGGTAATATGTAACAGAGATCCCAATCAGTAGTTTTTAAAATGCAGAAGTTAATTTTTTTTGAAGGGATGTAACCCTTGGTTTGGTGCTGCTCCATAAGGTTATCTCAGGAGGCAGTGGCTGCTATTTTATTGCTCTGCCATTTCTAGGGAGTGTCCGTGGTTTAATAATGGTCTGATGGACCTGTGGTCATTCCTCTGTTCCTGGCAAGAGAATGGGAAATGCCTTGAAAGTCATTTTATGGACAGTTGTATCCAACAATTTTGCTCATATTCCTCTTTTCTCATCTAATTTTAAAGGAAGTTTGTAAATCTAGCCTTTACTGTGGATTACTGTTTGGCCAGCTGAAAATCAGGAAATCTGTTGGCGATGAAATAAAGAGCCAAAACTGGCTTTCAGAGCCAAAAGCAGTTTTTGACACAGGCTTGTATTTTACTTGTTTAATGTATATGTGCTAATTTAGATCATCAGGTAATCAGCTTACCAAATCACCATATATACCAGGAGGGGGCACTGACCACCACACAAAGATCATGTTAAATCAGCTTTGTAAATCTAACAAAAGCCCAGTTCCATGGAGGACACTCATTGCATTATTAGTTGTCCATCCTATTTTTGAATAATGCTTTTACCTACTCAAGATATCAGTGTCCCATAACATTATATAGTTAATACACTGGACTCATTGGCAATCCAACATTTTGTTGGTTGATCAAGGAAAGTTAAAAATGGTTTGGTGTCTACATAACATTTGTTCAAAAGATTTCATGTATCCTGTTACCACATGGTTTTTCCAGCTTAGTGCAGCCATTCTGCAGATATGATCCATTTTTTTCTCACCCAGATTTCTTCCTTATACTCTTGAAAGGCATTCCTTTGATGGTAACAAAGAATGTTTGTGGTTTTTAAAAAAATTTTATTTAATTGGATATTCAGAGTCTGTTCAAAAGCAAAATATAGGTCTTTCTGGTTACTTTCCACTTAAAAAAAAAAGGATTTGTTTATTTAAATGCAGAGTAACAAAGAGGGAGAGATCTTTTGTTTGATTGTTCACTCACCAAAAAGCCACATGGCTGGAGTTGGGGTGTTCCGAAGCCAGGACCTGGAATATGTAGGTGCTGGGACCCAAGCACTTGGGCCATCCTCCAATGCTTTTGAAGGCGCATTAGCAGGGAGCTGGATGGGAAGTTGAGCAGCCAGGACTGGAACCATCACACAAAGAAGGACGCAAGTGTTGCCAGTGGTGGGTTCACCTGCCAATCACAACACCAGTCCCCTACTTTCCACTTCTGAAAGGTACTAATGGGCAAATTTGCCATTTGCCTATATTGCCTCTTTTACTGTAGGTGCAATTTTGCTGCAAGATTCTTGTTAACTTGTTTGTTTATAGTATTATTCCATTCACGAAACATTAAAAATTGGGAAAAACCATTAAAAATAAGCAAGACAATTAAGATTTAACAATCAGGATAATAGTTGACATTTTGGGGCAAATTAGGTGGGGTGTGATAGGAAGGGTACTGAAAGAGTCCGTGAGGTTCCAGCAATGTATCCGTTTCCAATATGGATTGAAATAATATGGGTATTGATTTTATGATCAATTCTCCAAGTGTTCATGTATGTTTTATGCACTTCTGAAGACTTTCAAAATTTATTTTACATAGAACTTCTGTTTTCCCCTACCACCACACCCAAGGGGCAGTTAACTCTCCACTGTTATAAAGTCACATAGTTCAATAATTCAGCTGCTTCCTGCTAAGTGAATCCATGCGGCATCTGTCGTTGTTTAAGCTCTTTTTAAACACATTCAAAAAATTTTCAAATCCTCAATAGAAATAATGGCCCCTAAATGATTTGAGAGCCACTGTAAACTGGTATATGGACATGTGTGTCCATACAGGGTCTTCTGTCAGAAAGGAATGAATGATTGCATGTTTTCAGCATCTCCATTGATCATTATATAACTGATTTTACTTGAGGCGAATGTTAACAGAGAATAGCTGCAGTGAGCAGAGGAGTTGTTGTATCTTGTATTTTTCCTGTTGCAAATATTTATGACCTTAATTTACTACATCAAAATCATTTTACTGATTGGAAATTTATGTCATGCAGCGGTCAACCTCAGGTAATTTTCTTTGGAGCTCTTATAGGAGGCTAATCTTTCTCTTACGTAAATGGATAATTAAGCTCCTTTGTTTTATTGCCTACTTGTAAAGTAACTATTCAATATGTATGGATTTTTTACAGCAACACTTTAGAGAATGAAGCCTTTTTCATTAGCAATATTTGTGTGAGTATTCGTGTCCAGAGTTAAAGTTGTGTATTGATGAGCTATCACCCATTGCAACTCTGATAGCATGCTGATGTGCCATTCTCTGAAACGGCCCATTCTTTTCACCATTAACTGTGCAACCTTGCAGTGATTTTTGTTTTCTTGTGGATAAGTAAGTACATCTGAATTAAATATGATCTACCACAGTGCAGATTCGAAGGCATCCGTTTATATTTTCAGATTTTACTGTTTCTGAAATTGAGATGCCTCTTACAGTCAATGACATTTTACAACAGCTGTCAACTAGAAAAAGGTTGTGCTCAAAGAATGTGAAAATCAAGCACAAGTAAGCAGGAAAGCATTTTAGACTAGACAAAGCATAGTTGTGAATCCTTTTTCAATTTTTATTGAACTAATATATCATTGAGAAGGCTTGGAATTGTTTATAAAAATTGTGTATTATTAAATTCCATTTTTCCAAGAACTGTTTGAACATGTATTTATGGTTTAAAAATCAAATACGTTAACAGATCATATCATTAACACATTAATTTTGAACTTATGCTTACATTAGTAAATACGTACTTTGTTTTTTTTCTGATTTACGAATTAATAAATTACCTATGAACACCCCACTTGTTAAAAAGGAGAATTTAGTTGTTTATAGTTTCATCCGCTTTTCAGTTTGGTCCACAGCTTTCCTCCTACTGTTACCTCCTAGTTTCTGTCATTTGTACCTCAGGGTTTACATTATAAGGTTTGATTACATTTGCATTCTATTCCATAAACATAATTAAGACATTAAATCTTTAATCCTAGATTAATTCCCCTATTCCAAAAGTATTCAAGTAAAATTATATGAAGATGAAGGAGAAAAATAATATTTACTCTACATCTTGAGTAGAATACTAACATACATATTAATTTTTCCCAATGAAAATTTAATATTTTGGTGTCATTTAAAGGAGAATATTAATATCAATTATTTTTTCTTGTCCTTCACCATATTACTCCAAACCATGCCAAATTGTGCATTCATGCACGGTATCAATTTTCCTTCAAAATTTTGTTAGTTTTTGATTGTCATTCCTTATTTCTCTTGGGAGAAATATGCCTCCTTCTCCACAAACCTGATAGCTTCCAGCCTCTTACCCATTCAAAGTTTGTTTAGACTACATTTTATTCTTTATGGTGACTGTTCCAATTTGACCCATAAGCACATATATGTATATATGTGTATGTATGCATATGTGTATATACGTATACACATATGTATTTATACTCATGTGGGAAAATATAAATAGAGAGGGCAAATAAAGGACGTTTACATGTGGGGTGTGATAGGATGGGTAGAGAATGAACCTGTGAGATTCTAGCAATGTATCCGTTTCCAATATGGATTGAAATAATATGGGTATTGATTTTATGATCAGTTCTCCAAGTGTTCATGCATGTTTTATGCACCTCTGAAGACTTTCAAAATTTATTTTACATAGAACTTTTTTTGTTCTTTATTTGGCATATGATTTTCTTGTCTCAATTTTTAAAAAAAATCTCTGGCCCATCTCTTAAGTGGGTTGTTTGTTTTGTTGTTGTGGAGTTTCTTGATCTCTTTGTAGATTCTGGTTATTAATCCTTTATCTGTAGCATAGTTTGCAAATATTTTTCCCGTTCTCTCGGTTGCCTCTTCACTCTCCTGACTGTTTCTTTTGTAGTACAGAAACTTCTCAATTTGATGCAATCCCAATAGTTGATTTTGGCTTTAACTGCCTGCGCCTCCAGGGTCTTTTCCAGGTAGTCTTTGCTGGTGCCAATATCTTGCAGGGTTTCTCCAATGTTCTCTAATAATTTGATGGTGTCGGGTCGTAGATTTAGGTCTTTAATCCATGTTGAGTGGATTTTTGTGTAAGGTGTAAGGTAGGGGTCTTGCTTCATGTTTCTGCATGTGGAAATCCAGTTTTCCCAGCACCATTTATTGAATAGACTGTCCTTGCTCCAGGAATTGGTTTTAGATCCTTGATCAAACATAAGGTGGCTGTAGATGTTTGGATTGATTTCTGGTGTTTCTATGCTGTTCCATTGGTCTATTCATCTGTTTCTGTACCAGTACCATGCTGTTTTGATTACAACTGCCCTGTAGTATGTCCTGAAATCTGGTATTGTGATGCCTCTGGCTTTGTTTTTGTTGTACAAAATTGCTTTAGCTATTTGAGGTCTCCTGCATCTCCATATGAATTTCAGCATCATTTTTTCTAGATCTGAGAAGAATGTCTTTGGTATCTTGATTGGCATCACATTGAATGTATAAATTGCTTTTGGGAGAATGGACATTTTGATGATGTTGATTTTTCCAATCCATGAGCATGGAAGATTTTTCCATTTTTTGGTATCCTCTTCTATTTCTTTTTTTAAGATTTTGTAATTCTCATCGTAGAGATCTTTAACATCCTTGGTTAAGTTTATTCCAAGGTATTTACTGTTTTTGTAGCTATTGTGAATGGGATTGATCTTAGCAGTTCTTTCTCAGCTATGGCATTGCCTGTGTATACAAAGGCTGTTGATTTTTGTGCATTGATTTTATATCCTGCTACTTTGCCAAACTCTTCTATGAGTTCCAATAGTCTCTTAGTAGAGTTCTTTGGGTCCCCTAAATAAAGAATCATATCATCTGCAAAGAGGGATAGTTTGAGTTCTTCCTTCCCAATTTGTATCCATTTAATTTATTTTTGTTGCCTGATGGCTCTGGCTAAAACTTCCAGAACAATATTGAATAGCAGTGGTGAGAGTGGGCATCCCTGTCCGGTACCAGATCTCAGTGGAAATGCTTCCAATTTTTCCCCATTCAATAGGATGTTGGCTGTGGGTTTTTCATAAATTGCTTTGATTGTATTGAGGAATGTTCCTTTCATACCCAGTGTGCTTAGAGTTTTCATCATGAAAGGGTGTTGTATTTTATCAAGTGCTTTCTCTGCGTCTATTGAGATAATCATGTTTTTTCTTCCGCAGTCTGTTAATGTGGTATATCACATTGATTGTTTTGCGAACGTTGAGCCATCCCTGCATACCAGAGATAAATCCCACTTGGTCTGGGTGGATGATCTTTCTGATGTGTCGTTGCATTCTATTGGCCAGAATTTTATTGAGTATTTTTGCATCTATGTTCATCAGGGATATTGGTCTGTAATTCTCTTTCAATGCTGCATCTTTTTCCGGCTTAGGAATTAAGGTGATGCTGGCTTCATAAAAAGAAACAAACAACCCACTTAGAGATGGGCCAAGGACCTCAATAGACATTTTTCAAAAGAGGAAATCCAAATGGCCAACAGGCACATGAAAACATGTTCAAGATCACTAGCAATCAGAGAAATGCAAATCAAAACCACAATGATGTTTCATCTCACCCCGGTGAGAATGATTCACATCCAGAAATCTACAAACAACAGATGCTGGTGAGGATGTGTGGGAAAAAGGGACACTAAACCACTGTTGGTGGGAATGCAAACTGGTCAAGCCACTATGGAAGTCAGTCTGGAGATTCCTCAGAAACCTGAATATGACACTAGCATACAACCCAGCCATCCCACTACTTGGAATTTACCCAAAGGAAATGAAATTGGCAAACAAAAAAGCAGTCTGCACATTAATGTTTATTGCAGCTCAATTCACAATAGCTAAGACCTGGAATCAACCCAAATGCCCATCAACAGTAGACTAGATAAAGAAATTATGGGATATGCACTCTATAGAATACTACATAGCAGTAGAAAACAATGATATCTGGTCATTTGCAACAAAATTGAGGAATCTGGAAAACATTATGCTGAGTGAAATAAGCCAGTCCCAAAGGGACAAATATCATATGTTCTCCCTGATCAGTGACAACTAACTGAGCACCAAAAATAAAACCTGTGAAAGTGAAATGGACACTATGAGAAACTGTGACTTGACCAGCCTTTGCCCTGACTGTTGATGAACAACTTAATACATTATCCCTCTTAGTATTTTTTTGGTCTGTTCTACTTAATACTATTGGTTTAATTGTGTAATTAATACACAATTAAGTGTTTAAACTTAACTGAAAAGTGATCCCTGTTAAATATAAGAGTGGGAATAAGAGAGGGAAGGGATGTACAATTTGGGACATGCTCAAGCTGACTTGCTCCAAATGGTAGAGTTAGAAATGTGCCAGGGGATTCCAATTCAATCCCATCAAGGTGGCATGTACCAATGCCATCTCACTAGTCAAAGTGATCAGTTTCTGTTCACAATTGATCATAATGATAGGACTAATAATCAAAGGGATCACATAAAGAAGACTAGTGTCTGAAAATACTAACCGATAGAACAAAAAAGGGAGAGAATGATCCAACATGAGAAGTGGGATACACAGCAGACTCATAGAATGGCAGATGTCCTAAATAGCACTTTAGCCTCAGAATCAGCCCTTAAGGCATTTGGATCCAGCTGAAAAGCCCATGAGAGTATTTCAGGCATGGAAAGCCAAGACACTCTGGCAAAAAAGAAAAAAATGACTGAAATGAATGATCTCCGCAAGTGAGATCCCAGTGGAAAGAACACTTTCTCTGTAGAGAGGAGAGAACTTCGACTTTGACTGTGACCTTGTCTAAATATGATAAGAGTTGGTGAACTCAAAAGGCTTCCATAGCCTTGGCAACTCATGACTAGAGCCTAGGGAGATTACTGATGCCATAAACAAGAGTGTCAATTTGTTAAGTCAACAACAGGAGTCACTGTGCACTTACTCCTCATGTAGGATCTGTATCCTTAATGTGCTGTACATTGTGATTTAATGCTATAACTAGTATTCAAACAGTATTTTTCACTTTGTGTTGCTATGTGGGTACAAACTGTTGAAATCCTTACTTAATATATACTAAACTGATCTTCTGTATATAAAGAGAATTGAAAATGAATCTTGATGTGAATGGAAGGGGAGAGGGAGTGGGAAAGGGGAGAGTTGTGGGTGGGAGGGAAGTTATGGGGAGGTGGAAGCCATTGTAATATATAAGCTATACTTTGGAAATTTATATTCATTAAATAAAAGTTAAAAAAAATCTCTGGCAATGTTTCCTGTTCTTTGTGAGTATGTTTTAATAGCATTATACATTTTTATAACTTTTTATATACTACTAATTTTTTATGGTACTTTTAAAAATTTTCCTTATTCTGTTTTTCTCTCAGTTTTTCTAGATACTTTCCTTTGAAACTGTTTGTCCACTCTTTCTGAATTAAATGTTTACCAAATTTTCCATATAATTTTCACTACATTCATCTATTTTCAGAATTTTATGTCTCTATTTGGCATCACCCTTATTTTATTCCAATGCATCTTGAAGTAATTTCCCAAGAGATGATAATTTGGAAGTTAAACTTTCTGGTTTCCTTAAGTTTGATAAAGCTTCATTCACCTTAAATTGAAGGCTAGGGTGAGTGTAGAACTAAAAAAATTCTTTCATGAACTTTTGAAGGATTTTTTTTTAGTGCCTTCCCACAAATAATATTGCTTCTGAGAATTATGCTGCAATCTGAGTCTTTCTTTCTTTCTTTCCTTTTCCTTTTCCCTTTCCTTTCCCCTTTCCTTTTCCCCTTCCCTCTCTCCCCTCTCCTCCCCTCCCTCCCCCTCTCCTTCCCTCCCTTCCCCTCTCCTCCCCTCCCCTGCCCTCCTGCCTCCCCTTCCCTCTCCTCCGCTCCCTTCTCCTCCCCTCCCCTCCCCTCCCATCTCCTCCCCTCCCCTCCCCCTCCACTCCCTTTCCCCTCCTCTCCCCTCTCCTCACCTTCCCTTCCCTTCCCTTCCCTTCCCTTCCCTTCCCTTCCCTTCCCTTCCCTTCCCTTCCCTTTCTTTCTCTCCCATTCTTTCTATTTCTATCTCTCTCTCTTTCTCTCTCTCTCACGCTCTCTCTCTTTGGGTGACTTTTCATTCCTTCTGTAGATTCTAGGTTTCTATTCATTCTTTGGGTTTAGAAATTATTTCACGTTGAGGTTTGTGAGTGAGTCAGTTTTTATTTCAGTTGCTAGTTACTACTGTATACTTCAAAAATGTTTGTATATTTATTTTCAACTATTTGAAAAGGGGATAGAGAGTGAGTAAGCACATTTTGACATTAAACATTTTATTGAGTAAACATTTCCTTAACTTTGGAAATTCAAGATGTTATTCATCTTTAACTTTTATAAAATAGATGGTAACAGTTTCATGGATATAGAACTTCCTCTGAATTTTATTATCTTATAAGGGTATCACTCCTAATAGCAAACCTACTGAAATAAATGAACTGGTCAATAATATATTCCTTTTTTTTTTTTGTTTTTTTGACAGGCAGAGTGGATAGTGAGAGAGAGAGACAGAGAGAAAGGTCTTCCTTTTTGCCGTTGGTTCACCCTCCAATGGCCGCTGTGGCCAGCACATCTCGCTGACCTGAAGCCAGGAGCCAGGTGCTTCTCCTGGTCTCCCATGCGGGTGCAGGGCCCAAGGACTTGGGCTATCCTCCACTGCCTTCCCGGGCCATAGCAGAGAGCTGGCCTGGAAGAGGAGCAACCGGGATAGAATCCGGCACCCCAACCGGGACTAGAACCCGGTGTGCCAGCGCCGCAAGGCGGAGGATTAGCCTGTTAAGCCACGGCGCCGGCCAGTATATGCCTTTATATTTTAAAAAATTGCATTCAATAAAGTTGAAGAATTAAGTCTATCATAAGTTATCCAGTATTGTACCAACTTCACTAAAATCTTAGCAGGAGCAGGCAGTGCAGTCATTTGGATTGCTAATATAATATGCACTAAAGCAACCATTGCTTTTGACCAAATAACATTTCAGTTTAATGAGGAAATGGACATCTTTTCATCAACAACCACTGGAGAGGCAGGCGATTTTGGCAGCAGTTAAAACAACACTAGTTATTCCTTCAGCCCTTGTCTGAGTGCTTGGGATCTAGTTCCACTTTCTCTTCAGAACCAATTTTTGCACCCTGGGAGTCAGCAGGTGATGATTTAAGTACTACTGGGAGTCACACCTAAGCAATTCAGGCAAAATTGTAAAAGCCCTCAAAATCCAGAAGTAATATAACTATTATTACATTTGCAAAATAAAGTCAAGAAAATGTTAGAAATGTTGGTAAAATATTTTTAGATATCTATAGGCATGAAAGAAGTTCAAGGGAAATAAATTTCCATGGCAAAGATCTGCAAAGTAGAGAGCCATAAGATATTAACATAGGATTTATCCATTTTTTATTGGATCAATTGTTATTCATAAAGTAAAAATAATCACTGATAGATTGAAAATAAAGCAGAGATTTAGGCAGGCAGAGGCTTAGAGATGCCCCTCAAAATTAGAACACACGATATACAAAGAATGGTCCTGGTCACATCCCCAGGCTTTTGACTAGATCCACAAAAGGTTATTCACAAGGAGTAGGGCTCCTTATTTTGATAACTATACTAATAAGAAATTTTAATGGGATGAAGGGTGAATGGGAATGAGTTGTAGTACTACCTCATCATTTTTATTTTGTAAATTTAAAATTAATATTAATAATACATTATTTTAAAATTCCAAAATAGAACAGACTTCACAAGAATTGGTTTATTTGATTAAAGGAAAAATAATTCTAGAACAGGTGCTTGGTGCAGTGGCTAAGATGCCTCTTGGGATGCCCCATCCCAGATGTCTCAAATCAGAGGTTCTAGGTTTGAGTCCAAGCTCTTATGCCAGTTCCAGCCTTATACTAAGCAAGAGGGATGCTCTAGTCCTTGCTGCCATATGGGAAATGTGGCTTGAATTCCAGTCCTCTGGTTTCATCATGTCTAGCTTTGTCTATTGAGAGCATTTAGGGAATGAACCAACAGATGGAATATCTATTCTCTTCCTCTATGTCTCTGTCTCTTTATATGTCTCTGCCTTTCAAATAAGTAAAAAGAAAGAAAGAAAGGAAAACCACTCCTAACTGTGTATATGAATTGTAGACATGCTTCCAAATTAACAAAGCAAAAACTCTAAGCAATGAAAGGAGTATTAGACAAAACCATACATTTAGCTCCATACTTTAATTTTGTAGTAACTGAAGGTAGCTTTAAATTCTTGTTTTTTGAAATATCAAATCAATGTTCTAGTATTCAATGGTATAATTCTCAGGAAAGAATAGCAAGTTAAGCACAAATAAAAATGAAGGTGTAAATAAATAAATTAGAGCTAAAAGATAGAGAAGAGTGATAAAACTCTAAGTAGACTTAATCAAGGAAAAAGAAACAGAGATATATACATTGCAAAGTCAGAGTTTAAGCAATTGAACTTTGTGAAATTCCTATTTTAAGAAAGTAATAATGGAATTATAAGAGCAATTTTATGCCAATATATTTAATGATAGAGGCAATAGGAGATTACTCGAGAATTAGAAATGGACCAAACTAAGTAAAGAACAATAAAATATTTGAGTTACTCTAGTTCTGATACATGAATAGTTAAAAACATTTCCACAAAGTAAATGCCATATTCTAATATATTCTATTAAACTGTCAAAATCTATCAAATAATTCAGAAGAATTATTAATAAACTGTAGCAAACTTTTTCACAAAGTAGAGAAGGGAGCATTTGTCAACTCATTTTATCAGGTCAACATTTCACTAATATAAATATCCCTAATGAACATAGATGCAAAATATTTAAAGAAAATCAGTTTATAAAATCGATACATATAATTTAAATGATAATACTAACCAAGCATTGTTATTCCAGCAATGCAAAGTTTTTAGGCAAAAATCAATGTAGCTCATCATGTAAACAGCATAAACCAAGAAAAATATATCATTTTAGTAGATAACAGTGGTGAAAAATGTGCTATTTTTGTTTTTTGTCTCAAAACACTAAAGCTACAACTTTGGCAAGTGAGTGGTAGATGTGTGGATGGAAATAACCCAAGAAAAATAAATCTATATATTAACAAAAGATTCTCAGTATTATTCTCACCTGGTGCCAGAGTTTTCTAAACTGAATACTTGTGTGTTTGTTTTTGTTTGATTTTCTGTGGCCCTTTTGACTTTAAAATTTTTTCTTAAAATTTAGACCCCAATACAATAGTACTGGGGGACTTCAATACTCCACTCTCAGAGATAGACAGATCAACAGGACAGAAGATCAACAAGGAGACAGTAGATTTAAATGACACTATAGCCCAAATGGATCTAACAGACATCTACAGAACATTTCATCCTACATCTAAGGACTTCACATTCTTCTCAGCAGTACATGGAACCCTCTCTAGGATTGACCACATACTAGGCCATAAAGCAAGTCTCAGCAAATTCAAAAGAATTAGAATCATACCATGCAGCTTCTCAGACCACAAAGGAATGAAATTGGAAATTGGCAACTCAGGAATCCCTAGAGCACGTGTAAACACATGGAGATTGAACAACATGCTCCTGAATGAACAATGGGTCATAGAAGAAATTAAAAGAGAAATCAAAAATTTTCTGGAAGTAAATGAGGATAACAGCACAACATACCAAAACCTATGGGATACAACAAAAGCAGTGTTAAGAGGAAAGTTTATATCAATAGGTGCCTACATCAAGAAATTGGAAAGGCACCAAATAGATGAGCTTTCAAGTCATCTCAAGGATCTAGAAAATCTGCAGCAAACCAAACCCAAACCCAGTAGGAGAAGAGAAATAATTAAAATCAGAGAAGAAATCAACAGGATTGAATCCAAAAAAACATTACAAAAAATCAGCCAAACAAGGAGCTGGTTTTTTGAAAAAATTAACAAAATTGACACCCCATTGGCCCAACTAACTAAAAAAAGAAGAGAAAAGACCCAAATCAATAGGATCAGAGATGAAATGGGAAACGTAACAACAGACGCCACAGAAATAAAAAGAATCATCAGAAATTACTACAAGGACTTGTATGCCAGCAAACAGGGAAATCTATCAGAAATGGACAGATTCTTGGACACATACAACCTCCCTAAATTGAGCCAGGAAGACATAGAAAATCTAAACAGACCCATAACTGACACAGAAATTGAAACAGTAATAAAGGCCCTCCCAACAAAGAAAAGCCCAGGGCCAGATGGATTCACTGCTGAGTTCTACCAGACATTTAGAGAAGAACTAACTCCAATTCTTCTCAAACTATTCAGAGCAATCGAAAAAGAGGGAATCCTCCCAAATTCTTTCTATGAAGCCACCATCACCTTAATTCCTAAGCCAGAAAGAGACGCAACATTGAAAGAGAATTATAGACCAATATCCCTGATGAACATAGATGCAAAAATACTCAATAAAATTCTGGCCAATAGAATGCAACAACACATCAGAAAGATCATCCACCCAGACCAAGTGGGATTCATCCCCGGTATGCAGGGATGGTTCAACATTCGCAAAACAATCAACGTAATACACTACATTAACAGACTGCAGAAGAAAAACCATATGATTCTCTCAATAGACGCAGAGAAAGCATTTGATAAAATACAACACTCTTTCATGATGAAAACTCTAAGCAAACTGGGTATGGAAGGAACATTCCTTAATACAATCAAAGCAATATATGAAAAACCCACGGCCAACATCCTATTGAATGGGGAAAAGTTGGAAGCATTTCCACTGAAATCTGGTACCAGACAGGGATGCCCTCTCTCACCACTGCTATTCAATATAGTTCTGGAAGTTTTGGCCAGAGCTATTAGGCAAGAAAAAGAAATTAAAGGGATACAAATTGGGAAGGACGAACTCAAACTATCACTCTTTGCAGATGATATGATTCTTTATTTAGGGGACCCAAAGAACTCTACTAAGAGACTGCTGGAACTCATCGAAGAGTTTGGCAAAGTAGCAGGATATAAAATCAATCCACAAAAATCAACAGCCTTTGTATACACAGGCAATGCCACGGCTGAGGAAGAACTTCTAAAATCAATCCCATTCACAATAGCTACAAAAACAATCAAATACCTTGGAATAAACTTAACCAAAATTTATACATGTTTAATGCAAAAGGACATCATAGTACCTCTTTGCACTATCACTATAAATTCCATGTCCAGTGGTTGATTTTGAATTCTAAATTCAATTTCTTTTACAAATATTAATGTCATGAAGTTCAAAACATGAAAACAAACTTTTTACAAAGCTTAACAACCATTCGTGGTTTAAAAATAACTCTCAGTAAACAAGGAGTAGAAGAAAGCTTCCTAATCAATTAAAATATATCAGAAAAATTTTACTATTGCCTAAAAGCTTTATTCATAAAATTATGACGCAAAAAGATCATTTTCAAAGATAACTGTGTGAAATCATATCTTGGGTTATAGCCATGCAGTAAAGTAATGAAAATAAATGACAAGTACATAGAATTGGTAATTAAACTGCACATACAGACACACAGAGATTGCTTTTTTGTAGATGACATACATGATCATGATCAGAGAAAATTCTCATGAGATTCAAAATAACTATAATCGGTTTCTTTAGCAAGGTTGCAGAATGCAAACTGACCAGGATTACAGAGGTTTGCTCATTTCCTTTCCTTTCAAATTTTCTTTCACACATTAGACATAATAATACCTAATATTATTGTTTATTGAGTATCTTTATATACCTCTTTGAAAATTAAGCATTGATATAACCTCCATTTAAAAGCTAATACCTAAGTAAACTGAGGCTAGTTAAAGTTAACTAAGTTAAGCTAAATTGCTCACAGTAAGTAATTGACAAAATATGATTCCAATATCCCTCCTTATTTAAAATTCTTTGTTCTTTCACCTCAGCACACTGTCTTCATTCATGATGAGAGTGCTGAAAAGTAAATACTGTTTATTACAGCATTTTTTTTTTTTGACAGGCAGAGTGGACAGTGAGAGAGAGAGAGACAGAGAGAAAGGTCTTCCTTTGCCATTGGTTCACCCTCCAATGGCCGCGGCTGGCGCGCTGCTGCCCGCGCACCGCGCTGATCCGAAGGAAGGCAGGAGCCAGGTGCTTCTCCTGGTCTCCCATGGGGTGCAGGGCCCAAGCACTTGGGCTATCCTCCACTGCACTCCCGGGCCATAGCAGAGAGCTGGCCTGGAAGAGGGGCAGCAGGGACAGAATCCGGTGCCCCGACCGGGACTAGAACCTCATGTGCTGGCGCCGCAAGGTGGAGGATTAGCCTGTTGAGCCACGGCACCAGCCAGCAATGTTCTTTAAAAAAAAACTCAAGAGGATTTTTCTGATGGCACCAATACATAGGCAAGCAGCTATAGAATACCTGATACAAGATTCTAATAGCATCACTATTTACTTGCCAATAGTTGCATCTGCCCCTAGTATCTTTCACTTCCCATTCTTTCTTTTCCATATTATCCTCTTTTCCTTATTATCTCGTGTACATTACTGATCATTATAGCCCAGCCACACCTCCAGAGACAGTATGTTGTTGATACCTTATGTTAGACAAGTTGCCTGGAAGTAAAGGCCAGCATCACATTCTGCATGAATCCTTCAACTCTGGTCAGCAGTTCTGCAACCTGAGAGGCAGTAAGCCATATATGAACATTAACCATGGGTGACATAAGAATGCACAAAAACTAAAATAACTACATTCCCCACTTCTTGTTGAACACACATATAGCTGATGACAAATTGTACTGTTGGAACTCTTAATATGCATAACCTGTATAGCACTGAAGATCTGGCTGCCCTGGTTCTCCTTGCAGTTTTACTACAAACAACAACAGCAAAAATTAAACGCAGTAATCCCTGTCTTAAACTGGTCTCCAACACAAAGACATAGTTAATTGAACTTCCAAGGAAAATGTCAAATACACATCAAATTGTGAAACAAGATAGAAGAGGCAGTCATGTAGTAAAAAGGTTCAAATCCCTTTTGCTTATTCAATCAGATGTGCATAAAAAACAAAAACAACAAAAAAAGAATCATTCAACATAATTAACTGGAGTAATTTTTCTAAAATGTTCCCATAGTTAACCAATCACCAGTTTCAACAATGAAAACAGATATTTACAAGATTCAAAATATATTTTTTTTTGGACAGGAAGAGTGGACAGTGAGAGAGAGAGAGAGAAAGGTCTTCCTCTACCGTTGGTTCACCCTCCAGTGGCCGCTGCATCTGGCACGCTGCGGCCGGTACACTGCGCTGATCTGAAGCCAGGAGCCAGGTGCTTCTCCTGGTCTCCCATGTGGGTGGGTGCAGGGCCCAAGCACTTGGGCTATCCTCCACTGTACTCCCGGGCCACTGCAGAGAGCTGGCCTGGAAGAGGGGCAACCGGGACAGAATCCGGCGCCCCAACCAGGACTAGAACCCAGGGTGCTGGTGCCACAGGCGGAGGATTAGCCTATTGAGCCGCAGCGCCAGCAAGATTCAAAATATTTTTGCAATATAAAAGGAAAAGATCCTCACCTGAGGAGTCTTCCATGTTAGGGCTTTTGAGCCATGGCCTGTTCTACTTCTTTGGTAAATGCATAAAATTCAATCATATTTCAGCATAGCATATTTCTCTTTTCTGAATATTTGCCTGTCTCTATTCCTTTCCTTATAGAAAATTCTGTTTTCCTCTTCTTTCATTCAAATTAGCAAATAGAATGGAGGTGGGCTCTTTGTCAATGCTGACTGAATTGTGAGGACCAGAGGAGATATTTAGGATGATATCAGAGGGATTTAAATCAAGCCTAGTCTATTAAATATTTTTAATAATCATGGTGAAAGCAAAGCAGCATTTTAAAAAATTATATGACATTAACCATGTAGAAGGGGAAAAGGCTAATAAAAGTAGGTACATTCAAGTGGCAAGACAAGAAAACTCAAATTCTTGCACAGAAAAATACTGATGCAAAATACTGCGCTTGCAATCCAACTCCCTGCTAATACACTTGGGAAAGCAGTGGAAGATGGCCCAAGTACTTGAGTCCTTGCCACCCACATGGGAGACCCAGATGGAGCTCCTGGCTCCTGGCTTTGGCATGGTTCAACCTTGGCCTCTGTGGCCATGTGGGAAGTGAACCAGTGGATGGAAGATCTTGATCTCTGTGAATCTGTCTTTCCCTTATTTATTTAAAATTTTATTTTATTTATTTGAAAGACGGAGTTACAGAGATAGGTAGAGACGGAGAGGTCTTCCATGCACTGGTTCACTCTCCACATAGCCACAACGGCTGGAGCTGCACTGATCTGAAGCCAGGAGCATAGAGCTTCCTCCAGGTCTCCCTTGCAGGTCCATGGGCCCAAAAAGTTGGGCCATCTTATTCTTCTTTCTCAGGCCACAGATAACTGGATCAGAAGTGAAGCAGCCAGGACTCAAACCAGCGTCGGTATGGTCCATATGGGATGCTAGCACTGCAGGTGGCGGCTTTACCCTGCTGCACCACAGCACCAGTCTTGACTCTGCCTTTCAAAAAAAAAAAAAAAAAAAAAAAAGATTTAAAAATGTAGTTGAGTTGGCCATATTATGGCCTTAAATGCAAATATTTTATCATATATCAGAAAAAATGGGATTCTTAGATGACAAAGCTTATATATTCTTACAAGAAATATTCATTACTGCCTATGGTTTACATAAAAAGATAATGCCCATTCCGAGACCCAGGAGGACTGATAATTCCATCATAACCATGCTGCTTTAAAACTAAATTCCAGTGGTAAAAATTTGCATGGATTGATTACTTCTGTTGGAAAGTTTACAGCACCAGAAAGCCACTCATTTTGTGGCTTGCC
Source organism: Lepus europaeus (assembly GCF_033115175.1). NCBI lineage: Eukaryota > Metazoa > Chordata > Mammalia > Lagomorpha > Leporidae > Lepus > Lepus europaeus. The sequence goes on along the minus strand of NC_084839.1, from coordinate 32,041,633 downwards.
AGTATAAACGCCTTCTAACTCTTTTGCAAGTCTTGTCACTCAGAGTTCAGTAGTTATTATTATAAGAGGCAAGTGTCAAAGGAATAATTCGGTTTTGGTAGTAAATAGAATGAAAATTCAAATATTGGCTAATAGATTTAAATTTTTTAAAAAATTCCATTCTGTGGCCTAGTGGATAAAGCTGCTGCCTGCAATGCAGGTGTGCTGTATGGGCACCAGTTTGAGTCCCAGCTGCTCCACTCTGATCCAGTTCCCTGCTAATGGACAGGTAAAAGCATCAGAAGATGGCCTAAGTGTTTTGGGTTCCGGCCATCTATGTGGTAGGCCTGGATGTAGCTATTACTCCTGACTTCAGCCTACAGCCATCTGAGGAGTGAACCAGATGGAAGATATCTCTTTTTCTCTTTCTCTCTCTTTGTGTCTCTTTCTCTCCCCTCTGTCTCTGTCTCTTCTTCTCTCTCTGTAACTCTCACTTTCAAATAAGTAAGTAAAATATCAGTTCATTGTTTTAACAGTAATAAGCACAGAGAAAAGAGCAATCAATGCAAATTTGCTTCTATTTGCAATTATAAGAAATGAATGTATGGAAAATCTTACTTTAAAGAGAAAAGTCTGTGTATGTCTCTTCATTTAATTGGAGAGACTTAAAGACAATATGGCATATGACAAATTAGAGAGGGAATGGTTACTTTTTGAAATCTACTCAATCAGTTTATATACATAGTAATTTTCATAAATGGCAAAGTAGAATTCAGAATGTTGCAGGAATTGTTTGTTTCATAGCTTTGTAAAAGGAGAAGATATGCTCTTGGCTAAAATACATATAAAAGGTCTGTACTGTCTGTATTATCTGTATTTGATTATCAATTTATTATTTTTTCCACAAATAATCAGAATCTGTATAACTGTTACCACATTGTCCCTTTCCACCTTCTTTGGCCATGATACATACGGGATTAATTTTCATTTCAACTTCAAGTTTCCCTACTCAGTTGGGCATTTGGCAATTGAAATTCTCATATTTACTGTTAAAAAGCTTTATTCTCCTCCTATACATATCATCAACTTGAAGCTGTCATTTTAAAATTTACTTATTTCAATTTACACATGTCCTCCATTCATTTGTTAAATATTTATCAGGCTCTCATTTTTTGCAGGGCACTCTAATAAGCAAAATCAAAGAGACAATATCAAGTATACATATTCATACATTATTTAGTTCAGATACATTTACTTGTAAGTCTCCTCCAAGTTGTTGCATAATTTTGCAGGTGCACATGTATTCAGCACACTTTATTTCCCCCATCAAGTAAGTATCAGAACGTGATCATGGATTGATCAATCTTTAAATTTAGTTTATGTTGTGTTGTTTTGTTTGAAGTTTCAATCTGGGCAGTTGTGAACTCTGGATACATAAACCTACAAGTTACTCATATAGAAATGTATATTTCCCTCATAAATAATCAATATGACTTCTCAGGAAACCTTTTTAATATGCTTTTCTTAAGAATCCCATAATTGTTCATTATGATTAGGCATTTTTTTCTAGTTGCTAAATTCAGAGAATATTAAGCAATTTTTAAGAGATCTGCTGACTTCTTTAAGAAGGCTAACAAGGAACAGCAAGATGATCATTGGACAGAAAGTTTCCACTTGGGAACATTGGCTCCATCTCATAACCCTGTCTTCCTAAGACACTTTTAAAAAAATCATTCATTCCGTTGTTACCACCAACTGTAAAGAGGTGCTAGTGGTTGTGTTGCAACATAAACATCCTAGATCATCCAAAGTTAGTAATGGGGAGAGAAACCTAATGTTGGAGCTTTCCCTCTGTTACCAATGTTTAAAAATTAATGCTTGATCTTGTTAATGAATTGGTGCATCTCGTTACAAAATTCCACTTTTATTGGTAGCCAGATACTGACTTTACGACAGCAGTACAGTGATCCAAATGGAGAGAATAGAATAACACATCAAATAAGAGTCTCTATCCTGTAGCATTATTAGGCTTCTATATTTTAGCCATGATAATGGGTGTATGGGATATCTGTGCAGTTTTATCTTGCATTCCCCATATGTCTACTGGTATTGAGCATCCATGTATAATGTTGGTTATAGACTGTTTGCATATCTTCTTTTCTGAAGTTTATGTTCAAGCCTTTTGCCAATTTTGATTGAATTTATTTTCCTGTGTTAGATTTATGAGTCATTTATATATTTTGGAAAGTCCTTTGTCTGATGTATGCAATGAGATAATATACTCCAAATATGTGGGATCCCTTTTCATTTTCATCACAATATCTTAAAAAAGTAAAAATTTCAGTTTTGTTGAAAGTCAATTTACAAATCATTTTCTATGGCTAATGATTTTTGTGTTTTGGATAATAAATATTTATATAACATATCATACAAATAATTCTCCTAAATTTCTTTCTGGAGGTTTAGAGTTTTAGCATTTACATTTCTTTTATTATTATTATTATTTGACAGGTAGAGTCATAGACAGTGAGAGAGAGAGAGAGAGAGAGAGAGAGAGAAAGGTCTTCCTTCCATTGGTTCACTCCCCAAATGGCCGCCATGGCCAGCGCTGAGCTGATCCGAAGCCAGAAGCCAGGTGCTTCTTCCTGGTCTCCCATGTGGGCTCAGGGGCCCAAGCACTTGGGCCATCCTCCACTGCCTTCCCAGGTTGCAGCAGAGAGATGGACTGGAAGAACAGCAACTGGGACTAGAACCCAGGGCCCATATAGGATGCCAGTGCCACAGGTGGAGGATTAACCAAGTGAGCCATGGTGCTGGCTGAGCATTTACATTTCTAAGATAATTATCACACCACAGGAGCTTTAAAAATAGAGAAAACATTGCTTCTATCAACAGGTGGGCTTTTAGTATCACTTGTCAGTTATGTGGTAGATAAATTATTGCTTTCATTTTTTTCTGTTTTAACAGTTACTTTTAATCAAATCAGAAGAGATACTATTAGAGCATGTGAATTATTTGTCACCATAAGTGCAAAATATGATATTTTAGGCGTTTGATTTATTTTTAAAATTGTAGTTTACTAATTTTAGTGGTCTAATTTTAATTCTTTATATTTTTACAGAAATAATCTATTCCATTCTAATTCATTATACAAGTTTATTCTCATATTACAAGTGAAATAATTTATATTTTACTCTGTTAAGTATGTATTAATTTATCAATTTCTTCTATGTTTTCATGGTCTTCTTTCATTAGGTTTGAGTACTAAGTCTTTTTTTATGGTCATATTAACTCCTATACTTGTTTACTACTTAAACTGTTTTTCACTTGCAAGTTCAATTTTATTATTTTTAAAGTTTTATTTATTTATTTGAAAGTCAGAGTTACAGAGAGGCAGAGGCAGAGAGAGATGTCTTCCATCTGCTGTTTCACTCCCCAGATGCCCCAACAGCCAGAGCTTTGCCAATCCAAAGCCAGGAGCCAGGAGCTTCTTCCAGGTCTCCCACAAGAGTGCAAGGGTGCAAGGACATGGGCCATCTTCTACTGCTTTCCCAGGCCATAGCAGAGAGCTGGATCAGTAGTGTAGCAGCTGGGACATGAACTGGCGCTCATATGAGATGCCAGCACTGCAGGCAGTGGCTTTACCTACTACACCACAGCGCTGGCCCCACAAGTTCAATTTTAAAAATAAGATTTTTTTAGGCAGAACATATTTTGATTTTAAACTTAAGTATCACTTTTTTTTTTTTTTTTTTGACAGGCAGAGTGGATAGTGAGAGAGAGACAGAGAGGAAGGTCTTCCTTTTTGCCGTTGGTTCACCCTCCAATGGCCACTGCAGACGGCGCATCTCGCTGATCCGAAGCCAGGAGCCAGGTGCTTCTCCTGGTCTCCCTTGCGGGTGCAGGGCCCAAGCACTTGGGCCATCCTCCACTGCCTTCCCGGGCCATAGTAGAGAGCTGGCCTGGAAGAGGAGCAACCGGGATAGAGTCCGGTGCCCGACTGTTACTAGAACTCGGTGTGCTGGCGCCGCAAGGCGGAGGATTAGCCTGTTAAGCCACGGCGCCGGCCTTAAGTATCACTTTTATTGTAAAAAAAAAAAAAAAAAAAAAAAAAGTATGCCATTTATTTTCGAGGAAATAGGATTTAATCATTTTTTCAATGCAATGGTTAGCATTTAGATAGCTCTTATAAAATAAATAGAGTGAAATTGGCATAATTAAACATGATGTAGAGTAAACAGAAGTTAAGAATCAATAAGTGGCTTAGTTCAAGATCTCATCACTATGTGATGTGTGATACACTTATCTTTCTTCAATCTGCATCAAACTCCAATAGGTAATTGGATTTTATAGATTCTTGAGAAAATGATAAGAATGTCCTGAGAGATTTAAATGTGTATATTTCCAATAGGTTCTTTAGAAATTAGCTTAGTCTGTATGACATGGAAGAGGAGCAACTGGGACAGAATCCGGCGCCCCAACCAGGACTAGAACCCAGGGTGCCGGCACCACAGGCGGAGGATTAGCCTAGTGAGCTGTGGTGCCGGCTATTTTAGTGTTTTTAAATGCTCATGGTCTGATCCATTCCATTTAAATTTAAGTGGAAGAGATGATAATACCCCTAAGTTAATTCGCAGCTTACAGTCATACAGAAATATGTGATACTTTTTTCTGGAGGCACATAGCCTGATTAAAAGCATATCTGTAAGAAAAAATAGCATTATTACCTTAGAAAAATAAGAAAAAAAATGAGAGGGATAGGTGAGCTTTAATAGACGTTAAAATATATCTGAATCTTTTTTAAGTTCAAATGTGATAGCATCATATGAAAATACACACACAAACACATTAAAGACTTGAAATGGAAATTCCAGACAGAGACCCAGTTACAAAGATTCATCTTTTTTTACTCCAAAAGTGTAAACACAAATCAGCAGGAGAAAATGAAGTCTTATGGGATGTTGGAATAGATGAATTGCAACATTCCAAACAACCAGACAAATTTTATGAGTCAGAGATTAAAGAGATGGAAATAATCAAACAAATTATAGAAGAAAATATTGGTCATATAAGTTATGAGCCCAGAAACTTTTTGATATCCAGGCACAATAATGGAAATATTGATACATTTTCCTATTCATCTGAACATCAGTAGCTAAAGGGAAAACATCATTGAAAATTTGAAAAGTTAAAAATTGATAGAAAATTTACTCCTAGAGAATTGATGAAACTCAGGTCTAGACTAGAGGTAAACAAAACTTGGTACACAGATAAAATCTAACCTGCTTCCTACTTTTATAGAACCAATTAATTTAGAGTGGTTTGTGTTATTGAATTGTAAGAAAACATCAAGAAAGAATAATATTTAATGGAAAAATGTAATGGAAATTCAAATATAAAAAATTCAAAAACAAAATATAATGGAAATTCAAATTTTGGTGTCATATAAACTGTGTATTTTGTAAACACAGACATTCCTTTTAATGTGTTTTATCTGCCTCAATAGCAGTATTAAATGATATGACAGAAACCACATTTTCTGCAAGAAGTAAAATATTTATTAAATTTGCCTTTACAGAAAGAGTTTACAATCCTTGTTTTGACACATATAAAGTTCTCTTAAGAATAAAGAAATAGGAACCCGTGCTGTGGCTAGCAGGTAGAGCCAGCACCTGTAGTGACAGCATCCCATATGGGCACCAATTCGAGTCTCAGATGCTCCACTTCTAATTGAGCTTTCTGCCATGGCCTGGGGAAGCAGCAGAAGGTGGCCCAGGTCCTTGGCCCCTACACTCATGTGGGAGACTCAGGAAGATGCTCCTGGCTCCTAGCATCAGATTGGCCCAGTTCTAGCCGTTGTGGCTATTTGGGGAGTGAATCAGCAGATGGAAGACATCTCTCTCTCTCTCTCTGACTCTGCCTCTCTATAACTCTGCCTTTCAAATAAATAAATCTTTTCTTAAAAAAAGAATAAATAAATAATAAAATATCCAAATCTTTGATGGAAAAATGTGGAAATAGTATACAGAGCTCACACTAAAAGAAATGCAAATGTCTCTCTCTCTTTTTTTTTTTTTTAAATTTTTGACAGGCAGAGTGGACAGTGAGAGAGAGACAGAGAGAAAGGTCTCCCTTTTGCCGTTGGTTCACCCTCCAATGGCGCCGCGGTAGGCGCGCTGCGGCCGGCGCACCGCGCTGTTCCGATGGCAGGAGCCAGGTGCTTCTCCTGGTCTCCCATGGGGTGCAGGGCCCAAGGACTTGGGCCATCCTCCACTGCACTCCCTGGCCACAGCAGAGAGCTGGCCTGGAAGAGGGGCAACCGGGACAGGATCGGTGCCCCGACCGGGACTAGAACCCGGTGTGCCGGCGCCGCTAGGCGGAGGATTAGCCTAGTGAGCCGCGGCGCCGGCCTGCAAATGTCTCTTAAATACATAAAGATGCTCAACCTTGCTTACAACAAGAGAAATGTAAATTAAAATTAAATTGAAGTGATTGTAATACTGACAATAATCCAAAGTTCTGACAAGATACTCTGTTGTTGAGGTAATAGGAGGGAAAGCATTTGCATACATTGCTTAGTTGCATGCAAAATGTTATAGTCTGATCTCTAAAAAAAAAAAAAGAATTTGAAAAACTATTAAAAAATTATATATATGTATATATTTACCTTTATCCAACAATTCCATTGCTATGAATCATCTCACTCAAATAAGTTTGAATAGAAATATGCACAAGGTATTTTATTTTATTTTATGTTTTGAAAGGCAGAGATGCAGAGAGAGAAGAAAAAGAGAGAGGGAGAGAAAGAGACCCTTCATCAGCTGGTTCACTCTCCAAATGACTGCAAAGGCCAGGGTTGGGCCAACCAAAGCGAGGAGCCAGGAGCTTCCTCCAGGTGTTCCACACAGGTGGCAATGGCCCAAGGAGTTGAGCCAACTTCTACTGCCTTCCCAGGCACATTAGATTAGCAGGGAGTTGAATCAGAAGTGGAGTAGCTGGGACGCAAACTGGTGCCTATGTGGAATGCCAGAACTGCAGGTGGCAACTTAACTTTTTAAGCCACAGTGCTGGTTCCAGTCCTTCTAAGATATATATTTATTTTAGCTGAGGAATACAGAACAGCTTCATGTGATTAATATGATATTACTTGAATAAAGTACAATATGTCACTGTATGGAAGACCTTTACATTTGGAAAGCCAACATGAATGATATGTTCATAGTAGCATGCCTAGATTATATTAAATGAAAAGCAGTGAGGTGGAGGAAATTGCAGATAGTATGCAAGCATATATCCAGATATTTATCCATTCAATCAAGATAGATGTATGTGTGTGCACATTATATTAAAATGGAAAGATGAATAAAGTTGAAATAATTTGTGAAGTATGGTAGTGTTATAGAGGATAAAACAATAGAAAAACAATAGCAGCTGGATTTTATTGAAGATGATTTGTTTCATGGTTGTTTTTAGAAAATTGAATATATCTTACAAAATTATAAGACAAAACTTAGTTCAACAAATCATGTTAATAGAGAAAAGTAACATATGACTATTTGTCACGAATTTATTTTAAATAACATATCCCTGGTGGTATAAACTTAAGAACCAAAGTTCAGAACCAAGGCTTTAAACGCTTTCATTGGGACAAGCTTTGTGGTGCGGTGGGTTAAGCCACCATCTGCAATGCTGGAATCCCACATGGGCACCACTTTGAGTCCCAGCCACCCAATTTAGATCCAGCTCCCTGCTGATGTGTCTGGGAAAGCAGTGGAATGTTGCCCAGGTCCTTGGACCCCTGCACCTACATGGGAGAACCAGCAGAAGCTCATGGCTTCAGACTGGCCCTGTTCTAGCATTTGTGGCCGTTTAGGGAGTGAGCCAGCAGATGGAAGATTCTCTCTCTGTCTTTCTCGCTCTCTCACTCTGCCTTTCAAATAAATAAAGATTTTTTTAAAAAGTCAAATAAAAGTCTTTTTATCAATGATTGTGTTGGTGTGTTGTTGGTATTCTTATTCTGAGACAGTTATGTTTGTTGTGTATGATGAAATAAATAAAAGGAAGGGATTAGATTGGTGCCCCTGAGAATTAGAATTCTAAGAATGGAAATAGAAAAAAAAAAGAAACATTGGAGAAGTGCAGTCGAAATTACTGGGTCCTGGGTCTAAACTAAATACTAATGTAAACGTATAAAGTATTTTGTACAACACTGTTTCTTCTGGTCATTTTCACTGAGATCTGGAAACAATGATCAAATACAGTGCTCAGATTGTAGTCACCAAATATCATATCTCAGTAAAAGGAACTAGGTCTACTTGGAGAAATCTCAAATCTAGAAGCATCCAAAATATGCCTTGAAAATTTTGTCATCAGTAAGAGTAAAAGGAAACTATCAAAGAGTTCTGAATCTGGGTCAAATGATGCAGGAGCCAAGTTCAGTTCCCCTGAACACAAATGGGTCAATTTGAACATGAGTATAAGAATACAAATTGATTAAAATGTTTGAAATATATTTAATACTGTGCGTTAATAATGATACTTTAAACATTTTAAAAGCCCATTAAATACATGTTAAGGATAATAGATAAGCAATTAATTTTTGTAAACCTTATAATTGAACGAATCAAGGATGTATCTGATCTTTCCTGTACAAACTATGGTTCAAGATAACCAAAACAGCTGATATGGGAAAGTTTATCTTTACGGATGCAGAAGCAGTTCAGATAAGTAAGCCATTCAGAGGAACATGTTAAACAACATGTTTAACATGGGATGCAATTTGCAAAATCCAGAATGTGTGAAATCTACAGAGCAAAAGACCCAGTCTCTTAAAACAAAACAAAACAAAACAAAACAACAACAACAACAACAACAAACAAGGGAGCAAAAAGTTGAAGCTTGCCGTGGTGGTAGGTGGATGTCTTGTGAATTTTCTGGTTCTGCTATATGCTTTGCCAATAAGTAAACATGAATATCCATGCCTTTCTTGGATTAGGTGTAAATATTGAAGGCTTTTCGTCCAATTTGTAGAACATACTGGGAAATAGCACTGCCTCACCTGTGCCCTGATGTAGCTACATGGATTACATAGGCTGCCATCTCTGTTTCATGGCTACCTTAGGAGTCTTGGCAACCAACTTTCAGATGGACAGTATATCAAGAATGAAAAGTGTCTCAGTATTCTGAAACAAAGTTCTCTAAATAGAAGAAGTAATAATGGAACAAAGAATTTTCTTTTTTTTTTCAAACTTCTTTGCTAGAATGTTTTGTTAAATAGCTACTAGGAGACAATGAAGTAAGAGAGTGGCAATTTCTATATCTCCGTATCTCAAAAACCTGGAACATATGAGTCAGATAGAGGTTTTAAAATAAATAACCAAAAAGACAATAAGAAAACCCAGTATCTCTTTTTTAATATGCTTTTTTATTTTGTAATAATGTTTAATTAATAGAGAAGTTGCAAAAATAGTGCAGAGTTCCCACATAGCCTTTATCAAGTTCCCTCCATTGTTAACATCTAGTATCACTGTCTGATTCATTTGGCAAAATGAACAAAAACATGTTAATATGCAACTATTAATTATATTCTAGACTTTAATTTTCACCAGTGCTTCCATTAATGCTGCTTCTGATTGTGCTGTTTCGGTTTTATATTACCCATTACAAATATGTAGTTGCCATATACCAGCAATCACCTAAGTTTGCAACAATTTTGTAATCTTTGCTGTTTTCCATAACTTGGACAGTCTTGCAGAGTAATGACCAGCTATTTTGTAGAATGGCTCCACTCTGGGTTTGTCTGTTTCTGTCATGGTAAGGCTGAGATTATGAGTGTTTGGAAAGAATACACCGATGAAGTGGCCTATTGTCAAATGATGTGAGAGAGTCAGGATATCCACATATTATAGTGGTGCTAACCTTCATTATTTGTTTAAGATAATGTTGATCAAATTTTGCACAGTAAAGTTAGTATTTTTCTCACTTCTTATTCTCTGGAAGTCATTAATTGCAGTGTACCTCATGGTAGTGGGAGATAGGGTCTAAGCTCCACCAAACAGATCTTTTAATCAGGAAATATAATTTCAATTAATTCAATCATTGTTTAGTTATCATTGAGTGATTCTTTTCAATGAATGTGTAATAATTCACAGTTCTCCCAATGAAACCTGATAATTCTTGACCTGGTATAAGGTATTGAAAATGTATTTTTTATTTCATTTGAATTTATAGACCTGCAATGCCTTGGCAATCTTTCCTTCACTTATACATGTGTGTAAGTATTTTTATATGATATTAATATAATTACTTGCAAATCATAATTCTTCTAAACTGGCATGCAGGAAATCTTAGTTTCTCCCATGAAATTGATAAGGAATCATATTTTAGTACCATTTGATCAAGGACTTTAAAATTCACAAGATTGAAAAATATACAGATTTCATCTTAAACTTTTAGAAGAAGTAAATAGTGCAGATAGGATAAATAAAAGTATTCCTGCTAAACAACATATTATTGAATACCAAAGAAAATGCAATAAGAGAAGAAAAATGAATAAGATAAAATAATGAAATGTAAGTGGTATTATTTGCATATAATTTTACATTCATAGAAAAATCAAAAGAACCAATGAATAGACTATTATACTAAGAAAACAGTCCAGGGAGTTAGTTGAATTCAGAGCCAACATTTAAAAACACATTGGTTAAATCTTCGCCTGTGGTGCTGGCATCCAATATGGGCACTGGATTCTGTCCCGGTTGCTCCTCTTACAGTCCAGCTCTCTGCTGTGGCCCAGGAGGGCAGTGGAGGATGGCCCAAGTGCTTGGGCCCTGCACCCGCATGGGAGACCAGGAGGAAGCACTTGGCTCCTGGCTTCGGATCAGCACAGTGCCGGCCGTGGCGGCCATTTGGGGAGTGAACCAACGGAAGGAAGACCTTTCTCTCTGTCTCTCTCACTGTCTATAACTCTACCTGTCAAAAAAATATAAAAACACATTGATTTTTGTTTTTATCTGAATTTTCCAATTAGAAAATGCAATAGAAAAGAATCATTGCAGAATTATTATAATATAAATGAGAAATGCTAACAAAGTGTGCAAACACCTGGTGAAGTAAATTCTGAAACTATTAAGCCGTTTTAGAGACTTGAATAAATCCTACCTATAAAATATTCATGAGGAGTATGATGATTCATCTGAATAAAATCATTAGTTCTTAACAATTTCAGTAATTATTTTCTGCAACTGCATTCAAAATAAGACACTGCTTTATTTTTGGGTACCTAATGAAAGATAATGACACTAAAATGTATTTTTCAAAAAAGTTTAAAGTGAGAGTATTTAAATTGATCAGATATTATGTGATTATGCTGCAGTGATAAATAAAACAAGAAAATATTCACACAGAAGTACACTGGAGACTGGGACAGATATTGTCACACAAATGAGTTGGCGTACAAGTGATTCGATAGGCCACTCTCTGTAAGGGAGAAAAAGATTGCCTCACATTATGTTGTTTAGTAAAATGAATGGTAGTCATTTTATACACCTAATATTGAATAAGATACAAATTCTAATATTAGTAAAATAATATATTTAAAGCTTTATTAAATTACACTAAAATCCTTGTATGCTAAAATAAATTATCAACGCCAAAGAACAGACTGACAAGAGATATAGTTAATGCCACCAAAAGATTAAGTCTTTCCATTCAAACCTACAGATATTTCCTACTGATGTAACAAAAAAAAAAAAAAACTTTTAAAGGCTTAGATTAAAAATTAACAAGGAAAAATAGATATTCATAAGTTTAAAATATACTTTAGAAGTCACTATAGCAGTTTTTAATTAAATTAAAAAATATTATTTTATGAGCCAACAATTCCAGTTCCATTTACAATTGTATATTGTATATTCTCATTCATCTAAACCAGGAGTCCTTACAGGATTCTTGCTACATTATTTGTAAAGTTGGAATGTTGGAAATATTTAAATGTCATAACTATGAGAATGATAAATTTTACTATTTTCATACCTAGGATTATAAATACCTAGGACTATAAGGTAGTAAAAGTTACAAACTAGATCCGTATTAACCAACATTTATTTGAGCTAAATATCATATTAATTTAAAAATTTAGAATGAAAAATGCAGTAGCATTTATTTATATATAGATTTAAAAGCACACAACAGACTATTAATATAGTCTTCATGAAGCCATAGATTTTTTTAAGTTAAGAATATGTCTTTGAATGGAATGCATGTAAATTAGGATAATGAAAACATTGAATATGTCAAAGATAAGAGGACATAACAACAGGAACCAATTATTTTGTCTAGGAAACTTTACTAAAGACTGGATTTCATTAAAATAATCTAGTTTGTAGTACTGAGGTTCATCCAATTAAACAAATAAAAAAATAAATTGCAAATTTGCTATTATAGTATGAATAATGTTCTTATATTGAATTCTTGGCTCCATTTTCTCAAATGAGGCATGATGAAAATACCATTACATCATAACAGAGATACTTTCAAATGAATGCATTGAAGCTCTTTTCAGTATTTATAGGTGTACCATTAGAAGACCTAAGTGCAAAAGCTAAATGATAATGTCATATAGTTCATAAGCACATGGTATTTTGATAGAACTGCATGGACTCAAATTTCAATTCTGCCATTCATGAGCCATGTCAGTGCGGGAAGATTTCCTATAACCTGTTTGCCTGTTTTATTTGATCTGATAAGGGTGAGAATAGTCAATAAATGTAGAATGCTTAGAAGAGTGCTTAGCACATAGTAAACACCTTTTTCAAGTATCTGGTTAATACAATATTTTATGTAAATTTTTGTAATTATAGGGTTCTCACAAGAGTTAGAAATTTGACTACAAGCTTGAGCTTTTTTGGACCTAGCCTGTCTTATCCCAAAGAAGTCAGATGGTATTTTTCATGTAATAGTAGAAGTTTGAAAAATAGATGCTGAATAATTTATACAACCCAGCCAGATAGTTATACTAGCTTTAGATATTAGAATAGACAGCCTTGGCTAAATTGAAAAGGGAAAACATCTTATTGATCCTTAAGACAGTTTATATAAGATGAAAGTACAAGATTTAAATATCTATATAGCCATTCTGGCTAAATATTAGGAACTCCAGCATTTGGAACTAAGACAGCAGGGCTTTGCAATCACACAGGCTAGAATATTATCTATTAGGGGGACCTTTGGTATTTCACACTCTGTCTCTCCTTAGCTAGGAAAATAAGAATCAAAGCTGCACTGCAGGATTATTCTCAGAATACATGTTACAGTTTCTGGCAGGTTGGGATCTCAAATCATTTCAGTTTTCTTTTGGGGTCTCATTTAATCTCAACTGTGAAATAGTCAGCTATAAATTAACCTACAAAGGGATTTTTCAGGAATCACTTTCTTTAAAAATGGCCATATTTTTTGTTATTTTTAGTGGAACTATTTAAAATTATATTACTCATCTAGTCACAGTTTTGTGAATCTGCAATCATATATGGCTATTAGAAAGTAATGAGAAAATTCAAACTATCTGTGCTCCATTATCCTGGATTAGTGGCTGTCCAAGCAACTTCAGCTTCCATTAGAATTTCTTGGGGACATTCTTAGTAAATATAAGCATCTGCATATGCTCACTACAAAAATAACTGCCAAACTGATTATTTATATGTATACCAAATACAAGATTATTACCTCTGATGAGAAGAGGGTTATTAAAAATGATAAAATAGGCCAGTGACGTGGCTCAACAGGCTAATCCTCCGCCTGGGGCGCCGGCACACCAGGGTCTAGTCCCAGTCGGGGCGCTGGATTCTGTCCCGGTTGCTCCTCTTCCAGCCCAGCTCTCTGCTGTGGCCCGGGAAGGCAGTGGAGGATGGCCCAACTGCTTGGGCCCTGCACCCGCATGGGAGACCAGGAGGAAGTACTTGGCTCCTGGCTTCGGATCGGCGCAGCACGCCAGCTGTAATGGCCATTTGAGGGGTTGAAACAATGAAGGAAGACCTTTCTCTCTGTCTGTCTCTCTCACTAACTCTGCTTGTCAAAAAAAAAAAAAAAAAAAAAAAGATAAAATAAATTTAGGAAAAATATCAAATATAGTATAGTATTGAGTAAACTTGAGTGTTTTCTCTCTCACCCCCTTTCTCTTTTCTTTCTCATTATCTCCTTTAGCTCCTCTCTAGATTCTCTCTCTCTCTCTCTCTTCTTGATCTCATCCACTTCTTTGCGGTGGTGTTTCACTACCTTAATCACAAGCCTGGCTTACTAACAGCAAATTTCCCACTATCCTGTAGCATGGTTTTTGTTTTTACCCTGATTGTAATTTCCTCTTCTTTATAAACTATCTTCTTAGTGCTCTAGATATTAATTTCTATTTTTATCACCCCATTTAAAAACCTGATGGCTTTGAGTGATTACTTGGCTTTATGTTTTTCATCCTGGCTTTGAATAGCTTTACTGTCATTTACCTACACATACATGCACAAATACTCATACACTCTTGTGAGCCATGTGGAGCCATGGCACCAAAATTTGTGTGTCTAGTTTATGAAATAGTTTATATGAAGTATTGTAAGGTACATATAAATCAATGGAAATGTTGATGTTGACATGGATAAATTAAGACCTCAAGAAAACCAGAGCTAGAAGGTGGTTCTGGATTCATGGTATCTCCAGGGATCTTGGCAGCAGTATATAATATGAGTTCATGGATGGTTGTAGTATGACTCAGAACTGTCAACAGGATTACTTTATTCTGTTTCATTGGCAAGCAACTTTCTCCTTGGCTTACAAAAAGTTTTAGCTCTCTCATGCCTTGAACATGGCTTTGACTTTTCCCCACCCTAATTCCTCCTTGTAGCATTTTCCCAGCATCTGCCTCAGTACCAACTACCAAAACATACTTATATCTTCGTTTAGTTCAAAGATACAAGAAATGATGGCATAGAGAAGCTTTCTGAGATACTCAACATTGACTAAGCATCTACTGTCTGGTTTAGGGCCTTCTCACTTGCTTGTTGGATGTTGTTAGCCGGCAGAACCACAGAATATGGAATTTTCTTCCATAACAGGAGCCTTAGGGAAAAGTAGTTTACCTTACAAAGAGAAACGAATTGGGCAATAATTATGAGCAGCTCATCTGTACAGGCACTGGCACTTTTTCTGAAAAGCATCATGTCTTTGGAATGTAGATGTGGAGGCTTTGCCTTTTTGTCTATAAAATATCAAGAATCTGGACATGTCCAAGTGCAAGAATTATTTCAAAGCCTTTGAGCACGTCTGTGTCTGGAGGGCATGGCTGGAATTTCGTACTCCCTATGGTGTGATTTGAGAAGCACAAGAATGTTTTTTACCCAAAAATCTCCCCTAGTTTTTCTTCTACTCGACTGTTATTTCCTCATGCCCTTGGCTTATGGAATTTATCTACCAGAGTGTACCTGTCAGAATGGCAGTGAAAGCTTTCTGCTGTAGAGAGCAGAGCTCTCTCCTCTTTAGACCACACTTCTCAGCGCCTTCCTGGATGATGTCTAGTGTACATCACATTGCTTACTAATAGCTTTCTGATATGGGAACTACTGAGAACAAGGATTTCATTTCTGTTTGTTACCAGGATTTTAATATTGTATTTGGCATACAAAATTCACAATAAATGTGTATTGAATTGGATGAAATGAAAGGATAACTTATCTACAATCCATCATTAATGATGTTTAACAAGAACTAATTTAGTAGATTGGCAATCTGAGTATGTATGGAAAATGAGACAGGAGAGGGTAACTTTTGACAGATTCCAACAGATCAGAGCATAGATTTAAGGAAGACATTTCCATACAGGCCTTTGAAAAGCTTAGGTGTGTCTGGAAACTGTTGAGAAGTGGATATAGGGATTAATTGGAGTCAAAGTGAAAGGAGAAGAAAAATTCTTCAAAACTATTTAAAAATTATCAATTCCAGGTTTTATAAAAAAAAAGCTCAAATATAAGGGGTTAAAAATTTAAGTATTTTTCTTAAACTTCCTTTTTAGTTCAGAAAATATGTACTAAGAATCTACTCCAAAGAGAATAATCACATTTTTCTGGATCATCAGTCCATTAGTAAAGTTAAAATAAGGTACAGAAAAACAAGTGAGATGCAGTACTACTATTGTATGATTTCCTTAAGTATACTCTGAACTTTATTATGATTTTCTTTTGACTTATTTTGGTCTTATATCTTGCTGTTTGTTTAAAAATGGGGGGACATAATTCAATACACCATATTCATACAGAATCCTACCTTTCCAGATACTGAGACCAGAAAGGCTTAATTACCATGTGCATAATTATTTCAACAAAAAGTTCTTTAAAACATTCAAATACTTTTCCTATGTCAGGTGTTGGAAATGTTGTCACCAAGAATAATCTTTAATTACTTAACAGTGTGTATTTGTGTTAAATATATCATTAGAAAAATTTGATAATTAATGTTCTGAATAAAGGAAGAATTTTATTAAGTCTGTGTGGGCTAAAATTTAAAATGTAAGAATCTCATTTCTGTGAAAGAATATGTTCTTGTGATTTTCCTTTGTTTATTCAAATGTGACAATGTCATTTGAGATTTGTAAATCTGCGCCTTTGATAATGATCCATTTATTTTCCATAAAAAGTAATATCAGAGAGGAAAATAAATGTGTATGCTTTTGAAATTCCTTGGAAAAGTTTTTTTGTGAATGAAAATGAAAAACCTTTAGTCATTGCTTACATTTTTAACACTGGAGAGCTCAAAAAGTACATGGTATTCTGGTAGAAAGGATCTGATATTGAATGTTAAAAAATATTTTCCCCTGATAACATCTCCAAATTTTCATCATAAAACGAATTCAATGCATTATAGGAAAATTTTTAAAACTTAGAAAAATGGGGAATAAATTCTTAGTTCTAAGTCATCCTAAGTCATCGTTTTTTAACAAAAAAACATTAGGGTGCTCAGAGAAATGTAGATTTGAATCCACTTTCTGCTAGACAATTTTCCCCTTATTTTGAAAAGCCCATGTTATTTGATCCAGTTGTAAGTATGGTTCTCTTTTATGCAAAAGGGAATCAAAGTAACATTTAAATTCATTGGCTAATAAGTTGAGAGTAGGTTAAAACTGTCATGTCAGAGAATCAATAACTCATCATGTTGTAAATATAGTTTCTTTTTCATTAGCATCTTTTTCAAGATTGCTTAGCATTTCTACTTAGAGCTAGCAGTATGCTTTCTTTTTAAATTAATTGAAAAATTATATTTTAACTGACAGAAAAATTTTACATATTTATTGAATATCAAGTGATGTTTCGCTACATGTGTACACTGCATAATGTTGAAATTAGGTGAACATATTTTTCTCCTGAAACATTTAACATTTGTTTATATTTAAAACATCGGAAATCCTTTCTTTTTGTTCTTTTTAATATATATATATATATCTTATATGACCTATGAACACCTTACTTTGCAACACAGCACCAGAATTTCTTATTCTTGACTATAATATAATATCTATTAATCCACTTTTCCCCCATTTGTGCCTTCTCCTTTCTGTTTACAGCGTCTGGCAACCACTATGATACTCTTAACTTCCATGAGATCAGTTTTTTTTTTTGATATTTTACCTATTAATGAGATCACACAGTACTTGTCTTTTTGTGCTTAGTTTATTTACTTGACATAATGAACAATAGTTCTGTTCATATTGTGGCAAATGACAAGATTTCATTATTTTTGTGGTCAAATACTATTCTATTATATATGTACCACATTTTCTTTTTCTATTCATTAATGATGAACACTTAAGTTGTTTCTATTTCTTAGCTATTATGAATGACATTGCAAAAAACATGGTAATGCAAAAGTCTCTTTGATAGACTGATTCCATTATCCTTGGATACATACCCAGTATAGGGTTGCTGTATCTTATGATTGTTCTATTTTTTTAATTTTTTTAAGGAAACTCTATGTTTTCCGTAATAACTATGCTCTTTTTTCTTTCCACAAGAAGTCTTTGCCTATGACAATGTCTTCCAGAGGTTTCCCAATGTTCTTTAGTAACTTAATGGTTTCAGGTTGTAGATTTAGATCCTTGTTACATTTTGAGTTGATTTTTGTATAAGATGTAAGACAGGGGTCTTATTTCATACTTCTGAATATGGAAATCCAATTTTCCTAACACTGTTTGTTGAAGAGACTGTCTTTTCTCTAGGTATTGATTTTAGCTCCTTTGCCAGATTCTTTGTAGCTGTGTGGATTGATTTCTGGAGTTTCTATTCTGTTCTGTCAGTCTACATGTCTATTTCTTGTGCCAGTACCAGGCTGTTTTGATTATAACTGCCATTTAGTATGTCTTTTTAAAATTTTATTTGTTATACAAGTTTCATATATTTCACATATACAGATTTAGGAACATAATGACATCCACCCCCACACCCCCGCCCTCCCTCCTGACCACATTCCAAACCTTCTTTCTCCTCCCTCTCACATTCCCACTATAATTTTTACAAAGATTTATTTTCAGTTTACTTAATGATCCTATAGTTAACCCTGCACTAAGTAAAAGATTCAACAAATAGTACAAAGAAAAAAAGAAAATAAAATAAAACACTGTTCCTCGACAGAAGAGACAAGGGCTATTAATAATCATCAAATCTCACAATGTTTACTTCATGCCAATACATTACATTTCAGGTACTCTATTAATTAGATCAGGGAAAATATATGATATCTATCATTTGGGACTGTCTTATTTCACTAAGTATAATAGTTTCCAGTTTGCATTCATTTTGTTGCAAAATATAGATCCAGGTCTCTTCTTCCTCCTCTTCCCCCTTCTCCCCGCCCTTCCCCTCTGCCTCTCCCTCCTTCTCTTCCTCCTCCACTTCTCTTCTTCTTCTTCTTTTTTTAGCTGAGTATACTTCATAGTGTATATATACATACAATAATTTCTTTATCCAATCATGGATGATAGACATCTGGGTTGATTCCATATCTTAATTATTGTGGATTGAACTGCAATAAACATGCTGTTACAGATAATTCTTTCATATACTGATTTTCTTTCCCTTGGGTAAATTCCCAGGAGTGGGATGACTGGATCATATAATAGGTCTATATTCAGATTTCTGAGATATTTCCATACTGGCTTCCTCAGTGGCTGCACCACTTTACATTCCCACCAACAGTGAACCCTGGTAACTTTTTCCCCACATCCTTGCCAGCATTTGTCATTTGTTGATTTCTGTATATGAGCCATTCTAATAAGGATAAGGTAAAACCTCATTGAGGTTTTGATTTGCATTTCCCTGATGGTTAGTGATCTGAGCATTTTCTCAAGTGTCTGTTGGTCATTTAAATTTCCTCTCTTGAGAAATGCCTGTTCAAGTCCTTTGCCCATTTCTTAACTGGATTGTTTGTTTTGCTGTTGTTAAATTTCATGAGTTCTTTATAAATTCTGATGTTAACCCTTTATCAGTTGCATAGTCTGAAAAAAATTTTCTCCAGTTCTATTGTTCGCCCCTTCACTTTGCTTAGTGTTTCTTTTGTAGTGCAAATACACCTCAGCTTGGTGTAATCCCATTTGACAAGTTTGGCTTTGATTACCTGTGCTTTTGACATCTTTTCCAAGAGGGCTTTGCCTATGCCTATGTCTTGCAGAGGTTCCCCAATGTTCTCCAGTAATTTGATGGTATCCGGTCATAGATTTAGGTCTTTGATCCATTTTGAGTGGATTTTTTGTTGTTGTTTTTATTTTATTTTTTTTATTAAACTTTTATTTAATGAATATAAATTTCCAAAGTATAGCTTGTGGGTTACAATGGCTTCTCCCCTCCCACAACCTCCCTCCCGCCCGCAACCCTCCCCCCTCCCGCTCCCTTTCCCCTTCCATTCATGTAAAGATTCATTTTCAATTCTCTTTGTATACAGAAGATCAATTTAGTATATATTAGGTAAAGATTTCAACATTTTGCCCATATAGCAATATCAAGTGAAAAAACTACCATTGGATTACTAATTATAGCATTAAATAGCAATGTACAGCACATTAAAGACAGAGATCCTACGTAATTTTTTTTTTCAAAATAATTAATTTTCTATGCCATTTCCATTTTAACACCAGGTTTTTTTTTTTTTTCATTTCCAATTCTCTTTATATACAGAAGATCACTTTAGTATATAATTAGCAAAGACCTCATCAGTCTGCGCCCACACAGAAACGCAAAGTATAAAAATACTGTTTCAGTACCAGTCATAGCATCACTTGGCTTTAGACGACACATTAGGGACAGATCCCGCATGGGGTGTAAGTACACAGTGACTCCTGTTGCTGACTTAACAATTTGACACTCCTGTTCATGGCGTCAGTAATCTCCCTAGGCTCTAGTCATGGGAAGTGGGATACACAGCAGACTCATAGGATGGCAGATGTCCTAAACAACACTCCGGCCCCAGAATCAGCCCTCAAGGCATTCAGATCTGGCTGAAGAGCCCATGAGAGTATAGCAGGCATGGAAAGCCAAGATATCATGGAAAAAAAAAAAAAAAGACCTAAATGAAGGATCTCAGTGAGTGAGATCCCAGTGGAAAGAACGGGGCCATCAAAGAAGGAGGTACCCTTCTCCGAAGGGAGGAGAGAACCTCCACTTTCACTATGACCCTATCGGAATAAGACCAAAGTCAGCGAACTCTAAAGGCTTCCATAGCCCTGGCAACTCATGACTTGAGTGGATTTTTTGTAAGGTATAAGGTAGTGGTCTAGTTTAAAAACATCTGCACATGGAGATTCAGTTTCCCCAGCACCATTTGTTAGAGATATTGTCCAATGTTCTATGGATTGATTTTAACTCCCTTGTCAAGGATAAGTTGGTTATAGATACATGGATTGATTTCTGGAGTTTCTATTCTGTTCCATTGGTCTATAAGTCTGTTTTCATTCCAGTACTAGCCTGTTTTGATTATAACTGCCTTATAATATGTCTTGAAATCAGGTATTGTGATGCCTCTGACTTTGTTTTTGTTGTATAAGATTTTTCAAGGTCTTTTTTGTTTCCATATGAATTTTAGCATCGTTTTTTTCTAGATCTATGAAGAATGTCATTGGTATTTTGATTAGGAGAACATTGAATCTGTATATTACAATTGGTAATTTACATTTTGTAAATTGGTAGTATGGGCATTTTGATGATGTTGATTCTTCCAATCCATGAACGTGGAAGATTTTGCCGTTTTTTAATGTCCTCTTCTATTTCTTTCTTTAGTGTTTTGTAATTTTCATCATAGACATCTTTGACATCATTGGTTAAATGTATCCCAAGATATTTAGTTCTTTTTGGAGCTGTTGTGAATTAGACTGATCTTTAAAGTTCTTTCTCAGCTATGACAATGCCTGTGTATACAAAAGCTATTGGTTTTTCTGTGTTGATTTTATATCCTGCAACTTTATCAAACCCTTTTATGAGTTCCAGTAGTCTCTCAGTGGAATCTTTTGGATGCCCTATATATGAGATCATGTCATCTTCAAATAGGGATAGTTTGACTTTCTCCTTCCCAATTTGTATCCCTTTGATTTCTTTTTCTTCCCTAATGGCTCTACCTAAAATTCCAGGACTATATTGAATAGCAATGGTAAGAAAGGGTATCCTTATCTGGTTCTGGATGTTAGGGTGAATGCTTCCAGATTTTCCCCATTTAATAGGATGCTGGCCATGGGTTTGTCATAAATTGCCTTGATTTCATTGAGGAATGTTCCTTCTATACCCAATGTGCTTAGGCTTTTCATCATGAAAGGTTGTTGTATTTTATCAAATAATTTCTCTGCATCTATTGAGAAAATCATATGGTTTTGTTCTTCATTTTGTTAATGTAATGTATCAGATTTTTTGATTTGTGAATGTTGAATCATGCTTGCACACCAGGGATAAATCCAATTTGCTCCAGATGAATAATCTTTCCAATGTGTTGTTGGATTTGATTAGTTAATATTTTGTTGAGAATTTTTGCATCTATTTTCATCAGGGATATTGATATATAGTTCTCTTTCTCTGTTGCTTCTATTTCTTGTTTAGGAATTAAGGTGATGGAGGATTTATAGAAGGAGTTTTGGAGGACTCTCTCCCTTTCAGTTATTTTGAGTATCTTGAGAAGCATTGAAATTAGTTCTTCTTAAATGTCTGGTAGAATTCAGCTATGTAGGCATCTGGTCCTGAGCTTTTCTTTGTTTTGGGAGGGTCTTTATTATCCAATTTCCATCAGAGATTTGACTAGAGGATATTGGGAACTTGGCATACTCCAACTCTTCCCATTATTTAAGAAATATAATCTATTTTCATTGACTTATTTTTGTTACTTTAGATTTACTGGTGCTATTAATTAAATATAATTTATCAGACAGCAAATTCTCCCTTAAGTCTTACAGAAACAAACAAATAAGAAAAAAGCAAAATTCCTACTTTTTTATGGTACAACTCTACTAGTGATTAAGACCTGGGATTACTGCAATAAATATCTTGAGTGCTTGGGTTCCAGTTTGGGCTCTGGTCTTGTTTCCAGTTTCTTACTAATGCTGTCCTGTGAGACAAAAGCTAATGGTTCAAGTAGTTGTGTTCCTGTCACCCACATAGGAGACCTGGATTGAGTTTCTGGCTCCCCACTTGTCTGTTTTGGGTATACGGGAGAGTGAACCAGTGGATAGGAGCTCTATCTGGTCACCTTTCATTCATTCTGTCTCTCAAATAAGTAAATACAAGACAAAGTACACAATCTAATTTTCTTTTATAAAACATATACATGAGTGGTGCAAACATCACTGCTATCTAATTTTAGAGTATTTTTGTCTCCACCTAGGAGACTCTATACCTATCAACAGTCAATCCTTACTGGCCTCCCCAACTATTCTATTAGACCACTATTAAGGTAATGCCAGAACATGATTGAGTAGGTTAAATAATGTCCCCTTCTCCCATACTCAGCTCCCAGTATGGAATAAGAGACTTTACAAAGAAGACTAAGGTTTTGAAATGGAAAGAGTTTCATGGATTACTAGGTAGGATCATTCAACACAAGTGTATTTGTGAGAGGAAGCAAAGGGACACAGATAGCAGAAGACAATATAATGATGAAAACAGAGAGCTTTGATGGTACTGCACTACAGACTTAAAAAAAATAGAAACTGAACATAAGCGAGAGAATTCACCTCTAGAATCTAGAAAACAAGGAAATCAGTTCTTTTCTATGATGTCAGGTTGGGGTTGGAGCACAGACCTGTCAACACCCCAGTTTTTGGCTCAGTTATATTGATATTGGATTCTTGGCATCCAGACCTGCTGGAAATAAATTTGTGTCCTTTGTAGGCACTCAATTTGTGGTGGCTTTTTTCAATAGCCATATAAAGCTAATACAAATACAATGATGTCACAGAAAACTATGGACTAATTTCTTCATAAATGTAAACACAAATATCATCAATAAAAACTAATTAGCCAAATCCAACAACATATAAAAAGAATAGTACACTATAATCAAATAAGTTTATACAAATGTGAAGTTGGTTTAATAAACAGAAACAATTATTGTAAAATATGCTATGAGAAAAATCATGATTATCTCATAGGTATAACAAAATCATTGGGCAAAACCTAATATCCTTTCACAAAATAAACTATCAAAAAAGTAGGAATGGAAATCTGGTATTGTGATGCCTCCGGCTTTGTTTTTGTTGTACAAGATTGCTTTGGCTATTCGAGGTCTTCTGTGTCTCCATATGAATTTCAGCATCATTTATTCCAGATCTGAGAAGAAGGTCTTTGGTATCTTGATTGGTATTGCATTGAATGTATAAATTGCTTTTGGGAGAATAGACATTTTGATGATATTGATTCTTCCTATCCATGAGCATGGAAGATTTCTCCATTTTTTGGTATCATCTTCTATTTCTTTCTTTAAGGTTTTGTAGTTTTCATCGTAGAGATCTTTAACAGCCTTGGTTAAGTTTATTCCAAGGTATTTGATTGTTTTTGTAGCTATTGTGAATGGGATTGATCTTAGAAGTTATTTCTCAGCTATGGCATTGCCTGTGTATACAAAGGCTGTTGATTTTTGTGCATTGATTTTATATCCTGCTACTTTGCCAAACTCTTCTATGAGTTCCAGTAGTCTCTTAGTAAAGTTCTTTGGGTCCCCTAAATAAAGAATCATATCATCTGCAAAGAGGGATAGTTTGAGTTCTTCCTTCCCAATTTGTATCCATTTAATTTCTTTTTCTTGCCTAATAGCTCTGGCTAGAACTTCCAGAACTATATTGAATAGCAGTGGTGAGAGTGGGCATCCCTGTCTGGTACCAGATCTCAGCGGAAATGCTTCCAACTTTTCCCCATTAAATAGGATGTTGGCTGTGGGTTTTTCATAAATTGCTTTGATTGTATTGAGGAATGTTCCTTCTATACCCAGTTTGCTTAGAGTTTTCATCATGAAAGTGTGTTGTATTTTATCAAATGCTTTCTCTGCATCTATTGAGATAACCATATGGTTTTTCTTCTGCAGTCTGTTAATGTAGTGTATTACGTTGATTGTTTTGGGAACGTTGAACCATCCCTGCATACCAGGGATAAATCCCACTTGGTCTGGGTGGATGATCTTTCTGATGTGTTGTTGCATTCTATTGGCCAGAATTTTATTGAGTATTTTTGCATCTATGTTCATCAGGGATATTGGTCTGTAATTCTCTTTCAATGTTGCATCTTTTTCCGGCTTAGGAATTAAGGTGATGCTGGCTTCATAGAAAGAATTTGGGAGGATTCCCTCTATTTCGATTGTTTTGAATAGTTTGAGAAGAATTGGAGTTAGTTCTTCTCTAAATGTCTGGTAGAACTCAGCAGTGAATCCATCTGGTCCTGGGCTTTTCTTTGTTGGGAGGGCCTTTATTACTGTTTCAATTTCTGTCTCAGTTATGGGTCTGTTTAGGTTTTCTATGTCTTCCTGGCTCAATTTAGGGAGGTTGTATGTGTCCAGGAATCTGTCCATTTCTGATAGATTTCCCTGTTTGCTGGCATACAAGTCCTTGTAGTAATTTCTGATGATTCTTTTTATTTCTGTGGTGTCTGTTGTTACATTTCCCTTTTCATCTCTGATCCTATTGATTTGGGTCTTTTCTCTTCTTTTTTTAGTTAGTTGGGCCAATGGGGTGTCAATTTTGTTTATTTTTTCAAAAAACCAGCTCCTTGTTTGGCTGATTTTTTGTAATGTTTTTTTTGGATTCAATCCTGTTGATTTCTTCTTTGATTTTAATTATTTCTCTTCTCCTACTGGGTTTGGGTTTCGTTTGCTGCAGATTTTCTAGATCTTTGAGATGACTTGAAAGCTCATCTATTTGGTGCCTTTCCAATTTCTTGATGTAGGCACCTATTGATATAAACTTTCCTCTTAACACTGCTTTTGTTGTATCCCATAGGTTTTGGTATGTTGTGCTTTTATCCTCATTTACTTCCAGAAAATTTTTGATTTCTCTTTTAATTTCTTCTATGACCCATTGTTCATTCAGGAGCATGTTGTTCAACCTCCATGTGTTTGCAGATTTCAGTACATACTACAGGGCAGTTGTTATCAAAACAGCATGGTACTGGTACAGAAACAGATGAATAGACCAATGGAACAGCATAGAAACATCAGAAATCAATCCAAACATCTACAGCCAACTTATATTTGATCAAAGATTCAAAACTAATCCCTGGAATAAGGACAGCCTATTCAATAAATGGTGCTGGGAAAATTGGATTTCCACGTGCAGAAGCTTGAAGCAAGACCCATACCTTTCACCTTACACAAAAATTCACTCAACATGGATTAAAGACTTAAATCTACTAACCAAAACCATCAAATTATTAGAGAGCATTGGAGAAACCCTGCAAGATATATGTACAGGCAAAGACTTCTTGGAAAAGACCCCAGAGGCACAGGCAGTCAAAGCCAAAATTAACATTTGGGATTGCATCAAATTGAGAAGTTTCTGTACTTCAAAAGAAACAGTCAGGAAAGTGAAGAGGCAACCGACAGAATGGGAAAAAATATTTGCAAACTATACTACAGATAAAGGGTTGATAACCAGAATCTACAAAGAAATCAAGAAAATCCACAACAACAGAACAAACAACCCATTTAAGAGATGGGCCAAGGACCTCAATAGACATTTTTCGAAAGAGGAAATCCAAATGGCCAACAGGCACATGAAAACATGTTCAAGATCACTAGCCATCAGAGAAATGCAAATCAAAACCACAATGAGGTTTCACCTCTCCGCGGTGAGAATGGCTCACATTCAGAAATCTACCAACAACAGATGCTGGAGAGGATGTGGGGAAAAAGGGACACTAACCCACTGTTGGTGGGAAGGCAAACTGGTTAAGCCACTATGGAAGTCTGTCTGGAGATTCCTCAGAAACCTGAACATAACCCTACCATACAACCCAGCCAACCCACTCCTTCGAATTTACCCAAAGGAAATTAATTTGGCTAATAAAAAAGCCATCTGCACCTTAATGTTTATTGCAGCTCAATTCACAATAGCTAAGACCTGGAACCAACCCAAATGCCCATCAACAGTAGACTGGATAAAGAAATTATGGGACATGTACTCCATAGAATACTATACAGCAGTAAGAAACAATGAAACCCGGTCATTTGCAACAAGATGGAGGAATCTGGAAAACATCATGCTGAGTGAATTAAGCCAGTCCCAAAGAGACAAATTTCATTTGTTTTCCCTGATCGGCGACAACTGAGCACCAAAGGGGAAACCTGTGGAAGTGAAATGGACAATATAAGAAACTATGGCCTGATCAGCTCTTGTCCTGGCTCTAGATGTACAGTGCAATACTTTATCCTTTTTAGTATTTGTTGTTGTTGTTGTTCTTGTTGTTCTAGTACTAGTGGTCGAACTCTGTAATTAACACACAATTATTCTTAGGTGTTTAAATTTTAACTGAAAAGTGATCCCTGTTAAATATAAGAGTGAGAATAAGAGAGGGAGGAGATGTACAATTTGGGACATGCACAATCTGACTTGCCGCAAATGATGGAGTTAGAAATGTACCAGGGGATTCCAATAAAATCCCGTCAAGGTGGCATGTATCAATGCCATCTCACTAGTCCAAGTGATTAATTTCAGTTCACAACCGATGGCTCTGATAGGTCTAAGAATCAAAGGGATCACACAAACAAACAAGTGTCTGCTAATACTGATAGAATCAAAAAGGGAGAGAAAGATCCAACATGGGAAATGGGATACACAGCAGACTCATAGAATGGCAGATGTCCTAAACAACACTCTGGCCTCAGAATCAGCCCTTAAGGCATTCGGATCTGGCTGAAGAGCACATGAGAGTATCATAGGCATGGAAAGCCAGGGCACCATGGAAAAAAAAAAAAAAAAAAGAAGAAGTCCTAAATGAAAGATCTCTGTGAGTGAGATCCCAGTGGAAAGAATGGGGCCATCAAAGAAGGAACTACCTTTCTCTGAAGGGAGGAGAGAACTTCCACTTTGACTATGACCCTATCAGAATAAGATCAAAGTCAGCAAACTCTAAAGGCTTCCATAGCCCTGGCAACTCATGACTAGAGCCTAGGGAGATTACTGACGCCATGAACAGGAGTGTCAAATTGTTAAGTCAGCAACAGGAGTCACTGTGTACTTACACCCCATGTGGTATCTGTCCTTAATGTGTTATCTAATGTGCAGTGATGCTATAACTAGTACTGAAACAGTATTTTTACACTTTGTGTTTCTGCGTGGGTACAAACTGATGTGATCTTTACTAATTATATACTGAATCGATCTTCTGTATATAAAGATAATTGGAAATGAAAAAAAAAACCTGGTGTTAAATTGGAAATGGCATAGAAGATTAATTAATTTTTTCAAAAAAAATATTATGTAGGATCTCTGTCTTTAATGTGCTGTACACTCTTATTTAATGCTATAACTAGTACTCCAACAGTATTTTTTTTTTCACTATGTGTTGCTATATGGCGGCAAACTGTTGAAATCGTTACCTAATATATACTAAACTGATCTTCTGTATACAAAGAGAATTGAAAATGAATCATGATGTGATTGCAAGGGGAGAGGGAGCGGGAAAGGGGAGGGTTGCGGGTGGGAGGGAAGTTTTGGGAGGGGGAAGCCATTGTAACCCATAAGCAGTACTTTGGAAATTTATATTCATTAAATAAAAGTTTAATTTAAAAAAAAAGTAGGAATGGAAACTTCCTTAATTTAATAAAAGACATCTAGAAAACCCACTGCTAATATTATACTCATTGGTGAAAGGCTGACTGTTTTTCATCTAAGAGCAAGATAAAACAAAAAATGGCTGCTTTTGCCATTTTTTTCCACATTGTACTAGGGATTATAGGCAGAGAAAGCCAATAAGAGAAAGGAATAAAAGGCATCTACTGGGGAAAGCAAAAACTAAAGAAATATCTTTATAAATAACTTAAACTTCAACATGAAAAATCCTAAGGAATCCAATTAAAAACTATTAAAACTAACAGCTTTAATTTTCATAATATGTATAAAAATTGCTAAGTCCCCAGAATGATCTTTAAAGTCATGTTAATTTCAACAGTCTTGATTTTTAAGGGTTTACACTGTAGAATTCAGTCGTGAATGTAAGATCGTTTCCTCAAGCACTATTTAAATGTAGAAAGATTCTATAATTTTATGACCTTATAAATAAACATTAAATACAATTTAAAGACTGAAGAGTTAAGCATTCAGATTTCATAGAAAAAGATGAGCTAAAATAGTGGGTCTTGATGGTGATTTGGTTAAATATGTTGACTTCACGTGATTGTGCCCATATGCCTAATGCAAAATATAAGTGAAAACTAGCACCAAGTAGAGCACTGTGGTTCAGCAGTTAAAGCTGCTGCATGGGACAACTGTATCTACAAAGGGGTGCTTGATTCAAGTCCCAGCTTTGTCACTTTCAAATTAATTTCCTGCTAATGTGCATCCTGTAAGGCAGAAGATGATAAGTTAAGAACCTGAATCCCTCTCACCCGAGTGGGAAACCCAACTGGAGTTTCAGGCTGTTGACTTTGGCCTGGCCTATCCATAGCTGTTACAGTCACTTAAGGAGTGAACAAGCTTTTGGAAAAATCTCTCTTTGTCTCTGTCTGTATATCACTCTGCCTTTCAAATAAATAAACTTTTTTTTAAAAAATAGTATAAGTTAAAAATAAAAACATGGCATTAAATCATAAGAGAGTTAAATTTTTTTATTCAGTGTCAAACATGGATGTTTCTAAACATTTGATTTACTTTTCTTCCATATTTATTTATTACTTATTTGAGAGACAGAAACACACACGCACACACATACAAACACACACACAGATATATAGAGAGATAGAGAGTGTGATAGAGAGTGTTTCCTTTGCTGATTTACTCTACAGATGCACTCAATGGCCATGGTTGGACAAGGGCTGGAGCTGAGAGCTGAGAACAAACTACATTTCTCCTATGTGTATTGCACAACCTCAATTTCCTGGGCCATCACTCTTGCCTCCCATTGTCTGCATTAACAAGACACTAGAGTCAAGGGCTAAAGCTGGGAATACAGTTCAGGTACTCTGATGTAAGATGTGGGTATCTTACATGTTAGGCTAAATGCCTACTCAGAGTATGTCTTATGTCATGTGAAAGTAACATTTTCTATTGCACTGTATATTTCAGTGGAAAGTGCATTGTACCTAGAGATTTAAAATCCATGGCTATAATCTAGGCCTGGCCATGGCCTAAATATAGAACATTTAAAATGTCATCAGAGGTCCTTGTATGAGCCTCAATAAAGTGATGGTAATGATTATTTTTTTCATATGTATAAACCAGAAAATGAATATATATGAATTTTATTCAAATTGTTAAGTTCTTGATACATTCAACATACAGACTATTCAGAGTAGTTCTATTGGCCCTTAGAAGTCTCCATCTCATTTTTATAGTCTCTGTTAATTACTTTCCTGAGAAAATGAAGGAATTACTATATTTTGGTTCTTTATCCCATGGCAAACTGTAAATGATTATATACTTATTCAGTATGCACTTCTTGTGTCTAGTCTTGCTCGTAAAAGACGATAAAAGCTTCCTTTCACTTAATAACTGTTTTTGAGATCTTATTTCCTCCTAGAAACTTGAAAAGCCTTGCTTCTAATTCTTCAGAAGCCAGATAAAGTAAATAATAGTTCCATTTTATAGAAGTAGAATGCATACATATGAAATCAGTGTTTAAGCCAGACTGAAGCTAATCACAGGAGTAAGCAGGGAATTAGTAAGACAAAAGCCCAAAATACTTGTGAAACTCCTTAAGAACTTTTCAGAGGGCTAGATGTATTGTCAAGACAACATGTCTCTTACTAACATTGATTCACTAGTCTTGAATCTTGTCCTCCTGGACTTTATGTGGACTATACTTTGTGAGAAAATGG
Source organism: Lepus europaeus (assembly GCF_033115175.1). Lineage (NCBI taxonomy): Eukaryota > Metazoa > Chordata > Mammalia > Lagomorpha > Leporidae > Lepus > Lepus europaeus. Next base: position 32,011,138 of record NC_084839.1, on the reverse strand, counting down.
GCTGGACTCTGAGAACTAATCAGCATCTACTCTACAAGGAGAAATTCTATATATGCTCTGTGAGTCTATGTATAGGTAGATAATCAAAGAGAAATTGGAAGAGAAATAAGGATTACACTGTCAAATGGAGCCAAATTCTACCACTTACTTGTCTAAGACTTTGACAAATTATGCAGCTCCTCTTAATCTCAGTTTTCTCATTTGATGTATGGGAGTATTGTTAAGAGGATTACAAAGATTATGTATGCAAAGAGCCCAGTATAGAACCAAAGATACAGAAGTGTTAAAAGGACTTTAGTTAATCAGTTAATCCCCAATTCTTATAATCTTACAATTTTGGTGACTATGGGGAAAAAAGATAAAACCCATGAACTTTTTTGATTAAAATGATTGTTACTAATTTCCTTTACTTAAACTTTTAAAAATATACTTTCTTCATGTAACACGTTTTTGAATGTCTATTAAGTGTCAGGAAACATACTGTGTAGTGGAGATACAGTGGAGAACTAAATGGATATAATTTCTGTCCTCATGGAGAGAGGAAAATCAATCTTTTCATTTACTTTGTTCAACAGATAATGGTAAACACCCACAATGTGTAGTATTCTAAGCACCGAGAGTATAATGAATATCAAAGCACATAAAAATTGTTGTCTTTATGAAGCCTGTGTTTTCATGGACAAGATAGAAAACAAACAGGAAATAAGAATTATTATCCTGGATTCTGATATATTTGTTCTCCCCGTTATTGCTTTTCTTCTAGGCATTAGAAGTTGGGGACAAAGGCGCAGTATGAGCCTCTCTCTCTCTCTCTCTCTCTCTCTCTCTCTCTCTTTTTAACATTTTACCCTCCTAGGAAAAAGGATAATTTTGAATACACTGTACAAACATAATACAAGGTGAAAGCATTATATGATTGGAGTCCTCCATGCTTGGAGGAAAATAAACATTTAAAAATTCTCTTTCTCTCTCTCTCTCTCTCTCTCTCTCAACACACACACACACACACGACTGTGCACAATAGTGCCAGAAGATGTATATGAACTATTTCTTTACCTTTCATTTTAACATTCTTTATCTACCACCTTCCCTGCACAGAGCCTGGCAAGCACCTGCCTAAGTCTGATGGTGACAAGAAAAATATTGATATTATTTTAAAATATTTAATTTATCTGAATGGTAAAATAATAGGGAGAGAGGAAGAGAGAGAGACTTTCCATCTGCTGGTTCACTTCCCAAGTACCTGCAACAGCTGAGGCTACACCAGGCCAATGGCAGAGGCAGAAATTTTATTTGGCTCTCTCATGAGTGGCTGGAAATCAAGTATTTGTGCCATTATCCACTGTCTTCTCATGTGCATTAGTGAGAAACTGGATGGGAAGATAAAAAGCCAGGACTTGAACTGCCACACCCATATCAGGTGCAGGCATCATAAGTGGTAGGTTAACACATGTATTGCTATCAGCTATTGTTTCAATGAAAATAATGTATACAAAGAGAAGTTCAGGACAATTGCCCCAGCTCTCTTCTGACCAGATTTTCAGTTTCCATTTCCTTAAGCATAGAATTTCTGAAGCTGCTTTTGTATAATGAAATTTTGGCATAAATAGTTTGCAAGAAATTTCAGGGTACATGGGATTGTATTAAAAGGGCAATACAAATAGATGGAAGAAATGGTCAGGAAAGACTTTTTGAAACAAGAAGCAAAAATGAACCTAAAAGAAGAGTAGGAGTCAGGTAAAAAGCATGAGTGTTTATGGATTGAGGTGGGGGAGATATTCTGGGCCCACTTAGCAGCATGCACATTGATGTCAATGGAAGTGGTCAATGTGTTACAGAAGTGGAAACAAATATCTTGTGTCTTGAGCATAGAAAACCAGAGAGAAAAGGGTACAACACAACCCTGATGATAAGCAGAACAGACAAGACCTTTAAGAACATTTAAACTCTGGGCATTTTGCCTACTGGTTAAGATAGTACTTAAGTGCCCATATCTGATACTGGAGTACTTGGGTGGATTTGAGTTATGGTTCTCCTCCAGACTTCATCTTTCTGTTAATGTGCATTGTGGAAGACAGCAGGTGATGGCTTCAGTGGTTGGATTCATAGTGGTTCTATTGGACACATCCGAATTTTCTTTCTTGCACCCATAATTTAGGGAGTGGACTAGTAAATGGGAGCTCTGTTTCTCTCTCTGTCTCTGTCTCTCTCTCTCTCTTTCTCTTCATCTTAAATAGATAATACAAATTAAAAGGAAACAAGAGCCGGAGCCAGGCTCAATAGGCTAATCCTCCGCCTGCAGCACCAGCACACCGGGTTCTAGTCCCGGTCGGGGCGCCAGATTCTGTCCTGATTGCCCCTCTTCCAGACCAGCTCTCTGCTGTGGCCCTGGAGTGCAATAGAGGATGGCCCAAGTGCTTGGGCCCTGCACCCCATGGGAGACCAGGAGAAGCACCTGGCTCCTGGCTTCGGATCAGCATGGTGTGCCAGCCCCAGCGTGCCGGCTGTGCTGGCCATTGGTGGGTGAACCAATGACAAAGGAAGACCTTTCTCTGTCTCTCTCTCTCACTGTCCACTCTACCTGTCAAAAAAAAAAAAAAAAAAAAAAAGAAAAAGAAACAACATCTAAGGATCTTAGGAAGTAAGCTGAACAAGCAATAAAAAGGAGAGCCAAGAAGGGTTTTACTGGGGCTGGCATTCCACAAGGCCATTTGGAGAGTGAATGAGCAGATGGAAAGCTCTCTCTTTTTTTTCTCTCATTTACTCTGTTTCTCTCTTCTGGTACTCTGCCTTTTAAATAAATAAATAAATAAATAAATAAATATTTTAGAAGAGAAGGGTTTTGTTATTTCATTTTGTCTCACCTGAGATCCTTTTGGGTCAGTTAAATAATTTTTAGTATTACATTTTCATTTATCTGTTAGCTTTTGACTATATTGTGTATCTAATTTTTAGTGATTTCTTTAGGGATTATTATATACTTATCTAACTTTCACAGACTAGTTAACAGTTTACCAGTTTGATTCATATATAGTAGCCTTCCAATTATATAGGTCCCATTATCTTCTCTGCTTTATATTATACTTTCCACTTGCATTAGATTTGCATACATCAGAAATACCATCAGATAATGTTTTGCATATAGTAATATATATATATCCTTTAATAGTTCTATATGTTATAAATGTATCTTTTATAATTATACATATTATATATATATATTATAGTTATTACATATAGTGATAGATGCACATATATATTTAATAAGTATATTTTTTTTAAAAAATTAGAGTAGGAGTGTTTAACCAAACATTTACCATTTTCTTTTACTATTGAAGTTTCAATATTCCTTTTTTTCTTATTTCACATAAAGCTACAAAATTTCCTTTAATAGTACTTTCTAGAAAATTCATCTGTTAACAAATTCTCCTACTTTTCTCCATCTGAGATTACCTTTATTATATTACTATTCCTGAAAAAAAATTGTTGAGTAGATAATGTATATATTCACAATTCTTTTTTTCCAACTCATTAACAGTGTTTTTCCCTGGCATCTAAAGATTCTAGTGATATATAAGTAGTCACTAGAAAAATTTTTCCCAATATGTAACGTTTTATCTCACTATACCTATGTACCTTTAACAATATCTATATCTATGAGTCTTTGATGTATAGGCATATAATTTGTAGCACTTTGATGATTAGATTTGAGGAGATGGTTTTATTTTAATGTATCCTACTGTTTTAGAGTTTTGTGAGCTTCAACAATCTGTAAATTTGAATACTTAGACAAATTAGGTTTGTTTTCAGCTGTTATTTCTTCTTCAAATTTTTTTTTGGGAAAATTTCTTTCTTCTCTCATTTAAGAATCTAATGACATAGATGTTAGATCTTGTGATAGATCCCACAGATTCCTGAAGCTTTGCCAAAATCTGATTTTTAGTTTTTATTACTTTCTGTTCTTCAGGTTGGATAATTTCTATTGCTCCATTTTCAAGTTTACAAACTGTCTTTCCTATCTTTCCATTCCACTACTGAGTCTAGTTCATAAAATTTTAATTTATAATTACTATATTTTTCAATGCATATATTTCTAGTTGGTTTTGAATAGTTTTCCATTTTTCTGTGGAGAATTTATTTCATTTCAAGAGTGTTAGCCTTTGCTTTATGGAGCACAGTTATGTCAACTGTTTTAAAATCTTTGTCTAGGGGTGAGTGTTGGGGAACAACCAGTTATACTGTCTTTGGGGATGCCTGTATCCATATTGGAGTGCCAATTTGAGTTCTGCTTGCCCCATTTCCAGTCCATTCCTTTGCTAATGCAATCAGGAGGCTGGTTCAAGAGCTTGGTACTCACCACCCATATGGGAGAGCTAGATGGAGTTCCTGCTTCTGATTTTGTCATGGCCCAGCACACCTATTGTAGCCATTTGGGGATTGAACCAGTGCATGAGAGATATCTTTCTCTCCATCTCTGTCACTCTGTCTTTCAAATAAAGAAGAAAAATCATTCTTCTTTATCTTACAATTCCAACACAATTCCATGAAAATTGTTTAGATTTTTCCTGAGTCTTTTTATGTTGAACTCTGGATTGTTTCTTGGGAATTCTGAGTATTATCCTATGTGACTCTGGTTCCCAATAAATTCAATAAGAGAATGTCAAGTTATTTGATTAATATATTCATTTATAAATTTGTGTTTACTTATATGTCTGAAAGAGAGAGATTGAGGTTGAGATATACAGAGTGAACTCCCATCCATTGGTTCACTATTCAAATACCTATAATTACTAAGATACATCAGGCCAAAGCCATGAGCTGGGAACTCAGTCAGGGTCTCCCATATGATTGGAAGGGATGCACTGCTAGAACCATTATTGCCGCATCACAGGGTGTGCGTTAGAAAGAAGCTGGAATTAGGAGCAGGGCTGGGACTTAAATTCAGACACTATAGTATAATATGCAGCTATTCCAACCAACAGCTTAATCATTAGGGAAAATATTCACCCTGAGTTTATTTATTTATAGTAGACAATGCACCAAGCTGCAAGTTCTGTGCCAATTTCTGATTTACTGTTGCTACAATTTTCATGTCCTGCCATGCTGTTTTAGTCTGTCCCATGCATGAGCCACTCAAGCAGTATGGCCTTTGGACAGTGGTTTACACATTAGTTCAGTTTTTCAAGACTATGATATGCTATTTGGTGTTTGTTCCACCCATTGCAACACATTACTGATTCAAGGCCTCTATCAGTTCTTTCACATAATTAGGGGATCCTCTCTGCAGTCATCTGCTCTTCACCTCTCACAGTTTCTGGCGCCTGGCAGAGCCTTTTCCTAGTTATTTTGGTGAGAATAATGTTTTGTTATAAAAGTATTCTTAAGCTCAGAGTCCCATTTTGTTGATCACTTGAACAGAAATGGAGGGTGGGTTTTATTTCAAAGTTATTTACTATGCATTCTGCAATTGGGCTGCCCTGGGTTCAAAGACAAAAGATAAAGGGGGGGAATACAATACTAATGCACTGCAGGCTGTTATCCAAGTGTTGATCCCCACCCCCCAATCCAATTGTGTGACTCTTCATTTTCTAGAGTCCTCAGGAGTTGCTGTTGGTATTGTGGTTACAGTTTTATTTTACAGTTTTACTGAGTAGATGAGATAGACTATAGTGAGTTTAATCGCTGTTCATTAACACTGAAAATTTACAAACATAGCTAAATTTTATGATTTTTATTAATTTCACTTTTTTATTTGAAAGACACTGAGAGAGAGAGAGAGCGAGAGCGAGAGAGAGAGAGAGAGCGAGAGAGCTCCCCATTGCAGGTACACTCCTGTGCAAATGTGCAAAGTTGAGGCTGGGCCATTCCAAAACTGGGAGCCTGGAACTCAATCTGGGTCTCTCCTGTGGGTTGCAGAGACCCAACTACTTGATCTAACATCTGCTGACTCCCAGGGTGTGCTTTAGCAGGAAGACAGAATAAGGAACAGAGCTTGGATTCAAACCCAGGTACTATGAAATGGGATGCAAGCATCCCAGGCAGGGTCATAGCAGCTCTCCCAAATGCCTATCGCATTGGCAGATTTTTAAAGTTTATTTATTTATTTGAAAGGCACAGTGATCAACATAAATGTGCAGACTCCACAAATGCCTGAAATGGAAGAGACTGGTTCCAGCTGAAGACAGCCAGGAACTCCTTCAGCTGGGGCAGCTGACACCCAAGGACTTGATCATCACCTGTTGCCTTCCAGGTGCATTAGCAGGAAGCTAGAGCAGCAGCAGTGTATCAAAAGTAGATGCAGGACTAGACCCAAGGCGCTCTGATATAAATATGGGTATCTCAAGCTGTGTCTTAACTGGATGTGCCACAGTGCCCACCCACATTGATACATTTCATTTTTATTAAAGATGTATTTATTCATTTGAAAGGCAGAGTTACACAGGCAGAGAGAGAGAGGGAGAGAGAGAGAAGCAGAGAGAGGCCTTCCATCTGTTGGTTCACTCTCCAAATGGCCACAATGGCCCGAGCTGTGCCAATCTGAAGCCAGGAGCCAAGAGCTTCCTCCAGGTCTCCCATGTAGGTAATGGGGCTTAAGCACTTGGACTATTTTCTGCTGCTTTCGCAGGCCATAACAGAGAGCTGGATCAGAAGCTGGTTCTCGAACTGTTGCCCATATGGGATGCTGGCACTGTAGGCAACGGCTTTACCCACTACGCCATAGCGCCAACTCCACATTGGCACATTTTAAACAGCAGGTTCAAACCACCGATTTCTCTTTTAGAGATGATGATAATGAAAGATAAACAGTATACAATGGGATATATACTTCTGCAACCCATAAAAGAAGAATGATTAGGAAATGTAGCAGTTGGACACCAGCGTTTCCTTTATCTTTCTTTAAGAAACAAGAGCATGGTGCCAGTGCAGTAAGTAAAGCCACCGCCTGTGACATTGATAAACCATATGGGTGCCAGTTCATGTCTCAGCTGTCCCACTTCCAGTACAGTTCCTTGATTATGGCATGGGAGAAGCAGTGGAAGATGGCCCAAGTGCTTGGGCCCCTACACCCACATGGGAGAAGCTCCTGCCTTCTGGCTTTGGCCTGGCCCAGCCCCGACTGCTGCAGCTATTTGGGGAGTAAACCAATGGATGGAAGATCTCTCTCTCTCTCTCTCTCTCTCTCTCTCTGTCTCTCTCCCCCAACTCCAAGTTTTAAATAAATAAATAAAACTTATTAAACAGGTTGTTAGAAATCAATATTACCATCTGTAACATAGCAGTAAAATAAGAGTACCACACAGAGAAACAGTTGAACATGATCAGTGTTAGTGTGGAGCTTCCTGTATCTGATTTATATGTAAACATGATGAGATATTACTTAGCAGCTTCTTTATATTGAACATATACAGATGAGAAAACTGCACATGGCTGGAAGGTTAATTTATTCTTACATTTTTCTCCAATTTATGTGTAGTGCATCTTTCTTGTTTTTGAGGAATTGTAAGCTCCTTGTTGATAAGAACTCCAGCATTTGCTTTTTGCACAACTCAGAGTATATAATGCATTATAACATATCTAATATGTATCAAGAAAATTATCAGTAAATTTAAATTAAAACAAATACTTCCTTCATGTCTACAACAGATATAAAATACAACCATCTCATTTGCATGCTTAAAGCACTTTTCAGTATCTCCTTTTTTCTTCACTCTAATTGGATTTATACTCAGTTTGAAGAAAGTCAGTAACTGCAAGTAGATTTAGAAATCTATTAATATTGTCATTCCTGAACTAGATATTGGTAGCAGTGGTAACAAAGATGCGATGTTATCCTTACAGTGTGTCAGGGTTGTCTGGAAACTGAAATTAAATGACAAGAATGGAGATATGTCTTAAATTGTAAAGTGACATCTAAATATCAAGTACTGTTCTTGGGACACCCACATTCCCAACAGCATGTCACTCCTTGATCTGTACTCAAACTCAAACCACATGAGGAGGGATGTTAATGGGTCATATTACTGTGTATGAATGCAATTATTTATTAATTCCTTCCACTTCCAATGTGATCAGTAGCATACTGATAAGCAGAAGAATGAGATTTATTTTAGATTATTTTTCTCATTTACCATTCACTGCCCTTTAAAAACAAAGACATATCATTGATTTTCTTTTTGTTTCTTAGCTGTAGCTGGCAGAAGTAGAAGTGACATTCTTGACCTTAATGTTACACAACTTGTAAAATTAAATCATGATGACAGAAAAGGGGAAGTAAAATTATTGACACCATTCTACATTAGGTAAAGTGAGTAAATATTTCACAATATTTGGTGAGATATAGCAGAACACATAGAATATTATATATGCTAGTCAATTATGGATGTGAATCACTGAAGAATACATATTCTAGATACATGGCTATAATAAAATAATGTCCTGCCTATTTGGTAATATCATGTTTACAATCACCAGTTAGATGAAAATACCTGGGTGAGCAGATATTTTCTATTTACCTAGAAAACCATATTTCATTTTGGAATGAATTCAACTCATGCATTGATGTGTGTTACTTCAATATCAAAGCAATTTTATGAACTGGAAACCCTTTAAATGGACACATTTACCATAATACTCTTTGCCTTTATTGAAGAATAATTAGAATAACAGTAACTTATTCAGTGATTCAAAGTGGTAACTGGCAAAGATAATACTAAGAAGTGTCTAACAGTTCTTTCCTAATGGGAACTAACAGAAATAAACTTACATAGTTAAAATAGTGCATAGTTAAATTTCATGTAGTTATAACTTTCTCATGATGGATTTGCAGTTGACTAAATCTACATGGGAGATATTAGTTCTTGTTTTAAAAATTATTTATGAGAGTGAAGGAGGCAGGGAGGGAGAGAGAAAGAGAGAGATTGATTCCAACCACTGGTTCACTAGAGAGAGAGAGAGAGGGAGAGAGAGAGAGAGAGAGGGAGGGAGGGAGGGAGGGAGGGAGGGAGGGAGGGAGAGAGAGGTTCCAAGCACTGGTTCACTTCCCAAATGCCTGCCACTCTGGGGGCTGTGCTGGGGCCCAAGCCAAGAACTGTGAATATGGGTGTCAGGAATGTGATTTATTGATTCATCACTGCCTTCCTAATGCATTAGTAGGAAGTTAGAGTCAGAAGCCAGAGCTGAGGATCAAAACCAGGTATTCTGATGGGGTACAGAAATGTTCCAACTGCTAGGCTAAATGATTGCTCCCCGTTTTGTTATTTTGTTAATTCATCTTTTTTTTTTTTTTTTTTTTTTTTTTTGACAGGCAGAGTGGACAGTGAGAGAGAGACAGAGAGAAAGGGCTTCCTTTGCTGTTGGTTCACCCTCCAATGGCCGCTACGGCCGGCGTGCTGCGGCCAGTGCACAGCGCTGATCCGAAGGCAGGAGCCAGGTACTTATCCTGGTCTCCCATGGGGTGCAGGGCCCAAGCACTTGGGCCATCCTCCACTGCACTCCCTGGCCATAGCAGAGAGCTGGCCTGGAAGAGGGGCAACCGGGACAGAATCCAGCGCCCCAACCGGGACTAGAACCTGGGGTGCCGGCGCCGCATGGCAGAGGATTAGCCTGTTGAGCCACAGCACCGGCCCTATCTTTCTTCTTTCATACCATAAATATGTCATGCTCTCCTTGTCAGAGAAGTTTTATTTCCAGATACATCTAATGACTTTATAACTTAGGATCTCTACCTATTTTTCCCTGTCTGTAAAGCATCTGTTGTTCAGCAGTTTAGATTCTTTAGAGAAGGTTAATGATATCTTGTTAATATTATGGAGGAAATGAGTCAATTATATCATGTGTGAAATGGAACAAAGAGACAATACATATGTTCATTTTTGGTCAGAATAGTCCAATATTAAGGAAGTATGGAGGGGGTTAGGATTACAATAGGCTTCTAATTAACTGGCTCAGTTTTTCCATTGCAAAAGACATTAGGAATATGAAAAATGTTTGGTCATTAGGAAATTGTGTAAATTAATGCTTTATTCATATATGGTATTCAAGTTATCTATATGTTAATATCACTTTGCTGAATTAGCACATGTATTTGGAGAAAATCTTTACTTGAATACAACAACTATTAGATTAGTTTTGCTCATTGTTTCCATCTGTGGATATAAAAGCTAAGGAAAAAAATTTGTGTGCCTGGGGTTGGAAAATTGAAAAACTAACAAATAGTGACTAACTGTAGTTTAATATTTATTCTAATAAAGCCTCAGCCTTCTGTTATTACTTTCTCTGAACTTCCTAGTAGATTTTGAACAGATAAGGACAGGTACTATTCATTTATTTGTCTTCAAACAATTCAGTTAAGAAGATAATTAGTGAATAGCAAATTAAATAAATAAATTTATCAATGATTGTCTAATTTAATAAAGAAGTCTTAGAGGCTTGATGATTTTCTTGGAAATAAAATTTGGGGATTAGTTTCTCCTTTTGTCTTAAGTACATTGTAGAAGATTGGTTCATGTGGGGTTAGGGTTGGTTAGAGTCTAGGCTTTATTATGTACTCATGAGTATCAGTTATCAAAACCTCAGATTTCACAGATTTCTTAAAGTAGATTTTGTGGGTGGTTTATGGAATATAGCAGTATTACATTTATATGCCACACCTGTGCTGTTCATCTTAGCATAGATGCTCTATATGGAATTCTCTGAATGATTTCTGACAATAGCCTTGCCACTCCAATTTACCTATCAGTTCCTGTGTGGCTCAATTTTCATAGGGCATATGGATATATAGCTATGTCTATGACTATATCATCTCTAAACCTATCTAGTTCTGTTATCTCTCTTTCTAACCATCATTTCCAGCTGATCACTTCAAAACATACCTGAAAAACTGATCATTCCTTTGTTGTTTACAATTAAGTGTTTTCCGCATTTAATGCTCACAGGGGAACTTGAAAAAATTGTATCCCCGATTTAGCAAAACTCATTGTTTTCCATGACTAATATAATGATGCACCTAGATGAGAAAATGGGAGAATACTGCCAAAAATCTAAATTAGCTTATCTGTTTTCTACTTGGAAAACTGCCATCCATTTACATGTGAACTTTCTTATATGATAAAACAATACAAGCATGCATCAGCATATATTTTGGTTTAAGACATATATAAATATGCTTATTTAATTTAGACCCAAATGATTTCACTCTTTCTCTTTTAATTTAAAACTGATTTGAAGCCAAATTATGAAAATATTTGCCATGGGAAAATAAGGTGTTATAAATTTCAAGCTGTTAACTCTCAATGTATCAGAAGGCTGACATTTTATTTAATGAGCCTACTTTATGGAAACTTTGCATGAAACAACAACAAAAGGTCTGTAAAGACAATTCTCATATTTAAAAATTGCAATAATTGCTAAGTACCTATTACCTAAAATTTGTCCATTAAAATAGGAGCCGAATAGCGAATGGATGAAGAAAATAATTTAGATATATCCTTTTCCTCTAAAGGTGTTTAACTCTTGCCTACAAAAGGGTTAAAGGTGAAAACCTGCTGAGGGATTTGTTCAGAATAGTTAATAATTGTAACAAAAGAAATGAGGTGAGGAGCTGGCATTGTGGCATATCAGATAAGGTCACTGCCTATGACACCAGCATCCCATATGGGTGCTGGTTCATGTTCCTGCTGCTCCACTACTGATCTGGCTCGATGCTAATGGCCTGAAAAAGGCAGCAGAAGATGGTCCAAGTGTTTGAGCCTCTGCCAACTAAGTAGGAGACATGAATAAAGCTTTTGGCTCCTGGTTTTGGTCTGGGCATTCCTGGCCATTGCGGCCATCCAGAGAGTAAATCTGGATGGAAGATGGATATCTCTCCCAACACCCTTCTCTCTCTCTCTCTACCCTGACTTTCAAATAAATAAATAAATAAATCTTTAAAGAAGAAGGAGAAGGGGAAGGAGAAGGAGGGGAGAGTAAGAGGGGGAGGAGGAAGAGGAAGGGGAGGAGGAGGAGGAAGAGGAGGAAGAAAAGAATAGGGGATATTTCTTCTCCCAATAGAATAACTGCAGGGATTTTAGAAGAGCAAGGTATAGGAAGAGAACTGCACCTGTGTTTTATTACAGAGGCATAGTTCTAAGTAGAGCAAAACTCTGGGTCTGGGATACCCATGTATAAAAAGAGCAGAGTGAATTTAAATAGCATGTAACAGAAGGCACAGAGTCAGAGAACTGAATGAAATCTGTGTTGTCAGTTTTTGGGTAAAAAGGACACTGTACACTTCTAAGATGTGTCTCTTAACCAGCAAGTTGCCTGTGTGTTCTCCATGTTCATGTTTTGAGAACTAAATTCCCATATGATATGATTGATAAGTGGGTCTATTGGGAGGTAGCAAATCATGAAAGCTCCACCTTCATGACCAGATTCATGACTTTCTGAAAGTATTTGACGGAAGGAGTTCACCCCTTTTCTCACTCTGTCGTGTGAGAACCCAGCATTATTCTTTTTCAGGGAATGTGTCATTCAAAGCACTTCTTGGAAGCTGAATGTAGCTCTTCCTAGACCTGAACCTGCCATTGCCATGACGTTAGGCTTCTTGGCCTCTAAAATGTTAGATATAAGTTTCTGTTCTTTATAAATTGCCCAGTCTATGGTATTCTATTATAGTAGCAAAAATGGACTAAAAGACCTAAGTAAAAATTATTTTAATAAATATTAATTCTGGTACATGTTATATTAAGGCAGGAGATCTTGGCAGAAATAGAGTTGAGAGAAGTTAGTGGAGTGAGCAGGATAAATAAGGAATTGAACTCGAAACCACTGAGGAAAAATGGCAACAAAATTGTCTCAATAGGAACTAAAATGTATATTTACTCTTGAAAGATGGTTTTTCTGGAGACACCATTCTAGAATAATGCTTATTTTCTCACCACACCGTTTCTGGTTTATCATTCCTTCATCATTGATTGTCCTTTTGATCTGGAACAATTTAAACTTATTAGTTAATTGCTTTCTGTAATTTTAAAAGAATGTACAAGATAGGGATTTCTAATGATTTTTTCTGCATAGTATATAATATTATTTATTTATTTATAGTTTCTAGAGCTATAAGGATTTCAAAAAATTCCCAGGAGATATATCTCCTACTATTCCCTTTCTTCCAACTTTTCTGTTCTATGTCCCTTGGCCAGTAGTCAGGTGTCTTTAGATTTTTCTCATCCCATACTTTTTATCACTTACTCCTTACTGTCCTATTTTTGCACCCTATCTATGTGCTACATTCTTAACTTCTTTAGTGCTCACTGTCAATTCAGTAATTCTCACATTAGTTGTGCTAATCGAATATTTAACCTTTTCAATTGACCATATAGTGTTTTTATAATGTTTATTTAGTTTTATATCTTCCAAATCATACTGATAGTATCTTCTTACTTTATGATGTTTATGTGTTAAATGTTTTTAAACAAATTTCATTCACATACATTTTCATTATCTTTCAGTATAAGGTTTGTGGGTTTTGGGTTGTTGGTTATTCTGCCACAGATGATAACTTATTCTTGGTGGTTGTTTTAGATATTGATATTTCTTGTTCTGATTCTTGTAGGCATAGGTTAGTCATGTTTTTACTCCAAAAAGGTTTGTCTTAAATTCTGAAGCCAGGCAGTGCTAGTTTTCTCTTGGGTTGAATTCTTCAGAAAAGATGATCAAAGGAGAGTTTTTTTTTTTTTTTTTATGGTGTATGTTAGGGATAAAACCTGCAAGGATGAGAGGGAAGCATGAGTTGGCAGAGTGAGAAATTGAACAGTGAGGCAATTTTTGCTGATCCTATTCTACAGCAATGAAGCTTGGATACCTGAAGAGTCACTAATCAAATTAAAATGAGAGCAGGGAATGTGCTTCCCTGTATAACCTGTTGTTAGATTTGGTGTCAACTTGGGAGGATGGTGCAAGATTGGGTGGTATAGTTTCCTTGACCAAGGATGATTCCTGGGCAAGGACAAAACATACAAAATCATTGACAATGTGCTCTCTCAGGAACTGGGAGGGTAAGGGCTTTGCTCCTAACGGGTGTCTTGGGTACCACAGCAGACCACTCTTTGTGGTCTAAGATCATCTAATCTGGGAACAGCTCTTCTAGGATTTCGTTTGAGCCTTATCCTGAGGAAACATAAGGGAAGTTGATGTGGGCAAACTATAATTTCAAGTTGCTCCAGGTTGTCTCAAGTTTATAACTGACAATTTGCTTCTTTCTCTACTAACCATTCTAGATTTATCTCACCCTTGGCTAACAACTCTAATGTTTTAAGTAGCTAATTAGTGATATGACAAAGGCACTCATTCTTGAAATGTCTGAGTTTCTAATTACTGTGTCCTTCTCAAATTATAATTTCAGAACTTGCCCATTTATCATCAAAATTGGGTAAGTTATTACCAACTAAAGCTGTACTGGATTTCCTGGGAGCCATACATATACTTCCTTGCATCCATTGATTAACAAAAAACCTTCCTTCTCATAATCTGGCTCAATTTCTCCTGGTAGTATTGAGATTATTATTTGCCTGATTATCTATGGGCATGAAAAGTTAAAAATGACTGGCTGGCAGTCATAGCTTGAATTTTAATGGGATTCTTGTCCTTTGATGCAAACCTTCTTTCCTTGGTATCCAGGGCATCGAGATCTAGATAGCCTAAATGTGCAGGGGCAAAAATGCTAAATGATCCAATATGAGTACTGGAGCCAATCATACATCAATCTCATGGTTCCTGGATATATGTATTTTATGTGTGGAAAGACAGTAAAGTAGTCATTGATTAAAAATACTTATTGCATCCTAGAAGATATGTCACCATCTTTGTAGAATAGCATTTCTAAGTATAATCTTCAAAAGACTTTTCCGTTCCTTTGCTGGGCTGTCAATAGACACTATGGAGACAAGAGACTCTAATTCTCCTTTCATTAACACTGTTTTCTTTTTTCATGGCACTGTTGTTTATAACATGTCCGTGGATGGAACATTCAAAAAACTCTAGATAGTGCTGCTATCCAAGACTCTATGATAAATAGCTGTAGCTTCCTGAATAAAAGAGGTCCAACCTAATCAGCTTATTTTGAAGTGGCTGCTAGAAAGATGCAGTACTTTGTCGGGGTCTCAACATTCGTGTTTGTTGTTAGGATGTTAGACAATCACAGTATAAGAAAATAAATAAGCCTAGGTCAGTGGTAATCCAGGTTGTTGGGTTCATGCATAGGTTATATCATTGCCTTCATGACTATTTTACTATGAGCCCATTATGACAGTACAGTGGTGGCCAATGGCAGAGGCTAACTGATAAGAGAACATACCCTTCTATCTATTTGTTTGCTTAATACCTCTTCCATAGTGGATCCTCAATGGTGGCTATGAGTATGTAGGCTGAACATCTTTATTCTTTTTATTCACTCCTATGTCACATCAATATAAATATTCTTTAGAATACCATATACTCCATATTGTGGGCTAAGGAAGAGGTAATAATATAACACTAATATATTAAAAGGCTCTGAATCTGCTTGTAAGGTTTAGCCGTGCCCTCCTATGCTGTTTATACTCAGTCTTGGATGTTTCTTCCATTCTATTATGGAATGGTATTGATTTCATTCAAATCTGTAGTCACAATGGGCCGCTCGAGTTAGGTAGTCACTTGACGTTGAATAGTAAAGTTTTCTATTTCTATCAAGCCAAATACTATGTTAGATGCTGTTTTGATTGTATGGAGTTCAGTGATTCAGATATAATTGCTTGCTCCAAAATTCTGAGGCTCTGTAGCCTCTTCTCCTATTAGAATTTTTCATAAACTCCACTTGGAATCTTTTTCTACCTCACGTATCTATAAATTATAGGATCTATCAGGTAAAATTGCTTATTTTTAGAACAATTTTTCTATATTTAGTGGCTCCTAAGGCCCCACTTTTTTTATTTTTGGACTCTTCAAAATTAAAAGGAAGCTTTTCTTATCAGCCAATAAATATATTGAAATAATAGCTCTAAATGTAAAATATGTTACTTCTAGAATTGAAGGGACTATTCTAAGCAATGCAGTTCTTTCTTATTGGAGGGAAGTGTGTTACTTGAAAATACATCGTTCTTTACATTTATGAAAATGTTCCATCATTACATAGACCATTAGAAAAATAACACTTCACTAATAGTATAATATTCTGGATTTTATAATTTTTATTTTCCACTGTTTGGAGTGGATATATCTTAACAAGTCACCCTATGAACATGATACTTTGTGGTCCTCTGGCTTAATATTTGTGTTATATTCATTACAGTAGACTAATTTGTATCTGTGAAATGTCTAGATAGTACAAGTTCTTTCAGACTATTTCATGACAGAGGGTGGGGGAATTAATTGTACTGATATCCACAGTGAATGTATACTATTATTAATTCCATATGAATGTAGACTGCTTTTGATCTTAGTTTCAGAAAGACAGGGGGAAAGTTTCACTCACTTCAAACCATTTATAATGCATTTTAAGCCATAGTAATTGGTTTTCACAAGTTAATAAATCTGGAAATGCAAATGCAATTTTAACCATTGCATGGTTAATAACCAAGTCAGTAGGCCTATTTGCAGAATCCAAGTGCATATATGAGGATTCATTTAAGTGGATGTTAGAGTATTGTAAAGAAGTCCAGATTATCGAAACTACACCAGTTATCTCTGAGTCTTTAAGGATTGCACTAATCTCTGTAATTCGCTCCAGGATGAGGCATTGGGTTTATTTCATTCGTTTTAAATGTTAATTTTTAAGTCATCTTTGCAGTGTAATAAATGCCATTATGACTTAAATGCACATTCTAGTTAATTTTTGTTGTTTGTAAATGCCTGTACTAATGCAACAACAAAAAAATATAGATCATTTTCAATTTAGTTACATCCTTGTACTAGTGAAACTACTGATCTTGATTCTTCTACCATAATATTGCCCTTTTTAGAATGCCATACAAGGCCGGCGCTGTGGCTCAATAGGCTAATCCTCCGCCTGCGGTGCCGGCACACCGGGTTCTAGTCCCGGTCGGGGTGCCGGATTCTGTCCCAGTTGTTCTTCTTCCAGGCCAGCTCTCTGCTGTGGCCCGGGAGTGCAGTGGGGGATGGCCCAGGTCCTTGGGCCCTGCACCCGCATGGGAGACCAGGAGAAGCACCTGGCTCCTGGCTTCGGATCAGCGTGGTGCGCTGGCTGCAGCAGCCATTGGGGGGTGAACCAATGGAAAAGGAAGACCTTTCTCTCTGTCTCTCTCTCTCACTGTCCACTCTGCCTGTCCAAAAAAAAAAAAAAAAGAATGCCATACAAATTGATTCATATGTTTTCTTTTCTTTTTGTTTTATAATTAGCATAATAATTTTGAGATTAATTCATGCTGCTGTATGTATTTATAATCGATTTTCTATTATCATTGAGTAGTCATGTAGTTAACTCTAGATAGTATTTGAATTGTATCGAAGTTTTAGCCATTATGATTAATGTTGACATGAATATTCATGTACACATCTTGGGTAGAGTGATGTTTTCATTTATTTTAGATAAGTATGTGGAGTGGAATGCTTGAAAACAATGGTCATTATTTAAATTTACAAGATACTTCCATAATATTTTCAAAGTGGCTATATAATTTTACATTCAGATAAGTAATATATGAGAATTTTAGTTTCTCTGCACTCTTGCATACATTTATTTTTTAAAGGCTTATTTATTTATTTGTTTATTTGGAAGAGTTACAGAGAGAGAGGAAGAGACAGACAGATCTTTCATCCACTGCTTCACACACCAGATGGTCACATTAGCCAGGGCTGGGAAAAGCTGAAGCCAGGAGCCAGGAGCTTCATGCAGTCTTCCATGAGGGTAGCAGGGGCCTAAACCCTTAGGCCGTCCTCCCCTGCTTTTTCCAGACCACCAGCAAGGAGCTGATTTGGAAGTGGAGCAGCCAGGACACATACAGGTACACACATGCGATGCTGTTGTTGAAGGTGGAGGCTGTACTTTCTACATGCCACAACACCGACCTCTGTGGTATATATTTAGAATATTCAGTCTATGTAACATTAGTCAATCTAGTGGTGCATTAACAGCTATGGTAGTTTTAAGTTGCCATTTTCTGAAGTCTCATCATGTCAAACATCTTTTCCCCTGCTTATTAATCACTCATATTTGTCCTTTTATAAAGTGTTCTGTGTAAATGCTTTACTAATTTTTAAGAATATGGTTGTTTTCCTATTGTTGAATAATACAAGTTATTAGCATACTCTAGATGAAAACATTTTGCTAAATATATACTTTACAAAACTCTTCTCCTGGCCCATGGCTTGACTTTTTGTTTACTTAACTATTCAAAGTAAAAGATTTTAATCATCATTAAGTCTGTTTTATGAAATTCTACATATAGTCTGTGTGTTTAAAATCTTTTTAGAAATCATTGCCTAACCTATTGTTGTATTTTAGAATGTATATCTTTTACCTTTTACAATAAGATCTGTGGTGTATTTCAAGTTAATAATTGTGTGGTCTGAGATGAAGATAGAAGTTCATTTTTTCTAGACAGCTACCTAGTGGTTCAAGTACCAATTTCCCCATTTAATTGCTTCATCATCTTCTTAGAAAATCAATAGACTATATAAGTATGGATCTGTTTCTGGATTATATTCTGATGTATAGCCCTATATGTGTATCCTTTCTCCAACTGTCTTGCTTCTTGTTTCATTATAAGTTTCAAAATCAGGTCTTGTAAGTTTTAGAAACTTATTCTTTCTTTTTGAAAACGTTTTAGATATACTAGACAATTTGCCTTTCCATACAAATTTAAAATCAGCTTGTTAGTCTCTTTAAAGTGATCTGTTGAGATCTTGATAAAAATTGCATTGAATCTGTGGATTAATATGGGGAACTATTAATCAGGGTTTTCTGGAGACAGTGAAACAGGATGGATAAATGAGAGTCATATGTCGTGTGTGTGTGTGTGTGTGTGTAGAGAGAGAGGGAGAGGGAGGAAGAGAGATTAGCAGGGAGAAACACAGTTTATGGAAACTGGCTTATAGAAATTGGCTAATGCTATTATGAAGGCAGAGAAGACAACTGCAAATGAGAAAATTGGGCAAATTGGTTCTGCACTTCATGTGATTACGTCCAAATCTGAAAGCTTGAAAAGCAGGGATATCAATGTTCAAAGGCAGGAGGAGAGAGATGTTCCGTTTGGAGAGAAAACTTATCCTTTGCCTCTTTTCTGTTCTATTTGAGCCACAACAGATTGGATGATGCTGACCAACATTGATGAGGGCATTCTTTACTCAGTACATCAGTTCAGATGATTACCCCCCACATAAGAACATGAGAGCATGAGAGTAAAAAAATAAATTACCATCATGCTTTCAAGGTAACATAAATGTCACACTTCCCAGAAGTATATACACAGACATACTTAGAACTAATGCTTTACCAGTTATCTGGGCATCTCTTAGCTTAGTCAGTTTGATGCAAAAGAATTAACAGTCATCTTAAAAAAGTGAATTAACCAATCCATAAACATTGCATATCTCCATTTCTTTTAAAGTTACTTGAGTTCTTTGTGAAACAGTATATTGTTTACTCTGTATATTTCTTGAATATGGTTTATTCTTAAGTACTCCTTGAATATGGTTTATTCCTAAGTACTAATTTTTAGGATATCATTGAAAGTGTTGTAGTTTTGCCTAGTTTATTATAGCACTGAAATGAAATTTTGAGTATTAATCCTGTACCATGCTACTTTGCTAAATATACTTGTTGATTTTAGTAGCTTTGAGATGGATTGATTGATAGATTTGGAAGGGAGGGAGGGAAAGAGAAGAGAGAAATCCATTCCATGTACTTGTCTGCTCCCCAAATGCATGCATGTATGGGCTGATCAGATTTAGAAACCTGAAACTCAATATCCTACATGAGTGGTAGGGATTCAAGTACTTGAGCTGTCACCTGATACCTCCCACAGTGTGCATTGCAGAATCCTGGACTTGACAATAGAGCTGGAACTTGAATCCAGGCACTACAATATGGGATGCACCAAATGGCTACATATTGTAGCTTTTTAATTGAGTCAGCAGATTTTCTAAATAAAAATGAGATAATCTGTATGTGATTAATTTATTATTATTTATTCTATTTGGAGAACCACAATTGCTTGAAGGAACTAGCTAATTTCTTTTGCTCTTCAGTCTTTAGCCACACGAGGACAAAACATTTGCCTCTACTGCCATGTGAGAACACAGGGAAAGTCCTCTCTTTTATGTGAGACTTCCAACGCTCCAAAATTATGAGAACTAAGTGTCTATTGCTTGTAAATTACTCAATCTGAAGAATTTTGTATCAAGACAATGGACAAAAATACCACACTTCATTGCATTATTGTGATTACTTTAAGATATTACATTCATTTATGTATTTTCACACACCACTTAGATTTGATAATATTATAATTGATGTATATTTTAGAACTATAATTATTAATTTATAATATTACTGTAACTTATTGAACCTGCAACTTCACATGCCCTCTTTTCTATAATTGTTACAGATGATATTGTTACAGATGACAAATTAATTAATTATCAACCTAAGAAATCACTGTTGGGGAGTTTTTGATATGAACAGTTACATGGTTAATAAATAAATTAGTGGGGAAATAGCAACTAGAGGAATGCACAGTCTTTTTCACAAATCCAATTTTTTTTTGTCTTCATTCTTTTTTGAGGATCTCTATTTTCATTTGCTGTTATTTCCCTTTATTTTGAGAACTTTTAAAAGTACTTTTGGATAGAAGATATCTGGTGATGGATTTTCTTTCTTTTATCTTTTATTTGTTTTCATTTTAAAATGATATTTTTATAGAACACAGTTTATTTACCAGCACTTTGAGGAAGCCATTCTATTGTATTTACCTGTCTTCCTTGTTTCTGATGAGAAGATAGCCATTAATCAGCTTGTTGTTCCTCTGTAAGTAATATGTTCCTCTCTGTTGCTTTCCGAATTTTCTCTTTGTCATTGACTTTTAGTAGTTCCTTGTGATTTGCCTCAGCGTGGGGTATGTGTGTGTGTGTATTCTCTTTTGTTTTAATTTAGCTTATTTAACCTGCAAAACTCTGACTTAAGTTAAATTTATTAAATTACTGGTAATTTTTTCAATATTTGTTTTTCTGCCTTGTTCTCTCTTCTCTCCTTATAGTGTTTCAATTACATGCATGCATTATAGTTTGATAATATTTATCTGGTATCTAATGATCTGTTATTTCTAATTATTTTCTTCTAGCTGTCATCCACCTTGGATAAGTTCTGTTGCTTTCTCTTCAAATTCACTTACTGCTTTCTCTGTTATGTCCATTTAATTGTCAAGTCCACTCAGTGAATTTTATTTCAGAAATTATACTTTTTCATTCAATTATCTCTACTTGTTTCTCTACTTGTTTATTTTTTCTCTAATGATACTTTCCATTCCCATAGTGAAATTTTGTCTATTTAAATCGTATTTTGTTTTTGGTCATTGAGGATTGTCATAAAAACCGCTTTCAAATTTTCTTTGCCCACATGATTCTAATATCTGATTATTTTCAAGACATACTTGATTGCTTCTATCTTATCTTGATAATGTGTTAAAATTTCTTTGTTCCTTGTATATCAGGGAATTTAAGAATTTATTTTGAACACTTTGGATGATAGGTTATGTAAAATTTGACTTGTCTAGTGTTGTTTTAAAAGGTGATTTTGTTGGCTGGGCTTGATCTATAAACTCTGTTGCTTGGTCAGGCTATTCACTTTCAGTTCTTTCTCTTTTAACTGAGTTACTCTGAGTATGTTTAACATGAGTGGTTTAGAAGTCAGCCAGAGATATGGGATTTTCTTTCTGAGTTATTCCTTTCCAGTGTTCATCCACTCCAGCATTCCTGCTCTCCTAGTTTCTGTTTTCTGAATACCCAGGGTAGAAAATCCATGAGGTTTTCCACTTAAGCTCTGCTGTTGCTGTGTACAAAGAGTACACTTCATTTTCAGTAAGATAAAATCAGATAGAAAGGAACTTGCTGGGACAGGCTCCTAGTCCTTCCTTCAAGTAGACAGATATAATTCAGCCTTGTTTTATATTTAGTCCAGGTTTCTGATTGTTTTATGAAGAGATTTATCTCATTGAGTCTAGTCAAATCTTCTATTATGGCCAGAAGTAGAAAGGTGGAAATATTATTATTTTTAATTTTTTTTCAGCTTCATAGTCTATTACTAGCATAATGTTTTAACCCCAAAGGCCAAGGAACCAATATGAGATTCCTGACAACTATCAAGTATGTTTACTATATTACATATTTTGGAAAACGGATGGGGCCACCAGATGGCTCCATGGCCTTAATGAATCCACTATTAACTATCCACTGTTATCTGCTTGTACCAAATATTTATTTAATCCAAAACCTATATGTCTCACTTTAAGGAAGGGAGCATAAAAATATTTGTGTTCCTCAAGGATAAATGTCAGTTAATACCTGGCCTCACAGTCCTGGAAATAGCTGAGAACCACATCCCTCCCACTCCTTGTGCCATGTGTGTGGTACACAGTATATGGCCACGAGTCACACTGGGAAAGGTCTGGGAGAATCATTACCATATATAAATCTGTGGAGGTAAAGACCCTTTATTTAGTCAATATAACTAAATCCAAAACTTGGCTTGGGTCTAGGACTAGAATTCTTTTGTAAGTAACTTCCCTCAGCCTCCATTTTCTCTAGTTTTTGTTTCTTTGGTTTGTATAGGTATGTTTTCTCAACCTCAGTACTATTGCTATTATAAGCCAAAGGGATTTTTATTGTGGGAAATTGTTATATGCATTGTAGGATGTTTAATAGCACCCAGCCCTCTACATACAGATGTGAGAACACCCCTTAAATTTTGAAAGCCAAATGTTTCTAGATCTTACCAGACATCACTTGGGCAGCAGTAGGTGTGTCTAAATTACTCCTGATTTAGAAATACTGGTATAGGTTAATGAATAATAATGCCCCTGCTGACCATGTAACTGTCTTGAACTTAGGAAGTTAAATTTCTATTAATTCCTGTAATTCATTTGAAATCATCTTGGCTACCACTTTTTCTCTGCCAGGTCATTAAAATAATTCAATCTCTCTTGCTTTTGATTATTGTCATCCTTTGCCCTCTATTTCTTTTGAGATCTTATCATCACCATTTCTTTTAGTGAGTCCTGTACCTCTTATTGTTAGATTTAGCCCACAGAATACAGGCAAATGCTATTCTCACAAATGCCAACCCCCTCGCACCAACGTGTTTCTTATCTCTTTAGTAACTAGAGCCTGTTCCTGGAAATTCTATGAGACACAGTCAGCAATTGGGTTTTCTGGCCCATTGCTGATTATCCATTGCAGCATTACCACTTCTCTAACTTTTCCTTCTTTTATCCACCATCTGCCACATCATTTCTAGTATTTCCACTTCCCTCCAGTCTTTCAAGAACCATACTAGTGGCATATAGTGTCCCCTGGAATCCCTGCCATAACATCAATCTTGTTGTTGTATTGGTAAACTCTCCATTATCCAATGAACAGTCCATTCCTTTTTCTCTATCACTATGGGTCCCTGTGTAGTCCCGCAGCTCCTGCTGGTGCATAATGGCTATGTCCTGTAGCAATTTTGGCATAACGCCCCTTTCCTTCCATAGATATTCTAGCACTTTCCCAATTAGGTTATGCTGAGATTATATTCTAATTATGTGTCTGTTCTCCAGAGGCAGAGATGAAGATGGATCTTAATGGTGGTGGGCAGATTTGTAAGGAAGAGGTTAGATTAGAATGGCCTACTTCCGCAGGCCCGGAGGATTTAGATGGTCTTCCATTTTGCACACTGTAAGATGACCTTCTGACAGTTACACTGTGCCTTACATTGCTGATTTGCAATTCTCAACTTCATATCATCTATGAGTAATACTTCATGAGCTTATAATAACTGAAACCAATTCTATAATGTATAGGATAATTAATATTCCTGCATATTTCTATAACTCTTGAGATACTCATCAGCAGATACCATCTACCACTGATGTCCTATCCCAGTTTAGCACAGAGGATTTATATAACATACTAGAAAGCATGCTATAGGAGTCACTTAGCATGCTAGGCTCATCAGTATTCCACATATAAAAAGGTGGCATTCCTATTGCTGTTGTTCATGATTCAACTCCAAAAAGTCTCATTGTAGAATTTCCCACTAGGGCCAATCTAATACCAATCTATCTTCTGAATAATCTCCAAGTAACATATATTCAGCGATGGATAATTTTGTGGAGTGCCATTTTGAAGAATAACAGAGAAGCAGATGTAGGATTGGACAGAGGGAGAAGTTGAACAGCACAACAATTATAATATGAGTTTCAACTGATCCCTTGGATAGACAGAACCTGGAATGCAACTTCAGTACTGTCCATGAAATAAAGGAATGGATACTGGATTTTTATGTTAGTACACCTCTTCTACCAATTCATCATTGAATCTATTCTCCCCAAGATAGTTTATAACTTTGGTCAAGTTATCTCTCTTCGACTACGAGCAGTTCCCTATTCTCTTGCACCTTGAAAATAGCTATCCTAGTTCTAAAGGATACACTATAAGCCTCCTTGTAGAATTTCTATTTAAAATGGGATAATTGGGTGCTACGTTACAGTGGTATGTGCTATGGCATAGTGGGTAAATCCACAGCCTGAAATTGGCATCCATATAGGTGCAGATTTGTGTCCTGGTTACTCTACTTCCAAACTAGCTCTCTGCTGTGGCCTGGGAAAGCAGTAGAAAATGGCCTAAGTCCTTGGGCCCCTGCACCCACGTGGGAGACCTAAAAATATCTCCAGGCTCTTGGCTTCAGATCAAAACAGTTCCGGCCATTGCACACATTTGGGGAGTGAACCAGTGGATGGAAGACTTCTTTCTCTCTGTCTCTGTCTCTCTCTGCTTCTGTAATTCTGCCTTTCAAATAAATAAATAAATAAATATTTATAAAAACTATAAAATGGATCATAAACTTCAGCAGTTCTACATTGTTTATGTCTAAGGCTTTGTCTGAAGATTGTGTCTAGTGCTGATACTGATATTTGCATTTTTCTTAGGAATAAACTTCTTTAAAGGTTTAATTACCATCCAGTGCTATCATTATCTAATCATGAGTTCAAACTTGGTTCTCTTTTCCTTTTATAAGTAAGAGTAATATTTTTGATTTCTTTAATTTTTCTGAATTCAGAAGATAACGTATATTTTACTCAGGATTTGGGTTTTCGTTTTGAAAGATAACTCTTTATAATATTCAGGAACAATACAGGATTAGGAAAAAAAATATTAGATGTAGTGAGCACCACCCAGATTTCCCTACCGAGAAGGAAGGTTATGTTGCTCCAGTTGTTATGAGTTCTGTTGACACACAGCCTCCCACTCTTACTTAATTCCTTAAGATTATCTTATTGCACATAGGTCCCTTTTCAAGATCATGCTATTCACAGGCCAGGACATGGCATATCCAAAGGCTAATTAAAGCAGAAATATAAGCACCCCGAAATTTTGACCCTGATTGAATACCTGATGCCAATCTAAAATGCAAGACTCCTTGTGCAATCATTTAAGGCATTGTTAAACCTCCATCATGGATTGAATTACTCATCTGCCCAACTATGCCTCTTTCTCCTCTATTCTACATGTATCTATTCTCAAAGTTCCTTCCTAATAAACATCCTGCACCCAAACTTCCCACGTAGGCCACTCTGAGTACCCAAATTATGAGATGATTTAACTTATTTATATAGTTTTTAATTAATTTATTTATTTGAAATGCTTAGGGATACTCACAGAAAGACAAACAGGTTTCTCATCCACTAATTCATGCTGCAAAGGCCCACAACAGTTAGGAATGAGCCAAGCTGAAGCTGGGAGCTGGGAACTCTAGCCAGGTCTCCCACTTAGGTTGTAGGAACTAAGTTATTGGAGCCATCACTGCAACCTTGAAAGATTAGCAGTAACCAGAAGCTGAAGACAAAAGTGGACTAGCACATTGATCCCAGGCACTTCAATGTATGGTGGAGGTGTCTTCACCATTAGGCCATTGCTTGCCTCTATTTAAACATCTAATTCATTAAAGTCACTGTTTAGAATTTTCTGTAACTGAGTAGAGTTGAAATTTAGAACTGGTACTGTAACATTCTAAGTATTTGCAGGATTCTTACGGTAGCCATCCTTTGTATAAATTGGTTTATTTAGAAATTTCTATGGATGTGGATACCTCTTATTTTTTTACTGTCCTTCTTATGTGTAGTGTATGAAACAGAGCAAGACAAAAATAAAACTTGTGCAAGGCAGTTTTACCATATTAATAAATAAAATTGAATCTTCAATTTTATTGAGTTAATTTATTCAATGTAAACATGCTATCATTTTAAAATAAAATTTGAGATGCCTATTAACCTGTAAATTGTTTTATATTTCTTTTCTAAACACTGCCTTCATAATGTGGGTTGAATAAATTCATGTTTTTCTTATCTTTAGTCAAATATTGTTTTGAACAACCAGCTGAGTAAGGAAAAATAGATGCTTTGGGAAATTATTATTGAGGCCAAACAAGGCATATGTCTGAGTCCCTCCCTACATTCTCCAGGACCAAGGATAGCTCAGTTTTCATCTTTAGATGCCTTGCCTCTTAAATCCAGCATGCTGTGAGACAGCTTTCTTATAAATAAGAAGTGAATAGTAATCTAACTCTCTATTTCCTTGCTTTATGAAAATGCTTTGCCTTAGACATGATTGTTTTGATGTATGGGAACCTCTCAGGAAGGCATACTTTGGAAAAATAAAAATTTTTGCATGTAGTTATGAATAAAATTCAATACATAACCCACTGAATTCCAAAGATTGAGCTTCCTATGACCACATTGTAACTAGAATTTGGATTTTTCATTAATTATCTCATATAAATGTTGACTTCAGAGGAACATCATGTATTGATAATGAGCTTTTGTCTCATTTTGGGCATTTTCAAACTGGGCCATTTTCTCTATGTAGACTTGGCTCTATGGACATTTACCATCCATTTTATTGAATAAATATCTTATTCTGAATTGCTGTAGCAACTATCATGTATCTAGACTTCTACCAGACATTACTCACCCCTTTTACTAGTCTTACATTGGAAAGAACAATTAAATGTAGATATATTAATTATTTTCCACCTCTATTCTACAAATTCTGGAATCAGTAATGTTTTAAGGCCACTCTCTAGTTCTCATTTTATACCTCCCTTACTATTTTTGCTCACATAGTTCCATCCCTTTACACTTTGCCAATAAGAGAGCATGAAGATAATATGTTTCTTACGTAGAGGTGAAAAAGAGAAATGGAAATAAGTGACAACCCAGAACTACACCTAATATGGATAAAAATTTTGAAAATGACAGGCTTTTTCTCAATATTCTTCCAAATGCTTACACACCTTTGCTCTTCCTTTAAGGTCTTATTGATGTCTGGCTGCTTACAGAACTGTCTCCTCCTCCACTTCCTCCTCTTATTCTTCCTCCTCCTCTTCCTCTTCCTCTTCGTCCTCCTCCTTTGACTTTAATCCTGTGCTCCTTTCTATGATAGTTTGCAAAAATATAAAATTATTTTATTTAGTTTTGAAAATAATAAATGGGCTTAATTCAAAAGGACACCCAAATAGACTTTTTAAGATTCCTTCAGATATTTAGAGAAGTTATATTTTGTCAGATTGTTTACTGAGTTCAGCAAGTAACTTCAATGGAAGCATTGTAATTGGCTTTTTGAAAAGTATTTTTATAATTAATGTCTTTATTTTGATCTCAAAATATTTTTTTTTATTTTCTGTACTTTGTTTCTTATTTTGGGATGTCCTTGAATTTTTTTTATCACAAGTTTTCCTGTCAATATAATATTAACACAAAGAGAACAGATTCAATGTGGTTCATAGATAAAATTCTAAGAATATAGCATTTCTATTCCTCCCTCCATCTTTCTTCCATTTTTTTAGTTTTGGAAATAGCATTTTAATTTACATTATAATCCAAGTCTAAATGCTCCAATCAATAAAGAGTTCAACAAATAAAAAGTAAAAAGACCAGTTTAGCAGGGATGTAAACAAGGCTATAAAAATAATCAAATGAAAATATCAATTTCACTCATATACAGTAAATTTTAAAGTAATCATATATCATTAAAACCATAGTTGTTTATCACTCTTAACCATTTGTTTGACAAAGATATAAAACAAATTTGACAAAATTATGTTAACTATAGCTGCATGTACAGTAATTTTTTGCTTTGTTTTTTTTTTATTTTTTTCTTTTAAAATTTTAGACTTGCCATATGATCCAGCAGTTCCACCACTGGGTATGTACTGAATAGGCATGAACATGCATCAAAGACATAACTTTACTACCATGTTTCAGCAGCACTACTCACAATAGTCAAAATATGGAATGAACCAAGATCTCCATGGTCACACAAATGAAGAAAACATGGCATACACACATACACACAGACACATACACACACATAAATTAATATTATTCAGCCCAAAAGAAAGAAACTGTATCATTTACACAAATATAAGTGCCACTGGAGGCTATGATATTGAGCATGTTGAGTGAAATAAGTCAGGCACAGAAAGCCAAATGCATGTGTTCGCTCTTATATGTAAAAAGTATTTTAAGCATTCAATGATGTTAATATGTTCTCTCAAATCTTGATGCAACTACACCTGTGTTTATTTTTTTCTGAAATGGGGTTCTATTATCCAAATAGTCAACACACATTACATAATCGTTCCTCACACATCTAAAGATCATGGTGTTTAGTTTTTATACAGCTTACTACATTGCATTATCATCACTTAATTTTCATTGTTACTATTTTAAGTCAATCTAATATATCTAATACCTAGTCCAATATTTTCTCACATCGGCATGCTTCTCAGGAATTTACTCAAATTGTTAGCATCTATAGATTATCATTTGGTTAAAAATTCTGTTTATAAAAAAAGTACAGGTATTGCTCCTACTTTTGTTATCTTGTTAATGAATCTAGAAAGTTAAAATTACTTATTTTCCTTAGAAAAATGAAGTCAGGATATAAGGAAAGAAATGCTTATAATTATCAATGATGATATCTGTTTTCAGGTTCATTTTATTCAATAAATTATGTTTTAATTGAAGCTATAATTAATCAAGTACAAATGAAAATGTTATAAATGTCTAAAATTTGTTTGTATTTTGCATTATTGATCATTTGAACTTCTTTTATTGATTTTAAGGAGTAGTCAGAAACTGATGCTGAGTGATTTTCCAAATTTTTTTTCTATCATGGATATTGAATAAGAATCATAGATCTATTTATTTACTCTTTTGATTGATTCCTGATGGCAGAATGCTACTTTAGAAACATAGGCAAACAGTTTGGAAATTCTTATGCAGTTTCAATATGTTCATAGTCAAGCTGACACTTATTTTGATTTTCTGCAACTCATGAGAGTGTTAGGAGTGGGTTTCCCCTGCAATAGTAATTGTACTTCTTGTAAATGTTGATGGATTAGTTTTATTGCAGAGGACACTTCCAAATGAATATATGGGGAAGGCTGAAAAACGGTCAGTGACTGATTTAAACTCTCTTTAGGCCCAAGGCTCTTCAGCTTTGGACTAGCACAATTAGCAGATGAATTTCAGGTCAAAACATTTTTGGTTTTGAGCTATGCTACAACTGTCTAAACCTGGGTATATCTCCTAATACCTCTTTGAAATTGATTTCATTGTCTATTACTTGGCTATAATATTGTTTATCTCAGGGGTGTTATGAAGATTATTATTCTTCTGAAGTATAAAGTACAATACATGATGGAGTTGAAAACAAACACAGCTCTTTATCCAGTGTGGAGAGATATAATACACAGCTTAGCTGAATTATATTTTTCTTTTCCTTACATTATCCTGGAGCTAATCATGTTACATCCATTCAGCTATTCAACATTTACTTGACAGATTTTTTAGACTATTAAGACTTTTTTCCTGTTTAAAATTCTACTTTTATCTTTCTGAAGTGTCACCCTAAGAACACATGCTGACAGATGATTGAGTTCTACTCTGAAGCAATGGGGAAAGCAAATAGTTTCTTGAGGGAAAAGTAAATTAGAGATATTGGATTCATTAGGAGATACATACGCTTTTACGATCTGCCTGTTAGCAAAAATCTTCTACCCAGAGAGACTTCATTCATCAAAACCATCACATAAGTGATTTCAGAAGCAAGAAATATTAAAATGTGCATTACACTTAAAAACAAAACAAAACAAAAATCATCCGAACTCTCTGTGATGGAGGAAATGAGCTTATTAATGTTATCTCAATGAATAAAAAAGATTGGAAAACCATTGGCAGAAATACCACTATTCCTTTGGCATAATACATTTAAAGTAAAGAAAGTAGCCATTTAAAAACAAATATGGAATACTGTATATTTCTTATCATTACAAAACAAAGGAAAGAAATATATCCAAAATAGATCATTCTGCACACAGATGCTTTCTCTCCCACACATACACCTGCAAAACATTCAGAAAAATCCTAATTGTCTCTGAATTCTGCTGTCTCATAAGTTTATTAAAACAAAAGTAAGAACATGAAAACTTTGCCCAAGACTAGAACTAACTATATTACATTTTTTCTCTGGTGACTGCCAAAACTTGGAATTCTTTTTAGTGAGAGAGTAGTCTTGTTAATATCTACAGTTAAGTAATTGAATTTTAAAACTGTCAATTCAAACTGGCCTAAAACACACCAGAAAACCCAAAAGAGTGAATGGAACCTTAGACTTATTTTAGCACATACTTATCGTTTAATTTATGAGTAAGTGTATATTTTCCACATATTTGTTCTTGTATTGAAATATACACAGACATATCATAACTGAAAGAGACAAGAATATTTAATTTGCAGAGTTGATGGATAACATTTGTTCAAAGTCATGGATAAAATGAACTAGGATTAACCAACAGTTTGTCTTATTCAACTTTTGTAGGGAGATGATGAAGTAAATTCACAAACTATATTATTAGACTAAAGTACTGACTATAGTTTATATGTAAGTTTTTAAAAATATTTTATTTGTTTGAAAGGTAGAGAAACAGAGATGGAGAAAAAGGGACAGAAAAAGACAAAGAAAAATCTCCCATTTATTGGTTCATTCACTCCCCACTTATCCATAAATATGGTAAAAATATCAAGTAGGCACTATCTGTGATCAACTAGGTGCACAGCATATCATGTGTTTTGCATAGTGCGACGGGGTACCACAAGGAGTGATATCCCAAGCTTTAATTGAATACAGAAAGGCCTGCCAATCTGGATAGTTTCTCTAGAAGCAACACATGTGAGGTAAAAAGGAAAAATAAGTGACAATTTGTTGGTGGATAGTTGACCACAAAACAGCTTTATTTTGTTGGTATCCACATGCTTATTTGAAAATATGAGAACCCTACTTACTGTATATAACTTGTTATCAATTGTATAGTTATCTATCTTTATTGCTTCACTGACTCTACTCAGCTGTTCAGATTATCGCATAGAAGAAAGGATGTTATGAGAAAGCTGCTATCGGCTAACTTTCCATGTGCAGTATGATTTACTAGAACGGTGAACAGTCTAGAAGAGGGAGAGAAACTCAAAACACTATATTCCTAATTCTTAATGTAACACTAAGAAGAGAGTTGATTATCAATACATTGTTGATTTAGTAAATGGCTGAAAAAATGAAACATTCACCGAGCATGTAAATTCAGAAAAGTAAATGAGTGTAGATAAAATAATGTAGACATGGAACACAAACCATGGTTTATGAAGATTCTTATATGAAGCACTACCACTGGGTTTCATTAGCAATAATGATGGAAATATTGAATCACATAGAAGCAACTGCATTTCCTACAAAAATTGTTAAATATGTATTATAATAATATAAAGTATGTTTTTAATTGTATTGATTTTACAGAATGTGTGATAAAATTGATAATGCTTACATCTAGACAAGCAAAAGTTATTAGATAGCTTCAGTGGACAAAAAGATATTTGGGATCATAAAGACAGATTGCTGAAACATTTTGGAGTAGAAGTGTGGCTCATTAACACACTTCTACAAACTCAGTTTGAAGTTCTAATGCATCCATTTTCTGCAAAGCCTTGAGGACTAGTTAGATATTGAGTTACCAAATTACTTTTTATAAGCTTAACATAAGAGTCACTGGACAGTAATATTGAAATATTCCAGGTGAAAACAATTTTAGGTTATTTATTTTCCTTCTGCACATGAGAAGGGTGACCTGAAAAAAAGATTGAGTAAATATTCACTGGCCTATGCATTGGTCTGGTATAGTGACTAGGTTTTTGTTTTTTTCATTCTTTTCATCATTGCTATTTATTTCATGGAGAGCACATGATATATTTTCTCCATAGGTTAAACTTTAAGGTAGATGACTTATGAGAGATGTCTGTTGTAAAATTTTCATCTGTCAGCACACTTAAGGAAATGTGTTTTCTTTCTGCTTTATGGAAACTTTTTAATGGGCACACATACAGTATTTTCATACCCTGTCACCTAATTCCCAATTCGCATAGTAACAACACCATAATAGCATAAAAAGTGTTATTAAGAAAAAATAACTTGAATTGCTTTGATTCTAAAATTGAAGAGATGTTATAAAAACACGTTGTTGACTGGAAACAGCTCTATTATCTGCTTCAGGCAAAGTTATAATGAATACTTAATGGTTTATAAATACTAGAGCTTTTTTCATCCAGTGAGATCAGGGTGTTTCATCTTTTTTTTTTTTTTTTCTTACAAAGGCTCCTGTGAGAAGTGACATAATCTTCAGACGGTAATAGAAAGCTCTCAATCCTGTAGAAATGGTGTGGAAATCCTGTTTGCTGTAGATAATTTGCAAACAGGAAGTTCTAAAGATCTGTTAAACAAGTTCTTTACAATACCCTATAAAAATTCGATCCAATAAAACATACTCTCAGAATACAATGTGTGTACATGAATTTCTTTGCACCTCAGAAGCTGGGAAAACATGATATTATCTGGCCCATGAGATTTCTTGTTTATCATTGTTGAATTCTCACCCAGGGCTTCTGACCCACATGGTTAGGTCCAGTATTTTTATGGGTGAAAAAACATAGCCAGTCTGTAAACAGAGGCACTGAGGGAAGCTGGAATCTCTGTGGATGAGAAATGCAGAGTGAAGCTTACATCATCCTTTCCCCTTGGTGTAACAATAAGCTCAAGTCAAAGGGAGCTTGAGCATACGATAATTTTGACATATAATATTCACAAGAGAAGGGAGCATAGGAAAACTTGGAGACTGAAAAATAATATATGCTATGTTAGATATTAAACTGTCTTTATCACTTAAACAGTTTATTTTGTACTAAGTCCCGCTGTCAACTTTTATGCCGTGTTAAAATCAATATTTTTGTTTCCCTGTAGGTAACACTGAATATTGCTTAATAAACACCAATAATTTAAATACATGCTATTAGGACATACTTGAGTATAACATATTTTAGATGAACTTTTATACATTTTTAAAGTACATATTTTATGCAGACAAATAAGTTGCCTGTACTTATATATTTGTTTGGGGTCCACTTTGTAATTTTATTTTTTCACAGTTGTGTCTTGTGAATTTTTAATTGATTTCCTATATTTATTTGAAAGACAGACAAAGAAAGACAAAGATCTCTCATCTGTTCATTCACTCCTCACATACCTTTGACATCCCCAGGTTGGGAACTCAATGTGGGAGTCCCACAGTGGTGTCAAAGATATTTACCTCAGCCTTCACCTGCTTTGTTCCAGAATGATTAGCAGGAGGCTGTAATTGGAAACAGGCACTCTGATATGGCCTGTGGGCAACCCAAGCAGCTTCTTCAAAATGATGACAATACCTGTCCCCAAATTTTATATTGGAAGCTATATTTTGGACAGTTGGTTTTGGAAGATTTTGCAGTATGTATAATGAACATAATTTACTTTACCGTGTCTATCTGGTCAATGTGAAACAGGACAATGGTAATATTAATGTCATATTTCAATATATGATAATTGAGCAAATTATTACCTTATACAAAAATACCTTTTGAAACAGTGGAGGATCATTTCATCTTTTGTCAATAGTTTTTTTTTTTTTTTAATTTACTAAATAATTGGACAGGCTAGTCTTTTTTACATATATTGCTTTCCATTTCAACATGCGTGGATTTGGGAGTTGCCTGTAAAGGGACCCCATGATATGAATACGTCCATTCATCTGTTAAAAAAACACACAGCTCAGGGGCCAGCGCTGTGGCACAGTGGGTTAATGCCCTGTCCTGAAGCGCCGGCATCCCATATGGGCACCGGTTCTAGTCCCAGCTGCTCCTCTTCTGATCCAGCTTTCTACTATGGCCTGGGAAAGCAGTAGAAGATGGTCCAAGTGCTTGGGCCCCTTCACTTGCATGGGTGACCCAGAAGAAGCTCCTGGCTCCTGGCTCCTGGCTCTTGGCTTCCGATTGCAGCAACTCAGGCCTTTGCTGCCATCTGGGGAGTGAATCAGTGGATGGAAGACCTCTTTCTCTCTCTCTGCCTCTCCTCTCTCTGTGTAACTCTGACTTTCAAATAAATAAATAAATCTTTTTTAAAAAAATATAGAATTCCTGTGCCCCATATCAGAGTACCCGGGTTGGCTCCTGATTCTCACCTCCTGCTAATACAGACCTTGGGAGGCAGCTGTTCCTGCCAATGGGGGACACCTGGCTTGAATTCCTGTCTTAAAAGAAAAAAAAATATACATAAAAAACACACAGCTCAAAAGAGCTATTTTGTCCAAGGCCACGACACATCTTCCCTCTGCACTACCCATTATAGTATAGAATCAGTCCATCCCCACTGTCATGAGTACATATCTTAGAAACAGCCAGCAACTGCCACACTCTTGGAAACAGAGTCAAGAGGCTTCTCTGTTTCTTTCTCAAGATTTACCACAAGTTCCCTCTGTTAGCAGAATGCAATAAACAATCATTGTCCAAGGGAACCTGCTAAACCTAATTTTAGATCCCTAGATTCAGCAATCCAGAACAACTTGTGTGAGGCTGAGATAATAGTTAAATAAGTGGTGCATAGACACAGAATTTATCTGCATAGGGAGTATGATTTATCAGCCCTGAGGCACTGAAATAAGAACAAGTATTTTTAATATCAAGAAAATAATTAAGCAAATTGTATATGATCATGATACGCAAAATGTAATTTAAATACATGAAGTCATATATCAGAAAAATTGTATTGACATAAAGAAATACAATAATGAAATGCAATTATAGTAAAAAGCAAGGTTTTGAGATGTATGTACACAATATAGCTACCTATCTCCATCATCTAGAATGTATTGCTATAAATTATTAATTGTAGCTATCTTTACCTAGGAAAAAATAAGTGTGTTTAAACTTTATTCTTTCATTAGTTTTCCAATATTTTCCATAATGAGCATGTATTATATTCAGAATTAGAAAAATTGTTTCATAACTTGCAGCGAGGCAATTCTCTGTTAGATATTATGCTAAGTATACCACAATACTTTTGTTTCCCTGTGAGGAATCCAAATGAGTTACTCCAACTTTTACATTAATAATTCTTGTTTGTTCTTTTTTTTTTTAAAAAGTAATGTTACTTTAAAATACCTAGGAGGATATTATAAATAACGGTCTAAGAAGAAATTACCATGGGTAATGTATCTTATCACTTGAAAAAATAGTTACTGTTAAAAGTGAAGGATTGAGGAAGGTGTAGTTAAGATCCAAAGCATGTTTTGGGACACTCTATCTAACTGAAATTCCAAAATTACTGATAAGAATGATAAGAATTGAAAACAAAAGTAAGGATTGGCCAACCCACTACTCAAGAGAAAAAAAAAAAAGATGAAAAGTAATGAGAATTTTGAGAGTAAAAATTTTTAGATTAGATATACAGAAACAGATAATATCTCCTTGTCTCAGTGATGCCACAGTCTCTGTTTCTTTAGAAATTTTTAATGTATATAAATTTCATGAATACAGTTTTAGGAATACAGTGATTCTTCCCACCATACCTGCCCTCCTCCCTCTTTGATTCCCAGTCCAATAATATTCTTTTTTAATTAACTTTATACACAAAAGACCAACTCTATACTAAATAAATATTTAAACTACTTGCACACATGCACACACTAAATATAAAAAACTGTTTGAGAACGAGTCTTTAAAATTGAATCTCATAGTAGGACTCATTTAGGACAGAGGTCCTGTATGGGGAGTAAGTGCACAGTGAATCCTGCTGTTAATTTAATAATTAACACTCTTATGTATATCAGTGATCACCTAAAGCTCTTGACATGAGTTGTCCAGGCTGTGGAAGCCTTTTGAGATCACAGTCTCCATCAGTATTTAGAAAAGGCCAAAGGCAATGCAGAAGTTCTCTCCTCCCTTCAGAGAAAAGTACATCCATCTTTGATGGCCCCGTCTTTCCCTGTCTTTCCATCTCTCATGGAGATCCCTCATGTAGGACATTTTTTTTTTTTTTTGCCAGAACGTCTTGGCTTTCCATGCCTGAAATGCTCTCATGGGCTTTTTAGCCAGACCAGAATGCCTTAAGGGCTGATTCCGAGACCAGAGTGCTATTTAAAGTGATTGACATTCTGTAAATCTGCTTTGTGGACTGCTTCCCATGTTGGAGCATTCTCTCCTTTTTATTTATATTTATTATATTACTGGACACTGGATCATATTTATATAATCCCTTTAATACTTAGTTCTGTCTGATCACTATAACACTTGATTTGGTTACTCTTACACTGCAGATGGTTTTTTTACCACTCAGCTTAATGGGATTTGGGGTCCCATGGGAAGATTTTAAACTGTACACTTAGAAGTAAGTTCATAGGCATGTATGAAGAACTATAGAGATTTACAGTTCAAACTTCCTCCTCCCTCTTATTCCAAACTATTTTTCCCAAGATCTATTTCTCAATGACTTTATACACATGTGATTAATTCTATGTTAAGTAAAGAAATCCAATTTTCCCAGCACCAGTTGTTGAAGAGACTCTCCTTGCTCCAGGGATTGATTTTAGTTCCTTGGTCAAATATAAGTTAGTTATACATGTTTGGATTAATTTCTAGCATTTTTATTCTGTTCCATGGGTCTATCCCTCTGTTTTTGTGCTAGTACCAGGCTGTTTTAATTATAACTGCCTTGTAATATGTGTTGAAATCTGGTATTGTAATGTCTCCAGCTTTGTTTTTATGGGTGAAGGATTGTTTTAGCTATTTGAGGTCTCTTGAATTTCCAACTGAATTTCAGCATCATTTTTTATCGATATGAAAAGAATGCCTTTGGTATTTTAATTAGTATTGTATGGAATCTTTAAATTGCCCTCCAAAAGATGGACATTTTGATGATATTGATTCTTCCAATCCATGAACATGGAAGTTTTTCCCATTTCTAATGTCTTATATTTTCTTCTTTCGTGTTTTGTAATTCTCATCATAGTGATCTTTGACTTCTTTTGTTAAGTTTATTCCTAGGTATTTGATTTTTTGTAGCTGTTATGAATGGGATTGTTTTTAGAAGTTCTCTCTCAGCAGTGGCATTGTATGTATACAAAGGATGTTGTTTTTTGTGTGTTGTTTTTATATCCTGCTACTCTTCCAAACTCTTCTGAGTTCCAATAGTCTCTTGGTGGAGTTTTTTGGATTCCCTTTATATATTGGATCAGGTCATCTACAAATAGGGATAGTTTGACTTTTTCTTTCCCGATTTGAATCCCTTTAATTTCTTTTTTCTTTTCTAATGGCTTTGGCTAGAACTTCCAGGATTATTTTGAATAGCAGTGGTAAGAGTGGGCATCCTTGTTTGGTTCTGGATCTCAGTGGAAATGCCTCTAACTTTTCCCCATTCAATAGAATGCTGGCCCTGGGTTTGTTATAAATTGTCTTGAGTGTGTTGAGGAATGTTCCTTCTAAACCCAATTTGCTCAGAGTTTTCATCATGAAAGGCTGTCGCATTTTATTAAATGCTTTCTCTATATCTATTGAAATAATCAAATGGTTTTTGTCCTTCAGTTTGTTGATTTGAGGTATCACTTTGATTGATTTGTGAATGTTAAACCATCCCTGCATACAAGGGATAAATCCAACTTGGTCTGGTCAGATAATCTTTCTAATATGTTATTAGATTCTATTGGCCAGAATTTTGTCGAGAATTTTTGCATATATGTTCATCAGAGAAATTGGTCTGTAGTTCTCTGTTGCATCTTTTCCAGGTTTAGGAATTAAGATGATGTTTGCTTCATAGAAATAATTTGGGAGGATTCCCTTTCTTTCAATTCTTTTGAATAGCTTGAGAAGAAGTGGAGTTAGTTCTTCTTTAAATGTCTGGTAGAATTCAGCTGTGAAACTGTAGAGTCCTGGGCTTTTCTTTCTTAGAAGAGTCTTTACTACTGATATGATTTCTTTCTTGGTAAATGGTGTGTTTAGATTTTTTATATCTTCATGGCTCAGTTTAGGTAAGCTCTATGTGTCCAGGAATCTAGCCATTTCTTCTAGGTTTCCCAGTTTCATTTTTTATTTGTTTAATTTGGGTCTTTTCTCTCTTTTTTGGTTAGTTGGGCTAATGGTATGTCATTTTTAGTTAATTTTAAAAAAAAGCTCTTCATTTTGCTGATCTTTTCTATTTTTTGGTTCAAATTTTGTTGATTTCTTCTATTATTTTAATTATTTCTTTTCTCCTACTAGTTTTGGGTTTGGTTTGTTGTTGTTGTTGTAGATCCTTGAGAAGCATTGATAGCTCATTTATTTGGAGCCTTTCCAATTTCTTGGTGTAGGCAGCAATTGCTATAAACTTCGTCTTAACACTGCTTTTGCTGTATCCCATAAGTTTTGATATGTTGTATTGTTGTCTTCATGTGTTTCCAGAAATTTTTTGATTTCTCTTTTGATTTCTTCTAAGACCCACTCTTCATTCAGGAGCAATGTTATTCAGTCTCCATGCATTTGCATATGTTCTAAGGGTTCCTTAGTTCCTGATTTAAAGTTTAATTGCTTTATGGTCCAAGAAGATGCATAGTATGATTTTGATTTTTTTTTTTTAAATTTACTGAGCACTTACTTTATGGCCTCAAATGTGGTCAGTCCTAGAGCAAGTTTCATGTCCTGGGGAGAAGAATGTGTAATTTGTGGTTGTTGGCTGGAAGGCTCTGTATATACCTGCTAGATCTCTTTGGTCTATAGTGTCAATTAAATATTGTCTCCTTGTTGATTTTATGTCTTGTTGATCTAATGCTGATGGAGGGATATTGAACTCCCCCTCTACCATTGTATTTGAGTGTATCTCTATCTTTAAATCCATTAATGTTTCTTTTAGATAGCCATGTGCCCAGTAACTAGGTGTATATTCATTTATAATAGTCACATTCCTGTTGAATTGATCCTTCAATCACTATATAGTGCCCTTCATTGTCTCTTTTAATGTTTTTTTGTGTTAAAATCTATTTTGTCTGATATTAGCAGCTCATTTAGATTTTTGTTGGCATGGATTATCTTTTTCCATTCTTTCACTTTCAGTCTGTGTGAATTTTTGTTGGCAAAATGTGTTTCTTGAAGGCAGAAGATATATGGTTTTTTTTTTTTTTTTTAATCAGTTGAGCCAGTCTGTGTCTTTTAACTGGGGAGTTCAGACCATTTACATTCAGGGTGACTATTGTTAAGTAGCAACTTTTTGCTGTCATGTTTCCAAAGATAGTCATATTTTCACTTTTTGGGTTTCCTTTTTTATTTTACTGGGCCATTCCTATATTCATCTTCTCTCATAATGATGTTCCTATTTCTGTGTGTAGCACATCATTGAGCAACTTTTGTAGGGCTGGATGAGTAATTATGAATTCTTTGAGTTTCTATTTGTTCTGAAAGATCTTTATTTCTCCTTTATTCATAAATGTGGGTCTTGCAGGGTACAGTATTCTGGGTTGACAGTCTTTTTCTCTTAAGACTTGGAATATATCTTGCAATTCTCTCCTTGACTGTAGGATTTCTGATGAGAAGTCCAGAGTGGATCTAATTGGATTTTCCCTGAATGTGGTTTGATGATTTCCTCATGCATTTTTTTTATTTTTATTCTTTTATTTTTTGCCAGGCAGAGTTAGACAGTGGGAGAGACAGACAGAGAGATAGAGTTATAGACAGTGAGAGAGAGACAGAGATAAAGGTATTCCTTCTGTTGGTTCCCCTAATGGCTGCCATGGCCAGCGCTGTACCAATTCAAAGCCAGGAGCCAGGTACTTCCTCCCAGTCTCTCATGCGGGTGCAGGGACCCAAGCACTTGGGCCATCCTCCTCTGCCCACCTGGGCCACAGCAGAGAGCTGGAATGGAAAAGGAGCAACCAGGACTAATACCTGGCACCTCAACCAGGACTAGAACCTGGGGTGCTGGCGCCGCAGGTGGAGGATTAGCCAAGTGAGCCACGGCGCCAGCCTCCTCATGCATTTTAAGATCTTCTTTTTATGTTTTACTGTGGAGAGTTTTACCACAATATATCATAATGAAGACCTTTTCTGGTCATATTTATTGAGAGTTCTGTGTACCTTCTGCACTTGGATGTCTCTTTCTTTATCCAGAATGGGGAAGTTTTCTGTTACTATTTCATTAAGAAGGCCTTCCAAACCTTTCTATCTTTCCACACCTTCTGGAACTGCTAGGATATGTAGGTTGAGTTGCTTGATAGTATCTTGTAAATCTCCAACCATGTTTTTCCTGATATTTTCTTCTGTTTTATGGTCTGACTCTAGTATTTCCAGAAATCT
This sequence comes from Lepus europaeus, assembly GCF_033115175.1. Lineage (NCBI taxonomy): Eukaryota > Metazoa > Chordata > Mammalia > Lagomorpha > Leporidae > Lepus > Lepus europaeus. The sequence continues at coordinate 31,970,183 of NC_084839.1, read as the reverse complement.
GTCTTCTAGTTGTGATATCCTTTCTTCCATCTCACTTATTCTGCTGTTAAGTTTTTCTACTGTATTTTTATTTGATCTAATGAATTCTTCATTTCTGGTATTTCATTCTGACTTCTCTTTAATATCTCAATTTCTTGGGAGCACTTTTCATTTAGATCATGAATTTGCTTATGATTGCTTCTAAGTAATCTGACGATTAATTGTCTGTATTCCATTCCAGGCATATCCTCAATCTCTTCATCTCCAACTTCTACTATTGAAGAGTTTAGTGTTCCTTTTGGGGACTCATATTGTCTTCTTTATTATTATTTTGGGTTTTTGCTTTGTTTTTTGACATATCTGTACACACACACACACACACATATATATATATATATATACACACACACACTCACATAAATTTATCTGAAGAAGTTCTCTTGTGAGATTTCTCTTTTATGAGCTGCTGTGTGTTTATGCATTTCAAAAAGAAGCACAGAGAACCATCTACTGGAGCCTTGCTCACTTGTCAATTGTGGTGGAGGTGGGTATGAGCTTTGGTGCACTCAGCCCTGCCTACTGAGACCTTGCTCACTTTTCAATGATCGTTGGAATGGGCTTGAGTTTCCCTGTTGCACGGCTCGCATAGTAGAGAAGAGGTTCATCTGAAATGTTGTGGACCTCGTTCCTGAGTGGGGGTGTGTGGGGTGGCTCCCACAGTTGATGGATGTGTGCTCTGGAGGCCAAGGCCTACGTTTGAGAATGTAAGCATTCAAGATGGCTTCCTGTGGCAGGTCAGGATGGGGAGGCGGGTGAGGGAGATGGACCAGGGAGTACCTCATCTCTCTGCTTCTCTTTTTTCCACATGGAACTTCAAAAGCAGTTCACCTAACCCCCCCCCTCACTGCTACTCACAGCTCCATGAACCCCCAATTCCCCATCTAACTTGCCCTCTGCTCCAAGAGTGTGCATCTCCTGTATCTCCTTTGTTTCTCCTCCTTATTTGCTCTTTCAGCATGGACCTGCCCAGTCTGTGTTGGCTTCTTGGGTTTCCCATTGTAAATTTTCCATGGTTCTATCCCCTGTGTGTAACTTCTCTCCCTTTTAACTATGTATTTTGCCCTGCATACCTCATATCATCCTGTTGCTAAGACACCATTTTGGAGACCCTCCCATTGTCTCTTTTCTAAAGGATTATGCAATATTTTAGATTGGAAATATTTAGTTCTTAAACACAGAACAATACAATATTATTAATTTTAATTATTAATATTAATATCAAATAATAGTATTTGATATGGCCTATAAACTGCATGAGAATTTCAGTGAGAAAGCTGTTTTGGGTCAGAGATGTCAGAATAAGTTTTATGGAAGAAGGTAGCAACTGCATGATTTGAAGAATTTAGGTAGCTTTTGTTATTGTGATAATTAAGAATAGTATATGTGTATTATTATATATAATATGGCATATACTAAATATAACCAATTCATATGTGCCTGTTATACTACATGCTATTCTGAGCATTTTAGTTATCACTCAATTTTACAAGATGCTGTAACTGCTTCCACTAAATTAGTGAAGACATGGAGGCAAAGTGAGATGAAATAACTTGCCTCAGATCACAGTTCATAAATAGTGGATCCAGAATTCAAGTTCAGACACTTCAATTATACTGGCCTGCAGCAAGACTAGTGAGTGTGCAAGAGATCAGGAGATAGTTCATAATGCAGAGCATGAAGCATGAATTATGTCTTAATTCAGTCATATTTTACAAGCCAAATCATTTTAGCTTATCAATTTAGAAGATGTAAATTATACTCTTAATTGCAAATGGATCAATTTCAATCAACTAAGTTTTGCTCAGTGATGAATTCAACTAATGGCTACAACAGGTTTTCTTTCAATAGTGTACTGCCATTTCTTACGGATGGTCTTCTATTCAAATAATATATTTCCATGACTTCTGCTTATTACTGGGAGAAAAAAAGTTCCAGTAAAGATTTATATCAACTCTAGGAATACATAGTGTCATATATGTAAATGCTAGAAATATATGTCATATATATAAATGTTAGAAACAGAGGTTTTCTGTCTGCTGGTCCACTTCCCTAAATGCCTGCAACACTTAGGACTGGGCTTGTCAAAAGCTAGCAGCCTAGAATTCAATCTGTTTCTCCCATGTACATGGCAGAGATCCTAGAATTTGGACTACCATCTGCTGCATCCCAGGATCTGTATTATCAGAAAGCTGGAATTGGAAACAGGGCTGAGACTTGAACCCATATATAAGATGCAGGTATCCCAAACAACATCCTAATTTCTGTTCCATACACCCATGATGACACACAAACTTATTTTTTTAATATTTATTTATTTATTTGAGAGACAGAGTTACAGAGAGGGAAAGACAGAGAAAGGTCTTCCATGTGCTGGTTCACTCCCAAAATGGCCACAACAGAAGAGTTGGGCCGATCCAAAGAAAGGAGCCAGGAGATTTTTCCAGGTCTCCTACATGGGTCCAGGGGTCCAAGCACGCTGGCCATCCTCTGCTTCTTTCCCAGGCCATTAGCAGGGAATTGGATCTGAAGAGGAGTAGCCAGGACATGACCCAGGGCCCACATGGGATGCTGGTACTGTAGGCGGAGGCTTAGCCTACCACGCCACAGCACTGCCCCCTATACTCAAACTTTTTAAAATTGAACTTGTGTTACCCCCAAACTAGACAAGTCAAAAAACTGCCATTCTATTAGCTGTAATTTAGAATTATGTCAGGCTGAATTGTCTTTCCTTTCTAACCCAAATTTTTTTGGTAAAATTTGAGGTTTATTTTAACATTTTTTTAAAAAACATTTTCTCAGTGTTTGCCTTATCCAAGATGTCAATTGGACTTATCTTCTGAGAGCCAGTATTCTGAGAACTTAACATGCTCTTTGGCAAGATGCTACTGTCAGATATACTGCTATGTGTTAAGCTGTTAGAATCCACAATTTAGCTCATTGCTTTGGCAAAACATTTGTCATATCAAGGTAATATCAAGGAAGATAACCACCATGGAGTGTCACTTAAATTGAAATTGGGGGATTGGTGTTGTGGTGTAGCAGGAAAAGCTGCCACCTACGACACTGCCTTCCCATATGGGCACCAGTTCAGGTCCTGGCTGCTCCACTTTCAATCCAGCTCCCTGTTAATGTGCCTGGGAAAGAAGCAGAAGATGGCCCAAGTCCTTGGGCTGTTTCAACCATGTGGGAGATCTGGAAGAAACTCTTGGCTCTTAGCTTCTGCCTGGCCCAGCCCTAACTGTTGTGGCTATCTGGGTGGTGAACCAGCTGATGAAAGATCTTTCTCTCTCTTTCTCTTTCGCTCTTGCTCTCTTGTTTTCTCAAATAAATAAAAATAAATCTTTTAGATAGGGTATGTGTCGAAGAGAATTCACAAATAAGACCAGTGTAAGCAAATAATGAAGGATAGAATTAAAAAGGAGAGAACGATCCTGCGGGGGAAGCAGGACACACAGCAGACTCATAGAATGGCAAACGCCCAAAACAGCACTCCTGCCTCAGAATCAACCCTTGGGGCATTCGGATCTGGCTAAAAGGTCCATGAGAGTCTCACAGGCATGGAAAGCCATGACACAGTGGCAAAAAAAACAATCTAAATGAAAGACCCTGGTGAACAAGACCCCAGCAGAAGGAACAGGCCATCAAGGAGAGAGGCACCTTTCTATGAAGGGAGGAAGGAACCTCCACTGTGATAGGGCCTTGACTAAACAAGTTCAGAGTCGGTGAACTCAAGGGGCTTCCTTCCATAGCCTAGACAGCTCTTAGCAAGAGTCTCGGGTGATTGCTGACGTCATAAATAAGAGTGCCAATTGTTAAATCAACAACGGGAGTCACTGGGTACATGCTCCCCACGTAGGATCTCTGTCCTTAATGTGTTTTACTATGAAACTTAAAAACACTACTAGTCGAACAATACCCTATACCTTGTGTGGTTGTGTGAATGCAGCCTGTTGAAATCCTTGCTTAGTATATACTAAGTTGATCCTCAGTATATGAAGGTAATTAAAAATGAAATTCAATAAAGGGCGAGATGGGAGAGGGAGAGGGGAGGGCCACGGGAGGGAGGGAGGTTGGGGGGGAAAGCCACAACAGTACAAAAGTTGCGCTTTGTAAATTCACATTTATGAAATAAAAATAAAAAAATTTAAAAAATAAGAAATAAAAATAAATCTTATAAAAATTCGAATTGAGAGACCATTGTTAAACAGACCTATTATACCATCAGAAATGGACTCCTGAGGTCAAGCTTTAAACTGAGCTGTCTGCATAAACCCACCTACATGCCTGCTGACTCTGTGAATGGGACCAAACTGCAATTTCAGAAATGAATTTCATTAGCATTTGCAACAGTTTTTAAGGTCACTCCCCTTGCCTCCTGAGACTGTGCCCAATCACTTTTGTGAAAACCCTTGTTTCATCAATCACAAATGTTGACAAACAAGAGTTACAAGTAACAACTCCATTATAGCTTAAAGATAAAAACACCTATCATCTTGTGAAACATTGGAACAATGTTTTATGGCTGCTTGCATTTTGTATTTCTCAAATTATAATCCTAGTAAACCCCAATAAACAATACCTTTTTCAACAGGGGTAATTATGCAGCCCCAATTTTGTTAGTGGTGTTACATCATAACTGATGTCATTCTCATTAAATTTTTATTGAGTTTCTTCTTTGTGCTGGGTTTTAAATATCCCAGCAGGTATAAATACAATTCTGCATTCTGTTTTCTCTGATATGTGGTAGTTAATGTAGGATACACAAAATATATAGGGATGAAAAAGATGCCTTGTGATTTGATCGCCACATTTATTGCTTGTTTATACTCCTGTGGAACTGTGGTCTTTCTACTTTTTACTTGTTGAGTTTCATGGTTGGTAGTGCATTAAGCCCATGATAATAGAGTGGCTTGAAATTATGTTTTTGCAAAAAATAAAGGAAAAAGAAATGAAGGAAGGAGAGGGATTGAGAAAGGGAAGTATGGTTATCTTCTTTGAATTGTATCTATGAAATACATGAAACTTGTTCTCCTGATATTAATACAGTTTTTTAAAAATATGCATTCATAAGAAACTAGGACAAATACTTTTTATGAAATTTACAGACTATATTCCACTGTAAAAACTTTAAGGTATTTCCAGATTCTTTGTCTTATTGCAATATTTTTTAAGTGAAAGGGATAGATCAAATTTCTAAGATCCCTGAGGTTCATATTATGTTCAAAGGTTTCTAGTAGGTACTAAATGTATATTCTGTGCAATCTTTGCCAAGTTCCTAAGCTGTTATTAGCTTTATTCTTGCTCTATAGGTGAGGGTGCAGAAAGGTCTGATTGAGGTAAAATGATAGAATTAAAGCACACATCTACTAGACAACAGAGATGAGATTTGAACAAAAGTGGCTTAATTCCAAAGACTATGCTCTTGTTTTAAAAACATTAGGCATTTTGGTGGAACTAGAATCTCTCTTGTACTGCAAGAAAGAGAGACACCTGAGATCTGAGGAGAATGAAAATTTCAACTACAACAGAAGTTAGTTAATGGAATGTTTTTCTCCTTACCGTGGGAGGAATGTGGTCCTGGAAATCCAAGTATTTAAATGAAACAGGGATATTACTGATAGAAAATTGATTAAAAGTTTCCACACTGGGAACAAAGGGATTAAAATACATGTAAGTAATAAGTTGGGGTCAGCACTGTGGCAAGCAGATAAAGCCACCGCCTGCTATCCTGGCATCCCATATGGGCACCAGTAAAAGTCCTGGCTACTCCACTTCCAATCCAGCTCTCTGCTATGGCCTAGGAAAGCAGTGGAAGATGGCCCAAGTCCTTGGGCCCCTGTACCCATGTGGGAGACCTGGAGGGAGCTCCTGGCTCCTGGCTTCCGATCAGCCTAGCTCCGGCCATTGCAGCCTTCTGGGGAGTGAACCAGTGGATGAAAGACCTTTCTCTCCCTCTCTCTGCTCCTGCCTCTCTGTGACTCAGCCTTTCAAATAAATAAATAAATAAATCTTTAAAAACAATAATAATAATAAGTTAAATATGTTAGTTAACTAATACATGATAAGCCACATTAGAATGTATGGTTGTCCATGGTGGACAATAGTGTAATTATTAATAGGAGAAATGATGAGGGACAAGAGTTAGCACATAATTAGTTCCCACAGAAACAGAGCAAGTAAAACTAAGCAGTTGATACCAAGGCATTAGAGTCTGCAGGCTTTGTTCATATTTTGATATCAAGTCTGTTTCTGAAAAAAAGTTATATTTAGGTTTTTGCTTTAATGTAAGTTCTGATACCTGTTCCTTACCTTGACTATCTTTTCCTGGAGATATATGTCTTTCTGTGTGTGCATGTGTTTGTGTGTGTGTATCTATTAAATGATAAAAGGAACTTTGAGTAAGTATAATAAGCTCCTCTTACCTCAGGTTAGAGTGTTTTGTTAAAATTTACTTTTGATCATCTCTGGTTCCCTCCTTGCAGAACTGACATACTTGACTGTAGAATACACTTCTCATTCCCAACGTTGATATCATAAAACTATGGATACGAATGGGGGCCTTTGAAAGGGTTCTCTTCACTTCAATTTACTGCAAGCCTCCATGAGCTTAACTGTTGCTAACTTAGTGCTTCCATATTTTAAATCAGATCTAATTTTTACCTTTTTTCTGACTGATTTTCCTTTGTTCTGAGTGCATATCACTATCTCCATGGGGCTGTTACTTAAATACAAGAAGGATGCATTTTGCTTTATATCCGAGTGATTCAAATCTCTACACAGAGATACTCATTGTATGTGGAATCAGCTGTGCATGAGTAAACTTTGAAAATATAAGTCATATAGGTCACCTGTATATTTCTTGTCTGCTGTCATCTAAAACAAGTTAAATGTGTGTCTTCTCCTATGCTGTCTGAGTTTTATATGCTGCAATTTCCTAATGGTGGCTCTAAAAGCACTGGGAAACTGCTTCTCCAGGAAGTAGTTTCATTTCATTTCATTTTTTTCAAGATTCATTTATATGAAAGTTGTAGTGACAGAGACAGAAGTAGAAGAGGCAGCAGGATTTTCTGTCGCCTGGTTCACTACCCAGCTTGGGGTTAGGCCAGGTTGAAGTCAGGAGCACAAAGCTCCATCAGAGTTTTCCACATGACTGGCAGGGGCCCAAGTACTTGAACTATATTCCATTTACCTCCCAAGCACATTAGCAGGGAACTGGATCACAAGCAGAGCACCTGGGACTTGACGCAGCACTCCAGTACAAGATTCACCCCCTATACTCCAACACTGGTGTGATTTCTTTGGGAAATATTCCTTCACACAGTCATTTTTACTTGTCACAAGTAAATAAAGCAACTCCTGTTTGAGGCTGATGAGTTGAGACCACCCCAGATTGATGGACCCCTTGTGACTGAACATTTTCTGAGGTAGGATGAAATATAATTAAGTTAATAATGGTGAAAGCAAAGATCGAGTTCACATTATTCATAGCCATGCTTAGAAAATCTGAAATTTGGGGGCCGGCGCCGTGGTTCACTTGGTTAATCCTCTGCCTGTGGCACCAGCATTCCATATGGGCACTGGGTTCTAGTCCCAGTTGGTTGCTTCTCTTCCAGTCCAGCTCTCTGCTGTGGCCTAGGAAGGCAGTGGAGGATGGCCCAAGTGCTTGGGCACCTGCACCCACGTGGGAGACCAGGAAGAAGTACCTGGCTCCTGGCTTCGGATCAGCGTAGCTCTGGCTGTAGCGGCCATTTAGGGGCTGAACGAACAGAAGAAAGACCTTTCTCTCTGTTTCTCTCCCTCACTGTCTAACTCTAATTGTCAAATAAATAAATAAAAAACAGGAAAATCTGAAATCTGGAGGGAACACCTGTTAGATAAGAAGATTCTTTGAATGATGTACCAAATGCTACCACTATTCGTCAAAGGTTTTACTGAATTGTGGGGAAATATGATGACATTATTTGTTTTGATTAGTAACCAAGACTTTCACATTGATCATTTGTGAGATAAAAAAAATAAGGAACAAAACTATGTGATGACCATCCACTAAAAGGGAACCATCTGTGTGACGATGTGTGGCCCAACTAATCAGCAAATTGTCTTTAAAATTACAGCTTTTTTTTTTCTTTTAAAGATTTATTTATTTGAAAGGCAGAGTTACAGAGAGAAATACAGGAGAGAGAGAGAGATGTCTTCCATCCACTTGTTCATTCCCCAAATGGCCACAACAGCTGAAGCTGGGCTTATCTGAAGACAAGAGACAGGAGCTTCCTCTGGGTCTGCCACACGGATGCAGGGGCCCAAGTCATCTTCCACTGCTTTCCCAGGTCATTAGCAGCGAACTGGATCTGAAGTGGAGCAGCCAGGACTCAAGCAAGCACTCATATAGGATGCTAGCACTGCAGGTGGCAGCTTTACCCACCACACCACAGTGCCATCCCTGAAATTACAGGTTTTTTTTTTTAAATTTGATTTTAATACTAAAGATGATTAAAGTCATGATTAAAGTCATGGTGATGCATTTTCTGTTTTATTATCAATAGAATTTTACTGATGAATTATATGCTTTCTTTATACCATCAAGATTGCAAAATCCATGATGGTAATCATTATTAAAGGGTTGGTAAGCAAATACACATTTATAAAGGATAGGCTTATTAGAGGACCTATTTGTTTGCATATATATGCAGAGAAATGATGTAGTTGAAAAAAACTATATTAGACCAACCAATTAATTTATGCCAAGGGAGCCATAACAAGTATTCTACAATATCAATTAAGCTATTATTTATATAAAATAAAATATAAATGATAATACATTTGTATAAGTACTGCAGGCGCTGTTAATAACAATAAAAATAGACATTAGAAAAATGTTAATACATTTTTTAATTGAAAACACTGAATAATCTTTGTCAGAAAATAATAATTAATATGGTGTGACTAAAGATATATTTTAAAAGTTAAGATAACTGGGGCCGGTTCACTAGCGTGATAGGCGAAGCCTTTGCCTGCAGCATCAGCATCCCCTATGGGCACTAGTTCATGTCCTGATTTAGCTTTCTGCGTATAGTCTGGGAGAGTAGTGGAAGATGGTCCAAGGGCTTGGGCCCCTGGACTGTGTGGGAGACCCAGAGGATGCTCCTAACTCCTGGCTTCAGATTGGCCCGGCCTCCACCATTGCAGCCATTTTGCTAATGAACCATCAAATGGAAGACCTTTCTGTATCTCCCCCTCTCTCTATGTGACTCTCTCAAATTAAAAAAAAAAAATAATAAGATAATTGAGATAATGATGTGACTAGATTATTCATTCCTAATTTGCCTATGTAATTCTTACTTATATACACACATTCTGGGTTTTTTGCTTGTTTGCAGCCATTAGTTTTGAATTTGCATTTTCTAGTAACTTTTATTATGTATGCTTATGAAAATCCTTACATCCCTTTATAAACAACTTTAATATCTGCACATATTTACTAAATTTGTATACAGTTCATTATCAAAAAATATGTAGATTTAAATGTGCCAATGTGAAATGATTTTCAAAATACATAATATGAAAGTGCCAGCACTGTGGCGTAGTAGGTTAAGCCTCTGCCTGTGGTGCCGGCATCCCATATGGGTGCCAGTTTGAGTCCACGCTGCTCCACTTCTGATCCAGCTCCCTGCTAATGGCCTGGGAAAGCAGTGGACAATGACCCACTTGAGCTTGAGCCCCTGCACCCACATGGAAGACCTGGAATAAGCCCCTGGATACTAGCTTGGATTGGCCCAGCTCTGCAATTCGACCATTTGGGGAATGAACCAGTGGATGGAAGACCTCTCTCTGTCTCTCTGTCTCTCTCTCTCTCTCTGTAATTCTGCCTCTCAATAAATAATCTTTAAAAAAAGATATAACATGAAGTGAGAAAATTAAAAACAAAGGCATATACAGTGTAAGCATACTCAAAAAGTATGGAAATGCATATTATGAAAAAGCTGTGCCTACCTTTCAAAAATTTTTGCACCAAACTAAACATCTTTCTGTTGTTGTTGTTATATACATTAACCCATTTATTATAGGCTACTCATGTCTCAAAAATGGTGCCTCTATCAGTCTGTCAATTCTTTCAGTCTTCTGATTGCAGACCTTACTAATTCCATTTTTCCATGAACTTTTTGTGGTGCTCTTGTGTAATCTGACTTAAGGAAAAAAATAGTAAAACATGACATACAACCAAAGACGAACTGTATTCTGTATTGCCATAAAATAGTGATGCTACAGGGAAAAAACAGAAAACAAAATGCTTAGACTGCAACTATAGATGGAAGGGCAAGAAGACCATGAGTTAGAGACTTTTTGAAAGGGATAATGAGCAAGTCCCCATCCACAGAGCACTTAGATGTCTTTGATAGCTCTTTCTACTTGGACCATGAAGAGAATATAGAAAAAAGAATGACAGGCATGTAGCTATACCAGCATCAGAGGTACAAGGTAGGAAGAAACAGAACATCTCATGTCAGATGAAGATTCAAATCAAGTCCAAGAAACAGAAGAAAATTTCCTAATAGAGCTCCCCATAAGAGAAATATTTGCTAAATCAATTAAATCAAGACTTCAGAACTGAAATATAAAGTCAATACATGGACCAAAAAATGATACATTTTAAGTGTAAATGTAAAGAAACCTGAGAACCATCAGAGCAAATGTAAAAGTTTGCTAATATATTTAAAATGTCAAACACAACTAAAACAGAGAGACACAACTAAATTAATTAATAATATAGAAAAAAGCTTGCTATAACTCAGGTGAATACTAAGGAAAAGGGCACATAAATTATACAGCATATAATCACTATATGGAAAATTATTATCTACCATAAATATTCCAGAACCACAACAAATGAGACACTGACTTGTAACAGAAATAGTGAGATGTAACAGAAAGTAATTATCCTGAATGGAATATACTAGTTTAAAGCATAACTTGTGATCACAGTTTAACATATATAGAAAAATTAACACAAAAATCTGAACTATTTATGTATATTTATGTTTCATATAATCAAAAGCAGAAAAATATCAAGAAAAAAGCTAATATTAATCAGATACATTTAAAGTTAAGAAATTAAATAATCAAGTGAAGTCTAAGTATGGAACAACGTTTGATCAGATAAGAAGTCTTGGGGAAATGACAAGCTTTATGACTGTTCTTTTTTTTTTTTTTTGAAAGGCAGAGTGGATAGTGAGAGAGAGAGAGACAGAGAGAAAGGTCTTCCTTTTTGCCATTGGTTCACCCTCCAATGGCCGCCGCGGCCGGCGCATCGCGCTGATCTGAAGCCAGGAGCCAGGTGCCTCTCCCATGCGGGTGCAGGGCCCAAGGACTTGGGCCATCCTCCACTGCCCTCCTGGGCCACAGCAGAGAGCTGGCCTGGAAGAGGGGCAACCGGGATAGAATCCGGCACCCCAGCTGGGACTAGAACCCGGTGTGCTGGCGCCGCAAGGCAGAGGATTAGCCTGTTGAGCCACGACGCTGGCCCATGACTGCTCTTCTTTCAATGTGATGTGAGTTTGCAAAACAAAAGTAGTCTCACTAGAACTTATTTCATTAGACAATTCAAGGAGTGAAAGGGAGAGTGAGTAGTAAACAATTCCTAAAAGTATAGGAACTAGAATTTCCAGCCAAGCCTGTAATAGCTTTAAAGATGAGTTGCTTGCTGTCTGCTAGTCTAGTCCCTGTCTGACTTCTCCATATTATGAAGGTAATGATGGTATCTAATGACTCAGCAATGATGAAGAAATTCTCCCCTTGCAATATATTTACTCTTAGAAAACTTGTTTGTAATTGACTATTTTGAATTAAATGGCTTTTTTTTTTAAATATTTATTTGGAAGAGTTACAGAGAGGGAGAGGGGAAGGAAGAAACAGAGAGATAGATCATCTTCTCTCTCTCTCTCTTTTCTGAAATCTAGAGAGAGACATCCCATCTACCCATTCACTCCCCCAACTGCCTGCAACCAGAGCTGGACCAGGCCAACCAGGAGCTGGGAACTCAGTTTGTCTCCCATATGGGTCTCAGAGACCATCTACATGATATATAACAGCTGTTTCCCAGAGGACACATTAGCAGGAATCTGGGTTCTGGAGTAGAGCCAGGGCATGAATCAAGAGAAGCCACCAAGGGATGTAGGCATCCCAGCAGCAAACTTATACCCCCACAATCTGGCATCTTAACTGGTAGTTCAAACACTTGCCCTGAGAGTATGTCTTAAGTAGCCATCACTAGGTGGTAGAGACAAGGTGACCTGCACGCAAACACACATTCTTCCATCTACCACACTGTTGATTCAAGAGCTGTATTACTTTGCTTAGAGTTGCATCTTAATCCTCCTATTGAATCAGGTACTTGCTTCATATATTCCCTTGAGGTACACAGTTAAAGACTCTTGCACCTTAGCAAAGTCCTGCTTGGCAGAGTTTTACTACTCTTCTACAAGTTTCAAAAATGCCTGAGAAGTTTCTTTTCCTTTTATTTTAAGAGAAATTTTCAAGGAGAAGGTTGCGAAGAGCACACAAGCCAGTGGTGACTGAGATGTAGTTTAAGCTAAATTGTATGCTGTCTTCTAAGTGCTCCAGAACATGTTAGTTTTGACAATTTTCAAGGAAAAGATGTGGAACTCCCAGTTGTACTGTGATCAGTGCTCCCAGACTAATGATCATAAAATTTTCTTCCTGATTCTCCTCTCATCTGCAGTATATAATTTCTACCAGTTCTTACTTTTAACTGCAGCAAAAAATGGGCTTGTAGCCTAAAGGAAAATGACTACCAGGCAACAGCAGATTTTAATGGCTGTCTAGTCCAAAATATAGGTTACTCTAAAACATTAAAATTGCAACCATGAACTCCCTTTGAATTCCTGATGGGTTTTCTGCACTTTGCCAACCCCTTTATCCTGAAATACAGGAAGATAAGAGCAGAATGACAAGTCTGAATTGCAGATGGTTTTTCCCTTTGTCTCGTTTCATTCATTTTTAATGCAGATGATGGGATCTTTGGGACTTAGAGCCATATTTGACAGCTTTTTCATGTTTATTTGGACTGAAAGTTATGCTACAATTTGGATTTGAGGCACTCTTTCCAAGAATAAGTCATTTGTAATCCATGAATTTTTTATTGGCTAAGATATGAATAAACAGGTTTTATTGTTTCTTTCTTGTGATTTATACTTTCCTATATGCATATCTTTTTAAACAAAAGCCTCAGATTTCCTCTGGCTTTAATCAGGAATAGTTGACTACATTTTTTAGAGCTTCGTTGCTAAAGAGTGTGAAGTCAATCAAAATGAAACCACATTGTTTATTTTAAGAAACAAACATTTTCCAAATACCTAAATAACATATCTTGTGTATTTATGATATGAACTCCTTCTTTAACATTTTTCTCAGAGGTAGTCCTTGACACTCTGCATGGTCTGGATGCACAATGCACAATAAATCCCTGTTGTCTCACTAAATAAAACAATTAATTTCATGAACTTTCCCTGAAGACAAAAAGACAAGACTCGCCTGGAAGGAAAGCTACACTGTAGTATTGTGGATGCTCAAGCTATTGCTTTTCTTGAAAAACAAGTTTTTTTAAAAAATTTTCCTGTAAAGTATTCTAAATAGCATGTAATTTTAATGTCAATTTAAAAAAAGCTCTCATTCTTATTACCACTTGTCTTTGCCCACCTAAATTACCTTTTAATTGTATAGTGAGATTTGAGATGAAAATGGATATTGAGGTACCAAAAGCAGATCACCATGACTGATACATGCTCTTCCCTTTATGACAAAAAAGAACAGTATGGAGTTTGATATCCTTCCTAAAATAGATGTTACCTTTCAAATTTGTTATAAAAGGATAAGACTTAGTCTGGGGAGCTTAGGAGGTTATCCTATTTGTGATTTCTTTCCTTGCAATGGGTACAGTATTAAATGTTGACTCAGTTGTCAAGATATTTTCTTGATATTTGAAATCCAGTCTCTCTTATTTCTGACATATTCAAGTTCTGCAGATTGTTTTAAACTCTAAAAAGAGTTGGACAAATACTGTCCAAACTGATATCTGCTTTCTCTGAAATCTGATAGAGTCTCATATATTATGTGATTGGGCAGTACTGATTTTGCATTTAATAAACCATGAGAGCTCCCAGAGGGCAAGGACCATACCTAACACTCTTACAACATATCTGGTATTTAATATCATACCCAAAACTGCATGAAAATTCTGGTCCCAGATATATAAACAATAGCCATGTATCTTTAAATTTATCAAGATGTCAGTTTTCTCCATAAATAAATAAACACGTAAATAAATGAGATATACACATCCTTGCTATACTTTAGTAACAAAGTCATCAGGTTATCTCTACTCAGGCTTTAAGAACTTGTCAGATACCACACATCAATGATCTCAAAGAAAATCTGTCTTTCTACAAAAGGATAAACTGTGAGTTTTCTCAGATTAATTTTTTTCTTCTTTGAACCCAAACTTTAAAATGAACTCAATGAGTTATCCTTCACCCACTAGTGAGTGCTAGTGGATTATGAGGTTAGTGAAAATGTAGCAAGTAATATTAGTTAACAAAATGAGAAACAGTCAATAATGTATAATTCAACTACTTGAATTTTTTGGTAATCATGTCTGTACATAAATTTAGTTTTCTATTAAGACTTTATGTCGGGTAAAACTGATTTTCTTCATTCTAAGCTCTGTTTTTTACCATGTATGTGTTTCAAATTTGAATCTCTAAAACCTGTAAAATGAAGAAATGATACTGTCTCCTTCATTTTGTTTTGGAGCTGACACTCAGTAGTTGATATGTATAAAGACAAGCTTCAGTATAAATGAGACAGGCTAAAGTATTTACAATAATTCTGAATAAAAACAATTTTTGAAAAGATTTATTTATTCATTTGAAAGAGTTATGGATGATAAGGAGAGAAAGAAATCTTCCAGCAGCTGGTTCACTCCCCTAGTGGCCCCAGAAGAGCCAGGGCTGAACCAGGCTGAAGCCAGGAACCAGGATTTTCATCCAGGTCTCCCACATGGGTGGCAGGTGCTCAAGAACTAGGGCTGCCTTCCACTGCTTTCTCAGAGCATTAGCAGGGAGGATCGGGAGTAGATCAGCTGGGACATGATTCAGTGCCCCTTTGGGGTGCTGGCATCACAGGTAGTAGCCTTACCCACTCTGCGTCAATGCTAGCCCCTGAATAAAAACAATTTAAAGAGCTACAAAAAATTGAATTTTTTTAAACATAGGGTGATGAGCATTTGCCCTAGTGCTTAAGATACCTGCATTTCATATCAAAGTATCTAGGTTTGAATCCTGGTTCTACACCTGATTCCAGCTTCCTGCCATTATATACCCTGGGAGGTAGCAGGTAACGACTCAAATGGTTGGGTCCCTGGCACTCACATGGCAGGTGTGGATTGAATTCCTGGCTCCTGGTTGCAGACTGAACCAGCCTTTGCTGTTGCGGACATTTTGAAAGAGATCCAGAAGATGGGAGGCCTCTCTATTTGTCTCTCCCTGTCTCTCTCTTTCTCTAAAATAAAAATAATTAACCAATAAAAACAACATAGAATAGCAATGTGTTTGAACAGACTATATAGAAAACCAAAGTTGTCACTAAAAAACATAGAGAAAGGTCAAGTAAACATTAAGAACTGTTTGAAGTCATTCAGGTAAATATCAAGGAACCATAATTGTGAAGGACAGGAAGCCCTGAGGAGTGCACAACTTTCTGGCATAGCTTACCCCATGGTGTAATTTGCTGCATCATAGTGCTGGGTGAGAGACTGAAACCCCAGGCAGAGGGTAACTGAACCAGAGAGGGAGGCAAAGTTTTGGCAGCCTGACGATGTTGAAACAGAAACGTCCCCAGCAGACAAGATCTGGCAGCCTGCATCCAGAAGAGAAGGAAGATGTGGAGAAATGTGCCAACTTCTCCATGTGTTTTTTTCTCCTTGTGGCATTTATTGAATTTCTGAGGTGCTTTGAGAAGGCTGAGAAATTTAAAGGATATTTAAAAATCAGTGCAGTTACCATGAATCTTATGGTGAAGAGGAGACAAAAATGACAGTTCTTGAACAGCAAGATAGAAGACTTTTCGTAAGCACTCAGGAGTTCTCAGAGGAGATCTCTGAGCACGAAGCCAAGGACTTTGGTCCAAGCAGAGGAGCAAAAAGCTTCCCCAAATTGCACCACAGCCTCAAATCAGCTCACTCCCTGGCCTACTTAGGCTTTGGTTAACTAAGAGAGACTATAATCAACTCTACCTGAAATAAGAGAATATTATTGAATAGCTCTAAATGTTTCATACACAATATCCAGCACTTCATCATGAAGAGAGAGAGAGGGAGAGAGGGAGGGAGGGAGGGAGAGAGAGAGAGAGAGAGAGAGAAAGGATGGAAGGAAGGAAGGAAGGAAGGAAGGAAGGAAGGAAGGAAGGAAAGAAGGAAGGAAGGAAAGAAACCAAGAATATAAAATAAAGCAGCCAAGACACGAAAAATAAAACCAATAGTAGTGACAGAGGACAGATGATGCAGGCATAGATTAAGCCTAGACTTATATTTGTGTTTTTTTTTTTTTTCCTTTTTTTCTTTTTGACAGGCAGTTGGATAGTTAAAGAGAGAGACAGAGAGAAAGGTTTTCCTTTTTGCCGTTGGTTCACCCACCAATGGCCACTGCGGCCGGCGCATCTTGCTGATCCGAAGCCAGGAGCCAGGTGCTTCTCCTGGTCTCCCATGCGGGTGCAGGGCCCAAGGACTTGGGCCATCCTCCACTGCCTTCCCGGGCCATAGCAGAGAGCTGGCCTGGAAGAGGGGCAACTGGGATAGAATCCGGCGCCCCAACCGGGGCTAGAACCCGGTGTGCTGGCGCCACAAGGCGGAGGATTAACCTGTTAAGCCACGGCGCTGGCCATTTGTGGTTAATATGTACAAAATATAGATAATAGCATTAAGAATTTCATCAGGAAACTGTTGGCTAGTGGAAAATAAATAAATGAAAATTATTGAGCTAAAAACTTAATGATGGAAACTTCACAACTCAACAGATGGTGTTACCTACAAATAAAGCAAGACTGAGTAGATGATCAAAATACTAGAGTAAAATAAGTGAGCAATAAGTGAGCAAAAATATTCTAGTTTCCAAAATGGCCGTGGACTAATTACAAAATCTTCAGTGATTTCAAAGGATAGAAAATAATGTTTTTTTCTTACCATACTGCAGTACATCAATAAATCTATATTTATCAGATAATTCAAAATAGTGAATGCCAAAATATCAAGAAATGTACTATAAAAGAAAGGTAAAAATTTGATGAATTAAAAAAAATAAAATTTTGAGTAAATGGTAACAAACAGTACCAAATATCAAAGCTTTTGAATACAGTGAAAATAACCTCAGAAAAAAAGTAGTCTTTAATGAATGTAGTGAAAAAATTAGAAATGCTGAAAACTACTCAATAGGACACATATTAAAGAAACATGTATATATAATGGAATTTACTTATAATTTTCAGTTTACACATTGGCACACACATACTAAAACCTAGGAAAAGATATAGAAAACTATAAAGAAACATGAGTGTGTATTAATGAAAGAAATCAAATAATCAATTGGAGGAAAAGTTATTCACTGAGAATAAAATAAAATTGATCAGTCATCAGAGATACCAATCAAGATAAGATGGCTAGGTCTCAAATTAACAATGTTAGGAATAAAAATCAGAATATTTGTTATAGATTCAAAAGATACGTGATCTATGAACAGTGTTATACTAATAGATATAGAAATGCAGATAAAATAAACATATTCAGAAAATGTAACTTCAATGTTCATTCAAAAAAAGAAAGAATAATAGTAAATATGTCTAATCAATGATAAACAATATTCACACAAATTTTTCTGGGTTTGAATGGCCTCACTGTGAGAAATATAAATGATTTAAAGCATGTTTTTGGTATACACAAACTATTATAGAAAATAAGAGGGAGACTATGGAGAGATTATTCCAATTAAATTGATACCAAATGCGGAAACATTTTATACAAAAAAAGGGAAGACTACAGGCTCATTTCATTCAAGCACATTGACATAAAATAAAATTACTTGCAAATAAAAATCCAGGCAACATATAAAAAGAATCATATTATGTCCAAGTTGGAGCATTCATTATTGGAATAAAAGGATTTTTTGGAAGTGAATTGATACAACATTTTGTGTTTCATATGTATAATTCTTAGAAGATAATAGTGCTTCCTTCTCCTCTTCTGTCCCTCCCTCAATCCCCCTCCTTCCTTCCTTTTTCTTTTTTTTTTTTTTTAAGATTTATTTATTTATTTGAAAGACTGAGTTACACAGAGAGAGAAGGAGAGGCAGAGAGGGAGAGAGAGAGATATGTATTGCATCTGCTGGTTCACTCCCCAATTGTCCACAATGGCTGGAGCTGCGCCAATGTGAAGCCAGGAACCAGGAGCTTCCTCCAGGTCTCCCAAGTGGGTGCAGGGGCCCAAGAACTTGCGGCATCTTCCACTGCTTTCCCAGGCCATAACAGAGAGCTGGATCAGAAGTGGAGCAGCCGGGACTCTAATCAGCACCCATATGGGATGCCGGCTCTGCAGGCGGCAGCTTTACCCGCTATGCCTCAGTGCCGGTCCCCTTTCTTTTTCTTTAATTGTTGCAAAACCATAATTTCAGTCCACTTTATAATCACAGGCTTAATGCATAACTAACCATAATATTCAACAAGTAAAATATGTAAAGACGAGTTCCCACAGAAGTATAAAACAAGGGCTAAAAACAATGATCAAATCAAAGCATGTCTATTTTGTTCCTAATCATTTTTTGTATTCTCTAACTACTACATATAAAAGAAAACATGATATTCATCTTCAGGGAACTGGCTTATTTCACTAAGTAAAATGATTTCCAATTGCCTTCATTTTGTTGCAAAAGACAAGATAGCCTTCTTGTTTATGGCAGAATAATATTACAAAGTATATAATATACCACATTTTCTTTATTTGGACATCCAGGTTGATTCCATCTCTTACCTATTGTGAATTGAGCTGAAATAAACAAGGGGCTACAAATAACTTTCATATGCTGATTTCATTTTTTAAAAGATTTACTTATTTATTTAAAAGTCAAAGTTACACACAGAGAGAGGGAGAGGCAGAGAGAGAGGGAGAGAGTCTTCCATCTGCTGGTTCACTCCCCAATTGTCCAGAAGTCCTGGAGCTGCACCAATCCGAAGCCAGGAGCCAGGAGCTTCTTCCAGGTCTCCCAAGTGGGTGCAGGGGCCCAAGGACTTGGGCCACCTTCTACTGCTTTCCCAGGCCATAGCAGAGAGCTGGATTGAAAATGGAGCAGCTGGGACTCTAACCAGTGCCCATTTGGGATGCTGGCACTGCAGGCAGTGGTTCTACCTGCTATGTCACAGTGTTAGCTCCGCTGATTTCATTTAATTTGGGTCAATTCCCGGGAATGAGATGACTGATTCATATGGTATACCTGTTTTCAGATTTCTGAGGAATCTCTAAACTGTTTTCCATTATGGTATACTAATTTACTTTTATACCGACAATGTATTAGGGTACCCTTTTCCCCACATCCTCACCAATATTTATTATTTTTTGATTTCTGGATGATAGCCATTCTAATTGGAGTGAGGTGAAACCTCATTATGGTTTTTATTTGCATTTCCCTTTTGGCTAGTGATCCTGAGCAAGGATGTTTAACTTTAAAAAAGTTCATTACTATATTCTACCAGATTAACAAATTCCAAATAAAAAGTAATGATCATTTCAATAGTATCACAAAAAATTAAAAATTCAGCACTATTTCATTTAGAATTCTTAGAAAATAAATAAGAAAAAAGCAACTTTTTTGTTTTTTTTAAAATCATCTCATAAAGTGAAATTTATTAAATTATTTAATATAGTTTATATAATTATATAAACATAATTTAATATATTAGTACATATAATAATAAAATTTAATATATATTATCCCTCAAAATAATTATATCATCATTTTCCTATGTGAACAAATTTAAAACTAGTAATTCAACACTATCCCATTTTATAGAAAGCCAGTAGTCTTTCAAGAAACTCCAATAATTTCTTGCTGTACTGTTCTATTTCCTAAGAAAGAATGGTGTAAATATTCATGAACAATTATTTTTCAGTTTTTTATTAAATTTTTTTTATTTTGTTTGCTTTCTGTATTTCATTGAATAAATAACATTATCCTTTTGGAGAAAAAATAAATGAATATTTGCTATTGTGTCATTGTAAGTGGCTATTATCAGTTTTAACCTCCTATGGAGCTATCAACTTCCATGTTGATTTATTAGTGTCTGGAGTCATTCATACCTGGAAGGTGTTATCTTCTGGATGAAAAGTTACTGTGTATTTTTTTTTTAAAATTACCGTAGAATGGTCTATTTGATTAAATAGGGCATTTATGAGAGGTCTTCAGAAACTTTATGAAAAATATGTATTATTAAAAACTATGCCAGAATTTCAAATTTGTTTCATCAAAATAAACATTATGTAATTTTCTTTTTCCGTGAAAATTTCAAAGTACCCTTATATATGTGTCTATACTGTAATACATGAAGATAGAAGTTTATAGAATGGGAAAAGATATAGCAGAGATGAGGAACAGCATATCTATGAGATTGCAGAAAAGAGTACTATCTAGAATAAAGTCTGCTTATTCAGCAGAACCTAGGTTTTCCCAGATATCGAGTTAGCATGTATTACGAATGGGAGAGGGATAAAAACAGAAAACACTTTACAAGTACACAAAAAAAGCACTTAGCACCTTAGGTCTCCGTGCCCACCAGCCATCTCTCCTCTACACTTGCAGAACATGAAAAGTCTATTTTCAGAAGAAATAAAGCCAGAAAGTTATTTGCTGGCAAGACATCTGGCCCAAAAGAGAGTGAGAAAGAGGTGTCATTAGAAAAATCTTTATGCTGAACAGTGGGAGGTTGTGATCATATCTGGCTGACAACAAAGACATTTTCCCAGCTTAAGACTCCATCTCCCATATCCAAAGAGGAGATTGTCATATTCTTTTGTGGTAAATGCGCTGTCCGAGAAAGAAGATCTGTGGATTTTTCCATGTGATGACTAACCTTTGCTACACTCTGTCGCTAGAAGGAAGCCCAGTGGTTTACACTGAACAAGCACGTGCATCTAGAAGTTTTTAGAATTGTATTCTTATAGGCAAATGACCTAAGATCACCAGGTATTTGAAGAAAGACTCCACATGGATGGTGGAAAATCAAAAAAATACAAGGAAAATAGAGATGATGCACAGAGATATATCCAAATATAAAATTATTTGATGAAACAGAATAGAAAATATGGGATTCATTAAATAACAAATAAAAGGAAAAAGAAAGAGAAAATCATTTAAAAATAGGGAAGACAATTATCCATAACTGACACACTGATACATAAGCCTCTTCTAAACAAAAGTGCCCATCTATAATCTGGCAAAATGAGTGAAACAATGGATCCGCCAAGACACATTCTCATGAAATTTCAGGACGCCAGGATCATAGAGAAGCTTGAGAAACTTCCAGAGGAAAAAAAAAATTAATAAATATGTATTCTTAAAATTGCATCCAAAGTGCATAGGATAAAAATATTATTGGGCTCATAGCAAAGTTGGAAAAAGTGTCAAAAGTCTGAGTGAGCTTAACATGAAACCATGGATTCATGTGGAAGTCTCTAAAATTTGCCCATCTTTCATCATTTTTCAGGGAGCTAATGTACATTATGTTTTGCTAAAACAAATCTGAAAAAGAAAAATCACCGCATTAATTCAAAAGAAAGAAGAAGCAAATTTCTGTTATGATTTGAAATGGAAAATCCCTGGTGATATCTGTGTTGACAGCTAAGACAGTAATCAGTCTAGATTAGAACGGGACTGACAGAGGATGCCTAAAGGGATAGCTCCAGAAAATTAGAAGGGATAATTATCTCCAGGATGTTTCTGTTAGAAGAAGCTGGAAAATTTGTTTAGCTATACAAAGAAAAGTAAACAATACAAACATAAATTGATGCTATAATTAACTGCAAGGAAAAAAAAACTGTAGAACCAAAAATAGTCTATAGTACAGTGTTTACAGAAATTTAATGCTGAAGGCACTGATTATAGATTGAATCAAAAGCAAATATATTTGTATTCAGAGGATGGAAAGGAAAAGAAGAAAACAGTGAAACTGGATCATCACTTCCTGCCTTAGAAATTATTTTATAATGTTGAATGGTGGTGACGGCACTGTGGCATAGCAGGTAAAGCCGCCGCCTGCAGTGCTGGCATCCCATATGGGCGCCGGTTCAAGTCCCGGCTGCTCCACTTCCGATCCAGCTCTCTGCTATGGCCTAGGAAAGCAGTGGAAGATGGCTCAAGTCCTTGGGCCCCTGCACCCATGTGGGAGACCTGGAAGAAGCTCCTGGCTCCTGGATTCGGATCAGTGCAGCTCTGGTCCTTGCTGCCAATTGGGGAGTGAACCAGCAGATGGAAGACCTCTCTCTCTCTCTCTCTCTGTCTCTCCTTCTCTCTCTGTGTGTGTAACTCCTACTTTCAAATAAATAAATAAAGCTTTAAAAAAGATAAAAATACAGTGATATTAGATTGTTCATTTCATACTTTGACAGATATAAATAAATTATGAAGATGTAAAAAATATGGAATGGGGTAAATGAATTGTGAAAAATAAATATGACAACATTTCACTTATTGATAACCTATTTTTCCCTATGACGGGTCATTTGACATTCAAAATAATTTTAGCAGAGCCGGCGCTGTGGCATAGCAGGTTAATACCCTGGCCTGAAGCGCCGGCATCCCATATGGGTGCCGGTTCTAGACCTGGCTGCTCCACTTCCAATCCAGCTCTCTGCTATGGCCTCGGAAAGCATTAGAAGATGGCCCAAGTCCTTAGGCCCCTGCACCTGCATGGGAGACCTGGAAGAACCTCCTGGCTCCTGGCTTTGGATCAGCTCAGCTCTGGCCATTGCAGCCATCTGAGGAGTGAACCACAGATGAAAGACCTCTCTCTCTCTCTCTCTCTCTCTCTCTCTCTCTCTCTCTGTCTCTCTCTCTGCCTCTCCTCTCTCTGTGTAACTCTGACTTTCAAATGAATAAATAAATCTTTAAAAAAATAAGTTTAGCAAAACCTGCTATTTCTTATTATCTTGCTAAACTATCCACCTTGAAGGGTGTATCACCACATAGTAAACAGTATTTCAAATACCACACTTAAAATAACCTGATTATATTTATATGAATGAAGGACAACTCCATTTTTTAATCATTTGAGAATATTAGTTAGAACTGTTTTTATGTAATCATTTTCTTGGTTTAATATACCTTGAATATTTCATGAAGCAAACTACTATGAGATGACAGTGCTCTTCCTGGTGTTAGCTAGCAATACAGCACACCTAAATTAGTGTATGTTTGTAGCTGTCCTGTTCACAATGACCCACTGTGTTATGAATCAGTGCAGTGTGGTAATGAGGCATACAATGGGCTTTGTGTTATAAATTACTTTCTTTATATTTTAATTTATACTTAAATTAAGGCATTCTATTGATAACTTTTTTTTTTGACAGCAAAGTTAGTGAGAGAGAGAGAGAGAGACAGAGAGAAAGGTCTTCCTTTCGTTGGTTGGTTTACCCCCCAAAATGGCTGCCAAGGCTGGTGCGCTGCGCATATCTGAAGCAGGAGCCAGGTGCTTCCTCCTGGTCTCCCATGCAGGTGCAGGGCCCAAGGACCGGGGCCATCCTCCACTGCCTTCCAGGGCCACAACAGAGAGCTGGCCTGGAAGAGGAGTAACTGGGACGAATCCGGCACCCCAATCGGGACTAGAACCCGGGGTGCCGGTGCCACAGGTGGAGGACTAGCCCAGTGAGCCGCGGCACTGGCCTCTGGTAACTTTTTAATTATACATATAGGGAGATTACATTATCTCTGAATTTAGGAACTAAATGGGAATTTAAAATATCTGCTATAAATAGTTGTATTCTGTTAGGACTGGCTCTTCTTACCTCTCCAAACTGACATCTGGAATTTCAATGTTCATTCCTTCCTGATTTACTGGGATGGTCCTTGAATGGCAACGCTAATCAGTCACAATGCTCTTTCCAGTTGACTGGGTAATCCTTCTTTGTACAGCACTCCACACATTCACTTTCGATTTGTCTGAATGGATATGTAAGATGGAACTGCCAGCTACTGCTGAATGGAAGTTTACCATATCATTTATTATCCCTTCCTCATAACCTAACCTGCTGTGTTTTGAAGATACAAGATTTTCAAAAGCAGTTTTGCCAAGGCATAAATTTTCAATTTTATTTTATTTTTTGAATTCTGATATAATCTGATTGATTATTGACAGCATTTCTGGTAAATTACCATGATTTTGCCTTTTGCTGCTTAACAAACCACTTAAGATTCTGATGTTTAAAATTCTGTTGGTCAGTTGTACTTTAGGTCTGATCTTGACTAGTTTGTAGTATTAGTAGTTCAGTTGAGGAAGGTGTTCTGGAATGACCTGCAGTTTGCAGGGTCAATGGCTTGTGTACGTTGTCCATGCTACAGGTATCACTCATCCTCCCCTAGGCTAGCATTCCATACTCAGTAATCCCTCAATTCCAAGGAGAATCAAGAGAGGAAAAGGACAAATATTAAACTATTTTCTTTTTAAAAAAACAATTATGTACTTATTTATATTTATTTTAAAGGCAGAGAGAGAGAGATGGAGAGAGAGAGAGAGAGAGAGAGAGAGAAATCTTGCATCTCTGTGTTCAGTCTCTATCATGGGACTAGGCCAGGTTGAGGCCAGGATTATAGAATTTCATCCATGTCTCCACATGGGCATCAGACACAAGTACTTGGGCCTTCCTCTGTTCCCCCCCAGGATGCATATCAGCAGGAAGCTGGATCAGAAGCAAAGTAGACAGAATTCAAACCAGGTACTCTTGAATGGGATGGAGGTGTTCCAACTGGTGGCTTCACTTGCTGTGCCACATTTCCTTCCTCTTAAACAATTTTCAGACTTCTGTTTGTTCTATATTTGCTAATATCCAGTTTGCTCAAACAAGTCACATAGCTAAGATCAGATTCAAGAACTTGGTAAATAGATTCTAACTCTTGAGAGGAGCTTCAAAATCATATAGCCATGTTTTGTTCAATATGTCATACCCCCTGAATTGCTGAAAGATTATAGAATCATCATTATTTGTCATGAATACTTGTGAGTATATACCACACCTATTTTCATTTAACCTGATGACTTTTGTTTAAATTCTAAATATAGGGTAATTTTTGTGTGTGTCAACTAAAAACATACAGACACACACACACATACACATGCTGTAATCTTCCAAAGGAGTCAAATTTTCAAAAGAGCTTGCTTAAGCATTTATTTATGCTTCACTGTTGGTTCATGTTTGCTGAGACAGACTATGCCTCCTGCAGGCCAGAATAAAACACTACCCCATAAAACCAGTTTGAGACTTAATTCTACGTATGCATTTTTCATTGCCATATACATTTACTTTGAGGGGTTAGACTTTTCTGACATAAAGCAAAGGCAGAATGACTTTAGGCTGATTTCCATTGCTAGCATTTCCTAGTTAGCCATATTAGCTAAATACCATTCTAACCAAACACAAATAAGTAGATTTATTTTTATTTTTATTTATTTTATTTATTTATTTTTTTGACAGGCAGAGTTAGACAGTGAGAGAGAAAGACAGAGAGAAAGGCCTTCCTTCCATTGGTTTATTCCCCTAATGGCTGCCATGGCCAGCGCGCTACGCCAATCCGAAGCCAGGAGCCAGGTGCTTCCTCCGGGTCTCCCGTGTGGGTGCAGGGTCTAAGAACCTTGGGCCATCCTCCACTGCCTTCCTGGGCCACAGCAGTGAGCTGGATTGGAAGAGCAGCAACAGGGACAGAATCCAGTGCCCAGACCGGGTCTAGAACACGGAGTGCCGGTGCCACAGGCTAAGGATTAGTCTAGTGAGCCGTGGCGCCGGCCCAAATAAGTAGATTCAGTATTTTTTCAAATCACCTGAAGAGATTTAACTAAAATCACTCCCCAGTGCAGGTACATGAAGAAAGATTATTAAATACTGATTCAATATAGTCCTGACAGGTGACAGGGCTACTCTGTACCCAGGTCCTTAACTTCACTCTAAGAAATAATTCAGATGGCCCAGCTGCTTCTTCCACCTCCCTGTTTCAATTCTATGAAACACTATT
Organism: Lepus europaeus; assembly: GCF_033115175.1. Taxonomy (NCBI): domain Eukaryota; kingdom Metazoa; phylum Chordata; class Mammalia; order Lagomorpha; family Leporidae; genus Lepus; species Lepus europaeus. The sequence continues at coordinate 31,943,817 of NC_084839.1, read as the reverse complement.
TAAAATGAGTAAGCACACAGATCAAATTTGGCTTCCACCACACTTTTCGTATCTAACTTATATATCTAATTGTTTTATGTATTGAACTTATATAAACCTAGTTTAAACTTTGAACTCACTGAAGGAGCTTCATAACTCACCCATATCCTTCCTTTGGGGTCAAAGATCTTCCAGCAGGGACAGCACAGTCTTGATGGCCCAAGTCTCCCTGTGAGTAGCAGCTGTTCTCCATACAGGAACAGATACTCAGCATTCTAGGAAAAAATGAAAAGGGTGGACTTAGTGAGTACCTGTAGTCATTGGGAGATCAAAATAGAAAAATGCAAAAAAAAAAAAAAAAAAAAAACCTGCCCATTTAATAAAATTTAAAGCAAGAAAAAATGCAATTAAGTCAACTTGACTTTATTTTCTACATTTAAAAAAGTATATTTTTATGGTGCCCTTATAGAAAATAGAAACCTACTCTGAAAGATGACAAGGTACCATTGTAAATCCAAATACAACTCCTGGAATTAAGCTGAAGTTGTATATAGCCAAGACTTGCTTTTAAACGTCAATTCAAATTACTTTCTTCCATAAACTGTTATAGTTAAAGGAGTCACATCACATTTCTTAGCGTGTGTTTTATACTTAAATTAAAATGAACTAAGGATTTAAAACATATTTAAAATTGTTTTTCACATACATTCAAATAAACATAATTTTTAATTACAGAATTTTAAATTCTAGGGGACATAGCAGTGTAATGTATATTAACTAGTAAAATTTAATTTTTCTGTTTATATCACTATTTCACTACATCACTATTTCAAATATATGTATTGAAAATTAAAATATAGTCAATTTCTAAATCATAGACTACGATGTAATAAATTATATAAGGACATATCAACATTTGATTTTGATTTACTCACTACTATTCTCAACAGGAAATTTGCTAGATTTATACAATTAGGTAATTTTATTTTTAATCCATCAAAGCAGTGGTGACTGGAGTAAACTTGGTTATCTCTGTCCTTAAGGAATAAAAATCCTCAGATGTAGTTTATACTTCACAGATCAAGAAGTCATGTATGTGATTTTCAAAACCTAATAGTTCATAGCAAAAACAATATGCTTTAGGACCAACAACTTTAAGACTTTTTTTCATTTTCACATGTGGAAATTTTTATTGTGCCTGTAATTATCTGGCAAATTTCCAAATTACAATAGCTATGGCTTCTAAACAAGATGTAGATTCATGGTTGGAAATTAGGGATTAAAACCTGAGCCACAGAAGCTCTAATTAGCATCTTTAGATGAATGAATGCCAACTCTGAAAGTGATTTGAGGGAGAAATCCCAAACTTCCTCCTGTGAAGAATCCCAGGCTGCGCAGAACTGGAAGAGAGTGAACAAGAATGCACGTGCATTGGCCATAACCCAAAACTTTATGCAAAGGCTTGCTGGAATCCACTTGAGCTAAAAATGATTTAAAAATATAGTACTAATGAATTATTTAGGACTGAACGCATGAAATTTATCTTCAAGATGAGAGTGCAAACACGTTTACCACTCAGATTATTTGCACCTGCAGCTTTTTGTCCTCAAAATGCCTGTCAAAAATCGTTTATATTTTTCAGTAGCTATATGTGAAATGTTCATGGAAAATGAATTCAATTTTACCTTGATGATTCCTTTAAAATGCATATATCGTTAGTCACTCTTGTGCAATTGGTTCCTCATGTACCTCATTTTATAATAACATAATTCTCTAAAGTAGCAGCTCAGAAAATGAAGAACTGTGTAGTTTACCTTGGTTTGGGTCAAGCTGACTTCACATTATCAAGAACAAGTGGAGACAGAGAAGAATAAAACTTACAAGCGATTTTGCAGCCAATAAAGAAAAATGGAATAAAAGTCCATTAGTCACAGTCAGGCGATTACATGATTCAGTTAATTTCTCATTTTTCTCTCTCGCTCTTTTTTAACTTCCTTTGTACTAAACACTGTGAACACAGTACTTCCTCTCAAGAACACCACAGTCTAATGTAAACTCGCAATCCCATTCAGGGGATACTATTAAAAATTCAACCTCCAAATTTCAGGGGCTTCGAGGCAGTCTACTGAAGATCTAGGCTGACATTTCAGGGAGCTGCCTTGCATGAAAAGGCTCATGGTTCCAAGTCCTATTCAAGAGGTGCTTCTACTATAACCTCAACAGAGAAGAGAGGAAAATTGTGCAGTTGAACATTGGCAATGAAATGCTTTTGCAACAAAACACTTCATTTTTATAGCAAGACACACATCACGCCTGCCTGCAAAGTATAGGGGAAGTACATTTTACCAATGGGTCCGGGAGGAGAAGGTCCCTGATGTAGATATTCACTACTGATGCTTGAAACATTAATAATTATAAAATGTAAAGCCAATAATAAAGCCAATAGAGCATTTAAAACATTAAAACAGCCAGAGATGTTATTATTTTAGAGAACAGAGTAGGGGGTTATAGTGAGAATGATTAGGCATTTACTAAGTGAATGTGGTTGTTCTACATGGGAACAGTGGTGGCTGGAAATGGCATGAATGTGGAAGGATGGGAAGAGGCATGATTTAAAGGCATGAAGGTTGACAGGAATTTTTTTTAATTCCATCCTCAGAAATTTGCATTTTTCAAAGATAGTATTTTTCTCAGGAGAATTAATTGGTCCTGTTGGAGAACGGTAGATGGATATGATGGATATTGTAGTCTAGCAGGAGGTAACGTGACTCTGAAGTATATCACCAAAGGGTTGACATTGGATGTGGATATGAGAGGCACGGTGAGGTAGAAGGCCACATATGTGGTCATTGCTGAACTGCTATCTGTTAGGAACTGTACTGTGACTAAAATAAACAGACAATAGCTGTAATCCTGAGTAGCTTATAATCTAGCATGGAATCAGATATGTACAGAATCAGTTCCAAAAGTCCAAGCTTTCTGATAGGTAACTCTCAAGAAAAAGCCAAAGAAGGATTGGACCCCTAGACTCTGGAATCATGCCAACATCTTCTGCGTTTTTAATTGATATTCCCTGAGGGTTATTCCATAACTTTTTTCTCTTTTATTTCCATAGGTTGACATTGAGCTATTTTATACATGTCTAGTGTGAGATTATGCTCTTACCTGAAGTGACAGCACCCCAGTTCATTCTGAATGTTTGCCCACAATTCATCCTGAATGTTATTGTCAGCCAGATTACCTGAAATAGTCAATTTAGTAAACCACATTCTCTAATCAAGTCACTGGATGATAATGTTTGGAATCTGAAACACTCGATAGTAGAAAGTAGATAGACGTGCAGCGGAAATAAAAACCTTCCTCAAGTTTTTAGCTTTTTACTTGAAAGATGAGCTTCACTTTCAGTTTATATTATTTATGATCTTACCTTATGTGGAGATGAATATGATAAAAGGTGCATTATACTATTACTGTTGGTCTTTATTCTTCGTATGTCTCTCTCTCTCTTTTTTTTTTTTGACAGGCAGAGTGGACAGTGAGAGAGGACAGTGAGAGAGAGAGAGAGAGAGAGAGAGAGAGAAAGGTCTTCCTTTTTCCGTTGGTTCACCCCGCAATGGCCGCTGTGGCCAGTGCGCTGCGGCCGGCGCACTGCGCTGATCCGAAGCCAGGAACCAAGTGCTTCTCCTGGTCTCCCATGGGGTGCAAGGCCCAAGCACTTGGGCCATCCCCCACTGCACTTCTGGGCCACAGCAGAGAGCTGGACTGGAAGAGGGGCAACCGGGACAGAATCCGGCACCCCGACTGGGACTAGAACCCGGTGTGCCAGCACCGCAGGCGGAGGATTACCCTGTTGAGCCATGGTGCCAGCCCCCTATGTCTCTTTTCTTTGTAGTTATCCCAGATAATTTCCTCTGTGGCCCACTTAAATGATTTCATATTACTATTCCCTTTAAGTGCAGTGGCAGATTCTGAAATCTCTTTACTATTTCTATCTCTTCGTTTTCCAATTTCTGATAACAAAGTAAGAGAGTTAGCAATTAGTTCTAGTAAGTATATGATTCCTCTCTCCCTAAGTAAATAAAATTTTATTTTTAAATACCATTTGAAATAACAGAGCTGTTATTTATGACATAGAATCATCATGGTCATGGTATTCAGTGTAACAGGAGTCAATCTAGGGCTTTCAGTCCTAGGTCAGAAGTAATCTCAGACAATCTTGAAACTACAGAGGGAGTTCTCGCTAGGGTTCAGAGGACATGCATTTCTGAGCAAGGCAGAATCTCACTTGGGCCCCTTCCTCTAAACTTCAGTTCTTATTAGAAAAGATCTGAATCAAATAGAGAAGTAGAGAGATGATCAATTTACTCTGAATAGAAAAAGGATATCAAGACTAGGTAGATGTAGTTTTTATAGATAGTGAAAATAAACTGCTTCTTAAAGATCCCATACAGTGTCCATTTCTGATTGATACAAAATGAATACCTTAAGCACAGCACAAAGATAAATACTGCTGCTGTGAGTCCAATTCTTCTTGGATTCTGAAAATATTTTTCATCTCAAGAAAAGTGATTCTCAAGTAGTGTTTAAAAGTAATAGATTATCGGCCGGTGCCATGGCTCACTAGGCTAATCCTCCGCCTGCAGCGCCAGCACCCGGGGTTCTAGTCCCGGTTGCTCCTCTTCCAGTCCAGCTCTCTGCTGTGGCCCGGGGAAGGCAGTGGAGGATGGCCCAAGTGCTTGGACCCTGCACTCACATGGGAGACCAGGAGGAAGCCCCTGGCTCCTGGCTTCAGATTGGCACAGTGCCAGTCATGGCAGCCATTAGGGAAGTGAACCAACAGAAGGAAGACCTTTCTCTCTCTCACTCACTGTCTATAACTCTCTCTGTCTCTCTCTCTCTCACTAACTCTGCCTCTCAATAGAAATAAAAAAAGTAGTAGATTATTTTGAAAAACATTGTCAAATTAAAAAAAAAAAAAACCTCCCCAAACACTACATACTCCCACATATATACATTATACACAAACACAACCTATATTCAGTAGAGCTACACAATACAATGTAGTGATTCTGGAATCCCTTTGACATTAAAAAAAAAAAAAAAAACTACTCTAAGTGCTACTTGCATAGTTGTCTCAGCTGAATAATAATAAACACATTTTAATGTGTTCATCAAAGTTTTATTATTCATTACATGAAAGACTACTGCCACTTAACATATTATTTGCTGTAGCTCATTCTAGATAATGGACAAGTTCAATTCTTGTTACAGCTGAAAGAATGCTCATAATTGAACCTCTCAGGTATGGAAAGGAAAGCAGCTTCCATCCTTGCCCTCTGCACAGACTTAGATCTGTGTGCCTCTGAGAATTCTCTGGCTCTTGCCCATAGCTATATTTTCAGTTGGGAGAAGTACAACTCCCCTTAGCAAGAGGTAAATATTTTCTGCTTTTCAAAAAGTATTATGTGTTCTGCAATAGATAAAGCAGAATGTTAACCTGACCCACTGGCAGCCCATCAGGAGAAATTTATCTGGAAACTTCCCCTGAGGAGCCACAACACAGATGAAAACAACAGCTGAAATCCACACCTGAAAGGAAAGGGGAAAAACTGGTTTTACTCATTTAAGCACTGAAGTATATCCACGTCCAGGATACACCATCTTCTTTAGCCAGTCCCCATTCACTGTTCCTCGGGCACCTTCTGAGGGTTGAGTGTTAATCCAAGAATTGCCTCTCAATATTCTATTTCCATTTACCCCCCCCCCGCCATGTTTATGCAATTTCCTTCTTTCTTTCTCTCATCTGTATATTCTTATTCCTTGCCTTCCCAAGAACAATGTAAACCTTCTAGCAGTTACACCGTTTCCCAAGTCACGTAGTCTTACCTCTCTCTGACTTGCATCTCTATGCCTACTCCCATTAAGATGTAACTTTCCCACCTCCTGCTGACATTATGCTCCTAAAACAATTCTCCCAAATGGAAAAACAGCCTTCCTGTGACTTCCTTCATATCTTAATAAAAATAGATATCACTTTCCACATGTCCAATGTTGCTTTCAGATTTTGGCTTTATCAGTATTTTCCAGCAGCCTGATTTCACTCAAAATCTGCCCTCATCGGTGCCACTTATTTCTATCGCTTTTAGCATGCTTTGTGTGTATATTTTGACTGCATAAGAAAGTCTAATCTTCATTCTTAATTAAGAAAGTTGTGCACCTGAAAATGTTAAAAAAGTCTTTCCTCCTTTTCTCATCATCTGCCACATCAATTTATTCAGAACACAATTACCAAGTCACTACAAGATTCCAAGATCTCCAATTTGCTTTTCATTAAAAATTAGTAAACATAAAGTTGTACATATTTATGAACACTGTGTGATGTTTCAATACATGTATATGTTAAGTAATGTCCAGAGTAAATATATTTATCCTTTCAAGTATGTACCATTTCTTTATAATAGAAGCATCCAAAAATCCTATCTTCTAGGTTTTTTAAATTTACTTTGTGTATATTCATCCTACTATGCAACAGAACCTGAGAACTACCTCTCTTGAGCTATAGCCTGGTACCCATCAATCAACTTCTCTTCATCCCTCCTTCCTCACTTCCCTCCTAGGCTTCAGTTGACCACCACTATATTTTTAACTTCCATGAGACACATGAGTGATATTATGTCTTTCTGTGCTTGACTGATGTCTCTAACCATAAATGCCTCTAGTTCTAGTTACAAAGGACAAGATTGCATCCTTCTTCTTGATTGCATAATATTTCATTGAGTATTCATACCCCATTGTCATTATCCATGTATCAGTTATTGGACTTTTAGGTTTTTTTCCACTTCCTGCCTATTGTGAAAAGAGCTGCAATGAACAAGGGAGTCCAGATATCTGTTTGACAGATGGATTTAATTTCCTTTGGATATATTTCCAGAAGTGGGATTGCTGGATCATATGGTAGTTCTATTTTTCATTTTCTTTAGGAAGAGCCATAGTGTTTTCAAGAGTGGCTATATTAATAAATATTCCCACCAACAGTGAGGAGGCATTTCATTTTCTCCACATTTTTGCCAACAATTGCTATTTTTTTTTGTCTTTTGGATGATAGCCAACTTTACTGAAGTAAAATGATATTGTGATTTTCATTTACATTTCTCTGATGATTAGTGATGTTGAGCTATTTTTCATGTACCCATTGGCCATTTGTGTATATTCCTTTGAGAAATTCATGTTTACATTTTTTTTCTCATTTTTAAATTGGATTGTTTGGGTTTTTGCTATTGAGTTGTTTACTTATAAATTCTAAATATTAACATCTTGGCAGATGTTTAGCTTAAAAATATTTTCTCTCATTCTGTAGGTTGTCTTTACACTCTGTTGACTGTTTTCTTTGCTGTTCAAAAGCTCTTTAGTTTGATGAAATTAGTTTGTCTTTTTTTGCTATTGTTTCCTGTGTTTTGGGGGTTTTATTCACAAAATTCTTGCCCAAAATTCTAAGCTATTTTCCATGTTTACTTCTAATAGTCCAAAAGTTTCCACATCTCATTTTAATCCATTTTGAGCTGAATTTTGAAAATGGAGACAGGTAAAATTGTAGCTTTTATTCTTTTGCAAGTATGTATCCAATTTTCCCAGCACCATATATTATGACTCCCTCTTTTCCAGTGCATGTTCTTAGCACCTTTGTGAACAGTTGACTGTAGTTGTGTCAGTTAATTCTAGAGTCACTATTCTGTTTTGGATACATTTTTATGATAATACCATGCTGTTTTAGTTACTTTATCTCTATAATATATTATAAAGTCAGTTAGTGTAATGCCTCCTACATTTTTCTATTTGCTCAATATCAATTTGGGTATTAAGGTTCTTTTATAGTTCCATACAAATTTTAATAGTATTTTTTCTAGTTCTGTTAAAATATCATTGTTATTTTAATATGGATTGCATTGAATCTCTAAGTTGCTTTGGGTAATGTGCATGTTTTAGAATATAGATTCTTCCATTCCATGACATGGTATGCCTTTCCATTTCTTTGTGTCCTCTTCTATTTCTTTTCATTGTAGAAATCTTTTACTTCTTTGTTTACAATTTTTATTTTACTCTCACAAAATTGAGTCCTATGATATATATAACACGGTGGTTTTTATACTGCACATGTAAATACTTATTAATATAAGACATCAATATAGAGAAAGTATTGTGGGACATCAGAGGAGGTAGAAATATCTTGTTTGAAAAATATAAGAAAGATCCTGAGAAGAGAAGATAGCAAGATTGGTAGTGGACAATGAAGGCTGCCCAGTACCCAGGTCCTTGACTTGGTTTCAAGAACAAATTCAGGAGTGAGTTGGAGAGCAGTGAGAAGTGAACAGAAAACATTTTATTTAGAAAGCAAAAATATCCAGTCCACAGACAGGGTTGTGCCTGCTCAGAGAGGAGTGGCCCAACTGTGAACTGTATTTAACTCTGTATGAGTCATTTAATGGAGGGGAGCTGCAATCCAATAAGGGGATTCATTCTAAAGGCAGGAATATGCATCTTTTTCTTCTGGGGAGTAGGTGACTTCCCAGAATCTAGCTAATTACATGGCCTGATGGTTCCTGTCATGGCAGCTGGTAGGTGTGTGTCATTTTACAGGGTAACAGTACAATAAGCATCTAATGAGTTGTGGGACAATCCAGGTCAGCCTTGGTCACCTAAAATGGTATCAGCCTCATCCAGGCAGGGGGTCTGCTTATTTTCAGAGAAAGAGGAACCAAATCCATTCCCTGCATGTCTTGAGCTCATAGGAACTATTATCTAAAGGTAGCTGATTGTTTCCTCTGCCTCCCTGTCTCAAAATAACAGCTGGACTTCTAAAAAAGAAGGGAAGAGAGAAGCATGAGTGACAAGGGAATGAAGGTTTAAAGCCCTAGTGTATGCTCTGAGAAAAGTGAGCAGTGCAGTTGACATCAGCAGATGCTGTTTTGAGAGATGTATGTGGAAATCAAAAGTGTGCAGACTGGGGAGGGTGCCCAAGGAAAAGGACTAAAGGAAGATGATAGCTGACAGTGGAATGTGCGATATTCAATAGGTGAGGGAATGGAGAGGAGCCATGTCAGAGTGCAACTGGAAATCAAAACTCAATGGAAGATAAGAGTGTTATCAAGAAATCTGTTACCAGGAGGATAAAAAAACTAATTATATATCAAGAAGATTAGAGTCTGAAAAGAAGTTGTTGATTTGATCCTTAAGAGGTCATTACCAAATTTCAGAAGAAGCATCTCAACTGTGCATTGAATTAATGGTAATGAACAAACAACAGCTAATTTATTCTTAGGAGAAGATAAAGGCTGTAATTGCATTTTCAGAAATTAGTGAAAAGTGAGAGATTGAGTCCAAATTTTAGCAGCTTACTGATTCAAATGAAGAGCATTTAAGAGTTAGGATATTAAAATAATGAAACAAAAATAAATTGTAAATTTCTTTATAGGATGAAAGCATTCTTTCTTTTTGTATAATTTCCAAATTCCTTCTATTCTTTAGTAACTGCCTAATTGGGAAAAAGAGAAATTATAAGAATTTAAAAAACCAAAATAATATATTAAATAAGGACCTGAATTAGAGTGAGAAAGGGAAAAAATGAAACCTGCTTATGCAAGATTTTGAGACTTTTAGGAACAAGGATATGGGAGTGACTTGAAGACAGTTGCAGTTTGAAAGACCAACAGAATGAGCCTTGCTGTGCCATGTGAACATGCTCTTCCTTTGTGATTTCACCAAAAATTTGTAGTGAAAATTTAAAAATTATTTTGAATGCTAAAGCAATTAGTCTATAGCACTAAATCCTGCTGAGAATGGGGAAGGTAGCTCTGATATGTAGTGTTTGATAGATGTCAGTGTTGTGTTCAGGTATATATTTCTGTATGTCCTCCATATTTAAATGTGTGTGCAGTTTAGTAGAGAACAATGGAAAATGCAGGGAAAAATGTTAATTATGGAGCAGGCAGAAAGCATGAAAGCAAAAATATAGCTAAATCCACAGGAAGGAGCTCCATTCTATGACATGAGAAAGAAGCAGGAAAGAAGTTCTGAGATAGCAAGAATAGCTGGATACTGATGCAGTGAAATTGCTGAAATGCTGTCTGCAGAACATGAGGGGTTGGGAATCTTCAAAAATCGGGACAGAATTGAAACGGTCATATTGAGTAATGTTAGCAGAGGATACAAATTTATTTAAAACTCCCTGTAAGCAACAGTGCAAGACCTGATAGGGAAGGATGAAGTTCATTTCCGGAGAATCTGATCAAATTGTTTTATAAATCTCATCCAAAAATATCATCATGCAGAAGTAGAGGCAGTAGAATTTCAAGGTGTAAATTAATAATGAACTTTCTGATGGAATACACCAAAGGTAGTTGACAGTCTGGGTTAGGGTTAGGGTTAGGGTTAGAGTTAGGGTTAGGGTTAGTCTGCTGTTAATGACTAGTAAGTACTGGTTCTACATTTCCTCAGTCTTAAAAATAAACATAGTACAATCCTAGGTGTTTTATCCATGCTAACACAATTTTTGCAACTCTATGAGGAAATTAATGTTAATGCCCCAATTTTCAAAGTGTACATTGGTAATAATAGATGGTTACAGACTCCTTAATAGCTTAGTTTCCTTTATAGCTGCCTTTTCTACATGCCAAGTGATGGTAAAAGATAGTCATGTCTTCCTTTTTTTAAAATACCTTTCTATTTAGGGGTAGTTTTAGACTTACAGAAAAGTTGTGAAGAAGGTACAGAAAGTTCTCAGGTATGTCATATCCATATTCAATTTTTGTAAACATATTAGTACTACATAGCTATTGTCTAATGAATCAATATTGATGCATTATTTTAACTGAAGCTAATAACATATCTTTAATTTTTAGCTAATGTACTCTTTCTATTCTAGAATCAGATTTCCATACTACATTTACTTGACATGCCTCCTCAGTATCCTAAAATTGTGACAATTTCTTAGTCTTTTATTTTTTATGAACTTGACAGTACACCTTGATTAGCCTGGGGTTGTAGATTTGGGAAGACATATCATAGAAGTAAAGTGTTACTAGTATAACATTATGAAGGGTGTATTTGAATATCTCAAAAATTTTCATTGAAAAATCTCATTATCTTTCATTTCCATTTTTCTCCAATCTTTTTGAAATTTCTCATACAATCCAGATAACATGTAACTGTTGCTGTGGACCAGGATCTCTGGCCAGGTAGTGTTTGTCACTTTGCTCCCCTCTAGAATTATTCTCCCCTCACCCCTTCCCCAATTGTGTGAATTTTTTATGTAATGAATTGGGGCTATGTTCCACCTTCTCAGACAAGGAATATCTTTTTTGGATTTTGCCCAGGAGATTTTTCTTTCTCCTTTGTGTATTTATCAATTCATTTATATTGATATTGGCTTATGGATATTTATTTTATATTTTAGTTCATAATATAATACGAATTATTTTTCTGGCTCAGATTGTTCAAACTGCAGGTAATTGAGAACTCTCACAGATGGCTCCTGTGGCCATTTGACATTCTTTTGTGGTTTATTTCACATCTACCTCTGAAAACAGAGGGCATTATGTTTCCTCAATTCCTAAATCCCTACTTAGAAGACAGTGTTAGATTTTCTATGCTTTCTATGTAAATAAAAAGCAGTGCACAAAGAAGCACTCAAGCTGAATATTTACTCTCATCTGATGCCTACTGTAAGAATTCACAAGCTTCATTATGTTATTATTTCCATTTAGACCTCACAGTGTGTGCGTTTTATAAGCACATAAATACTTAATGCTTGAACCTGCAAGTCTTTGCCTGTTATATCAAAATGTTGTGAATTCAATATAAAGTGAACCTTAATTACATTATCTTACATAGCAAAGAAATCTGGCATTGTCTAGTACCTGTTTAAACTCTCACCACAATAATCTTTATAATTCATCATTTGGAAAATAAATTTTATTTACGCATAATTTAAGTATAAATTATTTTAATATAATAGATCTGTCCTTTGATACTGCAGAATTACATTCCAAGTTATTAACTGTCTTCCATTAATTATGCTTTGCCATCAGAAATCAAGTTGCTATTTTTGCATCCGTTTTTTAATTACCCATGATAGTCTTTATATTTCTGAAGTATTTGCAATCAAATATCAAGTTTCAATATATTTTTATTTGATAAATTAAACATCATTTAATAGTTGGTCAGAATATTCCTTGTTTTAAATTATCACAATTTTCAAATACAGAATATTCTGACTATACTTCTTTTTATCACTTAGTTGTTTTTGACCAGTGTTTTGACTTTCAGGAGATTTTTGAATAAAAATAATTTATTGTATAACAGTAAAAACATGAGCGTCTTTTCATTGTAAAGCATTTTTTGGAGTAATATCCATTAGATTGAATTAGTTCTTTAATCAGTCTTCTCTACAATGCATTTAAAATCCTTTTAGAGACAAATGGTGTGTAGAACAAAAACCTCCTGACTTGTCCTTAATAATAAAGCTTTTTAGTCAATTTTGTGAAACAGGCACAGTTGTTTGCATAGGACATAGGAGTTAACCAACCAGGAAAAGTGCCTAACCTTTGGGATGTGCATATTTTCTCAGCCAGTACTACCCAGCAGGGACATAGGGAGGCTACAAAATAAGCCATATATATATAATTTGCTATGTTTTAGTAACTGTGTTTAACAAACAAAAAAAGAAGCAGATGAAATTAATTTTTATTTAACCCAACATACCCAAAATATTGCTTCATATAATCACATAAGAAGTTATTAAATAGATATTTTGATTTTCCTTTATCATATTAAAATTTTGATATCTAGTGTGTATTATAACATTTAGAGCAGCCACTGTTAGAGGCACATATAGCTGGTGGCTACTCTACTGATCAACATATATCTGTACTATGAACACCATAATTATGGATATTTCTAGGGTGATTTTTAGTCTAATTTTGGAAGTATTGAAAGAAAATGTCTTTTATACCGAATCATAATATAATTTGAAGCACAACTGTGAGTTTTGATATTATACTAGATTCATTTGTAAAAATTATAATCACCAACTTTTTTTAAAACTAGAGTGGGAAAAAAATCTCTATGTTCCTAAAGTTGTATTTATGAAATGCATGAAGTTTGTATACCTTAAATGAAAGGTGTCTGGGGAAAAAAAAGAAGAAAAAAGAAAAAATGGGCAAAAAAGAAGAAAAAGGATCTCATAAATTTTTATAATATCTGGACACTAGAAGTACCACTTCTAAGGTATTCAGAAAACAGAATGTAAAGGAATTCTTCACAGAGATACTGTGAAGAAATGACTCTAATTTTGAAGGTTCATATGGATGGATTTTGTTGGTAATGGATTATGTCGGCATATAGTCTCACAAATGAATTATTTTTCCAGACAATTTTCTGCTTGCACTCAATCCTTTTTTTTTTTTTATTCTAGGATGTTGTTATTTCTCTTTGCTTGCTTTCTGAATCATTGAAATGTCCTTGCTGCCTTCGAATACCTACATAATCTACTTTTTAAACAATATCAGAGGTTTAGTTTTACTAAGCTATTTCAAATATTTGACTTCACACTAAATAATGCTTTCACACCACCTCTGCTCTTTTATTAGTTTGAAAGATTCATAGCAGGTGGTGTATGGAAGAAAAAAATCAATTCAGATCAAGTGGGAGAGACAGGGCAAGGAAGGAAAAAAAAAAAAAAAAAAAAAAAAAAAAACCTTGACCGAAGTGTTTTGACTATAAAGCTTGTTTTGAAACTTATATTATCTTCATTGACATATTTAAATGTTACTTCAGAAATACTTTTGGGTTGTTCTTAAATGCATATTTCACTAGTTATATATCAACGAAAGAAACATATTTATTCCTGAATTGTGAGTAAGTTTACATGTGCTTTCAAAAATGATTATACAAATAAATAAGATGAACTTCTGCTGCTTAACAAATGCTGAATTGGTATACAATATTTACAATATATTTCAGAAGTAATATGACAAGATTACATGCAATGTATATAACAAATAAAGATCTCTTTGCCAAGAAAATATCCCAGATTTATCCAAATATTCCACCACTGTGTATAAAATTCCTTCTTTTCACCATGCTTAACTACTTGATCATAAATTCCAATGGCAAGGGCATGGGGGAGATGAATTCTTTTGGCCGCACTGTTTTATTTTTCAGTGAATGTAATCTTTTCATTGTCCCTAGTGTTTCCCTCCATGAATAATTGGGAAATTTGTTAAAGATTCAATTTCTTCTTCCAACTATATTAAGATACAATTATTACATTTTATCTTTAATTTCAAGTTTATTGTCTTATTGTGTCATTACTGGAATTCATTCCCTTTCTGACGAAAGCATGTCACACTTGCCTGAACTTCGTGATGGTGGATAATTATTTTTATTTTGGTGTGACTCTACCTAATATGTAATTCAGTTTTTTCTGTGTACTCTTAATTTCACTTCTTGATTGATCAAATTGTTTAATTGATTAAGCTAGTATGCATTTAAGAATTTAAATTTAGCTGGGAGTAGGGGAAGAGAAGACCTAAGGAAACCATATATATATACATGTATATATTATAAAAAAATCTTTATATAGTGTACAGTAAATTAAATACATAATAAAAATGTAAAACAAAAACAACACAAAGGAAAGAGTATGTGATTCTCACACAGCTGTCAGGTATAGAATTGAATTTTGAGGGCATCAGTATCAGAATGCCTTTTCCAGTTTTAGCTTTTTAAATAGATTCCTGTATTGTTATTTTTTGTAATCTTGGTTTTTAGGGAACAGAATAGTTAAAAGAGTTTGAAATGTCACAAATCAGCATGACAGTGTTAACAAAGCAAATGTAAATTCAGTGAGTTGAATCATATTCTAGTAGATCAAATGAATGAAAATATCTGCTGGCATGATATGGCACAGCCTTATCAGGGCACTGGTTTGTGTCCCAACTACTCAGCTTTGGATTCAAGATTCCTACTAATTCACCTGGGAAGGCACAGAAGGTGGCCCAAATACTTGGGCCCCTAACACCCATGTAGAAGATCATGATAAAGTTCCTGACATCTAGGTTCAGCCTTTCCCAGACCTGGCTGTTGTGGTCATTTGGGGTGTTAGCCAGTGGATGCAATATCTCTCTTTCTCTCTCTCTCTCTCTCTCCCCTCTCTCTCTCTCTCTCTCTCTCTCTCTCTCTCTTTGTGTGCGTGTGTGTGTGTGTCACTCTACCTTTTTTAAAAAAACTAACAAGTAAATCTTAAAAAAAAAAAAAAATAGAGTGCTGGGGCAAGCACTGTGGCATACTAATTTAAGCCTCCGCCTGCAGTGCTGGCATCCCAAATGGGCACTGGCTTAAGTCTCAGCTTCTCCATTTCTGATTCAGCTCCCTGCTGATGGCCTGGCAAAGTAGTGGAGCATGGCCCAAGTGCTAGGGCCCCTGCACTCACGTGGGAGACCCAGAGGAAGTCCTTGGCTCTTGGCTTTTATCGGCCCAGCTCAATATCATTGTGGCCATTTGGGATGTGAACCAGCAGATAGAAGACCTTTCTGTCTGTCTCTCCCTCTCTCTGTCTGTAACTGTGCCTCTCAAATAAATAAATAAATCTTAGAAAAGAGTCCTACACAAAAATTTTAAAAGAAAGAGTAACTTTGAAATAGCATAGCAACATTGAACAGACTGTGGCACTTGAAACTTGCCCCTTGTGTTTTATATGACCTCATTATAATAAGGTAGTTATGCATAAGATTTTTCTCTGCACCTCCATATTCTGAGCTACAGCTATTCATCCAGCAAACCATACCACATCTCTGTTCATTTATTCATGAAACTTTTTTGAAGAGTTCACAGTTGTTATCCTATCTACTTGATTACTAAGTTACTAAAATATCCACCTAGAATCTCTCAGCTGATAGAACTCATTAACAAAATCTATTTAGTCAGTGAATTTTTTCAAGTACAGAATGTACATCCTGGTGTCAAATTTCAGTGTCCAAGAAATCCAGAAAGAAGCTAGTGGTGCACTTCTCCTCTAATTTCTGAAGTGTCTCCTTTGGTCACTGGGCACTGGACACTAGTTGTCCTTTCTTATTCTTGTCTAGCGTTTTCTCCTAGACATTGGAAATATACTGCCTGCACTATGAAATAGAATTTAGTTCATCAAGCTCTAAAAACACCTGTTTCTTTCTATGTAAGTGACCTCTAATAACTTGCTCTTAGAAACTCATTTATAAAGAAGAAAGGATAACAAAAGTTGTTACCTAATGATTTTCTAAAAACATCCTCACCAGCCAGTAACAGCATGGCCAATACATTTCAGTACAATGACTGAATTAAAAAATATGGGGGGCTGGCTATGAAACTTTTTCTGGATATTAATCTTGTACTACCTACTACCACATTCCCCCACTTCTTACAGTGTTCCCAATTCGTGAAGCTGTGTACCAAGACATTTCTCCATTGCTTCTGTAAAAGCTTCTTCTAAAAATTATTTACTTATTTATTCTTGTGTGAGAGGTTGATACAGGAGGAGGAGAATGAAGAGGAGGAGGAAAAGGGGAAGGAGAGGGGAAGGAGAAACTACCCATCCATTGGTTACTCCACAAAGTCCACAACAGCTGATGCTGGAGGCCAGGAAATAGGAATTCAGTCTGTGTCTCTCACATGGATGGCAGGGATCCAACTACTTGAGCCATCATTTGCTGCCTCCCAGTGTGAATTAGCAGGAAGCTAGAATCAGGAGCAGAGCTGGGATTTGAATTCAGGTATTCCAATATGGTAGGTGGGTGTCACGGTGTCTTAACCACTGAGCCAAATGACTGCTCCAAATCTTTTTTTTTCTTTAATTTTTTTAAGATTTATTTATGTATTTATTTGAAAGATAGAGTCACTGAGTCATAGAGAAAGAGAGAGAGAGAGAGAAAGAGGGAGAGAGAGAGCAAGAGTGAGAGAAGAAAGAGAGTGTGAGCGAGCTACTTTCCATCCTCTGATTCACTCCCCAAATGGCTGTAATGATCAAGTCTGTATCAGGCCAAACCAGGCGTCAGGAACTCCAAACTAGTCTTCCACATGGGTGGCAGGGATCTAAGTATTTTGCCCATCTTCCACTGCTTGTCCAGGCACATTATCAGGAAGCTAAATAGGAGGCCAAGCAGCCAAAACTGGAATCAGGACTCTGATATGGGATGCTTTCATTGTAAATGATGGCTTAACCTGGAGTGCTGGAGTGCCAAAAGGCTGGCTCCATTTGTTCCATTTTCTGGTTTATGCTTCCTTGATGTGGAGTCTTTTTTTTTTTCCTTTATATACTTTCTCCCCCAAGGAAAATAATTGACATTGAGTTCATGCTCCTTTCAAGGCTATATCTAGACTGAGTGACATTTTAAGGTAATATATTGAAGTATTGATTTATGGGTTCTTGATTTGCATTACTGTAATATTATGTTGTAATCTCTTATACACAATTCTCCAAAATACTGTTCCTGACAGTGGCTATTACTATTAGCCCTGCTCCACATTCACAAGCACAAAATTTGTGATGAGAATTCATTACGTTTAGCTGTAGGAAATCAATGTAATCTCATGCTGGCTGTGCACATCTTCATAATCTTTTTTCTGCTTTGTGATTTAAGTGAAACTAACTATGAATTTGGAGTTGCATGAGAGATATTTTAATAAACTGTGGCGATAAGAGACAGCGAAAAGTAGCATTGAAGCCAAGATGGGCTGTTTGACAGATTTCTATTTGTAAAGATGTTAACATGCAGATAGACGGGTACAAATAATGTCTTTGCATGAAGTCAAAGTGTAGGCATAGAGAGTTCCTGGGGTCTTGGAGGGCCAATGCTGAGTTGCTGGCAATTTGTTGGAAAGCATTTAAGATGAACAATTCGGATTAGTGATTGGTTAAACTTTGGTTTACTATTGGTGTTTTGGCCTACTTTATTTTAATCTGATGTGTGCCTGATGATCTAGGCAGTTACTATTTCTCAGTGAGAGGCAGTAGAAGGTGGGGGTTCAAAGCACTTGTTCAAGGGACCACTCTGCCTGGATTCAAATTTAGCCTTTCCTGCATTCTGGCCGAGTGATCTTACTACATTTATTTAAGTTTTCTGTGCTTTAAGTTATCATTAAAATTTGGGCATACAAATATTTCCTACATCACAGATTTATATTTTTAGAGATTATCCAAAGCTGGCAAACATGAAATTTCTTTAAAAGGTGTGTATTAAGAACAATTAAGTGTATGTATTTGTCAGTAATACAAAATATAGTATAAATTAGTGCTTGACTATTTTATGGTAAACATTTTCCATCTTTGTATGTTTTAGTCTAGGCCAGGGTACTTGAAGAAAATCATCCTATGATTAGACTGGAGAATAAAACAACAATTTGGCCTCTGAGTGGAAGAATGCAGAAATATTCTGTGAAAAATGAAGACAGCTTATTTTATGCATTGGCAGATGTTCAGCATTGGGGAATACATGGGGGAATCAGAGCAGAGAAGTATACTGAGCTGGGTTTATAAAGCAGGATCAGCATAAGCCAAACATGCCTCTACTTCTATCAGTAGAGTTTTGCTGTTTTCCTGTCAGGCTCTTTTCACCTGACATTTCATAATGCATTCAATGAGACTGCCTTCACTAATTTAAAATTATCCAGTATAAGCCCATTCTCAGTTCCAGCAGTGAGTATCAACGCTATTATACATGATGATTCTACATCCTCTAAAATGGCATATATTTCAGAATTGCTTGTGGTTTTGCCTTATTTTTGGATCATAATGGTAGTTGGTACAACAGTGAATTTGGTATCGGCCTATTTTATATTTGTATGTTTCTCTTTAAAATATCTTGTAACAGTAGATTTATTATTTTGTTTTCTCTATATGTTTTAAAGATGGTCATCTTTGGCCAGCACTGCGGCTCACTAGGCTAATCCTCTGCCTGCGGTGCCGGCACCCTGTGTTCTAGTCCCGGTTGGGGTGCTGGGTACTAGTCCCAGTTGCTCCTCTTCCAGTCCAGCTCTCTGCTGTGACCTGGAAAGGCAGTGGAGGATGGCCCAAGTGCTTGGACCCTGCACCTACATGGCAGACCAGGAGGAAGCACCTGGCTTCTGGCTTCAGATCGGTGCAGCGCACCGGCTGCAACGCGCCAGCCATAGCAGCCATTTGGGGGGTGATCCAATGGAAAAGGAAGACCATTCTCTCTGTCTCTCTCTCTCTCTCACTGTCTAACTCTACCTGTCAAGAAAAAAAAAAAAAAAAGATGGTCATCTTTCCCCCCTAATATCTGAAGGAGTATTTGTAATGTGTGTCTAACATCATGTCAGAGGAGATTGCTTTCCTCCAAGCAAGATTTTCTATAAGTGTTCTGATAATATATTGAAGTATTGATTTATGGTTTCTCTCCTACCCTATAGGTGTACCCACACAAACATACACAAATTCAGATTTCATATTTGTATAAAAAAGACTAGCATAAAATTACTAAGAAAAAACAGTACTCATTCTCTGTGGAATAATAGATAATTTTTAATTTCCTATCTGATTTTTTTTTTCTGTTTCATATTCCTCCAGTGGGAATGTTTTATTTTATAGTTAAAAAATGTTCATTTTTCTAAAAAGAAAACAATCAAGACTTTGTAGAATCAAAGTGCATTCTTCACTGAAAAAAAGACAAAGCTATGTTCTCAAATAGGGAATTAAAATAGTTCATCCAAAGTTTGATGAGTTTTTACTCTACACAATTGGAGTATGCTATAGGATCACAGCAGAGGATTGAATCTAGCTGGGAAAGCCCTCCCCAATGGAAATTATATTTGAGCTAAGGCTCCAAAGATGGGTCTATGTAGGATTAGTTTCATGTGGAAAGACATTAGTATAATAAATGCTATGGAAATAGCGTGGGTAAAGAGCTGAGGTGAGGGAAAACATGACACATGAAATAACTGAACAAGAAACAAAGGAGAGGAATACTTGTAGAACATGAAATTGAATGTGTTTACAGGTAGCAGATACTGTATGGGTTCTAAGATTATTAATGATGTTGGATCTTACCATGAGAGTTAAGGAAACTACTAAAAGGTTTAAACAGCAGCAAAGTCATATTTGCAAATTTAATTGAACCCATTGACTACTGAGTGGAGAATAAAACAAAGAGAACAAAAGCCAAATTTGAGAAACAATTAGGGGATTATTTCAGCAATCCAGGCTAAAATCCAAGGGTTTGAATCAGGGAAATAGTACCAGGAGACGAAGAAAAGTGTCAATCAAGACAGAATTAGGAGTTAAAACTGCAAGTTGTGAGGTGGGATTGTGCATTGTGGTGTTGTGCTGGAGTAGTCACATAGGGCACCCGCATCCAATCTGGCAGTGCCTACCTGCAGTACTAACCACTCCACTTCTTATTCCACCATGCTAATGGTGCAAATTTTTGGTGTTCTAATCACTCAGGTTTGTGTCTCAGAACCCTGACAAATAAAGAGCATGGGCAAGTACCTGAGTGCAGAGCAATAGTTTATTGAAAGAATCAGGGAAAGTGACTAGTAGCTTGGAGAGGGCGCTGAAGGAGGCAACTGTAGAGGGTTGATTATCTAGGGGTTTTTGTATGCTTTAAAGAGGACATTTTCATGACTGGTCTGGAAAAAGCATTGAAAAGTGATGGTTTTTATTGGTTAACAGGTTGAAAGTCAAGTCTCCAATCACAGAAGTCCTTCACAGAAGCCAGTTGCTTGATTTTTCTCAGGTCCTCTGAGACTCATCTCCAGATGTGAGGAGGGGACTTCTTGTTCTCTGTCTACCCAGCTGTTAGTCAGTCTCTCTATCATCCCTCTGTCTGAAGAGATAACCCTAACTACTGTTAGGGAGAAGGGGTGACAACCTCTCAGGATACTACAAGCTGAGACAAGTTTTACAAGAAGGTTGAGTATACAGGGCCCAAACATCAGCAATAACTCGAAAATTCAAAGAGGATCTACAAGGGGGAAAATCCCTTCCATATGTTAGAGTCTTAAAGAGAGGACAAGAGGGACTAAAGAGGCCCAACTAGGACTTGAACTTGCATGTTCTCTGCAGTTATCTATGAGACTGATATTGCCTCTAAGGAATTGTAGGTTTTCTGTTACTTTTTGGGAATGATTAATCCAAAACCAACACGTTTCATTCAGTTACACACATTTTCTGCCTTGTTGGGCCATGAGGATGTCTAATGCACAATGATTTTGCAAGACGACAGAATCCAGTGAGTTAAGAGATTTGTTCCTCCTCATTGGCAGCATTTGTGGCCTCTCATCCCTGTTGAACACTAAGAGTGAGATTTAAGATGGATCTTTCCAAGATGGAGATACTGACAATCCAAAAGTGGCCTCTGTACAAAGAGTATATCACTCTGGGTTTTCTATGAGGGGGTTGTCATGGACACAACCCTACAAAGAAAGGGGTTAACAGGATTAAAGCCATGGCACCATACTATTAGTGGACGTAAAAAGGTGAATAATAAGATGAAAATTGCAAGCACCCTGAATATCAAGGCTATTTCCCAAATAACTGCAGCTTAATAGTGAGATAGAAGAATGATGAAATTGAGGGGTGAAGGCTGGGAGGAGTGTGCATAACAGATTTACTTACTTTTTTTAAAAAGGAGTTTGAGGCCGGTGCAGTGGCTCACTTGGTTAATCCTCTGCCTGTGGTGCCGTCACCCCAGGTTCTAGTCCCGCTTGGGGCGCCGGGTACTAGTCCCAGTAGCTCCTCTTCCAGTCCAGCTCTCTGCTGTGGCCCGGGAAGGCAGTGGAGGATGGCCCACGTGCTTGGGTCCCTACACCCGCATGGAGACAGGGAGGAAGTACCCGGCTCCTGGTTTCGGATCGGCGCAGCACCAGCCGTGGCGGCCATTAGGAGAGTGAACCAATGAAGGAAGGCCTTTCTCTCTGTCTCTCTCTCTCACTGTCTATAACTCTCTCTCTCTGTCCCTCTCTCTTACTGTCTAACTCTGCCTGGCAAAAAATTTAAAAAAAGGAGTTTGAGTCCTTTTTTGGCTTGGCAGGAGCATGTAAATTCCTTGGAAGGGTCAAAGTTGTCCTCTAGGATTGAATCTGTGGCTGGTTTGGAAACCCAGGATTTCCCTTGGGAATGCTGGATCCAGGAGACTAATCCAACACTTTTACTGCAATGGGAGTAGAAATAATCAGAGTATAAACCCTCAGTCCTTCTCTAAAAAGGGAGCGTGAATTGGAAAAGCCTTGAATAACACTGTGTATCCTGGGGTATATGGAAGGCTCTCCATTCCCTGGATTGTGTCTCCACGAGATCTTGTATGGCCTGTTCGAATTCGGCAAACACTGAGATGGATCTGATCATGTGTGTTATCTCACTGTCCACTAGGAGACCATTAATTAGTAGGGTAAAGACAATTGTACAGAATTTCAAAATGGCTGAAGCCTAGCTTTGAGAGGTTGTTTCTGACACATACTAGGGCTATGACCAGGAGAGTGGTCCAGGGAAGGTGAATTTCCTGAGGAAGCCTCTCAGGTGCCTCTTCAAGATGTCCTTAGTCTTTTCTACCTTCTCTGATGGTTGGGGCCTTCAGGTGCAATGGAGATTATATTGCATACCAAGCAGCTCAGAGACTCCCTGGATGAGAGCTACCTTGAAGGGTAGGCCATTGTCACTTTGTAGGCTCTTGTAAAGTCCAAACTCAGGGACTTTTTCCGAGATTAGCACCTTTACCACTTCAATAGCCTTTTCAGTGCAATAAGGAAGAAAAGGCTTGTTTCCAATTAGTGAAGGTGTCTACCCATTCCAAAAGGTACTGCATATTATTGTCATAGGCATGGTAGTACAAACTAGTTGCCAGTTGTCCCTGGATAGCTTCCTTTTCTTTGTACTTTAGGGAGAGGACACCTTTGATTTAAGGGTTGTTTCTAAGACAAAACTCACAGAGCCCTACAACCTGGTTTATTGCCCTGAGGAGGTACATTCTTGTAAATAGCCTCTAGGCCAGCTAAAAAGTCTAACCCCTCTCTGGATGGAAAGCTGAATGGAGAGTTTTACATGCCTTCCTTCTTCAGATTGAAGCCATCCACTGGGCTAGAAACTATAACCACTAGAAATGCCCATACAATCTCTTCAGGGTAGTATTCTGGCCTTATCCCTTCTAGAGTTTTTTTTTTTTTTTTTTTTTTTTTTTTTTTTTTTTTTTTTTTTTTTTACCAAAATCAAAGCGATCTTTAGAGGCCCAAAGGAGGTATTCTCCTTGGCTCTGATCTGGACACCAAACTTGCCCATTAGTTTCCCTCAGCTATTTCATTGCTCCCTTTTTGTGTGTCTTACATTGTATAACTACCACTTTCCAGGAGTGTGACACCAAAGGTAAAAATTTTTCTATACCTTGATGGTATTTGGTGGGGGCTCCATCTGCAGTGAGAAAGTGCCTTTCTTTCCAAATAGCCATATGGAACTGCAGAACTTGGTAGGCACACTTAGTGTAAAAAATTACCCTCTTGTCGTCGCTCATCTCAAGGGCTCTAGTCAGAACTAGAAGCTCTGCCAATTGAGCACTCATGCCAGGAATTAAGATGAGAGCTCCAAATAATCTCATTTGAATTGACTATGGCAGATGCAGCCTTGGTGGGTTTCTTACTCAACAAAGGAACTCACCATTGTAAAGAGAACCCAAGTCAGGTCTTCTAAAGGGGTCTTCTTGAGGTCCTCTCTAGCTGTATAGGTCTGTAGGGCTACCTATTCACAGTAATGCCCCAGGCTCTCCATCTCCTCTGAGAGAAATGTAGAGGGATTAAGTGAGGAGGCAGTCTCTAGCTGGACTGCAGGGCCCACCATCAGTAGTGTCTGGTATCTCATCTGACCATAGTCATAGCACTTTGGAGACAGCTGGGGGCTCTCAGGTCAGTGTGGCCATGAGGCCACTGCCCTAGCTGTGACATTTTCTTACTCCTTATCTCTCATTGTTGGGTGTCTTCCTGGTCCCAGTTGCAAAATACCAAAGTGGCAATCTTTGTTCTAATGGACTGTCAGGTAAAATAGCCTGTTTTGTTTGTTTTTTTTTTATTTTATTTTAAATTTTGACAGGTAGAGTTATAGACAATGAAAGACTTATACAGAGAGAAAGGTCTTCCTTCTGTTGGTTCACTCCCCTAATGGCCACCACGGCCGGCGCTGCACTGGCCCTAAGTCAGGAGCCAGGTGCTTCTTCCTGGTCTCCCATGCAGGTGCAGGGGCCCAAGCACTTGGGCTATCCTCCACTGCCCTCCCATAAATCACCTGTTTTTAAAGCTTTTTCTGGTATTTAAGGCTGAGCATGTAATGAACTTAGCCTTTAAAACTGCCCATCCTTCTATCAAATCAGGAGACAGAGAGATAGGGAGATTGCCTCCCTCAATCTCTCTAGGAAGGCAGAGGGGTTCTTCTCTGGACCTTGGTCTTTCATGGACAGCTTGGAGTAATATGAGGACTTGACCCTGCTCCTGGTCCTCTTCAATCCCTCAGGAACACAAGCAATGAAATGTTTTTGTTTCCATTCATCTACAGGCTCATCTGGTGTCCATTTAGAAGGACAGCCTGTTATTCTGTGGGATATATCTGGTCTGGCCTCCCTGATCATGAAAGGATGTAAATGCCAGAATATTAATATGTGGAAGTTTCTGCAGCATGTAGAGCAGTGTTTTGCAATTCCTGTTACAGTCCGATTTAGGGGCGATATTACATTTTTCCAGGTTAATTCACAGGCCTGGGACAATCTCTTGAAGGCCAAAATATATCTGTTAAGGTCATCTGAAAATCTTCCAAAGTGTTCCTTTTCCTGTCAAATACTCTGCAGGGAAAAGGGGACCCAGAGAGGAATAGAGCCACTGAGCCCTCTGAGAATGCCTGGAGGTGTAAAATACAGTTTGGCAATCAGGTATCCTGCTTGCTAACAGGTAGTCCCAGATCATGGGGATGCATGAGGGACAGGAGCAGTAGCTGGAGGGATCAGTATAGACTGTGTGGCAGGCTCTGTGGCTGGTGTAGGGAAAGGGGCGTCTGGGGTCTTGAAGGTAACTGCTGCTGAAAGTACCAGGTCTATCTTACAGAATTGACTTATTTTATAGGGCATATAATGCTTAGACATGGGGGATTTTAGACCATTTCCCCGCTGTTCAACAGAAAAGGTCTAGGAGGATGCTGTTGTAGTTAATGCTTTTTTCTGGGGGCCAAATCTCTCTGTTCTCCAGTTCATAGCTTGGCCATGCCATGGTACAGATCAAGGCCAAACATTTTTTTTTATTATTCAAGGTTTGTGGATCAAAAGAATCGCAGCGCCTAAGAATTCACTCCAAGGGGATGCATCCAGAAGATTTATAACACATCTCAAATTAGAGGACAGGAAACTGTCTGGACCCTTATTTTTGACCTATCAGTCCAACTTTAAAGAATAAAGACCTGCTTGCCTAACCTGCTAACTTGGGCAGGACAAAAACACCATTTATCTCCCCCCATCCAGCCCCTTTTTTTTTTTTTTCTTTCTCATCAGCCAACTATGAGCACAGAGCTGTAATGACATGCACATGCACACACACACACACACATACATCCCTATCTCATGTCTTCCAGGTGGTTCTTTGTCCGTGAAGTAGGTGACATGCACAGGGGTAGAGACTCCATGAGTGCATCACCCTGATCTGTATGCAGACAGGTGATGATTAAACCCTCCCTGGGTGTTTAAACCCTTGGTGCCAGAATGTGCTAGGCAGCAGAGGCTTATAAGCAAGGGTGAGAGTGTGGGGAAGAAGGGTTGCTAGCATCCTGTATCAGGGCTATCTGGGCCCAAGTTGTTTACTGAGGGTGGGGGAGAAAGTGTACATTCCCAGTATCCCACATCATCATGCAACCAACATAACACGCAGGACATAACAGCAGACTTCCATCTGCTGGTTCACGCCCCAAATGGTCGCAATGGCTGGAGCTGGGCCCATCCAAAGCCAGGAGCCAGGAGCTTCCTCTGAGTCCCCCATGCGGGTGCAGGGGCCCAAGTACTTGGGCCATCCTCTGCTGCTTTCCCAGGCCATAGCAGAGGGATGGATTGGAAGTGGAGCAGCTGGGACTCAAACTGGCTCCCATATGGGATTCTGGCACTGCAGGCAGCAGCTTTATCCTCTGCACCACAGTACTGGCCCTGGCAGATTTAATTTTTTTATTTTAAATCTTCAGATGGATATGGAGTGTGGTGTGAGGCAGAAATGAAGGTCAACAATGTATTCGAGGATACTGTCTTGAATTTACAAAAATAAGCACAGCCTGTGCAGCAATCCCAATACAAAGAAATAAAAAATGTTATCAAGCACTATCTTAATTAAAAAGTGATGTTTTATGTAATTTCTAGAACCACAACACAAGTAAATTTTAAGCTGTAGTTCTGGACAAATAACAATATTTAAGAGATCTGGATTAATGATATCAGGACTAAATACTGTTTGAATTCTGTGACAGTCACATATTACCTAATGAGTTTCAGTATAATTAAGTTTGGCAAATTACTTTTTTGGTTTCCATAGTCATGTCAGTTCCAGGTCTCCTAATAGTATCAGCTAAGGCCTTTGTTGAAACTGTGTTGCATTTTAACTTCTCCCTATGCCCAAACCTGTCCCTCACACTCCCCACAATTATTGATTCTGAAAGGTCTCCCAGGTACACTGTGTTGAGGCACATCTTTATCTCAGAGTTGCTTCCTGGGGAACTAATGAGTAGCATCATTTCAACAAGGTTTCAGTATCAGTCCTTTCTATCTGAAGTAGTTTGTAATTCTCAAGTATCTTTGTGTCATCCTTCTGTCTTTGTTCAGGTATCTTAAAATACTGGACTTTAGAGATGTGATTGTGTTGATCTTTTATCAGACGTTAACAGTGGCCACGTGAAATTGGTACTAAGGAATAACACACTGTTCAAAAGCTAATTCCTTTATAATTGTTGCATTTAACTGTTGACTCTTGCAATTGGTATTTGGGCAATTTTGATAATGGTATAATTTTATTGATGAAGTCAAATATGGTTTAAAGACAGGGAAAACTATATTGAGATTTTTAAGCATGCTTTCATTATTGTGGTAATTATATCAAAAGTAATTTTGTCTTGTTCGGCTAGACAAATGAACAGCTAGTTTTATAAATTGTCTCTCCTGAAATTAAAAACAAATTCAAAACAAAGGTAACACAATATTAGAGAAGGGACTAATTATAGAGCTTGAAAAAGAAAGCCCTTGTTTGCAAACATATATGGCACCTGCTGTAGTTTTGATTCCTTTTCCCTGAGAGGCAAGCAGGGACCCCCAGCTTCATGTTTATATTTGATGTCAGGAAAGCTGATGAAAACTGACAAGAGGAAAACAATGTTCGTCTTCAGAAAAAGGAGACCTCCATGTCTCAAGTGTTGTTAGTGGATGAATGGAAATACCACTAGGAAAATGTAGTGGTGTATTCTTGCATCTTTTGGCTTAAGATACAAATGGTTTGAGAAGGAAAAATAACATTAAAAAGTGATGTTTTATGTAATTTCTAGAACCACAACACAAGTAAATTTTAAGCTGTAGTTCTGGACAAATAACATCAGTATCAGAAACTGATGGATTGGGTAATGGTGAGGATGTGATTTTTATTACACATTTGGGATTAAATCCAGAGCTGAGCATACAGAACCACTCGATTGGCTACTGTGTTAGGAACCATATTGTTCCCCTTCACTTTGCTAAACACAATTTAGACTTTGTTTTACTTATTCTGCAGCATTTCTGTAACACGGACATTAAGAGGTGGGAATTAGATGAAAACCACTTGATTAGTTCTATTAAACCTCCGCAACCAGGCTCCCAGGGAAATCTTTTACATGGCTGGAAGTTTAAAGGGCATTAAGAGAATCATTTGTGCTTTTGTGGTTGTATATGTCTGTGTCTCTAGGGGACCTGCTATGTCAAACAGCCATCCACGTGTAAGAGTGAGTATGAGAGATTCAACATACAACACAGAGCTCTTTCTAAAAATAAAATCGCTTTCAGTGGGTATCCGAAAGTGCCTATTTTAATCCTGAAATATTTTAATTATTGTTCTGTATTCATAACAGGTTATACGTCCTTAATAAGTCCCTCAAAATGAGAATGTAAAGGCAAAAACAGAATCCAACAGTGTAAAAAAACCAACATATATATTTTGCAGAAAGCAAACACAGTCATTAAACACAATGAAACCAAGCAAAACATGAGAGAAGTACAGGGATCCTGGCATGTTTCAAATGTACAGGGCACGAACTTGCATTTGACATTAGTGGCAAAATATCTACAACTCATTGCAAAAAAAGAAAAGAAAGAAAGAAAAAGCTTGTTTCCTTTTCAGGGCAATGGAAATTAAGGAACAGCTCTGCCTGTCTAAGATTAATTTTTACACTGAGCTATAAAACTGACAAAAACTTTTGGTGTCTATGAATTCATTTTCAGATAGAAATTAGAAATCTGAAACATTTCACAATTTCATGCTTGATGTTAAATACTGTTGTTCCTAACATAGCCTTTAGATAGTTTAAAATTATTCATTGTTATTCAATACTTTAGTGGTTCTTAATTGTTTTGCATTTTCCTTTCAGAGTTTTAATTATTATTAAGCTCTTGGGCTAAATTCCTATAAAACAAGTTATCACTGTGAGTAAAAGATGAAGACATTGAGTCCTAAAAATATTAAATGATTTCTGTAAGGTATGGCATTGAGTTTCCTGCAGATCAAAAATTCGTATTTACAGACTTTATCATCCTCACCTGCTGAGATAATCCTCTTTCTATCTGCATGAAGGAAATTTGATGGCACTGCCACGTAATTTGTAATTTTGAGAAAGACTATTTCTCACTATTTTATAAAATATTTTACTTCTTCTTTTCAGTACATGATGTTCTTCATCAATTTAAATACCTTAGGAAGCCTAAAACAAGGAGTGAAGGCTATAGAAAAAAGGAACCAAAGACACATAATATATGTATTTTGGTCACTCTGAGGAATGAGTGATTCAGGGTTCCAAAAGGTCAGAGTGACTGTTGAAGCACAACATTTATGAGGATTTTTCAAAAATTTCATGAAAAATATATATGGAACAAACCATGCATGAATTTCAATATGTCTTACACACAAATAAGTTTGTTGTTTAATTTCATTTTCATGAGCTTTTGAAATTACCTTTGTTTTCAGTGTTTTATCTATATATTCGTCTCTTCATCCATTTATTGAATATTTGTTGAGTTCTGTCAGAAATGGTCCCAGCATTAAAAGGTCCAGATTATATGAGAAAGACTATAAGAAAAATTACACAATAAAACATTAATGCATAACTCTACCTGTCAAATAAAAAAAATTAATGCATAATATCCTTTAAAATATCATAAAAGGGTGATATAACCAATCCAGACTTTGACTTAAAGAAAGGGAAAGAATAAGTTGTATAAAGGAATTGAAAAAGAACTATCTTCCCAATTATTGTCAAGACCAGATACATCCATGAATGAGTTTCAGATTTTTAATAGCAAATAAATCTGATATGTCTATTTGTTGCAGATCATAAAAAAGCAAGAAAAATGAAGAAAATGAAGTGGTGAAACATGGTTATTAAATATGAGAATAAAAGGAGTTCAAGGTGTTATGAAGTCAGTGCCAATGTTGTGATCAGTGGTTTAAGCTGCTGTTTGGGATGCCAGTTCTAGCTTCCTGCTAATGTGCACCCTGACAGGCACAAGTGATGGCTCAAGTATTTGGTTCCCTGACATCCATGTGGAAGAACAAGATGGAGTTTCTTACTACTAGATTCTGCCTGTCATAGCCTTGAATATTGCAGGAATTCAGGGAATGAAACAATGGAAAGAAGATATCTTTATCTCTTTCTCTCAACATAAACTATTGATCAATATGAAAGGCTCTCTGATCAATATAACATGCATCAAATAAACCTATCATATAATAGAAAAAATTAAAAGTGAGTATGATGAGGCCCGGTGCTGTGGCAAAGAGAGTTAAACTCCTGCCCTGCAACACTGTCATCCCATATGGGCACTGATTCATGTCCTGGCTGCTCCACTTCCAATTCAGCTCCCTGCAAATGCACCTGGGGAAGCAGCAGAGGATGGCCCAATTCCTTGAGACCCTGCACTCATGTGCAGGAGACCCCAAAGAAGCTCCTGGCTCCTGGATTTGGATTGGGTGAGCTCTGGCTGTTGCGGCCATTTGGGGAGTGAACCGATGGATAGAAGATCTCTCTCTGTCTGTACCTCTCTCTGTAACTCCTTCAAATAAATAAAATAAATCTTTTTTAAAAAGTGAGTATAACCTTATTTTTAATAACAATAGTATTATTAGTAATAGTATTACTAGTATTATTTTGAATGAAAGAATATTCACCAAAAAGCAATAAAGGAAAATTTACACTGAAATGTGTTGCATTCTGCTATAAACCTGAATCAATTAAAATGCTGAACACTGAACATAAAAGATTCAGAGACTATGAGAGTAGCAGAATAAGAAAAATATTCAAGAAATAATGGTAATTTATTTATTCTCATAAAATCTCATTTTAAATCAGCATGAAATAATTGATTATTCAGTAACTGATTTCAGGAAAATTGATAATCACTGGAGTAAAAATTAAATGATATTTCTATGCAGTTATTTCTCTAAAATAAAATTCAGATAAGTTAAAGGTGAACATTAAAAGAAAAACTGTAAGTATACTAGAAAATATTTATAAGTGCTCATGAAAATTTGTATGAAAGGAGATACTTGAAAATATGGAAACAAAGCCTGAAAACATAGTATTAAGTTTGGCAATGTAAATCTATAAAACTTTTATGAAGCAAAATCTCAAAAAAAAAATCAAACAACTTGAAAAACAATTTTTGCAGAAACACAGGAGAAAAGCCATTAATTTCCAAAAGTACATAGGTAGGAAATGAAATAATAGAAATAAAAGTGCTTTAAAAATTACAAATAGAGTTATACTTCCAGATGATTATCTAGATACTAAAGTATCTTCCTGTAGAAAAAGAAAGGAACCTGAATAAAGCATACTATTAATATTTTGACTGGGCTTGCTGAAATATGAGAACTTTCAAATACACACTACCCCATTTCCAACATCAACCCCATACCCCCAAAGGGTAAAGTAAAATAGGTACTTAAGTTGATGCTAGATGCAATGAACTGAAGCAAACCAGACAAGCAGTGTAGCTCTGTGGGAAAATGCTGATAGCAGCAATAAAATCCCAAAACTAAGTCTTGACATCGGCAAGGAGATGGAAGTTCTGAACATCAGGCTACTGTGTAGGTTAAAATCTTCAAAGGGAATAAAAGACAAAGAAGAGTTCTTAAAAGCAGCCAGAGACAGAAAGGCAGATCAACACCACCTGCAAAATAGTCAAAAGTAGATTAATAGCAAACATCCCAGAGCAGAAGTCAAATGTAGAAGAAGCACTATCAAATTGCAAGGAGAAAATAATTGTTCAATACTGTGATTTTTTTTTTTTATTTGACAGATAGAGTTAGACAGTGAGAGAGAGAGAGACAGAGAGAAAGGTCTTCCTTCCATTGGTTCACCCCACAAATGGCCATTACGGCCAGAGCAACGCTGATCCGAAGCCAGGAGCCAGGTGCTTCCTCCTGGTCTCCGATGTGGGTGCAGGGGCCAAGCACTTGGGCCATCCTCCAGTGCCTTCCCGGGACACAGCAGAGAGATGGATTGGAAGAGGAGCAACCAGGACTAGAACCCGGCGCCCATATGAGATGCCGGCGCCAGGCAAAGGATTAACTAAGTGAGCCACGGCGCTGGCCCCTCAATACTGTGTTTTAATGATAGATGAAATAAACATTCAAACAGAAAAGTTACAGTAGAAAAGAGCTATACAAAGAAGGAAAAGCCATATCAATGCTAGAAAATGTGGTCATTTAAAGAGCAAGGACATTGACATTAAAGAGTCACAGCAGAATAATAAAAGGAGGCCAACACTGTGGCACAGCGGTGCCAGCATCCGCTATCAGAGCAATGGTTCAAGTACTGGATGCTCTGTTTCTTATCCAGCTTCTTATGAATGTGCCTGCGATAGCACAGAAAATGGTCCAAGAGTTCAGCCCCTGCCACTCAGGTAGGAGACCCAGATGGAGTTTCTGCACCTGGCTTCTGACTGGCCCATTTGGGGAAAGGACCAGCAAAAGTCAGTCTCTCTCTATCCCTCTCTCTGTCTCTGTTTCTCTCTCTCTTTCTGTGATTCTGCCTTTCAAATAAATAAAAATAAATATTAAAGTCATTTATTTATTTATTTATTTATCTATTTATTTATTTGAAAAGGGGAGAAGGAGAGGTATCATCTGTTTACTGGTTCACTCCTCAAAAGGCTTCAATGGCTGGGGCTGGGCCAGATTGAAACCAGCAGCCAGGAGTTTCAGGTGGGACTCTCATGTGGATTCAGGGATCCAAGGACTTGAGCTATCTTCTGTGTGCTCTCCCAGTAGCATTAGCAAGGAGCTGAATCAGAAGTAGAGCGGATGGGAAATGAACCCACACCACTGTAGGATGCAGGCATAGCAGGCTGAGGCTTAACCCATTACACCACAATGCTGGCCCCATAAGTAAATCTTTTAAAAATAATAGCTATTTTTGTTATTGTTAATAGCTAACAATATCTGAAGTTATTATAGCATGTGCCTAGTGCTGGATCTTATTCTGACACTTTGTCTACCTTAATTCATTGTTATCTTTACCACAATCCCATGAGACATCTAGTATCATTATCCCCACTCACTAACAAAGAAATTAAGGAACTGAGAAATTAGTTGATGTATAGTCAGCCATACAACCTGTTAGTGATGAGTTTGGAGTCAATCCCAGAAGCTGAACACAAATGTCTGTTTTCTTAATTCTCATCTATAAAATGAGTAAACAATATATTAATTGGAAAAATGTAGCAGCTACAAAATGGAAAGTACCTAATTTTTTAAATGCTTGATATAGAAGAAGCTCATGTAAATGAAACTCAGGGTGACAACTGATAACTCTATCATGGTATAAATTTTAACAAATCTCTCTCCATTATAAAAAGATCAACCAGACAGGATATATTTTGGCAGCATTATTAATGCACTTGGTTAAACTAACATACATAGATCTCAACATCCAACAGCTGAAAGATTCTTTTGAAGCAGGGTTGCCTGATGAGAAGACTTCTAGTACAGTACTTGCCTAGGAACAATTTATCTATTTGCAGTTAATAGACTGGTCAAATAAATCTGTGTAAAAATGTATTCCAGGAAATTACTTTAAAATTTTTATTTTTGATTTTTAACTGACACATGATGTCCAAAGTAAATACATCTGTCTCTTTAAATATTTATAGATATTATGTTCTTATTAACAATGTGCAACACTTCCATTTCTCTATATTTTTACCTGCCTGTGTTATCTCTTGTCTTTTCTAACTGGAGTGAGGTAGTGTCTCATCATGATTTTGATTTGCATTTTTCTAATGATTAGTGATTTTTTAAAAATTTTATTTAAATTATACAAGATTCATGTATTTCATATGCAGATTTAGGAACATAGTGATACTTCCTCCCACCCTCCATCCCACCCATGCTCAAACTTTCTTCCTCCTCACTCTCACATTCCCACTTTTAATTTTACAAAGATCTATTTTCAGTATACTTAATGATCATATAGTTAACCCTACACTAAATAAAAGACTTCAACAAATAGTTTGAAGAAAAAAACACACTGTTTCACAATGGAAGAGACAAGGTCTATAAACAATCATTGAATCTCAAAATGTCCATTTCACTCCAATATGTTACATTTTAGGTACTCTATTATTTACCTTGGATCAGGGAAAACCTGTATCTTTTTAGGACTGGCTTATTTCACTAAGTATGATGGTTTCCAGTTGTGTCTATCTTACTGCAAAAGACAGAATTTCACATTTTATAGCTGAGTAGCTCTCCATAGTTTGTATATACCATAATTTCTTTATCCAGTCAAGAGTTGATGGATATCTGGGCTGATTCCACATCTTGGCTATCATGAATTGTGCTGCAATGAACAAGAGGGTACAGATAAGTTTTTCAGATGCTGATTTCTTTGGTTTGGTAAATTCCTGGGTGTAGGATGGCTGGATCATATGGTAGGGCTGTATTCATATTTCTGTGATATTTCCATACTCTCTTCCACAGTAGCTGTACCAGTTTACATTCCAACCAACAATGGATTAGGGTGCCCTTTTATACACACCCTTGCAGAATTTGTTGTTTGTTAATTTTTGTATGACAATCACTCTAACTGGAGTGAGGTGAAACCTCATTGTGGTTTTGATTTGCATTTCCCTGATGGCTATTGATCCTGAGCATTTTTTCAAGTGTCTGTTGGCCATTAGAATTTCCTCTCTTGAAAAATGCGTTTAAGTCCTTCACCCATTTCTTTACTGGATTGTGTATTTTGCTGTTGTTGAATTTCTTGAGCTTTTATAAATTCTGATGTTAACCCTTTATCCATTGCATAGTTGGCAAAATTTTTCTCCTATTCTGTTGGTTGAATCTTCACTTTGCTGAGTGTTTCTTTTGCAGTGCAAAAGCTTATCATCTTGATGTAATCCTATTTGTAAATTTCTCTTTGATTTACTGTGCTACTGAGAGCTCTTCCAAGAAGTCTTTGCTTATGCCATGTATTGCAGAGTTTCCCCAATGTTCTCTAGTAATTAGATAGTATTTAGTTGTAGATTTATGTTGATGATCCCTTTTGAGTGGATTTTTCTGTAAGGTGTAAGGTAGGGGCCTATTTTCATTCTTCTGCATGCAGAGATCCAGTTTCCTCAGCACTGTTTGTTGAAGAGACTGTCCTTGCTCCGAGGATTTATTTTCGCTCCTTTGCCAAAGGCAAATTGTTCAAGGCTGGTGCTGTGGCATAGCAGATAGGGTCTCCACCTACAGTGCTGACATGCCATATGGGCTCTGATTCGAAACCCAGCTGCTCCATTTCTGATCCAGCTCTCTGCTATGGCCTAGGAAAGCAGTAGAAGATGGCCTAAGAGCTTGGGCCTCTGGACCCATGTGGGAGAACCAGAAGAAGCTCTTGGCTCCAGGCTTCACAACAGTGTAGCTCTGGCCATTGCAGCCATCTGGGGAGTGAAACAACAGAGGGAAGATCTCTCTCTCTCTCTTTCTCTCTGCATCTCTGTAACACTGCCTTTCAAATAAAATAATTAAATGTTTTTTAAATAAAAAGATAAGTTTTTTGTAGATACATGAATTGATTTTGGGAGTTTCTATTCTGTTCCATTTGTCTATATGTCTGTTTTTGTGCCCTGGAAGGCTCTTTTGATAACTGCCTTCTAGTATGTCTTGAAATCAGGTATTGTGATACTTCTGGCTTTATTTTTGTTGTATAAGATTGCTTTAGCTATTCAGGGTCTCTTGTGTTTCCATATGAATTTTAGCATCATTTTTTCCATATCTGCAAAAAATTTCATTGGTATTTTGATTAGGATTTATTGAATCTGTAAATTGCTTTTGGCAATATGGACACGTTGGTGATATTGATTCATCCAATCCATGAACATAGAAGATCTTTCTTTTTTTAAATGTCTTCTTTTATTTCTTTCTTTAATGTTTTGTAATTCTCATTGTATGGATATTTGACATCCTTGGTTAAGTTTATTCGAAGGTCTTTAATTGTTTTTGAAGCTATTGTGAATAAGCTTGATCTTAGAAGTTCTTTCTCAGCCATGACATTATCTGTGTATACAAAGGCTATTGGTTTTTATTTGTTGATTTTAAATCCTGCAACTTTACCAAACTGTTTTATGAGGTACAATAGTCTCAGTGGAGTCTTTGGATCCCCTGTATATAGAATCATGTCATCTTCAAATAGGGGTAGTTTTGATTTCCTCCTTTACAATTTGTATCTCTTTGATTTCTATTTCTTGCCTAATGGCTCTGGCTAAAACTTCCAGAACTATATTGAATAGCAATGGTGAGAGTGGGCATCCTTGTCTGATTCCAGACCTTAAGAGGAATGCTTTCATTTTTTCACCATTCAATAGGAATCTGGCCATGGGTCTGTCATAAACTGCCTTGATTGTGTTGAGGAATGTTCTTTCTATACCCAATTTGCTTAACATTGATAATTAGTGATGGTTAGCATTTTTTCACATATATCTGTTGACCAATTTTATGTATTCCTTAGCCAAATATTTTAGACCTATCATATATTTAAGTTGGATTATTTAATTATTTTTGCTGTCAAGTTGTTTGAATCCCTATTATGTTCTGGCTTTTAATTTATCACACATAAAATTACAAATATGTTCTCCTATTCTGTAGGCATTTTTCTCTTTGTTATTGTTTCCTTTGCTGTGCAATAGCACTTAGTTTGATAAATCCATTTGCTTTTGCTTTTATTCACTATATTCTTGCAATCTGATTTTAAAAATCTTGGCCCATTACAATGTCTTGAAGCTGAATTTTTTTTCTAATATTTTCAAAGCTTGCCATCTCAAATTTAGGTCTTTAATTCATTTGGAGTTTGTTTTTGTACATGGAAAATGATAGGGGTCTACTTTAATTCATTGGTATGTGAACATTCATTTTCCCAGCACAATTTATTGAAAGCCCTATCCTTTCTCCAACACGTGTTCTTTGTACATTTGTAGAGGAGCAACTGACTATAGATATATGGGTTTATTTCTGTATTCTCTATTCTTTCCTATTTGTATAAGTGTCTACCTTTATGCCAATCCCAGGCTGTTTTAATTACTGTAGTCTTGTGACATAATTTAGGAACATTTATTGATCAAATAGATGCCCTTATGGAAAGGAGTACATTTTTCCAGCTGCACTGACAGATGGAGAAGCTCTTAGTCCAATGTGATTATTGAATACTTGAAATGAGGTTAGACTAGAATGAAATGTACTTTGTGTATAAAATATACACTAGATGTTTAAGACAATGTGAAGAAAATGTAAATATCATTAATAATGTTTATTTTAACTTTGTGTCAAAATTATAATATTTTGTATATGTCGGGTTAAATAAATATCTCATTAAGATTGACATCACCTATTCCTCATTTCATTATAATAATGTGATTTAAGAAAAATGTAAATCCATGTGCATTTCCATTATATATCTGTTGAAGATATAGTGGTAGTCTAGAGATTCCTTGAATTTATTTATTTTTTTTAAACTTTTATTTAATGAATATAAATTTCCAGTGTACAGCTTATGGATTACAATGGCTTCCCCCTCCCATAACTTCCCTCCCACCCGCAACCCTCCCCTCTCCTGCTCCCTCTCCTCTTCCATTTGCATCAAGATTCATTTTCAATTCTCTTTATATACAGAAGATCAATTTAGTATAAAGATTTCAACAGTTTGCACCCACATAGCAACACAAAGTGAAACATACTGCTTGAGTACTAGTTATAGCATTAAATCACAATGTACAGCACATTAAGGACAGAGATCCCACATGAGGAGCAAGTGCACAGTGACTCCTGTTGTTGACCCAACAAATGGACACTCTAGTTTATGGCGCCAGTAACCACCCTAGGCTCTCGTCATGAGTTGCCAAGGCTATGGAAGCCTTCCAAGTTTGCCGACTCTGATCATATTTAGACAAGGTCATAAAAGACAGAGTGAGGATAGTAACCAATGCTCCTAAGAGTGGCATTTGCCAGGTTGGAACAATTATACAGCATTAAGTGGGGAAGAGGACCATCCGTACACACAGGTTGGGAGTAGAGCCATTGGTGGTAGAGTAGAGGTTATGATTACGAAGGAATGAGGCCCAAGTACGCTAGACAGGGTCTAGAACAAAGGACAGAGTCATTATTAGAGGAGCTAAGAAAGGTGCTGTCTAAGCTACAATTAAGTTTTCTGATTGAGAGGCAAATAGAACCTGACAGAAGGGGCTTGATAATAATCTGTTGGGCTTTAGGCCTTGTAAGTTAAGAGGCCCAGACCTATCTATCTCTTCACGTGGGGTACATCCTAAGGGAGGTGTGAACCTCCTAGGGGAAGGCACTCTGTTGACTTTCATTACTTGGCTGGCCTGGGAGGAGAGATGGCCAGGTAAGGGCAGGGGGCATCTCTAACAAGAAATTTACAGTTCTGCCTGCAATGTTGCTGACCCTACTTGGCCGTCCCCTCAGCTGCTGTGGTCACTTTGGAAGTTGGGCTGAGTGAAGGGCTTTTCAGCTTAGAGCCAATAAGATCTGTGGCTCTGACCTGGGCATCCTTCGACTCCAGGGCAGGTCCATTTCCAGTGATCCAACTCTTGGCAGAGCTGCCAGGGCTCTTCACAAGCTGACTTCTGCTGAAGCCCAGGCTTACCACATTGAAAGCCACTGCAGTGGACTGGCCTGTTGGGTCTCCTTGAGAGCAGATCACTGTACAGATCAGCCATTAATAGGCCTGCCACCTATTGCTTCTGATGCCTAGCTTTCTTTTCCTCCTGGTTTTTGTTGAAGCAGACCAGAGGATGGAAGTCAAGGGAGTGCCCAAGTCCCATCTGTAATCTTCGGTGGCCTGAACTACAAGTCTATAGTCACAGGCATGTTCTGTAGTAGTTTTTCTAAAGTAGACAATGCCCATGAGGAAAATTATATTCTCACTTTAAAACTTTCTTTCCCTTTGGTCTGAAAGGGAGGTTTTTTCTACTTACTGTATACTTGGCTGATGGCGAAGTGAATCTAGCTATGAGATTATTATTTAAGTTCTTATTTTGGCTATGCTATTACAGAAAAATGTTAGCCATCTCTTTTATAAGGTCTAAAGATTAAATTGTGCATCCTATTGATTTTTGTGTGTTGATTATTTAAAAAAAATTCATCTATTTGAGAGGCAGAGCTATAGAGAGAAATGGCAGAGGAGGGGTAGAGAGAGGGAGGAGGAGGGAGAGGGAAAATGAGAGGGAGAAGTTGGAAGTGAATGGGGGAAAAAGGATAGGGAGGGAGAAGGAGAAGGAGAAAGTCTTACATCCCCTAGCCTACACCCCAAATGGCCACATGGGCTGGCACAGGGTTGATCCAAAATCATCTGGGTCTCCCACATGGGCACAGGGACCCTAACAATTGAGTCATCCTCCACTGCCTTCATAGGCCATCAGCATGGAGCTGGACCAGAAGTGTAGCAGCCAAGACTTGAACCAGTATCCACATGGGATGCTGTTGGCAACACCAGAGGAGGCTTAACCCAGTATACCACAATTCTGGCCCCTTTGTGTCAGTTTTATATGTTGTAACTTTACCAAACTTTCTTGTGAGTTCTAATAGTTTCTTAGTCAAGTCTCTTGATTTTCCTATATATAGAATCATCTGCAAACAAAGATAATTTGACTTCCTGGTTTCTAATTTGTTTACATCTTATTTCTTTCTCTTGTCTAATGACTCTTACTAAAAGTTCCAGAACTATATTGACAGCAATGGTGAAAATGGGCATCCTGGCTGGTTCTAGATCTTAGTGGAAATGCTTCAAATCTTTATCCATTCAATATGATGTTGATTGTGGAATGGTTGTATATTGCCTTGATCATATTGAGTAATGTTCTTTATATACCCAGTTTGTTTAGGGTTTTAATCAAGAAAGAATGTTGTATTTTTATCACATGCTTTCTCTGCATCTATTGAGATGACCACCTGGTTTTTATTCTTCAACTGCTTTATGTGATATATTACATTTATTAATTTGTTTATATGTACCATCCCTGCATAACAGCAATCAGTCCTACTTGGTCCAGGTGAATGATGTTTCTGAAGTGTTTCTGGATATGATTACCTAGTATTTTGTTGAGGATTTTTGCATCTGTGTTCATCAGCGATATTTGACTATAGTTCTCTTTCTTCATTGTATCTTTTTCTGGTTTGGGAATTAAGGTGATGCTGTACCCATAGTAGGAGGTCAGGAGGATTTCCTCCCTTTCAATTGTATTGAAACACAAGAGTATTGAATTGCAATACAATTGTATTTAGTAGTTTGAGAAGAATTGGAATTGGAATTGGAATGAGTCCTTTAAAATTCTGGTAGAATTCAGCAGTGAAGACATCCAGTCCTGGGCTTTTGTTTGTTGGGAGGGTCTTTATTACTGATTCAATCTCCATCTTGGTACATTAAAATATTAAATATGCATTGAGTTAAAATATT
This sequence comes from Lepus europaeus, assembly GCF_033115175.1. Classification (NCBI taxonomy): domain Eukaryota; kingdom Metazoa; phylum Chordata; class Mammalia; order Lagomorpha; family Leporidae; genus Lepus; species Lepus europaeus. The sequence continues at coordinate 31,903,610 of NC_084839.1, read as the reverse complement.
CATAAGCATTAAGAGATATTAATAAAATACTTTTATTTAACAAAAGAGTCTAAAGACAATAAAAGATAAGACACAGATTTGTTTATAGTACATGAAATTTATAAAGGATTAACAAAAATCTTATAAATTAATTATAAAAGAAAAATAACTCAATATAAAATCAAGTAAAGGCTATAGCATCTCACAGCACAGGAATCATTGAGTAAAAAAAACTCATGAAAATATGTTTAATGTCATTTCTGATAAGATAAATTTAAATTACCATTAAAAAAAAATTTTTTGACAGGCAGAGTTAGACAGTGAGAGAGACAGAGAGAAAGGTCTTCCTTCTGTTGGTCCACCCCCCAAATGGCTGCTACGGCCGGTGCACTGCGCCAATCCGAAGCCAGGAGCCAGCTGCTTCTTCCTGGTCTCCCCTGCAGGTGCTGGGCCCAAACACTTGGGCTATCCTCCATTGCCTTCCCGGGCCACAGCAGAGAGCTGGACTGGAAGAGGAGGAACCGGGACAGAATCTGGCGCCCCAACCGGGACTAGAACCCGGTGTGCCAGCGCTGCAGGCGGAGGATTACCCTAGTGAGCCACGGCACCGGCCTAAATTACCACTTAAAACACATAAAAGAGATATCTTTGCACTGGTGATAATGTCTTGAAAGATTAAGAAGTCAGATTAATACAAATATCAGATAAATAAGAGGTAAATCAATCAATATCTGCTTCAGGTAAAAATGTGAGTAGTGGGACCAGCATTGTTACTGGGTAAGCCTCCCTCTCCGGGCCGGCATCTCATGTGGGTGCCACTTTGAATCCTGCTTCACTTCTGATCCAGCTCCCTTTTAATGTGCCTGGGAAAGCAGTGGAAGATGGTCCAAGTGCTTAGGCCCCCTGCACCTGGCTTTGGCCTGGCCCAGTCCTGTACAATGTAGCAATTAGTGAGTGAACCAGCAGATGGAAGATTTCTCTCTGTGTCATTTTTAATTTTTTATTTTTTTTATTATTTTTTTGATAGGCAGAGTGGACAGTGAGAGAGAGTGAGACAGAGAGAAAGGTCTTCTTTTTGCCATTGGTTCACCCTCCAATGACCGCTGCGGCTGGCACATCACACTGATCCAAAGGCAGGAGCCAGGTGCTTCTCCTGGTCTCCCATGCAGGTGCAGGGCCCAAGCACTTGGGCCATCCTCCACTGCACTCCTGGGCCATAGCAGAGAGCTGGCCTGGAAGAGGGGCAACCGGGACAGAATCCAGTGCCCCAACTGGGACTAGAACCTGGGGTGCCGGCGCCGCAGACGGAGGATTAGCCTATAGAGCCACAGCACCGGCCTCTCTGTGTCTTTCCACCTCTCTTTGTAATTGTGTCTTTCAAATAAATTTAAATAAGTAAAAAATATTTTTTAAAAAGTGAGTAGCAATGAATTGGCATTATTTTTTGGCTACAATCCAATATTTCATTCCCATGTGATGTATTCTGTGCCTTCTTTTTTTCAGGTGTCAGAACTATGAAAATTTATGTGGAAAACTTCAATAACAGGGAAAACAAAGTACATTACCAAGGAAGGAAAAATGCAGGGAAGGGGGAAAGAGTGAGGGAGAGGAAAACAAGAGGAACTGAAGAAGGAGGGAAAGGGGACAGAGAGGAAAGGAGAGGAATGGAAGAGAAGGCAAAAGAAGGGAAAGGGAGCAGAAAAGTAAAAAGAAATGGAAAAATTAAATGAGAAAGTGATAGAAAGAGAGATTCAGGAAAGAAATGAGAGGAAAAGAAAGGAATTTGAGGAAGAGAGAGAAGGCAAAGAAGACCTCAAATATGCAGGAAAATGGTTATGTAGAATAATCTATTCATCCATTTGGATATTTTTGCAAGTGCTAACAAATGAAATAAGGCTACATGTTGTACTACACATGAATATATATAATCAATCCCTGAAAGCTACTTTTAATATAATAGTATGTTTACGAAGTTGAAGGAGAAAGAGACTTACAATTCAGTGTTTATGAACAAATTCATCAGTAGTAAAATATGTAAAGACAAGGAAGAATACAAATATAGCATTGATAATGCGGTCAAATTTGTAGGTGAATCAGGGGCTAAGGTAAGGAGAAATACATAGAATGGTCTTGTAATAGTTCTATGAATGAACTTGTCCCCTCCTTATCTGTTCTAAAGGGCTATGTTCCAGAACCCTCAGTGGATGTCTGGAACTAGAAAGTACTAAACAGCATATATACTATGATTTTCCTACACATACTCATACTTATCTATGATAAAGTTTGATTTATATAAGCTAGGCAATTAAGAAATTAACAATTGTAGCTAATAAAAATCAAAACAATTACTATTTAAATCCTGTTTATTATGTATTTCTGGAATTTTTCATTTCATGTTTTCAGACCATAGTTGACTACATAGTAAATTAAAACCACAGAAAGTGAAAGTGTAGGTAAGGAAGAAACTGCTGTATTTGTTTTATGAATGTGTATTAATATGCACATGTATATTACATTTATTCTTTTTCAAAGACAAAATACTATTTAAAAACAAGTGCATGAACACATAAATGAGAGCTGATTTGAGTGGCTTTTTCTTTGAACCTTCCATTTACTGCTTGACCATTGTTGCTTTCCCCCCTCTTTCACATATCCATTCTACGGTCATTTTCTTTTATTCCCTTAATATTTCCTCTTTGGTTCATTGAGCCATTCAATGGAAACAATGCACAAAATCATTAAAATCTGTGCTCAATTTAGTGTCTTCCTTCTATTAGTGGATGTACAGCAGATTAAAAACAACCGATGAGTTCCTGTTCCAGATTGTGGAAAAATGGCAAATAATCCTATGAGATTTTTTTAAACTGAACACCCACCTATTCGGTTCAAAGTTGCATAAGTCATCTGGAAAGTACATTTTGTTCCAGCTTTCAAGAAATAGTACAGTCCAACATATCTGCAGGGAAATTGGATTTTTCATAATATGTTCTTAAGAGAAAGCAGTAAAAAGAGCTTCATAAAAAGCAGAAGCAAAATGCATATGTGCCTTTCTGAAAACGTTGTAAAAGCTGACGATGATATTTCTCCTTTGGGCATTAGATCAATCTCATACATAAATACTGGAATAGAAAGAGACTTACTGAAGAAATAGATCATTGAATGTCTAAAAGCACTTATGTTATGGGACTAGTAAAAAAATAGAGAATAGTTTCTGTCTCTGAAATACAACAGACACTGAAGATAGGAAATATACGTTGTTTGTAGTCAAAATCCTTCTGGAAGTACATACTCGGATATATGCTCAAAAATAATTAAATAATATTTAAAGGCTATAATCTTATTATTATAAGAAATTAAAAAAAAGATACCCAGGTAGTGTTCTGAAGGGAATGGTACTGGTTCAAAAATTCTTCAGCTTTTATGTGCTTCATTCCATCTACCAAGGAGCTGAAGATATGCAAAATAACATCATATATTTCCTTTCATCATTTGTATATAAATTTGAGAATGACACCACATTTATAGATGTGATTAGAGGGATGAGTCTATGTTATTGATATAGTGGAAGGTTCAAAAGTTGGACCTACATTTCTTAAATCTTTACCCCTAGGCTCATGACACTTCTGCCTCTTGTAAAGATCACCTAGTTTTTTGTTGTAAGATTATCTTAATGCATGTGAACACCATTGTATTCTTTAGGAAGAACAAGAGCAAATATAGCACTACAGGCTAAAAGAAACTTGCAATATTTTTTGGTGTTGTGCATTACAATTATGGCACACTTAATTTTTTTTTTATTAGACAGTTTGACAGGTAGAGTTATAGACAGTGAGAGAGAGACCGAGAGAAAGGTCTTACTTTTTCTGTTGGTTCACTCCCCAGATGGCTGCTATGGCAGGCGCGCTGCACCAATCCGAAGCCAGGAGCCAGGTGCTTCCTCCTGGTCTCCCATGCAGGTGCAGAGCCCAAGCACTTGGGCCATCCTCCACTGCCTTCCCGGGCCATGGCAGAGAGCTGGACTGGAAGAGGAGCAACCAGTACTAGAACCCGGCATCCATATGGGATGCTGGAGCTGCAGGCAGAAGATTAACCAAGTGAACCATGGTGCAAGCCCCATTACTAGTTATTTTTAATTAAATTTCTCTTTGTTAGTTTATATCAGATCTTATAATGATAAGGAAATGAGAGTTATTGTAAGTAATCACTTGTCATTAGAAGAGAGTTTATAATATAGGTTAAAAGAGCAGACTAAAGTGAAATCAAAATTAGTTTAGTGGAAATAATCCTAGTAGTACTGGTAAAACTACAATGCTGATTGAGCTCAACTCTATGCACTGCATGGCCACAGTCATACAACTAATGGAGGTTGCAGATACACAAACACTATGGAGTACTACTCAGCTGTTTAAAAAAAAAAAAAGCAAAAAGAAAGAAAAATAAGGAAATCCTATCTTTTGCAAAAGACAGGAAACCATTATACTTAGTGAAATAAGCCAGTCCCCAAAAAAACAGATATCATATATTTCCCTGATGCAAGGTAACTAATAGAGTTCCAGAAATGTAGTGTATTGGAGTGAAAGGACATTTTGAAATTTGATGGTTGTTTACAGACCTTGTCTCCTCCATTGAGGAACAGTATTTTTTTGATTATACTCTTTGTTGAACTATTTTACTTAGTGTAGGGTTTACTATATGATCATTAAGTAAACTGAAAGTTTACTTTGTAAAAATTAAGAGTGAGAATGTGAGAGGGAGGAGGAAGGGTGGGAGTGTGGGAGGAAGGGAGGTTACGGGGGCAAGTATCACTATGTTCCTAATTCTGTATATATGAAAAATGTGAAACTTGTGTAACTTAAAGAAAAATTTTAAGAACATTTTAAAATGCTGAAATTAGAGTGCAATTTCATATAATCATTTCAATGCCCACCAAGTAACCAATGACAATAGAGTGCTATTCTGTGCAAATGCAGAATATTGGTAGAACAACTGACACCTTCCATCGAATCATTAACATTTTCCACAACTTTGAATAAAGCATGCTTGCACTTTACACATTTATCAAAAATTGCATTTTTATTAATTTTGACAAAAGTTGTAATTTTTTTCTTATTACCTTCTAACTAAGAAAGTCTGCAGAAGTTTGCTTTTATTTTTGAAGTTTCATCTAAAAGGGATTTTGCTTTCAGAAGTTAATAAGGAAGACTTTTTATAAGGAAAATACTGATTGCACAAGCAAAGGGAAATTTTTTCTACATTGTAATTATTTTTACCAAAGCTATTTTGTGCAGAAGTGAAGCATTTAGGTCTTTCATAATCTTTGTCAACAGCAAGTATAACAATTTATTTTTGTATTATTGCAGTTGATTTAATTCTGGTACTTGAAAATTGACTTGCAATTCTAGAGTCAGAAAATACTTTTCATAGCTGTATACTCAAAAGCTATTTGAGCCAAAAGATGGTTGTTAATGTACAGTATGAAGACCATTACAACTTCTTCTGTGATTCTTTATCTTTCATATTTCACTTTAATCAAAAATTTTGTGATTTTATCACTATTTCATCTTTTATGACAACATACTGTTTTATATCTGACTTTCCACAGTTCCCCACATTGAAAGACCTCCCAAATGTCTTTTTCCTTACATAGTGAATGTCCACTGTTCAAAAGTTTATGTGTTGGCACTTAGAGATCCAAATAAATGCAAATGAAAATAGATCATTAAGACTGAATTTGATAATCTCATGGTAGTACCACTGCATCTGCCACTTACAAGTCCAAACAACCAAGTAAATGTAAACAGAGGCTGAATTGCTAGAAGTGTTGTACACCTACAAATAACAAAATTAATTTGTGTAAAAAGGTGAACTTTCTGCTTGCCCACAAGTGACACGGGTACTTTAAAACATTGTCATCATGAACAGAGCCAGACATGATGTTGCATAAGGTTCTAAGAAGCTTCAGCTTCAAAGATCGGCAGACTGTCAGGATGGGGTGTTTGGGAATTGTAGGACTTCCAGGTGTGCTAGAGTGATCCCAGCAGAAAGGCTGTGAAATGACGGACTTCAGGAAATTTGAAATGTGGACTGAGGCCCTTGGTTAATGGCTAATATTTAGATGAATAGGGTTGACACTGATTTTTCAAGACTGGAATTTTATCTTTAATTTACATAATTACATGAGTAAGGCTGTTGATTGATTTTCAGAATATGAATTCTGTTCCAATTCATCTCTAGTGGTGGCTCTTATTCACAACTTGGAACTTAAGCCGCAGAACATTCATTTCCTGAATATGAAAAAAGATAATTTTAATTTTCACTTTTTTCTTTTGGCCTTCTCTCAGCCAAACCTGCAGAAGGAATCATAAGTGACGTAAAGTATAGATCTTTATTTGTGGCGGTACGATTTTCAGCTAATGTTGCCATTTAAGTGATTTAAGCTGCCTTCAGATATAGTAGAAAAATTACTCTAAGAGTTGACTTTTTATCACTTATTGAAAAAAAAAAACTGAATATAGGATTTTAGATTGTTCTAACAAAGTCACTACAAAGTATCAGAGAAGAATTCTTAGATAAAGACATATTCTCTATATAAGACACCTGACATTCGTAATCCTCATTCTTCATCACATTCTTACTTATTAATTTTGTTTTCTATTTCATTGAGAAAATACAGGAAGATAAAAAAGAACTTCCCTTTGATGGGCATTGTGGTGCATCAGGTTAAGCTGCTATTTGGGGTGACCATATTCCATATTCAAGTGCCTGGTTCAAGTCCTGTCTACTCAGGGCTTCTGATCTAGCTTCCTGCTGATGTGCCTGGAAGGCAGAAGAATATTGCCCAAGGACTAGGGTTCTTGCCACCCACCTGGGAGACTTGAATGAAGTCCCTCACTCTTGACTTTGGCCTGTTCCAGCTCTGGCTGTTACAGGCATTTAGGGGCAGAGGCGAAGCAGACAGAAGATCTCTCTCTTTCTCTTTCACTTTCACGCTCACTCTCACTTTCACTCTCTTGCTCCATCTCTCCCTTTTCCTGTCACTCTTGCCTTTCAGATACATTTAAAAAAGAACTTCCTCAACTCAGCCGACAACATTCACCCACTTCCTTAAATCTGTTACAATTTATGCTATCTTTTGTGCACTCAATTATATAGGTAAATTTGCTGTGTAGCTAATTCAGTTTATCAAATAGATCTCATTACCTCTTACATAAATGGAAGACATATTTCAATGAATTCTCCTTTTTTAATTTTCATCTAAAGCCAAGACTTTTCCCAGAATTTCAGATCTGTATATCCAACTGCCTCTTGAATATGCCTGATGGGTTGTCAAATAGGCATTACAATCTTTATCTTGTGACTAAGACCCTAATCAATTACTGAAGAGACCCCTAACACCTGCACCACCAAACCCATGCTTCAAAGTATGCCTCATCTTTATTAGATAACACCTTCATTCCAGTTGTTCAGGCCAAAATCTCTACACTCACTCTGTTAGAAAACAGTTTTTTCTGCCTTTGAAATAGATCCAGAATCTAACCCTTTTTATCATTTCCATGACAACACCCTGATCTAAACCAAATCCAGGTTATTGCTATAGCTCCCTGTTTTATTGGTCTAGTTGCTTCTCTTTTTGCCTTTCTTCAATCTTCTCTTATAATAAGAGCCAAAATGATTCTATTAAAAGAAAACCAGAACATGACATGACTGTTCTCAATACCTTTTCATTACCCACCACCTCACTCAGAGAAAAAGCCAAAGGCATTATTCTGATGTAGGATCTATAGGATCTAATTCTTGTTAATTCTGTGACTTTATCTCCTGTCGCTCCTCCCTTCACTCATTTGATTCAAGCCACAACATCTTCTTTGCATTTCTTGAATACTAGACACACTCCTGTTCAAGACATTTGTACTTACTGTTCTCTTTTCCTGGAATGCTTTCCCCCAGACACCCCATAGGTCTCAACTTATGTGAGTCTCTACTCAAATAGAAGTTTCCTACCTGATCATGCTGTTGAAGACTGCAGCTTTCAAAGGTCTGCATTTTCTTTTCTGACTTAATATTTGAACAGAATGCTTATCATCATTTAATATTTTATATAGTTTATTTTCTGTCTCCACAAAATAGAAAGTAAGCTCAATGATGCTCTTGTCTGATTTATTTATTTCTGTATTCTTGGTGCTTAGACTGTTGCTCAGGTATCTAATTAATGCTGCTTATACTTTTAAATTTTATTATATCAATATCACTGTTATGAACTACTGTAATCTCATTAAAAATTTGGAAGTATCAAATTGTTCTCAAAATCTACTTCAAGTCCCAATGGTGTAGTTTTTCCTTTTTCCAAGTGGATTACTTAACTATAGATATTCTGTTTAACATGATGTATATTCTTTGAATATCTGTGTTCTCCTTAACTTGGAACTACTTTATAATTGGAGGGAGAAAGATTAAAATACTGCACTTTTTAAAACTTTCAAATTTCAGAATTTCAGTAGTACAGAGTTCCCATACACCTCACACCCAGCTTCTCCTACTGTTAGCATCTTACATTAGTTAGATATATTTGTCACAAACTATAAACCAAACCTGGCTTCCTCTGTTAACATCTCCCATAGTAGTATAATACACTTGTCACAATTTAATGAACCACAACCAGATTCACCTTTTTTTTTTTTAATGAATATAAATTTCCAAAGTATAGCTTATGGGTTACAATGGCTTCCCCACTCCCATAACTTCCCTCCCGCCCGCAACCCTCCCCTTTCCCGCTCCCTTTCCCCTTCCATTCATGTAAAGATTCATTTTCAATTCTCTTTGTATACAGAAGATCAGTTTAGTATATATTAGGTAAAGATTTCAACATTTTGCCCATATAGCAACATAAAGTGAATAAACTACCATTGGATTACTAATTATAGCATTAAATAGCAATGTACAGCACATTAAAGACAGAGATCCTACATAATTTTTTTTCAAATTAATTAATTTTCTATGCCATTTCCATTTTAACACCAGGTTGTTTTTTTTCATTTCCAATTCTCTTTATATACAGAAGATCACTTCAGTATGTAATTAGTAAAGACCTCATCAGTTTGTGCCCACACAGAAACGCAAAGTATAAAAATACTGTTTCAGTACTAGTTATAGCATCACTTCGCTTTAGACGACACATTAGGGACAGATCCCACATGGGGTGTAAGTACACAGTGACTCCTGTTGCTGATTTAACAATTTGACACTCCTGTTCATGGCGTCAGTAATCTCCCTAGGCTCTAGTCATGAGTTGCCAGGGCTATGGAAGCCTTTAGAGTTCGTTGACTTTGATCTTATTCCGATAGGGTTCTAGTCAAAGTGGAAGTTCTCTCCTCCCTTCGGAGAAGGGTACCTCCTTCTTTGATGGCCCCATTCTTTCCACTGGGATCTCACTCACCGAGATCATTCATTTAGGTCTTTTTTTTTCCCATGATATCTTGGCTTTCCATACCTGCTATACTCTCATGGGCTCTTCCGCCAGATCCGAATGCCTTGAGGGCTGATTCTGAGGCCAGAGTGTTGTTTAGGACATCTGCCATTCTATGAGTCTGCTGTGTATCCCACTTCCCATGTTGGATCTTTCTCTCCCTTTTTGATTCTATCAGTTAGTATTAGCAGATGCTTGTCTTGTTTGTGTGATCTCTTTGACTCTTAGACCTATCAGAGCTATCAATTGTGAGCTGAAATTGATCACTTGGACTAGTAAGATGGCATTGGTACATGCCATCTTGATGGGATTGTGTTGGAATCCCCTGGCACATTTCTAACTCCACCATTTGTGGCCAGTCCGATTGAGCATGTTCCAAATTGTTCATCTCCTCCCTCTCTTTTTCCACTCTTAAATTTAACAGGGATCACTTTTCAGTTAAAATTTAAACACCTAAGAATAATTGTGTGTTAATTATTGAGTTCAACCAATAGTACTAGAACAACAACAACAACAACAAATACTAAAAAGGATAAAGTATTACATTGTACTTTTTAAATTAAACTTTATTTAATGAATATAAATTTCCAAAGTACAGCTTATGGGTTACAATGGCTTCCCCCTCCCATAACTTCCCTCCCACCCGCAACCCTCCCCCCCGCAACCCTCCCCTTTCCCGCTCCCTCTCCCCTTCCAATCACATCATGATTCATTTTCAATTCTCTTTATATACAGAAGATCAGTTTAGTATATATTAGGTAACGATTTCAACATTTTGCTCCCATATAGCAACACAAAGTGAAAAAAAATACTGTTGGAGTACTAGTTATAGCATTAAATAACAGTGTACAGCACATTAAAGACAGAGATCCTAATAATATTTTTTTTTAAAAATTAATTTTCTGTGCCATTTCCAATTTAACACCAGATTTTTTTTTCATTTCCAATTATCTCTATATACAGAAGATCGATTCAGTATATAATTAGTAAAGATCTCATCAGTTTGTACCCACGCAGAAAGACAAAGTATAAAAATACTGTTTCAGTACTAGTTATAGCATCGCTGCAGATTCACCTTTTTAATGCAAGTTTCCTCTTTCCCTCCTACTCCTCCCAGCCCCTAGTAATCAACATTCTGTCTTCAGATTGAGATTTTATTTTATTGCATCTCCCATATATGAGACAGAACATGCAATATTTGTCTTTATGTGTGACTTGTTTCATTTAATATTATGTCCTATAGTCCCACCTATTTTCTTCAAATAACAAGATTTCATTTTTTATGGCTGAATAGTATATGTTGTGCATATATATACCACATTTTCTTTATCCATTCATCTGATGATGTATACCTTGGTTGATTTCTGTATCTTGGCTGTTGAGAACAGGGCTACAATAAACATGGTAGAAATAGGTATCTTACACTATGCATTCTTTTTCATTCTTTTTTTTTTTTTTTTTGGACAGGCAGAGTGGATAGTGAGAGACAGAGACAGAGAGAAAGGTCTTCCTTTTTGCCATTGGTTCACCCTCCAATGGCCGCTGCGGCCGGCGCATCACGCTGATCCGAAGCCAGGAGCCAGGTGCTTCTCCTGGTCTCCCATGCGGGTGCAGGGCCCAAGCACTTGGGCCATCCTCCACTGCCTTCCCAGGCCATAGCAGAGAGCTGACCTGGAAGAGGGGCAACTGGGATAGAATCCAGCGCCCCGACCGGGACTAGAACCTGGTGTGCCGGCGCCACAAGGCAGAGGATTAGCCTGTTAAGCCACCGCGCCAGCCTCACTATGCATTCTTTTTAAAGAGCTTCAATATTTTTCAGAAAGATAGGGTATATACAAGTAAAGAAAGAAAAGAATATGCATAAAGGATAAAATGAATATTCAATCACTCCTTTAAACACTAAGAAAATATTTCTTGTGTAATTACTGTCACCAGTAGTCCAATCTAAATGTCATGCATACAATAAATTTAGAGGAGACCTATGCTTAGGAACTCATATTGCAATCAAATGTCCAAAATGTATTGAATAGTACATAATTAGGATTAGTTCTAATGAGGCAGAGATATTAAAAATGAAATATAAGGAAGAAATGTATAGGATTTGTTGTTTGGATAATGCAGTCAGTGCAATTCCACTGTAAACTTAAAAAATTTAATGTGTTAGTTCATGACCCAGAGAATAACTCCCATCCCTTCCACCTTCTTAAACCATGATTATCACAATTCCCTCTATTTTTGTTCTACGTTACGCCTATATAAGAATCGTTCTACAGTAGGGCTTTTTGAGAAATGATACAACCATGAAATAAAACTGGGCCATGTTCAAATCTAATTGGGGGATGGACTATAGATGTGGACTAATAAGTTACTTTGATTATTTTCATCTTTTCTTGGCTCATAGTATGCATAAAACAAGGACTGCTCTGTACCCACATGGCTTTATTTCACAGTCTGAGTTGTTCCCAGACATAAGCTGCAAACTTGCTGGGCTTCCAGCTCTGCATGTATATGTTGGGCTGTTAGTCTTGCAGAGTCGCCCCATCTAAGTACTCCAATGCACTTAGTTGGCCCTGTTTCCTAGCAACTGGTTCCATCTAATTTGTTTTCCTGTAGCATCCCTCCCGCATCAGGCTTTCTTGTTCCTCTTTCTCTTGCTAAATGGATTTGTCAGTGTCAAATAGCCTTTACACCATATGTCTATCAAACTAGCCTTCTCTCAGAAGAGCAAGAGAGTGGGGATAACATCATAACATCATGTACTTTCTGTGTGACAATCCTAAATTTGGGGCCTAAATATAAATTTCAGATAACTCTGGTCACGTACTTTGTTAATGCTGTTTTATTTTGCTGTCATAAAAGACTTCTATGATGAAAAAGCACTTTCAACCCCAAAAGCTCCTTATTAAAAGCTGCATAGATAATAGTTGTCTTCCTAAATGTAGTTTGTGACTCACCCAAATTATTGGAATTTGCTCTAGAGTAGGAAAATCATTTATTTGTTTTTTTGTTTCTGATATCAGTTCTCCATCTTATAATGTCTATTAAACAGAATTAACCTTAAACACATTAATGAGGAACTGATACTGCACATCCTATGTGTAGAATGATGTCCCAATTTTATAGAGCAGTAATAGGTGGAAGCCACTTTGCCAATGGCCAGTTTATATTTGCTTGATTCAAACAATAATGCATTAATACATAGTAATAATAATGTTATGAGCTGTTGCCTGTGTTAATTGTTAGATTATATACACATACACATCTCTCTCTCTCTCTCTCTCTCTCTCTCTCTATATATATATATATATATATGTATGTATGTATGATTAGGTGTATGTATGTGTATATATAGTAGTATTGTTACAAATGAATGTATCTGTGTATATACAATGGGATTGTTATGATACGACTTACTCCAGGAAGTGTTTTTTAAGAGCCATCCTTCCAAGGGAACAAAGGGCAGTACTGCTTCAAGCACAGCTATATAGGCTCTCCAATGCTCCCCAAGCACTCCACTTCCTACTAGCAATAGTTTGTAGTTAGAAAGGGACTTCAAGACTGCACAGGGATCTTTACAAAACACTTGCCTAAGTCCTACCCTTATTGAAATTATTCTGTTAAAAAGAAAGATTTCAGAGGCAAATAATGAAAAATATATTCAAAAGGTTTTGCAATAAAAAAGCATATGGGAGTTCTGCATAAAGTTCATGGGAAATAAAATGAAATGATATGTTTATTTTAGCGCAGAAATTTTGAAATCCAAGTATACTTGAATGTATTTGGTACTAAAAGGAATACCATTCTGTAATTAGGACTAGACATTAAATTCTATGTATAATTAAGGGACACTCTTTAGATAGGTAAATAGAAATGACTAATATAAATAGTGTGTTTTTTACTATAAATTAGGAATAAATTATATATATTTTAGATATGAAGAATGGTTTAACTTACATTCCTTTATCATTTAAAAAATACTGGTATTTCCTGGAAAGATGGCTTGTTCCTCCTCTTCTCTACCAAGAGTGATTAGTTGGCATATCTTCAGGGCTCAGAAATTATCCATAATGTTTTAATTGAAGGTGTTCTTTTTATCTTTCACTTACAAGATATTTGAGTATCTTCTTCATGCAGTTATATAACAGATACCATAGAAGTTAAGCAAAATGGGGAGGGGGGCATTGGCTTTAGGGTCCCAGTGCACAAGCTCTGTCATAGTTAAACAAATTTTAGACAGCATGGTGTCTAACTTGGGATTACAGAGTAAATTGATGCAGCTCCCATCTACATATTCTTCTTTCTCACTTAGACAAGCAAAAAATTATCATTGGGGCCTATGCTGTGGCATAGCCAGTAAAGCCGCCACCTGTAGTGCTGGCATCCCATATGCGTACTGGTTCAAGTACCAGCTACTCCACTTTAGATCCAGCTCCCTGCTACAGCCTGGGAAAGCAGTTTGGGATAGCCTAGGTAATTGGGCCCCTGCACCCACATGGGAGACCCAGAGGAAGCTCCTGGCTACTGGCTTCAGATCAGCCCAGCTCCGACTGTTGCAGCCATTGGAGAGTGAACCAGGGGATGGAAGACCTTTTTGTCTGTCTCTCCTCTCTCTGTAACTCTGCCTTTCAAATAGATAATCTTTGAAAAAATTATCATCAACTAATTTTATTTTTATTTGTTGAAGGTAACTAGTTTTTCTTGTTACATTTGAAGTATTTCATTATGTGGTTTAATTTCCTGAACTATTTCCTAGAATCTGAGTCAATCTATACTTTTGAAGAAGGGGAAAATAATGAAGGAAATACAAGAATTCTTCTAGTGATTGGGTGGATTTCCTTTTTTCTTTTTGATAAATTGTGTAGCAAACATAATGTTGTTTACATAAATCTAATGTTAATCAAGCTAAACTCTTTACTGTGCACTATAATTGAAGTAGCAAAAATGCTGAAAGAGCCTTGAATTGCATTTCACATTGACAAGCTAAATAATCATTAAAGAACAAGAGCAATTTCCTATGAATGTTCATCATTTGGTCCATGGGATTGAGTCCCATAGTAATTGAATATAATGATTACAATAGATTTGAGATTTACATTTAAAGAAAGGAACAACTGTGTTTAAAATTAGGTACATTGATCAGAAACTCTCAGTAATATAAACTAATAACTAATCCTGATCTCTAATAGTGAAAATGGCAAAGCTAATCTCACAAAGACAATGGTTCTCCACACAGCATATAAAGCCAGACAATAAGGTTGCCCCGTAAGTCTTCCATTCTCAGCACCTGTAGATTTATTCTATGCTAGATTAAGTAGATCCTGAAATAAGGACTTGTGTGTGAGTTTTTTTATTAAATACTACAAAAGACTTGGAGTGGGACGAGTAGGATAAGGAAAGGGAAAAGCCAAGTACAGGTGAGATTCCAGAAATCCCCACAGAGAGGTCCATTGGTGTGGACCAAGTGACTCCAGCAACTGGCGGGCATTCAATAGATTAAAAGAGCTGCCTGTTAAAGGTCTATGGGGAGGGTGGTGGTGTTAGATAAGGACATGATAGAGGCAGGGCCATAATAGTACCTCTCTATGACTTCATTAATTTTGATGCCCTCTCCTCACATTTAGTGCACTGTAAGATTATTAAGTCAGGATTCATGTCTAATTTGCCTTGACATCTCTTAAAATAAGTAACTAATAGTATGATCTCACTAAATACCCATTGTTCTGAAAAAAAAAAAAAGGCAAAATATTCATTCTACCCTGTTCACAACTTTTTCTTCCTGCATTTTAATATAAATTGATATATTTTAAAATTTTATTTATTTGACACACAGAAAGAGAGACAGAGAGACAGAAGTGGACAGAGAGGAAAGAGCATGCCTATCCATTGAGTCACTCCCTAAATGTCCCATCAGCCTGGACTGGCCTGGATTGGCCTGGACTGAAAGTGGAGGCCAGGAACTCAATCCAGCTTTCCCAGGTAAGTGGAAGAATCCAATTATTTGAACCATCACTGCTGCTTCCTAGGGCTTTCATTAGCAGGAAACTTGAGTCTAGAGCCAGAGCTAAGTATCAAACCAGGTACATGATAGGATAAATGGATAGCTTACCCACTAGGCTAAACATTTGCCCTCTTATCTGAAATATCACTTATTTTTAATCTGCTTTTGAAATAGTAAATTATGATTTAAGAAAGCCAAATGACTATGAATTAATTACTGTGAGAGCTATTCAACTTCCCATTAGGATGTTTCCAGTGCAGGGTTTTAGCAGTCTGATACCAAGTTCTTAGAGTACTGGACTCATTTTCATGCCCTACTGCCCAGTGGCTGAAATCTCTGCTCGCAGTCTCCTCTAGGTTGAGGAAGGGGTTGTGAAAGCAGCACTTTGGCCACGAAGGCTGACATCAAGCTGGGTTGCTCCTTAGACTCACAGTTGTAGGACCTGCACTGTCTCACAGATGTGTGCTAGGCATGGGGTCATGCAGGTTGAAACACAAGTCTCTTCTACCAGGGTGTAGGTCTCTGTCTCTTGCTGGGTCATGTCCTGAGGCTCTGTCTCCAAGTACTGGCCTGAGAAAGGGGGCATTGGGCTCTCTCTGGGGCTGGATCTCAGAATGGGGCTGGCACTGAGTTTCCAGGCAAAGCCTTGAGCTCACCTTCCTGCTTTGCTTGCTTGAGGTGGAAATATTTCTCGCTCTTATCTGACAGCAGCCAAGGGAGGGGTGGTGAAGGCATTCTTCTGTCTTCCTGGTTAAGGAGGATCAGAGGATCATTCTTCTGGCATGGCCTCGGGCAATGGGAATTGGGATTCTATCCAGTACCGAGTTTCATGTAGCAGAAAAAGGTTAGGAGTATAATTCTGTCTCCCTCCCACAATCAGAGGGTATAGAGTCTCTCCCCAAGATGTACAGCTTAGAGTTGGAGTGCAGGGGGAGTAATGCAAGTAATTCTTTCCTTCCTGACTTCTTCAGTTGGTGTTTTTTTTTTATTATTATTATTATTATTATCCTAAAACCAGGCACTGTTTCTCTCACCTGTCTTCCTTGGTCATGTGAAGGTGACTTAGTGTTTGAATAGCTGCTCAAATTCATATTTCCCAATGCAGATGACCCCTGGAGCTTCTCACTCAGCAGCCATCTTGTTCTGTCTCTGGTTTTATTCTTATTTGTAGATGAGAAGAGTGAGATTCACTTTACAATTTAATTTATTTGTACACAGGAGGCAAACAGTGTAGCTTGATCAACAAGCCAAGACAGAGAATAAAAAATACATTTTGACATTTAGGAAAATATTTTTTTCTTCTAAAATTTACATCATAGTCATTGTTTTTAAAGTTTATGTCTTCTTACTAGGGTAAGAAAAATATAGCTTGGGGGCAGTACTGTAGCATAGTGAGTTGAGCCACCACCTGCACTGCTGGCATCCCATATAAGCACCTGTGGGGATCCCAAGCTCCACTTCTGATCCAGTTCTCTGCTAATCTGCCTGGGAAAGCAGCAGAGGATGGCCTAGGTACTTGGGCACCTGCACCCACATGGGAGACCTAGAAGAAGCTCCTGGCTTCTGGCTTTGGCCTGGCCCAGTCCTGGCCATTGCAACCATTTGGGGAGTGATCCAGAGGATGGAAGATATCTCTTTGTCTCTTCCTCTCTCTCTAACTTTGCCTTTCAAGTAAACAAAAATAATTCTTAAAAAAAAAGCTAAATATATAGTTGGAACCTATGTTCATCTACTCAAGTGTCTTTTGTGAAACAACATGTGCCTTCCCCAAAGTTAGCTTCAGTTTCTTAAGCATGTTATTCTGGGAAATCTTATTTACTCTGCTTTCCTTACTAGATTATATCAGTTAAGTAACCAGCTGTGTCAAAATTGACTTCCTAAAGAAGTATGCAACAGCATGAAAAGGAACACAAGGCAAAATCATTTGTTATTAGGAGAATGTCTTTAAAATCCCTACAAATTTTTTCAATACTGAAATAGGTTCTAAACTAGGATTTCATTTATCCAGATTATAATATCATTCAAAATTCAAAACTTCACTATTAAGACATGAAACTTTCAAAAAAGGAAAGCAACATGTGAGTAATTAAGAAAGAAAAGAAATGCCATGATGCCATGGTAGCCACAGATCTCAAACAAACAAACAAACAAAAAACAAAAACCAGGGAAGATGGTAAAACAGGGCTTGGGATCAATAATTATTTTACATGAATATATTAAGAAGGAAGGAATTTAGAATGAATAAAAGCATATAAAAATCCTAAACCTTTCCAAAAGAAGCCCCAGCTCTGTTTGGGAAGATGATAAAACACAACTTCAAAATCCTTTACAGGACAACCTTTGGGTAATGGTGCTCTAGCCATTAGAAATTTACGTTGCAATAGGAAATATATTTATACTCATCAAGGTCAGATTTTAGTGTGGAAGAAAGGCCAATTGTTACATGTTTTGAGAAATACAATAAAATTCTATGTTCTTAGTCTATGAGAAAACATGTTAGAGTGCAGTTAATTTTTCTCTGAAAATCAGAAAGTCTAACTTCTTTATGACTAATTGTAGGCTTGGTGGGTCACATATTGTCTTTGCCACATATTCTCTTTTGTCTTCATTTTAGAACCTTTTAAATTTTTAAGAAAACATTTGTATGTCACCGATCATACAAAAACAGACTGTGGACTGGATTTTGCTCCCAGCTTTGCCAACTGTGTCTTTCAATGTTTGAAGTAAAAAAATACAAACAACCAGGTGTTGGTGAGGATGTGGATATATCAAAACATTTATTCTTCATTGATGGTCTACAAAATTGCATAGCCATTTGAGAAAATAGCTTGGTAATTTTAAAAGAGCAATTTAAGCATATATGAGGATGTTTAAAAATGTTTGTAGAAAAGTGGAATTAAAAAATAATGCACATTTTCCATGAGCTTTTTGAAGCATAACATTGCCATGTGATCCAGCAATTTCAGTATTATTTTCTAAAAGAAATGAATCCTTATGTACAAAAAAAAGCACATACACTCAAATCATTATTGCTGTTTTACTCATAGCTGATAAAAACTGAAAGAAAACACAAGTGTTCATCAATTAGTGAATTTATAAAACAAATTGTGGTATAGCCATGTAGCAGAATGCTATTCAACCTCTAAAGAAAACTACTGATCTATTAGAAAGTATGGGTGAATTTCAGATGCATTATGTTATGTAAAGAAGCACAAATCAAATAATTATACACTGTATAATTCCATCTATGCTATTCAAGAAAAGGCAAAACTATGCCAAGAGCAGGCAAATCAAAGGTTACTGGGGAATTGGTGTGGGGGGAATGCATGACTGAAAACAGATAAGAGGAGACTCTGGTGTATCAGAATTTTTTTTAAAGATAATTGTTATATATTTAGTTGAGAGGCAGAGAGAGACAGAACTCCCATTAGCTTTCTCTCCAACTGCATGCAACAGCCAGGGCAGATTTAGACTGAAGCTGGAGCAATGAATTCATGCCAGGATGTCCCTCAAGTGTGGCAGGAACCCAACTACCTGAGATACCACTGCTGCCTCCAAGTTCTGCGTTAGCTGGAAATTGGAGTCACGAGCCAGAGCTAAGCATTGAGCCCACATCCTCCAATGAGGGCAGTGGTTGTCCCAGTGAGCATATCAAATTCTAGATCAAATGTCTCCCCCTGGAAATACTGTATACTGTGATTATGGTAGTGGTTACATATGACTACATAGATTTGTCAAAACTCAGTGAACCTGAATATAAAATTATCAAATTTTAAATAAATATTATTTTATTTATTTTTAATTTAATTTTATTAGAAAGGCAGAGAGTCAGGAAGAGAAAGGAAGACAAAAAGAAAGATTTCCATCCACTGGTTCATGCTCCAAATGGTGCAACAGCCAGGGTTGGATCAAGACAAAGTCGCAAGACAGAAACTACACCTAGGTCTCCCATGTGGCTAACAGAGATCCAGTACTTGAACCATCATCTGCTGTCTTCCACAGTGCTCATCCGTAGGAAACTGGATTGGAAGTGGAGTAGCTGGTGCTGCTTTTGAACCAAGTGCTCCAAAATGCAGTGCAGATGCTGCAAGCAGAGTCTTAACTGCTGCACTGAATACCTGCCCTGAAAACTGTAACTCGATAAACCTGATTCTAAAACACTACATTTAGGGGCCAGCGCCTTGGCTCACTTGGTTACTCATCTGCCTGTGGCACCGGCATTCCATATGGGTGCCGGGTTCTAGTCTTGGTTGCTCCTCTACCAGTCCAGCTCTCTGCTGTGGCCTGGGAAGGCAGTGGAGGATGGCCCAAGTGCTTGGGCCCTGCGCCCACATGGGAGACCAGGAGGAAGCACCTGGCTCCTGGCTTCAGATCAGCACAGCGCTGGCTGTGGCGGCCATTTGGGGGGTGATCCCATGGAAGACTTTTCTCTGTCTCTCTCACTAACTCTGTCAAATAAATTAAAAATAAAAACAACACACACACACTACACTTAGTATTATGAATGATACTTCCAACATAACAAATTTTTATCATTCTAACTAGTGCCCCAAGTGACCAAGATACTAAGTATTAACTTATTCTAATTACATAAAAATATCTCTGAAAACTATATGAGCATTTCAAATGCTGAGTTTTCAAACGTATACAGCTGTAACAGAAATGTCACCCATCTAAAGTAAACACCAAAGCCAGTTTTGAATCATTTGAAATTCTATAGGTAAAGAGTGACTCAGGCTTGCTAAAAATAAAATCTCTATAATTATTTAATGGAAAATACATATAATATAAATAAACAGCTGTTATTTTGTAGTGTTAAAGTTTTGTTTCAAATGGAGGTTCTGAATCACATTTTTTTCTGGCTCAAGAATGATAGTAAAAATAATTCAAAAGTATTGCTTGAATATTTATAGCATTTTACCAATGGAGTTCATTATGAAAAATAGATAAAAATATAACATAATGCTGAGATTGTTTTATTATTTTATTTATTAATATCTGAAGCTCAGATAGGATGTAAAAGCTATTGCCAAGTATCCATCACCAACATTTGTTTTTCTTTTTTTATTTTGTTAAATATTTATTAATTTCTTTGAAAGTCAGAGTTACAGAGATTCAGAGGCAGAGAGAGAGAGAGAGAGAGAGGTCTTCCATCCACCAGTTCACTCTCCAGATGGCTGCAACAGCCACAGCTATGCTGATCCGAAGCCAGCAGTCAGGAGTTTCCATGGGGTCTCCCATGTTGGTGTGGGAGCCAAGGACTTGGGCCATCTTCTACTGCTTTCCCAGGCCAGAGCAGAGAGCTGGATTTGAAGTGGAACAGCTGGGACCCAAACTGGTGCCCACATGGGATGCCGGCACTGCAGACAGGGGCTTTAACCTGCTGTGCCACAGCGCCAGTCTCTTCTTTTTTGTAGAGATTTATTTATTTATTTGAAAGGAAGTATTACAAAGAGAGAAGGGGAGGGAGAGAGAGAGAAATATTTTCCATCTGCTGGTTCACTCCCCCAAATGGCCACAATGGCCAGCGTTGAGTCAGGCCAGCGCCAGGAGACAGATACTTCATCTGGGACCCCCAATGGGTACAGAAACCTAAGTACTTGGGCCATCTTCCACTGCTTCTCTAGGTGTATTAGCAGGGAGCTGTCTCAGAAGTGGAGCAGCTCGGACTCAAACCGGTGCCCATATGGGATGCTGGTGTTGGTGGTGGCAGCCTAACCCACTGTGCTACAGTGCCAATCTCTATTTTTTTCTTTGTCCACATATGTCATTTCTTCATTAACGGGATGATATGGAAAGAACAGATATGTGGGAACAGGTATGGTTTTTTCAATGGCAAAAGCAATATAACAATATACAATGTACAATGAATCAAGCTTGCTTTTATGTAACAAGCAAAAAAGGAATCTATACTTCTCATGTAACTGTAGAGTACAAATGATACAAAATATAGTACCTAAGACTGAGATAATATAATTCATTATATTTGAATATTAAATTCAGTGGAAATTAAAAGAAATTCTTGGCATCATAGTTATCTATTTCTCCATCAATTATTTATTAAGATCAGTGGTGGCCGGTGCCGCGGCTTAACAGGCTAATCCTCCGCCTTGTGGCGCCGGCACACCGGGTTCTAGTCCCGGTTGGGGCGCTGGATTCTATCCCGGTTGCCTCTGTTCCAGGCCAGCTCTCTGCTATGGCCTGGAAAGGCAGTGGAGGATGGCCCAAGTGCTTGGGCCCTGCACCTGCATGGGAGACCAGGAGAAGCACCTGGCTCCTGGCTTTGGATCAGCGCAATGCGCCGTCCGCAGTGGCCATTGGAGGGTGAACCAATGGCAAAAAAGAAGACCTTTCTCTCTGTCTCTCTCTCTCTCACTATCCACTCTGCCTGTCAAAAAAAAAAAAAATCAGTGGAAATGATTGACTAAAGCAAATAAGGAAGTACCACCAGTAAGAAAGGATATAATAAAGTTCATTGGTCATTTGTCTTTATTAGAATGTCATTAGTGACATTTCTCTGCATTCTAAGCAAGTTGTTATTCAAAAAGAAGGCTTGTTCTCACCAGACTGTTAGTTGTAGAATGACACATTTACCATTACTCACTTAGAAACTTGCTGAATTAGCATGTATCATGATGCATTAGAATTTTGTGATCATAGATCATGAGAGAGCATGTGAATGAGGCATAAAGGAATAGAGGGCATGCATATTGCACATATTTTCTGTACTCACATGCATGCCCCATTTTGCCACCAGACTTCACTTCAAAACATAAGCTTAAATGTAAAATTAAGATTTTTTTAGAAAATAACAAGTCATCAAACCAAGTGAATTGTTCTTGTGTGTACAGGGCCCATGGAGTAGACAGACCCTAACAAGATATGTCTGTAGAAGACAGTAGTAGAAAAGACTGGTGATACTGGTGATTTCCTAGAAAATTATTTTCATTATTCAAACTACCAAGATTAATAACCCCAAAGTAGGTTAATAAAACAAATGAAAATGCTAAAAAATTAAATATAGAATTAATAGGACTATTATATTGTTGGCGTTTTGGTGTGATCAATAAATCACCACTTTCTCTTTCCTAGTTCTTAACTCAAAGAAAGTAAATGTCAACAAACAGCTCAAAATAAAATATGTGCCTTATTATGCAACATGTGAGTCTCCATAAAAAGTAAAGTAAAAGAACGAGTCAGGAACTAGATGCTAAAGCAATGATAACTGATTATTTCTCTCCTAAGATAATGGCATTCAGGATATAGTGAAGAGCCGGCATGCCTATCCAACCAATTGGCGTTCGAGAAGCTAGATATAGGGAAGAAAAATCTCAGCCAGACTTCTCAGAATTAACTAAACTTTTGTTGCATGTCTCTATATGAAGTAGGAAAAGTCCATCACATGAGTACAATTAGCCCCAAGAGATCAGCAACAGGAGAAAAGAACATGCATTGTGAGGGAGGACCATACATGAACATTGGTTTTCAAAATAGTAGTCCACCTAAAAGAACCTAGGATTCTTCCTACATCATCAATTGTGTATGTCGCCTTTTCCCCCCCACAGTGAGAAGCCAGGTGCTGAAAGCTAAGATAAGGAATGCTATGGAAAATTCTGTCCCTACTTGGGAATAAATGGGAAGTCATCTTAAGAATGCAAAGGTGAATTTTTCCTTTTTTGAGAGTGATCAATGTGAGAAGGGAGGGGAGAAAATGTACGGAGATGACTCCACATATATTCCTTGAGTAACTAAGTGGCAGTGGATCATTCAAGAGACAGGAATGTATTGCCAAAAACATTAAATAATGAGGGATTTGGGTGTTTGTTTTGTTGCTGGAGAATTTATTCTGCCATCTGGAAGAGAATTTTTTGGCAGATTTCCCAATACTTAGACAAAAAGAGTTACAGCCCACACAGTTTCATTTTATAGGTATTATCTTTAATTAGTAATAGTACATTCTAGTTTCCAGAAGTAGTTTACTTACTATGGTTTTCTTGATCAGTTCTGTCCCAGGCTACTTATAAAAAGCTCTATGCTAATGAGAAAACAAGCTGACATCCTCTAGTGAAATCAAGCATAGATAGAAACTTTTAAAATGAAAAATAAAAATTACAAAACTTTCAGGATCCTTGGGAATAGAAAACAATACTGTTTAATTTAAGAAACTTTCTAAATTACTCTTCTAATCCAGCTATTGCTTATTTTTGTTGGTTATGATGTATAATTGTTTAATTTCCTTCTTTTTTGTTGCTCAGCAACTGAAGAGAAAAATTAATGTTTTACTCATTTCTTTATCTTCAGCACTTGGAACAATAATAAAGTTACCATGGGTTAAACTGTCCCTACTGTATATAAGGCACCACTGGAGGATACTTAACAATATTTTAAATAAAGGTAACAATGAATATTTGCTAAAATTTACATCATAAAATTGCATATGAAGTGCTGGAATCCATAGCTCAGTTATAATAAATACCTTTCTGTAAATTCTGACTCCTGAAGGTGGATACTTGGCATAGTAGTTAAGACAACTGGGGAAGCTGTATCTCATTTCAGAGTGCTTGGGTTCGATTATCAATTCGGCTTCTGATTCCAGTTTCTTGCTAATGCAAACTCTGGAGGCAGCAGATGATGGCTCAAGTACTTGATTCTCTGCTGCCCATGAGGAAGACTTGGACTGAGTTCTGGGCTCCTTGCTTTGGCCTGACCCAGCTCCAACTATTGGAGGTATTTGGACAGTGAACAAGCACATGGAAGATCTCTTCTGTCTCTATCCATGTCTCTCTGCCTTTAAAATTATCTAATTAATTAATTAATTAAAATAAATTAAATAAATATATTTTGATTCTTGTTTGCCTACTTTCTGGATTCAGATTCACACTTTTCTCTACAGACTCTAGTTTGGAACCTCAAATGCTTTAAGGATCATTTAATTCATTAATTCATTCAACAATTTATTATTGTCTTCTTTGTGCAAGGCTTTGTACTACAAGCTGGAGATTCAGTAATGAATAATGAACCTAGACTTAGAAGTATTTGGCAATAGAGATTATGATTTAATGAGAAAGGTGGATATATAAAAAGTAAGTATAGTAAAAAATAAGTCATGATACATTAATCCTTTTAGGACACAGTGAGAGCCCACTGAAGAGAGCAATAAATTCAATGTGGAAGAATATTTAACAAAAAAGTCTCATGCTATAGATGAATTTGTTTGTAATTCTTGGATAGAAGTTAATATTATGCAGCCTTTTGCAGGATAGCAAAGAGGAAAGTGTAATGAGGCTATCAGAGAATGTTCTAGAATGTGGTCCCTGCAGCCAGATCCAAATGCCTTCAGGGCTGATTCTGAGGCCAGAGTGCTATTTAGGACATCTGCCATTCTATAAGACTTCTGTGTACCCTGCTTCCCATGTTGGATCGTTCTCTCCCTTTTTTATTCTATCAGCTTGTATTAGCAGACACTAGTCTTGTTTATGTGATCCCTTTGACTCTTAGACCTATCAGTATGATCAATTGTGAACTGAAATTTATCTCTTGGACTAGTGAGATGGCGTTGGTACATGCCACCTTGATGGGATTGTATTGGAATCCCCTGGCACATTTCTAACTCCACTATTTGGGGCAAGTCTGATTGAGCATGTATTTGATCATTGAATGCTTTTTCTCAGTCTTCTCAGATTTAAGGTAATTTCATGAAGGTGGATGCTGTATTTATCTTGCTTTGTATAGTATCTTTAGTGTCTGTACTGCAGTGTTCTGGAAGTATGTCCAAACGAATGTTGTTCAATGGATAGTTGAATGAATAAATGAATGACTCAATCTGATTTGGACCTCTAATACCAATTGTTACAAAATGTTTTTCTGTTTTGTAGCCTTTCTAAAACACTTAGAGGGCCAATAGATAGACTCCTGGCTAGGGAGACAGGGACCAGAAGACCCCTTCCCACCCCCTGAATTAAGTCTTGGAGAATCTGAGAAAAGTCAAGCAACTGACCTCTGTGAAGAAATTCTATGATTGGAGACTTAACTTTCACCCAATTAATTGATCAAACCATCACTTCTCAATGCCTCTCCCAGACCAATCATGAGAACTTCCCATCTTACAGCCTGTAAAGTTCCTAGACAATCAGCCCTCAATGGTTTTGTCCTTCAGGGATCCTTCCCAGCTGCTGGAGCTTTCTCTGTTTCTTTCTTTTTTTTTCTTTTTTTTTTTTTTTTTTTGCAATAAACCCCTCCTTCACTTTTCTCAGTCTTCCTTATCCATACTGCTCTTTCTTCATGAACATGATATGAAGAACCTGGCAGAGAAAAAACTGCAATCTACAAGAGCAGTAACATTTCAAAAATTGTATGGAAAGAGAAACCTGCAACATTTCTTGGGGACAAGACATGAACCCAAGTGATTAGAAACACAGACTTCTGGAACATTCCTTGGAGGCCATGCAAGATTTTTGGAAGGGTGAGTAAAGATGGACTGCCTTTGCTTCTTTTTTTTTTTTTTTTTTTTTCAGAAAACCATGTTCTCCATCATAGCCCACTGCCAATTAAAAGCATCTGGACTCAGCCAGTTTAAAGAGATTAGCGCAGCTGAGAGTCTTAGAGACTCACAGGGCAGACTTGCTGGGGCGGACCTCATCAATCTCCCACTGCCTTTTGGTCCTGGGAATGTTGGTCTTGTCCTACCACCGTTTCTTTTCATGGAAACTCATCCTATGCAGGAGACTGTAGTAAGATCTTGGAGCTTTTGAATATTTCTGGCCAGAATGGCTACCTAGTGTAGTATGAAGACCTCCTGATCAGATCCAGACTCTGCTGGCCTGGGTATTGGACTAAGGTATTGGACTAAAATCTACATACACTCTCTTGCTCTTCCTTCCTATTTTGCTACCCCTCCTCACTCACTCTCAAACATTAGGAAGGGGTGGGGGATGCCTCCAGCTACAATAGGCCATACAGTCCCCCCACCCACTCACCAAACCAGCAGGAAGGAGACCTTAATCCATTTATCTTTTTTAACTGGATATATTTTTTTCTCCTTCTCTGCAGTTGACATTTTGTTGAAGAATTTTTCTTCAGCTCTTGATAACAGGACCATATGATTCCCTAACTTTTTTTCCATGATATATTTAACTTCCCTAAGGAACAGGATCATGTGCTGATGTCATTTCCAGTACTTTTGATCAAGGTTTTCCTATTCTGTTGTAACTGACCTAGATAATGAAAATTTTATGCATCTTGGTGGAGAGCTTCATGTGTGTCTGTTGTATTTATTGAGTATTCATTGCTTAGGAGAACTGAGTCTTAAAGAAGATAGCACAATCTGCCTATTTTTAATTGAGTGATTACCATAAATCTAAGATCTGGCCCAGAGCTTTGGTTATAATGCTCATGTTACATGGATTATAAAATGCATTGTAAGGTATAAAGTGATGCCAAAGTTGTGTAGTGCTTATATAAATGTCTGATATTTTCTGCTCCACGTTTAATGGCACTTGATTGTAGAGGGGACCCATACTCCAAGTTTTTATATCAAATAATGTGTCCAGCATTTTATGTTGGTTGCATTATGATTGGGGGGACAGGAAAATATGTTCTGTTCCCCATCCTCAGAGTGTGACTAGGGCCCAGTTGGTGTTGAGAAGGGAGATAGTTGCCCTTATCCCTTCCACTCCCATCCTGGCTCACAGCCCTCCCTAGTACATCCTGCCTAGCACATCCTGCCACTAAGTGTTACCCCCCCCCCCCAACTTGGGCAGAGGACATCACCTTTCAAATGGGGGTTGGGGCTATACAACTCATGGGGAGTTTTACTTCTGGGTGTTACACCCACACCAGGGACAGGGAACTGTCCAGCAGATATGAGATGGGGCATGTACATGTGATTCAGGCTGCATGGCCTTGAATTACTGAAGAGGAAAAAAAAAGAGTAAATGTCACTTTAGTACTGCCCAAGATGGCAGACTTAACAAGCAACCTTTATTTTTTAAAGGAGGACTAACACAGGTACAGACAAGCTAAACCTTAAATAGGCATTATCTGGTCGAAATATGGATCAAAAAGTGGAGTCCAGACAGAAAGAGGGTCTGTGTTTCTCATGACCACACAAGGTGGAATATGTGCAATATTAAATCAAACATGCTGCTTTTGGTTTGAAATACCTTCCACCAGGTGGAAGAAATCTACAGGTTCTGAAAGATAATATCAGGATGGCTGACACTGTGGTATAGCAGGATAAGACTCCACCTGTTGTGCTGCATCGCATAGGGGTACCACTTCCTGTCCAAGCTACTCCCTTTCCAATCCAGCTCTCAGCTTGTGGTCCAGGAAAGCAATGGAAGATGGGCCAAGTACTTGGGTTCCTGCATCCACATGGGAGACCTGGAAGAACCTTCTGGCTCCTGGCTTCAGATCAGTCCAGCTCTGGCCATTGAGGCCATTTGGGGAATGAAATAGCAGATGGAATACCTTTCTCTGTCTCCCCCTCTCTCTGACTGTAATTTTGCCTCTAAATAAATAACTAAATAAAATAAAATAAACAAAATCTTTAAAAAAGGTAATATCAGGTTCATAGATAACTAAAGAGAACAGGGAGGCTCAAGTCC
Organism: Lepus europaeus; assembly: GCF_033115175.1. Classification (NCBI taxonomy): domain Eukaryota; kingdom Metazoa; phylum Chordata; class Mammalia; order Lagomorpha; family Leporidae; genus Lepus; species Lepus europaeus. Next base: position 31,875,565 of record NC_084839.1, on the reverse strand, counting down.
CAGCTGGCTACAGTCCTCTTGTTCTCTTTAGAACTTTCTAACATATAAACATGGATTTTTTTTTCCCTTTGTAGCTCCTCTCTGCATCTTTGTGATAGTGCTCATGCTTAGGCCCTGTATATTCAACCTTCTTGTAAAGTTTGTCTTTTCTTGTATAGAGGCCATCAAACTCTTGATGGTCCTAGAGATGAAACCATGAATGCAGGCCTTCTACTGGAGCCCCCTGACAGATCTCTGGAGGAGGATCCCTAATTTCCATCTCCAACATTGACCTTCTGCTGCTCCAAGTAGCCAGAGCAGTCATTGACCCTTCTCCCTAATATGGCTTCAGAAAGTTGATTGATAGAGAGGTCAGCTCCCAGCTAGGAACCCTGGGATCAGGGGGTCTTCCCATCATCTGGAGATAAGTCTCAGAGGACCTGAGAAAAGTCTAGCAACCAGATTGTTTAGGACTTCTGTGTTTGGAAACTTAATCAGCCCATGAAAATCATCACTTGTCAGTGCCTCTCCTGGAACAATCACACAAACTTCCCTTTATATCCTGTTAAACCTCCTAGATAATCAGCCCTGTATGGCTCCTCCTTCAGGGTCTTCTCTTGAATTCTGGAAGCTTTCGTTTTTTTCAATAAACCTCCTGCACTTTGCTTACTCTTCCTTGTTCATGCTCCTCGTTCTCATGGATATGAGGCAAAGAACTCAATGGAGAAAATAATTATCTAAAACAGCTGCAGCATTTCAAAAATTTGCTGGAAAGAAAAATCTACAACATTTCTTGGGTATGAGACCCAAGCCCTAGTGATTAGAACTTGAGGCTCCTGAAATGCTTGTTATATGCATCCTTCTTTCTTCTTTTTTTCTAGGACATCTTGTCCTACTTTGTTATCTTGGATCTTGAAATAAATATAACTCATGCATACAAATGTCACTGGTTATTTTTGAAAATGCATACTTAGAAATGCAACTCCAGAAACAGACTTGAATTAGACTGGCACATCAGAATCATATTGTCATCATCGTCATCATCTAACGTGTTCTTCTCAAATTGCTATTCACTAAAGACCCGTAAGGTGTGCAATAATATGAGAGTTTATATAGTTAACTTGGTCTACAACTCTTCTGATAGGAAAATCTAAGTTCTTTGGCCTAACTGATCTTTAGGATCATATGTTGAGAAGTAACGACCCATAGTCCTAAAGTACTTTGCTTTCCACTAGCAACTTGCCTGTAATAGGCTTTCTGTTATAGGATTTCAAATGAGATAAATCAGATAATTAGCTTATTTTTTCAGCGCAGTTCTGCAATTCATCAATGAATGATGATTGTGTAAGTGTTACTATGAATATGTAAGTCAATAATGTATCAAGAAATCCAAAGAAAGTTTTGCATTTGGTTGCTGTGTCATATTTCCAGAGGGATGTCTGACTGATATAAAATTAATTAATGATATTTCCTATCCTATCTCTTGAATCTGAGTCCTGGAATCTTAATCGTCATTCAAAGTTGGTATATACATGCTCAGGTTCTTTCCTCTCTCCCTTTTTTATGTCCTCACTTTCTCTTAAGATTGCTAACTTAAAGATAACCTTCATGTCATAGTATTTTATTATCATTGGTCTGCATACATACTTTCCATTCTTTCTCTCTATGTATTTATATATTTATACACACATAGGTATTTGTGTATATGTACATTTGTATTTACATGTAGGTGCCTAGGCAAACACATTATTTTTATTACATGTCACGTTCACACTCACCTTCTTGTCTTACATGTGTGTTTAATATGTATTTTTTAATCTATTCATGCAAAATGTCAAATTTTCTTTTGTAATGGTGCCTATATCATTTTTTGACAGACTCTCACAAATTTCTTTAATTTAGATTTCATAATGACATTAAAAGAATTATGATTTGAATTGTGCTAGAGAATAAAATTTTCAGTGTTAATTCAATAATTCAGATGAACAAAAATACAAGAGAATCTGGTGATAGAATAGTGTGGTTTTTGTGATAATTCTGAGTATTTCAATAAGGAAATTAGTAAGCTCCATTTTGGGGAAATGGATACGTCTCTTCTCCTGTAAGATCCTACTGGTTTCTCCCTTCTACATTTCCATCCGGTTATCTCAGGCCGATATGTGTTATGTAACTTACATAAATCCTGTAAATCCCTACTTGGAATTGTTCAAGTGGAGAATTTTAAGTGTAGTCTCTTCATCTATCACTGGAAGAACATCCACTCTGTAGAAGTCACACTGTCATTATCATTAATGATAACAGATGTCAGCGTCCTGGTTGTGGCAGCAAAAATTTTGCTATTTAGCCAAATCCTTGAGGATATAGAGAAATGCAGTGAAGTGTTTCCCCTAATAAATCATCATTATATTGGAAAATATTCCATTCCAAATAAATGGACATTTTTGGTCCCTTCCCTCATATTTATGAAATCAAATATAATTAATCAAATATAATTAAACTCTACACTAATGTATGTCAAAGCATTGTTTGAGGGCCACCTGAATCCAAATAACCAGGCATTCTTTTGGGGAAAATGCCCATTCCAAATTGAACTTCAATGCAACAACATAATAGCATCTGGCAGATGTTGTGGCCCAGTGGGTTAAGCTGCCACTGGGATGCTTGCATTGCATTTGAGAGAGCTGCTTTGAGTTCTGGCTAATCTGCTTTCAACTCAGCTTCTTGCTAATGTGCCTGGGAAGGCAGCAGTTGATGGCCCAAGTGTGTGAATCCCTGCACCCACTGTGGGAGTCCTGGATGAATTTCTTTATTCTTGGCTTTAGTCTGGCTATTCCCTGGCTGTTGCAGCATTTGGGGGGTAAAACAGGAAAAGGAAAGGGTTTCTCTCTCTCTCTCTCTCTCTCTCTCTCTCTCTCTCTCTCCTTCTCTCTCTCTCTTTCCTTTCCCTTTTTTTCTGTGACTTTCAAATGAACAAATACATCTCTAAAAAATCTATAATTGCATTTTGGAATATGCATTTTAATAAGCTCTTCAGAAAAATGTACTATACAATAAAAATTAAGGAATTTTTTAAACATATAAAATAACCTGGAAAGTAATTTGAATTTTGTATAAAGAGAAACTTGTTGGGTTATCACATGATTTTTTTTTAAGTTGAAACACATTTGGCAGGAAGAAAAATACATAGAATTTCTCTAATAGAAATGTAGACACCAAAAAGAGTTAATCCAAAAGTACTCAGTATTCTATTCTTAGCAAGTGTATCCAGTCACTATATGAGTAAGTAAACTTCAAGTTAAAGACATGTATGTACAGGACAGATTTAAGTTTTGGAAATAACATGGCAAGAAAGTCTTCACATTTAAAATATTTTCTTTTTAAGACTTTGGCCTATATTTTTATTAAATAAAAATAGCACATTTATAAGTTTAGACATTTCAACATGTATAAAAAGCTAAAAAGCTATAAAAATCATATCTTCTAATGTTTTCTCCCTCAAAAAAATCACTATTAACTTTCTTGTGACTTATTCTCAAAGAACAATTTGTATATTTTCATACATACATTTAGATGTGAATGTGTGGGATATAGAATATGTATATGTAATGAAATATGTGTATATATATATATATATATCTTTTGCAAACAAATAAATATTCCCCTGTTTCCATTTTAAATAAACACCACTCTCTATTGTGCCCTTGGAAACCACTGATCTGCTTTCATTCTCTATAAATTTGTCTGTTCTAAGACTTCCTATATAAATAAGATCATATAACATAGTTTTTTGTATCTGACTTCTTTTACCTAGAATGATGTTTTCCAAATTTGTCCAAATTGTAACATATTTCAGTATTCCTTTCATTTTAATTACAGATAGTTTCCATTTTATGGAAATACCATATTTCACATGTTGCTGCAGAAGTTGATAATTTGAGATATTTCCATTTTTGACTAGTATTAAAGTTGGTATGGTATTATCATACATATCTGTGTAGAATTATGGTTTCATTGTTCTTGGTAAATATTTATGCTCTAAACTTACAGTGAGAAGAACTTTAATTTTTTTGATAGGCAGAGATACACTGAGAAAGAGAAGGAGACAGAGAGAGAGGTCTTCCATCTGCTGGTTCACTCCCCAAATGGCCACAACAGCCAGAGCTGAGCTGATCCGGTGCCTGGAGCCTGGAGTTTCCTCTGGGTTTTCCTCACAGGTACAGGGGCCCAGGCACTTAGGTCATCTTCCACTGCTTTCCCAGGCACATTAGCAGGGAGCTGGATCAGAAGAGAAGGAACAGGGATATGAAGTGGTGCCCATAAGGGATGCCAGTGCTACAGGCAGAAGCTTAACTTACTACGTCACAGCACTGGCCCCAATGAAAAGAACTTTTAACGACTAACATTGAATATACTTGTTTTAATGCCAATAACTATATTTTAGGTGTTAACATGAACCAGGCATTGTTTTAGTTCTAGAATATAGCAATGAATAAAGTATCTACCCTCATAATTCTTCCTCTGGCATAAAGGACTAACAATGAGTAAAAATAAAAATAACATACATTATATTTTAAAAGTTGTCTGTTATGGAGAAGAATAGTAGTAAAGATAGAACCTGTGTATGATGAAAAAGATTATGGTAGTAGTTGCAAAATTTAAATAATTTGCAACATTTGAGGAGAACAATTTGATAAAATAATTTGTTTGGAATTCTGGCAGGGGAGAGATTGCAGATATAAAATATATATTTAACAATTGTGGCTAATTATGTAATTAACATATTTCATTCTGAGAATGATCCCATTTGGTATAATATACCAAGTATATTGAATGCATGTTGTTAATTGAGATGAAAAAAGAAATAAAAACAGGGGTGAAGGCAAAAATAATTGGCAATTATGGAAACAGAATATACAACAGCAAAGCTATTTGCTTTGAGTGTTTTTAGCAGTTTTTGTACCACTGCTACTATAAATTGAACAGTCCTTTTCTCTCCAGATTCATGCATATGTTTAAACCCAAATTCTTATGTTAGCAGTTAATGAAGTAACGGTAGGATGGATACATGATTTAATTATGGCAGCTGAGTGGTGGGTTCTGTAGCAGGTCTTGGGTCACTGGGAGCTTTCTCTGGGAAGATGGTCCTGTGACAGCATTGGTTATTTAAGCAGAGTTTGGCCTATGGTCTCTCTCTACTTCCTGGCTCACCATGTGAGCATTCCTCTGCACGTACTTTACCACTGCCAGCCTCCAGCAGATGCCACACAGACAGGGCTTCTAGATCCTGAGCTGTGAATCTCCAAACTGTAAGCCAAAATAAGCCTTTTCTTTCCCAGGAAGCTTCTGTCAGGTGTTTCAGTTTAAGTAACAGAAAGCTGGCTAATACGGATGCTCATTATAATTATGAGCACAACAGTATAAGCATTATCTTGAGAATCCTTAGCTTTCTTCATATTTGAGAATTTTCAATGTGCCCAGTGAATTTTTTCATTTGCAGTCTCAGCTAGCTTCCAGTGGCAGAGAAGAGATTTTATATTATTGAAATAAGAAGATAACACTTTTGCAAATGCTGTTATTTGCAAACAACAAAAAAAGAAATTTTAGCACTGTATTTAAACAACATCTGGCATTGTCCATTTCCTTATCGAAAAATGAAGTATATTTATATAATAATAAAATTGTACCTTATTGTTGCTGAATATTTAAAAAATACAGAAATGTACCAACAATGAAAGCAGAATATAAATACAACTACCCAGAGACTTAGCTATTGCTGGTTACTCATTTTTATATTTTTTGACCAACATATATTTTGCATGGTTCATGTATTAGTAAGCACTAAATTTTGTAATCTGTCACTGAATTAAATGTTTATAACACACTTTTTCATTCTAGACACTTTATTTACTGGATCATCTTGTGTCTTGTGACTTTATTGTAATCTTTTCATTATTTGCCTACTTGAGATTAATGAATTCACTTTGATAAATAACACTGCTAGAAGCATTTTTGTGTTAAAATGGGTTTTGGAATTAGTATTAAGTTATAGCATATCTTATCTAAGTACAATTACATAGGCAGAGCTTACCAACATTTCAACGGTTTGAAATATATTTTCCAAAACAAATTTATATCAATTTAGATTAAGACAATTTGTCTCATAATACTCAGAAGAGCTTTGAAATTTTAACTTTACTTACTACTTTACTGTAAATTCATCTGTTATACAATCTTGACAGCAATTAAGCATCTATGATCCAGGAGGCTCTAAAGAGATACATACATCTATATAAAGACATACACTGGGATCATGTTAAGTTATAATTGAAATTTAGGTATGTGGGTTGGAAATTGAGGAGAGGTACAGGAGACATAAATCAGCATTACTGAATTATTCCTGAAGAAAATTTGCACCAAAATCCATGCTGAACATCTCCCTGAAGTAGACTGAAGTTTTCTGGCTGAGAAATGAAAACAGGGAAATATTAAATATTGAGAAAGTTAATAACAGAGAAATTTCCAGAGCCAAAAAAAAATTAGCTCATATAATAACACTTAAAGCCTCTGACCTTGGAGCAGACCAAGCAGTTAAGATGCCTGCATCCGAAATTGGAGTGCAGACATTGTCTGACTCCTGACTCCAGCTTCTTGCTAATGCAGACCCTGATAGGCAGCAGTGATGCATCAAGTGATTTGGTTCCTTTTGGGAGAACTGAATTGGTTCCCAGTTATGGCCCCAAACCAACCTTGGCCCACAGCAGGTTCTATTGGGCATTTAGCAAGTCAATCAATAGGTGGTAGCTCTCTGTGTTTCTGACCCTGTAATACAACATGAAATGTTAAGACCCCAATCTTGAGAGAGGTCAGGGGATCCTTTAGGTGTTAACAGATTCTTGAAAAATCTAATTACACAGCTATTAACGGAAATTTCATTTTTAAAATCCATTTAGGTCTTTTGGCATTAAAACAACTTCTGTTCAAATGAAAATGACTCCCAAAAACACATGCCACAAACTACACATTGATTATTTTTAGAGGTAAATTTTGAAAATGTTCATGACAACACAATTACACATTTTCTTAATAAAACAGGTCCATCATATATGGCACAAATACAAAACTAAATTAGCAGTAAAAGTACACAGTTTCTATTACACCTTAGGAAAACTGACTTGTATTCAATTACTAGTTTACATTGTCATGATTTTGGTGTTAATAACAGTTTTATAGAAATTGGAAAATGGCAGGGCCAGCACTGTGGTGTAGTATGTTAACCCTCCACCGACAGCACTGGCATCCCAACCTCTCCACTTCCAATCCAGTTCCCTGATAATGGCCTGAGAAAGTAGTGGAAGATGGTCCAAAGTGCGTGGGCTCCTGCATCCATGTGGGAGACCCAGAAGAAGCTCCTGACTCCTGGATTCAGATCAGCTCAGCTCCAGCTGTTGCATCCATTGGGGAGTGAACCAGTCTAGGAGAGAATAGAGAGACATAGTCCAAGTCTGAAAAAGAATTATCAACCCAGAATACTGAACCCTGCAAATCTCTCATTATGAAGGTGAAATAAAGACTTCCCATGACAAACTGAAATTAATATGTAATTATTTGAACACTCTTAAACTCAGTAACTCAGTGTCCTACTGACTTCATGGCATCTTGAATAAGTTGAGGAGGGAGAGTATATACAACTTCTATTGCTCTAGAAGTTGAAGGCCTCAGTACTTTTTTTCTTTCTGCCCTTATACAGCTCCTGTGTCATTCAGTTTACACCTTAATCTTTTAGAAAATTTTCTTCTAATGATTATATTCTTTTTTTTTTTATTTGACAAGTAAATCTATAGACAGTGAGAGAGACAGAGAGAAAAGTCTTCCTTCCATTGGTTCACCCCCCAAATGGCCGCTATGGCCGGTGCTGCGCCGATCCGAAGCCAGGAGCCACATGCTTCTTCCTGGTCTCCAAGCACTTGGGCCATCCTCCACTGCCCTCCAGGGCCACAGCAGAGAGCTGGACTGGAAGAGGAGCAACCTGGACTAGAACTCGTGCCCATATGGAATACCAGTGCCGCAGGCGGAGGATTAGCCAAGTGAGCCATGGCGCTGGCCCCCTGATTATATTCGTTATGGCCACGTCACAATCTATACACTATTCCTAGAGCTCTAATTAAATAAACTATAACCCCTTCTATCCTCTGCATAGCACAGGTTACATTCAATAATTACATGCCCTTATATTTCAGTATAATTTTTTTCTGATAATAAAATGTATATGCCTTCGATGATAGTTTTTGTTCATACCCCACACAAATTTTCCTTGTTGTTAATTTCTACTTAGCATCAGCCCACAATATCATCTGTAGAATTTTGGTTGATAGAATGCTAAATTGTCCCTTTCCAAGACAAGTACCATAACTATAGTTCTGGAGATACAGGATTCCACAATTCAATAGAAAAAAAAAATGGTATATTGAGTAGTTGTTATATGTCAGTACTGTGTTAGACAGGAAGACCAAATATACAGATTCTCTGTGCCCTCCAAGGTATTCATCATCAAAAGAGATGCTACATAACAATTATAATGCAATGTAGTGTAATACGATGTAATGCCTGTGCTCCGATTGATATGTGTTAAAATATGTTTAAGGAAGGGTTCACACAGGTATAAAATTTAAACACATAATTAAGTTAGAATTTACCTTTCAAAGGCTAGGGTGAGGTGGATGAGATGATTGCATTTTAGTCAGAGGAAAGAAATGAAGCAAATAAATATAAGGAGCTAGCAATGAGCCTGGCATTTCCTGGGAATGACAATTAGTTGAGCTTCAGTGGAATCTAGGAAATCAGACAAGACAGATAGGTGGTAGCTATGTCATAATAGGGAGCATAAAATTTTTATAGCACAAAATTTACTTGATCAGATTTGTATTTTCCAAATAGCAATCCAGATGTTGTGCTCCCGGAGGACAACTTGTAAGGAGTCAAGTCTGAAGTTGGAGGGTCCATTTCCTAGATTATCACAGTAGTCTCCAGACAAAAGGTAACAAATGATGGCAGAAAGCAGAAAGAGAAAAACCCAGGGTGGGGTATTGATTGTCCACATTGATTAAGATCATGCACTTGAAAATCCTATTACTTGTGATGCTTTTCTAATTCTGTTTTGTCATTTGAAAAATGGAGATTATGCCATTTACCCTACGGAGCTATAGAAGAAATCGAGAAAGAGAATGTATATTAAGTACTTAATAGAGGGCATAGTGCATTTTCAATAATCAGTACTTACGTGGTCATACAGAATCTTGTACTTTATTCGAGTAGGGAAAATGAGGATGAAGAAATCGCCAAGATAGCTAACACTTATTTACAGAAAAGCGATTTGAAAGTTGAATTTGAATTATTTTATAACCTATTCTGAGTACTAAGATAAAAACATTAATGCATTATTCAAATTTACTTAAATAACTTCTTTGGAAAGAAGATATTCTTTCCTACATTGCAGATGGTGAAACTGAGGATGAGAACATTACATAATTTGCTGAAGGTTATACAGGTTATAAGAATCAGAGCAATTGAACCAAAGCTGCAGACTTTGAAGCCATACTCAAAAAACTTTCTCATCTCATGCAAATTCTTTCTTAGTTTACAACACTAAAAATTGTGACAAGTTAGCAACAGCAGATCATTTAATCAAGAAAAATAGAATAGTATGATTTGAGACAGTAAGTGATGAGTAAGCAAGTTACTGTGCTGCAGCTTGAATAACCACTGAGTGTCAGCGCTTTCTGCCCCCAAACTCTCAAGTTTTCACCTTCACTTAAACCTGGCTGATGTACACTGAAAAGAGTTAGAAAACTTGCAGGAATCTAGAGGCAACAAGGAAGAAATAAAAATAAACACATCAAACAAATGCAGATATTGAAGAAGAGGTAAGTTCAGATGGAATGGTTCACCCTGGGTATGAATATCTGAATTTGGATTATTAATGTTGTAGAATAAGGTCATGACCCACCAAGTCTTTTCACTCACTGAGAGAAAGGGGCACTGTAAGATTTTGAGAGGTAGTGGTGCAGAGGCTGAGTGAAGTATATGTGAAAGCATGCACTTATTAAGGATAAAAGTGACTGCTGTAGTAGTGAATGTCTGACCACTTCATGTTAATAGCTAGATGCCACAAATTGGGAGCCAAATAACATAACTGAGGCTGGTAGCTGCCAAAAAAAAAAAAAAAAAAAAGAGTCCCATTAAGGTGACATTATTTGTTCCCCAGGGATTTTTTTAAGCATGATGGAGACAGTCAGCCAGTAATGTTTTAGCCTCTTTGTTTCAGGAGGAGGTAATGAATTTTAATTAGTGAAGAATACAGCTTTCCATTAAGGAGAAGAAAGCAAAGAAAACAAGGACATCAGTGTACATGGAGGGTGATGTTAATACACTAAACATCTCTTGAATTGATGAACAAGCTCTTTGGCTTTTTCTTTCTGGAACATAAAATAAAAATAAAAATAGGAAAAATCTGCTCGATTATAGAAGGGAGGAAAGTGGCACTAGGTGATAAACATATATTTGTAGCCCATGAAGTCCTTAAAACACTGTTTATCACTCATTCACTGGAATTGATGATGACATAGTTCCAACAATGTTTGCTTTACATATTGAATATTCCAACAGGCTTCTTTGTACCAGACAATTAATACTATGGGTCCCTGGGAGACAGGTATTTCTTTATCCATGTTACTTTAATTAGGTCCAAATGTTCCCATTGGTTACCTGGGAGGATTGAGAGAGGATAACACATACAGTAAGATTGTCATGATTCCCCTGCTGACTTGGAGTCCAAATGTGCATGGAGGAAAATTATTTGTTATATATCTTGGGGTCAGAAGCTGATTTTGATTTGGGTTTTGAAGGATTCTTCAAATGATATATAATAAGAAACTTCTTGTGTCATTGTTCTGATATAGTCATTGTCTTTGCAATCATTATTTCTGAAGATTCTGGGCCCTCTAAGCAAAAGCTGCCTTTTCTAATAGAACTTTCTTTTTTCTTTAAAAATGATTTCAGCTTTTTGAAAGGTAGAGTAGCAGAGGGACAGAGAAAGATAGATCTTCCATCTGCTGATTCACTCCTCAAAAGCCCACATCAGCCAGAGCTGGATCAGGCTGAAACCATCACCTATCTCGGTTCCCCACACTGGTGGCAGGAACTAAAGTACTTGAGCCACCATCTGCGGTCTCCCAGGATGCTCATTAGCAGGAAGCTGGTTCAGAAGCCCCGTAACCTGGACTTAGATAAGGCACTCTGATAGGGGAAATGGGCACCCCAAGCAGCACACTAACCCACTGCAACATGGTCTCTGCCCATAAAGGAACTTTCATCAGTGAACAGACTGTGCTCATAAATTATGCGAAATCTACTAGCTCAGAGTTATAACCAAGTAGATGGAGTTTTGGTGAATTGATGTAAATTCACTTGCAAATAGTATGTTTGAATTTTGAATGTGGTTCATCTTCTGGGTTACCATTGGGGAAAGTAGTAGGCATTTGTGTCATCCACTGTGATTACCTGGCTATTGTAAGTGAAAGCCCTGAATACTCCCAGGCAGACACACAAAGGACACACAGTATTTTTACTCTGGGAAGCCTGACAAAACAGGTCTGCACTCTGGCCTGTGTCAGTGCTGTTAACTGATAGATAACCCACCAGCTAAAGTGCAGTTCCTCCTCTGATCAGAAAAGCTGAACTCAGGGGCCCAGCATGGTGGCACAGTGGGTAAAGCTGATGCACCAGCATCCCATGTGGGCACCACATTCAAGTCCCAGCTGCTTTACCTCTGATCTAACTCCCTACTAATGGCCTAGGGAAAGCCTTGGAGATAGCCCAAGTGTTTGAAGCCCTGCCACACACGTGGGAAACCAGATGAAGTTCCGGACTGCTGACTTTGACCTGGCCCAGCCCTGGTGTTTGCAGTCATGTGGGGAGTGAACCAGTGGATGGAAGATTTCTCTCTCTCTCTCTCTCTCTCTCTCTCTCTCTATCTCTCTCTCTCTCTGTGTGTGTGTATGTGTGTGTGTGTTTCTCCCTCTCTCTCTCTCTTAAATAAATAAATAATATTTAAAAAAGAAAAAAGTTGAATTCAAAATGCTGCAGGGAAATACAAGAAATAGAGAACTCCCAATTCTCCCCCTGCCCTTTTTTTTCCCACCTTAGACATTTCAGCATGCTCTGTCTGGGGAGATAGGATAAGTTTTTCTCATATGGAATAAGGACTTCCATTCTATACCTGTTTACTACATTTAGTATCAATAAGGTAAGAGGCAATAGTAAAAGTCATCTTGGTTTTATGCCTATCTGATAATTTTTCATGACCTTTCTAATCTCAAAAACCTGGTTTGTCTAGAGGAATAACATCTGCTTTCAGAAGCAGGAATGTATTCTTTAAGAATCTAATACAATAGAATAATGGTTTCAAGTTACAATTTAAAGTCTACTGGTGGCCAGCGCCATGGCTCACTAGGCTAATCCTCTGCCTGCGGCAACGGCACCCCAGGTACTAGTCCCGATTGCTCCTCTTCCAGTCCAGCTTTCTGCTGTGGCCCAGGAAGGCAGTGGAGGATGGCCCAAGTGTTTGGATCCCTGTACCCGCATGGGAGACCGGGAGGAAGCACCCGGCTCCTGGCTTTGGATCGGCACAGCACCGGCCGTGGCGCCATTAGTGGAGTGAACCAACAGAACGAACACCTTTCTCTCTGTCTCTATCTGTCTCTCTCTCTCACTGTCTAACTCTGGGTCTTCTTAATGGTGCACAATTTATTCATAAATACAAGTTCTCTTTTGTATAAGGCATAATGGAATATTCCAGGCAAGTGTATTTGGGTTAAAGAACGAGGGTAATGCATCTTATTTGTGAAAAGATTGGAGCTGTCATTTGAGATAATTTTAACCCACTGCCAAAAGGATTTTACACAAATTGGGTTCACTTCAAGATGGTTAATTTTAAAATACTTATTAGGGACTTACTCATTAGTAGGCATCATATAAATGTACAGTGAAATAAAGTAGAAAACAAAACAATTAAGTATGTTAAATGCTGAGTTCCAATTATAATAAACACAGGAAGAGTTATCTGATGCTAGGGTAGGGTGGAGAGTTGTAGTTTTAAATAGATATGGCTGATTATGACAAAGATACTAATATGAAATATTAATAGGATAAATGGAATGGGGCATATGGGACCTCTTTGTATTACTGCCTCACAACTAAAAGAATAAACAAATCATTAAAATATCAGGGCAGGCTTCACTGAGAAGGTTAACAGAGACTTGAAGGACACTTAGTCAAACATCATTTGGAGACGTTTGGCAAATGTGGGTTCAGGCTGTAGCTCAAATATGTCATTAGTAAAGTGGCACTTGTTTTCATAGAACTGGAAATCCAACATAGAACTATCAAAAAGAGCTTCTATAAGAGTTTGTTGTGGATGACATCAGCAATAAAAGCATTTTGACTATTTTGTAGTAACAGATTTGAAGGCAAAAGCTTTTGATACTGGGAGTGGGGTCTTTGGCTTCTGCCTCCAGATATGCAGATATAACTGTTCACCCATTTCATTACACACTTAACTTCAAGGGTCCTCTTATAAATTGAACAAAGCAACAGAATAGCAGGTGGAGGTTAAAGTATCACTTTTATGAGCAATCACATATAATTTGGACTATGTAGTAAAAGTAGGGCAGCCATATGGCCTTAACCTCAGAATTATACAGATCATACAGCAATCAGAGATAAAGAAGCAAAGAATGTGAAAGTCACTTTGCAACCACGATTAAAGCAACAGAAACTCTGCTGAGAACAAAGTATTTAAAACATGTATATATATATATATATATATATATATATATATATATAATTTTTAGAAAGCAGTTGCAAGAGAAGAGAGTAGACAAAATGAAGATTGGTGTAGATCCATGAGGACATTGAAATAAAGAATAAGCCAGTGAATCAATGTGCAGCAATACTTTTACAAGTAAAATGATTCTAGGTTGAGTGTAGAATAAAGCAAGATGACTTAGAAAAAATATCATTATTCTATAATATTTAGAAATTTTCTGTTTTTAAAGAAGAAATTTAAATGTTATATCTTTTTTGAAGATTGTGGCATAGAGAGATAAACTAGCACCTGCAATGTTGGCATCCCATATGGGTGCCCGTTCATGTCCTAGCTGCTCCACTTCTTATCTAGCTCCCTGCTAATGCCTCAGAAAAGCACTGGAAGATGAACCATGTCTTTGGTCCCCTGAACCCATGAAAGAGACCCAGATGAATCTCCAGGCTTCTGGCTTCAGCCTGCCCCAGTCCTGGCTGTTGTGGCCAGCTGGGCAGTGAACCAACAAGTAGAAGAATCTCTCTCCCTCCTTCCCTTTCTGACTTTCATATTAAAAAGGCATTATGTGTAATCTATTACAAGGTTTTAAAGACTGGGCCTGTGTTTACCAGAAACTTTTTCTCAAATAAACATTAACATTTTGTTTTCCCTGAAAGCAACTTTTGGGAATTTTGTAGAAAATTGAAAATGCCAGTCACCTTGTTCCTTTAAGCCTGTTTTTGTCACCTCCTCTCCACTCCTCTCTGTTTCCTCTTCCTCCTTATTTGCCTCCTCTGTTTTTCTTTGTCCACCCCTCCCTTTTTCTTTTTAATAATTTCTACAAGTTATCATGGTGCATCTTTGTGAAAGTTCTAATTAGAGACGAAAACGCCTGTAAGTAGGCCTGTATAATTTCTGTGCTATCAGAAAATAAAAAGTTAAAGATGACTATAAAATATAGTTACACTTAATTTTTTCCTCCTTTTGAAATTTTTGTGTTAAAAGTTGATTATGCATTCAAGAGAAAGAGATAAAAAAAAAATTAGTGTTGCTCTTACCGCCTGCTTGGTTTTCCTTAGAGAAATAAAATCATTTGATTCTAAGAAGGGGGAGGCTGTCATCTTCTCTTAATATGTAGGAATTCTTTATATAGTCTTCGTGGAAGGATAGATTACCTGAATAGATAAATAGATGATGATAGATGGATAAAGAGATAATATGCATTATCAAAAATCTAAATCTTTGTTAAATACTCATGTTGCAAATATTCCCTCCATATTTACATGTAAGTTGTATTTTCTTTCTTTTAATTGTATGTTTTCATGACTAGGAAATAACCTGAATTAAATCAATCTTTTTGTTTATGGTTGGTATTTTCTATGTTTAAGAACATTTCCTATTAAGGATATGAAGATTTTCTCCCATGCTTCCTTTGAAATTTTTAAAAAATTTTTACTTTTCAACTCTATAACTACATTTAATATGAAATTGATTACTGTCCTTTTCTGTAGGTGAGCTGTAAGTCTTTTTTTCTTTACATAGATATCATTGTTCTAATATCATTTATAGAAGCAGATTATCTGCTGGTGAGGATGTAGGGGAAAAGGTACACTAACCCACTGCTGTTGGGAATGCAAACTGGTAAAACCACTATGGAAGACAGTTTGGAGATACCTCAGAAATCTGAATCTAGTCCTACCATATGATCCAGGCATCTCACTCCTCTGAATTTACCCAAAGGAAATGAAATTAGCAAATAAAAGAGTTATCTGCACCTCTATGTTTATTGTAGCTCAGTTCACAATAGCTAAGACATGGAATCAACCTAAATGCCCATCAACAAGAAACTGGATAAAGAAACTATGGGGGAGGGGGGTGGTGCTGAGGGTCACTGGGTTAAGACCCTGGCCTGAAGTACCAGCATCCCATATGGCAACTGGTTCTATCCTGGCTGCTTCTCTTCCAATCCAGCTCTCTTCTATGGCCTGGGAAAGCAGTAGAAGATGTCCCAAAGTCCCTGGGCCCCTGCACCCACGTGGGAGACCCGGAAGAAGTCCCTGCCTCCCAGCTTTGGATTAGCACAGCTCCAGCCATTGTGGCCATCTGGGGAGTGAACCAACAAATGTAAGATCTCTCTCTCTCTCTCTCTCTCTCTCTCCCTCTCTCTCTCTCTCTCTCTCTCTTAATATTTCTCTCTCTGTCTCTTTTCTCTCTGTGTAACTCTGACTTACAAATAAATAAAATACATCTTTAAAAAAAAAGAAACTATAGGATATGTACTCTATGGAATACTACACAGCAGTTAAAAAGAATCCTGTCATTTGCAACAAAATGGAGGAATCTGGAAAACATCATGCTGAGTGAAATAAGCCAGTCCCAAAGGGATAAATACTATAGGCTCTCCCTGATCTGTGATAATAGAGCACCTAAAATGCAACCTGTAGAAATGAAACTGACACTACAAGAAGCAATTACTTTAATAGCCATTGTCTTGACTGTTGAGGAACAGTTTATTATTTAATTTTTTTAGTTTATTCTTTTTTTTCCTACTTAATACCATTGGTTGAACTCTAATTAACATAGAATTAATCATAGGTGTTTTAAATCAATTGAAAATAGATACCAGTTAAAAATAAGAGTGGAAATAAGAGAGAGAGAGAGAGAGAGAGAGAGAGAGAGAGAGAGAAGCTGTACAGTTTGGAACACATTCCCACAGACTTTCCCCTAAAGGTCAACCTAAAAACTTGCCATGGGACTCCAAATCCCATTAAGCTGGGTGGTAATAATCCCATCTTATGTGATAAAGTGATCTTATTAAGTGTGGAATTGATCATACAGATAGAATTAAATGTCAAAGAGGTCACATAAATAAGACCAAGTGTTTGGTAATAACAATAGGTAGAATTATAAAGGAGAGAAAGTTCCAACATGGGAAGCAACTCACACAGGAGACTCATAGAATGACAAACACCCTAAATGGCACTCTGACCTCAGAAGCAACTCCTAAGGCATTTGGGCCTGAAAATCCCATGAGAGTATTTCAAGCATGGAAAGCCAAGAAATAGTGGTAAAAACTGTTCTGCATGAAAGATCTCTGTTAGACATCACTGAAAAGAAGGGGCCATCAAAGAAGGAGGTACTTTTCTCTGAAGGGAGGAGAGAACTTCCACTTTGCACATGGCCCTGTCTAAATAACGA
This sequence comes from Lepus europaeus, assembly GCF_033115175.1. Lineage (NCBI taxonomy): Eukaryota > Metazoa > Chordata > Mammalia > Lagomorpha > Leporidae > Lepus > Lepus europaeus. Next base: position 31,858,533 of record NC_084839.1, on the reverse strand, counting down.
CAGAGTTTGTGGACTCCAAAGGCTTCCATAGCCCTCGCAGCTCATGACAGGAGCCTCCGGTGATCACTGACATCATAAATAAGAGTGATTAATGTTAAATCAACAACAGGAGTCACTGTGCACTTACTCCCCATGTTGGACCTCTGTCCTTAATGAGGTGTACTACAAGAATTAACTGTAAAACTTGTCTTCAAACTGTACTTTATACTTTGTGTGTTTGTGTGGTTACAAACAGTTGAAATCTCTACTCAGTATAGAGTTGGTCTTCTGTATATGAAGTCAATTAAAAACAAATCTTAATAAAGAATGGAATGGGAGAGGGAGTAGGAGCTGGGATGAGAGTGGGGGTAGGAGGGCGGGACTGGGGGGGAAGAACCACTATATTCCTAAAAGCTGTACATATGAAATTTCTATTCAATAAATAAAAACCTTCCAAAAAAAAAAAAAAAGGAAAAAGACAATGTCTCATGGGGGAAGACAATGCTAATGTCAATGGGGCATTCAGAGAAATAAACAAGAATGGTGTAAAGAAAAAAAAAAAGAAAAATAGTAAAAATATAAAGCCTCAAGAAAAGGAGCAAATTAATATCTTCTATTGTGTTCTAATAACATATTTGTCATGAATTCAGTAGTCATATACATACAAGTCTATTTATGGAATTTACTTTCTGTTTTGTGGTCTACTTGTCTATCTTTGTGCTAATACCACAGGAGTACAGGTTTTTTTTTTTTAATTGTAGCTTTTAAAAATCCTTGACATCTGTTACTGTTTTACAACATTTTCCTTTTAATATTGCTTTGAGTCTTCTTTCTAATTAATGAAATTTTAACAGACATATAATCATTGTATGGATTTCTGGGGTTCTATGTGATAGTTTGATACAGCTATACATTGGATATTGCCTAGTCAGGGTAATATTTTAACATTTTTTAAGGTAAAAGCATCCAAAAATCTAACTTCAGCCACTTTTATTTATTTTATTTGGCCTTTTGTATTACTATATAAATTTTGGAATCATCTTGTCAGTTTAATTGTGCCAGTTGATAAATGATAAATAACTTGTCATTTTCACAATATTAAATTTTCCTATTCCTGCAATACATATTCTCAACTTTGGGGAACTTTTTATTTTAATAATGCTTTGTACTTATTTTGTGAAGGTCTTACTTTTTTTTTTTCATTAATACTATTGTTAGGTGTACGATGTTGGTGATACTCTAAATGGATTTGATCTTTAATTTTCTTATTAATCATTTTTAGTATTTGAAAATATTTCTATTTATTCAATTATAATACTTTATATGGAATTTTAAATTTTTCCTCAACACTTTATACCTATAAATCATGGTATAAAAATGGATTTTGAGGGGCTGGCATTGTGGGGTGGCTTCCACTTGCAATGCTGACATCCAATGTGGGTACCAGTTTGTGTACCAGCTGCTACACTTCCAATCCAGTTCCCTGATAATGGCCTGGAGAAAAGAGCAGAAGATGACTCAAGTGTTTGGGCCTCTACCACCTTTAGGGACCCATATGAAGCTCCTGGCTCCTGCTTTGGCCTGGCCTGGCCTGGACATAGATATTGTGGGAATCTGGAGAGTGAATCAGCAAATTGAATCATTCTCTTTCTCTCTAACTCTTTCAAGAAAAAACAAATCTTTTTTTTAAAATTCATTTTTGAATACTTTATATTATTTTATTTATTGTTTTGTCAACAGTTATCTAGAACGATGTTTATTCAAAATGGTAATAAGAGAGACTTGTTTGTCTCAATCAGAGAAATTTCAAATAGTTTACCATAAATATGATGTTTATTGCAGATTTTTCATAGATATTATTTGTCAGATTAAAGAGATTCTTTATTCCTTTCAAAGATCACTAAGCATTTTTACAGGGTAGATATTTGTCCTCCACTTAAGAGGTCACTTAATAGTCACATGTCTCACATTGTAGTGAATGGGTTTGACTCATGATTCTGACTAATTATTCTAACTTCCTATTAATGCACACACTGAGAAGTAGTAGATAATGACTCTAGTAATTGAGTACCTGCCACCCATGTGGGAGACCTGGATTGAGTTTCTGGCTTCCACAGCTGCACTTGCTCGGCTCAGCTCTAGGCATTATGGGCAGCTGAAAAGTGACCCAGTGGATAGTATCTCTCTCTCTCTCTCTAAAATAAAGAAAAACAAAATAAATTTTAACCAGTGTTTTGATTGTGAAAATATGCTAATTTTTAAAATTTTTTTCTACATCTCATTGAGGTTATATGATTTTTTTCTCTTTTATCTATTAATTTAGTCAATTATATTTATTTTAAAATGTTAAACTCATATTTTTAAAGGATGCATTTATTGAAAGCATAGTGACAGAAAGAGAAAGAGAGAGAGAGAGAGAGAGAGAGAGAGAGAAAGAGACAGAGAAATTCCGTCCACTGGTACATGCCCCAAATAGCCACAACTGCTAGGGCTGGTTCAGGCTGAAGCCAGGAGCCTGATACTCCATCTCGATCTCCAAGTACTTGAGCCATTCTTCAACTGTTTTCCCAATTACATTACAGGGAGCTGGATTGGAAGTGGAGCAGCCAGGACTTGAACTGGTGTTCCTATAGATGCCAGCTTTGCAAGCAACAGCTTATCCCTCTATGCCACAACAATAACCCTTAAGCCTATATTCCTAACTGAAAATAAATAACTTGGTTATATATATATTTTATATATCAGGAAATTAGATTTGCTAATGGTTCACTAAGGAGTTTTCCACCTGTTTTCATAAAAAGCATTTGAAGAATTTATTGAAATTTGAAGAATTATCTAAAATTATCACAGTAGAAAATTTAAATTCAAATTCAGTTTACTACAGAATATTTTTCCAATTTTCTGTATCATTTGCATCAATTTCAGTAATTTTCATTTTCAAGTCATCTGTTTTATCTTACTTTCAAAATATTTACATAAGTTGTTTCTAATATATTCCTACTGTTTTTGCAATGTTTATAGGATCTCTAGTAATGTTTTGCTTCCTTTGTTTACATTGGTTTTTTGTATTTTCTCTCTCATTTTGCCAGTTTGGTAAGGGTTATTATAAATTAGAAGATTTGAAAAGCTGTGCTGTTGTGATGCAAGGAGGCATCAAAACGTGAAGCTTGGCAACCAAAATGCTGGCTAGATTTCAACCCCAAACTGACTCAGTTTTTTGGGTAGTGGACAGAGACACCATTTGAACAGAGATATGCCATGGTCATCTCCACTTGCTTTAACCTGCATATTCTCCAAATATATGGTGAAAACAATAAAGCACTTTACAGGTCTAAAGATATTCCTTGCCTGACCTGTGTCACACAAGTGTCTTCATAGATGCAGAGTACGGCTATTCTATTGAATGAATCTTAGAGTAAGCTTTTGATGATTTTCTTTCTATTTTTTGACAAATCCACTGAAACAGAATAGACTCAAGTTCACACTGGAATTATAAAATAATTTATGTTTTCTCATGTTTATCAGTAAAAGATACCTCATGATGTTCAACTTAAGTTATGCCTCAAAGGGAACTGATTATATTTGTGTTGGTTATTTAGTAACTAGCATTTACTTATCATTATGTAATAAATGGAAGTTGATAAGAAAATAAATTTTTAAAACTTTATATACCTAGTTGACAATGTGTTTAAATTAAAGTAATAATTTGTTCTGTCTTAGACAGCCAAGGAAATTTGTGCTATTTTTTGTTAATATTCAGATAGATTTAGGGGATGGATTATTTATGGACACACTGGCAAATTATAACATTGTACACACACATATACACATAATATACATACATATGTAATATATATTATATGTAAATTTGTATTATATATATGGGGGGAGAGAGAGAGGGAGAGAGAGAAAAGCACTTAATGTTACATTGTTAAAGTCCAAAAGTGATGCAGGGCACTCAGTAAGTGCTGAATAGAAACTTGACGTTGGATTAGTCTTTGGGCATGGTTTAGATTACTTTGCTAATAAAGTAACGATTTAAACTATTCCCTGTATTATTTGGTTTTGACATAAGATATCATATAAACAATTTCGTAAGTGCCATAATATCTGTATATTACATAACTTATAAATTATTAGATTTGATATGAATAAATAATTTTGCTTGTTATTACATTATGGAGTGAGAGAATGAGTTTTGAAGAAAAACATTTGATGATTTTACATAGAAAGAATCTTGTGATTGCCCAGACATGGGAAGGGTCCGAATGTGTGACTTTTTTAGCTCAGTTTTCAATCAAGAAGTGACTCATCACACTACAGAGATTCTAATGCTTCTCTCATCAATCTTCACAGATCTGAAAACTGTGAAGAAAAGATGATGTCTTGAAATCATGTAATATACATGATATTTCAAAAAGTGATTGCAAGCTGAAATGGAGAAGAAATGCTTGTAATCAAACCAGTAATCCACATATTTGTGCAGCAAGAAGCAAACTGACAAGAAAAGATAAAATAAGGAACACATTTCTCATTTAAGAATGAATCCTTACGAGTCAGACTAATTGAGTCTATGATAGCTATCTTGAATGACTCCAGTACTTCAAGTCTGGGAGCATCAGAGATGTTGGTAAGAATGGGAACCAGTAGGAACTTGATTTCTGTGGAAGTTAGTAAGTTAGTTTGGGAACTGTTCATCTAACAAATACTTGTTAAGCATGCCAAGAAGTGTATTTATTCAAAGATTAGCTAGATAGAATAACCTTGAGATCCTTACCTTGTAATTGAAGAAACAAATGTATCATTATAGACAAATCATAATAAAGTGTAGTAACTTAAAGTAAAGATGTGTTTCAAAGGTTATATGAGTTTAAGTTGAAGTTGAGGTTAAGATACTTAAAGTTATAGTAAGGCATTAGAATTTCAAGTACTCCAGCAGGTATTTTTGAGCATTTTTCATAATCACATTTAAAAAATACCACTCAGGTAAGAGAACAGTTCTGAAGATAAGTATTGAAAGTCAGGATTTCAAAAGAATAATTTAACTATGAATATTCATGAACTATCCAAAATAGTGAATTCTAAATAGAAAAAGTTAAACTTAGCGCTAAACACTTTGGATTGATAAAAATCAGTGAAGAAAAAAAAATCCTCAAATACATAACAGTAAATTTTATTTATAGAATTTACTTGAGAGATTTTCCAAGAGGAGATTTTGGTGAAGTGAATGTTTACCAATATCTGGGCAGAATTAGGAAACAAAAGAGAGACACTGAGCTACTGGGAACTTAGCAGTGGTGCAAAGGAGTTCCTTTCCAATGGCCAGCACTTGGTTAAAGGGAATAGTTAACCGTTAAATAGGTCCTACCTAGTGATAATGTGGAAACGGAGAGCTGTCCTACCTCTCCAACGGGGAGTACTCTGTCACAGCTACAGCTCCGTGAGTTCCACTGCCTGCCCTCTCACCTTCACACTCACAACCGGGAAAATCTCCCTTCTGTGTCTTGGTGATTTGCCATTTCTACTTATTTCTCCTTTTCCTCATATACTCTTGGAAATAGGCCTGTGTTAAATTCTCCTTAATTACTGCACTTTTGTGGGCCCTTCTTTTCCTACAGAGTCACATCTCTGTGATAGGAAGCAATCATGTGAGGCAGCCATCATTATCTCTCCCCATTTTTGTAGGAAGAAAGGGGATCATAAAGATTAAATAACTTTCCACAGGTAATAGTTTGTAACTGACCTAATCTCTTTCCTATCTTTGCAATGCAAAGATTGCACATTAGAGGGCAAAGAAAAAAAATCATGTAGAGAAAAAAAAATAATTTCCATTAGGAGTCATAAAATTATGACATGTAGTTAGTTAATGTCAGGGGATTTTTTTTTCTTTTACAGGAAGTAGCATTTCCTTTTCAGACAAGAAAGAAGACTAGAATAATTGCGACAGAAACAGAGATGTATGTAAATATTTATGAATACTAGATGTAATGCTATCTCATTATTAGTAAGACGAGTTAGTGAGTGATTGCTCAAAGGAAAGGTAGTTGAGACTTGTAATGTGGGAGATAAGGTGGGGAACAATTCCATGTTCAGAAATGGCATTTTAACAATGACCAGGGGCTGGCACTGTGCATAGTGGGTTAAAGCCCTGGCCTGAAGCGTTGGTACCCCATATGAACAGCGGTTCTCCAGGCTCCTCCTCTTCCAATCCAGCTCTCTGCTATGGTCTGGGAAAGCAGTGGAAGATGGCCCAAGTGCTTGGGCCCCTGCATCCACATGGGAGACCCAGAAGAAGCTCCTGGTTCCTGGCTTCAGATTGGCTCAGCTCTGGCAGTTGCGGCCATCTGGATAGTGAACCAGCAGATGGAAGACCTCTCTCTCTGTCTCTACCTCTCCCTGTAACTCTGTCTTTCCAATACATAAAATAAATCTTTAAAAAATTTAAAAAATTTTAAAAAATGACTAGCTCTCTTTGCAAGTATGTAGCATGTGAGGCATACCAAATAGACAATTCTGAGTGGAACTACACAAATGTAAAGACATCATCATTGCTTGTGAAGAATTTCAACTCACAGATGGTATTATTCATTTACCTATGTTCATATTTTTAGTGAATTACATTTATCTTGAATTTAATCTTTTAGTCATGTATGATCCTTTATCAAACTAAAGGAATCTTTGTTATCTTGGCCTGTTTCACTATAGTCATTACATTAAGATTACCATTATATGTCTTTATTTCAATTTTGTTGTGGAACTATTTGTTCCGTGCAAATGTGGTTTTTAGTTAAAGAAATCCAAAAAATCTTCAGTTCGCTTAGACCTGAATCCTGATTCTGCTCTTCTCTTTTTTGTATTTGCCATGTTCAACTAAATCTTTAGCTGTTGTACCTGCCAGTTTAATGATTTTCATAATCAACTCTTCTAATTTTAAGTATACCATATTTGTTTTCTAGTTATAACACATGTTCTCCCTTTTAACATAGAAATTCTTTAGATTAATAACTCAGTTGGGTAACATGCCTCTACCAACCCTATGCCTGAATGTGGGTTTGGATTTAGGCTCCCATTTCTCCCATTTGTCCTCGAAGATTCACCTTAGAAAAATGTAGGGGGTGGGAGGTCTTGCCAGCTTTCTGATCCTGCCCTACACAAAGTAGCAGAATCACCTCTTCATGTCCAAATCAATGAGACAATTATCTAGGAGTCACGTTATCACCTTTGATGCCAGAAATTTCTCCACTGATTGAATGAAGTTAACATGAAAAGACAAAAAACAGAAACAAAACAAAGCAAAATTAAACAACAAAAAAACCCACAAATTTTATCCCAGTGTTAAAATGTTAAAATTATTACAATTATTACAATGAGAAGCATGCAGAATCTCTTATAACCAAAGTCCAGAACTGGCACACTATTACTTCTGCCACATTTTGCTATCCAAAAATAATTTTACAAATGTCCATTTCAGATAGCATGAGAGTAAATAGGTGAAGGACCTAAGTCACATTTCACAGTGTGTGGATAAAGCAGAAAAATAATTGGGACCATATTTGTAATCAGTCTACTTCCTGAACTTACCCTCTATCTGATGGAATTCACCTGCTGCTGACTAGATTGTTTTTATATTTTCTAACTCCTCTGCCCAACACAAGACACCAACTTCATCTGTCCTTCCAACTGCTCTGGCTCCTGCCCAGCCTAAAATTGGCTACAGCTTCTTCTTGCTCACCTAGGCTCCTGTTCCCAGGCCTTCTTAAGAAATCCTTTTGTGTTGCTGCCAAAAATTCCTTGAAATAACCTAATGGCAAGTGGAATACATTATTACTTAAATTTTTTAGTTGAATACAAATTCTGCTATGGGAATAAGTCTCTATCCAAAGAATGAAATACCTATTATTCTTTTTATGTTCTAGATATTAATTCACATGACATAAAGTTGGGCCTTTTTCATTTAAAACATTGATTATTTGAGTAATACCTCTGATGAACACATTAGATAACTACGGACTGCACAAATGTGACTGCACATGGCAATAACTATAATCCTGTTAACAGTCATGGATGATTTACTAACCCCACCCCGCAATAAAGAAATCGTGAACTACATTTAAACTCTATATTGGTGAAGAGAAGCTATGAATTACTCTATGTGTATGCATGTAGTGTTGAATGCCTGAAGTTTTGATTGTATTGAGGTATCAACAGCCCTGTCTCATTTGGGAAGTGTTAAACTGTTCTACAAATAAAATTTGCTGCATCACAGCAAAACATTCCAGGTTTGAAAAATGGACAATCATCAGGATCGAAGATCATGCATGGGTCAGTTTCAGAGGCTAATTGTGTGCCTAAGTGCATAATTGAAGGAAAAACTTATGTTAGGGCTGACAGCAGACTAAAGGCTGATAGTTGAACAGTGTATCTAGTACAGGGCTTAGGCTGTGTCTAGGAAGATCAAAAACTACACAGCCAAAAGGTTTATGGTAGAAAATGTGTAGGAATGAAGACATGTAAAAATATTGATTAATCAAACACTTGCTATACAGCAGAAACTCTTCTAGGTGCCATTGAAGCACAAAGATGAATGAGTATTCATTGAGGGTATAATTTATTAAAGAAGACAGGCACACTTAGAAAAAAATCATCATACAATGTGATAAGCTCTTGTCAAGGAAATAATAAATATGCATTGGGGACATACATGAGAAAAACTTTTTTGCTGTTGAGGTACTTGGATCTGAACTGAACAAATAAGCTTTTATCAGAATGACAGAGAGATCATTCTAACTAGAGAGATAATCAGCCAAGTAGAATTGTACAATATCAAAAGTTAAATTCGGGGGGTGGGGGTGGGAGTTAAATTCTAGAAGCAGTGAATTCTCAAAAAATAGCCTGTAAGATGTGGATTGTCAAGAAATAAGTCTGGGGAAGTAAATTCATAATTCAATTCAGAATTTAAAAGATTCCAAGTGATCTGCTAAAGAATTTTAATGTGCACTAAGTTGACTCATGGTTTCAAAAATTAACAGATCTTCTTAGTTGAAAAAGATACAATTTCTTTCTGCGAAAGGGCTATAGAAAATGTCAGGTACTTAGTGTCAAAAGCAACAAGATCCTCTGACTAAAATACCCCTGAGGGGCTGGCGCTGTGGCATAGTGGGTAAAGCCGCTGCCTGCAGTGCTGGCATCTCATATGGGCACCGTTTGAGCCCCGGCTGCTCACTTCCAATCCAGCTTTCTACCATGGCCTGGGAAAGCAGTGGAAGATGGCCCAAATCGTTGGGCTCCTGCACCCATGTGGGAGACCCAGAGGAAGTTCCTGGCTCCTGGCTTTGGATTGGCCCAGCTCTGGCCATTGGGGCCATTTTGGGGAGTGAACCAGTGGATGGAAGATATCTCTCTCTTTCTCTCTCTCTGCTTCTCCTTCTCTCTCTGTGTAACTCTGACTTTCAAATAAATAAATAAATAAATATTAAAAAATAGCTTTGAAAGTCCATTCCAAGTATTGCTAAATTAGTGCATATCAGGCCAACCTTTCTTGGTTCATTATAAACACTGAATGAAATACAAAAGCAAATATAGTAAGAGTGAGTAAATGATGTAAGACTGGGGATGGAAGTCGGTACTTGGAAAATAAGATTGCCAGAATACAAAGTTTTTCTTTCATTCAACTAAGAAATGTAAGTGAACACTGATTTACATCTTTTGCTATTTCTAAAACTCCAGTGGTAAACCTGAAACTTTACTGTCATGGAGAATCAACAGATAGGGTTTATTTAGGGCGGCCACAATAGCTGGAATGTTAAGGGGACAGTACAAGAAAGAAGAAAAAAAATTGAGCTACAAACTTTGCACAATTCTTTGAATGACTCCTAAATCATGCAGTAATGGGGAATCATCTAATCAATCCATCTAAGGCTAAGAGAAATAAACTGAAATTTTGGCCATACCCTATAACAAGGAGACAGAGTTTTATATTAGGAATTTAGCCAAGTCAACTGCCTACTTAAAAAGCAAATTCAATGCTCCTCCAAAGAAAACAGTCTGTAGTGTTTAAGGCCATAATGAGCACTTTGAATGACTGTATTAGCAGTTAACTATGTTTTAATTTATATCTTCAAACAGTTGTATCATATTTCAATGTGAATTTAATTTTCATTATCTTATTGACTAATAATGTTAAGTATTTTTTCTTGTGTCTATTTGCTTTCCATATACTTCCCTTATTGAAGTATCTGTTATCTTTTTTCATTTAAAAATTCAACTATTTGTTTTGGTGTGATTTTGAGTGTTTTTTGATAGTCTGAATGTCTTTGTTGTATATGTGACTTTCAATTATTTTTATCAGCTTATGGATTGTCTTTTTTCATTTTATTAGCAATATTTGTTGATTTTTCCTAGGAACTAGAGCAATAATATGGCCCCTTATCTGTAGGATGCAGCAGAGAAGGTTCATGTCAGCTCCACACAGTGTTAGCTGGAGTGACTTAATTGGGGCTATTGAATCCACTTCTAAGACGAATCACTCACTTGGTTTTCAGGTTACTTTTGATTTTTTGTAGAAAACTCCAGAGATTTCAGGCCAAGGTTTTTAGTTCTCTTTCACATGGGTATCACTGTAGGTAGGCTTCTTGAACTTCCTCACAGAATGGTGGCTGAGTTGCATTTGTAAGTGTTCCCAGAGACAGGAAGTAGGTGCTGCCAGTTCCCATCTAGTTCTTCTTTTTTTTTTTTTTCTTTTCTTTTTTTTCATTGGTTGGTTGGTTGTTTTGTTTTTGTTTTTAAAGTCCTGGGTTTGGAAATTGGTCCAGTCTTGCAACTGCTGTATTCAATTGGTCAATCAGGCACAGAGCTCATATTTGAAGGGAAAGGACAGAGTTCACCACACCAAATGGGGGAATATCAAAGACTGTTGGAGTATATTTTAAAACCACCATTTATTTCTTCAGTGGAAATAGTTTCATTGCTTTTATTATGACTGTATATTCATTGCCAAAAATTTAAAAACAAAAATAATTGTCAAGTGTTACTGAAAATTTCCAGGATCTGTTGTGGCCATTTGCGTAGTGAACCAGCAGATCAAAGACCTCTCTCTCTCTGCCTCTGCCTCTCTGTAACTCTGCCTTTCAAATAAATAATCTAAAAAAAATAATAATAAAGTGGTGGAACCTTTCAGATGGTGATTAGTTCATTTGGAAGAGATGAATGCTGGTGTAGTAGAATGAGATCCGGAGAAAGTGGGTTACTATAAGAGAGAAAGCTTAACCTCTTTGGCTTTGTATTTCACCTTGTCATCCTTCCTCCTACATGATGTGCTCCCACCATTACGTCATCTGCCTTGCAGTGATGCACCCAAGAGTGCCCACAACTGAGACTGAACAAATGGGTGCTAGGTAAACTTGGACTTTCGTCTTCTAAAACTGTAAGCTAAATAAAACTCTTCTTTATTGTTACCCACTCAGGCATTTTGTTATGGCAACAAGTAATGTTCTTTTGAAAAAACAGATTTATATAACCCTACCATACAACCCAGCCATCCCATTCCTTGGAATTTACCCAAAGGAAATTAAATTGGCAAACAAAAAAGCTGTCTGCACATTAATGTTTATTGCAGCTCAATTCACAATAGCTAAGACCTGGAACCAACCCAAATGCCCATCAACAGTAGACTGGATAAAGAAATTATGGGACATGTACTCTATAGAATACTATACAGCAGTCAAAAACAATGATATATTGTCATTTGCAACAAGATGGAGGAATCTGGAAAACATTATGCTGAGTGAAATAAGCCAGTCCCAAAGGGACAAATATCATATGTTCTCCCTGATCGGCAACAACTGAGCACCAAAGGGGAAACCTGTTGAAGTGAATTGGACACTATGAGAAATAGTGAATTGATCAGCTCTTGTCCTGACTCTAGATGTACAATGCAATACTTTATCCTTTTTAGTATTTTGTTTTCTTCTAGTACTATTGTTTGAACTCTGTAATTAACACACAATTATTCTTAGGTGTTTAAATTTTAACTGAAAAGTGATTCCTGGTAAATATGAGTGGGAAAAAAGAGTGAGGAGATGTAGAATTTGAGACATGCTCAGTTGGACTTGCCCCAAATGGTGGAGTTAGAAACATGCCAGGGGATTCCAATACAATCCCATCAAGGTGGCATGTACCAATGCCATCTCACTAGTCCAAGTGATCAACTTCAGTTCACAATTGATGGCTCTGATAGGTCTAAGAGTCAAAGGGATCACACAAATAAGACTAGTGTCTGCTAATACTAACTGATAGAATCAAAAAGGGAGAGAAGGATCCAACATGGGAAGTGGGATACACAGCAGACTCATAGAATGGCAGATGTCCTAAATAGCACTCTGGCCTCAGAATCAGCCCTTAAGGCATTCGGATCTGGCTCAAGAGCCCATGAGAGTATTTCAGGCATGGAAAGCCAAGACACTCTGGAAAAAAAAAAAAAAAGACCTAAATGAAAGATCTCTGCAAGTGAGATCCCAATGGAAAGAATGGGGCCATTAAAGAAGGAGGTACCTTTCTCTGAAGGGAGGAGAGAACTTCCACTTTGACTATGACCCTGTCAGAATAAGATCAAAGTCGGCGAACCCCAAAGGCTTCCATAGCCTTGACAACTCATGACTAGAGCCTAGGGAGATTACTGATGCCATAAACAAGAGTGTCAAATTGTTAAGACAGCAAATGATATTTGTCTCTTTGGGACTGGCTTAATTCACTCAGCATGATGTTTTCCAGATTCCTCCATCTTGTTGCAAATGACTGGGTTTCATTGTTTCTTACTGCTGTGTAGTATTCTATGGAGTACATGTCCCATAATTTCTTTATCCAGTCTACTGTTGATGGGCATTTGGGTTGGTTCCAGGTCTTAGCTATTGTGAATTGGGCTGCAATAAACATTAATGTGCAGATGGCTTTTTTATTTGCCAAATTAATTTCCTTTGGGTAAATTCCAAGGAATAGGATGGCTGGGTTGTATGGTAGGGTTATGTTCAGGTTTCTGAGGAATCTCCAGACTGAATTCCATAGTGGCTTAACCAGTTTGCATTCCCACCAACAGTGGGTTAGTGTCCCTTTTTCCCTACATCCTCTCCAGCATCTGTTGTTGGTAGATTTCTGAATGTGAGCCATTCTCACCGGGGAGAGGTCAAACCTCATTGTGGTTTTGATTTGCATTTCTCTGATTGCTAGTGATCTTGAACATTTTTTCATGTGTCTGTTGGCCCATTTGGATTTCCTCTTTCGAAAAATGTCATTTGTTTTCCCTGATCGGTGACAACTGAGCACCAAAGGGGAAACCTGTTGAAGTAAAATGGACACTATAAGAAACAATGACCTGATCAGCTCTTGTCCTGACTCTAGATGTACAATGCAATACTTTATCATTTTTAGTATTTGTTGTTGTTGTTGTTCTAGTACTAGTGGTTGAACTCTGTAATTAACACACAATTATTCTTGGGTGTTTAAATTTTAACTGAAAAGTGATCTCTGTTAAATTTAAGAATGGAAAAAGAGAGGGAGGAGATGTACAATTTGGGACATGCTCAATTGGACTTGCCCCAAATGGTGGAGTTAGAAACATGCCAGGGGATTCCAATACAATCCCATCAAGGTGGCATGTACTAATGCCATCTCACTAGTCCAAGTGATAATTTCAGTTTACAATTGATGGCTCTGATAGGTCTAAGGGTCAAAGGGATCACACAAACCAGACAAGTGTCTGCTAATACTAATTGATAGAATCAAAAAGAGAAAGATCCAACATGGGAAATGGGATACACAGCAGACTCATAGAATGGCAGAAGTCCTAAACAACACTCTGGCCTCAGAATCAGTCCTTAAGGCATTCGGATTTGGCGGAAGAGCCCATAAGAGTATTGTAGGCATGGAAAGCCAAGACACCATGGAAAAGAAAAAAAAAGAAGACCTAAATGAAAGTTCTCTGTGAGTGAGATCCCAGTGGAAAGAATGGGGCCATCAAAGAAGGAAGTACCTTTCTCTGAAGGGAGGAGAGAACTTCCACTTTGACTATGACCCTATCGGAATAAGATCAAAGTCAGCGAACTCTAAAGGCTTCCATAGCCCTGGCAACTCATGACTAGAGCCTAGGGAGATTACTGACGCCATCAACAGGAGTGTCAAATTGTTAAGTCAGCAACAGGAGTCACTGTGTACTTACATCCCATGTGGGATCTGTCCTTAATGTGTTATCTAATGTGCAGTGATGCTATAACTAGTACTGAAACAGTATTTTTACACTTTGTGTCTCTGCGTGGGTACAAACTGATATGATCTTTACTAATTATATACTGAATCGATCTTCTGTATATAAAGATAATTGGAAATGAAAAAAAAAAAACCCTGGTGTTAAATTGGAAATGGCATAGAAAATTAATTAATTTTTTTTTAAAAAAATATTATGTAGGATCTCTGTCTTTAATGTGCTGTACACTCTTATTTAATGCTATAACTAGTACTCCAACAGTATTTTTTTTTCCGCTATGTGTTGCTATATGGCGGCAAACTGTTGAAATCGTTACCTAATATATACTAAACTGATCTTCTGTATATAAAGAGAATTGAAAATGAATCATGATGTGATTGGAAGGGGAGAGGGAGCGGGAAAGGGGAGGGTTGCGGGTGGGAGGGAAGTTTTGGGAGGGGGAAGCCATTGTAACCCATAAGCTGTACTTTGGAAATTTATATTCATTAAATAAAAGTTTAATTTAAAAAAAAAGCCACTAATTGTAATCCTATAAAACCATTAATAACCTAATCCAATCTAATCACTTTCCAAAGCCCCCCCTCCCCCCGCAAACACCATGACTAGATTAAGTTTTCGCCTTAGTACCATTAAATTCTTCTTCTTCTTTGAGGTTTTTTTTTTTTCTTTTTTTAAAAAGATTTTATTTATTTATTTGAGAGTCAGAGTTACAGACAGTGAGAGGGGGAGACAGAGAGAAAGGTCTTCCATCTGCTGGTTCACTCCCCAATTGGCTGCAACTGCTGGAGCTGCAGCCATCTGAAGGTAGAAGCCAGGAGCTTCTTCCAAGTCTCCTATATGGGTGCAGGGGCCCAAGGACTTGGGAGCTGGATTGGAAGAGGGGCAGCAGGGACTAGAACTGGCCCACATGGGATGCTGGCACTGCAGACAGAAGATTAAACCTACTTCGCCACAGCGCTGGCCCCTTAGGTTTTTTTTTGTTTTGTTTTGTTTTTTGTTTTTTTTTTTAGTTGTTTATTGTTTATTTGAAAGACAGAGAAACAGAGAGAAGGAGAGAGATCTTCCATCTGCTGGTTCACTCCCCAAATGGCTGCAATGGCAGAAGCTAGGTGTCTCCAAAGCCTGAAGCCAGGAGATTCTTCTGGGTCTCCTATGTGGGTGCAGGGACCCAAAGACTTGGGCCATGCTCTGTTGCTTTCCCAGGCACATTATAGGGAGCTAGATCAGAAGTGGAGCAGCTGGGATTTGAACTGGTGCCCATGTGGGATGCTAGCACTGCAGGCAGAGGCTTAACCTTCTACACAATAGCACCACCCCCCCTACCATTAACTTATGACTTTGACATTTAAACTTATGCATTTGGGGGCAAATATTCAAACCACAGAAGTTGAGAACTTTCACCTTTTCACTTAAAGTATTTTTCTTTAGCGTATTGAATTACCAGCATCATACTCCTATGTTTTGTAATCATTATTAAGTAAAATAAGGGCTACTTTAACACAATACCACAGTACTGCAAGTCAATCTTTTTTTTTTTTTTTTTTTGGACAGGCAGAGTTAGACAGAGAGAGAGACAGACAGACAGACAGAGAGAAAGGTCTTCCTTCCATTGTTTCACCCTCCAAATGGCCGCTACGGTTGGCGCGTTGCACCGATCCCAAGCCAGGAGCCAGGTGCTTCCTCTGGGTCTCCCATGTGGGTGCAGGGCCCAAGGACCTGGGCCATCCTCCACCGCCCTCCTGGGCCACAGCAGAGAGCTAGACTGGAAGAGGGGCAACCGGGACAGAATCCAGCGCCCCAACCAGGGCTAGAACCTGGGGTGGTGGCGCCGCAGGCAGAGGATTAGCCAAGTGAGCCATAGCACCGGTCTACAAGTCAATCTTATAACCAAGATGGTTACTAAGTGACTAATGGGTGGCTGCTCCATTCCAATGGATATACAGGAAAAAGAGATAATATATATCCCAGGCAGGCAAAGACAAGATGGCATGAGATTTCACCATGCTACTCATAATGGGAAGTAATTGTAAAACTGTTAATTCTCATTTCTGGAACTTTCCATTAAATATTTTCAGAACATGGTTGACTATACGTAACTAGAACATGGAAAGCAAATGTTGTGTCTAAGTTGGGGCCATTTTAGCTGCATTATTTCAATCCATTCAAATTTGTTGAAACTTGTGATATGGATCCCTGGAAAACTCCCAATATTTGGCAATGAAACAACTTTCTTTTTAAAGAGCCCATGAGGCAATGTAGAGATTAGAAACTATCTTAATCAACATATAAATTCAATATTCATTCACAGTAAAATTCTAAGTAAAAAAGAATTTAATAGACTTCTCTTCACACAGTTACAAACATTAGATTCCAACATATTTTATGGTGAAAAACTCAATATATGGCCTGCTACTGGGAACGAGGCTAGAATGTCCACTCTTACTAATCATTGTCAACATCATACATAAGTATTATCTAATCCAAAAAAAAATTGTAAAGAGAAAACTAAAACTGTCTTAATTGGCAAATGATATAATGGTTTTTGAGGAAAATCCCAAATGATGCAAAAAAGCATTCTAGAACTACTAAATAAATGCTTCAAGGGAAAGGATTAAAGAACATTTCTATATAATCATTGGAAATAACAATTTTAAAATTAATAGTATTTACCATAGTATCACAAAAGTAAAATACATATGGGCAAGGTTTACTTGTTGAAAACCAGAAAATACTGATGAGATAAGTAATACCTAAATAAATTGAAAGACATACTGAACTCATAGAAGACTCAGTATTGCTAGGTTAGTTTTCTCCAAGTTGAACCAAACATTCAGTGTGATCATAACCAAAATCCTAGCATGCTTTCAATTTTGTAGAAACTCCTAAGTTGATTCAGAATTTTAAAAATTTGCCTGGCACAACCCCAGACTTTGCAGCATTCTGTAGTGAACCAGCAAATGGAAGATCAGTGTCTGTGTTTGTGTCTATTTCTTTTTCCCTTTTTCTCTCTGCATTTCAAATCTAAATAAATAAATAAATAAGTTTAAAAAGCCTATAATTAAAAATAAAATCAAACAACACAATAAAAATGGGTAAAAGACCTGAACAGTTATTACTTCACCAAAGATGCAGTAACCAGTTAAGTAAGTGAAAAATATTCAACACTGGTGATCAGTAGACAAATGAAAAGTAAAGTTTAGACCACAAAATGTCAAATTCCTGACAGATGAACAAAAAGACAGAAACAATAATATATTGAAAAGAATGAAATCTAAATCAATGAATTCAATTTTGAGTACTATAGGATAAATTTGAATAACAAAATATAAACAAGGACTTTAAAATGATGGTAGTATTCAATAAATATTACTTTTCTGATTTTAAAACTGTACTGGGGTTTTGTATGAGAATGATAGACTGCTAAGTGAAAAATTTGAAGAATTCCAATGTCAATACTCTCAAAGAAGTACCATTCTCAGTTTACAGTATGAAACTAAAACAGTATATAGAGATATGCATACTTAGCATGTATGTAAAAAGACAACAATAAGTAGGCTAGCTTTTTAACCTAAGAATTTAGAACAGGAATAGTACATTAACGTAAACAAAGAAAATTAAAAATACTAAGGAGATCATAAATAGAAATCATTAGCAGCAGAGAAAGCCAACAAAGCCAAAAGTAAATTTTATGATGGCATTAATGAAAAGAATATCTAATATATGCATGTATATTTCTCATAAAGCTAATCTTTCAAGAAAAGAAAGGGTGAAAGAGAGGGAGACAGAAAGAGAATGAGAATAAAAATTAGATGAATAATAATAAATTGACTCCAGAAGAAATAAACTTTTTTTAAAAATGAAAAAATTGTAAATAGCCTTATGCCAATAGATTTGGTAGCATAAACATAATAGATTTTTCCAGAAAGTGTAAAGATCTAAGAAAAAGAAAGTTCAATAAATTGTAAAACATTGTAAGTTAATTTTTAACTTAGAAACTCCTCCCTATAAAACACTTGGCCTAGATGATTTTATTATTAATTTTATTTAATCTTAATGGAATTAAGAACCCATAACACAAGATTTACCCTGAATCTAACTCCTCATACTAAAAGCTGAAATAAGAATTTTGCTATGATAATAGGAATAAATGAACTCAAAATTTTAATAAATTTCAATGGTTTTCAAATTTGATCACTTCCTAGAAAACCAGGAACTGGCAGGAATTTCCTTAAAGCAGTAAAAGTTTTCAAAATAATTGTAAACTTCATATTTAATGAAAAGTATTGGAAGATTCACCTTAAGTTAAGAAAAAGACACAGAAAATCTTAAGTGTATAGGGACCACAGGAAGAAATTATCATTCACAACAGATGATTTTATAAATAGAAATTTTATGAAAAAGTTCTGACACAGTTTGAGAATCCTTGATGTTTGTAGTGTACAACTTTTGAATTCACTGAAGGCATTAAAGAGGCTCATAGAAGTCAGAGTGCTTTCTTTGCTACCACTGATATGATTTACATATAAAAGTAAGAGTCAAAAGAGCCTTCTTGTCTCCTTGGTTCATCACCTACTCCCTGTCTGGGCACTTCATATAAGAAAAGTTGGAGTGCCCTGCATAGACACACTGGTCCAGGGTTCATCTTTGCATGATCTGGGACAGAGAAGAGTATGAAAAGGCAAGGAAGGGGGAACAGCTCTGAATGGGACCTTACCATTGGAACACTATACTCTAATAGTTGCCATAGGGGCTTGTCTACTCCGTTACAAGACTAAGGGATAATGTAGAGGAAAGGGGTATTTAGTGAAAATTCTTCTCCTTGGAAATCAGAAAAATGGAGACAAATTATTCATCATCAATAAAACCTAATAAAAATTAAACAAAGCTGCTAGGTAAAAAGGAAAATGATTGTCATTCTAAAGCTGTAACAAATTTTAAAGTGTAATAAAAGGATACCATTTACTAGAGCAACCACAACTAGAAATATAAAGTTAGGAATAAAGTTAAAACAAAAGGTGTATAAGAACTTTATAGAGAAAATGATAAAACTTTATTGAAAGACATAAAAGAAGCCCTAAATAAATGGAGACATAATATGATCATGCATAGGAAGCCCTAATGTAATACAGATGGAATATGTGTCCATATAATGTTATAAGTTGAAAGCAAGTACAGTCAGATCTCACAAGTTTTTCTCATAGAATTTGAATATTCCCAGATAAGGAGAGTTGAATTGGCAATAAACACTGAAGGGGACACTTCACTTCTCCAGTGAAAGAAATATAGACTGATATAAAAATGAGATGTATCTATACACTCATAACACTGACAAAAATGTGAAGTCAAAAGCTATTAGGAGCTGCTATCATGTCAAAAAATCAGATGTTTGATATTGCTAATGGTGTGTATATACTTAGAACATCCTGGGAAATAATCTGAGAATATCTATTAAGCCGGGAAGTATTTATTTATCTAAGATCTCAGTAATGCTGTTTAAAAGTTTGAAAGTAGTATTGGGGGAGTTGTGAATTTTTTTATTTTTTTTTCATCGATAGCACTGGTTACTTCTAACAGATAAAAGCTTTCTGTAGTTGCTTCCTTTATCAGAAAAGAACATTTGCTTTTCTGAATATTGGGGAAAGTTGTCATAGTTCTTCAATCAGGACTTGATTTTAACTGATACTAAAGGACCATTCTGGGTTGTTGTATGTGTATACTTTTATAAATGGTTTTCTTTTTTTTTGTTTTTGTTTTTGTTTTTAAATTTTACCAAAAGAAAAACCATGGGAAGACCCATGTTTCTGAGGTTCCATCATTCTGAGCAACCTAAGAAATAAGTCCCTTTAAGTTAAACTGAAGATTTTCATGAAGCCATAACCTTTTAAATTAATTAGTTTGTAAGTCATTTGGACAAGTTAAATTAGATAATTTAAAAGAAGCCATATCAGAACCTGTATCTAAATCTATAGTCATAAATGCAATGGCTTATAAAAATTGTATTGGTACTAGTAGTCATCCCTCCCAAGATCAGAAAATAGACCTCCTGGTGTGCTGTAATAAACTAAGCAAGGTAAATGGACATTTGAATATTTGTTCTAGCGAGCCATTACTTTACAAACGCCAAAATCGCTGTGCTGTATCGACTAAAAGGCCATGATTCATGGAATGACTAAGACTTGGCTCCTGAAAACCTGATCAGATTGTTATTAGGACCTGCTGGCATAAGTGGGTAAACAAGTGGTTGTAATCTAAATTATTGACCTGCATGTTTTGTCTTTGTCCCGTCTCATTCCTTACGTGTAGGCTCAATCTTCACGGTATTTGGGTTACTGGTTCAGCAGATGCCAGGAAAAATAACTTTGTAGTAATCAGAATGTTATCCAACTGTATATTGTTTACTTTATTGTAAATACTGATGAACAGTGGTCAATAAATAGTTTTATATTCCTTTAAAAAAAAAGTCTCATGTAGACAATTATGTCTGCATCCACACACACACACACATAACCCACACAGGATGAAACTGAATAAGTGCAATGATGAAAAATGTGGAAAGCTCCAGCTGTTTGCAATAGGGAACTACAAAATTCTTTGGCATTTTCAAAGATGAGAACAATAAGCTTCACCGAAGTAAAGTGCTTTTCTAGATGTTTAAACATGTATATATCTCAGAAGCCTAATATTATGTGAAAATTATAAGCAATAAATAATATATAATATGTGATATCATTTATGCATGTTAAAACATATATAAATGTTTCACTAATTATAGTATCAAAAGTGGGCATCAAAAGTACAGCCACTAAGACCTACCTGAAATGCTTGCATTTCAAATCAGAATACCTAGGTTCAACTCCCAGCCCTGCTTCTTACTCCAGCTTCCTATTAATGCACACCCAGAAAGGCAGGAGATAATGGCTCAAATACTTGAGTCCCTGCCACCCACGTATGGCAGATCTGGATTGATATTAGAATGAAGAATGAGGCAGTGGACAGAAGATCTCTGTCTTTCTCTGTCTTCCTTTTAAATAAAATAAAAATAAGTGATTTTTTATAGGAATAGTGTCAAATGAGATAAAAGTTTAAAAACATATATAGTTCTTATCTACATCAACATTAATATATAATTAATTCCTGGGGACTGATGGTGTGCAATGCAATGGATTGGAACTTTATTAGGATTTCTAACAATGAATTTAATTTTTTCTTAAAATTCATATTATCTGAAGCAAATACAGCAAACTCTAAATATTTGTTTGCTTATGGTATAGAGACGAGTGTCATATTTCTTTAGTGTTTTGAATTAAATACTTTGTTCTTCTCATAATGCTTTGAGTATGTCCCCCCAGGGTTCACATTTTGGAAGTTTGAGCCCCAGCATAGTGATCTAGGGAGGGGTACCTTTAAGAGGTACAGAGTAGCAGGGAGCTACCATGCCACTGGGATGAGATTAAGGTGGCTCCCCTGGGAAACTCAGTTAGTTGTCACAAGACAGATTTTAAGGAAGAGAAAACCTGGCCACTTTCTCTGGTTTCCTGACTCTCCATGAGCTCTCTCCCTCTTGTTTGAGTTTGCTCCTTGATGCTGCATGTTTTTTGGGGCCCTCACAAGAGGCAGAATCAACCAGGCCAACAGCCTGGAACTCCATCCTGGTCTCTCCTGTGTGTGACAGGGGCCCAAGTGCACGGGCAGTCATCTGCTACTTTCCAGGACCATTAGCCAGGGGCTTGATCAGAAGTAGAGCAGCTGGGACTTGAATTGGTGCCTTAATGGGATGGCAGCATCACAGGCAGCGTCTTAACCTGCTGCACCACAATGCCAGCCCCTCAAAGCAACTGTTTAACAATAACCATCAGGTTCATTTTCTAAAATTAAGTGGATATATGCTTTGTTGAAAGATGCAACTTTCTGTAAATCAAAACAGGTGTTAGCTAAAAACAAATATTTCATAATTTTATTTCATCCACAATAAGAAATAAATACATTTAACTGTATTTAAAATAACTGCATTCCCTAAATCTTCTAGAGCTCATCTGAAATATTTGTGGTGTGCCAATAATAAACATTTGATTTTAATTTGCATAACATTTTAAGTAGTTTGAAATGATTTTCCCAACTAGTTACTCATATATTCTTCAAAATGACATTTTAAAGGGTCCAAAATAAACACTGATATTCCACTTTTATAGATGAGCTCACCCAAGTTCCAAATTACATAGGAAAAAATAACTAAGAAATGCTTTTTAACTGAAAGTTAAAAAGTGGAACATTCTTTGGGGTGAGCACTTAGCACATCAGTTGAACATCATTTGGGGTGCCCGTCTCCCTTATCAAAGTTTAAACTCTGGCTTTATTCTCACTTCCAACTTCCCACCAATGGGTACCCTGTAACAAAGAAGATATGGTTCAAATGCTTGGGCCTCTGCCACTCACATGGGAAACCTGAATTGAGTTCTATGCTCCTAGTTTTGGCCTTGCTCAGCCATGACTTTTGCAGACATGTGGGAAGTGAATCAGCAGATGGAAGATCTCTGTCTATCTGTCTTTGTCCCTCTCCTTCTGTGTTTCTGCTTTTCAAATAAATTTTACAAATGAATAAAATAAAAAGTACTCTATTCTGAGTTTTCATCATAATTTTGATTTATAATTCCATTTACCCAATTACATTATCTTATTCAAAGCACATTAAGAAATTTTCCTGGACTGTTTTTGAGTACATTTTGTCTTTTAGTAAGAAGTTCATATAGATTAGCATATATGAATATTTATCTTTGATATATGAGTACATTCAACGATGCAGTCAATATATGACACAATTGAAAGTTCATTGAGCACACTGAGCTGAGAAAACACTAACAAAACATCCTGCTGGATCTATTTACTGTGTTTATTAGCAACCAGTGACTGGACCAAAAAGAATGGGATCAAGTTTAATGGTAACAGAGTATCTACAACATTTGGTTTTTATGAAGCTGTCAGTAAATTCAGAAATCAAGGAACAGAACAGTTAATGTGATTCGGTAAAATTATTTTGCACCAATATTTATACTGACTAGTATCTAGAAGTAGCCAAATTAAATGTGTGTTCTGAGTCCCCTCTGCCTTGTAATGTATTACATTCATATCCTTCTTGCTTCTTGAATTTTCAGATTTTTTATCTACATCTTTCCCTTCATTTACAAGAAGTTACACCATGTGCCAACCTCTGGTATGCAGTTGATAAACATGAAAATATTAAATTATGGAAAGAACTCTGATTTTCATTCTCAGTCTTCTAATTAATACTACAAGTTTCCAGTAGGATTAGTAAAGAGATTCTATTATCTTGTAGATATGGCCTGAGGAAGACTTATTTCTTCTGTATCTATGCTAGTTTCTTGTCTTCTCTCACTCCCTCCTTTCTGGGGTCTTTCAAATTCGTCATCCTTCAGTTTCAGGCCTTTTCTCCGCTGGTCATTTGGGATTCTGCTTCTCTCACTTTAACCTTTAATAATTGACATTCATTTACTCTTTGGTTTTTTAGTGAACTCTAAGATCTGCTTTCAGTAACAATTTACATATTTTGAGCCTCCCCTTGTTACCACCCCACTAGTCTGGAGAAGGGACATGTCCACCCCTATCCCTTGGCCATTTGGAAAGATAGGGGGTCATTTATTTTCTGACTATAAACAAATAACTAGCATTCAAGATAGAAAATCATATGGCCCCAAAGAGATATAAAATATCCTATTATTTTAAGACAGGATAAATCACTACATGATGGGAAAATTAATGGTTGCCCTATTAGCTGCATTAAAAGTAAATAATCATAATGACACGTTGAGTGAAATAATTTCAGCACTGGAATTGTTGAGCTAGGGAAAAGCAGAGTTGCCTCATGGGGTAAAGCTCCATTCCTGTGAGATATTTCTGGTTAAAATTCAAGTCTGCAGCCAATTATCCAACTAATAATTGGTAAACTTCTGCCTATTTTTAATATGACCGATAATAACATGATATTTTATACTTTGGTATTTCATATAAATAATCTATGTTCTAGAAAATTGTTCCATTTTGTACTGCATATTTATTTCCATAATATTAAAAAATCTCATTAAGAAAACCAACTGGGAAATGGGATTCCCTATATATATTATAACATTTCTGCTCATATCTAGAATTTAAACTAACAGATGGTGGGTAGAAATATACATACTCATTTAAGTAATCCAAAAATATTTTAAATCAGAGTAGCTTTTATTAGGAAAAATACTAACATTTTAAATAATTCAGAAAGAATACTGATGGATATCTCATATATAAAGCCAGATGCTGATTATAGCAAAAACTATAACTTTGTTTGCTAATTTTTTAAGTAGGTGAAATTCATGTACCTAGCAAGCACTTTTCTTGAATAAATAATCGGACATTTTTCTATCTGAAAGGAATTTTAGGATCCATATGTTCAGAGCCTTTAGAGATGAGAAAACTGCCTGCCAGAGATTGATTTTGGCAAGGACTTGTGACTAAATAACAGCAAAAATAGAAATACAATCCATGTTTTCTGCCTTCTAGAACAATATGCCTGGTGTTATGATTTTTTAAAATACTGGAATGCTTCTTAAATATATATATTTTTTAAATTTTGAAGAAAAATTACTGTGGAAAACTCAGGGCATTATGAAGACATATGGAGTTCAAGTACATAATAGCTGCCTCCAAAACAGTTTTATTCTTTAAAATCTAATAACAAACTTTATGTCAATGAGGCTTGCTTTTATTAAAAAAAAAAGTGTCAGATTAGCCAAAGTGAATCTCTATTCTATCCTAAACTAAAAGCTTTGCTTTAATTCTGAAAAGAAAAATACAGAAAATAAAGTCCTGCTTTCCACTTGAAATTGAAAGCCCTTCAGATAATTTAAGTGGTGATTTTTAACAAGCAATGATATTAGTAAATTATTTGCCTAAAATGAAAAAAAAAGTGGAAGAGAAAAGAGATCAAATGGGTAAACAAATTGATTTGAAAGCAATTTAAAAATCAAAAGTGAACAATAATAAATAGTACAGCCCAACCCCTACATGAAACAAAGCAGAACTTTAACAGAGTTCCTTGCAGGGTTTGGAGTTAGAAGACCAAGATCCTGATGTGAACGTCCCTGGGGAAATAACATCCTCACCTGCAAAGTGCCCGTAGCAGAGCAGGGTTACTGTAAGGCAACTTTGCAAGAGCAAGAGCATAACCTGTGGCAGGAGAATAACTGTGTGAAACAAAATGCTGGCTATGTCTAAATTGCCAGATCTGTTTACTGTCTAAGAATACAAGAACAGGGACACTGTAAATCTATACTAAAACCCACAATTTGAGAAGGAGAAAAATAAATCTCAGATGACAAAGCCAGTTATTCAGAATGCAAATATGTGAAATAAATGAATAAATGAATGAAAATATCTTTCCCTAAGAAGCATTCCCTATGAGACATCAGATTAAAAATTAATGGGATATGCAAATATATAAACTTGAATCGAGAGCACATATACTTTAAAATATTTTGCAAAAGATAAGTGTTGAATAGTTGTAAAGCAGTACTAGTTGGTTCTTTCTTGCTGTATAATAAGTCAAAAAAGTTCAGTCTGGGCAAAATATTGGAAGTTGGTGACCCTGGCCAGTTCATATTTAATTTTTTGAGGGTAAAAGTGTTGTTTTCCCATACCTCCATCCTACTTGATTACTCCAGAGAAAGTTCACTGATTGAGAGATAAATTATCAGTAGAACTAGTCCTAGTAGCTAAGACAAAGAAAAGGGTATGTCTTAGTGAAATGTTATTATGGAAAGGAAACAAATTTATTTCAAATAGAAAAAAATTTATCTCAGAATTCAAATATTTTCAAGAAACAGGATTCTTAGAAAAATTACCAGCCTCTCAAATATAAATAGGTTTTTAAATATTTTTAAAGATTTACTTAGGTATTTATGTGATAGAAAGTGTCTGTGCATGGTTGTGAGTGTGGGAGAGAGAGAGAGAGAGAGACAGAGAGAGAGAGAGAGAGAGAGATCTTCCATCTACTGGTTCACTCCTCAAATAACCACAAAGTGCAGGGCTGGTCCGTGCTGAAGCCAGTAGCCTGGACCTCCATTCAGGCCTTCTACATGCCTGTAACACAAGTTCATGGGCCGTCATCTGCAGCTTTCCCAGGGAGGGAAATCATCAGGTAGCTGAATCGGAATCAGAGAAGCCCAGGTTAGAATCAGTGCTCTGATTTGAAATGCCTGCATTGCAAAGACTGCTTAACCTGGTGCACCACAACTCCAGCCTCAAGATCTATTTTACTGTTTTAAGTTGTCATGAAACAAGATTTAGTGTGTAAGTTTGGATTACTAAACAAAATTTCACTTCCTATGTTTCATTCATAATTTGCTTGGGGCCTGTGTTGTCTTCAGCAAGTTAAGCTGCTAATTCTAATGCCAGGTTCTGATATCACAGCACCCATTGGAGTCCCTGGCTATTCTACTTCTGATCTAGCTTCCTGTTGATGTGCCTGGGAAGGCAGTGCAAGGTGGCTCAAGTGCTTAGGCTCCTGCCACCCACGTGGGAAACCTGGATAGAGTACCTAACCCCATCTTCTGCCTAGCCCAGCTCTCGTTGTTGTCGCCAAATGGAGTATCTCTCTCTCTCCTTCTGCCTTTAAAAATTTAAAAATTATTTAATACCAGCTTAATCTTTGGTTTTTAATTAATTACATTTTATTTTGAATTTCAGAGAGAGAATTAGAGAGAGAGAGCTCCCATCAGTTATTATTTCACTCCATAAATGCCTTCAAAAGCCAGGGGCTAGGCCAGCAGCCAAGACCTCAATCCAGATCTACCATCTGGTTTGCATGAGCCTAATCACTTGAGTTATCACCTGCTGCCTCCTGGTGTCTGCATTTCCAGGAATCTGGAATCAGGAGCCAGAACTGGGACTGGAACATTTGCACTCAGCTGTGAGATACAGACATCTTAACTTCCAGGGCCAAATGCCCAACCCCAGCTTCCTACTGAGCAGGCCAGGGATGCACAGGTGATGTCTTGGGTGATTGGGTACCTGCCACACATGTGTGAGGCACCATGGCCCCTGTGGACATTTGGGGAGTGGGCCACAGGTAGGATTTCTGTTTTTCTTCCTCCTAAATACATATATAAAATATTTAAATTATTCCCCATGTTGATGCAAATACATGAATTTTCCTTAATAATAAACCATAATTTAAAATGTCTATAAATGAGTGCTTTCTGTTGTTTTACTTCATCATCAATGTTAGTTAAACTTCAGGATTAATATTAGTAATTTTCAAATAGCTGAAATACAACTGCAATTTTCTCTGGGTATGTCAAATATGTTAGCAAATTAAGCAGATATTTAAATTTAATAAATGATTTTCCCTGGTATTTGGTATAACAGTACATATCAAACATCCATTCTCGAGCAATCTTACATATTTCTCTAATCTGATGCCTTAAAACCCTTAGTTTTTATAGAACTGTGTATATTTTCTCAGCTTTTTGATGGAATGAATCGAATCTCTCCCTAAAACTGCCCAATTTACCTGCCTCTCAGATACATCTTTCTCCTTCAATGATATACAAAGAAACCCCAGGGTACATTTCTGTCAATAGTTAAATGTTTCCATCGGCACCATTTTTTCACCAAAGTAGACCACTTGTGAGCTTTAGAGCACACAGAACAGCAATTTCCCCTGCAGTAGCCTGACTGACTTTTCCTTTCATAGAGAACCCCAGGGATTTGCTATGAATCATTTCCATTGAGGTTAATCGGACAACACATTGAGAAAACTGGTCATAAACTCAAACATCATCTGCTTGGACGCTAAAGACCAAACAGCGGAATTGTAGTTTGATTTAATTGGTCCCCTCCTGTGAGGGCAGAATGAAGTCAGTTAGCAGATTATTCTAATTAGCAGAAGCAGGTACGCATACCCCTGTGTGAAAGTTGCACCATTTTTCATTTTTTCATTCAATAATCTGTATTGTGCAATGACTTTTTACCTCATAGAAAATATTTAGGATAACAAATTCAGCCCTTATTATCTAAATATGTTCTGCATCAAAATAAATAAAATGTCTTTCAACAAAAACTGAGTTGTGGTATTTTCTAATGGAAAACTTAATTTCTTCATCCACTATATATTGTGGACTTTCACTACATCACAGACACATTCAAGCATACTTCATGAAATTAATGGAAAATGAAATTAAGATAAGTTTATCAAGATAACTATTTCATTAGACACATTTTTTCTTTTTTTAACCTAGGTAACTTTTATTTAAGATACACAAACTTCATGCATTTCATATATGCAAATTTAGGAACATAGTGATTCTTCCCACCCTAACCTCCCTTCTGCCTGCACTCCCAGTCTTCCTCCTCCCTCTCCTACTCCCATTCTTATTTTTTACAAAGATCTATTTTCAGTTAACTTTGTACTCATAAGATTAACCCATTAGACACATTTTTCTTGAACCATGCAAATACCTCTCATGGATTTAAATGCATGGATTTCAACATTTTTGAAATTTAGTTTCTTTTTATTCAAGAACTTTTTAGAGTCCCTCATTTTCCTTGAGAATAAATGTTTATTTGATGTATTTCCTTGAAATATTTTTCCTGGATTTTACTTATCCACTATTTAGAAATACTTGAGGAAACTACAGCTGTTGTGACTGAATTATGTCTTACATAGTAGTTGGGTGTGACAAGCTCAATAAACTATGGATGAGAATGAAAACTGTTATTGGTAGGAAATACCACTGAAATTATACAGTAATATAGTTCACTAAGTAATTACAACATGGAGACAGAAAAGGTAAGATTAAAAAAGCCAAATGATTAGCAATGTTTTTAATCAGAAAAATATTACTTTGTTTAATGTTTTATTATTGACCTAAAAACGTGAACTCTAAATCTAAGCTGTTGTATTATTATCCTCATCATCAAACATTCTTTAGCTCACGATGCTGAATTAGCCATCAGGAAATTTTAAAATGGTGACAATAAATATTTGGGGCTAGCGCCACGGCTCAATAGGCTAATCCTCCGCCTGCGATGCCGGCACACCGGGTTCTAGTCCCGGCTGCGGCACTGGATTCTGTCCTGGTTGCTCCTCTTCCAGTCTAGCTCTCTGCTATGGCCCGGGAGTGCAGTGGAGGATGGCCCAAGTTCTTGGGCCCTGCACCCCATGGGAGACCAGGAGAAGCACTTGGCTCCTGCCTTCAGATTGGTGCAGTGCGCCGTTCGCAGCGCACCGGCCGCGGCGGCCATTGGATGGTGAACCAACAGCAAAAGGAAGACCTTTCTCTCTGTTTCTCTCTCTCACTGTCCACTCTGCCTGTCAAATAAATAAATAAATAAATAATATTTGGGATGAGTCCAAAGACCCATAAATCAGAATATGCATATAATACACAATTGCATATTTTTTTAAAAATTTATTTGACAGATAGAGTTAGTGACACACAGAGAGACAGAGAGAAAGGTCTTCCTTCCGTTGGTTATGAGCCACCACAGCTGGAGCTATGCCGATCCGAAGCCAGGAGCCAGGTGCTTCTCCTGGTCTCCCATGCAGGTGCAGGGCCCAAGCACTTGGGCCATCCTCCACTGCCTTCCCGGGCCACAGCAAAGAGCTAGACTGGAAGAGGAGCAACTGGGACTAGAACCCCACGCCTATATGGGATGCCAGCGACACAGGCGGAGAATTAACCAAGTGAGCCACGGCGCCAGCCCCACAATTTCATATTAACTCAAACCTTCTAAAGAATTTATTCAATACTACTAAAGAGTTGTGAGTAAATCTATTTTGCTTAGGAATATAGTACATTCTTCTCATTTGAAACTCCTAACCCCTAATTTCCTCTAAAGTGACTTTTTTATAGAAAATACAATTGTGTTCATTTTGAAAAATGACTTTATATAACAATTTTATAATCAACTATTAGATTATGCCAGTAGAGGAAAAGACCAAAGGGAATGTAGAAGGTAGGACTCTTGTGTTAAATGATACACCACTGTTTTAAGTAAAAACAAAGAATTTGGTTCTGACTCCTACATTTTTTTTGACAGGCAGAGTGGACAGTGAAAGAGAGACAGAGAGAAAGGTCTTCCTTTGCCGTTGGTTCACCCTCCAATGGCTGCCGCGGCCGGCGCACTGCGCTGATCCGAAGCCAGGAGCCAGGTGTTTCCTCCTGGTCTCCCATGTGGGTGCAGGGCCCAAGCACTTGGGCCATCCTCCACTGCACTCCCGGGCCACAGCAGAAAGCTGGCCTGGAAGAGGAGCAACCGGGACAGAATCCGGCACTCTGACCGGGACTAGAACCCTGGGGTGCCGGCGCCACAGGCAGAGGATTAGCCTATTGAGCCGCGGCGCCAGCCGACTCCTACATTTAATGATTATATGATTTCTTTCATTTTCCTATTTATATAGAAATGAGAAAATTATCTACCACCTTCAAAGTTGGTTATGAGGACAAAATGAGCTTTTGCAGTATACAGTAACAATCTATACCTTGGTATAATATCGTGAATGTTAGCATTCATTAAAAGTCAATTATCTGCTTAGTGTCATGATAGACATTGTGTATTTAGAAAATCGAAAGGCACAGTCTCTCTCCAAGTGGAAATAACATAAAGTAGTATATTTAGTTGGATTTGACATTTGCCTGACCCCCTTTTTTCCACTGAAGAATAATCACAAAAACTCTCATCAGATTACTATCTTTCAAGTTTAATTTCATTACTATGATGCTGGAGATGGAATGAAACCAAATGATCTAAAGACAAGATGGCATAGTTCAGTTGTAAAATTCTGTAAAGTATGTAAAAATTTGCTGTCAAAGAGGTTAGTCATTCATTCTGCCTAGTTGGCACCACCTGAGCAATATCACAGGAGATAACTTGATCATTCATGATGTTGTTATGCTTTATGGATTATAAGTAACCCACTCTAATGGCAAGCCCAAGAGGCCAAACCAATCAGATCCCATTTTGGACATTTGTCTCCTAGGACTGCTTCGGTAAGTATTGCAAATCAGTATGATTAAATCTGTGACAGTCAGATGCCTCACAAGTTCTTGGGACAGGGAAAATTTAATATAAAGAATTAATAGACATATTTTCCTAAGGAATCAGATAGTAAATAATTTAGACTGTTCAGGCCATAGGTCTGTGTTGTTTCTCAACTATTCAACTCCTCTTTCGTAGCAAAAAACAGCTATAGACAATATGTAAGTGAATAGTATTGGCATAGTTTCTGCTGAACTTTATTTCTACCACACACAGCAGACAGCTGGCAAGATTTGGCCCACTGGCTATAGTTTATTGACCCGTGGCATAAAATATTATTTAACTAGAAAAATTAGTAAGAGAGTACTCCAAGGAAAAGGAAATATAGGGGAAGCTATACTACTCTAAAGGATGTAGGAGAATATTCAAAGAAGGACCAAACTTAGAAAAGTCTCCACTTCTGGCATCACCACAGCAACTGTCTTCCAGACCTCTTAGGAGGATTTGGCTATAATATCCTCTATGATAGAGGGGTTTTCTAGGTCGCTATAGTCTGGAGGTGAGGCTCAGGAAGATGTCTGTAGTGTGCAGTGAGGTTTGCAGCACTTCTAGGAAGCTAGAGCAAATCCAAATGCAATCAGGTTAAGATTCTACACTACAGACTGCCAGAAAGATGAAACTAAAAACAACAGTTTCAAACCTCCAAGGGAAAATGCTTGCTAATTCAGGCCAAAATACTGGAATTTGCATCCGTAGAATACTTATATTATCTTTGCCAAAAGAACAACCAAAATAAATACTTTATTAAGGATAAACTAGTAGAGAAAGAAATACTGAGGCGTAAAATGCAATTCTGAGAAAACAATTTGGTAAAAATATTTATAATTTCAATTTGAACTTTTGTTATGCCTATAAAACAACTCTAAAGTTATACTTGTTTTGCATGTTTCAAGACAAAGAGAAAATAAAATATATGTAATGACAATCCTAGGAAGGAGATTTGAATTGTCGTTGTTCAACCATACTGGTTATTTTTCCCCTGTCTTCTAGGAAATAGAGATGCTGGTCAACTAGAAACTCTATTAGAAGTATCATATTATATATATAATTAAATAATTGTATATAAATAAAATAATTGTATATAATAGTAGTTGTGGTAGGGAGGTTTGGACTCAGACATCATGTCAAGGTATTTCAAAGTGACACCAAGGAATATTTAGACCTTCCAGATGTAGGCAACAGACTTAATTGAAGAGGGCTGAGCAACAGTAAGGATTGTAGTTTAGAAATGATTTGGGGGGCCAGCCTTGTGTAAAGCCACAGTTCGCAATGCCAGCATTCCATATGGGCACCAGTTTGTTCATGTTCCAGCTGCTGCACTTTCAACCCAAATCCCTGGTAATGGCCTGGAGAAAGCAGTGGAAGATGGCCCAAGTGTTTGGGCCCCTGTACTCACGTGGGAGAACCTGATGGGGTTCTTGGCTCCTGAATTTGGCCTGGCCTGGCTCAGCCCTGACTGTTGCAGCCTTCTGGGGAGTGAACCAGTAGATGGAGGATCTCCTCTATCTCTGTGTCTGCCCCCCTCCCCTGTAGCTCTGAATTTCAAAAATAGAAATATATTTTTTTAAATATATGATTTGAGGATAAAATGCAGAACACAAAAAGAAATACAATGTGATAATAGATAAGAAGTCTACCATGAAATCTTGATTAAAGAGAAATCTGGGGCTCTATCATGGGTAGCAATACAAAATATAGCGACTCCTATAACCATTAGGATTTTACCGTGTCAAATATTCATCTATTTTATTGGCAGGGTACACTTTCAGTAAAGGTGCGTAGAAGCAATAAAGTCTGAAACGAAGTTCTTTTTGTAGGATAAAATGCCAACAAAGGTTCCCTGAAGAGCAATTTAACTAGAGATTCTACAAAGCTGGAAGGCAGATCAAGAGCCAGGGTTAGTTATCCAGTAGGCAATTCTTTGGTCTATTTTTGTAGTTAAAGTTCTCTTAGCAGACAGTTGTTTATTTGCATACAGTCTGTGATTGTCTGCTTTTATAGGTGAGTTAGCTGAGTAGTTAGGTAGAGATCATACTGACAAACATGTCTAAAACATTTACTATTCTTTCACAAGATGCCCAACTCCTTAATGTGAAGACAACCAAATAAAGGATGGATGACTGGCATGGAAAGAGGATTTGCTGATAGGAGGGATTCACTGGAGAAAACTTGAAGCATGAGGTATTCAAATTGAAGCAAACACAATTCTTACTCCTCTACAATGAAACATAAAAAATAGAAATCTAATTTGAAAGTGGTCTTTCATTTTTTGTACCACTACACTCCAAAATTGTGGTTAAAAGAGAAGTTCCAATCAAGAGTGATTATAATATGAGTTGATTGTCAATGACTGAGCACTGAGCACTCAGAATCCAGGTTGAACAAAGGTTCTGGTATTTATGTCAACATCTTAGAAACTCTATTCTTTACCTGCAAAATGTTTAATTAATTAATTAATTTTTAACATCTCAGGATTGTTTTGATTTCTGCATTACTCTAAGATAAATATTAAAGTCCTTAGCAAAACTTGAGAAACTGTACACATTCTAGTTCTTATCTCTGCTTCCAATTTCTATCTTAATAATTTCTCTCTCTATTTTAAAGATTAATTTATTTATTTGAAAGTCAGAGTTACAGAGAAAAGGAGAGACAGAAAGAGAGAGGGATCTTCCATCCACGGGTTCACTCCCCAAATGGCTCCAACAGCCAGGGCTGTGCCAGGCCAAAGCCAGAAGCCAGGAGCTTCATCCTATGCCCCAGATAGGTGGCAGGGGCCCAGACACTTGAGCCATCCTCTACTTCTTTATCCAGGCCATTAGCAGGGATCTGGATCACAAGTGACACACCTGGGACACTAACTCACTCCCATATGGATGTGGGCATCAAAATCGGCAGTTTCCTGGCTATACCAGAACACTGGCCTAAACTCTTTTCCTTTTGCCCTTGCATGTCAGAACTTCATTCAGTCCCTCCTACTTGCTTTCTTGTCCCTGAACTTTTGTATTCTAATCTTCCATTAAATCCCTTTCTTTAAGTTTTATATTTAAATTCCTCTTTGATCCCCAAGCTGAATTAGTTTTTCCTAGTCTCTCTCCTGAAAAGATGTGCAGATTTCAAGTGTTCCCTGCTTTACACACAAAATTCTAGCTATCGCGGTCTTCATTTTATAGTCAGACAAGAAGGTTTCATAGGACAGGGACTATCATGTATGCTTGTTTAAAGCCCTTTGCATGGAACTGGCTTATGTAGATAGTTAATATATATCTAAAAAATAAATGAAACTATGAACAGATAAATTTATTAAAAACTTTGCTAATGCCACTATCTTTGCCAGTATAAAATGCAGCATTTCTGAAATCTTATAGTAATCATGGTCTTATTTGAAATAATATCTTGGAAGAATAATCTGATTATAGAAAAGCTGCATACTAGCCTTCAAATTACTACCTATATGGAACCTTAATCTAATTAAATTATGTCAGATTTTGTCAAAAAAGACAACTGTATAAAGTACTCAAGACAGCACCTAGTTGTGAAATTACTCAAAAGCTGTTAGCCAAAGTTAGCACAAATTCCCCTTATTCTCTAGTTTTTGCCTTCAATAAGAAAGGAAGAAAATTGCAATACTGACCTTGGGAATCCATTCCACTTTGTAGGCATACTGATAATTTATTCAGTCTGTCTATACAGACTATATAACTGTGAAGTGAGAACTGCCTACCAAGAAGTCATCTCAGGTGTTGAAAATCTAGTACACGTGGCATATAGCAGAATATATGCAGTTAATCTTGATGTTTATCATAACTTCTCAGCACGATTAAATATCTTAATTAGGTACTCTGTGAGTGAGAAAGTTGAGGTTATTCTGAATTGGTAATGACATTTTATATTTATCTTTAAGAGGCTGCAAGTTCATCACAAGCATCTCTTCAGCCTTTACCAAGGCCCTGGCTGTATGATTCATTACTCTTTTCAGAGATCTTTTAGCAAATATTCATCTGTTAATGAAAAAATACAGACAGAGACCAGAGTGCTATCTATCTATCTATCTATGCACACACACATACAAACACATACACACACACATATATATATATATATATATATGCACATGTTCATAGATACATACACAAATTAGACTTGATTCACATCCTTATTATCAATCCTGGGTAGGAATATATTTAATTAGGAGCTTATAAAGTCTGTTGTGGAATATGATAATTTGCATTTCAGCTAGTAATTGATAATGGTATAGTTCATTTTAGTATATATTGTTTTGAAGCTGTATATGAAAGATTTGAAAATGTTTTTATTATATTCAGTACACAATTCCCTATGAACTTTGTAATTTATGAGTATGAGAAAGAAAATATAATCAAGAAGCAATTATTTTTTACTTTTGTTGTAATCTCTTGCCCTTTTTATTTGCTTGTTTGCTTTCTGGTCCTGTAACTAATGTCTAAAAATGTCATTGTGGCTCCCTTAATGTATAAAATGACCAGATTTGTTGTGATCTTCTTCTGGAAGGCTCCCCACAATTTTTTTTTCATTCTCTGTTCTAGTTTTCAAAATCTCTCTCTGTTTAATCACAGAATATTTTAATATAGGGGTAGTTGAACAAGAGTGCCAAAATTTCTGTCTGCCAGAAAAGAAAATTAGGAGCATAGCTAGGTATGTGAAACATATAATTTTGCCTTCCTTTTTGCTCCTACCCACTTAACCATTGACTGACCACTTTTAGGGAAAGTATATAGTTCTCAGCTTTATAAATTTCCATTGTTTCTCCAAAGATAGTTATACATAAATACATTCAATTACTGTGGTTTAACACATAGAACTTAGTATCATATTTACTAACTATTGAGTTGATGTGTATAAATTAAAAGAAACTAGAAGAATAATCTTATATTTAAGGAACAGAAGGAGCATTAGTAAGAAACAAAGCCAGATTAGCTGACATAACTTTTATGTGCTTTTTGGAGCTTCAAAGTATATTTCTGTTTTCTAATTTTATAGAATACTTTGCCATCATTTTTTGTTTTAGTCTCAACTTCTTTTCCTTCTGCTATTAAAAATAAAAGAAGATGGAGACCAGAGACAGAGTGCCAAGCCACAAAGTGTTTTCTTTTGAGCAAGGAATACATATATACAAACACTTAGTTTAACATGCTTATACTTAGGCATGGGTAGGACTGCTTTTATTAAAAGCTTATGAAGTTTTACTCTGGAATTTAATTGATAATTTATGTATTTCTCAGTTAATAATTGATAAATTATATAGTTCATTATCTGTGTCATTTGTTGCCTTTGAAGTTGTATATTAAAACTTATCCAGTAAATTTACTGCCAGGTGAAAGCGTGAAGAACACCCAGTAGTGAGCCCAAACAGTGCACATTCATCTTGCTTGTAACCTCGAGTGTGCATAATTGTTATTTTTGGTGAGGAGATTCTGATGCTCTACAGTTATGCTCGAGTAGTCATTCCCTCTTCAAAGGCCAAATTCACCTTCTTGTAGTCAACCTCAATATTAATCTCAAGAGGATGCAGAAATGCCCTCTTTTAGTGCATGTAGTCATGTATGACAAAGGTCAAGGCTCCAAATTAGATGTTGTCTCTGGAACTAATTTTAGCAGTTACCCCACTAATGAGTACCC
This sequence comes from Lepus europaeus, assembly GCF_033115175.1. NCBI lineage: Eukaryota > Metazoa > Chordata > Mammalia > Lagomorpha > Leporidae > Lepus > Lepus europaeus. The sequence goes on along the minus strand of NC_084839.1, from coordinate 31,821,551 downwards.
TCTCACTAGGAGAGAAAGGACAACTCCAGTGAAGAGACTGGAGCCAAACTATTACCCCTTTGGCTGTACTCAATGCCAAAATACTTTGATATTGGAAATACTTGTAGAATACTCCTTTCTAAAGCAGATGTCACCCAGCCATAACAGGGAATGTCATGTGTGCTTTGGAAGTTTTTCACACTGATATTCTATATTAATATGTGAATCTAGGTAATAGTAAATAGACAATTAGCTAGGTTTACACAAAATTGCCTGCACTGTACTCTTGAGGATTTGGTTAGATTTATGACTTTGTATTGTTATTATTCTTCCACCATGGACTGCTTTACTGTCCTGAACTAATTTTTAATATTTTTTTTAATATTGGACTTAAGATCATAGGATTAAACCTAATGAGTTCTCATAGCAAACACAATTTCCAATTACTGCTTGTAATGTACTTTGAAATATTCAGGGATTCTGCCATATAAACAAAAGAAAAAATAGAGATTTTAAGTAGAGAAATGGAAATGGAAACTGTTGAGAACAGAGAAGATAACTAACTATGGAACTAAGAAATGGCTTGCCTGAAGCATAAAAGTGAAAGTGAGTGGGGGAATCTCTAGTATTAATAAGTGCCTTATCTGTGCTTTTAAGAAGACAGGATTTTGAAAAGCTCTTAACTTAAAAGGCCACATTTGAAAAGGTGGATAAGAAAACTCTCCTGGCTTTAAAAATGTGCGATATTCTCTTGTGTGGATAATTGACTAGTCTAATTAAAATGGAAGATCCTTAGAGCTCCAGCAGAGAGGAAATAGGAAGTGCAAGGTAAAATAAAGGGCTACTTAATCTGCTGTGAAAGGACAGTGGAGCCTCTGCCTGCCCAAGCATGGAACCCGATGTCAGCAAAAAATAGTTTGTCCAGAACAGAGAAGGAACCACACTGAACTAGCAGGATGTGTTAACAACAAGTTTGCTCTGACCTGGCTTGAACATTCCCACGGAAGTGAGGCAAAGGCAAAAAACATAAGGAAATAATTCCAACTTGCATCTTAAGTTTCTGTATATCCTGCAGACTTTTTCAGGCTACATTTCAGAAGAACACGTCTAAGACCTTCTCTGACACATAGCCTATGTGTCCTAGTTATTCAAGAAACATATATTAACGATACTATGTCGAATCTATCATCCTTCAGACAAATTTTATTTTCAGACTTTCCTCTAAGAGAATCTTTGTGTCAGTAATTCAGAATTATTTTAAGAAAACCAGATTCATAGCACTTTACCTATTACAGCGCAATAACGCAGCAATGGACATAAAAGAATGAGGCTCTAAGAAACATTTCTCAAATTACTTTGGACTCCTTCCTGACAATGGTCTGACAAGAGTCTGAATGGCAGTCAAAGTTGTTTTCCTACTCAAGAGGCTAAAACATTCTAAGAAATGTTTATAGTCTGTGATAAGATAATAATATTTAACTTTTCAGTAAATAAAAATATCTTTTAAATCAACCCCAAGTAAAGTACTATTTTTAGTACTATGAGATTATTATTTCTCCAGAGTTCGCAAACAGATTATATTAGTGCTTAGCCAGCCACACAGAATGGTAATTGCCTTGTAGACCTGATTCTATATTTAGGTGTCTTAAAGATAAGAAAAAAAATGTCTAGATATTCTTTTGTTAAAATTCATCTTGAGATAAGTGTCTTTGATGTTTTCTTACAGTGCTTTTGTTTTACTTTATGTTAGTGTAGTTCCATTATTTGATAATACAGAGACCTGGGTTTGCTTTCACTTGTTCTGTCTAGCTGGTTAGCATTTATAAATAGTGACATGGACATATGGACTGAAGGGAAGTGGAACTTAAACTGGATTTTTAAAAATGAAACAAGGTCTATAGTAGTTTCCCAGCTGTTATTGTTTGAGCTGTAGCAGTCTACAGCTGTAGCTGTAGACCGACTCTATACTAGGTAGAGTTCAACAATTTGCATGGAAAAACAAAACTAAACTAAACTAAACAAAAAATTGTTCCTCAACAGTTGAGGTTAGCTAGCCCAATTTTTCTATTTTTCTCTCTGTTAATACTGGCATATTTTATAAGATGTAATGATAATCTGTAAACTGACATCCAAGGTACAAGATATGAAGGTAGAATAGCAATGAGACCAGAAGAGAACTCGTCATCAAACAACAACAGATTCAGTAGCTTCAGAAATATTGTGCTCCATCGTTATGGGATGAGAGAGACTGTCTCCTTGGGAGTAAAGGAGAACTTCAAAATGTCCCTGCAGGATTCTTTTGTTATTGTTTGTAAGTTTAAAGGTAGGCAGAAAAGTGTATAAGGATGGTGAGAAGCCAAAAATTGGTAGATTGGTGAACACTACTTTATTCTAACTTTAATTTGAAGATATTAGAAAACTAGAAACTGAGCTGTTTGAATCTCGATGCTAGATATAAATTGTCTCGATATTAGATTCATTTATCATAAATTTAAAATTTTCCGGTGAGGTGAGATCTACCTCCTTGATATTTTCTTCTATTTTGGCTTCTGTTGGCTTATGGATATGCATGGTTTCTTTCTGTTGACAGAGTCTAATCATTCAGCAATACATTGTTTGTTTTAACTTTTCTTCTTGTTCTTGGCTTTCAGCCAAGATATCCTGTGATATGTCTGTGGATTTCTTTGCATTTATCCTTCTTTGAGCTTCCTAAAGGTACAGATTATTGTTTTCCAATGTGCTGCAGCAGATTTCAGCCATTATTTCTTCACATATGTTTTCTTCTCTGTCATTCCTCCCCTTTGGCATTTCTATTACATGTATGTTGATGTGTTTAATGGTATACCGTATTTATCTGAGTTTATGTTCATTTTTTAATCATTCTTTTTCTTCCTCTGTACTTTGGCTAGCATACCCTCTAACAATCTATCTCCAGGCTTCCTATTCTTGCCTCAGTTAGTTCAAATCTATGTTGAGACTCTCTATAGTCAGTTTTTCATTTTAGTTATGGTACTTTTTCACTTCAAATTCTCCATTTCTCTCCCTTTATTCATTTATAATACTATAAATTAGATAAGTAAAGTTTATCTCTAGTCATTTGCTTTATTTTGTACTGTATTGCCATTTTACCTTCCTTTCTTTAATCATAAATTCCTTTAGTATTTTATATTTATGTAACTACCTTGAATACTTGGTAAAATATGACATCTAGTTGCTCTTTTTTAAAAATATTTTTATTTATTTATTTAAAAGGCAGAGTTACAGAGAAGTAGAGGCAGAGAGAAAGTGTGTGTGTGTGTGTGTGTGAGAGAGAGAGAGAGAGAGAGAGAGAGAGAGAGATGTCTTCCATTCCTTGGTTCACTCCCCAGATGACGGCAATGGGTGGAGCTGCACCTGTCTGACACCAAGAGCCAGGAGTTTTGTTCTGGGTTTCCCATAAGGGTGCAGGGGCCCAAGGACTTGGGCCATCTTTAATTGCTTTCCCAGGCCAAGGAAGAGAACTGGATTGGAACTGGAGCAGCTAGGACTGGAACAGGGCCCATATGGGCTGCCAGTACTGCAGGCAGTGAGCGGCTTTGCCTGCTAAGCCAACAGCACAGGCCCCTCCAGTTGCTCTTAGAAACAATTTCTTTTCCTTGTTTTTGATCCTGTGTCAAGATCATGCATTTTTGTGTCTTTGCATGTCTTTTCTTTTTATTGTTGTTGTTACTTAAAACTACACTTTAAGTAAGACATTTTAGTAACTATAAATTTCTTAATTTTATCTGCTCATCAATTTGTTTAGTCTGGATTACTTTTGTGGGGCCTATTTCATTTTACCTCCCTAACAAATGTCAGGTATCTTTGTTGCTCCCCAGAGAATCCAATATGTGCAAGTCACACTGGGAGGAGGAGGATTTTGACAAGTTTCTATGTGAGTTCCCTTTTCTTTGTCCCTCCACTAGTTGCCAGATTATTGTGTGCTATTGTTTACTACAATGCTTGGAGACATATATTGTAGCACTGACTAAAGCCAATGTAATCAATTTCCTTTGAAGTGATAATTGTTGATTGTAAAGGTTAATGTTCATGTTTTGTTATGACACCAACTGGGCTCTCAGCTCTGTTTCCATGTTTCCTTCTTGAAGCAGAATCTCTGAGTCAAGGTTCTAGAGCTGGGAATGGACAGAACAGAGTACTTCTTTCTGAGTGACTCTCCCATCAGGAGTGCAGGAGTGAGTAGCAGCCTCACATCTTAGACTCACTGGACGAAGGATGCACCACCACCTCTCAACTACTCTTGCCTCTGTCTGATAGTTTTCTTTCTTTAAATTCCAGACATATTCTGTCTTCCAAAGTTTGACCTCTGTCTTCTCAGTGAAGTCACAGCATTCCCTTGTCTTCCTCATCCCTTTGCTGCTGTCTAGAAGCATTCCGTGGAAATCAGAGTAGTCATGGCGCTCACCAAGTTTCTCTTCCTTTTTGTAGGGAACACATTACTTATTTGATGTGACAAGGACATAAGAATCAGCATTTTAGCCCCTTGCCTGAAAGCAGATAAATTCCATGAGAGACTCCCTTACCCCAGCTTTCTCTAGAGAAACCAGCTCAGTTCCATACCCAGTATTCTCCACTTAACCCTATGCACTCTTTTCCAAATAACTGGGCTGCAGAGAGGAAGGGTAAAAAGCCTGGGAAAACGTAGCCCATCTCCATCCTCTGACCCCATGGCCCTTACCTGGTTTATGCTAAATAAACCAGCCTGTAACCAGATTCTTGCTCTCTGCTGTGAGTTCGCTCTGTGTGCATGGCCACCTCTGAGAATTTATTTTTCTTCTGGAATAAAATCGTTTTGACTGTGAGTTCATATCCTCTTTGTTCTGCCCCTCTTTCCTTATAGTACTGCCTACTGTCCAATAACTAAAAATGGTACTTTACATGTGTTTTGCCTAGTGGGCAGTTAGCCTAGTAATGAAGACACCCACACCCTCAAGCAACTTCCAGCTTTGCCTCCTGGCTCTGGCTTTCTGACAGTGCAAAACCTGGGGGCAGTGGTACTGGTTCCTGTTATTGTGCCTCTGCCATCCACATGGGAGCTCTGGATTTCTTGCTTAGCTCCTGATATTTGGAGTGAACCAGGGGATGAGAACTCTCTCTCTGTGTGTCTGCTTTTGCCTCTCAAATAAATTAAGAAAACATCTAAAAATGGAAGGAAAATTTTGAACCTGTTATTTAGTCATAGCACATAGCAGAAAACATATTCTTATCAAATAACACTGAAAATGTCCAACATATGGCATAAATCCCTTTTTGCTTAAAGTATAGAGTGATTTTCATTTTCTTTAATTGAACACTAATATATTCAAAGAGAGTTAAAATAAAATTCAGCTCTAAGACTATTTTTTTGATTTATTTTATTTATTTGAAATACAGAGTTACAGAGCGAGGTCAAGACAGAGAGAGAGGTATTTCATCCACTGGTTCACTGTGGATGGCCGCAACAGCCGGAGCTATGCTGATATGAAGCCAGGAGCCAGGAGCTTCTTCCTAGTCTCCCACACGGGTGCGGGGGCCCAAGGACTTGGGCCATCTTCCACTGCTTTCCCAGGTCCTAGCAGAGAGCTGGATCAGAAGAGGAGCAGCCAGGACTAGAACCGGCATCCACATGGGATGCCAGCACTTCAGGAGAGGGCTTTAACCCACTGCACCACAGCGTCAGCCCCTAAGATTATTTTTTGATGTTTGAACTCTAGAAAATGGACATAGGAATGTTGCTGCAGAAAAATCAACTGATTACTTTGCATTTTAATAAAAACGTTAGGAAGAATGTCTTTGCTTAATTGTAGGTAAGTTAATATATTTTATGTTGAAGAATGCAATATCTTTCTATTGACATGACATACATTGTATTGTTGAATTGCAAATAGTTATAAAATGGAAAAATCCTATTATTATTGAATGTGTATTATTCTAAGTTGTTGTGGCTCTATATTCATAAGAAATTAAATCAGAATAAACATAAGTATTAGCAGTTATAGTTTAGGAGGATTTATGCTAATTTTATTATAGTTTATAGCCCTTTCTAAATGACCTGTAAGAAGCATGAAATATTATATAATAAAATGTAATAAAGACAAATTAAAATAACAACAGCTACAGAATAAATTTTTTACAGTCATTGATTATGCTTCATTAAAAATGAAATGCATATAAAATATTAATAAGCTAAATAAATAGGCTTTATATTATAGAAACATCATATAGTCAAAGTGTTTTAAACTATAAACAAATAAGAAAGATATATAGGAACATGTTAAAAGTTAGCATAATTTTGACAGTGTAACAGTATGATATTTTATTTTTTGTGATTTTTATAACAATCTGACCACAGGTATATTATTCTGTAAGAATAGAAAAATCACTGCTATTAAGGGGGCTTCTCAGAAGTTCTTTTATCAGGTTATTGAAGGGAGTTGAATTCAAATTAGAGATCATCTATATATCATATTCATATACATAAAATAAGCATATGCTGCTGCAGTTTTCCTTCTAATGACAAAAATAATTAAAACTTATGTGAAACATACTGTGCTCTGCAAAACAGAAGCTCCAGATTAACTCTAATGATGGTGAAACACATATAGCTGTCATATTAATTATAATGTTCCTTTTATGTTAGAGTATTTTAATATTCCACAAACAACTGAAAGTAACACATTTTATTTGTGCTTCTTTTCATTATTAATTAGTTTATTGGGTTTCCTACTAGAGTGGTTACTATCACAAAAAACTTCTAATGATTTCTAAATTTTGTCTCTTAAGGAATGAATAATTTTGTTACCATCTGTGTTTCTAATTGAAGTACAATTTCTATCCTTTAATGTCAACAAGTATAGTGACATATGTTGCTCAGTATTTATTTTCAAGTATATTTTATGGAAGGGAGTGTAAAACCTACTGAGAGAATATATAAGTAGTATCTGAAAGTAAAACATGTGGTGAAAGATTTCTGGCAATGTGTGTCATTAACAATACGCATAGATGCATGTATCAAAATCATTTCTTAAAGTGGTTTTCATTAAAATATCATGAGAATTCAAATTATGCCACTATCTAGCCTAAACACATTTGCTTAATTATTTAATTGTAGGGTTAAGTGATACAGGAAAGGTAGGATGACATATCATCTTTTGTCATTGGGAGCTAGGGAAGGTTAAAGTATATTGAATTTTTCATAACAGTTGATTAAGTTTTCTTTTAGAAATGTAAAATGAAAGTGCTCCACTTATTACTCATTGTCACCAGAAGAACAACAGAGATTTGTGTGACTTAGGCCTAGATAGTGTAGAGGACTTCTAAAAAGCATTAAGGGATTATACTAAGATCATTGTGAACAAATCCTAACTCTCTTCATAGACTTTAGAAAATGAAATCTATACAGGTGACTTTTCTGGGACAAAAAAATAAAAATAAAAAACAAAGTAACAATCTAGGAAACAGAAGATTAGGAATTGTTCACCCTTTTTACATCAAAGATCAAGCAGGTTGATCACTGGAAATTGTGGCTCAAGTGCAATTCAAACAAAAAAGGAAGGGTATCTCAAGTCATTGAAGTCCGTATGTATGACAATTTCAGCTGTGATGTAATTGGATTTTGGCACTGATTTGCTGCAATTCTCTACTGTTCTGCCATATATTGGCTTCAAACTGGAAATAAACAAACACAACAGGCAAAGAAGAACTATCACTGCCCATGTGCGCTTTTTGTTGAATAAACGATCTTACTGCCTCATTTCAGGGAGCATTGTCATCTGATCCTCCTCCATAATGCTAAGTGCTGTCAGGTGGTGATCACCAAATGGTTTCTATGTAAAATATTTTTCCTTAGCAATAAGTATTTAGTTCAGGTCTACTGTGAGACTGTACAGATACTTTCCACCCAAACAATATTTAGGATCCACCAATGGTTATTGTTCCTGTTCTTATGTCAGTGACTATAACGATGGTTTCTTATTTATTTATTTATTCTATATATGATAGCTAGTATTATTCTATAAAATGTCTTGTATCCTGAACCCATATATTCATGTCCATTCTTTCTATCTCTCTCTCTTGCTCTCTTTCATCCTTTAAAAAGGAATAATATTGCATAATGAAGTCATAAATCTTGTAGTTGAATTATTTTAATATGTTGCAATCCTTTAATTACTTTATGTGGTACTTGTATTGTTCTACTTTTGGCCAGTGAGAGTGCTTTTAAATTTCTCCATAGCACATTTGTACAATGTGTTTAGTTCTAAACATTTTTTGTCTTACTTTGTAATTTTTCTAACCCAGAACCAGAAACAGCCATTTGCCAATTTCCATTTTGTGGGCTGGAAATCAAACTCTGCACCATGTGTGCTTACTGTTAGTGGAATGTCATGGCCTCCAAAGGTCATTTTATAGGGAGAACTCAAAAATTTTTTTTTCAATTTAAATTCAACATCACATCTTTTTCTTTATTCTGTATTTGTCTCCTTCTACTTTTAGAGGCAAACAAAATACCTTGTGAAAAAAATATTGGAATTGCAAAATATAATCCTGTCTATGATATTTTGTGTTTATAAATATTAATCATTTAGGTAATATCCAAGAAAAAGTTTTTGTTGAGACAAAGGTTGAATATATACCTAGTTTCGTTAGATATTGAAAAATTCCTACCTATAAAGTTTTAACGTATTGTACTCTTAAAAACAATGTCTGGAGTTTTTGCTTGACAAACCTTCACCAATAGGCTGTTAGCAACCTTATGAATTTCTGCAAATCTGGGAAGTGGGAAATAAACCCGTTTACAAAGGAATTCATTCAAATTTCCTTCAGAATTTGTAAGCTTTATTTGTTTTTAAATTTACATCTCGGATCTGCTTGATGTTACTCTTGTGCATAGTGTAAAGTATGGATATAAGTCTACTATTCCCCAAAGGTCTGTCCAAAAACTAAGCATCAGTATTTGTCCAAAAAGCTAAGCATCAGTATAAAGGCAGAATAAAGCTAAGTCAAACAACTACTACAAAAATATTTCCATGAGTTCATTAATTTGATTTCATTATGCTATATTTTGACAGAAATCATGGTTTAGTAACATGTTTTGAAAAATTTTGTTGTTCAAAATGTATAACTCTAATTTGTTCAACAAATTCCTTTATAGCTTTGGTTACAAGTGACAATATATGGATTTTAACTTATGATGAATTCCTTCTCCCCTTTTCTAAGACGAGTACTTATCTTTGATTTAAGTAGGGAATGCAGAAACCAAGATCTGAACTGCACTCTGACATGAGATGTGGGTGTCCAAAGTGGCAGCTTAACTTATTGTGCCATACTGCCATAAACAAGAGTGTCAATTTGTTAAGTCAACAACAGGAGTCACTGTGCACTTATTCCCCACATAGGATCTCTGTCCTTAATGTGTTGTTCAATGTGAATTAATGCTATAACTAGTATTCAAACAGCCATAATGCCCCTAGCACCAATCCAGTAGTATGGCTCTAAACATAAAACTGCCACTGTTTGAATATCACTGTTGCCATCTACAGAAGAAATACATTCAATATTTGTCTTAATATTGTAACTTTAATGATACATTAATTATAATTTAATAATAATATCATTATTATTATGTGATAATTGAATTTATATTTATCATTTTTCACACTTTTTCTATAGCTAATATTCTAGATCTGATGTTTGGGTTTGTGAGGATATTACAGGCTTTGCACAAAGCAGTCAGTTGAAGAAATTAGGGCTCATTAATTGGTATTGCTGGAGGTTGAAAAATACTTAAGACAGCTTCATCTTATAATTGTAGACTTTGTCAATATTGAATGTATTGTCTGCATTATTAGCTGAAACAACATTCTTTTTTAATCTCTTTCCTGCCAGGTAAAATCCTTTGCTCTCTGCAGTTACAGACTGAATCCCATTCATCTACTCAGAGAATAGATCTTGCTCAATAATGGAATTTGTTTACAGAAGATTCCTGGATGAAGGATACTTTGCCTCTAATGAAATTTGCTGCCCAAATTGCTTATGCTTTCAACCAGCTTACAGATGCACTTTGACATCGACTTTTTCCTTTTATAACCAGATTCTTTACCTCGGGTTAAACAGGCTTTTTCTACTGGGAGAAAGGCAGTTTTACAGGTGAGTTGATAAGTAGCTTGCTTAATGTGTTGGGTAGAGAGGTAGAACATGAGTTTTGGAAAAGAATTACTCTTCAGTGTCCCTCATTGTCTTCCCCCCACCACAATGAGTAACTGTGCTTCACAGTTTGGATCTGGAGCTGAGCCAATCTGAAGCCAGGAGCCAGGAGCTTCTTCCAGGTCTCCTATGCAGGTGCAGGAGCCCAAGCACTTGGGCTGTCTTCTACTGCTTTCCTAGGTCATAAGCAGAGAGCTGGATCAGAAGATGAACAGCTGGTACTCGAACCAGTGCCCATATGGGATGTAGGCAGCACATGTGGAGGCTTAGCCTACACACCATAGCGCTGGCTGAGATACAGTGTTTTAACTTAATTTTCATACTTTACTTTTTGTCTTTCCTTAAAATTACAAAGTCATATACATTATGAGCACACTGTTGGCCTAACCATATGATATTTTAAGAGTTCCTTACCCTAAGATACTAACTCTGCACCTTGCCATTTTATGCTTCTTCACATCCTACAGAAACATTCTTCTATAAATCACAATGTATGGCAGGTGTGTGGCACAGTAGGTTAAGATGTTACTTGGGAGGCCCACAGTCCAAATCAGAGTGTTAGTTTGGGTATCAAATACTGTGATTCTGATCTAGCTTCTCCCACTAATGCATTCTTGGAATTAGTAAATTATGGCTCGTGTACTTGGGCCCCTGCCACTGATGCTGGAGGCACAGATGGAATTCAAGGCTCCAGATTCCCTCCTGGTCCAGTCCTAGCTGTGGGGGCATTTGGAGAGTCAACCAACAGATTGAAGATCTGTGTCTCTCATTTGCTAGCCTTTCAAATACATAAAAATAAATACACATTAAAAAGAAACACAATGTGGGAAAGCTGCTCTAGTATATTCATCTATAAAGGACCATACTTTAAGTCCCAACTAGCAAACGTAGTTTTAGCCATTTAATATTTCAACCAAGATTAGCAGGCAAAAGATGTGGTTTCCCAGGAGAGGAGGGAGCTCTAAGGAAATGATAACTCCTATTCATTATTAGATTATAAAATTCCAGGGGCAAAGCACCTAACTTCATGAAGCAACAGAATAAAATATTAACAATAGAGTGTTAAAGGCAACCATTTTGGTTTGAATCTTTGCTATGCCAATTTCTAGTTTATGATATAAATGATTTATTTACCCTTTAGCTGAGCCAGTTACCTCACTTATGAATGAGAATAACTGTTTCTAATTCATGTGGCCATGGTGATGACTCAACGAGTTTGTATATATTAAATGTTTAGATGAGGGGCCAGGGCTGTGGCTCAGTGAGTAAAACTGGCATGGCAGTATTGCACATGGGCACAGGATCAGGTGGTGACTGCTCCATTTCTGATCCAGTTCCCTGTTATTGCACCTGGGAAATCAGCAGAAGATGGTCCAGGTACTTGGGACTTTGCACTCATGTGGGAGACCTGGAAGAAGCTCCTGGCTCCTGGCTTCAGACTGGCCCAGCCCTGGCTGTTGCAGCTATTTGGGGAATGAACCAGTGGATGGAAGAACTCTCTCTCTTTCTCTGTAATTCTGCCTTTCAAATAAATAATTAAAAAAATACTTACAACAGTGCCTGATATACAGTAAAACTCACTTAAATGTTGCTATTATAACAAATTATGATCCACAAAATGTATAGAAGTTGACAATTATAGGTATCAATAATTGACTATACTTTCATGACCCTTATACTCTTTTCAGCCTTACTGAACACTTGTGGAAAGAGAGAATGAATTTTCTGCGAGTAATACAAAAAAGATTGACATAAGAGAATAGCTATCCTCAAACACATATGACACAGAGAAAATTGATGGACAGTGGAGCAAAGACAAAGAAATAAAAAAGAATCCTTAGATGCAGCTAACTCAGGATTTCTGTACTACTTTAGATCAAACAGATTTCTGTGGTGCCAGCATCCCAAATGGGCTTCATCCAGATCCTCCATGTGGGTGCAGGGGCACAAGGACTTGGCCATTCTCTGCTGCTTTCCCAGGCACATTATCAGGGAACTGGATTGGATGTGGAGCAGCCAGGACTCAAACCTGCTACATGACAGCATGGGCCCCATATTTGCTTAAGTGGAATTGTATTACAGAAGTTTGTCTAAACACTCTGCATAAAGAGTTTTTCTCTCCAGTTCTCAAACACTACAAACCTGGGTAACTTTCTATCTTCTTCTTTACTCAGCTTTATTTTTCTTCACAGAACTTATCATCACTCCATGTGGTACATGTTATTGGTTTTGTTTATCTACTGCTTCCTTCTACCAGAAAGTAATTTACATAAGGACATAAGGTGTTCTGTTTTGCTAGGGCCTCAGTGCTAGAAAAATTCCTTGGAATGCTCTAGGCACCTAATAAATATTTGTTAAAACCATTAAAACATTTTGTAAAATGTTTCTAGTGAAGAAAAGATGATACCATATAAATTTAGTTCTCTATGTTTTGCAACACATATACACAAACTGGAATCAAACATTCTATAAATAATTGTGCACTATACATTTTCTTGGGAATTTAAATATCATTAGTAAATATTTCAAATACCAGATGTTTCTGACAAATTTACATAAAAAATAAGTGATTCTATTATTCAACTGTTCTCTTAGGAGAGGAGAATTGTTCTTTTATGGCAAAAGTTTTCAAATGAAGTACAGGAATGAAGATTGGCTCCAAAATTTTTTTTTAAGGATTACTTATTCATTTGATTTGCACAGTGACAGAGAAAGAAGAAAGAGAATAAGATAACTTGTATCAACTAATTCACTCCCTAAATGTCCACAAAGGATGGGCCAGACCAAATGGAAGCCAGGAACCCGAAACTCCATCCTGATCGCCCACATGGGTGACAGGAGCCCAAGAACTTGGACAACTCTCTGCTGCCTTCCCAGGCATTTTAGAAGAGGGCTGAATTGGTGGCCAGGCAACCAGGATGGGAACAAATGTTCTGATATGGTATGTTGGCATTTCTGGTGGCAGCCTAGCTCACTATGCCACAACTCTAGCCCTATATAAATGTCATATTCTCTGAAGGTCTTTCTAAAATTTTATTCTTGCTAATCTGGTATTTTTAATCTATACCCTTACTTTATTTTTCACTTAGTACATGCTATTTATTGTACTGTACATTATTTTTTTAAGGCCTATCTTTATCACAACAGTGTAAGATCCGAAACAATGATGGTTTTTCTTCACAGCTTCATTGCTGGAGTCTAGAATATAGTAGACTTCCAATAAATGCATATTGGGTATGTGTATACCTGAATAACTAATGGCTCCCATCACTTAGCCCAGTTTGCTTCCCTAACCTCTTCATTTGCCATACCTGCAACTCTGATATTCCAGTCTGTTCACAAAATCTTGCTGCTCATTTTATATTTTTCTATTCCTCTGTACTTTTCTGTTTTACATCTATCCAGTCATCTTCATCACCTGCATGCAGCATTTCCTGCTGCTACTTTCCACTCCTCAGAAATCTATGATTTCTATCACTGAGCACAAATGTTATTACAGGGATCTGTGGACTTGTTTGTCTTGTTCCCTAGCCTTAAGCTCACTGAGGATATCTACAGAAGAGATAACAAATACCATGCAAAAGCAGATATATTTTACCCTCTAGCTTTTTCTGATGAAAGAGATAATACATATGCTAAAAAGAGTAAATGACTAAGTAATGAGAGAGACTGGAATATATAAACAGTGTGAAAGAAAAAGGTGTGAAAGTGAAAAAGCAGAGAGGGCAGATTAACATGAATCTACACTTTTTAGAAAACAAAATTCAATTATGAATTCAGGATGTATTCATGATCTATTCTGGGCTGGATATTTTACCAAGATAAGTGAATGGAAAGGAGAATAAATCTCTTCTGCTGTCCTCATGGAACTCATACTATGAACAGAAAGACAACCTCCGTTGAAGTATGCCCACCTAGAGCAAGCATTGTGGTGCTCCTGATTAATCAGAGTACCAGTGAGTCCCAGCTATTCTGGTTCCAATCCACCCTTCTACTAATGCTCCTGGGAAGGCAGCAGAAATGGCCCAGGTACTTGGCCCCTGCCATCCATGTGGGAGCTCAGGATGGAGGTCCAGGTTCCTGTGTCTGACCTGACCCAGACCTCTATGTTGTGGTCATTTGTGGCCATTTGGGGAATCAACCAGCAGAGGGAAGATATCTGTCTCCCCCCTACTTCCCTTTCTCCCCCCTTCACTCCACTCTCTCCCTCCCCCTCTCCCTTCCTGTCTCCCTGTTTCCCCCTCCCTCTTTCTCTGTCCCCCTCCCTCTCTCTCTCCTCCCTCTTCCTTCCCTCTCTGCCCCCTCCCCTTCCCTTCCTCTCTCTCTCTCTCTGACCCCCCCTCCCCTTCTCCTTCCTTCTCTCTCTCCTCCTCCCCTCCTTCTCTCCCCCTTCTTTGCCTTTCTCCCTCCCTCTCTCCCCATTTCCTCCCTCTCTGTCCCTCCCTCTCTCAATCTCTCCTTGTCTCTCCCTCTCCCTGTCTCTCCCTCTCCCTCTCCCTTTTGCTCTCTTCCTTCATCTCTTCCTTGCTCTACCTTTAAAATATTTTTTTAAAAGCCACAAAGGAAGGAGTATGTCTGGGCAATATGGTGAGAGAATAGATCCTATCAAAGAAGCAGTGAAAGCCTGCAGCTTGGGAAGACTTTCAAGGATTAATTGAAAATCAATAATTAATTAATTGATTGACTTTGGCCTTTGTGGATGAGTAGGATAACACTAAATGATGTTATGCTGAGTGGTGTAATGTGATTTATATTTTGACTGGGTTATATGGGTGTCCAGAGAGGAAAGAGGGGATCCATGGTAGCCAGGTGCCCTGAAGTCAATTGAAGAACAATGCTTTAAAGTACGTGGCATGGTCAGATATTCCCAAAGTCATCAATAGGTAAAATAAAAGCTGGCTAACTGATCATTAGAGATAGCAAGAGTGATGGCATTGCTAAATCCACTAGTGCTGCTGATGTTTTTCTGCAATGTTAGGGGGGAAATGCCTAGTTACAGAAAGCACAAGAAAGAACAAAGGGAAATTTTCAGAAATTTGTTTTGAGAAGTATGTACAGATATATCAGGGCCCACAAAATAATTACTTACAGTATAATAGCTACTTGCAATAAAGTGCAACAATGGGTGTTTAAAAGTTTTCTAATATGTTTTGTAAGCTCAGTGACGGAGACAGAAAAGGTGATTCAAGAAGTAGAATCCCGGGTAGAGAGTTTCCAAATAGGCTTGCTAGGAGATTACTACATAGACCTTAAAGTTTTGAAAATGTAACCCAGTGTGTTTGGAGGATACATCAAGTCCATATTTTCATATCGTGTCATCTTTAAAAATTAAATTGTACTTGGTCATTTTACCTCTAACTTGCTTCATTTATGTGAGAGCTGAGCTGGTTTTCTCACAGTGGAGATGGCTGGTGGACACCCTCCTTCCCCCATCAACAGAGACAGATAATTAAAGGCTCTCAGTTGAGGTTAAAAGTTCAGATAATGATTGCTGAGTGGCATCTTTCTTCGTTCAAAGCTAAATAGCGCCCCTTGTACCACTGGCCACTGGCCTCATTAGCACCGTTTTTTTGTATGTTTGTTTGTTTGTTTTAGCATATATTCTTTTCTTTAGAACCAGTATGTTCAGCATTGCCAACTATGTCTCACTTTTTTAGTTCTCCCATGTTTTATGTTTCATCTCCTTTTCAATCAAATCCTATGTGTTTCCACTAAAAAATAGTATTTTACAAAGCAGTTGCCATAAGGGTTCAGAAAATCCTAACATACTGCCCAAGGCAGGCTTGTCATAACATGAAAAATTACTGGTCATCCTGAGTCTTTGGCCTGCCTTGAAGAATGCCCTTTGCTGTGAAACTATAGACATTTCTCAGGACTCTTTTCAGTTTTCCCAAGGGTGGCAACATATTTTACAAAATTTGAGCAGTCTGTGAGCTCATTAAGAAAGTGGGGAATACTTTATGAAGTAGTTTATGGTGAACAGATTTTTAGAACGAATCCATTTCATCTGAGACTTTTAATGGATTTGCAGCTTAAGGCTGTATGATAAGCTTTGTTATATGGCAGGGAGCACAGATTCAAGTATTTTCAAGGATCAGGAAGATAATACAAATGAAAGAAAACTAGCTGATATACAATAATAGAGAGTTGCGGGACCTTGGGGAACAGATAGAACATACCCTGGCCAAGTGAACTAGTAGGTGCACATAAAGGTGAAGTGTTAGAATGAGGGCTGGAGATATCAAACCTTTTTATTTTAAAGATTTATTTATTTGGGCCGGCGTCACGGCTCACTTGGCTAATCCTCCACCTGCGGCTCCAGCACCCCAGGGTTCTAGTTCCGGTTGCTCCTCTTCCACTCCAGCTCTCTGCTGTGGCCCGGGAAGGCAGTGGAAGATGGCCCAAGTGCTTGGGCCCTGCACCTGCATGGGAGACCAGGAGGAAGCACCTGGCTCCTGGCTTGGGATGGCGGGCCTTAGCGGCCATTTAGGGGGTGAACCAATGGAAGGAAGACCTCTCTCTCTCTCTCTCTCTCTCTTTCTATGTCTAACTCTGCCTGTCAAAAAAAAAGAAAAAAGATTTATTTATTTGAATGGAACAGTTGTAGAGAGGGAGGGAGAGAGAGAGAGAGAGAAAGAGATCTTCCATCCACTGGTTCATTCTTCAAATGGCTGCAAGGGCTGGGGCTAGGCCAGGTCAGAGCCAGGAGCCTGGAATTCCATCTAGGCGTCTCACATGGGTGGTAGGACCTAAGAACACTGCACAGAAATTCCCTTTTTTCTTCAGTCCCTCTTACACACACAGGCTAATGTTTACCTAGCTACCTTAACATTTTTAATGCATAAAGAGGGACCTGGCATTTCATTGTTGCAGGTAAGAGTGGACTATGACACTGAAGTGATTGGGCAAATAAAAATGGTGGATGGTGAACACACACAGTGAGACGCTGGGACATAGGAGTTTAGGATAAAGGTCAGGATAATTTGCTTGG
Organism: Lepus europaeus; assembly: GCF_033115175.1. NCBI lineage: Eukaryota > Metazoa > Chordata > Mammalia > Lagomorpha > Leporidae > Lepus > Lepus europaeus. The sequence continues at coordinate 31,804,360 of NC_084839.1, read as the reverse complement.
CATGAGGATTCATCTCTACAGAAAGTTTGAAAGTTTAGGACCCACCTCCTGTGGAAATATTTATTTCTTAAGATCGGGAGTTGGCAAACATTTTTGCAGCAAACCCTTTGTAGACATTTAGGCTATAAGAGCTATGTGGTGTCTGTTGCAAATAGTCAACCATATGCTAATTGTGTGTAGAAGAAACTACAGACAGTGTGTAAACAAATGAGTGTGGACATGTCCCAAAAAAACTTTATTTAACTCAAATGGGCAGTGGGTCACAAGTAAGCTTGCAATTGACTTCCATGAGAGATAATGAACTTTCTGTTATTTCAAGAAATGCTGACAATAATCTATTGCTTAGAGTAGCTGTTCTCTCTGTAGTCACTGATGTCTGCCTGTTTGAAATGACAACTCCTATCATAGTTAACAGCTTCAGGTAAATCTAAAAGTTTTCTAGTAAACTTTTAGGTTTATTTATTAATCTAACAAATATTTATTGTGTTCTCATTTTTGCACAAAGCATAGTCCTTGGCACAGAGAATATTGGAACAAAAAATAGTTTCTTATGTCAAGGATTGTTCCAGTTTATTGGCAACTTAATAGGTGACCACTGAAGATGATATTCTGGGTATTTTTAGACAGACAGTGTGGAAATTCTCCAGGAAATTCCCTGGAATCCTAAAAATATTTTATATTGAGCAAAACAAAATACTGAGAGAGGGGAGCCTGAGTGGTGCACCTTTTAGACTCTTCTTGACTCTTATGAAGTATGTCTGCAGGTTCAGTCCCTGAGCAACAGGACACGCTCACTGATGCTAACCACTTCTCAGCAGCACTGATACAGCAAAGAGGAGAAAGGGGAACTTTTCAGCTAATGATTTTTTTTTTATCCTTTCTGGTAGTTACATTCTCACAGACAATTCCATGTTGATAGAATGAGGGGCAGCATTCTAAAATGTAATTAAAATAAGGATTTTTCTTGAGATATATTGGCAAAATTTTTAAAGCCATGGTAATGATTTCTCATCATGGTCTGAAAGCAAAGAATAAACTGGCTAAAATGCTTGATAGATTTCACAGTCTCAGTTGCAAGTGCTTAGCAAAAAAAAAAAAAATTGCGAGCTAGAGTGCCCCAATAAAACATCCCATAGTAAAAGTGATGATAGTTATAGTAAAATAAAATAGGATGACAGCCAAAGTGAAGATGTACTGCAACTTCTCAAACAACATAATAGCAAAAGAGTGGGATGGATGTTTTTTCTACATGATATTTCTGCAGCCCACAATTCTTCCTTCTTTTATTTTCAAAAATAAATCTTTCACAGTTGTTAAATGTGCCACTTCTCATTGTAACCATGCAGCATTATAGTTTGAGATAATCAAGAACACTGAAGGCAAATACTCAAAGTTTTTGGATCAAGCATGAGAACACCATCCTTGTGAATGTCATTTTGGCTGTATTTCTATCAAGGTATCAATTATTTATAAACAGCCTCTGATCTTGATGCATTTCTCAGTTAAGGGATTGTTGTACAATGCATGTGTATGGAGGATGAGGGAAGGCACCTGTAATGGGACAGAAGTAGAGCAGTTGCAGGAAAATAAAACAAAACCCACTGGGAAGGTTTTTCAAAGTATAGCTAAAGCTCAGAATTTTTTAATTCACTATGTACTTTTTAAAAATAATTATTTATTTATTTGACAGGTAGAGTTATAGACAGTGAGAGAGAGAGACAAATAGAAAGGTCTTCCTTCCATTGGTTCACCCCCCAAATGGCCATTACAGCCAGAGCTATGCCGATCCGAAGCCAGGAGCCAGGTGCTTCCTCCTGGTCTCCCATGTGGGTGCAGGGGCCAAGCACTTGGGCCATCCGCCACTGCCTTCCCAGGCCACAGCACAGAGCTGGACTGGAAGAGAAGCAACTGGGACCAGAACCCGGCACTCACATGGGATGCTGGCGCCGCAGGTGGAGGATTAACCAAGTGAGTCATGTTGCCGGCCCCACTATGTACTTTTTATAATGTAATTTTTACATTTAAATCTGAAAGGCTTATTAATCACACAGATGAAATAAATCTTCCTTCCTAGTTGGTTTACTATCTGACAACTGGGAACACAGTCTGGGTGATCTAATTTAATCCTTAAAGTGGAATAAGATAAAATATAATTATGTTGCTTTGCTTGACAAAATATCAGTTTAATTATTTGATCAACACTAATCCATTTTCCTTTCAGCTTCTTGAAATTATTATTTAAGTATGTGTGTGATTTTCAACCTTTTTCTGAATATAGAAGCTTCACAGCCCTTGTTTAAGCTACTTATATAAGCAAATTTGAATATGTATGTCACTATATATGATTTAAGATGATATAAATATTAAAGATATATATTTATAAATATATTGCCTTGAACATGGTAGAAGTTTAATAATATAGTTATTGAAACAGTAAGAGTTGAAAATTTAAGTACTGATTTAATATGAATATGTCACAAATTTGGAGTAGATTATTGAAACTTCTGAGGAAAAGCTGTTTTTCATGTTAGCAAAAGTTCAACCAAACAATTTTTTATGATGATCCAACACAGACTATTATCTGTTCCAAATACTATGAAGCTCCTCTTTAAGGGTTCTGAATGTATTGTTGGCAGCCTTCAGCAATTTGTAACCTTGACTGATGACCTCACATACTACTTTTGAGATTTCTTGATTCTTTTCATTGATATTAATATGACAACCTCAGGCAGTAAAAATGTACAGGTGATTTTTCCGGAGTTTGAAGATATGTTTGCACTTTTCTCTCTGATAAGTGACATTTGAAGGAATGCCAAGATGTTTATCATATATAATTTTAACTAAAAAAACCTTTTTATAATTTTAATGTATTGAATATATCATAGATTTCATCACCAGGAATACATTTGAGGGGGTCTTCAGAAAGTCTGTTGAAAATGAATATTAAGAAAAATCTTTGCATAAATTTCAAAATTTTTGTACCAAAATATACTTATCTTTTAATTCCATTTTTCAGCAAACTTTTTGTAGTCTACTTTGCTAACTGGCAAAATAACAAATATCTAATTAGCTTCTTGTATGTAGTTATTTTTCAGTCCAATTTACTGAGCTATGATTGACATATAAAAAGCTGTAGACATTGAATGTATGCATCTTGGTGAGCTTTCAGATTAGTATGCAACATGAAACACGATCATCAAGGCAATGAATATACCTATCACCTCCAAATGTTTCATCCTACATGTATTATTATTATTTGGTAGGAACAAATAACTATCCTCATTGCAATGTTAAATACACAGGACAGTATTGTTACCTATGTCAAAATGTTGTGTAGATCCCCAGAATTTATTAATTTTGCAGAACTGAATCTGGGTAGCCTTTGACTAGTACGCCCTAATTTAACTTCTTCCCAGTTCCTAATAACCATCATTATATTCTATTCTCAACTCTACCAGTTCAACTATTTTACATTTTTTTTGTAAGTGGTGTCATGTAATATTTTGCCTTCAGTGCCTGGCATACATCACTTTGCAAAATGTTACCCATATTGTTGCAAAAGGCAGGATTTCCTTCTTTTCAAGAATGAGTAACAATCCACTGAATGTAGATATTACATTTTCTTTATCCCTTCATCTGTCAAGAAGCATTTAAGTTGCTTCCATATTTTGGCTCCTGTGAATAATGCTGCAGTAAACCTGGAGTATAGATATTTCTTTGAAATTCTGATATCTGATTTTTGTTCCTTTGGAAACATACCTAGAAGTGTGACTGATGGATCATATAGATGTTCTATTTTTAAATTCCTGAAGAATTTCCATACCGTTTTAATGATGGCTACAAAAATCAACACTCCTGCCAACAGTGTCAAGAGCTCATTTTTCCACATATCCTTGAGAAAGCATAACGTTTAATTTTCCAAGTAATATCTATCCTAACACATATAATGTGGTACTTTGTGATTTTGATTTTCATTTCCCTGATGATTAATGATGTTAAATAACTTTTCATGCACCTGTTGGTCAGTTTATTGTCTTTGTTGGGACAATTTTTATCTGTATCCTTTGCCCTTTTTTTGGTAGGTTATTTTCTTTTTGTTGTTTTTATTGAGTCATCAGAGTTCCTCATATGAGTGTAGTTTGAATATTAACCCTTTATCAGTAAATGCCTGCTAATAATTTCTTCCATTCTGTAGATTAACTTTTAATTATTTTCAGTGCTGAGCTGAAGGTTTTCAGTTGAATATCATTTGTTAATTTTTGACTCATTTTCTGTGCTTTTCATTTCTTTCCCAATAATTGTTATAAAGACCAAAGTAAAGGAGATTTAGTCCTGTGTTTTCTTCTAGGAACTTTATGGTTTCAGGTATTACATTTCAGTCTTTTATCAGTTTTGAGCTAAATTTTGTGTCTAAGTGTCCAATTTCATTCCTTTCCATATGGATATCCAATTTTCTGGACATCACTTGAAGATATTAACCTTTTCCAATCCTGTATTCTTGGTGTCTTTAAGATTAGTTGGCTATTTATACATGGATTTATTCCTGGGCTCTTTATTTTGGTCCATCTGTCTATGTATTTTTTTCATTTTTTATTTATTTATTTAATTAATTAATTTATTTGTTTTTGACAGGCAGAGTGGATAGTGAGAGAGAGAGAGACAGAGAGAAAGGTCTTCCTTTTTGCCATTGGTACACCCTCCAATGGCCGCTGCAGCCGGCGCATCGTGCTGATCCGAGTCAGATGCTTCTCCTGGTCTCCCATGCGGGTGCAGAGCCCAAGGACCTGGGCCATCCTCCACTGCCTTCCCGGACCATAGCAGAGAGCTGGCCTGGAAGAGGGGCAACCGGGATAGAATCTGGCGCCCCAACTGGGACTAGAACCCGGTGTGCTGGCATTGCTAGTGATCCTGAACATTTTTTCATGTGTCTGTTGGCCATTTGGATTTCCTCTTTTGAAAAATGTCTATTGAGGTCCTTGGCCTATCTCTTAAGTGGGTTGTATGATTTGTTGTTGTGGAGTTTCTTAATATCTTTGTAGATACTGGTTATTAATCCTTTATCTGTTGCATAGTTTGCAAATATTTTTTCCCAACCTATTGGTTGCCTCTTCACTTTCCTGACTGTTTCTTTTGCAGTACAGAAACTTCTGTGTCTCCATATGAATTTCAGCATCATTTTTTCCAGATCTGAGAAGAATGTCTTCGGTATTTTGATTGGTACTCTATTGAATCTATAAATAGCTTTTGGGAAAATGGACATTTTGATGATATTGATTCTTCCAATCCATGAGCATGGAAGATTTTTCCATTTTTTGGTATCCTCTTCTATTTCTTTCTTTAAGATTTTGTAATTCGCATCGTAGAGATCTTTAACATCCTTAGTTAAGTTTATTCCAAGGTATTTGATTGTTTTTGTAGCTATTGTGAACGGGATTGATCTTAGAAGTTCTTTCTCAGTTGTGGCATTTCCTATGTATACAAAGGCTGTTGATTTTTGTGCATTGATTTTATATCCTGCTACTTTGCCAAACTCTTCGATGAGTTCCAATAGTCTCTTAGTAGAGTTCTTTGGATCTCCTAAATAAAGAATCATATCATCTGCAAAGAGGGATAGTTTGAGTTCTTCTTTCCCAATTTGTATCCCTTTAATTTCTTTTTCTTGTCTAATGGCTCTGGCTAAAACTTCCAGAACTATATTGAATTTGAATAGCAGTGGTGAGAGTGGGCATCCCTGTCTGGTACCAGATCTCAGTGGAAATGCTTCTGACTTTTCCCCATTCAATAGGATGCTGGCCATGGGTTTTTCATAAATTGTTTTGATTCTATTGAGGAATCCTTCTATACCCAATTTGCTTAGAGTTTTCATCATCAAAGGGTGTTGTATTTTATCAAATACTTTTTATGCATCTATTGAGATAATCATATGGTTTTTCTTCTGCATTCTGTTAATGTGGTGTATCACATTGATGGATTTGTGAACATTGAACCATCCCTGCATACCAGGGATAAATCCCACTTGGTCTGGGTGGAAGATCTCTGTGATGTGTTGTTGCATTCTATTGGCCAGAATTTTTTTTTTTTAATTTTTGACAGGCAGAGTGGACAGTGAGAGAGAGACAGAGAGAAAGGTCTTCCTTTTGCCGTTGGTTCACCCTCCAATGGCTGCCGCGGTAGCGCGCTGCGGCCAGCGCACCCGCGCTGATCCGATGGCAGGAGCCAGGTGCTTCTCCTGGTCTCCCATGGGGTGCAGAGCCCAAACACTTGGGCCATCCTCCACTGCACTCCCTGGCCACAGCAGAGAGCTGGACTGGAAGACGGGCAACCAGGACAGGATCGGTGCCCTGACCGGGACTAGAACCCGGTGTGCCAGCGCCGCAAGGCGGAGGATTAGCCTGTTGAGCCATGGCGCTGGCCCTATTGGCCAGAATTTTATTGAGGATTTTTGTGTCTATGTTCATCAGGGATATTGGTCTGCAATTATCTTTCAATGCTGCATCTTTTTCAGCCTTAGGGATTAAGGTGATGCTGGCTTCATAGAAAAAATTTGGGACAATTCCCTCTTTTTCAATTGTTCTGAATAGTTTGAGAAGAATTGGAGTTAGTTCTTTAAATGTCTGGTAGAATTCAGCAGTGAATCCATCTGGTCCTGGGCTTTTCTTTGTTGGGAGGGACTTTATTACTGATTCAATTTCTGTCTCAGTTACGGGTCTGTTTAGCTTTTCTGTGTCTTCATGGTTCAATTTAGGTAGGTTGCATGTGTCCAGGAATCTATTTATTTCTTTTTCTTTTAAACTTTTATTTAGTAAATATAATTTTCCAAAAGTACTGTTTATGAATTACAATGGTTTCCCCCCCATAACTTCACTCCCACTCGCACCCCTCCCATCTCCCACTCCCTCTCCTATTCCATTCACATCAAGATTCATTTTCAATTCTCTTTATATACAGAAGATTGATTTAGTATATATTAAGTAAAGATTTCATTAGTTTGCACAACACAGAACATAAAGTGTAAAATACTGTTTGAGTACTAGTTATAGCATTACTTCACATTGGACAACACATTAAGGACAGAGATCCCACATAAGGAGTAAGTACACAGTGACTCCTGTTGTTGACTTAATAATTCGACACTCTTGTTTATGGTGTCAGAAATCTCCCTAGGCTCTAGTCATAAGTTTCCAAGGCTATGGATGCCTCTTGAGTTCACTGACTTCGATTATGTTTAGACAAGGCCATAGTCAAAGTGGAAGTTCTCTCCTCCCTTCAGAGAAAGGTACCTCCTTCTTTGATGGCCCCGTTCTTTCCACTGGGATCTCACTCACAGAGACCTTTCATTTATGTGTTTTTTTTTTTTCCAGAGTATCTTGGCTTTCCATGCCTAAAATACTCCCATGGGCTGTTCAGCCATATCTGAGTGCCTTAAGGGCTGATTTTGAGGCCAGAGTGCTATTATGGACATCTGCCATTCTATGAGTCTGCTGTGTATCCCGCTTCCCATGTTGGATTGTTCTCTCCCTTTTTTATTCTATCAGTTAGTATTAGCAGACACTAGTCTTATTTGTGTGATCCCTTTGACTCTTAGACCTATCAGTGTGATCAATTGTGAACTGAAATTGTTCACTTGGACTAGTGAGATGGCATTGGTACATGCAATCTTAAATGGATTGTATTGGAATCCCCTGGCACATTTCTAACTCTACCTTTTGGGGCAAGTCTGATTGAGCATGTCCCAAACTGTAAATATCTATTTCTGATAGATTTCCCTGTTTGCTGGCATACAACTCTTTATAGTAATTTCTGATGATTCTTTTTGTTTATCTGGCATCTGTTGTTACATTTCCTTTTTCATCTCTGATTTTATTGATTTGAGTCTTTTCTTTTTTTAGTTAGTTGGACCAATGGCATTGTCAATTTTGTTTATTTTTTCAAAAAAACCAGCTCTTCATTTGGCTGATCATTTGTAATTTTTTCTGGATTCAATTCAGTTGATTTCTTCTCAGATTTTAATTATTTCTCTTCTCCTGCTAGTTTTGGGTCTGGTTTTATGCAGTTTTTCTAGATCCTTGAGATGCATTGAAATCTCATTTATTTGGTGCCTTTCCAATTTCTTGATGTAGGCACCTATTGCTATAAACCTTCCTCATAATACTGCTTTTGCTGTATCTCTACGTTTTGATATGTTGTGTTGTTATCCTCATTTACTTCCAGAAAGTTTTTGATTTCTCTTTTGATTTCTTCTATGACCCAATGTTCATTCAGGAGTATGTTGTTCAGTCTCCATGTGTTTGCATATGCTCTAGGGATTCCTGAGTTGCTAATTCCCAGCTTCATTCCACTGTGGTCTGCAAAGCTGCATGGTATGATTCTAATTCTTTTGAATTTGCTGAGACTTGCTTTATGGCCTAGTATGTGGTCAATGCTAGATTACGTTCCATGAAGTGCTGAGAAGAATGTAAATTCTTTAGATGTAGGATTGAAAGTTCTGTAGATTTCTGTTAAAATCATTGGGCTATAGTGTCAATTAAGTCTGCTGTTTGTTGATCTTCTGTCCGCTTAACTGTCTATTTCTGAAAGTGGAGTATTGAAGTCCTCCAGTATTATTGTGTTGGAGCCTAAGTTTCCCTGTCTCCCTTAAAGTCTCTTAACATATCTTTTAAATAGACCGGTGCCCTGTAATAAGGTGTATATATGTTTTTAATAGTTACATCTTCCTGTTGAATTGATCCCTTAATCATTATATAGTGCCCCTCTTTGTCTCTCTTAATAGTTTTTGTGTTAAATTTTATTTTGGTCTGATATTAAGATGACTACGCCAGCTCTATTTTGGTTTCCATTGGCATGGAATGTATTTTTCCAACCTTTCACTTTCAGTCTGCATGCATCTTTGTTGGAAAGATGTGTTTCTTGTAGGCAGCAAATAGATGGGTTTTGCTCCTTAATCCATTCAGCCAGTCTGTGTCTTTTAACTGGAAAGTTGTTTTTGAAAACTTCTAAATGTTCTTACCATATAATTTTTGAAATCTGTATCTTGCATTTCTTCTATCTCATCATCTTCATAATCTTGGATTGGAGTGTCATGTTCATTTGGTGGCGTCATAATGTTTTCCTTGTTTCCTTGGTTTCTGCGTTTGTTGCTTGGCATTGTGGAGATATTCTTTGGTTTCTTCTTCTTCTTCTTTTTTTTTCTCTCGCTGTGGTGGCTTTTCTTGTTATACTATGACTCTAGATTAAGTGGACTGTCTGCTGTTGGTGATTCTTTAGAGACTTGTGATGAGTGTGGCCAGAGAGCTCTGTTCAGTTCTTCAGGATTAAGGGTGTGCCAAAGGTGATGCACCCAGGTTTGGTGTGGTAAATCTTCTCTCTCTCCCTTTTTTTTATTCAGAAGGGAAGTAATTCCGCACAGTTCAGCTATTCTCCTTGAAAGAATCAGTGTCTGAGCAAACTTTAACACAAAAACTATTAAGAGAGACAAAGAGGGGCACTATATAATGATTAAGGGATCAATTCAACAGGAAGATGTAACTATTAAAACAGATATACACCTAATTACGGGGCACCAGTCTATTTAAAAGATATGTTAAGAGACTTTAAGGGAGACAGGGAAACAGGCTCCAACACAATAGTACTGGAGGACTTCAATACTCCACTTTCAGAAATAGACAGTTAAGTGGACAGAAGATCATCAATGAAACAGCAGACTTAATTGACACTATCGCCCAAGTGATTCTAACAGATATCTACAGAACTTTTTGTATTAGTTTTGCTGTACAAAACTCTGACTGTAAAAGTCATGGTCATAGTGCATAGTAAGTTCTTTGTTAAGATAAAAAATGCACTAAATTATAGGGTTCAGTATCTTGGATCTTGGAACATATTCCCCATGCACAAGGGGGCAGAGACTACTGTGTATTAAATGCATTTTAATTTTTACTAGTTTAAACTTATGATATATTTATTGATATGAATGCCATAAAAAGTTGAGGTGCATCTATATATACACATATTCATGGATAGCTATAGACACAAATACATTTTTTTAAATGTAAATAATTTCCTTTAGTTGACTACCCAAAGACAATATGTATTTGCTAGTCTTGTTTCATATTGTTTGTTTATTTAATAAGCTTGATTTCTTACAAAGGAACACATTGAAATAAATAATAAACTTTTCATGAAAAACATAGGATACTGAAAACACAGGAAGTATGCCTTCAATAATATTTGGAATACAAATTTAATTGTCAAATTCTGTTATGTATTAAATATGAATTATATAAGAAAAATATATGAGTATAGAACACATATTTTTAACAATACTACAGCTCAGAAAAATTATTTTATTCACTGACTTTTAAGGAAACTTAGGGGGTTACTTCTCAAAAATGACAAAATATATTAAAAATCAAGAAAGAAGCAAGATCTTGTGGAAAGACTATTTAACTTAATTGATCAATAATTGTAATTATAAGAATGCAGACAGATTATAAACCTTAATAAGAGATCCAGATTGTTGGGGCTAGTATTGTGTTGCTGCAGATTAAGATGCCACTTGTGTATTGAAATCCTGGTTTGGGTCCCAGCTGCTCTGCTCTCTCCTAAGGCACCTGCCTCCCATGTGGGAGACCTGGATACAGTTCCTGGCTACCAGCTTCAACATGGCCCACACCTGACTGTTGTGGAAATTTGGGAATGAACCAGCAGATGGAAGATTTCTGTATCTGACCTCTCTTTGTGTTGCTCTACTTTTCAAATATATAAGTCTTCTAAAAAATTCCTAATTTTCATAGGCAGAGTGATGATCTACAAAAAAATAAAAGTGATGAAAAATAAAATATAAATAAAACAAAAATCAAATAAAGTTTGAAATATCAATTATTTGAGGACATTTAAAGGCATAAGAATACAGACAAAGGAGATCATTTGAAAGTGTTAGAAATATATGTAATTCTAAAGAAATTTATTGAAGTAATGTAGGATATGGTATAATTTTAGACAATTGTTTAGAGAAAAGAAAAGACAATTTATTTGATTTGATGTTAGGACCATTCTGACATTGAATTTAGGGAGAAGGAAATACAATTGTTGAAAATTATCTGACATGGCATTGGACAATGTTTCTCTAAGTTCATAGTAAAATTTCATTTACTGCTTTCCTTTTTTTTTTTAAACTCAACCAATGAACCAAATAATAAAGATGATTATTGGATCAAGGAATGCTATTTACCTCACAATCTTATTTTCTTCTATTATTTGCTAATACAACCTCATATTTTGCTATACAAAATAGACTAGTTATCACAGATTACAATTACCTGAGGGTGCTATCTGACCAAGAAGTAAGATGGAAGTGGAAATGATTGTTAGAAACTCCAAGAAACTTCCTTAAAAAGAAAAGGCTCACATACCACTCTCCTTCTGACTCTTGGTTTGATTGCTTGTTCCTTCTGCATTATTTCCCCAATAGCTGGAGCTACATCATTAGTTACCTTAGGACACAATGAAGATGGTATATGTGCACCAAAATGCTAGCACAGAATAACAGATGGTCCCAGTGTCCTAGTGAGAGTTAATCTGCTGCAGGACTCAGGACTATCCAACTCCAGACTTCCTTTATAAAGAAAACTGAATATACATGTATTTTGCTTTTTTCCCATAAAATGTTCTTTTTTCCCCTATTATATGTGTCTGAAACAATTCTAATTGACTGAGTTATGCTTAAATGACAGGGATAATTTGTTAATAAGGATAATAATGTTGATAGTGAGAAGTAGATATTATAAAATTAGAGGATTTAGAAAAATTAGAGTAGGAATAATAATAGCCTTATGGAGTAGAGAGAAAACATTAGGAAGATAATGTGCTGACAATTAATAATTTAAGAATATTATTTAAAATTACAAATGTTGGCCGGCGCCACGGCTCAATAGGCTAATCCTCCGCCTTGCGGCGCCGGCACACCAGGTTCTAGTCCCGGTCAGGGCGCCGGATTCTGTCCCAGTTGTCCCTCTTCCAGTACAGCTCTCTGCTGTGGCCCGGGAGTGCAGAGGAGGATGGCCCACGTTCTTGGGCCCTGCACCTGCATGGGAGACTAGGAGAAGCACCTGGCTCCTGGCTTTGGATCAGTGCGGTGTGCTGGCTGCAGTGCGCTGGGCGCGGCAGCCATTGGAGGGTGAACCAATGGTAAAGGAAGACCTTTCTCTCTGTCTCTCTTTCTCTCTCACTGTCCACTCTGCCTGTCAAAAAAATAAATAAAATAAAATAAAATTACAAATGTAGGGGCCAGCACTGTGGTGCAGCAGGTTAATGCCTGGCCTGAAGCGCCGGCATCCCATATGGGTGCTGGTTCTAGTCCTGGCTGCTCCACTTTCAATTCAGCTCTCTCCTATGGCCTGGGAAATTGCAGAGTGGCTAGGAAAATGAGCACATGGCATGCCCCAACAAACAGACACTCTTCCATGTTTATGTGGCCTCTTATTAAACCAAACTGATTTGATCATGTGGACTCATTTTAATAACCTAATGCAATGTAACCATTTGTCAAAGTTTCAACCTTAGGACACCATAATTGTATAAAGTTTCTACACTTATAATCCATTAACCACTAATTGTTTAACCATTAACATAAGTCTTTTGGGAACTATCTTTGGTACACAGGCTTTAGGGAGACACCCAAATCCAAAGCATAGCACATTTCTAGACTTTAATTGTAAGGAGCTATTAGGCATATGATAAATTATGTGAAGGAGAGTTTTAAATTTGTTATGTATTTGGGAAGGCAAGAACATAGACAGAATGATAAACAGAGATCTCCCATCTGCTAGTACACTATCCAAATTTCTCACGAAAACCAGAGCTTCATCCAGGAGGTTGGAACTCAATCCAGGTCTTCCATGTGGGTGACAGGGACGCGACTTCTAGAGCCATCACCTGCTGCCTTCTAGAGTGTGCATCAGCACTAAGCTGAATTAGAAACAGTATCAGAACTTAAACCCAGGTACTCTGATATGGGATCCAGGTGTCCTAAGCAGCATTTTAACTACTATATCAAATGCTGCCCTGATGGAGAGCTTTATATTATTTCTATCTGGACAAATAAAATGCAAAGTATAAATAAGTAGGAGAATACTGGAAAATATGTTTAACTCACAATAGATAGATCAGGAAGTAAAATGGGAAGAAGATAGAACCATTTATTTCTGAGTAAGATCATAAATAATAACTAAATCAATATTTCTTTAATCTTCAGATTTCACCTTCATCAAATGTTAAACACATTTTTTAATTTTTTTTATTCTGGCTGCTCTCTGCTGCATGAACATGATCAAAATGTTTCTGAGAAACTTTTCACCCTAATCAGGCATATGTAGTGAATTATGGTTTGCTTTTCATGATAGTACTACTTGATGACATGTAAGTTATCTGATCACTTTCCTACCTAAATGAATGCTTTATTTCTCATAGTTTTGCTGATAATATATGGATGCAAAAAGAACGCATATCCAACAATTTAGTAAAACCCCCACTGAGCTTGAAATGTTGTCCTGTGTACTTGTACCGAAAACTCATTCTACATTCTATTTCATACAGACCTTTCAACCTGACTGTAGTCTTTAAATATTTACTACCTAATATAAATATTTAAAAATTTAATATACAGCACTGACCTCCGTGAAACTGCTCATGCTGAAGCAATGACTGGATATTTTTCTTTTTTTTTCTTTGCAGTTTGTTGGATTCTTTTTTGAATGCATAAACTATTTCCATAACAAGAACCTTTCAGTATATGTGATACATGTAAAACATACCAAAAGTGAGTTGAGCAGATGCATAAAATACTAGATATGGAAAAGTTTAATGAATTGGTGTTTCCATTTTCTAACAATAAATGAAATTTACTGAACATGTAATAATGTTGGTTCTTTTATTACTGTAGAAAATTTTGAAGCTATACACTGTTAGTTGCTGGCTGTTGATACCAATTCATCTGTATGTAGTGTCTGAACACTATTAATAGGAGTAAAATAAGTAGTTATGAGCATTGCATATGTGGTAAATGTAAATGTTGAGACACAAAGTTACAAATAATTTAAAGCTCATCTCCACATAATGATAATGAAGCCCAATAGTCATTTCAGCCTTTTATTCTGCTGGAATAAATTAAATCTCAATGAACTTTGGGTCATTTCTATCTTTATTCCTGCAAATATAAGTTATACAGGAGCTTTTTAAGTGCCAGATAATATGTCATCATATATTCATTCTGGCGTCAGGTCATCTCCATGACATTCTTCTGTTTCTATGCTAAGAGTAGTGTGTTCTTATTACAGTTTTCAGAATTATTCAAAATGGTTGCATTAATCACATATTCTTTCAGTCTTCTTTCATATACACAGAATCTGGATTTGAATTTTTTTCCTCTGTTCCTTGAACAAGGTGTGTTGATTAGTGACCCGATTATATTTGGATTTGGGAAAGTAATGATAAGCTTATAGATAACAGTGACAAATAACTGAATTCAGATAGTGCTTTCTTCTACAGTGCTTTCCATGCAATGTATTAGATTCACATAAAAAACAATGAGATATCAATTATAAGTATGCTAACTGTAAAGATTAATTGATGCAAAGAAGTTAATTGACTTTATTAGCTTGAATCTGTTGTTGATCTATTATTTGACTTTGCAGTTTCAATCAATATAATTTTCAAAGGGATTATTACTATTTTGTTTGTGTGCATATAACATAGTTACCTCACCATTTTATTTGTTTACACACTTAATAATTATTTTATATTCACTTTCTAGGGTAATTTTTTTCTGCTTCATCTCATTTTCTTTTTTCTTTTTTTTTTTTCTTTTGGTGACAGGCAGAGTTAGAGAGAGAGAGAGAGACAGAGAGAAAGGTCTTCCTTTGCCGTTGGTTCACCCTCCAATGGCTGCTATGGCCTGTGTACTGTGCCAATCGAAAGCCAGGAGCCAGATGCTTCTCCTGGTCTCCCATGCGGGTGCAGGGTCCAAGAACTTGGGCCATCCTCCACTGCCTTCCCGGGTCACAGCAGAGAGCTGGACTAGAAGAGGAACAACCAGGACAGAATCCGGCACCTGGACCGGGACTAGAACCCGGTGTGCCAGTGCCACAGGCGGAGGATTAGCCTAGTGAGCCTCGTGCCGGCCTCATTTTTTTTTGTTTGTTTCTATTCTCATTGCTTTCCAAACATAAAATTCATATTATTTGGAGCCTTAAATGAGGTAGCACTTAGATACTTCTGTTGAAGTTAGTTCCACAAAGTTCGCATTATTTTTCACCATTACTCCAAAACACAGGGAAACTGGGGCATATTGTAACTGAATTCTTGGCTTGACTTTTTTCCAGACCACTTTGTAGTGTAAATTGCGGAGAAAAAAAAAAAGCAAAAAACCCCTGCATGAGATAGACTTCTCTTTTTCTATACGGAAATAAAAATAATAATTTTCCTTGAACTTTTCTTATTTTCATTTTTTAAAAATTTTATAAAGATATTATCTGGAGGCCTGGAAGGTAATGATATTATTGGTTCATCCATAAAGTGACAGATCAGGCCATTGTGATTCTTTTCCTATGAACAATACTTCCCACTAGAACCCTCTATATCTTGAATTACTGATGGGCTAACAAACCATGAAAAAAATGCCCAAAGGGCAAATGTAGCTTCTCTACTCTTCTTGTTTCTCTGGCATCTCATTTTCACTTAGTGTTTGAGTTCCAAGGATTGCTTCTTTTCCCTACAATTTCATGACTTACTTAGAAAATATAGTTAAAGGTATAACAGATATTTTTAGTTGTTTTCATCAAAGAGAATATTGAGAGTATTCACACTTCCAAAAGCATGAAACTGAAGTTTAATTCCCTACTGTTGGAATACTAATTTTTCTGTTATAAATACTGCTAAATCTTTGTATATATCTTTAAACACATCTAGAGAAATAATAAAATAAATGAAATTGGTGAAATAGTATGATATGGTTGAGACTTAATTTTGTACTAATGTATTGTCCATCACCAAGTTTTACCACTATCAGGGTTAACAAAATTGAATAGGAGTCTAAATATAATTACTATTACATCATTTTACTTTTGAAACATGGTAAACTAAAATGTAGCATTTATTTTGTGTGCTATTAGACAACACTGATTAGTATGTATTGAAACAATATGTGATTTACTTGATATACAAGGAGCTTTATCATAATTATTGAAAAACTAGCTATATTACAGTATACACTTAATTCTTTTATTTTGTGATTCTTTGTCAGTAGAGAGAAAATTACACAGTTTTCTGTTGTGAAATTTTTTTTGCATCCTCTTCATACTTTTCTATCAGAATGAGCATTTTTTTAATTTCAAATACTTCACAATTTAAGAATACCTGATGGTTGGCCAGCACCGTGGCTCAACAGGCTAATCCTCCACCTGCAGTGCCAGCACACTGGGTTCTAGTCCCGGTTGCCCCTCTTCCAGGCCAGCTCTCTGCTATGGCCCGGGAAGGCAGTGGAGGATGGCCCAAGTCCTCGGGCCCTGCACCCGCATGGGAGACCAGGAGAAGCACCTGGCTCCTGGCTTCGGATCAGCGTGGTGCGCCAGCCACAGCACACTGGCTGCAGCAGCCATTGGGGGGTGAACCAACGGAAAAGAAAGAACTTTCTCTCTGTCTCTCTCTCTCTCACTGTCCACTCTGCCTGTCAAAAAACAAACAAACAAACAACAACAAAAAAAAAAAAACAAAAAAAAAAACCTGATGGTTTAATTTGTCATTTTCTGATAGAAATCTTAAATTTTATATTTTAAAAGTTAAACATTTACTTTCCCTTTTTTATCTTTCTTTTGACATTATGCTTAAAATATTTCTTCTTAAATAAGTGAATTTTGTTCTTATTCCTTTATTATCCTATTTTTTTTAAGATTTATTTATTTGTTTGAAAGTCAGAGTTACAGAGAGGCAAAGGCAGAGACTGAGAGAGAGGTCTTCCATCCACTGGTTCACTCTCCAAATGGCTGCAACAATGACCAGAGTTAAGCCAATCGGAAGCCAGGAGCCAGGAGCTTCTTCCAGGTCTCTCATGTGGGTGCAAGGGTCCAAGGACTTGGGCCATCTTCTACTGCTTTCCCAGGCCATAGCAGAAAGTTGGCTTGGAAGTGCAGCAGCAGAGACTTGAACTGGTGCCCATATGGGATGCCACACTGCAGGCAGCGGCATTACCCACTACACCACAGTGCCAGCCCCTATTATTATATTCTTACCTATTAAATTAATCTGGATAAGTGGTTTTTTTTTTTTTGCAAAGAATGAATTACTTATCCTCTGTATCAAAACCAATTATTTACAAAGTCATCATTTCTCCACTTGTTTTATATATAAATTATAATTCACTTTTTACAGAATTAAATTATTCTACACAAGGGTTGTTCACAGGGTATTCTCTTGTTTAAAGATGACACTGCACCATTTTCTTTCTTAGATTCAGTGAAGTTGTATTGATCTCTTAATCATATAAGTGATTGGAAAGCCCAAATTTTCTTTGTAGGTATATGAATTCAGAACTTCCTGTTTGTAGCAGAGATCCTATATTTTTCTTTGAATCCGAGAGTGTGTATCACAATAATATATGTGTTTTATCCAGGGTTCCTTAAGATGTTAGCAAAGAAACCTAATTTTAATCAATTTAATAGTGGGGGGAAATAATAGGAAAAGCAGAGGTTCTTGTTTACAAAATCAAATGATGGAAAGGTGTGACACTGGGCTGCTTGGCACCTCTATATACCCATAGCCACATCCATGGGCATTCTGAATGTTGCCTTATTTAGGGGAAAAGGGGATCTTTTTGGAGGTAATTATGGAAAATTTGAGAGAGAGACACACAGAGAGAGAGAAAAAAATCACTATTTCTGGCTTAATAGTGACAATGTTAGTTATAACTATCTCTGTACAAAGAATTGTTATTGCTGTATGCTAAAAATGCTTTCTAAATGGATCTAAAAGGGAGATAGTTTTTGAACAAGTAAAGTCAAATAAGTGAATAAATGTCTATCCTATCCCATTCCTTTATTCTGTACACACACACACCCACATTATATACATACACACACAGAGGTGTTCATACATGTATAGTGATAATTTCAATACCTGAAAAATGTTGAGTTTGCCTTAGCTACCACTCTTTTTGTGTTACTTTCACTTCTTTTAGCCTGAAAAGCACCTACATTCTATGAATGATTCTAACTCAATATCTGGCCCTTTATGTAGAGGATGAGGATGACAAAGGAGTTCGTTTTAATACCTGCCATGGTTTTACCCCATTGACAAACCTATCATTCCCAACTCTCACTTTGTTTCTTCAGTGTGTGCTCATCTGAGTACTGCCAAACAAATACAAAACCTTGACTTGTTTTCTATAGCTGACTCCTGTGTCATGTTAATTTTTTTAAAATTTTCTTTTAACTGACACATGAAAATTATATATTTTATGTAGTATTATGCAACAGTTCTATACATGTATATACTAGGTAATGGCAAATCAGGATCATTGTATCTACTCAAACATTTAATATTTACTGATGCAAAAACATACAAATTTCTTTATTTCATTCTTTTTTTAAGAGAAATATACACTACATTATCATTAGACTTAGTAAAAAGAATGATATCAAAGTTTGGATGTTGGATGGTTTTAAGAAATGTTCCTGTGATTGATCCATTGATACTGTCTATTTAGTTTTTCCTTTTCTGTAGGAGGTTGTGATTCAATTCTTCCCACCTCTACCAAATACACATGAACTAATTCTACATTGCTGAATATGAAAAAAAATCTGTGAGTTATTACAAGAAAGATGGACTATATGTATAAAGTTTCTAGAATTCAATATAATAAATCCCTAGAAATCTAGGTATTATATACAAATGCAAGTTTGACATCAATTTGTACAATCAATTATGTTGTATCATATCTGACATTCTCTAATAGTGATGAGAATACAGTATTAGAGAGGTAATAAATACTTCAATATATAAAACTTATTAAAGAAGAAGCAAAGAAAATATGTAAAACATAAGGATGGGATGTATTACACTGCTAACTGTAAGATAAATTTTGTAGAACAATTTTCTGTCTGGTGGCAAATTTTCTATTCCAAAGGAGAACTAGTCAAAAATGGATAAATTTCATGCTTCACATAAACTACAGTGACAATTTTGGGAGCTGAGGAAAAGTCATATAACATTCTGAGATACACTTAGCAGATGAGAGAAATGATATACTAAAGGCATCAATTGAACTGCAAGTTGTGTGTGAAGCAGCATAAAACATTAGGTTGGAATTTGATGTGCCAAAAATGAAATTAAATATAAAAATGAATAAATCTGAAAGCCATTCTGTCTCAAAAGCAATCTCAACATTTTTCAATAAGAGAAATGACATATCCACATGTGGCTTCTTCAGGAAAATATGACAAGATTCTTGAATTCTCAGATCTGACAGGTCCGCCAACAAAGCAGAGGGGAAAAATCATCTAAAGCTGTTGGGTTTTAAATGATTTTTCTTAGTCAAAACTTAATATTTAGCTATATTTAATAAATCTGTATTTCCAGAAAATTCATGCCTATAAGAGGGGAAAAAAAGAAAACATAAACTGACTCCCCAGGGAGCAGTTATAATGATGACACTTTTTTCTCAACCTAATTTTGGCAATTTTCAAGTGATTGTACAACATATGGGAACCTGTAATTTTTGGTCCCCGAGTCTAGAACAATGTCTAGCACTTATAGGTTTGTTCTGTGAAATGTACTGCTGAATTTCTTAGCAACACATAAAAGGTCAAACCACTCTGCCTGCTTCCTTCATCCACAAACTGTAATGCAGCAGCAAAGTGGCTCTCCTTATGCAACACTGAACAGTCAGATTTAAGCTAAGGATATGCAATCCATCTGATTAGTATTTTCAAACAAGAAAATTTGAAGTTTCAATAAATCAAGCACTCATTTAGTAAAATAACTTACTTTGAATCTGGTTCCATTCTTTAGCATTGTATACATCAAGAGATGGCAGGGCAGGCACTGTGGCATTGCAGGTTAAGCAGCTGCCTGCAAAGCTGGCATCCAGTGTGGGCTCCAGCTCCTGTCCTGGCTGCTCTACTGATCCAGTTTCCTGCTAAGGCGCCTGGGAAAGCAGTGGAAGATGGTCCGAGTGCTTGGGACCCTTGTTACCCATGTGGGAGACCCAGAGGAATTTAGAGGAAACTCTTGGCTCCTGGCTTTTGTCTGGCTCAGACCCAGTTGTTTTACCCATTTGGAGGGGTGTGAGCCAGCAGATATATTTCTCTCTCTCTCTCTCTTTCTCTCTGTCTCCCCCCCTTTTCTTTCCCTGTAATTCTTCCATTCAAATAAATAAAAACAAATCTTTTAAAAAAACAATTTGCAAACTATAGCCCCTGTGTGAACTATGTTTCATGGGTGAAATATGGCCTATTATTTATTTTAGTAAATTAAGATTTATTGGTGCATAGTCCTATCGATTCATTAATTCATTACCTATTGCTGCTTTCTTGCTACAGTGGCAGAATCAGGCAAACAGCACAAATGATAGCCCACAAGGGTGAAAATATTTCCTGCCTTTCTCTTTACAGAAAAAGTGTACCATCTTTGGTCTCTATATGGCAAATTTTGGACTTTCATAAGAAAGAAAATAAAATGCTGTAAGTTGCATCCTTCATTACAACTTGAAAATGCTCTGGCCTCTAGGGAATATACATGTCTAAATAATGGCACGCAAAGCATAAAATGTAATCGGATTTGTGGATTTTCAATGAAGAAAAGTGAACTCTTAGGAGGAAAACACTTCAAATTCGGTAACATTGAAAACTAAGAAGCACAGGAATGGCTTAGAACAAATATGATCTTTTTAATCTCAACTAAGGGATAAAAACAATGTCCAGTTTCTTCTGCTCAGCCTTGTCCTGACTTTGCGGGCACTGTGGCAACTGCCTGCAATGCTGGCATCCCATATTGGCGCAGGTTCAGTGCAGGCTATTCTACTACCAATCCAGCACTCTGCTAATGGCTTGGGAAAGTAGTGGAGGATGGCGGATGGCCTAAGTCCTAGGCCTCTGTACTCATGTGGGAGACCTGGAAGAAGCTCCTGGATCCTTTGGCCTGGCACAGCCTTGGCCACTGGGGTAGTTTGGGGAGTGAACCAACGAATGGAAGATGTGCCTCCTCCTTTTGCGGTGACTCTTGCTCTTCACGACCAGAGAATTAGGCAGGCTGCCTGCAGCTTGCCTTGGCTGAGGAGGGGAAGTGCGCCACCCACCACTCAGCCTTCCCCCAACCCCCGGGGGACAATCAGATGCGGTGGGGAGCCCAGTGGAAGCAGGATCTCACTTTATTGTAAAAGGGAGGTGTTTATTTAGCTGTGGTACAGAGCTACAGAGTGGGTGCAGGCAAGGAGTGTGGTGATGTGATGTAAAAGGGTCTTAGCCACTCCTATTATACCACCTTAATGATCATTAGGTAAAAGCGCGCTGGGGCTGGGGTGTTTGCCACCAGGGATTTGAAACTTAAAGACAGGTTTTCAAATTTGAAGCAGGCTCAGGAAGTTTCCTCTAGGCCTCTCCAGATTCAGCCTCCCCCACATCCCTTTCTATAACTCTACCTTTCAAATAATTAAAATAAATCTCAGAAAAGGAGAAGTTGTTGGAAATGCTTTGCTCTCTTGAACCACATACAAGAAGGGATCTACTGATCCTACCTTTTAGGTGAAATATTACCCCACTCCATGTTATCCCTTAGAGTTGAGGATTAGTATGGCAGTGTGGGGGATCCTGGGTAAACCACCGTATTTTAGTCAACTCAATCTTCAGATTACACTGACCACTCTCATCAGATATGCATCCATTTACAATTATGATTTATTAAAACATAGAAGCAGATTGAATCAGGGCCAGCTCTGTGGCATAGCAGGTAGAGCTGCTGCCTGCAGTGCCGGCATCCCATATGGGCACTGGTTCAAGACCTGGCTGCTCCACTTTTGATTCAGCTCTCTGCTATGGCCTAGGAAGGCAGTGGAAGATGGCCCAAGTCCTTTGGCCCCTGTACCCACGTGGGAGACCCAGAGGAAGCTCCTGGCTCCTGTCTTCCGATTGGCGCAGCTCTGCCCATTGTGGCCAATTAGGGAGTGAACCAGTGGTTGGAAGACCTCTCTCTTTGTCTCTGCCTCTCCTTCTCTCTCTCTGTAACTCTGAATTTCAAATAAATAAATAAATATTTTTAAAAAAAGAAGTAGATTGACTAGGAAATAATTGATTTATTTTATGTCCACAGAGACAATTATAAACCCTTCAGCAATTGTTTAAGCATAATTCACAGAATTATCTGCCTGCAGTTATAATGCAAACATAATAAAATTGTTCTGCTACCTCAAGTTTCAAAATATATGAAGAAGAAAATAAAGACAATATTTTAATAAAGAGTATATTGAAAATATACTCCAAAGGTTTATTCTATTATTGTAGGTAGAAGTAATAAACAAAAATTGTACTTTAATAATAACTACACTATATATAATATATGTATTTTTGGATAACAGTTGACTTTAAAGACTTTGGAGAATGGAAAATGAAATCTTGTGGTAGGAAACAAAGTTTGAGTCAAGACAAAATGAACAACAAACAAACAAATGGGTTTAAAATCTCTGTCTCATCATGGTGATGTGATTTTTTAGTGTTCTGCATGTAGTGCCAGCTCAGATCCTCCTTGGCTCATCCTCTCCTCTCTCCAACCACTCTCCCCACAACAACCATGGAAAAGGGTTAATAAAGATCAGCTATCAGCTCTCTCAAGAATTTTCCCTTAGCTAAAGACAGCCATCTCCCTTAAAGTCATACTTTCTTCCGAGGTCAGCTCCCAATCCATGATTGATCAATATGTTGCATAAAGGATCAGACCTCTCTTGTCTCAACTTGAGAGAATTCTGAAAAGCTATCCTGCCTTCAGAATTTTATATAAAGTTTGTTGAAGCCTTATTTTGACTGCTCTACAACCAAATTTATCCTTCTATATCTTGTTTTACTCCTTGCCCAAAGTATTGATTCCAAGAGCACTTGTGAATCAACTTCCAGCATGGTACTCATCACCAAAACATTGGCTTCCAGGGTAGACATTTGGTATAGCAGTTAAGCTGTCACTTGTGATGCCTGTATGCTATATTGACATAACCGGCTGAAGTACTGGCTCTCAGTTTCTGATTTCAGCTTCATGCTAAAGCACACACTGGGAGGATGCAGTTAATAACTCAAATAGTTAGGTCCCTGCTACGCATGTGAGAGGCCTGGACTAAGTGCGGGACTTCAGGCTTTGGTGGTCTGGGAGAGACCTGGGCAATATAAGCATGTGGGGAGTGAACCAGCAGATCAAAGTTTTCTGACTCTCTTTGTCTTTGTTTTCATTCCTTTCAATCATCGTAATAATACATACATACATAGAATTCTGCTTTCTATAAGAATCAGTGGTAGCACTTGTTTGAGAAAGCACATCTTAAAAGGAGATTTTGGAGCCACAGCACCCCATCCCTACTGGAAAGAACACAGATGGTAATCTGGTAATCGGAGAAAAGAACAATGGCCCAAATCATGAATTAGCTGGCTAGTGTGTCTTGGTAGAGAAAGAGTGGCTAACAGCAAGCTCTTAAGTGACTAGAACTATCCACAATACAATTGGTTATAAAATTAAAGATGATTGGTGGATATTCCTTGGGAATGGAAGCTACAAATTTGGGATTGAGCATTAGCAGGGTGAGATAAATTGAGTTATTCAACAAGTTTTATGGACTCCATATTGATCAAACCATTGAATTAGCATCTCTCCCTTTGCTGAAATTTATGGTCACATAGCTGTTTTCTCATGAACAAATGATGGAAAGGAAAAAAAAGTCACGCTTGTTTCGCTGATCAGAGTGCTTAGTTTAAGTGACTGAAAATTGAAAATAAATAGCAGTTGGAAATCCACGTTGGGCTGAAGTAGGAGTGGCCTGACAAACCTATGTGTGCATGTGTTTGTATAATGTACATACTCATAAGCAGTGACAAATAGCTTGAGGGAATAACCATAGACTGGAAAGAGAAAAAAAATAAATGTCTTCGAAATTTTATGAGAGACTCTTCTGGGGTGTATTATGGGCTTTTGCTGCCCATATTCACGCAGATGTTTAAATCTCAAAGTCTTGTTAATCACTGATGCATTAAGGTTAGATATCTGGTCTAATTATGGTATCTGGGAGGTGGGTCTGTGGCAGGTCTTTAAATCAGTGATGTTGTGCTCTAGGAAAGTAGTTTTTGCAAAAGAGTTGTCTGTGTTCAGTCTATCTTTTCTCTTTGATTCCCAGCTCAAAAGGCAGTCATACTTCTGTTATTCTTCAGCCTCACCAGATGCCTGTACCAATAAGTCAACCCATTCTGGATTGTGAACTTCCAAACTGTAAGCTAAAATCAATCTACTTACCTCCTGAGTTGTTTTTCTCAGGTACTTTGGTTAAAGACTGATGAAGAGACCTACAAAAAAAATTTCAGATAAAGGACACAGAAGTCTGAAATAGCAGCATGGGATAAAAATTTGTGTAGTCAATGTTGATGCTCACTAGCATGCATCCACACCAATGAGGGCACTAAAAAGCCAAGTAAAGAACACGTTAGCTGGTTGATACCAGCTGCCTATGTTATACCTCCATCCCCCATTTCTGATTCAATGAATGAAAGAACAAAATAGTCAGGAAGGCAAAGACATTCATAAGCACAATTCCCACTTAACAACATGGTAGAAACTACAATTGGTGAATTTCCATCCCATTAACAACCAAGTCTAAACCTAAGCTCCAGATACAATTCAATCCCCAGGAGAGCATTTTATGCCTTTGCATCACATATACTTCATTAAGCTCCCTCTGTCTGGAATGATAGTGACTTATTTTTATAGGGATTGATACATTTTCAGGTATGGATTTTTGTTTCTGCTTGAAGAGCCTCACATAGGTCCACTATCAAGGGACTAATAAGTATTTGATATATTTATATGGCAGCATTATGAATAATATTATGTTAATTGGGTTAATTTCATAAAAACTAGAAGTATAACAATGCATACATAACACTGGCATCATATGATTCTATTACAATCTGTCAGAACAGTGGGATAACCTATTGATGGTACAACTGAGACCCCAGTTCATCTGTGACCCTTCTTCATCTGTGAAAATGAGGCAACTTTTTCTTGATAGCACCTACACACTAAATCAATGAGAATTATACAAACATGATGCCATATCCATAGCAGGTAGAATACATATTTTGGCAAAGCCAAAATAGAGGGAAAATAGATGGACTCTGATTCTCATTCTGAGTGACTCTATTGAATAACTGCTTTTTATTGGCCCTACAATTCTGGTGGTTTTGGTGGGGGGCTAAAAAGTGATGGTTTTCAAGGAAAACAGTTCCACCAGGAGACTTAACAAGTGTCAAGTTGAACTTTCATCTACACTTTCAATTGCGTACTTTGAATGTTTGTGCCATAGGACAAGCAAGAAGAAAAATAGCCATCAATAGGAAATACAGTCCATGCTATAAAAGGGGACAGAGAGGAATATGTTCAGTATCTCAAGGATCTAGCTGTAAATTTATTATTCTTTTGTCCAATTTGATAGTAAATGGATAAATGCAAAAGTCTAAGCCTGAGATATGGTAAACAAGGGCTCACACCACTCAAGAATGAAGGTCTGGATTTTCCCAATAAGGGAATTTACCTAAAACAGTAGAGGTGTTAACCAAGTATGGGTGGAATCTAGGATTGATGTTCATAGATTGTTATGTTAAGTATCAGTTATGTTTGTAAGATCATCTTTTGTGGCAGGGCTGTTAATTCAAGTTAATATCCATCCTATTACAAGAACTTCCCCTATCCTATTCCTACTCTTAATTTTTACAAAGATCTATTTTCAGTTTACATTATACTAATAAGATTAATTCTACACTAAGAGTTCAACAAAGAAGAGTGGGAGCATAGGTGGGAAGGGAGAATAGGGTGGGAAGTATCACTATGTTCCTAAATCTGTATATGTAAAATTTGTATACCTTAAATAAAATTTTTAAGAACTTTAAACAAGAGAGCCGGCACCGCGGCTCAGTAGGCTAATCCTCCGCCTTGCGGCGCCGCGCCGGCACACCGGGTTCTAGTCCCGGTCGGGGCACCGATCCTGTCCCGGTTGCCCCTCTTCCAGGCCAGCTCTCTGCTGTGGCCAGGGAGTGCAGTGGAGGATGGCCCAAGTCCTTGGGCCCTGCACCCCATGGGAGACCAGGATAAGCACCTGGCTCCTGCCATCGGATCAGTGCGGTGCGCTGGCCGCAGCGCGCTACCGCGGCGGCCATTGGAGGGTGAACCAACGGCAAAGGAAGACCTTTCTCTCTGTCTCTCTCTCACTGTCCACTCTGCCTGTCAAAAAAAAAAAAGAAAGAAATTTAAACAAGAAGAACTTCTCAAGGAAACGAAGCCCAGTGCTTGGAGTTCAAAGATAATTACTTCTAGGACTTATATGAATCAAGTGTATCAGATAAGCCTAATAAATGAACCTTCTTGGATGTGGTAATCTGCAGTTTAGATTTCTGTTCAGTCCAACTGCTAGTAAATTTGTCAACTGAAATTTTTAGCTGTGAACCCTTTCCCTTTGGTAAAATGTAACATTGCATGAGGTCAAAATCATTTCACATGACAGCTTGTCATATGACTGGCCAAAGTGGAGGTATAAAACATCTTGCTCCCCAACCCCAAATTGAGACATGTAGAGGGCAATCCAGCGTCATAGCTCCCTATGGTTTGCCAAATCCTTGTTGAGACAATATTGTAACACATATTCTCTCTTGGTTCAATTCCGCTTCCTTACCTTGCCTAAAATATAATGATCTCAGGAACCCTGAGAATTTTCTTCCATGCTAATCTTTGACTCAGGGGAAATTTAATTGACATATTCCCAATTTTTTATTTTCCAAATGATGGATAGTGGTCTAAAAGCAGCACTGTCATGGTAGTTGAAACAATGTACAGGAAAATGCCTTGACTATTGCCTAGAATCTCTGGATATTTAAATAACTGTTAGTACTCTTATTTCATTTGCTTTTCAAAATAATAAAATGATTGGAAGAGTTTATTACTAATATAAAATATAATTTCTCCTTATTCAAAAATATCTCCCTCCTGAAGATGTCACATATGAAAATCATTTTAAAATTACACAAATATTTTCTTTCTCTCTTTTGATTACTGTTTCCCATTTCACCAGAAACTAGTTCAAAAACAAGCTTCATTTTAATATATCTTTAATCTATTTAGTGATTCAAATTTATCCTTTACACTTGAAATAGACAATATTTCTAGTAATTTGTGGTCATGGCTTAAGATCACAAAAAGTTGGCTCTGATTGCAATTCATTTTCTCACTTATTATTTGGCATTAGGTATTACATTTCTACCAAGGGAAAGGTATACTGGAATTGGTGTTCAATAAATAAGCAGTAGTAGATTGTAAAGAAAGAGAAAGCATTTAAGCAAAGAGAACCACTTGCATAAGGTTTTAGGATAATAAAATTATATACAGGTGACTCTGAATGTACTGAGTGATGGTAGGCCATAAACTGTAACAGCTACAAACATAATACATTGAATTTAGATTGAAAAATCATTGTCATGTTACAGAATATGATTTGCTTTGTTTCTGAAAAATTACATGAATTATATGAGCATTTCAATTGGCTGTTGGCCTCATGTGTTTCAACAGTGACATTTATCATGCTTGCTAAAAACAGACAAAACCTGTTTGTCCACATAGACATATAATATTTTTTACATAGACCAAATAGAGATTGTTGTAATCATGTTATATAATCATCTTAAAATCAAGGCATTTAAAAAATGAAGAGAAACAAGTTCTGGAAACAACTTTACTTGAATAGCATATGGGAGAGTTTTTATGTCAAAACCCTTGAAGATAACAATTTATTTCAATTAAAGATTGGAATTATATTTTTGGTCTTTAGCATTATTTTGTAGTCTGTCATATTAGCTCTCTGCTGCTATAGAACTTCAAGTACATCTGATGTAGCTTGTATGCCAACATGAAATTTATGTGGAAAAATGAGACTAGAACAATCAGAAAAACTACAGATAAGAACTCATGTTCCAGTTGTTAGTCATCTATTTTAAAATCATAGGAGCTCTTAACAACCAGCTTTATTTTACATGTATATATATATATATATATATATATATTTACATGTAAAATAGTATACTATTTTAGGATACTATATAGTTCTATGTTAATTATTTTCTGGACTGAAATTTTATGACTGAGCATTACATTGGCTTCCAACTCAATTCAGTTTAAATACATGGTTGTGTGCTGTGATTGATGTTCTAGAACTTTTTTTTTTTTTTTGATGTAGAGACAAGTGGACTAATGAAGCTTTATAGGAGCCATTCATATCTGGTTGATGATATGAAAATATGTAGAAAGAAACAGTCAAGCTACCCTCCTATTGGGAACTACAGTATATGAATCTTGTGAAAGTTTCCTATTGATATCAGTTTTCAATCTCCACATACCTTTTTTATATACCCAGATAGTATTAGAAACAAGAGACTGTATTCCCAATACTAGCTAGCTATCAATTTGGGCACATGAACAAAAGTGATACGGCCCTTTCGGGATCATATCTTCAAAAAAGAAGCTGCCTTCTCTTCACTTTGTGTTTCCTTTTCTGACCTTCAGAAAATAAATAAACCCAGAAATAAAAGCTTCCTGTAGAAGATAAGAATGGTCTTCAAAACTATATCTTCCTCTGTCACTGTATTTTTAGATATCTCTTTCTTAGAGAGGTATACTTCAAGCCATGTAAACAAATATACCATATAAATCAACCAAAACATGAAAGAAAATTCAAGTGCCATGTCTTGGCACATGAACAAGTAACTTGTATTGGTCCTAGGAATCAAGAGTAAATATGAAAGTCTTTGAGAAATGAGGTGAGAGGTGTATAATATTAAAGATGCAAGAATTTGAAGAAAAGTATAAGGAAGAAGAAAAGCTTAGAAGAACAGCAACAATAGAGACCCACTAAATGACTCTTACTTAAATAAGTGGCCAGAGTTCATGGCAATTTTATATGAAATTCAAACTGGAAAGGCATGGACACATTGATCTTAATTCAGATGTTCACTTTTATGTTTCCAATGTGGATTCCTTATTGTTTTCCCACAATTCAACTCTGAACTGTAACATACAGTCATGGGGAAGGGGGTGCTTAGAGCTTATTATGAGTATTTAATTTTATGTGCTTTTTAAAATTTTATTTAAGTTCTATAAACTTCATGCATTTCATATATACAAATTTAGGAACATGGTGATTCTTCCCACCCTACCCTCCCTCCTGCTCGCACTCCCACCATTCTTCTTCCTCCTTCTCCTAGTCTCATTCTTATTTTTTACAAAGATCTATTTTCAGTTAACTTTATTCTCATAAGATTAACCCTACACTAAGTAAATAGTAAAACAAATAGTAGGGAAAAATTATTCCTCAACAGTGAGACAAGAGCTGTTAAAAATCATTACCTCTCAAAATGTCAATTGAACTCCTATAGATTATCTTTTAGGGACTCTTGGTTACTACAGATCAGAAAGAACAGGCTCTCATACAGAAATCACCAAACAATGTGGGTAAGGGTGTGGAGGAAAAAGATACCCTAATCCACCATTGGTGGGAATATAAACTGCTGTAGGCGCTGTGGAAGACAGTATGGTGATAAATCAGATGAATGAACATTGATGTACCATATGACTCAGCCATCCCACTCCTGAGAATTTATCCTAAAAAATCAGCATATGAAAGAGTTATCTGTACCCCTTGTTTATTGCAGCTCAATCGACAGTAGCTGAGATATGGAATCAACCCAGATGTCCATCAACTGAAGACTGGATAAAGAAATCATAGTAGATATACACTAGGGAATACCACACCTCAGGGGGGAAAAAAAAGTATGTGCTTTTGTTGCAGAATTTCTCAGACTTAGTTCAGTTCTTTCAATGACTTATTAGACTCTGAATTTCACTTTGTTCTTCTGTATATGAGGATCATATTACGTACTATAGGACGGTTTAAATAAGTAAAAATATTTAAAGGGCTTATTAAATTTCCTGGCACAAAGAAAACATGAATTTAATCAGTTTATTGTTAGAATGTTATTGATAAACAAGATCATAATTGATGTTGTTTTGTTCAATGATCAAGCCTATTGTTATTAAGATACTTGAAAGTGAAACATTTTATTGTCTCTCTTCCTGTAGGTTTCTAACATATTAAAGAAGACTTACACAACTAGAAAAATAATGAGAAGTTTGCATCTGCTTTCTTACTTCACAGTGATTGCTGATCCAAAGACATTTTTAGTGTGATAACTCAAAAGTCTATTCTCCAGATTCCTTCATCCATGCAGAATGCTGTACTCTTTCTCTATTTTCGAGTCATAATTTAATATGGGTCAAGGTCCTGGTGTTTAATGATAAATGACAAAGAAAATGGCCTCTCCAAATGACAACAAATTAATGGGCCAAGACCACAGGTTTGCCTGCTTTGCTTACTAAGCTTAGAATTTAGCAAATAGCTCCCTGCATGCACATTAGAATTCTTATAGATACATTTTACAGCACAAAGAAACTTTGTGTATGTAACTATTCATATGGATCATTTTAAGTTTGGGGAACTTTAAATGAGATAGGTAGAGTTCCTGAAGAAAGTAATGAATCATTGGAGCTGAACTTTAACACCCATCCAACATATAATTAGTTGAATTAGAGCCACTTTGTAAGGGAGTTAATCAATGCTTTAGCTTTAGCTGCCCCAATGCTTCTGAAATTTGCTGATGTTATCATTACATTGGGGCGAGACACACTCTGCATTCTAATAAGAGCATTTCTTGCAGGACCTTAGTGGTACAATACAGAGCAAGTACTTAAAACACATATATATTTTTTCTACAAAATGAGGACTTTACAAAGACAGCATTATGAGCTTATCTGCATAATACAACAAAATAATTTATCAATCAAACATTGTAGCTTCTTGAAGAGCTGCTTCATAGACTATACTTAATGCAGTGTCTGGCATAGACTATGATTTAAGTAAAATCTTTTATAACATTGTTTATGTTATAGTAGTAATATATAATTATCTATTTTGAATAAACACCTAGTGCAGTGGGCTGCTGAATACCCAATACAGTATAAGAGCCTCAGAAAAACATTTTATCTATCCCCTAGATATTTTTTACTTAAAAATTATTAGCTTGTCACTAAAGTATGCCATGACAAAAATGCAAAAGAAAACAGCTTTTAATTTAAGAATACCTATACTCCAATATATAAAGTGTAACTGCATATCAGGCATGCGACTAAGAACTTAGAATTTTTTTATTTACTTATTTTTATTTCATTTAAAAGGTAGAGGCAAAGAGAAAGAGAGTTCTTACATCCACGGGTTCACCTCCCAAATGTTCAGAACAGCACGGGCTAGGCTAGGATGAAATTGGGTGCCTGGCACTTAATGTGATCTCCCATGTTCGTCGCAGAGACCTCAGTACTTGAGTTGTCATCGGCTGCCTCCCAGAGTGTGCACTAACAGGAAATTGGAATCAGAAGCAGAGCCAGGTCTCAAACCCAAGCACTCCGAGATGTAGTTATCCCACATGCCAAACATCTGCCCAAGACTCAGCACTTAAGATACATTAGCTAATTTAATCCTTACAGCATTTAACGGTACATAGTACTATTATTATTTGTTATTATTAGCTACATGTGAATGCATTTGAAAATTGGTGAATTAGTAAACTTACTAGAATTCTGAAGATGCTAGCCATTAACTGCTAGGAGGCTATTTTAGAAAACTCCATGTATCTAGAGGCTAAGTCCTTAATTGAGTAATTAATTAATGATTTATATTGAATCTAATTATGACTTAATCTTTCTGAAACACATTATGCTCTCCCAAATTTGACCTTTTTAAACTCAAGACATATGGGACTAGAATATGCAATGCAGAAAAATGCAAGGCATGATATGTAACACATTCAAGAGGTGCTGAGCAAAAATCTTGATGGGGCAGGTATTTGCCTTAGTGGTTAAGAAACTGCCTGGGACACCTCACCTGCATTGGAGCACCTGTATTAAAATGAGTTCAGGCTCTCATTGTTGTGCACCCTGGGAGGAAGCAGGTGATAGTTCAGGTAGTTTAGCCCTTGCCACCTATTTGAGAAGAGAAGGCTCCTGGCTTCAGCATGGTCCAGCCTTGGCTGTTGAAGATATCTTGGGAGTGAAACAGTGAATGGAAGGTATCTGCCTGAATCTGTCTCTGCCTATGACATATAAAAAATATATAAATATTTTAATAAGTAAAAATATTTTGGCCGGCACCGGAGCTCAACAGGCTAATCCTCCACCTTGTGGCGCCGGCACACCGGGTTCTAGTCCCGGTCGGGGCACCGATCCTGTCCCGATTGCCCCTCTTCCAGGCCAGCTCTCTGCTGTGGCCTGGGAGTGCAGTGGAGGATGGCCCACTGTACTTGAGCCCTGCACCCCATGGGAGACCAGGATAAGCACCTGGCTCCTGGCTTCGGATCAGTGCGGTGTGCTGGCTGCAGTGCGCTGGGCGCGGCAGCCATTGGAGGTTGAACCAATGACAAAAGGAAGACCTTTCTCTCTCTCACTGTCCACTCTGCCTGTCAAAAATATTAAAAAAAAATTTTTAGCATCAATGTAAAATGTCTTGAATCAACATAAACATCTCCAGCTTTACTAGCTCTCTATGTTAAACTATCATTTCCTTTAATCAGTTCATGTACTGCATCATACTTATCATCACGCAAGCACTTTGAGAAAGACATTGGTTTTGAAGTTCCATGTTGGAATTCTTGTCACTCCTGTCAGTGTGTATTTGAAAATCAATATCATTAAATAATTACATGATTTAACATTCATTCTCTAATCTAGATTATTGTTTCCTCTGCTAGGCACCAGAGGCCTGCCAATGTCTAATGTGGTATTTTCTTGATTTTTAACTGGACTTCTGCATGTTATTTGGGGATTATTAAAATTTTCATATAGGACAATCTGTTCTATAGCATTAGTAGCGTTTCACATGCCAAAGAGAAGTACGTTAAAAACTGAGTTGTATTAATATCTATAAGTTAAGTCCATAAATATGCAAATGTGATGCCTCAATGTGGAGATAAAATAGAAAACATGACTCCCTATATTCCATCCGTATGAATGGCCTACAAAAATTCTGTGGAAAATGTGTCTTGTGAAAAAACTAGGCATGGATTTCAATTTTTTGCAAGAAAATAAAGGTATCTTATGATTCCATTTTCCACATTTATTTATTTATATTTTAAGGAATTTATAGATACTTTAGATTCTCAAGGTGCTAGCAAATGATAATTACCACAACACAATTCTCATCAATTTTCAGTTACTGTGATATTAATACAGATAGAACAAGTTCAGTGTGGTTCATAGATGCAACCCTACATCAAGAAATTGGAGAGGCACCAAATAGATGAGCTTTCAAGTCATCTCAAGGATCTAGAAAATCTGCAGTAAACCAAACCCAAACCCAGTAGAAGAAGGGAAATAATTAAAATCAAAGAAGAAATCAACAGGATTGAATCCAAAAAAACATTACAAAAAATCAGCCAAACGAGGAGCTGGTTTTTTGAAAAAACAAACAAAATTGACACCCCATTGGCCCAACTAACTAAAAAAAGAAGAGAAAAGACCCAAATCAATAGGATCAGAGATGAAAAAGGAAACATAACAACAGACACCACAGAAATAAAAAGAATCATCAGAAATTACTACAAGGACTTGTATGCCAGCAAACAGGGAAATCTATCAGAAATGGACAGATTCTTGGACACATACAACCTACCTAAATTGAGCCAGGAAGACATAGAAAACCTAAACAGACCCATAACTGACACAGAAATTGAAACAGTAATAAAGGCCCTCCCAACAAAGAAAAGCCCAGGACCAGATGGATTCACTGCTGAGTTCTACCAGACATTTAGAGAAGAACTAACTCCAATTCTTCTCAAACTATTCAGAGCAATCGAAAAAGAGGGAATCCTCCCAAATTCTTTCTATGAAGCCAGCATCACCTTAATTCCTAAGCCGGAAAAAGATATAACATTGAAAGAGAATTACAGACCAATATCCCTGATGAACATAGATGCAAAAATCCTCAATAAAATTCTGGCCAATAGAATGCAACAACACATCAGAAAGATCATCCACCCAGACCAAGGGGATTTATCCCTGGTATGCAAGGATGGTTCAACGTCCGCAAAACAATCAACGTAATACACTACATTAACAGACTGCAGAAGAAAAACCATATGATTCTCTCAATAGACGCAGAGAAAGCATTTGATAAAATACAACACCCTTTCATGATGAAAAATCTAAGCAAACTGGGTATGGAAGGAACATTCCTCAATACAATCAAAGCAATATATGAAAAACCCACTGCCAACATCCTATTGAATGGGGAAAAGTTGGAAGCATTTCCGCTGAGATCTGGTACCAGACAGGGATGCCCACTCTCACCACTGCTATTCAATATAGTTCTGGAAGTGTTAGCCAGAGCTATTAGGCAAGAAAAAGAAATTAAAGGGATACAAATTGGGAAGGAAGAACTCAAACTATCCCTCTTTGCAGATGATATGATTCTTTATTTAGGGGACCCAAAGAACTCTACTAAGAGACTACTGGAACTCATCGAAGAGTTTGGCAAAGTAGCAGGATATAAAGTCAATGCACAAAAATCAACAGCCTTTGTATACACAGGCAATGCCACGGCTGAGGAAGAACTTCTAAGATCAATCCCATTCACAATAGCTACAAAAACAATCAAATACCTTGGAATAAACTTAACCAAGGACGTTAAAGATCTCTACGATGAAAACTACAAAACCTTAAAGAAAGAAATAGAAGAGGATACCAAAAAATGGAGAAATCTTCCATGCTCATGGACTGGAAGAATCAATATCATCAAAATGTCTATTCTCCCAAAAGCAATTTATACATTCAATGCAATACCAATCAAAATACCGAAGACATTCTTCTCAGATCTGGAAAAATTGATGCTGAAATTCATATGGAGACACAGAAGACCTCGAATAGCCAAAGCAATCTTGTACAACAAAAACAAAGCCGGAGGCATCACAATTCCAGACTTCAGGGCATACTACAGGGCAGTTGTTATCAAAACAGCATGGTACTGGTACAGAAACAGATGGATAGACCAATGGAACAGAATAGAAACACCAGAAATCAATCCAAACATCTACAGCCAACTTATATTTGATCAAAGATCCAAAACTAATCCCTGGAATAAGGACAGCCTATTCAATAAATGGTGCTGGGAAAATTGGATTTCCATGTGCAGAAGCTTGAAGCAAGACCCATACCTTTCACCTTACACAAAAATTCACTCAACGTGGATTAAAGACTTAAATCTACGACCCGAAACCATCAAATTATTAGAGAGCATTGGAGAAACCCTGCAAGATATAGGTACAGGCAAAGACTTCTTGGAAAAGACCCCAGGAGCACAGGCAGTCAAAACCAAAATTAACATTTGGGATTGCATCAAATTGAGAAGTTTCTGTACTGCAAAAGAAACAGTCAGGAAAGTGAAGAGGCAACCGACAGAATGGGAAAAAATATTTGCAAACTATACTACAGATAAAGGGTTGATAACCAGAATCTAGAAAGAAATCAAGAAAATCCACAACAACAGAACAAACAACCCACTGAAGAGATGGGCCAAGGACCTCAATAGACATTTTTCAAAAGAGGAAATCCAAATGGCCAACAGACACATGAAAAAATGTTCAAGATCACTAGCAATCAGAGAAATGCAAATCAAAACCACAATGAGGTTTCACCTCACCCCGGTGAGAATGGCTCACATCCAGAAATCTACCAACAATAGATGCTGGAGAGGATGTGGGGAAAAAGGGACACTAACCCACTGTTGGTGGGAATGCAAACTGGTAAAGCCACTATGGAAGTCAGTCTGGAGATTCCTCAGAAACCTGAACATAACCCTACCATACAACCCAGCCATCCCACTCCTTGGAATTTACCCAAAGGAAATTAATTTGGCTAATAAAAAAAGCCATCTGCACATTAATGTTTATTGCAGCTCAATTCACAATAGCTAAGATCTCTCTTAATTTTTATAATATTCTACTTTCAGTTTCCTTTATACTCATAAGGTTAACCTTACACTAAGTAATGAATTCAATAAATAGACGAAAAAAAAATCACTGTTCCTCAACAGTAGAGACAAGGGCTATAGAAAATCATCAGATCTCAAAATGTCAATTTAGCTCATACATATTGCATTTTTGGTACCCAATAGTTACTGCAGATCAAGGAAAACAATGGCATTTGTATTTGGGGACTGGCATATTTCATTAAGTATAATGGTTTCCAGTTTTATTTATTTCATTGCAAAACACAGGTTTCCATTCTTTTTATGGCTGAGTAGTATTCCATAGTGTATATATGTCATAATTTCTTTATCTATTTATCAGTTGATGGCCAATTGGGTTGATTCCATATCTTGTCTATTGTGAATTGAGCATCAATAAACATGAGGGTACAGATAACTCTTTCATATACTGATTTCATTTCCTTTGCATAAATTCCCAGGAGTTAGATTGCTGAGTCATATGGTACATCTGTTTTCAGCTTTCTATCTCCATACTGTTTTCCACAATGTCTTTACTAGTTTACATTCCCACCAACAATGGATTAGGGTATATATTCCTTCAAAACCTTGCCAGCATTTATTGTTTGTTTGTTGATTTCTGCATGAGAGCCATTCTAAATGGGCTGAGATAAAACCTCATAGTGGGTTAAGGTTTACTCATTTATGTGAACAGCAGTATTACACAGAAGAAGAGGCAAAGAGAACAAAAAGAAAGATCTTGTATTCACTGGATAAGTCTCCAAATGCAAAGTCGAGTTGTGATAGGCCATAGCCTGGAGCCAGGAACTTCATCTGGGTCTCCAGATGGGTGGCAAGGACCCAAACACTAGGGCCATTTGTTACTTTCCCAGGTACATTAGCAGAAGGATGGATCTGAAGTGGAGCAGCTGGGACTCAAAGTTGTACTTGTATGGGACACCAGTATCAAAAGTGGCAATTTAACCTCTAGGCCACAATGCCAGCCCCAGGTACTACTGGTTTCTTAGCTGTGACAAATACACCCATAATCCTGTAAGAAGTTAAGAAAATGAGAAAATGTGGGAGCTCAGCCTCCTCATTGTAACTTTCCTGTAAATCTTATACCAATTCTAAAATTTAAAATAATTGATTTAAAATATAAAGTAAAACACAGAACATATAAATAAATTGTAGCCTTGCACAACAACACTAAAGAAGTAAAAACTACTTGAAAGCACTTGAGAATGAGTAAACTGCAAACAGATTTTAGAGTGGTCAACAGTTGGCAAATGGAGTAACCCAGAGTTTATCGTTTTTAGTTTGCAGACAAGTCGAAGACACAATGCAGGGTGGCCAAATTCCAAAAGAATATTTTCAGTCACATCTTGCTCACCACAAAGGACCAAAGGACAGTTTTCAGACAATCATAGTTGCTAGAGCACAACAGATAGGGACTAGAAGGGGTAGAAAGATGCTGAAAAAGAGAGAGCCAGAAGTGAAGCCCTAAATTATGTGTATAAACTGTCTGTATCTCTGGATGAAGCTGAAATCACACATGGGACAGACTCCTCATAGCCCAGCTAAGGATAAAATACCTGAATTTGAGATTAAAAAAAAAAGATTTTAATTTATCTATTTATTTATTTCAAAGGCAGAGCAACAAAGAGAAAGGAAGAGGTAGAACAGATCTTTTATCCAGTGGTTTACTCCTAACATGGCCATAGTAGCCAGGTCTGGGCCGAGCAGAAGTCAGACGCCAGAAACTCCATCCTGGTCTCCCACATGGGTACCAGGAACCCAAGTGCAGGGTCATCTTCTACTGCCTTTTTAGCCACATTAGCAGGAAGCTAGGTTGGAAATGGACTGAGATTTTCAACTGGCATTTTGGGAAAGGATCCTCACTATACCACAACTCCAGCTTGCAGAATTTGAGTTTTGAGTTGATCCTAAACAGTAAAGTTTACAGGCTGAGATCAACTAAATGAATTGCTTGCTAAAATGACAAAGTCTACATTTTTCTAAAAAATTATAGGGAATTAATCTCTTGGTAGAGTGTGGGCATTGTCTACTTTATTTAGGATTAGTCTGTAAGATTTATCTCATTTCTTTTATTTTAATTATGTATTCATTTATTTATTAACATCTGTATATATTCACATACACTTATTTTGCATTTGGGGTTATAAACTTACGGCATGCTGTGTATTTTGTTTCTCAAACTTTTCCAGTTTTGCCTTTGGAATGTCTTTCATTTGGCTCCTGAGTCCCTGTAACATACTCACATCATCTGTTTTATTTGGCACTTCTTATTTTTTGGCATGATAAGATGTTTCTTGCTTAGCATGTATTTTCCCTGTTCTAACCCATTGAGGGTCAATGGATTCAATAAGAATACCAAAAAGATTTGTCCATGAAATCTGTAAATGTAAATATATATGGAAACACTAGATTATAAGTATAGAAAAAGGAAAGTTTTGTATAAATAGTGAGGAGAGAGTAAATTGCATGGGTTCATTAGAAGCAAGAAAATATATTGAATCCAGAAATAAAGTATAGTAATTAAAGTTGTATTATTGTCATTTAGATTCATAGGTAAACAAATATAGGCAAAATGATATATAGTACTCATACAAGTAGAGCTCAAAAATTCATAAATATAAGGGAATCTAATATAAACACTTCATGCAATGTTAGTATGGAAAAGATGAATTAGTCAACAAATCATGTCAGGAAATTTTCCTTTCTAATAGAAATACTGTTAGTTTTTTTTTAAATTAAATATTCATAAAAATAAATTCCAGATATATAAGCAACTTCAGCAGATGATAATAAAAGCAAAAATTAAAACTCAATTAAAAGTTATAAAAATATAAAATGATCTATTGCAGAATATGCTCATGGACTATGGAAATGAAAAAGTAAAAAAACTTATGAAGGATGAGAATAGATAAATCTGTCAAATTTAATATTTAAAACCTATGTGCCATATGTAAAAATGATTGATTGAAGAAAGTACCAGAACATACACCAGATAAATTAGTAGTGCTCAAAAACTTCATTAAAGGCAGATTTTCCAATTTTAAACTGGGAAAGATCTGTGCAAAAAAACTTCAGAAGAGGAAATACAAATAGTCAATAAAAATATGATTTATATTTAGTAATAATCAAATTCATGATAATCGTGCCAATGAGATATTTTTTCTTTATTTTTTAAGATCTATTTGAAAGGCAGAATTACAGGAGAGAGATAAAGAAAGAGAGAGAGAAAGAGAGAGAGAAATATCCTGTATCTGCTGGTTTACTCCTGAAATGGCCATAATGGCCAGGGTTGTAAAAGGCTGAAGCCAGGAGCCTAGAGCTTCCTCCATGTCTCACATATGGGTTTAGGGGCCCAATCACTTGAGTCATCTTCTGCTGCTTTCCCAGATGCATTAGCAGGGAGCTGGATCTCGAACTGGTACCCACGTGGGATGTCAGCATTGCAGGTAGTGGCTTAACCATTATATCACAATGCTGGACCCAAGATATTATTTTTCAATCAACTAGATCACTGTGAGGGTTTTAGAGTCTCAATACCAGTTTTGTCAAGAATATGTGTGGTGGTACAGAAATTCTGAAGACAATTTGGAAGATTTTAATAACTTTAAAAATGAATACAACCTGTAATCCAATATTTATTCTAGATCCAGTGCAGAGGAAAGCATGAACATGGAAATTAATTTGTAGTATACTTTAGAATGCTAAAATATTCCAAACAGTTTAATTAGGAGACTATCTCAAACTTCAGTGTGACAATTATAATGGAAAATTTACAGCAATTAAAAAGAAGAAAAAATATTTACATGTACTATCAAGGAAAGATCTCAAAGTATATATTTGAGAAAAAAGTTTCAGAAAATAATATGTTATAGAATGCCTATAAAAATGTAGTCACATGTATTTATCATTTATAAGGAATAAACAAGGATATTTATAAGGAAAACACATTAACATACTCCATGTATATTAAAACCAATTTGATTCAACCACAGAAGTATACACACACTTGATCTTAGCCAAAAGGCCGAGAAGTGATCAACCACAGAAGTATAAACAGTCTAACTCATAAAGTAAGATTATTACTGACATAATCTGATTAATTTATCTAGTACTGAGCCTTATTAACAGTAGTGTGTGATATCTGAATAAGAGTTTTATGACAGTATGTTTCTGGTATGATATCATACTATATGATAGTAGGCAGACGTAGTTGAAAGACATGTTGCAAAGACACTAAAAATAGTTCAGCCTTTATTTCAGAAAAAAAAAAAGGTAAAAACCAAATCAAAGCCCTTTTTCTTTTAACATATACTTTTATTATTTACAAAACATATGGGGATCATGAGTCATGTCACAAATTACAAAAGGGAAGAGTAGACACAAATGAGCTAAATGGTAACAAGGTAACCATTTGTATCCAAAGCCCTTAGATACTGAAATGTGGAAAGATATGCCAATAATATTATAAAAATAAATATTTTTCTACAATATTATTACATGATTCTTACAATAATGTTGACTAGAATCAGGAAGGATATAGACTCTCTAAAATCACTACAATTATAAAACACTGTTAAAAAATTCTGGCCAGTCTAATGAGATATAAATCCAAATGATACAATAAAACAAAGAATTATAACCACTAGAGAGGAGGTACACATTTTATGGTAATATTTCACTGTTGCCTTGAGACAGTCCAAAAATCTTGGAAACTCCACCTCTCTATTCTGTTTCTAGAAGTTCCATGTGCCCATAATCATTTTTAGGGGTCCCTGAAACCAAATTTTTAAATCTACATGGCTTGTTTATACTATTTGACATTCTTTCTCTACTTAATGGCAGTTTATTTGAAGCTGCCTTAAAGTTATATTCATGGTTAGTGATCATTTCACTGTACTAAACATAGGGGACAACATGGCAGGGAAAAAAAACTCATCTATACTGTCAGGAACGTTTCAATGATAAGCAACAAATTACTATTTTTTACAAATTTTTTGAGGTAATTGGAACAAGTTTAAAAAGAAGTAACACAAAATCTGCATGACAAAATTCTTAATACAGCCCTGAAAGGCACAGAATTAGACTTCAACAAATATTGACATATACTTGTTTCACAGGCAATAAATAAAGAAAATCAGCATTATTACCAAGGCATAACATTAGAAATTGGCATGTAACCAGTATTGAGTTTATAGTAGTGGTAACAGGTGATTCGCCTGACTCCTTAGTGACTTCTCTTTTTTTCTCCCTTTGCATGTGTCTCCCTTTTCCCTTTGCCTCTCTTTCCTCCTTTGTCTCTTCCCCACTTTCTCATTCTCTTCTTTATCGTGATATATTTTCTTCAATTTTGGAGACTTATCTGAGTTCGCACCATAATCGCACTAGGAAAGGCTCTGTGCTGTCATCTTCCAATTCTTTCCCCAATAGTGAATCTGTCCCATTCCTATCCACTAAGGGTCCTTTATTCATACTGCATCTGGGCCCTTTAGCTCAAGTATTGTCACATACTATGCTCTAACAAGAAAGAAAAATATTTTAGTATAATTATTTTTTAATTTGTTTTTTTTTTTCTCAGTCACAGAGCAGAGTCAAAAGTTCGAGGGATGCTTTCCTGCATAAGATGCCTGTCCATGCTTGCTGGTTTATTAACCATCTAACGATCAGGAAGTGTATTCTTCAGTATATATTAATAAGATATTAAATAGTACATGAAATTAAATAATAAAACCATTCAAAATCTCTAGTGTTTGAGTCATTTACTTAATTATTGCTAAGTCTGCAATAACAAAACCTCATGAGATTGCCCTTTGCTTTTAGACTAAATGACGTAGGCACACATACACATCCGTGTGCTTGCACATACACATTTCTTACAAAGAAAACTATATTGCTAATAATTACTCATAGAGATTCACAGTCTAAGTTTCAGTGTTATAAACTTGTCAGCAGGAGCTCTGGTAATGCTGAACTGGACAATGTTTTACTCAATTTTGTGTCTTTTGGAAAAAAGCCCACAACAATAAATGAAAGGAAAATTATCTGTTCAGCTACCTTGAGCCAGAATCTTAGCATTTTCCTATTTTCATTGCCTTGCAAAAGATCATTCTTAATAATAAGCAAAGGACTCACTAAAAAAGTAGTGAGATGTTTTCTAAAGCTTCCTTGTGATTTTTCTCAGCTCTTAAAATTTGAAGACAGAATGTTGTATACAATAAAATAATATTATATAATTTTAAGTAAAATGACTAAAATTTAGAGTTTGAATTCCATTGTCTGTTATCATTTCAAGTTCAATATAGCTGATCTCAAATAAATCACTTTTTTTTTTTAACTTTCTGTTCTGATTTTTTTTCTATTTTTTTTTTTTT
This sequence comes from Lepus europaeus, assembly GCF_033115175.1. Classification (NCBI taxonomy): domain Eukaryota; kingdom Metazoa; phylum Chordata; class Mammalia; order Lagomorpha; family Leporidae; genus Lepus; species Lepus europaeus. The sequence goes on along the minus strand of NC_084839.1, from coordinate 31,761,601 downwards.
AGGAAGCACATAATGTTTTTTGTTCATTTTTACTAGGATTCAAACAAAAGCAGATTTCATGGAAAATTCCCTCTAAAAACATTAGCTGTTGTCAAAGCACTTGTATTTGTCTATTTTGGCAATATTTTAGGATCATTGGCAAGGATAATGCTATCCCCTGGGGAAAAAAAAGAATTGATCCATCCTATGGAAGATTTTTTTTAAGCAATTCCTTTGTTAATATCTTTGAAACTGACAGTTCTTCTACTGAGAATGCCATCAAATTGAATACAAAACATGAGATGAGTAGTATGGTATTGAGGCATAATTATTTTGATGTCTAGAGGATAGAAAAGAATTTTAAAACCTTTCCTCTCATTTTTGGCTGATTGATACTTCCCTTCCGAAATATTAGGCATTGTGAAGTCCTTTTGGAAAAAAATAGATTTTAATGCTTGAGTTAGCATGTAAGAACTTCAAAACTTTTAAACCACTCATAAAAGGTATGAATCCGATTCTCTGTGACACAGGTGCCTTCCTCATTCCCACAGAGCAATGATTCACTCCTCACTGCTGCCAGTTTTTTGTCTCATAGGCAGCTGAGACTCCAGGAGGTTGCATGTGTAAGGCCATTTAGTATTTTCCCTTGAGTCACACTGTATGGAGAAAAAAGGGAAGGTGCACAGGGTAGGAGGATTGCATTCTGAAGCGACTATAATGAGTTTTCAAATGTTCCTTTCAATGGCAGATGAAACCTTGGATGTGGGTGATAGCTTGATGCTGTTCCTTTCCAAAGACAAAGTGAAGAGGAAAAGAAAAAAGCGTTATTTTATGTGATCATTCACTTTGATAATAGAACTCACAGGATTTGGTAATTTGACTCATTCTCTCTGGTTAAGTTTTCTCCTAGACAAGTATTTTGCATTTAAATGAACCCTTCTTTAGGCTGTAGCCATGCCTGAAGCAGGTCTGTTGAGAACCTGACAAGGGAGGTGAAGGAGGCAGTTCTATTTTTCAATATTTCTATGGATGTTTATAAGGTGGAAGAGGAGGAAATGAGATCATTTATGTTGCGTTGTTAGGAAAGATACATAAATGGTGTTCAAGTGTCATAAGAAGCCTAGGGAAAGAACTGAAGGATATTAAGCCCTGCTGACTTTACATCAGCAATTCCAGTAGCTGCCAAGGGAGAATGTATAGTGTTTTATTTATCACTGGGTATTGAGAAAAGCAGTTCACCGATGCAATCTCTCCAACAATGAGCTTAAATAGTTGAAACTCAATACTGTTTAAACTATCTAGGTTATAAAACCTCATGTGGGGCCGACACTGTGGCACAATGGGTTAAAGCCTTGGCCTGAAGCGCCAGCATCCCATGTGGGTGCGGGTTCTAGTCCTGGTTGCTCCTCTTCCAATCCAGCTCTCTGCTATGGCCTGGATAGCAGTAGAAGATGGCCCAAGTCCTTGGGCCCCTGCACCGGTGTTGGGAGACCCGGAAGAAGCTCCTGGCTCTGGTCTTCGGATTGGCGCAGCTCCAGCCCTTGCGGCTATCTGGGGAGTGAACCAGTGGATGGAAGACCTCTCTCTCTCTCTGTCTCTACCTCTCTCTATAACTCTGTCTTTCAAATAAATAAAATATATCTTTAAAAAAAAAAACCTATGTATATGGTCCATAATAGACACATCAAAATAAGAATGAATTTGTCTTTAAATCCAAGGGAGAGGACTGGCACTGTGGCATAGTGGATAAAGCCACCGCCTACTGTTCTTGCACCCATATGGTTGCTGGTTCGAGTCCTGGCTGCTCCACTTCCAGTCCAGTTCTCTGCTATGGCCTGGGAAAGGAGTGGAAGATAGCCCAAGTCCTTGGCCCCTGCACCCGCATGGGAGACCTGGGAAAAGTTCCTGGCTCCTGGCTTTGGATCAGCATAGCTCTGGCCATTATGGAGAGTTAACCATCAGATGGAAGACCTCTATCTCTCTCTGCCTCTGCCTCTCTGTAACTCAGCCTTTCAAATAAATAAAGTAAATCTTAAAAAAAAAAAAAAAGGAGGGGGGATACTTAAGACTTCTTTTAGAAATAAACTATAAAAGTCAACTTGTTACTCATGTAAGTTTATCAGTTAATATTAACTTATCCAAATTATTTTTCAGAATCTTTGTCAATTATTTTTGTGTGTTTATTCTTGACAGCTTAAATGATTTTTCACTTCTTTAGCTCTTCATTTTACTTTCTCAGTACAAACCTCCCTAATTAGGGATTGATTATACTTGGATACACTTCATGCTATGCAAGAGGATTCAAGAAATCAGAAAATACGCTTCTAAGAGATAAATTACCTCTCTTTCCCTTCCTGCCGCCTTCTGTCACTTTCTTAACTTAACCTACAGATTTGTATAAAACCAAACCTATCTTTTAAAAAAAGTCTTCAAATTTATATTTTTATTTGACCAATCGGCATTGAAACTCTTACCTCAAGCCCCTGGAACATCATTTGAAACATAGCAACAGCCAATACAGAAGTTATTAATGCCAATATTTTAGAATTAGTAAGCTTACGGATCCTAAAAAAAAGTGAAGAGGAGGAAATTAAAGAGTATTGACTTGCATATTGGATTAACACTCTCAATAAAATGACTTGAAAGAGTGAAGAAGGGCAAGCTGGACATGAACATTTTTTTTCTATTATACCTGCTTAATATTCCAGTGTACTTGTGCAATTGTCTTGAAGTGTATGAGATTTCTGAGTGTAAACTTATAACTAAAGTTATTGTTATGAACATCTTCCTGTAGATAAATAGTATATAATAGATTCAGCTTGCTTTGAAAAAGTCTGTAGAAGTGAAAGAAATCAAAGATAGAGTCCTGGTACTCTATCATATTTTGAGGTCAAGTAGGGAATATAGTATAGAGAGGACACTGACAAGGGCATTTTAACTATAGAGTAGAATGTGAAATTTATATTAATAAAATAATTTTAACATTAAAATGAGGATAGTGGAAGGATTTTTGTGCTAATATGTGACAGCTTGATCTAGATTTTCTGACCCCTGGGGGCAAATGCTCTTGCCTTTAAACTTTAAGGGGCACTGTGGTAAAAATATTTGAGAAGTATGCTACTTTCTCTAAAATAAACTACTTTCTATTTTTTGCAGCAAAGGTCAACAATGACCTTTAACTCTGTACCCTTGGCCTCACACAGTCATATAAATCATAAGAATGAAAAGGTTTCTCAAATACAGAGACGAAAAGGGCACTGAAATTTTTGTGTTGTGATTCTTTTTCTCCATATATTGCTTCTTCATCTGTTTTACCAGTAATCTCTAGAAAATTCTTATAGTAAAGCAGAACTTTTTGTCTTTGAAAATTAAAAAAATGTGAAGTAAATATTACCTTTAATATTCGTACCACTAATTAATTCTAATTTAATAATATAAGTTAAAAGAAAGATATACATTGGAATCCCCTGGCACATTTCTAACTCCACCATTTGGGGCAAGTCCGATTGAGCATGTCCCAAATTGTACATCTCCTCCCTCTCTTTTTCCACTTTTATATTTAACAGGGATCACTTTTCAGTTAAAATTTAAACACCTAAGAATAATTGTGTGTTAATTACAGAGTTCAACCACTAGTACTAGAACAACAACAACAACAACAAAAATACTAAAAAAGGATAAAGTATTACATTGTACATCTAGAGTCAGGACAAGAGCTGATCAGGTCATTGTTTCTTATAGTGTCCATTTCACTTCAACAGGTTTCCCCTTTGGTGCTCAGTTGTCACCGAGCAGGGAAAACAAATGATACATGTACCAATGCAATCTTACTAGTCCACGTGATCAATTTCACTTCACAGTTGATGGCTCTGATAGTCAAAGAGTCAAAGGGATCACACAAACAAGACAAGTGTCTGCTAATACTGACAGAATCAAAAAGGGAGAGAAGGATCCAACATGGGAAGTGGGATACACAGCAGACTCATAGAATGGCAGATGTCCTAAACAACACTCTGGCCTCAGAATCAGCCCTTAAGGCATTCGGATCTGGCTCAAGAGCCCATGAGAGTATTTTAGGCATGGAAAGCCAAGATACCATGGAAAAGAAAAAAAAGAAGAAGACCTAAATGAAAGATCTCTGTTAGTGAGATCCCAGTGGAAAGAATGGGGCCATCAAAGAAGGAGGTACCTTTCTCTGAAGGGAGGAGAGAACTTCCACTTTGACTATGGCCCTATCGGAATAAGTCAAAGTCAGCGAACTCTAAAGGCTTCCATAGCCCTGGCAACTCATGACTAGAGCCTAGGGAGATTACTGACGCAATGAACAGGAGTGTCAAATTATTAAGACAGCAACAGGAGTCACTGTGTACTTACATCCCATGTGGGATCTGTCCTTAATGTGTTGTCTAATGTGCAGTGATGATATAACTGGAACTGAAACAGTATTTTTACACTTTGTGTTTCTGCGTGGGTACAAACTGATGAGATCTTTACTAATTATATACTGAATCGATCTTCTGTATATAAAGATATTTGGAAATGAAAAAAAAAACCTGGTGTTAAATTGGAAATGGCATAGAAAATTAATTAATTTAAAAAAAATATTATGTAGGATCTCTGTCTTTATTGTGCTGTACACTGTTATTTAATGCTATAACTAGTACTCCAACAGTATTTTTTTCACTTTGTGTTGCTATATGGGGGCAAACTGTTGAAATCTTTACCTAATATATACTAAACTGATCTTCTGTATATAAAGAGAATTGAAAATGAATCTTGATGTGAATGGAAGGGGAAAGGGAGCGGGAAAGAGGAGGGTTGCAGGTGGGAGGGAAGTTATGGGAGGGGGGAATCCATTGTAACCCATAAGCTGTACTTTGGAAATTTATATTCATTAAATAAAAGATTAATAAATGAAAAAAAAAGAAAGATATACAGAGAACGTACTATCTCAAGATGTTTTATATATATACCACATACATATTTTTATATTTCTTATTCTACCATTGAGGAAACATAACTTTCTTTTAAAATACAAATATTCCTTATCAAAATGTGATAATTCTAACAGATCATATATTTTGATTATTTACCTTAGGCTGACACTTATAATAAGAGATATCTAATGAAAATCATTCAAATGATTAATATTAAATCATAAGCAAATAAATGGTTCCTGACAAAAATAGAACTCAATGACAATAGTGGCAAGACCATGCAGACACATGTAGAAGGACTTTTCAACTGGCAGGGGACACAGGACATTGGCACCCAGTCTGAGAATGCCCTAGAAGTCAATAACAGAATCAAAATATGAGATTGAGGTACTGATGATGACCAGCTTCCCAAACTCCCCAGTGATAATTTTGGTCTTTTTGCTCATATTGAATGTCTAAAAGAAACACCATGTCCTAGTGATAAAGATAATGCACTGAGTCTGTGGATGAAGATTCTCTGCTTGGCCAAACTTTGGTCAAACTTGGATCACTTATGGCCAAGAACCCTGTTATGTCAGTTTGGCAAAAGTCTCTACTCTTCATACCCGATATGCCTCAATAACTGATCAGGTTCCTCTGCCTCCACTATCTCCCAGGTGACATCTGATCAGGCTGGCCTGTTTCTATCAAAAATCATTTTGGTCAGTTTAGCCAAAACTCTCCTTTCTCCTGATGTTCTGATAATTTTTCACCCAATTCCACCCTCCTGTTATTTTGCTATAAATTCCAACTTGCCTATGTTGTAGTCCAAGTTGAGCTCAAATTCTCTCCCTCAGTTCAAGATCTCATTGTAGTGGTCTGTGTACCTATTATGATAGATCTGAATAATCTTCCTTACCAGGCTTCAAGAAGCATCACTGAACATTTTTTCTTTATACCAAATAAATCTGATTTTCCATCCTGACTCACATGTGACTTTGGACAAGTTATTTATTTTCCTCGAGCTTAAATTTTTTCCATTTGTAAGAGTAATAAGAATTTATCTCAAGACATTCCTTGGAGGATAAAATATTAAGTGAGCAGATACCTTGGGTCTAAGCTGTCAACAAATGTCTAGTATTAATACTCCAGAAAATGACAGAGCAATCTCACGATCTCTTATTATTTTCATTCAAACAGAACCAACTCTTCATTAAAATTTTCAGAAGAAGCAATGACAGATATTTTAGAACTAAAGTAAAGATATTAAATATAGGTGCTCAAAGATAATATTAAGTACATGGTCACATATTATAGAAAGAGGACTTTGAAAGGGAGCTAGGCTTAACAAAGAAGGCAACTAAGATTTTAAATTGTTCTTAAAATATGTGACCATAATCCAATTGGCTGCATTTGTCTTAATTTTCTAGATGTTATTTAAGACTAAAGTATTCCTCTGTAGTGATGTTAAGTCTGATGAAATAATGTGCCCACATTATGAAGAATGAAGTTCAGCTACTTGATATTTATTATAGCACCTTCAGTTAGAACAGTAAAAAGGGTGATTCTGATTCCTATGGAGAACCTCCTACCGAGATGAGTAAAGCATTACGCATCCCTGTAGGAGGTCCTCTACAGGCAGTAAAAAGCTCTCCACAGGAGACAAAGAACTCTCCCAGAAACCACAATATAATTTAAAGTGAGGAGCTGCATTTAGTCAAAGCTAATCTAAAGCTTCCAGCATTTTATTTTAGGTAGATGTCCATATGGAAAATAAATGAAACAAAAGTTATTTCATTCTTACCAGAAGAAAAACTGAATATTGAACAGTTACTCATGTTTTTGAAGTTTGGCTTTACATATTTAAATTTCTTAAATACTCAGACACTCACACCCAATCTTTGCTGATATTCACACACATATATCAGCCTTGCAAAGATTTCATAAATCACCAAGGATAATGATTATTTCCAAGGGCTTGGTGATACAGAGTCTTGTGCTAATATTCAAAGTTGTTTTTTAAATTAAAATGAAATCATTTATTTGAAAAACAAGTAGAGAGAGACAAACAGACTGAAAAGGAGAGAAAAAAAACAGAGAGTGCTCACTTGCCAAATTCCCGCAAAGGCAGAAGTTAGACTGAAAGCTGGGAACTGGGAACTCAATCTAGGTTTCTGCTATGCATGTCAGGAAGCCAATTACTTGAGCTATCAATAATGCCTCCAAGGGTGAGCATTAGGAGGAAGCTGAAGTTGAGAGCCAAAGTCAGGAAATGAACCCACATAACTCTACGGGCAGAAGGTGTCTTAATCACTAGACTAAATGTCCACTTATCTAAAGATTTGCATGCCAGCAGAGGAACGCATATAATTATATAAGCATTTTTAGTATATTATTTAACAAACATGTACTTTTATGAATAGTACAAAAATATTCCCTTAAATAAATGATTATCTTTTAAATATTTAAATGTTTTGTACATTTAATAAATCAAGTCTTAAATGCAAGAACTTCTTATTTACCCAAATACTTTACAAAGTTTACCATTTTATTTCTCCTGAAAACTGAACTGCAATTACAAGTCTGAAATATCAGATCAGGTAAATACATGAAAAAATTATCAAAATACATGCATGTATTACAATAATTACAAAACACTTTATATATTCCTATTGAAAGCAATTACAATGAAATGAGTTATGGTGATATCAAATTTGCTACTTTCGTCATCATTGTCATGATTATCATCATGCTTTTTATTCTTTTCAACATTTTTCTGTCTTACTGAGTTGTTGGCAAACTTAATAGGCCATGAGAATAAAGACTACAAGAACTGTAATTATTTGATTCTCAAGGGGAAAATAGGCAATAATGTTTAGACCTAAAGAAAATGTTCAGACAGATACTAAGATAACCATTTTCTCCTTCTCAATTTAGGATTTAGTTTTAGTAATATAATGTGCTAGGTTTTAGGACTGTTTTACTAGCATCAGCCAAAATTTAGGATATAAATTTTAAAAAAATCTTTGCAACGTATTAATGAACAAGTAGGAAAGAAAGCAATTCTCAGATCAAAAGAGTTAGTGAAGAAGGAAACCTTGGCAGAGCCTATGGAGCAGAGCCTTGCTGTCAAGTTGGTTATCCTCAGGACATTTACTAAGCTATATGATCTTGAATTTTAGTTTTCATTGCCTCAGAGCACATAGGAAACAAGAGGGCCCACCCCACTTGAGGAATGTATTAAGAGCTGTGATCCATGAAGCTGGAATACAAAAGACTACAAGATTAGTATAAGAAGGAAAACAAAAAGTTGTTTAATCAGAAATGAAAACAAAAGGAAATTCTATGATCTAGAATCTACTTAGAAGAATTTTAAAAGTCCTTGAGAATCTGGATCAAGTGAATTCTCAGGCAGTTTTGTACTCTATATATACATCATTCATAAACACAGAGGAAGAAATTAGTTTTAAGTGATCTTGCATTGGTACCTTCTGTCTCCTGGAAAAAGCAATGCAAATCTCTGAAGTAAACCAACTTTTTCATATAACTTAAAAATTTTCCATAAATTAATTTTATTTAAATGAACAGCTCACAGAAAAGAAAAAATAGGTAACAAGCAGAGAAAGGGAAAAGTGGGAGAACCAGGTGTAGCCTGTGAAGTCTTCTGGTTATGAGACCTTGTTTCTCACCTTCTTAGATAACGAAGTTTGACCTCAAGCTGCAATTAATCACACACAGCCTTTCCTCCATCTTCGTACATATATGCATGGGAGCATGTTTCAAGAAAAGAAATTCCAGATAAATTTCCTGATTCCAAGTAGTGACCAAAAGTCCATTTTCCTATGTCTATGAGATTCTTTAATCCCTGACCTTTCTTTTTGAGCACAGATTGCAGTCTCTCTGTCCAATTCTGGTCTAGCAGTACACAAGATTGTGCTTTAATCCTCTTTATCTCTCTGCATTTCTGTTCTGCTACCAGGGATACACTTCTTTGTGTTGTTATGCATCCCATTCATGTGGCTCAGTTTTTCTTTTATATTTTGTCATGAGCTGAATGTTTTGGTTTTCTCAAAATTTAAATGGTGAAATACTAATCTGCCAGATGATGATGTTGGAGATGGGGCCTCTGGGAGGTAATTAAGGTTAGATTAGGTCATAAGGGTAGACACTCATGATAGGAATCCCCTAAGAAGAGGAAGAGAGGGAAAGAAAGAGAGGCCAGGAGTGGGCAGGAGAGAGAGAGAGAGAGAGCTCTGTCTTCATGTATACACACCAAAGAAAGGCCATGCAAGGACACAGCAAGAAGTCATCCATTGAAAGTCAACGATATACAAATTGGTGGGTAGTTTGATCTTAGATACCCCAGCCTACAGAACTGTGAAAAATAAATTTCTGTTAATGAAATCACCCAGTCTATTTTACTTCTGCTATAGCATCCAAAGCTGACTAAGGATAATATTATCTACATTTGAAATCAATGTACTGAAAGTGTTCTCATCACTCATTGACTTATCTGATGATTTTGTCAATGTAAAGAAAAATGATCAAGACAACAATAAAATTCAGAAATGGCCAATGTGATTACAGAAACAATACTATCCTAGTGAGAACTGATATTCCTTCTGTAGAAATCATGTAGACTATACACTTCAAAAGCAGAGGTAGCCATTACTCTCATCTCTCAGAATATATATAAGGTTAGAATCAGAGATGCAAAAGATCTATTTCTTATTCATAGTCCAGACAGATTCCCCATTATGTTTTGTTGAAACAAATTCCTTGCCAACAACTGAAAACAAAATTATAGCTATGTTATTATTTACTATCCAATAATGAAAAAGTTATTCCTGAATTGAGTTATCTCAAGATATTTATTTATTGATTCAATAAGCATATGTGAAATCCAACTGTGTTCCAATTTTTAAATTTCGAGTCCCGACCATTTACCTCATATCCAGACTTGTATGGCTTCTTCCTTTGGACTTCTCAATTTGAAAATCTAATAAGTATCCCAATTTCATGCTTCCCTCCTGACAAGTTCTAGTTGCTCAGGCGAAGAGGTCTGGATCATCCTTCCTGGTCATTAATCTTTCACACTTCACATTCACTTGCAATTCTAACAACTCTATTTTTTTTTTTGCAGCCTACACTGCAACAAGCTGTTTCAAGCAAAAGACTAAATAGACTGTCATTCCTTACAGTACACAGAGTTACAATAGACCTTTTTTTATGCCAAAACTTATAATGGCTCCCAACTACTTCAACATAAAGGCCACTTCTTTCTGTAGCATACAAGTCTCATAGGATTCACTCAACACCATTTCTGTGCTCATCTCCCACAATTCTAGGCTTATTATATCAAAGCTACAGCCAGGGTAAGCATTTGGACTAGTGGTCTGGGCTCCTGATTTCTGTCTAAGTTAGCCGAAGCCATAGCAGATATTTGAGAAGCGTATCAGTAGATGAGAGGATGAATGTTCTTTTTCTCTTTCTCTCTGCCATTCAAATAAGTAAAATAAATAAATATTTTTAAATAAAGCCACACTGTCTTTCTTGGTAGTCCTAGAATATGACAAACACAGACCTGTCTCAGAGCCTTTTATTCTACTGTTTCCTTTGGCCAGGACCTCTCTATGTGACACAGGTCTTGCTCAGTCACGTGTTCATCTGCCTGATCAAATATGATGCTCTGGGAAATCCCTTCCTTCCCCACCCTATATACAACTGCACATTCTCCCCACATTCCTTTCCTTACTTCCTTTTAAGTTATTCATATTTTTTTTTCTTTTTTTTTTTGACAGGCAGAGTGGACAGTGAGAGAGACAGAAAGGTCTTCCTTTGGCCGTTGGTTCACCCTCCAATGGCCGCTGTGGCCGGCACACTGTGGCCGGCGTACCGCGCTGATCCGATGGCAGGAGCCAGGTGCTTCTCCTGGTCTCCCATGGGGTGCATGGCCCAAGCACCTGGGCCATCCTCCACTGTACTCCCTGGCCACAGCAGAGAGCTGGCCTGGAAGACGGGCACCCGGGACAGAACCGGTGCCCTGACCAGGACTAGAACCCAGTGTGCCAGCGCCGCAAGGCAGAGGATTAGCCTATTGAGCCACGGCGCCGGCCATTATTCATAATTTTATCCCTTCCCCTTTTCATTATCCACACACGAGACTGCATTTTTCTGTGATTGCTGTTAATTTGTTATATTTACTGCTGCTGATTACACAGAAAAATCTACTTATGCAAAGATTTTTTTCACTTTCTTTCCTGTTTAAAGTTTTTGACTGTGATGAGACAAATGTGTATTAGTCATCAGTCATTGAATAAATAAATGTGCCCTTTTTCAAGGAAAATACTGACTTATTTGTAGCATCTTTTTTTTTTTTAACAAGGATATGCTCCATTTTTAAAACCCATCAACTGAAACTGAAAATACACTGATGTTTTAGAGAAACATTTTAAAAGTTTTTTTTTTTTTTCAGTGAATACATTTTCATTCATACTTCATGTAAAGGCCCTATAGACTATGTAGTCTTAGGTAATGAATGCATTACCTGGAGGACGCCCTGCCTGATTGCTAAGAAAACATGCACCTTTTCCTTTGTCCAGAACTCTTCTTCTGGATAAAAGGACAAAGATAAAGAAAATCCTGATAATGACTAAAATTCACTTTTTCCCAATCTGTAAAGAATGTGATTGAGATTTGAATTTTAACTGATTTTGAAGACACTGTGATCAAATGTTTTGCTTATCATATGTTTGCTTTGATCCAATGTTTGTATTAAAGGCTTTGTTTATCACATGTTTATATTCTATGTGACTTAGCATCTTAAGAATTCTATTAGGCACATCTATCTCACCTTTGCATGTCTTGAACTTCAAGGTCTTTAGAGAATGTGTGACTGGAAGTAGTCCTTGATTGTTACACCCCTTTCTACTCTCTTAAAACACTCTCATTCTGGATGAGTATTGCTCAAAATCAGAATTACCTGTCCTAATCATTAATGAACCCCCAAACCTTCCATAAAATCTTCCAAAAAACCTTCCATAAAATCTCCCATAAAATTTAAGAAAACAATGATATATTTGGTTGTAGATGTAGATATAATTGAGCCATCTTTGAGGTAAAGGGATTTCGAGGTTAAATCAGTATAATTTTTAAAACTGAGTCTTTAGGAAGATGATATAAAGATGAATCTTTATATCACCCATAATTAAACCTTTTGTCAGACTCATACAGATGGAGACCCTTTTGTGGAGAGTTCATGAATACATTATAATATCTAGTTTAGACATTCATCTAGGAAAGTGTTATGCTTACTAAGTGAATGAATGAGCTCCAGATGCTCTTCTATTCTGGTGGCCTAAAATTATTGTGCTTCGATAGAAAAGCAGTATCTTATAGTGAACAAGGAGGCAGCGTGTGTTGCTACTTAGATGCCACCAAGAAACTGAATTCCCACGGCCCTTATATGCTATTCTTTTTGTTTGTTTTTGACAGGCAGAGTGGACAGTGAGAGAGAGAGAGACAGAGAGAAAGGTCTTCCTTTTCCGTTGGTTCACCCCCCAATGGCCGCTGCGGCCGGCGTGCTGCAGCCGGTGCACTGCACTGATCCAAAGCCAGGAGCCATGTGCTTCTCCTGGTCTCCCATGCGGGTGCAGGGCCCAAGGACTTGGGCCATCCTCCACTGCACTCCCGGGCCACAGCAGAGAGCTGGACAGGAAGAGGAGCGACCGGGACTAGAAACTGGTGTGCCGGCGCCACAGGCGGAGGATTAGCCTATTGAGCCACGGTACTGGCCCCTTATATGCTATTCTGAAAATCTTGCTTTGATTTTCTTGCCAACATTTATGATAATTTCCATTTATTGATTCACTTCCTGTTTGCACTGAAAAGGATGATTTTGAAGCTATAATGTTATTTTTCATGTTTAAGCTTTCAAATACTTGACAGTTATTTGTCATATTTGTATTTCTGTAATATTTTGAAATTCTGATTCTCTTTGAAAACTACTTATTTGTAAATTACTTTTTCTTTCTACTCATATCCAAATGATCTATTTGCACTAGCTTATTAGTGAACCTCCAGTGTTCATTAAATGTGGTTACATTTTCAGTTCTTTAGCTTGTGTTGTTCAAGTAATCTATCAATAGAGTGGAGGTGGAGCATTTAGGGAAATCAGTATCTGGTACAACAACCCTAAAATTCATAAGCACATGAATTCAATGATATGAGATATTTTTATCCATAAACTCTTTATAGGTCTGGTGACCTTATCTGCTTTTGTAAAGCCCATACACCCACAAAAAGGCTGACAAACTACATTCTTTTTGGGGGTTATATTCAGAAAATATTTGAAGTATTCCTAAAGATCTGGAAACATAATATGTCTGTTTGAGAAAACTGGTTCTGTGTTCTATGGTAGCATTTGAAAGATGCTAAAGGGCACTTCTTCCATCTCTCTTCAAATTCATTTAAAAAATCCAAATCATATAGTTTTTAAAAAGAGTTATTTAATTATGGATATTCCCTGCATGGGTCTTTAGACACTGGAGTTTGCAGAATACATTATAGAAATTTACAGTATTAGCTAGCTATTACTATTTCTAATAGGAATATTATCAGAATAAATCAGAATAGTTTTATTAAATGCCTACAAAATAAAACAGACCAGAGGAAAACACCTCAGTTATCCAGAAGATGCATTTGTTCAGAATCTCAGATGGGACAGTTTCATATTCTATCAGATTTTAGCTGAAGGCAACCCTGCAGCCTCTAAGTTGAAAGTGGAAGAAACAGAATTTGGAATACGACACCGATTTATATATTGATCCACAGGAAACTGTAAGTTTCTTAAGAGATACTGGCCATAGAATTCTAGCAGCAATAAAGTGCTAAAAATTATTTTACAGCTACTTTTATGGCAGCCTAAATTAATTTAATAGAGCACTGTCAAATCAATTCATTCTCTTAACTGTTAGGCTGCATCACTGTAATTTGAATTGTTGGAGAATCAGGCCATGTAGCAATTATAGGGCGGCATGATGTTTGATATATTATCCACAAGGCCAGCCACCTGAAAAACGAAAGCAGAGGTATAAAGGAAATTGTGAACTGGATTCTCCATAAATTGCACATCATTGAATGATGATCCTAGAGTTTCAGGCACACTAAATGCATACCTTTACATCACAGAAAGAATTATCACATACATTTATGTTTATAAAGGGTTTAAAAAGTAAGAACTATAGTTTTATCAGTAGATAAAACTTAACATACAATTTTAAGCTATACAAATATTTATGAGGCAAATTTAGCATGACATATTTACCTTGTAGGCTATTCAAGTTGAAATATACTTGGAGCATGAATAAGTATGTTTCATGAGGAAAGTCATATGGCAGTACATACACAAAATATCTTGTGAATTGATCTTTATAGCAGTTAATACAAGTGTTGTGTATATCTAAGGAGTTTGCTAAGCATGCTGGATGTATTATTTCATATAACATTATTTTGAGTGAGATAAATGAGGCTTTGAAAGGTGATGTGGCCTGCCTTAAGACAGTCTAATAATAACTGGAATTAGGGTTAGATTCTGGCAGATATCTTAGCTCTTCTGTGGACCCTTATACATGATGCTGTACCTCTATGTCACCTCTAAGAGAAAGTCAGAAGCCATGACCCTGCAATACAAATATTCTTCAATTCTTTATACGTTACTAGGTAGCTGCTAAGTGCTCACAAAAGTCAGATAGATGATGAACTAATAATGTCAGCTGTACCTTCCTATTTCCCAACAGAACTTTTAAATGTTGTGTTTATTTCTATCAAACTAAAAGTTTAACCTTTTAAGTTATTCAGTGAGTAAACTCATTATTGAAACATTTTCCAAAAATTGTTTAAAATGATATTTTGTGCATTCTTTAAGTACTGTAGTCATAGGCTAGACACTAATACAACAATAGATATAATACCACAGGGGCATTAACTTTTCATAGTTAACTACAATTCTCTAAAATAAATTCTACATATTAAGAATAATTTGCAATGATTTAGGTGAGCAAAGAAGATTATAATTTTTAGTTTATTAACAATCCCAATGAAAAAACAGTTATTCATTGAAGTTCAAACTTTAGATGACTATGGACTTTTTTATAAAAGAAAGTACATTTTTATATTGATAATAGGAATACATTAGAGTTGTATTGTCAGACCACTGTTTTATTAGCCATTCTATGTCTAGAAAAATCATTAATTAAAATGAGAAACATTGCTCCCCTAATATGACAGAGTTGATATTGAATATAAAGAGTAATGTGGGAGCTGGCACTGTGGTGCAGTAGGTTAAACCTCCACTGGTTCTAGTCCTGACTGCTCCTCTTCCAATCCAGCTCTCTGCGATGGCCTGGGAAAGCAGTAGAAGATGGCTCAAGTGCTTGGGCCCCTGCACCTATGTGGGAGACCGGGAAGAAGCTCCTGGCTCCTGGCTTCAGATCGGTGCAGCTCCAGCCTTTGTGGCCAGTTGAGGAGTGACCCAACGGAAGGAAGACCTTTCTCTCTGTCTCTTCCTCTCACTGTCTACTTCTCTAATAAATAAATAAAATCTTAAAAAAAGAGTAATTTGGCCGGCGCCGTGGCTTAACAGGCTAATCCTCCGCCTTGCGGCGCCGGCACACCGGGTTCTAGTCCCGGTCGGGGCACCGATTCTGTCCCGGTTGCCCCTCTTCCAGGCCAGCTCTCTGCTGTGGCCAGGGAGTGCAGTGGAGGATGGCCCAAGTTCTTGGGCCCTGCACCCCATGGGAGACCAGGATAAGCACCTGGCTCCTGCCATCGGAACAGCGTGGTGCGCCGGCCGCAGCACGCCTACCGCAGCGGCCACTGGAGGGTGAACCAACGGCAAAAAGGAAGACCTTTCTCTCTGTCTCCCTCTACTGTCCACTCTGCCTGTCAAAAAAATAAAAATTAAAAAAAAAAAAAAAGAGTAATTTGAAGAAGACATTATAGAGGAGTAGAAGATAAATGGACATGATTTTCAGTTATCTTCCAAATATCTACAAAATCCTGAATAACCCCTACTTACTATAAAAATACTCCAGGGTGGGAGTTTCACCTGTCAGTTAAGATGCTGCTCTGACACATGTATCCCTGATCAGAGCACCGGAGTTCAAATGCCAGCTCCACTCTCATTCCAGCTTTCTGCTAGTGTGCTCTCCAGGAGGTAGCAGAAGATAACTCAAGTTTTGAGTCACTGCCACACACATGGGAGAACTGGATTGGTTCATTTAGTGAGTAAACCGGCCAATAGGAGAGCTCTTTCTCTCTGTCTCTATGTCTCTCTCAAGCTCTCGCTCTCCCTCTCCATTTAAAAAAAAAGAGAAATGCTCCTTTTGAACTTCTATTTTATTTCAGATACAGATGGTTTTATTGTAACTCTTAAAGCCTAATAAATACTAAAATTAGTATAATTACATTATTATCATTGTGAAGTTATTTTATTTGACTATAAGTACTTCGAAGTTAGACCTACATTTTTGTGTAATGTAACTAAATACAATTTCAATAGATAGGGTATTACAATGGTGGATGTTCCATTAAATTTACCTAATGTGGTTTATTAGTACCTATTAAAATAATCAAAAGTCACTGAGGAAGATTTTGGGGAGTAATTTTACATAAAATTCAGCAAAGACCCAAGCCTTCCACACGAGAAATATGGGATAGCTTTCTATTGTAGCCCGGTTTTCAGATGTCTGCAGTTCTTGCTGAAATTTTTATGGAGCTTCATGAGAGAAACTGAGCCAGAAACACGCAGATGCACCATGTCCTAACTCACAATACACACAGACTTTGTTTTAATCTGCTAAATGTTGGGTTAATTTATCACAAGAGACAACTAATAGATAATTATAGTTCATCTACATTGTATTATATTTATTTTAGATATTAAATTACATTTTACATGTCTCATTCTAAGAAACAGGATACCACGTTAGAAGGAAAAGAGAGAATTTTCCTGGAAAAAAAAAAACAAAACAAAACTTTGCTTTTTATTTTACCAGGAATTTGGTTGAAACGAAGACAGGACAAGAGGAATGTTGCCATGGTTCAGGAAGAGTCATCACTAAATATTTAACAGAATGGGTTCAAGTTGTACAATGTATGTATCAAAATCCAGATGAACTATTTCTTGGTTACATGACAAGGGAAGATTTATTCTATTACTGTAGAAAATAATTGATTCACATGGAAAGTAAAAATAATTTAACTGTGCTTCTTCCACTAAGTTATTTTATAATTTTAATAAGCTGAGGCCGTTTAATCACTTACCAAAATAATATCTGGAACATACAGGAAAAGAGCCAGAATAATCCAAACTTGTATATACTTCTTTTTTTCTAAAAACGATGATTATGCTATGTAAAAAATAGTATAGCAGCACTCAGTATCAGAATGGATTTTCAAACAAATAGTTTGTCATATTCAGCATCAAATAATGTGAACATCAAGGTCAAATAGAGAGCAATCAGTAAAAATGACAGAAAAATAAACTCAATTTCCTTTTACTAAAAGATTATTAAACTTCTAAATGAAGGAGATAGATTAGATAAATTGTATCAGAACTTCAGTAAAAATGCTTTACACGACATTTATAGGGAAAATGATGGAAAGTGGATGATGATACTGTGTGAGAAATTTGTTGTTAGTTTGACAACTGAATCTGAAAGTTATCAATTTATTAATTTGTTTTCCCTGAGAGAGTTCTTGAGTGGCATGCCTCAGGGTTACTTCTTCTTCCAGTCATGTCTCAATCCTTTTGTCAATGACATGAAAATAGATTTCACATTTGTCAGTTCCAAAAGAAGGAGAAGCAGCGAGCATATTTCAAATGGGGAAAAACACTTTTGAAAGTATAGAATTAAATGCTAAAACCCAGAAGATGACATGTTAGTGAAGGAAGTAATAGGTGTCAAAAATCATGTCCAACATTTAGATGTAAAGAAACTTTACTATGAGGTACTTGAAAAACAAAGTTATCAAGACAACTAAAAATTTAAAGTGAGACTGTTTATAATGCTATCACAGGTATAAAAATGGAAAAGAGACAATTGCTGATATTTAGCCCTGTTTGCAAGAGAGAGCTTAGCCTACCAGAATTTCATGGGGACTGGCAGAAGACAAGTGACTGCAAGGTCAAAGACAAAGGATTGCTTATTACTTTTCAACAGCAACAATCAGAATATCATCATTTGTACCAGTTCCCTATGATCAGTTCCCACAGGATAAAATCAGAGGGCTAGCTGACTCCTGCATGTGTGCTGGAATGCATTGCAGCAGCAAAGCTCTGAATGTATCATGTACAGTAAGCAAGCCTGACTTTTGTGTCTGCACTGTCTTTCCAAGGATGTTTGTATAGCAAATGTTCTTTAAATGTATTGTGTCTGCTTTCACAATCAGGAGAAGGTTTGCTAATTGTTCAATATACTAGTATTTCCCTTTAAGACAAAAGACAGTAACTGCTTCTGGTTGCCAGTTATGCAAAAATTTAACAGAGCTATAAGGAACTGCATGCCAGCCTTAGCAATTTGAAAATACAATTAGAAGCTGGCAACCAGATCTCAAACTATTACCATTTAATAGTAAATTGCACAGCTTGCACCATTAGTTTTTTTTTTTTTTTTTCAATTTTGAACAGCATATTTTAAAGTTCCCCCACCCCACATTCTGTGGTAACTGAAGCTCAGGGAAGTGGTACAAATGGTGATATTCTAATTTTTGCTATTGAGAAGTAATAAACTCTCATTTATCTTTGACCTGGGTGCCTTTGTCTCCTGGCCGCATCCATGAAGCTGTCAAGCTAGCTTCTTTCAAGTACTCAGGAGAAGGCCGAATGTGCAAAACAATACACTTGGGAAATTATTGATCTACAAAATATCACAGATTAAAAAAAAAAGAACTAAAAGGAAACTTATGGGTGAGTACTAAGAATTTTAAGTGACTGCTTTGCAGTGAAAATAAAAATTAGAACTTCCTGCAACTCTCTCCAATCCTTAGCTCAGCTACATGTAATACTTCCAACTAAAATTTGTGTTTCTTCAAGTGTGCTCTCAGAATCATTTGAGTTTGAATCATAATCTTTGGAAAATCTCTAATGCTTCAAACACTTGAAAATCATTCCATAATACATACTTGCCTCACCGTAAGACCTAAACAAAATCACTTCTCAGAAAAAGGAAAGTAATCATGAATTAAGAAAATTCTAAATCTGAGCATATTTGAAGTGATAGGAAAGAAAATTCAGTCAGGGTGTGAGATAACTAAGAAATTCATGGTCATAAGGCCGGCGCCGTGGCTTAACAGGCTAATCCTCCACCTTGCGGCGCCAGCACACCGGGTTCTAGTCCCGGTCGGGGCGCCGGATTCTATCCTGGTTGCCCCTCTTCCAGGCCAGCTCTCTGCTATGGTCCGGGAGTGCAGTGGAGGATGGCCCAAGTGTTTGGGCCCTGCACCTGCATGGGAGACCAGGAGAAGCACCTGGCTCCTGGCTTCGGATCAGCGCTATGTGCTGGCCGCAGCGGCCATTGGAGGGTGAACCAACGGCAAAAGGAAGACCTTTCTGTCTCTCTCTCTCTCACTATCCACTCTGCCTGTCAAAAATAAAAATAAAAAAAAAAAAGAAATTCATGGTCATATATGTGTGGTTTAGAAGAAGTAGAGAAGGGTAATGCAGAATAGTCTCTGGGAATCACAGTCATTAGTATGCTAAGGATCTAGAATAGCACTGACTTCAGAAATTCTGTGTTGTGGAGGAATCCCAGTGAATCTCACTCAAGGACCTCATATCATGTCTTTTGATTCTTATGTACTGTGGGAAATTCTGGCATGGAAGACGCCAGGCAAGCCTAGGGATATTTAGGTTTATTTATTTGAAAGGCAGGTACATAGAGAGATGGAGGGAGGGAGGGAGGGAGGGAGGGAGCGAGAGAAGATAGAGAGGGGACAGAGAAGGAGAGGGAGGTGAAGGGGGTGTGGGGGAGAGAGTCTTCCATCCATTGGTTCACTCCTGGCCAGGGATGGGCCTGGCCAAAGTCAGGAACCTGGAATTCCATCCAGGTCTCCCATGAGGATTCAGGGATCCAACCACGTGGGTTCAGGAGCTCAATTACTTGAGCCATTTTCTGCTTCTTTCTCAGATGCATTAGCAGAGAGATGAATGGGAAGTGGAGCAGCCAGGACATGAACAGGTACCCATATAGGAGGCCTACATCATAGGCAGTGGCTTAACCCACTGCACCACAATGCTGGCCTCAGGAATTTTCTTAATAGTTAAGGATTCAGCAAAAGCAATGTATGATTGGTAAATTAAGGAGAAGTAGGATAGATATTTCCATTTATGACAAAAAAAAACAACACTAGAATAAGTGGTACATTTAACTGGGGGTACCAAGAGACAAACAATAAAATGAAGAAATGAATCAAACATAAGATAATGATTTCTAGTGTGGGTGACAATACATCACCTGTGGAAATAGTGACAAGAACATTTTAATTATACAAAGACATGGACATAAATATAGACAAAACTTTGGTTGTATGAAAAACTCTAGAGGGATGAATCAGTACAGAGAAAAACAATGAATTTGAAAAGTAATTTTATAAAATGTTTCTTGAAAAACGGTGTTCTAAATTTACAGAAATTAGCTTCAGGTATCAGAAGAAGGTTTTGAACTATGTTTTGTGTCTTCATTTTCTACATTGTAATAACCTGAGCAGCTTTAAAAAAATACTCATTCTAGTAGAGTGACTATAGATAATGATAATGTAATGTTAATTTATTCAACAAAAAAAGCTATAATAAAGTATTTTAGATATTCACCATAAAAAGATGGTACATTATGGAAAAGATAAAATATTTTTACCCTGATTATACATTACACAATCTGTACATATATCAAGAAATCACATGGTACCCCATGAATATGTGTAATAGTAATGTATCAGACCAAATTTTTAAGAATTATCTCTGAATATTAATTCCACAGAAATTCTTATATAATTGGCCAGGATATACATATTTAAGAGACAGAGAAGCAAAGAGAGCATTCTCATTCACTAGTTCACTCTTCAAATGCCTGCAGTAGGTGGTCTTGGACTGAAGCCAGGAGTTGGGGACTCAATGCAGTTCTTTCACAAGAATGCCAGGAACCCAACTACTTGTGTCATTATAACAGATTTCCAGGGTCTGTAATACCACGAAGATAGAGTCAGTATCCAGAGCTGGGCATTAAACACAGGGACTCTGGTGTGAGACATGGACATCTTAACCAGTATCTTAATTATGAAGCCAAATTAGAACCCCAGGATGCTATTAAATGCCACTTGGGTAACCTGATGTGAAGTTAAAGTTGAGGACCATAATTTAGAATTGGAGTAGAGACCACTTACAGAGGCTAATCTGAAGATCATTAAACATATATTTGACCAAGGAATTCTTATTATCAGGGGGTAAAGGCTGTTTTTGGTGAAGATGCTGTTTTTGAAAATCTTGGTTGAAATATAAGTGCTACCGGAAAGAATAACAATGTGAGTGCATGGAAACACAGAAAATAGTAAAAACAAAGTTACTATTATTATCATGGCTGATGATTATATGGTACGCATCATCCATGTCACGGGTTCTTGTCCATAGGACACAGATTCCTTATATATTGACTTATACATTATGTATAATATCCATATATGTGAGTCCCTATGCTCTACTGGTCTTTAAATGTTTTAGCAATAACCAGTTATTAGTATTAGTCAATGACATTGAAGTATGTTCATGAAAAATCTTGCTACTTATCAATTACTAAAGCAAATTAGACAGGAGGCATTTAAAATGTTGAAGAAATCAAGTCAGTAGCAAGAACATATTGTTGAATCAGAAGACTCAAGAGCACTCTGGGTAGTCAGGGGATGGCTTGGGTTTCAGTTATCCAGGAGAGGACTATGGTGTTTCACTAGAGAGGAGTTAGGGGCTTAGAGTCAAAAGGACAGAGTGTGTAGTGACGTGATATGTCAACTAAACCCAGGCTTGGTTTAGCTAGAGCAAGCAGTATTTTTATTATTTATTTATTTATTATTTTGGCTAACAGCAGGGCAAGTTATAAGGCTGAGAATAGAGAGACCCTACTCTTGCAGAATAAAGAACCACAACACCAAAGAAAAGATGGCATTTCCAGGAGACTGATGAGGGAAAACTGCAGTAAAGAAGTGATAGGAACTATAAGAGCACAGAGACTCAGAAAGTCCCAGAAAAAAGCATACAAAGGCTGCTATCCTGGCTGCCTTGACGGGGCCTCCATGTTGCCTGGAAAAAAAATATACAAAAAACTACATAATTCCCATCATTGCTGCAAACTAGCAGTCCTAACTACAGGAGAATTTCACTGTCCTCACTATCTTTAAATCCAGTCTAAAAAGCTGAGGTCTGAATGACTGCTTTGCTCCAGAAAATAAATGCACATTGTCCCACCACTCACCTTCCCAGTACTTCAAAACCCTAGACCAGAGCTGCAGCAGCACAACCATTATAAACTCCATTCTGTATTAGAGGAGAACAGGCAGCCCCAGAAGTCCCCCACCCTGGTAACCACATGTCTGCATTCACTCTATAATTTCCATGTGACTGTGGTGTGATATTTGTATTAGCAATCTGTGTTCTTAATCTGTCAGAATTGTCCATTCATTTATTTTTATTATAATATTTCAATGAAATCTATTATAATTATAGGTTAAATATTAGCTAATTAAAAATGATAGTATAAAGATTATATATTTATGTGTGAGCTCAATATTCACACATATATACTTTAATTTATTTTTGTTCATTTATTTGAAAGGCAGAGCTACAGAGAGGACAGAGTGACAGAGAGGGAGCATCCATTTGCTGATCATCCCCAAATGGTCATAACAGTCATGTGTAGGACAGACTTATGCCAGGAACCAGGAACTCTTTCCAGTTCTTCCACATGGGTGGCAAGGGCCCAAACACTTGAGATGTCTTCTGTTACCTTCCAGATTCATTAGCAGGAAGCTGGATCAGAAGCACAACGATAAGGACCTGACTTTGGACTCTGATATGGGATGGGATGCTGGTGTTGCAAGCTGTGGCTTGACCTGTACAGCACAATGCAAACACTGTTCCCTGTATAGTATTTTATTTTTATTAAATTATGGACAATAAATATGTTATATTATCAAATACGTGCATTTGAAGCCAGCACTGTGGTATAGGGGGTAAAGCCACCTCCTGCAGCACCGGCATCTCATATGGGCACTGGTTCAAGTCCCAGCTACTCCACTTCCTATCCAGCTCTCTGCTATGGTCTGGGAAAGCAGTAGAAGATGGCCCAAGTCCTTGGGCCCCTGCACCCACCTCTGCACACCTTCGAGTCCCAGAAGAAGCTCCTGCATGCTGGCTTTGGATCAGTGCTGCTTCAGCCATTGTAGCCAATTTGGGAGTGAACCAATGGATGGAAGACCTCTCTCTCTGTCTCTCCTTCTCTCTGCGTGCAACTCTGACTTTCAAGTAAAATAAATAAATCTTTTTAAAAATGTGTATTTTATAAGCTTTCTTGAAAATGTGTTGTTTTGGTAGACAGTTATGTCACATTCGTATCATCTTAATACTGTCAAGCATGGTTTCAGGTTTAGGATGGTTCTATAGTAGCTGATACAGTAGAAATGATTTATTAACACTAATGACCTGCAATCCCAGTATGGAATGGACTGCGTATTCATTAGTATCAAAATCTTATAAAGTTCTATAATAAATATTGGTGCTTATTACACATGAAAGTATATAAGTTGTACTTTTACTGAGCTTTTTGAAAAAGGAAATAAACATATGTAATCTAGAACTGCCCCATGATATATGGGTAGGACAATATGTGAAGTTTCAGGATTTGGTTTACAAAATACAAAGAAGACAACACAATTGCAGATGTCCCTTTATTCTGTCATCTCTATGGATCTGGAGCTATAAACTTCTGTCATTTTGAGACATAGAATGAGGATGAATCTTAAACGTGGGTGCAGTGGAACAGAAATGTTGAAAGCAATTTCCCCCTTTTGACAACCTTGAATTGCTGAATACATGTAACTGTATCTACTTCTGGTCTTTTTGATAAATGCTACAGTATATATCTTAGTCATCTTTTAAAACATATAAAACAGTGCCTTCATAACTTAGTTTAATATCTGTTGGCCAAGAATTGAAAAGCATGATCAATTATATCATTCCTACTTGCTGCTTGTTTTCCATTTCCTGACATTTTATACTATTCTAGTAAATCATATGATTCTACTAATTTGAAATAAATGTATCATGAATCTCCAGACAGATACTTTTCTACAAGTTTACCCAAAGAATATATCAATCTCAGAGTGTCTGCCAAAAGTAGCACCCTCCATTAGGTTATATCTTTTTTCCAATAACTCTCAGCTTCTCAAATGAAATAATATCTTTTAATGTAGGTAAAAAAAATAGCTCTTTACCTCTGTTCTCTGTTCTTGCTTTCTCTAGTTGAACTATTATAGCTATTAAGGACTGGTGGTTGCAGAAGTAAAATCTAACCATAGTATTGTTTATTTTCCTCATCTGACAATTTGTTTTAGAAACATGAAGAGTAAAACTGACTCTTGACCAGATAAGCTGAAATGTGCATATTTATTATAAATATTGACATGTTCAACTTTCACTTTTCTCAGTTCAATCTTCAGACATAATTAATATCTTAATATTACTAGCAACAAAAATAACAACATTCTTGCTTTAATTTTACATTAAGGAATTACTTTCAGTGTGTTTTGAGAATTATTTATTTATTTATTTCTAATATGTTTCCCAGAATCTTCACATTTTTCAAGTGAATTACAAGGATTTTATTTTCAATAAGTCCACGTATTATACTAACAGATGAAAGTGAGGCTGCTCAGAGAATATTTGACAATGTTTAATTGATGGATAGAACATGTGGTGTCATGAATATATAATATATATTCAGAGGAATGTAAGTTTAAATAGTTTGATAGGGAAATTATTGAGCATAATGGATCTTTAGTTTGACATTAAAAGACATTGAAAGGTGAATATTTTTTCTTACAATATGATAAAAGAGTATATTCTTGACAAGAAAGTTTAACCAGATAGCAATTTAAAAAATTAGAGAAATGAAAACTAGGAATCATTAAGTTGATTTCGAACTGTCCAATTACATTGTTATGATCAGATTACATATAGAATAAAAAAAGTAATAGGAATTTAAAATGTTAAGATACATGAAATCTGTAAATGTGGAACAAAAGATAGTCCATAATCTTCCAATATCATACTGGAGTATTGCCTTACAGGTCTTCCCAAGGACTATTTCATATTTTGATGCACCTTTCTTGTCTTGTTTGCCACTGATAGGAAAACAGATTTTTTTGTGTGAGATTAAAGGAGCATTTTTAGGTTTTTGCCCAGTTAAGATGCAAATGACCCTTGTTCAGTAAAAACACAGCTCCAAACTAGCAATGTGTTTCCAGGTAGGAAATGAACCAGTTTTTTCTCAAATTTTGCATATTTATTTTGATATGTCTTCTTGGCTAGCATATAAACAACATTTTTTTTCTCTAATTCTTCTGCAAATCAACTTTAGTTTTCAACCAGTTTTTCATTAAAATAAATGCTTGACACATACTTGTTCTCTACATAAAACATGCTTTGAACATTTTTCATAATTATACATTGACAAAAGAATGGGAAAATGTGAACTGTTGTACAGATATGTTTAGGAGGACTTCCTATGAGAAATAAAAATGCTATATTTTCAACAAAGACTTACACCACTATGCAAGAATGAAATTTGCAGCTACCTTGTATGTTCTGTTACAAAATATGAAATAAAGTTTTTCTTTTTTAAGTAATGTAATCTTTTATAAAGATATGTATCTTCTAGTTGAAAATCTTTAACAGCAGGATATTCACTATATTTACAAGATAATTATCTTAGTTTCTAAACTACTCATTTATTTAGCAATGTTTTCCTTAAAATGAGCTACATTTATCTGCTTTATAATTTAAATCTATCACCATTATTTTTAAATTATGAGGTACAAAGAATATGCCAACTTGCTTATAGATATACTAACACTTCAAATATTTCCAGCAATTATAGTTTGCTGAAATAATTCTCTTTTCCAAGTTAAATATCTGTAATTCATATAATTGACTCATTAGAAATTATATAGCAATCTATTATTGCTCTAATAGTTACAGGACATTTTCAATTTATTCTCAATTTTTTTTAAGATATGCTTAAGGATCTGATCAAATACATAAGTTTATAAATAAAGCAATGCATAAGTAGCACTGGGAAAAGATATTACTAGAATTACAAACTTTGAAAATTACTCTGAATTTATGAAAGAAATCTTAAAGGAATGTGGTTCATAAGCCATCACAATCAGCTTATTCTGAATCTTTTTTATAATTTCAAAAAAATTGACAAAATTCCTTCCATTTCTTTCATTTTAGAATCTTATGAAAGACGTGTGTTGTGCTATCCCAGTAACTAAATCCATATTTCATTAATAATAGTAATCACAGCATAATTAACACATAAATATGACCCTAAAAATTCCCTAGCTAACCAATTTAAAATTAGAATTTTACTTTATCATAGCAACCACAAGTTTCTATCATAGTAGATTACACCTTTGTGCTATATATGTATGTGCAGGTGGGTATGTGTGTCCTTTGTGGTTTGTCTTAAGATAAATTGAAGTTCCATGGAATATTAACCACATTTTACAAATGGTAAAGCATTCAAAAGAGAATAGATTGACTGTCAACCTAAACTCTGTGAAAAAGAGTTCTACAGAATTTTGTTTCTTCTGTAATTTGTGTATCAATAGTTCTGCTGATCTCAAAAAAGTATGATTTGTGTAATTTATTGAGGATTTCTAATTACCACAAAAAGTGTGAAAGTATGTCACTACTTATTACATACAACCCTGTTTATTTCCTAATAACTAAGCATAAGTACTTATTCCTAAAATAATTTCAATTAGTCAAATTTTAATTTAAAAGATATATATTCATGCATATATTTATTTGCAAGACTGAGAAACAGAGTGATGAGAGACACAGATATTTCTTTCACTTGTTTGGTCAACAAATGCCATATATAGTTGAACTCATTCCATTTCTACATGCCATAAACATTGTAGGATATAGTATATCTTTAAATATGGCAACAAATCCTCCATATTGGATTTGTTTAATATTGCATTGGCTCATCTAGATAGTTTCCATGCATAATTGAATCAGCATCAAATTCTGCCCCCCAAAATCCATGGTTTAGTCCTAAGTATTTTATATTGTTACAATAATATCATAAATAAATTACTTTTAAATATCATTTTACAGCCATTTGCCACTAGAATACCCAAATACAGTTAACTGTATATTGATCTTGCACACTGTAATTTCACAGAATTAATTTATTCATATTAGCAATTTTTTTGCAAATTTGTTTTCAAATGTTTATTTAAATAAAATAAATAATAAATATAAATAAATAAAAAGATTTATTTATTTCATATTTGAAAGGCAGAGTTACAGAGAGGCATAGACAGAAAGAGACAGGGAGAGAGAGAGAGAGAGAGAGAGAGAGGTCTTCCATCTGCTGGTTCACGCCCCAGATGGCTGCAACAGCCAGAGCTGTGCTGATCCAAAGCCAGGAGCCAGGAGCTTCTTCTGGGTTTCCCACGTGGCATCCATATGGGATGCCGGCACTGCAGGCGGCGGCTTTACCTGCTACGCCACAGCACTGGCCCCTATGTAAATAATCTTTTCACCTGTGATATTTCAGTTTGAAAATCTTCCTTGAACACATTTTTAAATAGAACTATTGTTTATATTTTAGACTTTGTTTATTTGTACATATCTGTATGTCACATTTAATAAAATATTTTCCTAAACAGACAATTGTGTTTTGAGTACTCTTCCTTTCATCACTTTCAATGTTATTCCATTGTATTACCTGTCCATTGTTTCTGATGATAAATATGACATCAGTGAAGTTTTTTTTCTCTTGAATATAATTTATGTTTTGCTCCCATCTGCTTTTAAAATTATTTTTTTCACCTTTGGTTTGTAGCAGTTTAAATCTGATGTGCCTACATGCGGTTTCATTCATTTGTTTATTGTTAACCAGACTTGGAAATTTTTCATTTACTTTTCTTAAATTATCCTTCACACCCCGTTTTCTTTCTTTTCTTCTGAGGCCTCAAATTATATATATGTATGTCAGGCTACAGGTTTTCCATATCAATATTATTCTCTGTGTTTTTCAGATTGTACATTGTCTAATGTTCAGCTCAAGTTCCCTGCACATTCTTTTTCCAAACTTCTATCCTTGCTTATTAAAAGTTTTATATTGCATCTTGACCTAGAATTTCTTCTGAAATTCTTTGAGTTTCTAATTCCTTACTGATGTTCTTCACTTATTGATTTATTATGATATTCTTTTTTGTCTTTGAACATACTTATAGCAGCTGCTATAAAGCCCTTATATACTAATTCCAAAAATAGGGTCATCTCACTATCTACTTTTATTAACACTTTCACACATTTCATGTTATTTCCTTTTTGTTCACATGTCCTCTGAAACTTATTTTATACTAGATTTGATGGATGGCATCCTGCAGAAATCCTTTAATCTCTTATCTTTCTTTTAACAATAGTAAATTTTGTGTTGCCGAACACTTAATATACTGGCTTATTACCTTGAATTTGTGGAGGGTTATTTCATACTTCTTAGAGATGGTCTACTTAATTTTGTACTATTGTCTTTATTCATGTAGCACAGCCCTTCTAATGCTTCAGTGCAAAATAAGAGATACTTACCAAGGCATTGCACCTTGGCAACATTCAAATGGCTACATTCCCTTTCCTTAGAAGGGTGACAATTCACACTGCTCAGAATTTTCAACCATTCAGCAGGCAGGATACAACAGATTTCTTGAAATCCACTCCGTTCACATGCACAACTCATAGGCTGATACAAATTGGAAGCAGGATTCTGAACTCTCCCTCTCTGTTTCTCTCTCCTTGCTGGAAGTTGCCTTTCGATTTCCAACTACTCTGGAAATGGTGCACTCTGAATTCTGAAGTCTGGCAATGATAAGACTGACATTTTCTGCTTGACTTCTTGATGTGCTACATCTTGTAAACCAGAGAATTCCCTTGAG
Source organism: Lepus europaeus (assembly GCF_033115175.1). NCBI lineage: Eukaryota > Metazoa > Chordata > Mammalia > Lagomorpha > Leporidae > Lepus > Lepus europaeus. Next base: position 31,732,427 of record NC_084839.1, on the reverse strand, counting down.
CAAATACTGTACAAGTATCTTATCGATGGAAGTTCTTTCTTTGCATGAAAAAAAAAAAATCTCTCCAAGTTAGAGTTGTCTTGTTTTTGTCAACATTGCTATAACTTCAAATACAGCTGTGTGTGAGTGTGTGTCAGACAGAGAGAGAGAGAGAGAGAGAGAGAGATCACTTTTGTGTATTTTAAGTCTTTAAAAGTCATCATGCAATTATCAACACTGCAATTTCTAAGTCTAAAACACATGAAAATAATTTTTACCAATTGTTAGCCAGACTTCCATGTTTTTGGTTTAAAAGATTCTTATAATTGTAATTACAGGCTTTGCATTCATACTACAAAACTTAAATATATTTGTGTGATATAATTGTATGTTCTAATAGTAATGTGTTTTTATTAGAAACCCTACGTAAGTACTTATATTTTAATTTTGAGATTATTGATTATTGCATATTACTCATAATAGTCAATCAATAATTATTTTCAATTACTTAGCAAGTTTTGTTTATAATTGAATTTACTTGTGTTTTAAACAAAAAATAAATTTAAGAGTTTTTTTTCTGTTTATTGCCTTTACTTTAAATTCCAATGCAATTCCACTTAAGAATTTTCTCATTAAGAGGAGTTCAAAAAAATGGCAGAAGACTTATTGTGACCCAAATCACTTCAGTTGGAACAATGTCTTATATTTGCAAGTTATCATTAGTTTTCATATTTGATGGAATTTCTAAAGACCTTAAAGTTGATAGATACTTTAGCCATATCCCCTAATCAGGTAAAACATCAGAAATATTTTGGTATAATAATCACACCCATAGATATTAAATGTGAAATATAGAACATTTTCATCTTTGCGGAGTCTTCTGCCTCTATTTTCTTCTACCCAACTCTCACCCAACATAAGCAATGATCTGATTTCTACCAATATTGATTAAGAATTATTAGGAGTAATATATTTATTTGTATTTTTATTGATTCTTTGGTGGGAATAATTTTACTACATAGATGGCATTTTTAATTTTCATTACAACATTGATTGAATCAAGGTTTAAATATGTAAGGATCAATTCAAATAATGTTTTGGGATGTTGGATTCATTCTATTTTTTTTTTCCCGGTGGTGTACACTTTAAAAGGTAAAATTTGGGGCCAGCGCTGTGGTGCAGCAGGTTAAGCTGCTGTCTGCAGTTCAGGCTTCAGAGTTTGGCTGCTCCAGTTCCAATCCAGTTCTCTTCTAATGTACCTGGGAAAACGACGGAAGAAGGCCAAAGTCCTTAGGCCCCTGCATCCAAGTGGGAGACCAGGAAGATGCTCCTGGCTCCTGGCTACAACCTGGCTCAGCCCTAGCCATTGTGGCCATTTGGGAAGTGTGAGAGTCTTAAATCTACTAGAGTCCTAGACATCTCCCCGACTCTTTCCTGGTGTCAGAAAACAAAAACACAAAGGTGTTCTGCACCTGGAGAGCCTCACTGTTCCCACAATTTGTCTCAGCTACAAGTCAGGGAAACATCCTGTGCCTCCTGGTTCCTATCACTGCCCCAACAATGAATCAGGCATCCCTGGAGACTCCCTGTTTCAGGGACATCCTTTCTCAAGACAGTATCTGGGGTCCTCTCCAGCTGCTCCAGCCCATCTCCCACATTCCTTTGTTTGGCCTCTCCAACTCATCTCCCCCTCATCTCCCTTCTCCCTTGACTCCAGCTCATCTCCCCCCATCTCCCTCCTCCCTTGACAAAAGTTCCCTGTAAAGCCCCAGCATTACAGATGAGCATGGAGCTCTTCTCTCTCTGAGGCTGCTCCCTGCAGTTATTTGCCCTAATAAAACTCTTTCTTGGCCTGCGCCACGGCTCAATAGGCTAATCCTCCGCCTTGTGGCGTCGGCACACCGGGCTCTAGTCCCGGTTGGGGCGCCGCATTCTGTCTTGGTTGCCCCTCTTCCAGGCCAGCTCTCTGCTATGGCCCGGGGGTGCAGTGGAGGATGGCCCAAATGCTTAGGCCCTGCATCCCATGGGAGACCAGGAGAAGCACCTGGCTCCTGCTATCGGATCAGCGCGGTGCGCCGGCCGCAGCGCACCTACTGTGGCGGCCATTGGAGGGTGAACCAACGGCAAAAGGAAGACCTTTCTCTCTGTCTCTCTCTCTCTCATTGTCCACTCTGCCTGTCAAAAACAAACAAACAAACAAACAAAAAAACCTCTTTCTTTGCTCAGCGTGGCCTTGCTTGTCATTCTTGGTTGTGGTTGAAAACCCTAACAGGGAGTAAGCCAGAGGATAGCAGACCTCTCTTTCTATCTATAAATATGTTTTTCAAATAAATCTTTTAAAAAGGTAAAATTTACTGTATATAAATTTTAAACATTAAGAATAGAGGCATTAATTCAATTAGCAAAATTAGCATTTGGGTTATTAATTTAGAATGTTATTATACTTAAATTAGGGTTTAGACCATATGCTTTTTTTGAGTATATATTTCAGGACAAAAAAAGCAGTACATATTCTTATATTTACTTAGTAGCTTTATTTTTCATAGTAATATTGATACTACTCTTTTGGATTTCATCTACCTACCATCTGTCAAAAGTAGATATAGCAAATCAGTTATTAATAATAATGGCCGGCGCTGCGGCTCAATAGGCTAATCCTCCACCTTGCGGCGCCAGCACACCGGGCTCTAGTCCCGGTTGGGGCGCCGGATTTTGTCTTGGTTACCCCTCTTCCAGGTCAGCTCTCTGCTGTGGCCAGGGAGTGCAGTGGAGCATGACCCAAGTACTTGGGCCCTGCACCCCATGGGAGACCAAGAGAAGCACCTGGCTCCTGCCATCGGAACAGCGCGATGCGCAGGCCTCAGCACGCCGGCCGTGGCGGCCATTGGAGGGTGAACCAACAGCAAAGGAAGACCTTTCTCTCTGTCTCTCTCTCTCTCTCACTGTCCACTCTGCCTGTCAAAATAATAATAATAATAATAATAATGGGACTGGTATTGTAAAGCCACCACTCGCGGTGCTGGTACCTCATAGAGGCACTGGTTTGATTCCTGGCTGCCCCACTTCTGATCCAGCTCCCTGCTAACATGCATGGGAAAGTAGTGGTAGGTGGCCCAAGTGCTTGTACCTGTGCACTCACATGGGAGACCATAAAGAAGCTCCTGGCTTCAAACTGGCCTACCTTCAGCCCTACCTTTCAACTGAATAAATAAATCTTTAAAGATAATTATGTTAGTAGGAATCAACATTTTCAACATAAAAGAAAATAGATACTAATAAATAAAAGAACCTAAGTTAAATAAAATCCATGAAATATTAATTTTGATCTGGAAATATAATTATGAACTCATTTCTTCTAAAAATATACATATATTTTATGTCACTATTAGAAATAATGAAAAACAATGATAATGATATCTAGCTTCATGATTATAATAACCACATAGAATTTCCCACAAAAACAGACCAGGATTCTGGGACAAACATAAGATTTCATGTCTGTGACAGAAAAAGGATAAAATAAGCCCAAAGAAAGCAAAGACCTTATCTAGAACTGATAGGATTATGTCAGATGGACACAAAATCCAACTTCAATGGTTCCCTCTGGCCAAAGATGTACAAATTTGAGTGTTATAACCAAGGTGATAAAGAATTGCAATTCAGATATACAAAATTTCATGTGTTTGTAATGGTACTTGAAAAATCAAAAAGGATTTCATGATGATGTTTTGAGTTTTGCTAACAGCATATCCAGTGAATTTCTATAGATACAAAAAAAAAATCAATCCTTTTTCTATATGGACTTTCCTAGAGAGACAAGATAGGTGAAACCTCTATAGAAGAGCTCCAGAGAGAAATGTCAGGAGTTACAAAATAACTGAGACTTTGCCCCATTTACAATCCCAGAATTTAACCTATTATGATTATGAGGATGTTGGCAGAAGACATGAAAGTAGTACATTCCTCAAACTCCAGTTCCTCAAAGTACGTGATGAGGGACACATGATGTGCACACGCGGAGTGAATGTGTTAAAAGAGAGGAACTCTGAATTTTAGGAATGGACTACAAGCAAACCCATTCAATTGTGTTTCACTATTGCAAGCAGCAAACAAATCTGCACTGTGCTCCAGAGAAGTTGCCATCTCTCTCTTCTGAACTGGTTCATTACACATACATCCTTGAATAGATACTCTGGATTAAAGGCCATCAGTACTACTTCCGTCAAAATGTGAAGAAACACAAGAGATCCATGGATCATTGACTCCCAACAATAAATGTAAAAGTAAGATAGAATTAGAAAATCACCATTTTGCAACTTCTAATGAAATAATATAGCTAGGCAGTGATTACCAGTGAATGTAAAATCATTAAAGCAATGGTGGGTGAGGAATTGATAATGAATGCATCAGGCTGACAACACCTAAATCCATTGACCAATGTCAAAATCATTAAAAGTGAAATTATCAGAGATCACATACCTCCTGGTATAATGAAATAGGAAGTTAAAAGCAACACTTACATTGTACTCTTGCAAAAATTATAAGCAACACTTACATTGTACTCTTGCAAAAATTATTTAATTTGCATATAGAAAGTTCTAGCTCTAATTGCATGTAAAGAGATACAGGAGAACTAAAAGTTTAAAAAGAAATGAAGATTCAATCCTCAGAAAGTAGAAAGTAACAGGTCAAATGTCTTATTCCATAAAAAAAATGGTAGAAATAAAAACTACATTGGGACTTTTTAAAATTAGGAGCTGTAGCAACCATATATATGTATATGTATATATGTATATATAATATATACAAATAACAAGATATATATTTTTGTTTTAATCTTTACTTGAACAAACAGAAAAAAGATATTTTGGGATAATCTTGTTAAATTCATCATAAACTAGTTATTAGGTATCAAGAAATTAACATTAATTATGTTAGGTGTATGTTAACCACCCTGGTATTGATTTTTAAGTAAGGTTCATGTTTTTTAAAGTATTCTAAATTAATTTATGTACAATACGGTGCCCAGGCTTCACTTTAAAATATTTCATCAGAAGGAAGGATGGAAGGCAGGCAATATTGATAATTGTGTGATGAATGCAACTATATCTAATATATTACCGTATCTAATTTTCTGTAAAACTTACATTAAATGCATTTTCCGATAAAAGCACAAACTTACCAGTATTATCCTTCTCAAGATAACTTTGGAATGAATAATCAACCTATTATAGCTTGAAATATATATTAATTAATAAGAAATATACATATGGATTCCCTGGAAGTTTTTGGGTTAGAATGTCACAATACAATCTTGTGAAAATAAATCCTAACATTATAGTGCAAGTACTACATCCAAATTTCATATGGTTTACAGTTCTTGTCTAACTATAAGACTGCTAAATATAAAAGTTAGAGACACAGAAGTAAAAGTAGGTCTGATTGGAGCTGGTGCTATGGTGTAGTGGGTAATGCTGGCACTTGGAATGCTGGCATCCCATGTGGTACCAGTTGAAATCCTGACTGCTCCACTTCCTTTTTTTTTTTTTTTTTTTTGACAGGCAGAGTGGACAGCGAGAGAGAAACAGAGAGAAAGGTCTTCCTTTGCCGTTGGTTCACCCCCCAATGGCCGGCGCTGCAGCCAGCGCACTGCGCTTATCCAAAGACAGGAGCCAGGTACTTCTCCTGGTTTCCATGCAGGCGCAGGGCCCAAGGACTTGGGCCATCCTCCACTTCACTCCCGGGCCACAGCAGAGAGCTGGACTGGAAGAGGGGCAACCAGGACAGAATCCGGCGCCCCAACTGGGACTAGAACCTGGTGTGCCGACGCCACAAGGCGGAGGATTAACCTATTGAGCCGCGGCGCCGCCCTGACTGCTCCACTTCCCATCCAGCACCCTGTTAATGTCCCTGGGAAAGCAGCAGAGGAAATCTCAACTACTTGGGTCCTGGCACCCACGTGGGAGACCCAGAAGAAGCTCCTGGCTTCAGATCAGCTTAGTTCTGGCCATTGTCGCCATTTGGTGAGTGAACCAGCAGACCGAAGATCTTCTCTCTGTCTCTGCCTCTCTCTTTCTCTCTCTTTCTGTAACTTTGCCTTTCAAATAAATAAATAAATCTCTAAAAAAAAGAAAGAAATTAGATCTGCTTTGCTGAGGTTTAACAGAAAAATATATTATAGTATCTGATTAAAACTAGGAAAAAGACAAATGCTCCAGTGGTAGGTGTTTGCAGCAGTGGTTAAGGTACTGCTTGGGACACCTGCATCTCATTTTTAAATGTGTGGATTTGGAGTACTGGTTCTGCTTCCTATACCAGCTTCCTGCTAATGTGTAACTTGGGAGCCAACAGGTGATACTTGGGTCCCTCCCAGTCATGTAGGAGATGTGGATTGAGTTCCAGATTCCTGGTTTCAGCCTGGCTCAGCCCTGCAAATTGTGGGCATTTGGAAAGAGAACCAGCAGAGGCATGAACTCTCTTTGTCTCTGTCTCTCTCTTTGTCTCTTTGCCTTTCAAATTAAAAAAAAAAAAAGAGAGATTGAAATAAGAGAAAAGAAAAAAGAAAGAAAAAGAAGAAACAGAGAAAGATGTATCTAGACCGTTTTGTAAGAAGCAAAATGTTTTTTTTAATTTTTTTTATTTTTGACAGTCAGAGTGGACAGTGAGAGAGAGACAGAGAGAAAGGTCTTCCTTTTTGCCGTTGGTTCACCCTCCAATGGCTGCCGCAGTAGCGCGCTGCGGCCAGCGCACTGCGCTGATCGGATGGCAGGAGCCAGGTGCTTCTCCTGGTTTCCCATGGGGTGCAGGGCCCAAGGACTTGGGCCATCCTCCACTGTACCCCCGGGCCATAGCAGAGAGCTGGCCTGGAAGAGGGGCAACCGGGACAGGATCGGTGCCCCGACCGGGACTAGAACCTGGTGTGCCGGCGCCGCAAGGCGGAGGATTAGCCTAGTGAGCCGCGGCGCCGGCCAAGAAGCAAAATATTTAAGATCCATTAATTCTAAGTAACCAAAGCAGCTCAGGTTTCAAAGACAGAATTCTACTTTGTGATTGTCAGATTTCAAGGATCCGTCTATTTTTACATTGTAAAGAAAAGTCTGACCTATTGTGTCACAACAGTAGTGTGTGCCAAACAAAGAGAAAATTCTGGTGAGGGTTATATGCAGGGTTACATATGTTCTCAGTAGCAGCGATGTCAGGCAGTCATCTAGGGATCTGAGAAGCAGTAATCGTTGTGGGAGTGGTCACAAAGAATGAAAGTCTGGAGCCATATAGCAGAACCCACAGAAACTTGGAGAGGGTGTTGTGTGCTTCCTTCCTTTGCTGTTTCCCACTGAAGCCCCTCTGAGGAAGCACCAGTCCCCTTTCCGATCCAGTGATGCCCCCTGTCTGTAGGAGTCAAGCACAATCAGTCTGATTTGTGATCATTTGTTTATCTCCCACCTCGGAGAAAGGGACTAAAGGTTGTCTTGATTCTTAACAGAGGATTTTTCATACTTGCAAAGATCACTTCAAGTCTTCCCTTTTGTTTTCTGGTAAGATTTCTCTTTTGTTATTTCAAATATATGAATAGACTTCCCATTGAGTATAGAAACTTCTGCAGACTCTAGGCAGTCCGTCTTCATGAGTCACATGTATAGATAGCTTAATACAGTGTGTTTTTCTTGTGTACTGAATGTTAGCTTCTGAGTGATTCAGTTGATTGAAGAGCCCCATCTATCACTGAAGATTTTGCTTTTCTCTAGAACTTCGTATTTACTGCCTCTTCAGCATATGGTTTGTGGTGTATTAGAGTGATCTTCACTTAAATTACATTTCACTTTGGTATTTAAATCAATGAATTTAGAATACTGCATAATGATTACTTTCAATTAGCCTTCACTTAAGGAAGATGATATAATTAAACATGTTTGTTTGATCAGGTCTTGCAAATGAACCCACACATTTATATTGGATCTCTGAGATAATTCTCTCTTGCTTTTTAAACCATTGGAAGATTTCAACATTTCTATGGCTAAGACAGATTTCTCCCTTCTCTTTCTCCCTCTTTCTTCAAACTCTTCTCCCTCTTACTGATTTTTCTCTTTCACTCTTGTCCCTTTCTGTATCCTTCTTTTCTTACTGCCATTTACTCTATTACCTGCTGATTGTGTGGCAGACACTGTGCTAAATATATTGTGCTAAAATACTGAATAGCTTAGAAGTTGATTCTCACTTGTGTTGTCAATTAGGGACCAATTATATTTGCTATTGCTTCCCATGCCCAAGGAATTTGCACTGCAATATTGGCCAGAGACACCGTGCAGAAGTTAAAAAGAAAAATCAATTTTAAAGAAAGGTCGGTATACTACTCCATGTTGCCAAAATGTTGAGATGAATGAGAATGGTAGATGGTCACCTAGATGATATCACATGCTATTTCACCACTTTTTCATTATCATTATCTTCCATTTCTCTCTCTGATATTCTCATGCTTCACTCTACCTTTTTGAATATATGACACGTAGATACAAATACTGTTTTATAACCCAGTCTGCTAATTTTATCATTTGTGTAGTATCTTAGTTTCTGTTGATGGATGTCACTTTTTGTGTATTATAATTTCTTGCTCCTTTTAAAAAAATACTCATTTATTTGAATTCAAAGTTATAGAGAGAGAGGGAAAGGGAAAGGGAAAAGGAGAGAAATACAGGAGGGGGGAGAGAGAGAGAGAGAGAGAGAGAGAGAGGGAGAGAGAGAGACACTAGAATTGAACCAAGCTCCACGCTGAAGCCAGGAGCCAGCAGTTTCGTCCAGATCTCCTACATGGGTAACAGAGGCCCAAACACTTGTGCCCTTCTCCATTGCTTTTCCCACATCATTATCAGGGAGTTGGATCTGAAGTAGGGCAACAGGGACTTGAACTCATGTCCAAATGAGATGTTGGTGTTACAGGTGGCAGTTTTACCCACCATGCTACAATGGCAACCCTTCCTGTTCCTTTTAATGTCTGCTAATTTTTTATTTGCTAGAATTAGAATTTTTATCATTTTTAGTGCTCTATAATTTTGTAATCCTTTAATGGTGACTCTGGAATCCAATTAACTAAAATTTTGATTTTTCCCCTTATGTATTTGATAGACACATAAACAGAGAATGCTCATTTACACTTACTTGTTCACTCTCCACATGCCAGTAGTAGCTGGGGCTGTGATGGACTGAAGCCAGGAGCCCAGAACTCCATGCAAGTCTCCCACATGGGGGGTAGAAATCCAATTTCTTGATTCATCACTGCTTCTTTTCAGGAGTCTGCATTAGCAGGAATCCAGCGTCAGGAGCTAGAATTGGGAATCAAACACAGGTACTTTGACGTCTGATGCAGGTATCTTAACTGCTCAGCTAAATACTCACTCTCTAATTAACTAATTGGAATCAGTTTAAAATATTTTAAGGTTTTCTTTTAAATTTTTGGAACAGGGAACAAAGCAATTTCTGGCATAGAGCTAATTTTGCTCAAATTCTGAGATTAAAAAAAAGCATAACTTTGGAGTACTCAATCATCCATTTTGTGAGATTTCACCTGGTAAGAGTTGTGAAGACTGTTTAATTCTTGATCTTTCTGAGGGTTCTTTCCCAACTTTGGGTATTTTCTTCACAGGCACTGACATTTACATTCAACTGAAGGTTCAAGGGGAGCTTTTTATACATTTCAAGAATTCTCTCGTTGCAGAGCTCTCTTCATGAAGCATTCTCTTCCCCAGGTGGCTCTTTCCTTTTGGTCCAGCTCTCCTCTTGGTACTGTGCTCTGTAAGCTATGGGCAGCTTGAGCTCTGCATTCTCTACTGTGTGCCTTCATCTGAAGGTATCTGCTGGAATGTGTTTGGGCTCTCTTTTGTTATGCTGGAGAAGAAAATGCTCAGTGGAGAGAGAGATCTGCACATTGAGAGAGCTCTTGAGATGTATGAGTTCCTCTTGAACCTTTAGCTGAATATAAATGTCAGTGCATGCAAACAGAATAGCCAAGGCCGAGAAAGAACCTCAGAAAGGACAAGGTGACGTGGTCCTCGGAGCTTTCATAAAGAGCAGTCTTCAGCTGGGATTCCCACCAGATAGAATGGAAAACCTCATAATATACAGACGATTGAGTATTCAAAAGTTATTTTTTTAACTTTAGTAGTGGAGCAAAAGTAGCTCTATACTTAAAACGGCTTTGGTTCTTTATAAACAAAAGAGCTGAAATTCATCTAGGATAAATCATTTGCTCAAAATCACATATTTAGTACAGACAGAGCCAATAGACAAATGCTGTCCTCTCATATAGAACTTCATAGCTCATATTCATTTAACCTTTACATTAAGCTGCACATTCTTGATCCTAGAAAATCACTATAGAATGGTGGGATGGATAGAATGTAATTTCTAAGAGATCAGAAATAGGTGGCTCCTACTGAAAATGATACTTGCAGACTTATTTCTCCTAGAACTTTGGCTGTAAAGGAAGAAAAAGATGACTACCTGAAATAAAGAAAAGGGATGGTAACCTAAGAAGAGTGCAACAAAATTGAGGGATCTTGTGTACCATACATATTTACTCTCAACCCGACTGCTCTCTAGTCAGTCAGAGAGACTGGCAGTGCTCAACCTAGTCAAAGCTTAGAAGACTCAAGAGGTAGAATGTTCTAGGCAAAGATCTTCAGAAAGTGCTTGCTGGAGTAGTTGAGATGCAAGAAAGTCCTGGAAATACTTAGAGGCACCAGGGAATTTGTTGCAGGGAGCTTGGGAAGAGAGGAAGTAGATGTGTGGGAATGTACAAGCTGTCTTTGCAGGACAGTGAGAAGATAATTTCATGTACAGAAGACAGATTAGTTCATTATTTCACTGCCTGTATTTTATTACAAAACACATACTCATTGTCAGAACAGTTGGGGTCTAGGGACCACAGACCAGAGCTGCCTACTAGTTTGTCTAACTCTCAGTTCCCCATACACACATATTCAGTTATTAGCCAACAAGACTTACTATCTTACAAGTAAATTTGAAAGTTTGGATGAAAACCGTTATGAATATAATTATAAGGGAATCAATGTGTAATTGATATTTATTTCTGCAAACAGATTAGTTCAATTCTTTCATGGTACAGGAATCTGAAGAATACTTTCCAATGCACTATGTTCTGTATGATTCACAGGAGAATTGCTTCATCTGGCCACCTCTTTGCTTACTTATATCAGTGACCCCTCCTCCAGACACATCTCTTCATCTTTGTGAAGAATACTGAGGCATTCTGACCTATGATTAGGTGAGAATTTGATTCATTTGAATTCTTACTAAACGTCTAGTTCACGACAACTTTTGTTGACACATGCAAAGGTCATTGATAGTGACAATAAAATTGAAGACAATGTACTCATATTTGTATCTAAGAACAATCTTGAATAAGAAATTCATGTTGCTTAAATGGATGATGCAATTCCACTGTAAGATCTTCAGATTATCTGTTTTTTTTTTTTACATTGAGGCTAAATGTCAGTATATTTAAGGAGCCTAGACTCCTGAGAAATTAGGAAGTTGTTTCTATTTCTTAGACAAAATCAATTACTATTTCTGAGCAACAGATTACTCACCTATAAAACAAAAGTAAATAACCTGCTTTATTAACCTTGGAGACCGAGACGACTTTCCCTTTGTAAGGAAGCCATGCTGGTGGCAAAGAAGTCAGCAAAGTCAGAGCAAGGGTAGAAAGTAAAAGACTGGGAGAGAAGACCAGCTGGGAAGAGGGGGGGACTTCAATGGTGTGATCAGACTCTGCAGAATGTTGTGTTGGAGAAAACAACAACAGCAACAACAAAAACAGAAACAGGACAATCATGCCTGAGGGACTTAAATATTGACTCTGGCTGGGAGTACAGTGCATATCTGTTTCTATTAAGAGGGTTCTAAATAACTTGAATACTGTTACCCTACACTCATGTAACAACAAGAATATTTTAAATGTTGAATTTTATGGGATACATAGGGGGCTCCAAATTATATAGCATGCCTATACTACCTCATGACAATAAGTCTTCCAGATTTTAACCTATAAAAGTGTAGAGATGAAAAAAGGTACAAATGAGCTTCAACTGACAGCACCACGTCCTGAAGGCAACTATATTTCATTTTTTAAATTTAATTTATTTAATTGAAATGGAGAGAAACAGAGAGAGAGAGAGAGAGAGAGAGAGAGAAACAGGGACCTTCCATGCAGATAGTTGAGCTATCAACAGCAGCTTCTCCCCCAACCCACCCCAGGATGCACATTAGCAGGAAGTGGAAGTGGAAGTGCAAGTGTTCCAAGTACTATCATAACTGCTATACCAAATGCTCCCCCACATAAAAAGTATTTCAATGCAGCAGGAGGAATGATAGCAATTTCACGATTTCATGAATTTTATAGATGCAATTCCAAGAATACAATGATACTTTCCTTCCTCCCTTCCTGCCTCCATCCTCCTTCCTTTACTATTTTTTTTTTTTTTAGTTTTTGTGATAACATACTTTCAATTTACTTTATAATCACAGGCACAGTGCTACTGTAAATAATGAGCTCTACAAGTAGAAGGTAGATAGGCCACTGTTTCACAAATATATAGACAAGAGTTACAGATAACAATCAAATCACAAGATGTCAGCTTAGTTCTATATACATACAGTTTCTTTTTTCCATACTCTATATATTAACTACAACCAGTCAGAGAAAACATATGATATTTGTCTTTTTGGGACTGGCTTATTTCACCAAGCATAATGGTCTCCATTTGCATCCATTTGTTGAAAAAGACAGGATTTCATTCTTTTTAAGGCTGAGCAGTATCCCATCATGTATATGTACCACATTTTCTCTTTTTTTAATGTGAAAGTCAGAGTTACACAGAGAGAGAAGGAGAGGCAGAGAGAAAGAGAAAAAGGTCTTCCATCCGCTGATTCACTCCCCAACTGGCTGCAAGGGACAGAACTACACCAATCTGAAGTCAGGAGCCACGAGCTTCCTCCGGGTCTCTCACAGGGGTGCAGGAGCCCAAGGACTTGGGCCATCATCTACTGTCCCAGGCCATAGCAGAGAGCTGGATTGGAAACGGAACAGCCAGGACTCAAACCAGTGGGATGCGGGCATTGCAGCAGCGGCTATACCTGCTCTGCCACAGCACTGACCCCCTATTTTCTTTATCCAGTCATCAGCTGAATGATATCTGGGTTGATTCTGTATCTTAGCCATTGAGAATTGAGTTGCTATAAACATAGGGATAACAGATAATTCTTTTCTATGTTGATTTCATTTCCCTTGGGTTTATTGCCAGGAGCAGGATGGCTAGTTCACATGGTAGATCTAGTATCAGATTTCTGGGGGATCTCCATATTGTCTTTCACAGTTTTACTAGTTTACATTCCCACCAACAGTGTACTACGGTACTTTTTCTCCACATCCTCACCAGCAGTTGCTACTTTTTGACATTTGGATGACAGCCATTCTAATTGTCACCCAGAAAGACGCTTACCCAGAAAGAATATTACTTAATGTGATATACTAGCAGTCCTAATACAATATATAAGCTACCTGAGGTCTTGAAATGTGAGAGAAAGAATTAGGATAATAAAAAAGGTGTTAGGGGCCGGCACTGTGGTGTAGTGGGTAAAGCCACTGCTGACAGTACCAGCATCCCATATGGGCACTGGTTCAAGTCTCAGCTGCTCCACTTCCGACCCAGCTCTCTGCTATGGTCTGGGAAAGCAGTGGAAGATGACCCAAGTCCTTCGGCTCCTGCACCCATGTGAAAGACCCACAGCACGTTCCTGGCTCCTGGCTCCTGGCTTCAGATTGGCCCAGCTCTGGCTGTTTCGGCAATCTGGAGAGTGAACCAGCGGATGGCAGACCTCTCTCTCTCTGCCTCTGTCTTTCTGTTACTCTGACTTTCAAGTAAAAAAAAAAATAATGATTTTTTTTGACAGGCAGAGTTAGACAGTGAGAGAGAGATAGACAGAGAGAAAGGTCTTCCTTCCATAGTGACCCCCGAAATGGTCACTGTGGCTGGCCCGCTGCGCCGATCCGAAGCCAGGAGCCAGGTGCTTCCTCCTAGTCTCCCATGTGGGTACAGGGACCCAAGCACTTGGGCCATCCTCCACTGCCTTCCCAGGCCACAGCAGAGAGCTGGCCTGGAAGAAGAGCAACCGGAACAGAATCCGGTGCCCCAACCAGGACTAGAACCTAGGGTGCCAGTGCTGCAGGCGGAGGATTAGTCTAGTGAGCCACGGTGCCAGCCAAAAATAAAATAAAAAAAAAAAGAAAAATATGGTGAACAGTAGTCAGATATTTCTTCATTTTTTTAAAACTTTTATTTAATGAATATAAATTTCCAAAGTACAGCTTATGGGTTACAATGGATTCCCCCTCCCAAAACTTCCCTCCCACCCACAACCCTCCCCTTTCCCGCTCCCTCTCCCCTTCCAATCACATCATGATTCATTTTCAATTCTCTTTATACACAGAAGATCAGTTTAGTATATATTAGGTAAAGATTTCAACAGTTTGCCCCCATATAGCAACACAAAGTGAAAAAAATACTGTTGGAGTACTAGTTATAGCATTAAATAACAGTGTACAGCACATTAAAGACAGAGATCCTACATAATTTTTTTTAAAAAATTGATTAATTTTAGTACACTAAACTGATCTTCTGTATATAAAGAGAATTGAAAATGAATCTTTATGTGAATGGAAGGGGAAAGGGAGCGGGAAAGGGGAGGTTTGCGGGTGGGAGGGAAGTTATGGGAGGGGGGAAGCCATTGTAACCCATAAGCTGTACTTTGGAAATTTATATTCATTAAATAAAACTTTAAAAAAAATAATTAATTTTCTATGCCATTGCCAATTTAACACCAGGTTTTTTTTTTTCATTTCCAATTATCTTTATATACAGAAGATCAATTCAGTATATAATTAGTAAAGATCATATCAGTTTGTACCCATGCAGAAACACAAAGTGTAAAAATACTGTTTCAGTACTAGTTATAGCATCACTGCACATTAGACAACACATTAAGGACAGATCCCACATGGGATGTAAGTACACAGTGACGTCTGTTGCCGACTTAATAATTTGAAGCCGGCACCGCGGCTCACTAGGCTAATCCTCCGCCTTGCGGCGCCGGCACACCGGGTTCTAGTCCCG
Organism: Lepus europaeus; assembly: GCF_033115175.1. NCBI lineage: Eukaryota > Metazoa > Chordata > Mammalia > Lagomorpha > Leporidae > Lepus > Lepus europaeus. The sequence continues at coordinate 31,717,263 of NC_084839.1, read as the reverse complement.
GTCAGGGCACCGATCCTGTCCCGGTTGCCCCTCTTCCAGGCCAGCTCTCTGCTGTGGCCAGGGAGTGCAGTGGAGGATGGCCCAAGTCCTTGGGCCCTGCACCCCATGGGAGACCAGGAGAAGCACCTGGCTCCTGCCATCGGATCAGTGCGGTGCGCTGGCCGCAGCGCGCTACCGCGGCGGCCATTGGAGGGTGAACCAACGGCAAAAGGAAGACCTTTCTCTCTGTCTCTCTCTCACTGTCCACTCTGCCTGTCAAAAAAAAAAAAAATAAATAAATAAAATAATTTGACACTCCTGTTGATGGCGTCAGTAATCTCCCTAGGCTCTAGTCATGAGTTGCCAGGGCTATGGAAGCCTTTAGAGTTCGCTGACTTTGATCTTATTCTGATAGGGTCATAGTCAAAGTGGAAGTTCTCTCCTCCCTTCAGAGAAAGGTACCTCCTTCTTTGATGTCCCCGTTCTTTCCACTGGGATCTCACTCGCAGAGATCTTTCATTTAGGTCTTCTTCTTTTTTTTTTTTTTCTTTTCCATGGTATCTTGGCTTTCCATGCCAAGATATTTCTTCATTTTATGGGCAAAAAATATGACATGATATATAAAGGAGTCAAAAGTTATTTGTTAGATACTGCTCAAGATACAAACTGAGGGCAATGCATTTTGTTCTTTAGAGAACATATTTTTAACTTTTATTTCTATATAAGTGATCAGAAAGAATAGTATATAATAATAGTGTGCAACAATAAATAGCCAATTCTATCCTTGAAAGGCATCAAAGGGGTTACAGGTACTTATGGCTTTCCTTTGTACAGTGGCAGAAAACCTATTTGACCTTTTAGACCAAGAAAAAGAATACAGGCACTGATAAGAAATGGAGAAATATAAATCTATTTTATATGGTTTTTGTGTGGTAAACAAAACAAAAATATCACAGAATAAAAATTAAATAACGAGATAAATATTTTCAAATAATTCTGATAATGTATGTGTGTATGAATATATATATATATATATATATACATATATATATAAATATCTGAAATCCACAGAAAAGAAAGGCAGAGGACAGAAGAGAAGCATGAAAGCAATGAGAAAGGAGAATAAAGGAAGTATCCAAAGGAAGCAAGGCTAATTGGCTCATTGGGGATTGGATCCAACACCTTGAAGAAGGAGTTCAGGAATTGGAAAGTGTACGACAAAGTGGAAATAGGAGTCAAAGAGACAAGGCAAACTGTGTCCTAAGAAAGCCTCAAGGACTCATTAAAATACCCAAATATGGGTAGGACTAATGTAAATTAGATGTGACCAGGAAATATAAATTTCGCAGGGAATGCAAAGGTTGGAGTTGAAGCCTAAGGGACCATGAAAAAAGGAAATTCTGATGCTTTTGAGTTTAGAGAAAAAATATTTTCCATTTTATAGAAATTTATCATACATTAAGCCTCATTGCATAATAATTTTTGTAATCGTTCCTTTTACTAAGAAATTGTTTTCATTTATGCATATATATTTCAAAAATCAATACAATGTATAAAATAATAAGAAACAATAATTTATAACAAATATACATTTCAGCATTTACTTCTCAATAATGAAAGTAGTTAGACACGTAATATAGCCAGATGCTTGTTAAAATCATGAGGTATGTGACAGAAACAAATGCAAGCTAATAGGGAAATCTTGTAATGATGAATCAAAATATAATCAATAGTGGGATTTCATAAATATGGTTACAACTTGATCATATACGAATGCAAGTGTGTTTGCAAAGACAAATATTTTTTGTAATCTTCCTAAGATAAGAGCAAGAATCCTTTAGTACTAAACTGAAACTAAGAGAAGTATATATTTCTATAGGATGGCCTAATTCCAAATTTAAATTCTTTGTAGTCCATCAGATATATACCTATCATATCTTAGACATCGTACTAAGCTCTCTGGAATTAAAAAAAAATGAATGGTAGCCTCTGATCTTAGGAAACTTTAGTATGTTGGGATATATATACACACATATACATATATACATGCATTCATACATATAATGACTAATCTGGTTCAAAATTACTGTAGTGATAGTTATTGCTAAATTTCTTAGTAATGATTACTAAAGAGGTTAAAGCCTGAGATTTGTTCCTATTTTGTGCTTTGAATCCTTTTATGCCTTATATATTAACTGCTTCTAATGGACAAACATAACAGTGCCCAGGATCTGAAATCCCCATCCTATCCTAACTTTTTGCATTGTGCATGTTCATTCTTTCAGTGGGTCTTCTCTGAAGATATTTAGAGCAAAAGAACAATCTTAGTTTCCCTGTAATTTCTAGTGTGTATTCTTAGGCTAATACACAAAAAGCTTCAACATCTATGAGCCACAGAATCACAATGTATCCCTCTAGCTATAGCTATATTAAAATCAGATTTAAATACTCTGACGTGCACTTCCATTCCTTTAAGCTCCCCTCTAATCCATGTTTGCTTTCTTCTATTTAGATCACATTAAAGTATGATACATACCTGAAAAAATTACTTTAGAGGCAGTTAAGATGAACAGGAGGTCAAATCAAATAAAACAGGATTCTGTAAAGCCTTCAGTTCTCATTATTAGAAACCTCTGATTAGGGGTTAAATTGACAACTGAGACGCTGGCATCCCATATCAGAGTGCTGGTTTGAGTCCCAGTTACTCCACTTTTGATCCAGTTATGACTGAGAATGCACAAAAATGCTCCAACAGCATGGGTTCCTGCCACCCATGTAGGAGACCAGGAAGGAGTTCCTGGCTCTTTGTTTCTGCCTGTTACAGACAAGGCTATGGCAGCCATTTAGAAAATAAACAAGTGGACAAAAGATTTTTCTCCCTGTATTTCTCTGTCTGCCTGTCTTCTCACTCTTGCTCTGCCTTTCAAATAAATACACAAAATAAATCTTAAAAATATTTTGAGGGGGGCTGACACTGTGGTGTAGCAGGTAAAGCCACCGTCTGCAGTGCCGGCATCCCATGTGGGCACTGGTTCAAGTCCTGGCTGCTCCACTTCTGATCCAGCTCTTTGCTGTGGCCTAGGAAAGCAGTGGAAGACGGCTCAAGGCCTTGGGCCCCTGCACCCGCATGGGAGACTTGGAGGAGGCTCCTGGTTCCTGCCTTCGGATCAGTGCAGCTCTAGCTGTTGTGGCCAGTTGGGGAGTGAAGCAGTGGATGGAATACTTCTCTCTCTCTCGCTCTCTCTCTCTCAATCTTTCTCTGCCTCTCCTACTGTCTGTGTAACTCTGAGTTTCAAATAAATAAATAAATCTTTAAAAAATAAAAAAAATAAAGTTACAGCTTAAAGATATTAAAAAAAAAGCAGGAAAATCTACCAAAAAACAGAAAAGAATGTTCTAATTAGCATGAATTCTTGAACATTTGAATATGTTGATTCAGAAATCTAAATTGACACATGTTCTTATCAAAATATAAACATAAAAATATAAGGAGTTTTGGGTGGGAAAATTGCTGAACATTTCTGAGCATTTTTCTTTTAATGTACAAAATAGGTAAGATGAAGACTAAAATTATTAAGCTAACACTGAAAAAATGACAATTTTTTTATAATAGTTAGATTATAGAAGTGTTTCTTGAAAAGATTAAACATGAATAAAGAGGGGTTTAAAGAACTACTCTTTAAAAGATTGTCCAAGGGTAGGAAACATAATTAAAGATAAATCAATTTTCAAATGGGATCAGAATTGTCAAGCTTTTGAAGAGGACACTTGCTTTTGTGGCAGGCTTGGGAATCCCTTGTCTGATATTTTTATCCATGGAATTTTAACAGAAAATGAAACCTATATGGATTTTAACCCATGTCAGTATAGAGAGACTTAAGAATGAAGTAGAATTAATCACCTGATCCAGGAATACCTTAACATATATTTGGCTGAGTATTTGCAAATGACTTAAAGCTGCAGCAAACCATACTTGTGAGACATTGCAGGAGGAGCCACAAGTTTAGAAATAGAAAGGCTAAGATTTAGGCACACTATTGGAGGCCTAACATTTAGCAGTCTGACAAGGTCTAGGAAAAAGTGGCCATCTGTGCATATAGCTGCCAGTGTGTTAAGCTCACATGTAAATCTTGAAGCTTGAGTCAAAAGCTTAAAAATTTCCAAGGGCAGAGCTAATCTTAACAAATAACCCACTCTATATGCTCTAGAAGAACCAAATAGGAGGGGAAGAAAGAGAGCCAAATATAGATTTTTAGGGCCAATGTTTCATGTTTTTATTGCTGCATTATAAACCCGTCCAAAATTTGGTGGTTTATATAAGCAACAATCATTTATTTCACCCCAACTCTTGCTATGTAAGCTGACTGTAGCAGGGAAGGTTTACTAGGGGGAACAGACATAAAATCATTCTTTCTCAATGAAAAAATTGGTCCCCTTTTGGTCTGCCACAGACAAGGAGCCAAATTAGAATCTCTAGGAGAGTATCAAAAGTAATACTGTGGTAAACATATAGTGGCCTGAATATGAAAAGTAAAGAGATAAATTAGAACTTTGATATTATTCAGTGGTTCAAACAAAGGTATAATGGGAAATGTGCAAAAATACAACCATCTGTATAATGGATGTGCGATGCTACCCAAATCAGAGTTCTAAAAACTTGAGAGTTAATGCTTGGAAGGATGCTAAGAAGCATACACAAGGGGTTATAATCACTTCATACTTATATGCTACCACTGAGGATCAACATTGGTCAAGTATCTGGTTAATCTAACTTGTCCAGATAACTGTTTTCCTTACTTAGGAACTTTAGAAACAGAGATTTTCATAAAAATCAATTTTTCTTTGGTATAGTATGTCACAATTGAAGCAGAATGATAATATTAATATCACCTAACACATTCACACACTTTCTTGCAGTAATAGAAAAAATAAAGTAATAAATGAAAAAAGTGCATAATTTAATATCTAGGTACTTTCCATTTAATCCTCAGTTACTAAATATCACTCCTAATCAACACTGGCTTAATCTAGGCATACAAAATTAAAAAAAAAAAATCTTAGATCCAGCCTACAGAAATCATTCTGTATGTCTTATGAAGGATATACACACTAACTCTAATGATTACTATACAACAAAAATAATCTGTATAATGTACAACTTTGTGATTGAAAAAAAATGTATATGGGTTGTTTGTTAGGGTTCAAGGCAATCAGACACATACCATCATAAAAGTGAGTGGAGATTGTTTTGATACAGTAGTATTAAAGTTGCAGGATTGCAAGATGGTGAAATATGGAAAGTACTACTGCTTTAGGCTGGGGAAAACAGCAAAAACACAGAGGATGTGCATTCCCAGGGGAAAGCTGGAGAAAAATTTGCAGTGAAAATTCTACAGAAGAGAGATGGGCAATGTAGATCAGCAGGGAAGGTGTGAACACACAGCAACTAGAGTGGACACAACACATGACCTCTGCAGCTAAGACACAGAGGATTTTACCAGAAAGAAAAATCTGTATTTCCCACTGAATTTGAATCTGTCTAGGAGGATTTACAGAGGATGAAATAAAGACGTTTCATAATAAACAGAAATTAAAAGGCTTTGTCACTACTCGTCCAGCATTACAGAAGATGCTTAACGATGTGCTAAACAGGGAGATGAAGATATATTTATCATCTTGAAAGAATGTGAAGGCAGAAGATCTCCAAGTAAAAGTACACAAAGGAAATCCAAAGCAAACAACAGGAATACTAATGGAAAAATGGTAAGGTCAAGTCATTACTTATCAATAGTAACCTTGATTATAAATGGCCAAATTTTCCATTTAAAAGATACAAACTGGCTGAATGGTTAAAAAGCAACACCCATCTATTTGCTGCCTACAAGAAACACACCTCACTAACAAAGGTACAATAAGACTGAAAGTGAAAAGATGGAAAAAGACATTACATGCTAATGGAAAGCCACAACTAGCAGGTATATCCATCTTAATATCAAACAAAATAGAATTTAACATAAAAACTGTTAAAAGAGACAAAGAAAAGCATCAGATAATGATTAAGGGATTAATTCAACAGGGAGATGTGATTATAATAAATGTATATGCACACAATGCCAGAGCTCCTGGCTATTTAAAACAAATGTTAATGGATCTAAAGAGAGACTTAGAATCCAATACATAGTAATGTGGGACTTCAACACCACACTTTCTTCAATGGACATTTCAATTAGACAGAAAATTGACAAATAAACAACAGAGCTAATCAACACTGAATCAAATGGACCTAAGTGATATCTATAGAATGACAGTTGTAGAATACGATTCTTTGAATCAGTGCTTGGAACTTTCTCTATGATATTCTAAATGCTAGGCCATAAAGCAAGTCTCAGAAAATTTAAAAAATTGAATCATACCATATACCTTCTCTGACCAAAATGGAATGAAGCTGGAATTAAAGCAACTGAAGAATCTTTAGAAAATATGCAAACACATGGAGACTGAACAATATGCTCCTGAATGAACAGTGGATCATTGAAGAAATAAAAAAAAATTCTGGAAGTGAATGAACATGACAATACAACATATCAAAACTTATGGGGGTATAGCAGTAACTGCAATAGCAGTGGTAAGAGGGAAGCTCATAGCAACTGGTGCCAACCTCAGAAAAACTAAAAAGTCACCAAATAAATGAACTAGCAATGCATCTCAAGGACCTAAATAAAAACCACAAACCAAACCCCAAATTAGTAGGAGAAAAGAAATAATTAAAATAAGAGAAGATATAAACAAAATTCAAATAAAAATACAAAATATCAGAGGAATGAAGAGCTGGTTTTTGAAAAAAAAATAAGCAAAATTGATACATCATTGGCACAACTAACCAAAAAAAGAAAAGTCCTAAATAAATAGACTCAGAGATGAAAAAGGAAATGTAACAACAGATACCACAGAAATAAAAAAGAGTTACGAGGATTTACTACAAAGAGCTACATGCCAACACCTTGGGAATCCTGCAAGAAATGGGTACATTCCTGGACACATACAATCTACCAAAATTGAGTCATGAAGACATAGAAAAACTTAATAGACCAATAATCAAAATTGAGATTGAGTCAGTAATAAAGAGCTTCCCCAAAAAGAAAAGCCCAGGACCAGATGGTTTCACTGCTGAATTCTACCAGACTTTTAAATTAGAAAGAATTCCAATTTATCTCAAAACAATTGAAAGGGAAGGACTCCACAGAAACTCCTTCTATGAAGCCAGCATCAATAAACCCTAAACAAGAAAAATATAAAACAGAAAGAGAACAACAGACCAATATCCTTGATGAAAATAGATGCAAAAATCAGCCGGCGCCGCGGCTCACTAGGCTAATCCTCCGCCTTGCGGCGCCGGCACACCGGGTTCTAGTCCCGGTCGGGGCACCGATCCTGTCCCGGTTGCCCCTCTTCCAGGCCAGCTCTCTGCTGTGGCCAGGGAGTGCAGTGGAGGATGGCCCAAGTCCTTGGGCCCTGCACCCCATGGGAGACCAGGAGAAGCACCTGGCTCCTGCCATCGGATCAGTGCGGTACGCTGGCCGCAGCGCGCTACCGCGGCGGCCATTGGAGGGTGAACCAACGGCAAAAGGAAGACCTTTCTCTCTGTCTCTCTCTCTCTCACTGTCCACTCTGCCTGTCAAAAAAAAAAAAAAAAAAAAAAAAAAAAAAAGAAAATAGATGCAAAAATCCTCAACAAAACACTAGCTAATCAAATCCAATGACACATTCAAAAGATCATTCACGCAGACCAAGTGGGATCCATCCATGATATGCAAGTGTGGTTCAACTTGCATATTTATAAATTTATAAATCAATAAACATGATATATCACATTAACAAACTAAATAAAACCATATGATTATCTCAATAGATTCAGAGAAAGCATCTGATAAAATACAACATTCTTTCATGAGAAAAACCTTAAGCAAATTTTGCATAGAAGGAACATTCCTCAGCATAATCAATGCTACTTATGAGAAATCCACAGTTAGCATATTATTGAATGGGGGAAAGTTGGAAGCATTTCCACTGAGATCCAGAACCAGATAAGGATTCCCACTTTCACCACTGCCATTCAATATAGTCCTAAGGTTTTCACCAGAAACATTAATCAAGAAAAAGAAAGCAAAGTGAATCAAATCTGAAAGCAGGAAGTCAAACTATCCCAATTTGTGGATGGCATGATTCTACATATAGGGGATCTAAAAGACTTGACTAAGAGACTATTGAAACACATAAAAGAGTTTTGTAAAGTTGCCAGGGTATAAAAATAACACACAAAACCTAGTAGCCTTTGGGTACACAGATAATTGCATGGCTCTGAAAGAACTCCTAACATCAATCCAATTCACAATAACTACAGAAAAAAAAATAAATACCTGAAATAATTTTAACCAAAGTGTTGAAAGATCTCTACAGTAAAAATTACAAACATTAAAAAATAAATAGAAGAAGAATCAAAAAATTGGAAAAAAATCTTCCATATTCACGGGTTAGAAGAATCAATATCATCAAAATATCCATAGTACTGAAAGCAATTTACAGATTCAATCAGAATACCAAGGACATTCTTCTCATATATAGAAAAAACAATGTTAAAATTCAAATGGAAATACAAGACACCCCAAATAGCTAAAGCAAGCTTATACAACAAAAACAAAGCTGGAGGCATCACAATACCAAACTTCTAAACATATTACAGGGCAGTTTTAATCAAATAGCCAGGTCTTGGCACAAAAACTGATGATTAGACAAAAAGAACAGAATAGAAACTCCAGAAATCAATCCATACACCTATAACTGATCTTTGACAAAGGTGTTAAAATCAATGCCTGGAGGAAGGTCAGCTCTTCAACAAATGGGGCTTGGAAAATTGGATCGCTGCATGAAGTGTGAAACAAGACCCTTGTTGTACACCATTTACACAAATCAACTCAAAATGGATCAAGGATATAATTCTATGAACCGATATCATCAAGCTACTAGAGGAGAACATTGGGGAAATTCTTCTAGACATGGCATAGGGAAGGATTTTTGGAAAAGACCCAAGAAGCACGGGCAACCAAAGTCAAAATGGACAAATGAGGTTACATCAGGATGAGAAGTTTCTGCACTACACAAGAAACATTTAGTAAAGTGAAGAGGCAAATGGCAGAATGGGGGAAAATATTTACAAACTATGCAACTGATAAAGGATTAATATCCAGAATCTCTAAATAGAGTTCAAGAAACTCAACAACAACAAAACAAACAATCCAGTTAAGCAACTGACAAAGGACTTTAACAGGCATTTCTAAAGAAAGGAAATTCAAATGGCCAACAAACAAATTAAAAAATGCTCAGGATCATTAGCCATCAGGGAACTGCAAATCAAAACTATAATGAGGTTTGACCTCACCCCAGTTATAAGGCCTTTATATAGAAATCGATGAACAGTAAATGCTGGCAAAGATTTGGTTAAAAAAGTACCCCATTCCACTGTTGGTGGGAATGTAGACTCGTGCAGCCATTGTTTCAGACAATATGTACAATTCTTTGAAAGTAGAAAATAGTCATATCATATGACTTGCAATCTCACTCCTGGAAATTTACCCAAGGGAAACCAAATCAGCATATGAAAAAGTGATCTATACCCCCATGTTTATTGTAGTTTAATTCACAATAGCTAAGATATGTAATCAATACAGATGTCTATCAACTAATGAGTGGATAAAGAAATTATGGTAGATATACACTATCAAATAGTACTCAGTGATTAAAAAAAATGAAATCCTGTGTTTTTCAACAAAATGGATGCAACTGGAAACCAACATACTTAATTAAATAAGCCAGTACCAAAAAGTTAAATACCACATATTTTCTCTGATTTGTGGTAACTAATAGATTCCAAAAATATAATGAGTAAGAATGAAATTGAAATTTTGAGGTTTGGGAAAAAATTAGTTGCTAACTCTTTTGAAAATAAATAGCAAATAACAATGAAAGAGAAAAAAAAAAGTTGTGATAGTCCAGTGAGAATTTTAATGGAAAGAAAACAGTCACAAGAAATAATTTTGAAAACCCAGCAATAACAACAAAAAAAGTAAACCATCTCTTTCAGAGTTGCCAAATGACATTTTCTTGAAATTGATTTCTAAGCTCACATGACCAAATACATTGAACATATATGTCTTAATGTCCTCGCTTATGGATGAGAATGAAAGATGTTTTGAAAACCATATTTTGTTTTGAAAACCATATTTTATTATTTTGAGGTAGAAGAGGCAAATAATTAAAAAGCAGTAAGAAACTTATACCAGTAAGAACTTCAGTGGAATATATTAAAGTGCCTGACAAGTTTAAGCCATTAAAGAGACACGATGTGCAATGGTAGTTCAATTTTATTCCAACTGACAGATAAATCTTGCTTTAAAAATAACTTTTTTGTGATCTGCAAAATGATCAGAAGAAAATTGTGAGTATGCAAACAACTGTAATAAATCATCTGCATATAGAGAAACAATATATCAAATGATGCCAGTTCAAATATCTCATGAGAAATTGAATTAAGATGAGTAGCAAGAAGCTCAACTTAAATTTAAAGAAGGTGAGATAAAAGGCAGGCTTGTATTGATGCCTGGTTCCTGTTGTTATTAAAAACAAGGAAGCATCATGTATTGTTAGCTAGGATACAAGACCAAAATTCTCATTTCAATTCTTAAGACTTAAGAGTTATGTTAGTGTGCAAGGAAATACAAATGAACTTCAATTGTATCTACAGTCATCCAAATGACATGCAAAGTTTTATGTTATAATGAATGTATGATTTTCTCTAACTCCATGTTAAACAGAGGCTACTGAATTACATATGATAATTATGTATCTTTAGATAAACTCCTGGAAACATTGTGTATATAGTGTGAGCATGCACACACACACACACTACACACACCATGTACAAAAATATAAAACACATGCATACATATGTATACATATTCATAAATATATATGTATATGTAAATAATTGTATATTTCAGTTTAACTGTCACTTTTTTGTACAGAACTATAGACTTTTGTTTTTAATTCTATAAAACCTAATACATATAAGCATTCATATAATTATCACTTCTTTATTAAAATCAGACAGAATACTTTCATCACCTATGTTTTCTAGATGTTACATGAGGGTACTTCAAATAGATTGTGGAAAAACAGAATTAAAAGTATGAGTTTACTTATGCATAAAAGTTCTAGAAGTCCATGCACAGTATTTTATAATATGCATTACCAACTAGTTATGAAAAAGTTTTTTGCACCAAAACAAGCACATAATTTTAATTCCACCTTTCCATGAACTTTTTGAAGTATCTTCATATCTAGAGTCACATAATACGTTACTTGTAAGACCATAATTTTTAGTGGCTTGGTTCATACAGTACAATGACTATAGAGTTTTCAAAGTTATTACACACATAAATAATTTGCTTTTTTTATTAGTCCAGTATTCCATAATATAGCTGAACCACAGTTTGGTTATCCATGTAGGCACTGAAGGATGCTTGGGTAGTTTCCAGTTTGGGACAATACAAATACAGCTGCTATAAATATATATGTAAAGGTTTTTCTGTGAATGTTAAGTTTTCATTTGTCAAGGATAAATATCCAGTCTTGGGAATGTTAGGTCACATAGTATGAGTATATTCAGCTTAGAAGAAACTGTCAAGCCATCTACCAGAGATGCTAAAACTCAGGAACATTCTATCTACATCCAAAAGTCTCCTTGCATAATGTGACACTTTTAGTGTTTAGCTATCAAACAAGTCTTAAAGAACTTAAGTAGGAGAAAAACTAAATGCATTTACCCAAAATTTTACGATATCTATGGTTTTTCCCTTAATTCTAATGTTTCATGTTTTCCTTTTTTTTGTTTAAAAAAGGATTTATTTATTTATTTGAAAGGCAGAGTTATAGAGAGAGACAGAGAGGGAGAGAGACAAGGAGATCTTCCAGCCCCTTTTCATTCCCCAAATGGCTGCAAGGCACAGGGCTAGGCCAGGCCAAATTCATGAGCCTTGACCTTCTTCCAGGTGTCCCAGGTGGTGGCAGGGACCCAAGCAGGTGGGCCATTCTCTGCTAGTTTCCCAGGTACATTAGCAGGGACTTGATCAGAACTGGAGCAGGAGGTACACAAAACCGCACCCTTATGGGATGCTGATGTCACAGACAGTGGCTTACACTGGTACGCCACAGTGCAGACTTTTGTTTCATGTTTCCTTCTAAAATCATTCCCTTTCTTTCTGAAGAACTTTATTTCTTCACATACATTTTCAATATCACTACTCATCTTCTCATCCTTCTGGAACTCTGATGATGTAGATTTTATATTTATTTCATATTGTTTCAATCTGGTATTCAAACAGTAAATTTTTAAAATCTTGGTTATGGAGTTTTTCACTTGTATAATTTTCATTCTGTGACTCTTGATATCTTTCATTTCTTTGTTGGGACTTTCTGTTTTTGCATTTTCTTCAAAATTGTTCAGAACTGCTTTTGATAAACTACATAATGGCTGTTTTTAAGCATTTTTCTGATAATTTCAACATCTGTGTCATCTTAACTTTATCATTTGATAACGGTCATTTCCCTATGTGAGCTGAGATTTTTATTTTTCTTTGTAGGTCAAGCAATTTTGACTTGTCCTGGCACATTCTGCACATTTGAATATGACACCAAGGGTCTTTTCTAATCCCTACGGAGAATTTGTTTTAGTCAGCAATTGTCCTGGTTGGATTTGGTCACAGGCTCAAATCTATCTTCTGTGTGCTATGGTACAGTTTATGGATTACAATAGCTTTTTCCCCCTCATAACTTCCCTCCACCTGCAACCCTCCCCCTCCCTCTCCCCTTCCATTCACATCAAGATTTATTTTCAATTATCTTTATATACAGAAGATCAATTTAGCATATATTAAGTAAAGCTTTCAACAGTTTGCACCCACGCAGAAACACAAAGTGTAAAATACTGTTTGAGTACTAGTTATAGCATTAAATCACAATGTACATATAACAAATTAAGGACAGAGATCCTACATGAGGAGTAAGTGCACAGTGACTCCTGTTGTTGACTTAACAAATTGAACCTTGTTTATGGCATCAGTAATCCCTCTAGGCTCTAGTCATGAGTTGCCAAGGCTATGGAAGCCTTTTGAGTTTGCCGACTCTGATCATATTTAGACAAGTTCATAGTCAAAGTGGAAGTTCTCTCCTTCTTTCAGAGAAAGATTCCTCCTTCTTTGATGACCTGTTCTTTCCAGTGAGATCTCACTCGCCATCTTTCATTTAGGTCATTTTTTTTTTTTTTTTTTTTTGCCACAGTGTCTTGGCTTTCCATGCCTGAAATACTCTCATGGGCTTTTCAGCTGGATCCAAATGCATTAAGGGCTGATTCTGAGGCCAGAGTGCTGTTTAGGACATCTGCCATTCTATGAGTCTGCTGTGTATCCCACTGCCCATGTTGGATCATTCTCTCCCTTTTTTATTCTATCAGTTAGTATTAGTAGACACTAGTCTTGTTTATGTGATCCCTTTGACTCTTAGTCCTATCATTATGATCAATTGTGAACAGAAATTGATCACTTGGACTAGTGAGATGGCATTGGTACATGCCAACTTGATGGGATTGAATTGGAACCCCCTGGCACGTTTCTAACTCCACCATTTGGGGCAAGTCAATTTGGGATTGAGCATGTCCCAAATTGTACATCTCTTCCCTCTCTTATTCCCACTCTTATATTTAACAGTGATCCCTTTTCAGTTAAGTTTCAACACTTAAGAATAATTGTGTATTAATTACAGAGTTCAACCAATAGTATTAAGAAGAACAAAATATACTAAAAGGGATAAAGTATTAAGTTCTTCATAAAAAATCAGGGCAAGGGCTGATCAAGTCACCATTTCTCATAGTGTCCATTTCACTTCAACAGGTTTCCTTTTTGGTGCTCAGTTCGTTGTCACTGATCAGGGAGAACATTTGATATTTGCCTCTTTGGGACTGGCTTATTTTACTCAGCATGATGTTTTCCAGATCCCTCCATTTTGTTGCAAATGACCGGATTTCATTGTTTTTTACTGCTTTATAGTATTCTATAGAGTACATATCCCATAATTTCTTTATCCAGTCTACTGTTGATGGGCATTTGGGTTGGTTCCAGGTCTTAGCTATTGTGAATTGAGCTGCAATAAACATTAAGGTGCAGACAGCTCTTTTATTTGCCAATTTAATTCCCTTTGGGTAAATTCCAAGCAGTGGGATGGCTGGGTTGTATGGTAGGGTTATATTCAGGTTTCTGAGGAATCTCCAGACTGACTTCCATAGTAGTTTAACCAGTTTGCATTCCCACCAACAGTGGGTTAGTGTCCCTTTTTCCCCACATTCTCTCCAGCATCTATTGTTGGTAGATTTCTGAATGTGAGCCATTCTAACCGGGGTGAGGTGAAACCTCATTGTGGTTTTGATTTGCATTTCTCTGATTGCTAGTGATCTTGAACATTTTTTCATGTGTCTGTTGGCCATTTGGATTTCCAGATGGATTCACTGCTGAATTCTACCAGACATTTAAAAAATAACTAACTCCAATTCTTCTCAAACTATTCAGAACAATCAAAAAAGAGGGAATTCTCCCAAATTATTTCTATGAAGCCAGAAGCACCTTAATCCCTAAGCCTGAAAAAGATGCAGCATTGAAAGATAATTACAGACCAACATCCCTGATGAACATAGATGCAAAAATCCTCAATAAAATTGTGGCCAATAGAATGCAACAACACATAGAAAAGTCATCTACCCAGACCAAGTGGGATTTATCCTTGGTATGCAGGGATGGTTCAATGTTCACAAATCCATCAATGTGATACACCACATTAACAGACTGCAGAAGAAAAACCATATGATTTTCTCAATAGATGCAGAGAAAGCATTCGATAAAATTCAACACCCTTTCATGATGAAAACTCTAAGCACACTGGTATAGAAGGAACATTCCTCAATACAACCAAAGCAATTTATGAAAAACCCACGGCCAATATCCTATTCAATGGGGAAAAGTTGGAAGCATTTCCATTAAGATCTGGTACCAGACAGGGATGCCCACTCTCACCACTGCTATTCAATATAGTTCTGGAAGTTTTAGCCAGAGCTATTAGGCAAGAAAAAATTAAAGGTATACATATTGGGAAGGAAGAAGTCAAACTATCCCTCTTTGCAGATGATATGATTCTTTACTTAGGGGATCCAAAGAACTCTACTAAGAGACTATTGGAACTCATAGAAGAGTTTGGCAAAGTAGCAGCAAATAAAATCAATGCACAAATATCAACAGCCTTTGTATGGTTTCAATATTCCAATGCCAGTTATTGTCTTTCATCATTCAGGAACTAAATGGATATCAATCTCTTTACTGTCTTCAGAGTGTTTGGTATGATAATTGGGATTGAATACACACATATGCAGCTAGCGGGGCAAACACAGAAGCTTAAAAACAACTTTATGGGATTGCCATTTTGTATCTCAGACTAAGCAGTAAGATAAAAGAGAGGGGAGACTGGTGCAGGAAGAGAGGGTGGAGAAGGAAAGGAACTGAGAAAATTGGTGGATTCAGCCGCATGCTCTGGGGAGGACTGCTCTACTGAACAGATAGGGAGGCTCACATATTAAGAATTGTTCAAAATTGTGTCTTTTGTTTTCTCACCATAACTTTTCACCACTGAATTACTTAGGATTGGGCATGATAATAAACAGAAAAGAAACTTGTATGGCATTTCTCCTGGTTTCTGAGTGTTGGACATTCCTGTCACACTCATCAGTTCAGAACTGGAAGGCATTCTCCCTGAACTCTCTCTCAATGGATATGATTGCCAACTGGGGACTTTGAGCTGCCTTGAGTCAAGACCAGGAAACAGCAGTAGAAAAATTGGTAACCTTGCAGTCAGTTTGGTGGTGTTGTTCTTTGAATTTTGTTACTCTTCTCTGATATACTTGATGCTTTTATCTCCGAGTCTTCGTTACTTGCTCCAAATTATATAAATAATTACAATAAATATTAATAATCTAAATTCCCAATTAAAAGGCAGAGATTAACAGGGTAAATTTTAAAAAGCTACTCAAAAACAAAGTTGTACTGTCTATAAGAAACTCCCTTCAAATGCATTTATATAAGTAGATAAAAAATGAAAGAATGTGTAACAGATAGTATGAAAAGAAGTTTGATGGGCCAAGATTGTGTCATAACAGGCCAAATAAGTGCCTGCAAGTATAGCATCCTGTGTGGGCTCCACATCAAGTCCTGGCTGTTCCACTTCTGATCTGGCTCCCTGTTAATGTACCTGGAAAGGAAGCAAAATATAGCCCAAGTGCTTGAGCACCTGTACCCATATGGGAGACCTGGATGGAGTTCTAAGCTCCTAGCTTTGGCCAGAACCATCCTTGGCTGTTGGTCCTGGCTACTGCTGCCATTTGAGGAGTGAACCAATAGATGGAAGATGTCTCTCTATATAACTCCCCCCCCCCATAATTCTGCTATTCAAACAAAATTTAAAAATAAATCCTTTTTATAAAAGAAGTTGAGTGGTTAAATCAATATTATTAAAAAAATGAGTTTAGAACAAATGAAACAATTAAGAACAGCTAGGGACTTTGCATAATGTTAAAAGTCAATATATTAATATAGAACAATCTTAAAGGTATGATCATAAAACAAAAGAGCAAAAAAATTATATGTGAGGCAAAATTAAATTGATGGACCAGCATTGTGGTACAGTGAGTTAAGCCACTATTTGCAATGCTGGCATCCCATACTGGATTGCCACTATGAGTCTTGGCTACTCCACTTCTGATCAAACTTTCTGCTACTGTGCACAGAAGGTAGCAGAACATGGTCCCCTGTGGGAGACCTGGATGCCATTTCTGGGTCCTGGATTTGGCCTGTCCCAGACCTAGCTATTGTGTTTATTTGGGGAGTGAACCAATATATCCAAGATTCATTCTCTCTCTCTCTCTCTCTCTTTCATTATGCCATTCAAATATAGAAATAAATATTAAAAAATTTCATTGAACTGAAACAGACCTATACACAATTAAGGTTATAAACAACTGAAAGAACAAATGAAGAAGAAAGATACAAAACTAAACAATATCTTCAACCAAAAGAATTTTATCCACATTTATAAAATAATACCATAACAAAGCAGAAAGCATATTCTTTGAAGTTTCCATGGAATATAAAGCAAAATATATCTTATCTTGTGCCATTACAAAATAATCAAGTTTTAAAGAATTAAAATCATACAGACCATTTTCAAATGAGAAATCAGTAACAGAGTTCTAATAGAGGAATCTCCAAACACTTGGAAACTAAACAATACACTTTTAAATAATTCACAGGTCAAAGAGGTTGTCCCAAGGGAAATTTCAAAAAAATACTCTGAACTGAATGCAAATAAAAGTACAATGAGTCAGAACTTGATAGACATATCTAAAAAAGTGCTGAGAGTCAGAATTACAGTGTAATAACTTGCACAGGAAGAAAACAATATCACAGACCCATCATCAGTTTCTGATCAGGCAACTAAAAAACAAAAGTAATGTTCATCTACAGTAAACAAAAAGAAAGAAACAATAAACCATAGAAATCAATGAAACATAAAATAATAGGACATGTAATCATAGAACATAAAATAGAACATATTAATATAATAAAATTTTGGTACTTTTTAAGAAGTCAATAAATTTGACAAATCTGTAGTGAGAATGAGAAAGTACAAAAAGGAGATGACACAACTCCAAATATCAGGAATAAAATAGGAGATATTACTGCAGAGTTTGATGTCAAATGGTTAAAAAATATCCTAAGAACAACTCTACACACACAAATTTGAAATGCATGGAATAAGTGGATCAATCCTTTGAGAAATACAACTACCACAATTCATCCAATATGAAATAAATAATGCAATTCCTGTATATATAAAGGAATTCAATTTTTATTCATAGAGAATTTTTCATTTTATGTAAACTGTAAATTAATAGAGATGCTAGAAAAGCAACTTTAGAAAGACAAACCTTATCATGTTTTAGTTTTAAATTATCATATGTTAAATTGATCTTTTAATTTTGCTATACAGTTATTTATATCAGGAATATTCAAAACCTCCTCTACCTTGTCAACTCTTGTCAACCATACTTATCCTGCTACACTAAAGTATATCAGAAGCTATTCCTCCTATTTAAACGTACTGATACTAACCATCCTTTTTCTACCCATGCTGTAATTGCATTTTATTCTTCTTTTTCAAATTGTTATATCTAGCCAGCTCTTAAGCCCTTCCATATAAATTTTTGAATCAGCTGAGACAAGAAATTTTAAAGAGAAAATATTTACATCCTTAATCTTAACCAATTTAACCAACATAGGGATGAAAGAACAGTTTTAACTTCTCTTAAGAAGAAAAACAAATATTTAATATTTTATGGTGATTTTCAAATATATACCTGATGTGCACAGATACCAATTTATAGAATATTAGCCAAAAATATTTAATATTAAAGACTCAGGTTTTTTGGCTGCTATTGATTTATATCAAGTTTAATTATTTCCCACAGACATAATCTGCTATATATATATATATGTATATGTGTATATAAATATATAGCTAGCATAGTAAAGTGAAAATAACAAAATTAAATACATCTAAGAAACTTTAAAAAAATTGAGAGGCAGAGAGACAGATAGATTTCAGAACCACTAGCTCACTGCCTCAATGCTAGCAATAGCTACAGCTTTGGGCAAATGATGAGAGATGGTAAAATCTCCCACGTGAACGACAGTGGCCCAACTATTTGAGCCATCACCTGTTGTCCCAGGGCATACATCTGCAGGAAGTTAGAACTTTAATAGGAATTTGAACTCAGTGTATCCTATCTAGTGTATTAATCACTAGATCAATACCACTCCTTAAATATCATTACAAATAACAAGATTTGAGCTTTGTTAACCCTCAAGGTAAATAATAAAGCCATCTGTTTGAGACATCTAACATTCCATATATCATACCCCCTTCAATACCTTACTTTCCATTAAATCCTATCCACCTCATTGAACACAAAACTTGACTCTTTCTTTCCTATCCCCCTTTATAATGAACCAATTCTGGGGCTGGCGCTGTGGCTCACTTGGTTAATCCTCCACCTATGGTGCCAGCATCCCATATGGGTGCCAGGTTTAAGTCCCGGTTGCTCCTCTTCCAGTCTGGCTCTCTGCTGTGGCCGGAGAAAGCAGTGGAGAATGGCCCAAGTGCTTGGGCCCCTGCATCCACATGGGAGACCAGGATGAAGTACCTGGCTCCTGGCTTTGGATCAGCGTAGCTCTGGCCGCAGCGGCCATTTTGGGGGGTAAACCAATGGAAGGAAGACCTTTCTCTCTGTCTCTCTCTGTAACTCTGTCAAAAAAAAAAAAAAAAAAGCTTATAATGAACCAATTTTGGAAAATAGTATCAGGAACCCTTTGGTGGAATTCTGGAAAAGTTTTTCTCCAAAATGACACAAAGAAAAATGCCTGCCTTCATTTACTCATGATGTATCCATGTTTGGATGTCTTACACAGTAATCATCCTGTGACAATGAGAATGATCATGGCAATAAGTGGTGTGACTGAATGTAACAATAGAGGAGTGCGTCATTGATGAGATTTCTGCATTTCTGTATTTGCAGCCAGTTCTGGATCTGCCATATGTCTCCAGAACAACTCCTTGAAATGAATTACCCTGTCTTCGAAGTCATTTTTGGTTGGGATTGCTATTATTTTTCAAAGGCCTCTTAATACTTAAATCTCCATAAATGTACAAACAAGAGAAACATAATTCTATTGTCTCTTCATTTCTTTAGCAGAGAAACTGAAAGCCTTTAATAATAGAGTAAGACATTCACTCAGGACTCCTACACGACCATGTAGTGAAAAAGAATTCTGTCCAAACACTCTGACTTCCTTTATTAGAAATCTATTCAAATTTACTCACCCTGAATTTCACAGTTGTGGTTTATAATTAAAATGGGATACATGGAGCAAAAAGAACTACACTTGGTGTCCACAGATCTCAATCTTGTTTCTGACTATGCTAGTAATTAATTCATCGATTAGGGTGATTCATTAGCTACTATGTACTAATGAAAAATGACCCCTCTATGGAAGTATTGTAAATTCTATAAGAAATTAACTACTACACTACCAAACCATCACCCTAACACACAAACTCACTGTACTGCTAAGGAGTACACCTAAAATAAATGACAAATATCTAATTATACATAGAACGAGATTTGGGATCCTCCCTAAGGTTCCAGTTTTTGTAAATTTTGAAATATTCACACTCTCTATTTGCTGGTTCCTGTATCTTTGGTAGAATGCAACAAGCTTTCTATTGTCTCTCAATTGAGATCATCATCACTCACCTAGACAAACACTAGGTGGCTTAGGAAAATTCTGTTACTAAACTTGCCTGAAAAGTATATTATTTCTACAATTCTTCCTGCTATTATACTAGAAAAGTAATCAGGTTTAAGATTATTGTATAAGGATAGAATGAAGAGGTCAAGAAACTGATTGAAACTTCATCCAGAGGAGAAAATAAAATCTGTGCTTTCTTTTAAGACTCATCACAACAGTGTGATGTCAGGTTTTCTTCTCTTGTTGACATCCTTAACAATTCTGCATATTTCCTAGGCCCTTAAGCAACCAGATACTTTCCTCTGGGTATCTGGTCCATTGTGTGCAACCATTGTATAGGTGATTGGCAAAGACTGAAGGAAAGAATGTCAGTTAACATGAAGAGATATGATCTGCACTTTCATTGAATAGGACTAAAAATTTGTAATAAAGGACACTTACATAATCTTTAGAAATGCATATCACTTAAATACAATGAGAAATTAATTCATAACAGCTCTAACAAAACTGAGGAAAAGTATTGAACCTAAAAACATGGCTTGAAAAGTACAGAAATTGGCAGAAGTAGAAAGTATAATTGTGCAGATCCAAAGCCAGGAGCCAGGAGCCAGGAGCATCCTCCGGGTCTCCCATGAGGGTGCAGGGGCCGAAGGACTTGGGCCATCTTCTACTGCTTTCCCAGGCCATAACAGAGAGCTGGATCTGAAGTGGAGCAGCTGGAACTCAAATTGGTGCCCATATGGGATGCCTGCATTGCAGGCAGTGGCTTTACCTGCTATGCCACAGAGCCAGCTCTAAGAACATGTTTTTGTAGGAGACCAAAAGCATGGAGATGTCTTGAAATGTGAATAGGTGAAGAGATCTCATCTATTGCTAAATATTTTATTTAGAACATCACTTTTTACGATCCATAAATATACAAATGTGTTATTTGTCAAGTAAAAATAAACAAAACTTTTAAACTCACAAGCATATCAAAGATGAAGCTTTGATATGTTAATTATATCATATTTGAAATACCTGAATTTCTTTGATTTAATCCATGCTTAACATAGTAAGCATGAATTTTTACTTGTGTACAAGGCACTCTAATGGTACTAGGGCAAAAAGATTTTGTCTTAGGTTACAACAGTTTTAGTCTTTTTCTTTAATTGCCTTAATCTCTAAACAAGAAGACTAAAAAATAACTAACTACAATGAAATGTCCTATCTGGTATAGTAAGCAAATACCTATTAGAAACTCTGGTATATACTGAGTATTCAAAGGGTACTTAATTGAAAAACAGAGATAAATTGATGCAAGTGTGTGCATGCCAAATTATGCGATGGTCCTGTGATCAGAGAAATGTTTAGGAAATATTTACTAGAGGAAGTGGGTGTGGAAGAAACAGTAGGAGTTGATCTTGATGAACACAGAGCAGAATGGCATCATAGGCACAGGAAGTGTGCCTGAAGAGTCAGAGAGCTGCATTTGTAGAATTGTATTTATATTTGGCAAGAAGTCTGTCCCAGAAGAGGCTCTGGCATTTTGTTAATGTTATGAGGGAGTATTGTGGTTAGCCTCTACCTTTCCAAGATGGGGAGTGCTTGTAGTCCGTTGCTCCTGGGAATCTGATTAGACAGCATTGAGAAAGCTGTTTGTTCATTCACTGAGTCATATATTCTTGTATTCAAATACATTTAAGTAAATATTTCCATGAAAATCTGTGTTACTAAATCTGTAAAGCCTGTAACCCAGGATGTTTCCCTGGCACAAGAATCATCTCCATTGCCCAGGAGTTTGATAGAAATGCATATTACCAAGGCCAGCCGCCAGCCTACTCAATCAGGCTCTGCATTTAATAAGATTCCCAGAGAGTTCATATGAATATATCTTAGGGATACAAAGAGCTTGCTTACAGCTTTCCAAGATTTCTCAGTCTAATAGTGGAAATGAAATTCATATACCAACAATCATACTGTAAGACCCATACCTATGTGGCCAGTGCCAATGTGTATAACACAGCTGGTTTTATACAGCCTGACAGATATTGTGTAGTCAGACTAGCCTCAACAAAAACAAAATCTCAGGTGATTATTTTCTTTGTGAAGTTGGGCAAGTGGTTTTCCTTTCTCTGACTCAATTTCTTTTGTAGACTGAGTGTTAATACAAGAGGTCAAGTATACAGATAGAGATATTCGACACTCCAGTCATGATTTTCAACTATGTGAGCTACATGTCTTACCCACACAGCTGCTACTTGAGAGTCAAGGACTTTATATGTTATAACAGAACATCCATCATGCAATTTGGACCTGATGGTAAATTCAGACTGATCATCAGTTTAGACTGATCTCTCAGCCCATTCAATAATATAGAATAAACTAGATAGGTCATTCAAATGCATAACTAATTTTGTTGCTTCAAAATACTGTTAAAACTAAATTCTTTCAAAATAAGCTAGCTACCTCTTCTCATCCTTTTATTTCTCCTAGAATTAAAATGAAATGGCTTGGCTTCTTTTTTACTGTTGAAACACATTGAAGATTTATAAAAATCACAAAATTCAAACATGAGTATGCATAGTGAAGAGACAAATACACATCATGCGCTTCAGAATTTGCTGCAATTTGTTAACTATATTCATTGGTAAAGCATAGACTTCTATTGTGCATTGTTTTATTTAAGAAATTGTAAGCAAATAAAACCATTTCATCAAACTCACTTTCATTATCAAAGCCATGATGGGTGACAAAAACTTGTCTTTTCAGTGTGCACTAGCAAGAGCTTCCATCTCTTTTATATCAAACACCGAAGAAAGGCAAAGTGTCTAAATCATACTAATGAGACCATGACTAATGCCTAGCCACTTAATTATTTCATTGCAATTTTGAGTAAACTTCTAGTTAAAAGTGCTATAGCTAACACTCATTGTGGAACTATTCAGAAGGTAAGAAAAGGCAGTAAGGGACTTCATATTTAGGGACATGCCTGTATTATTATTGAGTATTCCAGAATTTTTCTTCCTCTCCCAAACCCCTGAACAACCAAAATGAAATAATCTTCAGAGGACAACAGGAAGTTACATAGAGATCAGACAAAGGTATAGAAAACAGAACTCAGGGCTTCCTCATCAAATACTCCAGTCCCTCAAGGGCTCGTATATTTCCATCTGCCTCAGGTTCTGCTTTTTATCAATTATGCTGGTTTTCTTTGTCTTTATCTTTTTTTCCTCCCATTGGGAGCCCGTAAAGTGGATGTTAAGACTTCCATCTGCCTTCCACCTGCTTACTCAAGAGAGTGAATTTTTGCTACAGGCAAGAAATAGACGAGGTGCTGAAAGCTTTTAGGTTTAGGTGTTTTAAGAAGGTCATAACGCAGGAATTTCCAAAGTGTGTTCACAGGGCTAGTAGTAGTGGACTCTTGATATTACCATGTGTTCTATAAACAGCTTGACAATTCGGGACTAAAAATTAATGAAGTGCTTTGCCCCCAATTATTCCACGAATTTTATTATATGGAAGGTTTTCACTAAGGTACTATTACAAGCTTAAAAAGTTCACTCGTTTTTATTGAAGATACTTTGAACAGCTCTTCTCACATACCTTTGCATTTATAGGTTGTTCCTTGTCACAGCAAAGTATTTCCCATCTTTTGAATGTTATTATTTACATAGGCTAAATTGGCACATCCATTGTTTTTGTTACTTTTTTATTTTAAATTATGATAAAAGGTCCATTAAACTCAAAAAAAGATACACTAAAGTACAAAGGAACAATAAAAGAGTCTGTGCTTTAAAAAGGGAATATGTAAGTGAGGTAACTTTTATGTATTTTAAATAAAAAGCCAGTTAGAAGTATGATATAGCCACTGGAAACAGATTTTTTTTGTAATTATAATCACTTTTTCCTTTAGTCCGCACTGTCTTATCTGTTTAAATAAATTAGCAACAGGTCTTGAAGCCAAAGATTCTTTTCTTTCTTTTTTTTTTTTTTTAATTTATTTGACAGATAGAGTTAGCGAGAGAGAGACAGAGAAAAAGGTCTTCCTTCCGTTGGTTCACCCCCAAAATGGCTGCTAAGGCCGGCGCGCTGCACCGATCCGAAACCAAGAGCCAGGTGCTTCCTCCTGGTCTCCCACACGGGTGCAGGGCCCCAAGCACTTGGGCCATCCTCCACTGCCTTCCTGGGCCACAGCAGAGAGCTGGACTGGAAGAGGAGCAACTGGGACTAGAACCCGGTGCTCATATGGGATGCCAGCACCACAGGTGGAGGATTAGCCAAGTGAGCCATGGCACTGGCCCCCAAAGATTATTTTCTTTTTATTTTATTTTTTTTTATTTATTTTTATTTTTTTTTAATTTTTGACAGGCAGAGTGGACAGTGAGAGAGAGACAGAGAGAAAGGTCTTCCTTTTGCCGTTGGTTCACCCTCCAATGGCCGCCGCAGTAGCGCGCTGCGGCCGGCGCACGGCGCTGATCCGTTGGCAGGAGCCAGGTACTTCTCCTGGTCTCCCATGGGGTGCAGGGCCCAAGGACTTGGGCCATCCTCCACTGCACTCCCTGGCCACAGCAGAGGGCTGTCCTGGAAGAGGGGCAACCGGGACAGGATCGGTGCCCCGACCGGGACTAGAACCCGGTGTGCCAGCGCCGCAAGGCGGAGGATTAGCCTAGTGAGCCGCGGCGCCGGCCCCCAAAGATTATTTTCTAATAAAACACAAAAACCTATTTGTAGTATCAATAGATTTTCCTTAACAAGTGTAGAATAATGCTGTCCTGTATGATTTTAATACATATGGTCACTCATGGAGTAGAAGATACACAGAAAGCTGTTTCACTTATGACAAAAAATAGCCAATTGCTTGTAGAGTAGCTTATGAAACCAGCAGCAAAATTAAACAGTGTTCTCATAGAGAAACTAAGGAAGCATTGCCAAAATCTTTTATTAAATGGCATCACTGAACATCATATAGTAAGTACCTTTAGGAGTAAATGCAGATATTATCACGAGTGGAGATTTGCAGACGTTTATTTTTTTAAAGATTTATTTACTTATTCATTTATTTGAAAGTCAGGGTTCCACAGAGAGAGGAGAGGCAGAGAGAGAGAGAGAGAGGTCTTCCATCTGCTGGTTCACTCCCCAATTGGCTGCAACAGCCAGAGCCACCTGGATCTGAAGTCAGGAGCCAGGAGCTTCTTCCAGGTCTCCCACATGGGTGCCATCTTCTACTGCTTTCCCAGGCCACAGCAGAGAGCTGGATTGGAAGTGGAGCAGCCGGAACTTGAACTGGTGCACATGTGGCATGCCAGCACGCAGGAGGCAGCTTTACCTGCTATGCCAAAGCGCAGGCCCTGACTTGCAGACATTTAAACACACATTATTCTAAAATTGTGCAGTGTTATGGGACCAGTGTTGTGGCAAAATGGGCAAAGCTGCCATCTGCAATGCCAGAGTCCCATATGTGTGTCAGTAAGTGTCCTCGCTGGTCTACTTCCAATCCAGCTCCCTGCTAATGGCATGGGAAAGGAGTAGAGGATGGCTTAAGTGCTTGAGCCCCTGCCCCTCACATGGGAGACCAGGAAGAAGCTGTTGGCTCCTGTCCTAGTCTGGCCCAGGCCTGGCCATAGGTGCCATCTGGGGAGTGAACCAGTAGATGGAAGATTATCTTTCTCTTTTTCTTTTTCTCTTTCTTTCTCTCCCTTCCCCAACCTCCCTCCCTCTGCCTCTCTTTCTGTAACTCTTTCAAATAAATAAAGAAAGAATTTTAAAAGCAAAAAACAAAAAAACTATGTAGTATATGAATATATTCCTGGCATACATATTTTGAGTAAATGTTTATTATTTGTAGCTTTGATTTAGATGTAAGCAGCTTTGTTAGAATCAAGGCAAAGACTGATGTCTCGCAAATAAAGGTGTGCACCTAATTGCCTGTGCACCCTTGCTTTATTCATAGAAAACCGTCAAACGAAGGCAAAATAATGTCTCATTTTGGGTATATATTAAAATAAAAAATAATGAAATTGTAAATATAGCCAAATAACAACCATACAGAAATCATCATTCTTTAGGGAAACTGGCTGTGTGCAAAATAAAATTTACAAATACATGGTAATTGAACAATATGATCCTGACAAACAAATGAATCATTGAAGAAATTAAAAAAGAAACTTCAAAAAAAATCTTAAAACAGATGCAAATAATAACAACATAGCAAACCTGTGGAATATAGCAAAAGGATTATTAAAAAGAAGTTGTATAGTAATATGTGGTCACATTTTAAAAAAAGATCTAAATAAATAATTTAATGATGCAGCTCAAGGGCTTAGAAAAACAAGAACAAACCCCAAATTAGCAAGAGGTGTGAAATAATATTGGAAAATAAATAAAATTGAAACTAAAAAATACAAAAGATAAACAGAAGAAAACATCCTTTTTTGAAAAGGATAAACAAAATAGACAAACATCTCATCAGTCTAACATAAAAAAGAAATATTCAAATAAATAAAATTAGAGATGAAAATGGAGACCTTAATCACTATTAACACAGAAATAACAAAGGATCATAAGAAAGTACTATGAACAACTGCACACTAACAAATTGGAAAACCTCAAAGAAATGAATAAATTCCTGAATGCATATAACCTATCAAGATTAAATCAAGATGATATAGAAAATCAAAACTGATCCATTACAGGTAATGAGATGAAGTAATAATTAAGCATCTATCAAAGAGAAGTCCAGCAACTGATGGCTTTACACCTGAATTCTACAAGACATTTAAAGAGCAACTAATTCCAATATTGTTTAAACTATTCAAAAATACTGAAAATGACTGAAGTCTGTCAAACTCTTTTTATGAGGCCAGAATTACTCTGAGACCAAAACCAAAGACACCATATAAAAAGAAAAATACAGACCAATATCCTGAATGAGATAGTAAATTGAATGTAATACTATTTCAAACGATCATATATCACAAGCAAGTGGGATTTATCCCTCAGAAGCAAGGGTGGCTCAATATTCTCAAATCTATTAATGTTATAAATCATATCAACAGAATGACAGAACCTATATGATCATCTCAACAGGTGCAGACAAAGCATTTGATAAGATTCAACATCTGTTCATGATAACAAATAAACCTTCAACAAATTAGGTATAGAAGGAACATACCTCATAATTATAAAGGCTATATATGACAAACCAACAACCAATACCATTGTTACCGAATGGGGGGAAATTGAAAGCATTTCCCCACAGTTGTGGAATGAGACCAGGACGTTCACTTTCACAGGTGGGTCTTATTCAATATAGTGCTAGAAGTAGCAAGAGCAATTGGTGGGGGGTGGGTGGGGAAGAATAAAGGAAATCAGAATTTGCAAAGAAGGAATCAAAATAACCATGTTTGCAGATAGCATGATTTTGTAGATGGAAAAACTTACATACTCCACCAAAAGGCTGTTATATCTGATAAAGCAACTTAGTAAACTCACAGGGTACAATCTCAACATATAGCATTTTTAAATGATTTATTTTACTTATTTGAAAGGCAGGGTGACAGAGAGAAAAAGATGGAGAGAGAGAGAGAGAAATATTTCTTCCATCCACTTGTACACTTCTGAAATGGCCACAACAGCCCAGGTTGATCCAGGTAGTGAAGTAGGCAGGCATACAGGTTAAAATTGTTAGATTTGTGAACTGGAAGACCACGCCTTTGCCACGCCCCTGTGTGACCTCATGTCCCTACCTGATGCCTTTGCCACACCCCTGAGTGGCCTCATGCCCCTGCCTAGCCACACCTGGGTGCCCACCAGCCAATCAGGTTAATTAACCACTCCCCTTTGGAAGTGGGTTAAAAGCCGGACATGGTGTGGCCCAGCCTGCTCTTCTTCCCTGGCCTCTTGTCAGGAGGGGGCTTGCTGTAGCCCCACGCCTCCAGGGTGCATGGCCTTCGGGCCATGTGCTGTAGGCTTTCTGGCCTAGATAACAGGCCTAGATGCTCTTCCACGTGGCTGGTTCCTGGTGCTCGGTATGAACCCCCATTCGCTTCTCTCTCCTAAATAAAGCTCTCACTCTCCTATGCATCTTTCTCACTAAATAAAAGCTTAAAACGTACCATGCTGCCTCGTTTATCTGTGCCGGTATTTAGAATTCTCTAAATATTAGGCAAGAACCCTCTTGGGCTTATTAATATCGAGGATTTAGTAATAAGCCCGTGGTGAAATCGTAAGACAACCCAAATTCCGGTAGCACATGTGGCTGGATAGCATTTCTAGGGAACTTGAAGGGGCCACATTTCAGGGTAAATTTTCGGGGGTCTTCTCCGATTTCAGTAGAAGCTAGGAGCCCAGAACTCCATTTAGGTCTCCCATATGGGTGGCAGGGACCCAAGTACTTGGAACACTGTCTGCAGTTCTCTCGGTCACATTGTCAGGGAGCTAAATTTGAAACAGAGCAGAGTAGATTCAAACCAGTGCTCTGATGTGGGATGCTACTGTTGTAGGCAGTGACTTAAGCCTTACACCACACTGCAGGCCCAAAAGGAGATCTTTTTTGCATTTTTAGTGGAAATACAAATTAATATAGCCGCTTTGGAAAACAGTATAGAGATTTCCTTTAAAACTTGAAATAGAACTGTCATAAGACCCAGCAATACCACTAATGGCTATATATCTAAAAGACACAAAATCATTTTATCCAAGATACCTCCTCCACCATGTTATTGTAACAGTGTTCACAATAGCCAAGGTACTGAATCAAACAAGTTGTCCATTATCAAGTGAATGGCTAAGGAAAATGTCACATATACATATTCAATGTGATGCTAAAATAATGAAATCTTATCATTTGTAACAAAATGGGGTAAACAAGAGGACATTATATTAACTGAAGTCAGAGAGCCAAATATTGCCATATTCTCCCTCATATATAGGAGTAACAAAATTAACTCAACATGAACATAGAATGTAGATCACTAGTGCCTGGGCGGGCTGGGAGTGACAGAGGGAGTTTGGATTGAAAAAAGAGGTGAAGCTGGGTGTGGTTCTATGAGTTGTGAAAATACTAATAAAAGATGTTAATGGAGAATCTGGGTGTGCAGAATATGGGAACTCTTATAACTTTATAACTTTTGTTTTTTAAATTTAAAGCTATACTGAAATAAAAAGTTAAAAATATAAATTTAAAAATAGGCAATAAAGCAAAAAAAAAAATCCCTTTTCCATTCTTATGTTAGCCAACAGCAAATGGTCAAATACTCAAATAATCATTATAAGTGACTGATGGATTAAAAAAATTTTAATGACCAATTATATGATTACTAACATTTTGCTCAAATGTTGTTAACAACTGAGTTTTGAAGAGATGTAAGATGTTACTTTACAACTGAAATATGGAGTTAAAGTGGTAGATGAAACATCTGGGCTCTGTAGGCAGGGAAAATTCAATACAAGTGGATCGATTACTAAGAAATGTATTCTTTCCCAAAAAGTAATAGTTGTTTTCATTCATCTGCAAATCACCCCTGAATGCTTAGACAAAATGTGATGAAATTCGTTCTATAACAGAAAGCAGTAAATAAATGGATAGACAAACTGTTTGTTCCTATTTCCCAACATAAACATAAAATGTCAATTTATATTTTAGTGGAAGCCATGAAAAAGTTAATAAATACTTTTTCCTTCTGACTTTATGTTTGATCCTAATATAGAGATCTAACATAGTTGTCAAGTAATTATTCTTATTCCAGACAAACTATCATTGTGAGCTAAGGTAGTACCAAAAAATAAAAAATAAATAAAAAATAAAAGAAACTAAGGATCACAGTCAAGCTACTCACCATTAAATCAAATAAAAATAATGTATGGAAAAAACTGAAATTAATATCCTGTAAGATAGAAGAAATACTTTATATGATCATATTGTCTTAAAGATTTATTTTTATTTATTTGAAAGACAGAGTTACAGAGAGAGGTAGAGACTAAGAGAGTCTTCCATCTGCTGGTTCACTCCCCAAATGGCCACAACAGCTGGAGCTGAGTGGATCCAAGGTCAGGAGCCAAGAGCTTCTTCCAGGTCTCCCATGTGGGCGCAGGGGCTAAACACTTGGGCCATCCTCCAGTGCCTTCCCAGGCAACAGCAGAGAGATGGATCAGAAATGGAGCAGCCAGGACTTGAACCAGTGCCCATATGGAATGTCCGCGCTTCAGGCCGGGGCTTTGACCCACTGTGCCATAGTGCCGGCCCCTACGATTATATATTAAACAATAATGAATAAGTATTTTATAATTCGGAAGATGGCATATTGTTAATGAATATGCATATTAAGTGGTCTGCTAAAGTAAGACATTTTGCAATAACTACAAACCCGAGGCAACTGCTTAGACTTTTAATCTCTTAATTTGCAACTGTCATGTCAGCATTGGTACTCCCATTTTCTAGAGAAAGAGAAACTGAGATTGCCCATCCACTGATTTTATCCCCAAAAGCTTAGAGCAGTCTGAGCTGGGCCAGGCCAAAGCTAAGAGCCAGTACCTCAATATGAACTTCCCACATGAGTAGCAGGGACCTCATTTCCGGAGCCGTAATCTGCTACTTCCCTGGGCTCTGCATTGATATGAAGCTGCACTTGAGAGCAGAACCAAGAATCTAACACAGACATTCCAATATGTGATGCAGGTGTCTCAAACAGCATCTTAACCATTGCACCAAGTGCCCACACTGTATACAGGCTTCTTAATTAAGAAAATTCCTGCTCCTTGGAAATGTTTTACTTTGCATGCATATTCAGCAATCTCTTCTAGCTGTGGATAAAATTTAAGAAGCAAAATTTTTACCTTAAAATACTGAAATATTGGCCAATGTTAGCTAGGTTTCAGTATGATGAGAAATGAGATATAATTCTCCTTTCATTTCTTTTAACAACCTAATTTTCTTCTTAGAAGTTTTTATATCCCAAGGTTCCTGATAATATGCCTTAAGTTACTAGTGCCTCATTTATGGTGTGGGGCACTCTGGGCATCATTCAACTTAGAAGTTTATATCCTTCATCTCTTGGAAAGACCCAACACTATCAATTTTTAAAAAGTTTTATTGATAAATAGTTCACATATCATATGATTCAACCATTTGAAATATACGATCAAATAGTATTTGAATATTCTAGGTTTAACATCCATTACTATGATCAATATATAAACATTTTCATTACACATCCCCTCCTCAAATAAAGTACCACACTTAGCCATCAATACCCATCTATCCCACCCATCTCTAGGAAACTACTAATCTACTTTCATCTCAAAATTCTGTCAACTAGGATATTTCATATAAATGTATAATCCTTTGTGACTGACATAGTTCACTTAGTTTTCTTTCTAGGTTGAATTAGGGTATAACATGTATCAGTGCTTTATTTCTTTTTACTGGAGAATAATGTCATAGGGATATGTCCCATGTATTTACCTGTTCATCAGTTGATAAATATTTGAGTCATTCCCAATTTATAATGCTAATATGAATACTTTTGTAAAAATTTTATGTGTACAGATATTTCTTCATTTCTCTTGAGCACAAACATAGGAATTCAATTGCTGCATCATTTGACAACTCTGTATTTAAATTTCTGAGGAACTGTTAGGATATTTTCCAAAGAAGCTATACAATTGTACATTCCTAAGAGCAACATATGAAGGTTCCATTAGACAACTATCCTTTCCAACACATTATTAGCTTTTTCTATTATGACAGACTAATGGAAGTGAAATGGTTTCTTATTTTGATTTGTTATTCTCTTATGCTTAATGATTTTGAACATCTTTTCATAATCTTTTTGACCACTGGTTTATCCTCCTTAGAACATTGTTATTCATATCAATTGATCAGCTCTAAAATTTATTTATCTATCTATTTATTTGTTTGAAAAGCAAACAGAGAGGTGGAGAGCACTAGAGAATGGGGGGAGGGAGGGAGGGAGGGAGGAAGAGAGAGAGAGAGAATTTTCCATCTGTTGGTTCACTTCTCAATACCTGCAAAAACGGGGGCTGGGCCCTGCTGAAACCAAAATCCCAGAAGTCCACCTTCGTGGCCCACCTGGGTGGCGAGGACTAGATAGTTGATTCATCACCTGCTGCCCCTCTGCCCAGGTGCCTATGCAGGAAACTGGAACCGAAGCAGAGGCAAAACTCTCAATTCCAGGCACTCTGAGATGTGAGGCATCCTAAATGGTGGTTTCTTTTCTTTTTTTTTTTTTTTTTTTTAAGATTTATTTATTTATTTGAAAGTCAGAGCTACACAGAGAGAGAAGGAGCGGCAGAGAAAGAGAAAGGTCTTCCATGTGCTGGTTAACTCCACAATTGGCTGGAACGGCTGGAGATGCGAAGATCCGAAGCCAGGAGCCAGGAAGCTTCCTCTGGGTCTTCCCCTGCGGGTGCAGGGGCCCAAACACTTGGGCCACCTTCTACTGCTTTCCCAGGCTACAACAGAGAGCTGGATTGGAAGTGGAGCAGCCAGGACTTGAACCAGAGCCCCTATGGGATGCTGGCACTGTAAGCAGTGGCTTTACCTGCTATGCCACAGCGCTGGCCTCCCAAATGGTGGTTTCACCTGTTGTGCCACAATACTTGCTCCTCTAATTATCTGTTTTTCACTATATATTTGGTTACTTTATTATTGATTGGCATATTTTATTTATTTGCCTATTTTCTCTGACTAGAACTTTATCCAACAGAAACTGTGAAAACAGACATCTTTAGTTTGTTCTTGATTATAGGGGGCTAGATTTCAGGTTATCATTAAGTATGATATTAGCTGTGAGACATTTATATATGACCTTTGTCATGTTTAGCAAGTTCACGTCTATTCCTAATTATTTGAAGGTTTTATGTGTTACATTTTGTTAAATACATTTCTTAATCAATGTAGATAGTCATGTGGATTTAATATAATGTGTTACATTTATTAAGTATATTTTGTTGAATAATCCTTGAATTCCTCTAATATAAGATCCCAGTTGTTCATTGTTTTAAAATCTTTAACAGCTGCATTTATTTTGCGTTGTACATCATTTTGCAAACACTTTGTAGTTCTCTCATGATCCCTTTGTCTAAGTTTTTTGTTAGAGTATCTTTGACAGAGAATGAGGTAGGAAATAATCTCTTAGATTGAGAGAGACTTTGTGAAGTAATGGTTATTATTATTTCTCCTCAAAACTTAACAAAAGTGAAGCTATCCATCTAGATTGTTTTGCTGTTTGGGGGAGGTTTATGATTATTGATTCAATCTCTTTACTTTTTGTTATCTACCTGGATTTTTTATTTCCTCCTGAGTCAGTTTTGATAGTTTGTATGTTTCCAGTGTGTTTTCTACTTCACCAAGGTTATCTAATTTATTGGCATACACTATTATTTATAACATTGATCTATAGACTCATCTCATTTTTTTTATTTTTTATTTTATTTTTTTTTTTTATTTTTGACAGGCAGAGTGGACAGTGAGAGAGAGACAGAGAGAAAGGTCTTCCTTTTGCCGTTGGTTCACCCTCCAATGGCCGCCGTGGTAGGCGCACTGCGGCCGGCGCACTGCACTGATCCGATGGCAGGAGCCAGGTGCTTCTCCTGGTTTCCCATGGGGTGCAGGGCCCAAGGACCTGGGCCATCCTCCACTGCCTTCCCTGGCCACAGCAGAGAGCTGGCCTGGAAGAGAGGCAACTGGGACAGGATCGGTGCCCCGACTGGGACTAGAACCCGGTGTGCCGGCGCTGCAAGGCGGAGGATTAGCCTAGTGAGCCGCGGCGCCGGCCTAGACTCATCTCATTTTTAGAAGGATGATACAAATGTTTCTACATTCTTTTATGATTTAGAAATGTCTACCCCTTTAATTTATTGTTCATTCTAGCTAAAGTTTTGTCACTTAGGTTAATCTTTTCAAAGAACCAATTTTTGCTTTCATTAATTTTTGTCTTTATTTTTTATTCTTTGTTTATCTCTCTACTTCTTCTATCGTTAGTTTTAATTTGTTCTTATTTATCTACTTCTCCAGGGTCTGGAATTGTTATTATTTTAAGAGATTTCTTATTTGTTTTTTGTTTGCAGATAAAAATTTCCCTATGAGCAGTGATTTTACTACATCCTTTAAATTTTTGGTACATTGGTTTAATTTTCATGCATATCAAGTTATTAAACTATTTTCTAACTTCCTTTGTGATCTATTTTTTTTAACCAGTGATTTTTTTTTTTATTTATTATTTGAAAGTCAGAGTTACACAGAGAGAGAAGAGGCAGGGAGAGATAGAGGTCTTACATCCGATGGTTCACTACCCAGTTGGCCACAACGGCTGGAGCTGCGTCAATCCGAAGCAAGGAGCTTCTTCCGGGTCTCCCACGTGGATGCAGGGGCCCAAGGACTTGGGCCATCTTCTGCTATCCCAGGCCACAGCAGAGAGCTGGATCAGAAGTGGAGCAGCCAGGTCTCGAACCAGTGCCCATATGGGATGCCGACACTTCAGGCCAGGGCATTAACCCGCTGTGCCACAGTGCCAGCCGCCAGACCAGTGATTTTGAAATGTATTTCTCTTGCTGGTATCTCACCTTTGAACTTTAGATACACTATCTATTTGTTTTGTTTTTTTTTTCAATTTTATTTAATCAACATAAATTTCCAAAGTACAGCTTATGGATTGCAATAGCTCCCCCCCCCCATAACTTCCCTCCCACCCACAACACTCCCCTCTCCTACTCCCTCTCCCATCCTGCCCTTCATTGAGTTTCATTTTCAATTACCTTCATATACTGAAGATCAACTTAGTATATACTAAGCAAGGATTTCAACAGGCTGCACTCACACAACTGCACAAGGTATAGGGTATTGTTTGACTAGTAGTGCTGTCTTTAAGTTTCATAGTAAAACACATTAAGGACAGAGATCCTACATGGGAAGCATGTACCCAGTGACTCCCGTTGTTGATTTAACAATTGGCACTCTTATTTATGACGTCAGCAATCACCCGAGACTCTTGCTATGAGCTGTCTAGGCTATGGAAGCCCCTTGAGTTCACCGACTCTGAACTTGTTTAGTCAAGGCTGTATCACAGTGGAGGTTCCTTCCTCCCTTCAGAGAAAGGCGCCTCTCTCCTTGATGGCCTGTTCCTTCTGCTGGGGTCTTGTTCACCAGGATCTTTCATTTAGATTGTTTTTTGCCACCGTGTCATGGCTTTCCATGCCTGTGAGACTCTCATGGACCTTTTAGCCAGATCCGAATGTCCCAAGGGTTGATTCTGAGGCAGGAGTGCTGTTTTGGGTGTTTGCCAAACTATGAGTCTGCTGTGTGTCCTGCTTCCCCCCCAGGATCATTCTCTCCCTTTTAATTCTATCCTTCATTATTTGCTTACACTGGTCTTATTTGTGAGATCTCTTCGACACATACCCTATCTTTTTGATTGGATGTGTATTTATACTTATCACTTTACACAGTGTGCTGGCATTGGTACCTGCCTCCTTGGTAAGATTGAATTGAAATCCCCTGGCATATTTCTAGTTCCACCATTCCAACCTATATATCTCTTCCCTCTGTTATTCCCACTCCTATGTTTAACAGAGATCACTTTTCTGTTAATTTTAAACACCTAAGAATGATTGTGCATTGATTACAGAGTTCAACCAGTGGTCTTATGTAGAACAAACAGAGCAACAACAACAACAAAAATACTAAGAGGAATAAAATAGTAAGTTGTTCCTCAACAGTCTAGACAAGTGCTGATCATGTCATTGTCTCTCATAGTGTCCATTTCACTTCAATGGGTATCATTTTAGATGCTCATTTAGTTGCCATCGATCAGGGAGAACATATGATATTTGTCCCTTTTGGACTGGCTTATTTCGCTCAGCATGATGTTTTCCAGCTTCCTCCATTTTGTTGTAAATGCCCGGATTTCATTGTTCTATTTCTGTTCTATTTATATTAA